>NC_089899.1:0-1344116 GCF_040182565.1 Anser cygnoides | reverse complement strand
CTTTTCAGCCTTGCGTTTTTACCCGAGTTTTCGGACCTGCGCTTTTGCCCGGTCCCGCGGCGCACCCCAGGCAGGGACAAGCCGCGGTGCCACCCTTGGACCCTGCTCCCCAGAGGCACCGTGAGCACTCGGTGGCCGTGCCGAGCCCGGCACCGGTCCCGTGGCGTGGGGCAGGGCCCTGAGAGCCAGCACCGACGCGCCCACCGTGCCCTCTGCAGCTGGACACCTTCGACATCACGGGCTCGTGGGTGCCGGGGACCCTGGGGGGCAGCGTGCGGCCGGGGCCCTTCGCCAGCCCCAGCTCCTACGCAGATCCTCTGAGGAACCTGGGCATCTTCGGCAGCGCGGGTGAGTCCGTCCCCAACCCCAACAGCCCCCCCGTCACCTCAGGGGGCATCGCCCCCTGTCTATGAGGGTCCCCCGCCAGCCCGGCTCAGGCCCCGCTGCTCTCTTCCCGCCAGGCAAAATCAGCATGGAGGAGATGCAGCGGTTGGTGCAGAAGATGATGGAGCAGTACATGGCCACGCTGAGGAACCCCAGGTGAGGGGGGTGGGCATGGGATGACCCCCCCCCCCCCCGGGGGCCGGGGAGCAGAGGGGGCTGAGAGCACAGGGGCCTGATCCTGCTCTCCCTGCAGCGGCTAGCGGCTGAGCAGCGCAGGGTGAGCCGCAGCGAGGGGCTCGAGGACAGGAGCAGGACAAGCCTGGAGCGGCATTTCCCACAGCACCGATGGAAAACTCCAACCGGGAGCGAGCGGGGACTGGGGCCGCATCCCCCTTTCTCCCCTTCCCCACCCTCCCCAAGCCCCCCACCTCCCCGCTCGCTCGGCTCACACGTGCGTGCACGCGGCGCGGTCGGCAGCTGGAAATACAGGCAGCGCTCAGCACCGCTCAGCACCGCCACGGCTCGCCACGCGTGTACTGCGATGCCCAAGGGGGGGAGAGCTGGAAGGGGGGCACAAAGGCCAGGGCCGGAGGGGGGGGGGGGGTAGCGGGAACATCCCGTCCCCGCTGCAGATGGGCAGCCTGGCGGAGGAAACGGCAGCCAGGAAGAGCGCGGTCAGGAGGCGGGGGGGCTGTTCCCAGAAGGGGCCGAGCGCCGGCCAAGGCTGCCCCGAAATGATGGGGATGGGAGGGATGGGGGCGCCAGGGATGGAGGTGCGAGGGATGGGGACCCCCAGCTTCAGTGTGGGGGGGCTGTGGGTTAAGGCATCCCTTTGGATAGCCACCATCCTCCCCACCACAAAACCCATCCCCGACGGCACACGGCAAACCCGTGCTTTCCCCCGTGGGAAGCCCCTGGATGCCACAGCCGTGAGCCCCCAGCACAGGAGCAAAGCCCAGCCAAGCCCCCCCCTACACCCTGGGGTCCCTGGGGACCCCGGCGTCCCGGCTTTTGTCACGCAGGGTGGCGGGGCCGGGGCGCAGCAGCGCGTGCAGGACAGGCCGAGCCCGGTGATTAATCACTGCTGCCACGCTCTGATTTATGGCCGTGCTTCCCTCGCCTTCCTGTTTAAAGAGCTTTTCCTGACACCCGGCCTGCCGGGACGCCCCCTCCCGCGCTGCCCGCACGCCACCAGCACCTTGCCGGTGGCACGTAGCACCCTGCGGGCCACCAGAGGGTCCCTGGCCCTAGCCAGCACCCCTGGGGGTCCCGTTGGGGTCCCCCATGCCACACAAAGCCACGCGCTGCAGGCATCCAGAGGCACGGGGGCATCACCGGGTCCCCCTGTCCCCAGGGTGCAGGGACAGGGTGGGATGGGGGTGACGGCGGGGCTCAGCCCCAGCCACCCTGTGTGGCCCAGCTGGGGAGCGCGGGGACCCGCTCGCTGCTGGAGGAGCCCCTGGAGCTCCGCCACGAATAACCCTGAAGCCCCAAATGGGGGTGGGAGAAGGACGAGCACCCCCAGGACCCCCCACTTTTAGGGCCCCCCCAACCCCACCGAGCCCAAAGCAGCCACGGAGCAGGTGTGGGCGGGGAGAGCTGGGGGGCACCCAGGCAACAGATTGGGGCTGCGGGGCCATGCTGGGGGCTGGGACCCCCCAACCACTGCCCTGGGGAAGGCGTTTGGGGTGTCGGGACGGGTCCCGCATCCCACAGGGCCCCGTGCCGTGCTATGGGACGGAGATGCCCAAGGGTGAAGCCAAGGTTTTTCCATTCCAGACACTCCAGCTCCTTGTTTATCCTCCTGGCCAGGAAACGTGGCCTTTCCCAGCGCCTTTTTTTTTTTTTCCCACAGCTGGGGCTCAGGACATACACCCCCTGCCCCCCCCCACCCCAGCTAGGGAAAGCACAGCGCCCTGGCACGGGGCCACCGAGCCCTGCGGGGACCGCAGCGGGGGGCGCAGGGGGGAAGGATGCCAGAAGCAGCCCAAGGCACCACGGTTTAATACCCGCAAGGAGGTGGGGTGGGGTAAGGGGGGGCCGCGCCCCGGCGCCCCGTCACTTGCCGACGCAGAAATCCCTGAAGATGATGTCGAGGACGTCCTCGGCGCCCACGTGCCCGGTGATGCGCCCCAGGTGCCGCCGCGCCAGCCGCAGCTGCTCGGCCGCCAGCCCCAGGTCCCGCGCGCGGTGCCGGCCGTAGCGCGCCAGCGCGGCCGCGCAGTCCCCCAGGTGCTGGCTGTGCCGGCTCTGCGTCAGGCTGGGCGAGCCGGCCAGGGGGTCTCCGCACCTGGGGAGGGGGCAAGAAAAAAAAAAAAAAAAACCACCCTGGAGCAACCCCTCCTCAAGCTGCCCATACAGGGATGGGGTAAGCGGTGTCCCCCGAGCGTCCCCCCCACCCCCCAAAAAAAAAACCCCTTGCGCTTACAGCTGTGCCAACTGCTGCCCCAGCAGCTCCAGCAGGCGGTCGATGCCGTCGCCCGTCTTGCAGGACAGAAGGGTGGCGGGGGGCACGGGGGGTCCCCGGGCGCAGGCGGCACGCAGAGCCCCCGTGTCCCCCCCCAGCAGGTCGGCCTTGTTGAGCACCAGGATGCAGGGGGCGGCGGGGGGCACCAGGGACCCCACGGCAGCCCCCAGCCCCGCCGGCTCGGCGGGCACGGCCGTGGCATCCAGCACGGCCAGCACCAGGTCTGCCCGCTGCAGCCTGCGGGGACGGGGCAGGGCTGGGCACGGGGCCGCATCCTGCCACGTCCCAACCCTGCGGTTAAACGGAGGGGGGGGGTGGGGTGCCCCCCGATCCTGCCTGCACCCCCCGCTCTGACCCCAGCTCACCGGTCCCGCGCGCGGCTGACGCCCTCTCGCTCGACGGGGTCGGTGGCGTCGCGCAGCCCGGCCGTGTCGCTCAGCACCACGGGGTAACCGGTGACGTTGAGGGACACCTCCACCACGTCCCGCGTGGTGCCCGCCACCGGCGACACGATGGCTGCCGGGCGCCGGCCTGGGGGGGGTGGGAGACAGGGGGGGGGGCTCAGGGCCGGGGGGGGGGGGTGACGCCAGGGACCTCCTGCCCGTACAGCAGCATCGGGGATGGGGAGGTGGCTGCTGTTATCGGGGGTGGGGGTTAAATGTCACCAGCAGCAACCCCCCCGCGCCCCACTCACACAGCAGGTTGAGCAGGCTGCTCTTGCCCACGTTGGGGGGGCCGGCGATGACTGCGCGGACCCCCCCGCGGAGCAGCTCCCCCCGGCGCCCGTCCTGCAGGTGGGCACCGAGCTCCTGCTCCAGCGCCCGCACGGCTGCGTCCACTGCGGGGACAGAACGGGGACGTGTCGGTTGGGGGGGGGGGGGGTTGGACAGCGAGGACAGGGTGCCGTGCCCCCCGCTGCCCCTGACCTTGCGACAACACCTCTTCCTCCACGTTGTCATCCTCGCTGAAGTCGATGTAGGCTTCGAGGTGGGCAAGAGCCTGGGGGGCAGCGAGGGGGACGAGGCTCAGCGGGGACGGCCCCCGCGTCCCCAACCCGTTCCCGCCACGCGTCGAGGGAGGAGAACCCAAGCACCCGGACCGCCCCCCCCAAACACCCCCTTTACCTGGGTGAGGGTCTCGCTCCAGCGCTGGTAGAGCCTCCCCAGCTCGCCCTCCATCTGCCGCAGCGCCTGGCGCCGCTGCGCCTCCGTCTCGGCGTGGATGAGGTCCCCGAGCCCCTCGGCGGCCGTCAGGTCCAGCTTCCCGCGGTGGAAGGCTCGCCGCGTGAACTCGCCCGGCTCGGCGGGGCGCAGCCCGGGCAGGCGCCCTGCCACGGGGCCACCGGGTGAGCCCCGAGCTGGGTGAAACCCTCCGGGAGCACCCCGGGGGCGCAGGACCCGAGGGGATCGGGGATGGGGCCGGGGGCTCCTCACCCAGCGCCCGCAGCACCCCGCTCACCACCGCCGGCCCGCCGTGCACGTGCAGCTCGGCGCAGTCCTCGCCCGTGAAGCTCTGGGGGCCTGCGGGGTGCGGGGAGCTCAGGGCACGGCTCGGATGGGCGCCCCCACAGGGATTTGGGGAGGGGGAGCAGGAGGGAGCCCCCCAACCAGCAGCCAAGCTTAGGGTCGGGGAGAAGGGGGCAGCGTTGACCCCACACAGCCCTGATGCCACGGTGCCGGGGACACCAAGAGGGGCTGCGCCGCGCCGTGATGGGCACCCAGACCCCCCCCCACCCCTTTCCAGACACTCAGACCCGTAGCACCGGGGGTCCCCACAGGGATTTGGGGAGGGGGAGCAGCAGGGAGCCCCCCAACCAGCAGCCGAGATTAGGGTCGGGGAGAAGGGGGCAGCGTTGACCCCATACGGCCCTGATGCCACGGTGCTGGGGATGCTGAGGGGAGCTGTGCCGTGCTGTGATGGGCACCCAGACCCCCCCCCACCCCCCTTTCCAGGCACCGAGACCCCCGCCGGGCACCCAAAACCCCCACTGAGCAGCCGAAACCAGCCAGGCACCCCTCTACCACCCCCACCTGGGAACCAGACGACGAGGCCGCGGTCCAAGGGCTCGGCGGTGGCGGGGTCTCGGATGCGCCGCAGGGCCAGGACGCGGGGGGGGGGCAGCTCGGGGCGCCCCGTCAGGCTCCTTAGGGCGCCCCGGCTGCCCGGCCCGCTGGTGCGGATGACGGCGACCCCGCAGCGCCCGTGCCCGGAGGACACGGCGAAGATGGTGTCGCCCCGCGCCGTGCAGCACAGGCGCTGCTGCGCCCACCTGCGGGGGGGGGCCGTAAGTGGGGGGGGGGTCCCCATGCACACCCCAAAATGGGGCAGAGGGGGTGCAAGGGTGTGACCCACCCCCATTCACCTTGCCCTATGTATGGGTGCGCCCCTTCCCCTTGCAAACTGCACCCCCCCAGGGGTGTGACCCCACCCCCTGCACCCCCACGGGACACCCACTGGCCCCTGGGTGCCCCCCCCAGTCACCGCCCCCAGGGGTGCACCCCTCCCCCCCCATGCAGACCCACCTCCATGGACACCCCCTCCCCAAATGCACGCCCCATACCGCAGGACCCCCAGCCCTAAGCGTGCCCCCCCTTATGTGCAGACCCCCCCCACGCACCCCCCTTCCCTGTGCAGACCCCCTCCCACGTACCCCCCCCAAGCAACTCCCCCCGTGTACCCCCCTCCCCGTGCAGCCCCCCCAACCCCCCCTTCCCCACGCAGCCCCCCCGTGCACCCCGTCCCCCTGCAGACCCCCCCCTTCCCCATGCACACCCCCCTGTCCAGGCACCCCCCGCCCCGTGCAACCCCCCCCCCAAGCCCCCGCTTCTCCATGCAGCCCCCCCGTGCACCCCGTCCCCCTGCAGACCCCCCCTTCCCCATGCACACCCCCCTGTCCAGGCACACCCCCCCCCAAGCCCCCCTTCCCCAGGCAGCCCCCCCCGTGCACCCCCCGTGCACCCCCTCCCCTTGCACCCCTCTTCCCCCTGCAGACCCCCCCCTTCCCCGTGCACCCCCCTGTGCACCCCCGCCCATGAACACCCCCCGTGCACCCCCTGCCCGTGCACCCCCCCCCGCCCGTGCACCCCCCCCGCCCATGCACCCCCTCCCCGTGCACCCCCCCCTTCCCCCTGCAGACCCCCTCCCGTGCACCCCCCCCCCGTGCACCCCCCCCGTCCTCCCAGTACCCCCCCCCGTGCACCCCTCCTCCCAGTACCCCCCCCGTCCGTGCACCCCCCCATACAGCCCCCCCTCCCCCGTGCACCCCCTCCCCGTGCCCCCCCCGCCCCCCAAGGTGCCCCCACCTCCGTCCCGCCGCGCTCAGCGCCCCGCGCAGCGCCATCGGCCCTCGCCCCTCCCCCGAGCCCAGAGGCGGCCTCGGCGCGGGAGCCCCGCCGCGCCCGCCAGCGCCATCCGATTGGTTCTTTCCGCTCAGAGGGCGGGCTTTATACCGGGGTGCCGCTTCTGATTGGGCGGCGGCGGGGAATGACGCGGCGCCGCCTGAAGCCGCGCAGGAGCAGAGCGCTTCCGCCCGGCGTGGGGCACGGCGCTGCGCTGGGGTGGCCGCGGGGGTCCCCCCGGTTCCCCCCCATCCCCCCGGTCCCCCGCGGGCCAGCAGCGCTGCCGGGGCTCAGTCCCGTCCCTCGTGGTCCACCCGTCCCCCCCCCCAGCGCTGGGGGCTGCTGGCAGCCTGCTGGGGCCTGGCTGGGGCTGCAGCGGCGTGGGGGGCACGGGGGGGGGCAGAGGATGCAGGGGATGGGGAGGATGAAGGGGATGCAGGAGGTGAAGGGGATGCAGGAGGTGAAGGGGATGCAGGAGGTGAAGGGGATGCAGGAGGTGAAGGGGATGCAGGAGATGCAGGAGGGACTCAAGACGATGGAGGCAGGGATTCAGGAGGGATAAAAGAGATGGAGGGGATGCAGGGGGATGGAGGGGGGGTGCAGGAGATGCTGGAGGGACTCAGGATGATGGAGGCAGGGATGCAGGAGGGACACAGGAGCTGCAGGAGGGACGCAGGATGATCAAGGCAGGGGTGCAAGAGGGATGCAGGAGGGATGCAGGGGATGGAGGGGATGCAGGAGGTGCAGGACGGATGCAGGAGGGACACAAGAGATGCAGGAGATATGCAGGAGATGGAGGGGGTGCAGGAGATGCAGAAGGGATTCAGGATGATGGAGGCAGGGATGCAGGAGGGACGCAGGAGATGCAGGAGGGACGCAGGAGATGGGGGAGGATGCAGGATGATAGAGGCAGGGGTGCAGGAGATGCAGGAAGGGTGCGGGACGGTGGAGGCAGGGATGCTGGTGGGATGCAGGAGAGACACAAGAGGGATGCAGGAGGGACGCGGGATGATGGAGGCAGGGATGCGGGAGGACACAGGAGGGATGCAGGAGATGCAGGAGGGACGCAGGAGTCCCAGGGATGCTGAAACCCACCAGCACCACCCCCGTGCTTTACAAATCCCGCTGGGCCCATCACAGATCCCTCCGACCCCCTCCCCGCGCTCCGCTGGCCACGAGCCCAACGGAGGGGACACAGCAGCGAGGAGCGGCTCCAGCTCCGAGGCCGGGGGGGGGGGGTCCCAAAACGGGACGGGGACGGTGGCCAGGCCTGGCCCGGGCGAGGCGCCAGCTTGTGAGCCCCAGCGGCAGCTGCCGGAGGAGGGGACGGTTCCCGGTGGCACCGCGTCACCACTGGCACCCGGCGCTGGCCCCAAAATAGCCGCGGGTGTTCAGAGCTGGGGGGGGCACAGGGGGGGGGGGCAAGACCTGGCCACGGGGGTCCCCAAGCCTTGATGCCCACACTGCCATGGGGACAGCGGGGAGCCTGGTGGGGCTGCACCAGGACCCCCACCCGGTGACACCCTGGGGGTTTTGGGGGGGGGGGGGGTCACTGGGGTCGGTTTGTGGGGTGGGGGGGGCAGGGGAGGGCTCCCAAATGTCAGCGGGACAGCACGGCCCCGGTTGGGTTCCCTGCGTGCCTCTCCACCCGAAATAACCGGGCCCGGGCACAGTGCCGGGGGGGCGGGTTAGGGGGGGGGGCAGGGATGTGGGGCAGGCAGGATGGGGGGGGGTAAACAGGAGGGGGGGGCGTTGTGGGGGTGCAGGGGGCATCGGGGAGGGGGGGTCAAGCGAGGTGTGGGGGGGTGCTGGGGACGTGGGGCATCCCGGGGGGGGGGGGGGGGGGCTGGCAGCAGGGATGCTCCGCACCCTCTCCTCCCCGGGGGGGGGGTGATGGAGGGGGGGGGGGGTGATGGAGAGGGGGGGTGAAGGGGGGGGGGGGTGAAGGGACTCCTGGGTCCCCCTGCTCGGCGCTGGGGGGGGCCGTCGTCCGAGCAGGCTGATTCCGGGGGGGGGGGCCGGGAGCGCTGCGCTCCGCCGCCTTTGTCCCTCCTCCCGGCCGGGCGCGGCGGCGGCGGCGGCGGCGGCGGCGGCTCGGGCGGCTTCGGGAGGCACCGGCCCCGTGCCCGGAGCCGCGGCGGTCCCCATGCGCCGGTCCCCGCCGAGCCCCCGCCGCGCCCGGTGCCCCCCACCATGCCCGAGCCGCCGGCGGCAGCTCAGGAGGGCGAACGGCCCCGGAGGGCCCCGGCCGCCGACGAAAGACCGGAGCCGGCGGCCCCCGCTGGCGTCCTGGGTAGGTGGCACCGGGGATGGATGGAGCCGGGGGGGGGGCACCGGAGGAGGGAGGGGGGGGGGTGCACGGAACCGGGAGGAGCCGGCCCCCCGGGGTGGGGGGGAGGTGGGGGGGCACCGGGCGGCGGGGCCGCTCCCTGCGGCTCAATGCGGCGGGGCCGCTCCGGGGGGGGGGGGGGGGGGGGGGGGGTGCGATGATTTTTGCCCCCCCCCTCTTTTCTCCCATCCCGAGGGGGGGGTCGCGGTGGTCCCAGCACAGCCCCGTGCTGCCCGCCCCCCCCCCCCGCCCAGCCTTCCCCTGCCCGTTTGGGGTTTGGGATATATGCGCCCCCCCCCCCCCGGGACAGGGGGCGTGCAGGGGGGCTGAGTGCCCGAGGATTTATCAATGCCCCCCCCCAGGGCAGCTCTGTCACCCCCATGCCATGTGTGTGTGTCCCCCCCCCCCCCGAGAAGGTCCTTTTGTCCCCCCTTGCCAGGTCCGTGCCCCCCCCCCCCCCCCCCCCCGATGGGGTCCACGCAGCGGGTGCAGGACGGGGGCTTTGCCATCGGGTCCCCAACGTGGGGAGGGGGCCGCAGGAGAACGCGTGCCCCCCCCCCCCCCCCCCCCCCCAGCAGGTGACAGCACCGAGGACGTGGCCGGACTGGGACACGGGGCGTCACGGGTGGGAGCGTGACCCACTTTGTGCCCCCCCCCCCACCCCCCCGCAGCGGGCAGGTCCGGCCTCGAAATGACGCCCGCCTCTGCCCCGAGCGGCCGCGGGCTCCGCGGGGTGGCCGGGGAAGGATTTTTGGGTCCCCAGAGCCCTGCGGCTCCGGTGACCTTACCCCAAGGTGAGCGGGTGGCCGCGGGGACAAGCGGGGAGAGAGGGACAGCGGCGGTGTCCCCTCGTCCCTCTGTGCTCGGTGGCTCTGCCGGCGGTGGCACCGGTGGCACCAGGAGGGGACATGGGGCAGGAGGCAGGGACGGCCCCGTGGCCAGAGGGGGGTCAATGCGGTGTCCCCCCCCCCACACCATGGTCAGGGGGACAGGACCTGCGCTCAGGACCCCTCTGCGGCTCCTCCACGTCTCTTGCAGTGACCTTGGGAAGGAAAAGCCCCGCTGCACCCCGAGCAGCTGAGCCCAGCGTTGGGGTCCCCGCGCCCCCAACCCGCAGCTCCTCGGGGTCCGTGCCCCGCGCAGGGGGGGGCTCACGCCTTGCCGGGGGGCCTCGTGGTGCAAACTGGGGCGCTGCCGTGGCTTCGCACACGTGGGAGCGTGCACACACGGTGCGTGCTGGGGTGTGCGTGCGGTGCCCCCTCCCCGGCCACCCGCTCTCCCAGCTAGGATTACGGCTCCCTTTGCGGGGCGTAAATAATTCAGCCGGCCGAGCTCGCCCTGCCGGTGTCCAGCTGGGGCCTCAGCACCCCCCAGCCGAGCAGGATGGGTGCTCGTCGCCGTTCGTGCCGGAGCAGAGCGGGGGTTCCGCTCGGGCTGGGGGTCCCAGTGGCTCTGTATGGGGCAGAGTGCCTGGATGGAGCGGAGCCGGGGGACCCCACGGGGACACCCACGTCCCCACCCGAAGCGGCTTCCCCCGGCACCATCCCGGCCCTGCAGCTGTGCCGGCACCCACAATGCCGGGCTTGTGCTCAGCCAGGCCCTGCCTCGCCGCCGCGAGGGTGTTCTCTGCATACGGGGCGGGCGAGCGATGCCCCCGGGGTGCAGGATCGGCCCCGCTCCGGGGGCGTCCGGCGAGCCGTGCCGAGCCGTGCCGAGCAGCCTGGCGCCGTCCCGCTCTTTCGCCCACGGTGCCGGCACAGGGCGGCCTTTCAGCGCGGCCCCTGCCCAGCCCGGAGCCACCGGCAGCGGGGGAGATGAGTTTGTCGGGTCTCAGCCGGCGGTGGGGGCCCTGCTCTGAATTGGGATGGGGGCCCGGAGCTGGGGCGCAGCCACCGGGACGGAGCGGGCCCGGAGCAGGTCCGGCATTTCCTGTTTTTTGGGGCCGGCGTGCCCGGTGCGAGCAGGATTTCCTGTGCCCCGGGACCTTCCCAGCCCTGGGGCAGGCTGGCTGTTGTGACATCCCCCGCGCCCTGGCTCAGCAGGGGGAAACTGAGGCACGGAGGCAGCCGGGTGCTGCTGGCGTGCGGGGGGGGGGGGGGGACCTGATGGCACCGCAGGGGCCTCATCCTGCCCTCCCTGCCGGTTTGGGATGCGCCAGGTCCCCGTCCATCCCGAGAGAGGTGATGGGGGCACCGGGCACGGGGACAGCGAACCCCTGCGGCACGGCCGCCCCGGAGCAGGGCACGGGCTGTGTCCCTACAAAAGCCCCAGCCAGGGGGTGACAAGGGGACCCTGGGGACCGTCCCCATCCCCGCTCTTCGCAGCGGCACAGGGCCTCCCCGGGTTTCCATGGAGACCGGCTGCTTTTTCGCTCTCCCCATTTTTCCTGCCGTTTTCCATCTTCCGGCGTCGCGGCCCTGCCGGAGCCCGGCCCCGCCGAGGGGCTGCGGGCAGAGGTGAGCACGAGGGGGGGGTCCAGGGGGGCACAGGGGATCCCGGCCCTGCCAGGCTGCGCCGCCGCCTCCTCCCCGGCAGCTGTCGGGGCTTTTTCGGGCACCCGGAGCTGCTGGAGGAGAAACCTGAGCCGGAGCCGGCGTCACCTCGCTGCGACCCGCTGGCACGGCCACCGCTGGGGACACACCGGGGTCCCTGTCCCCTTGTGCGTGCCAGCAGCTGAATCATTGTTGATTCGGGGTCCGGCTCCCAGCGCGGGGCTGCGGGTCGGGGTGGGGGGGAGGCCTGGGGGTGCCCGCGGCCGCTCACCCGCTCCGTCCCCCCGGCAGACAAGCTTTTTGGGAAGCGGCTGCTCCAAGCCGGGCGCTACATCATGTCCCACAAAGCCTGGATGAAGACGGTGCCCACGGAGAACTGCGATGTGCTGATGACCTTCCCGGGTAGGGAGATGCGAGGGTCTGGCTTGGGTCTGGGGGGTGAGGAGGGGTCCGATGGCACCTGGACC
Source organism: Anser cygnoides (assembly GCF_040182565.1). NCBI lineage: Eukaryota > Metazoa > Chordata > Aves > Anseriformes > Anatidae > Anser > Anser cygnoides. The sequence goes on along the minus strand of NC_089899.1, from coordinate 1,332,639 downwards.
ACAGCCCAGAGCTCCTCGCAGCCCCGTACCCGAGGCGGGGACACGGGGAGGGATGGGGATGGTGCTGGGGGACACAGGCACAGGGACAGGCTGGTGCGACCGGCACCGTGCGCCCCCAGACACCACGGACGACCACACGCTGCTCTGGCTGCTGAACCACATCCGCCTCGGCATCCCCGAGCTCATCGTGCAGGTCCGGCACCACAAGCACACCCGCGTCTACGCCTTCTTCGTCACCGCCACCTACGAGAGGTAGGCTCCCGGCCACGGCCCCGGCCCCGGCCACGTCCCCCCCCGTGCCCTCAGCCGCGTCCCCAGCCGCGTCCCCGCTCCCTGCAGCCTGCTGCGTGGGGCCGATGAGATCGGGCTGCGGAAGCCGGTGAAAGCCGAGTTCGGCGGGGGCATGCGGAGCTTCTCCTGCGAGGAGGATTACATCTACGAGAACATCGAGAACGAGCTTTACTTCTTCACCTCTCAGGTGGGACACGGAGGGGCGAGGGATAGGGGACAGGGATGCAGGGACATGGGGCAGGGACACGGGGCAAGGACACAAGTCATGTCCCTGTCCCCAGGGGGAAAAGGGGATTGGAGACCCCCTGGCCGAGCTGGGGACCAGGTTAAACACCCCCAAGATGGGGACAAGAGAGGTCCAGAGGGGACAGGAGAGGGTAGGGGCTGGGGAGGGGATGTGCAGGGAGACACGGGTGTCACAGGGGGGGCGCTGGGGGCCGGGCTCACCCCGCTGCGGTGCTGCAGGAACGGCAAAACATCATCAGGTACTGGCTGGAGAACCTGCGCGCCAAGCAGGGTGAGGCGCTGCACAACATCCACTTCCTCGAGGGGCAGCCCATCAGTGAGTACGGCACGGCACGGCACGGACCCCCCCACCCCCCCAGCCACCTCCCCACATCCCAGCCGTACCACGTCTGACCCCCAGAGGGTCCCCAGGGACAGGGTGACGAACAAGGGGACAGCGGGCACACGGTGCGCACCCCGTGCCATGAGCAGGGTTGGGCACAGAGCCCCGCTGTGGCACCGTCACCCCAAGCCCATCCTTCCCGTGATCCCTGCCCCAAAGCCCCCTGTGCCGGGCCTGGCTGGGGACACATATTGGGGACCTGGGGGGGGGGGGGGGGGACAGCGGCGTCCCCACGCCTCACCTCCTGCCCCCGCGGCGCAGTCCCGGAGCTGGCGGCCCGCGGCGTCATCCAGCAGGTCTTCCCGCTGCACGAGCAGAGGATCCTCAAGCGGCTCATGAAGTCCTGGGTGCAGGCGATCTGCGAGGCTCAGCCGCTCGGTGAGGCGCCGGCAGGGGGTCCTGGGGCTGGGGAGGGGGGGTCCCGGCCCCGTTCACACCCCCCCCCCCCCGACCCCTGCAGATGAGATCTGCGACTACTTTGGCGTGAAGATCGCCATGTACTTCGCCTGGCTCGGCTTCTACACCTCGGCCATGGTGTACCCCGCCGTCTTCGGCTCCATCCTCTACACCTTCACCGAGAGCGACCAGGTGCGAGGGGCTGGGAAATGGGGCAAATCCCAGCTTTTTGGGGGCCGGAAGGGGACATTTCCCTCCCCTCCCCACTCCAGCCTTTCCCTTTGATGCTTTAATGCCCTAATTGCTGCGGAGCTGGGAGGCCCCTAATCCCATCAGCTGCTTAACCGCATCCCGAGCCCTCAGAGCAGCGGGGTCGGGGCCAGGCGGCTCCCCGGGACCACCGGATGGGGTGGGGGCTGAGCGGGGGGCAGTAGGGACGGGAGGGGACCGACCCCGGCGCGGTGGGTGCCCTCCGCCCCGCAGACCAGCCAGGACATCTGCTGCGTGGTCTTCGCCATCTTCAACGTCATCTGGGCCACGCTCTTCCTGGAGGAGTGGAAGCGCCGCGGGGCCGAGTTCGCCTACAAGTGGGGGACGCTGGACACCCCCGCCGAGTCCATCGAAGAGCCCCGGCCCCAGTTCAGGGTGAGCACTTGGGGGAGAGGGGGGTCCTTGTGGGGTGTCCCCGTGGAGCTGAGCACCGTCCCTCCGGGTCCTGTGTGCGTGGGGAGGCTCAAGGCACCGGGGGCTTGGTGCGGAGAATTGGCACCGTCGTGACACCTGTGGTTATTCCTGGGGGTCCGGGCTGAGTCCCCCCCCAGCCAGCACTGGGATCACACGCTGCCGTCCCCCCTAAAATTAGGGCATTAAGAGAATCAGCCCCGTGACCAGCGCGGAGGAGTTTTACTACCCGCCGTGGAAGCGCCTGCTCTTCCAGTGCCTGGTCAGCCTGCCCGTCTGCCTCGCCTGCCTCTCCTTCGTCTTCCTCGTCATGCTGGGCTGCTTCCAGCTCCAGGTGGGTCCCAGCCCGGGTCCCGGCAGCCGGGGGGCTTCCACCACCCCCCCCCACTGACCCCATCCCCATAGGAGTTCGTGCTGAGCATCAAGGAGCTGCCCCGCATCATCCGCTTCCTGCCCAAAATCGTCCTGGCCGTCATCGTCACGACCTGCGACGAGGTTTACAAGAAGATCGCCTACTGGCTGAACGACATGGGTGCGTGGGGGCCGGGGGGAAAGGGGGGGGGGGGGCGTCGGGGCTGGGCGTGGGGACCCCCCCCCCCCCCTGAACTCACCCCCCTGGGCTTCGCAGAGAACTACCGCCTGCAGAGTGCCTACGAGAAACACCTCATCATCAAAATCGTCCTGGTAAGGGGGCGGACGGGGGGGCGGGGGGGGGGGGGACGCGAGGGTCCCGGCGGCCGCCCCCCGCTCACCCCCCCCCTCTCTGCCCCGCAGTTTCAGTTTGTAAATTCATACCTAAGTCTTTTCTACATCGGTTTCTACCTCAAAGACATGGAGCGGCTCAAGGAGGTAAGGGGCAGCGCCCGGGGGTGGCGGGGCCAGCGAGGACCCCCCCAACTCCCCGACGCCCCCGGATGGACAGACGGACGTCCTCGAGCCAGCGGCACCCGCACCCGGCCCCCCCCGCGCCCCGCTGTCCCCGCATGCCGCGTTACCGCTCACGGTCTCTCTCTGTCTGTCTGTCTGTCCGTCCTTCTGTCCCTTCCACAGCTCCTGCTCATCTTCTCTCTCTCCCAAAGCCTCATGCGTCAGCTCAAAGAGGCTCTCCTCCCCTTCATCTTCCTCCACCTCCACCTCTCCCTCATCTTCTTTAAGGGCCTCCTGGGCTTTTGCTGGAGACTGGGAGTATCCAAAGTAGGAGCGGGGAGGGCGGGGGCCGTGCATGCCACCCCCGACCCCCCCCCCCCCCCGCACCCCAACCCCCGGGGGTCCCGTCCCCACCACGGTGGCACGCACGAGGCCGGCGAGCTCGGTGCCGCTGGGGGGACACCACGTTGGGTGCCCCCCTCCAGCAGCGCGGCCACGGGGAGGAGCGGGGACCCCGTGGCGATGGGGGCGCGGGAGGGGGACACCCGGGAACTGGGCCCCCCCCCCCCCCGGGTGACAGCGGGTTCCCGGTGTCCCCACGCAGATGCTGGCCACGCTGCTCATCACCCGCCAGTTCCTGCAGAACGTCAAGGAGGTGTCGCAGCCCCACCTGTACCGCCGGCTGCGCCGGGGGGACCTCAGCCTCCGCAGCCTCCGCGAGGTCGCGCACGCCGTCCTCCGCCTGCTCGCCCGTCCCCGCGGCCCCCCAGCTGCCGGGGCCGCCCCCGAGGGGCCGCGGGGCGAGAAGAAGTGTCTGAACGGGGGCTGCGGGGTGCCGGAGGAGGAGGAGGAGGAGGAGGAGGAAGAGCGGCGCGAGTCGGATTCGGAGGACGAGAGCGCCCTGGACTGCGGGCTGAAGCTGAAGAAGGTGAGCTTCATCGAGAAGGCGGAGCGGCGCGGCACGGAGCCCGGCGGCCCCGAGGACGAGAGCTTCCTGGAGGAGGGCAGCCCCACCATGGTGGAGAAGGGCATGGACCCCGCCTCCGTCTTCGAGCTGGGCGAGGATGAGGACGACGCCGAAGGCCCCCCGGGAAGCCCGGTCAAGGCAGCGGAGCCGGCCGCCGTCCTGCGGGGCAGCCGGAGGAGGCGGGCGGCCGAGAGTCGGGAGGAGGAGGAGGGTGAGGAGGAAGGGCGCAAGCGGAACCGGGCCTCCTGGATCGACCCGCCCGAGGAGGATTACTCCACGCAGCTGACGCAGGCGGAGGTGGAGAGCTGCATGAAGAAGTACGAGGTGAGCTCCAGCAGGGCATGGGGCATCCTCCCCAAGCCCCATTGCAATGCATTCCTCCTCCTCCTCCTCCTCCTCTTCCTCCCCAGGACACCTTCCAGGACTACCAGGAGATGTTCATCCAGTTCGGCTACGTGGTGCTCTTCTCCTCCGCCTTCCCGCTGGCCGCCATGTGCGCCCTGGTGAACAACGTCATCGAGATCCGCAGCGACGCCTTCAAGCTGTGCACGGGGCTGCAGCGCCCCTTCGGCCAGCGGGTCGAGAGCATCGGGCAGTGGCAGGTGGGATGGGGGCCGGGGGGGGGGCCGGGCTGGGGGTCTCGGCAGGCTGGCCACAGGTTTCCAGCTCATCCCCGGTGCCGTCCCTCATGCAGAAGGTGATGGAGGCCATGGGCGTCCTGGCCATCGTGGTCAACTGCTACCTGATCGCCCAGTGCGGGCAGCTCCAGCGCCTCTTCCCCTGGCTCAGCCCCGAGGGAGCCATCATCTCCGTGGTGGTGCTGGAGGTACGGCGCTCCGCTTGTTATTGTAGGGTCTCCCGGTGCGCTGCCCTCTCCGGTCCCCGTTTCTCGTGGGGTGCATTTGGGGAGGGGATGCTCAGCGTGCCCCCCGTGCCCCCGCAGCACTTCGCCCTGCTGCTGAAGTACGTGATCCAAGTGGCCATCCCCGACATCCCCGCCTGGGTGGCCGAGGAGATGGCGAAGCTGGAGTACCAGCGCCGCGAGGCCTTCAAGGTAGGCGATGCCGGAGGGGGGGGGGGCAATGCGCCCCTCGGGGCCGAGCACGGAGCAGGGACGTCCCCGAGGCGTCCCCGTGCCCGACGCGCTCCCCGTTGGCAGAAGCACGAGCGCCAGGCGCAGCACCACTTCCAGCAGCAGCAGCGGCGCAAGCGGGAGGAGGAGGAGCGGCAGCGGCACGCCGAGTACCAGGCCCGCAAGGAGCGCGAGTCCAGCCGCGACGAGGCCAAGCCCGAGGCCGCCGGGCAGGACCCGGCCCACGAGAAGAGCCAGGGCAAGGGGAAGGGCTCCGGGGGCACCTCGCACGGCTCCGACAAGCCCAAGCGCCCCAGCTCGCTGCTGGCCACCAACAACGTCATGAAGCTGAAGCAGATCATCCCTTTGCAGGGCAAGTTCCTCTCCGGGGGGGCCGGGGCTGGCAGCACGGCCGCCGCCAGGTCCCCCCAGTCCCCCACCGGCAGCGATAACAAACTCCCCGGCTTCCTCAGCTTCAAGTTCCTGAAATCCCCCGAGACTAAGAGGGACGCGGGGACCGAGAAGGTCCAGTCACCCACCAAGCCATTCAACCCCGGCAAGCTCTTCAACTTCGGCAAGTCCGAAGGGGCCAGCGGCAACGGGGCCACGGCCACTGCCTCCCCCCAGCCCCGGCCCGGCCCCTCCACGGATGGGGGCGAGCGGCCAGGCCCCAGCAAGTCCCACCTCAACGGGGTGCCGGAGGACGGGGGCCGCGAGGAGCCGGAGCTGCGGACGGAGGAGGAGAGCGGGGGCTATAAAATCTAACCCGACGTTTCGGGAGCGAGCACGGGCGTGCTGGCCCCGCGCCCTGCACCGTCCCCCTCCGTCGCATCCCCTCGCGCCCCTCCAGCCCCCCTGCTGGGACCCGAAGCTCCGGCGGGGTCCGGCCTCATCCTGCGGCACGGACGCCCGAGCAAGGCACCGTCGGTGTGAGCAGCAGCAGGGCCCGGCCGTGTCCACGGATGGAGCGTCCCCTCCTGTACCTCCGGCAAATTGGGGACAGGCAGGTGAAATCCTGGTCCTGCTCCACGGCTCCGCAGAGGCCACGGTCACCCAAGGGGACGCAGGGGAATTCGGTGTCCCCAGACCTACCAGGAGCATCCCGCAGAGCCCCCATGGGCGAAGGCAGCCGGGCTCGGCACCGCGTCTCCGATCGCAGAGGAACGAGATGGCGCGAGGAGCCCGATTCACCCCGTGCCTACCGCCACCGCCGCGTCCTGCTGCACCAGCCGTCGCCCCGGGGCCGCCGGCACCGTCCCGCAGCCTCGGCACAGGGTCCGGTCCTGCCAGCACGGGGACGTTCCCCGGCCCCAGCACCTGCCGGGAGGGAGGGGGGTGAGTGGCGAGCGCCGGCCACTCGGATTCCCATGCATGGGCAGCATTTCTTGCACTAAAAACAAAACAAAACCCAAGGCAAGCGGCTCGCTCCCGTTCTTCGTGCGACGGCTGGAGGTGGCGGAGGCGAGAGCTCGGAGCAGCCCGGCCGGGCCCCAGCGACTGCGACGCTCCCCTTCCCTCTCCGCTTTCGTATTTCGTGGAATTAACTCGCAATAAGGCGCTCGCGCACACGGACGTCACGGCGGAGCCCAGGAGAAGGACGGGGCAGGGGGTGGGGGGGGATTTGGGGGGGGGGGGGGGGAGCAGCTTCGCTTCTGCCAGGGCGAAGGTTTTGCCACCGCTGGGTCTAGGCTTAGTGCTTTGGGAGCCGCCATCCTCGTGGGGAGGAGGCTGCCCACGGCTCTGCTCGGCGCTGCTTCGCTTTACGGGGTGGCGGGGGCCGGGGTAAAGGCCGGTGCTCGCTGTCCCCTCGCCCCCCCAGCTCCGCTCGCTGCCCCCGCCGAGCCCCCGACCATTTCCAAAGCAAGCAGGGGGAAGGAGGGCTCCGGCCACCCGGGGCGGCCGCCCCATATCACTGTGCCTGGCCCAAGGCCTGGGCTGTAGAAAACGTCAGGTTGTTTTTCCCACCCCGCCTCTCCCCAAAACGTGTGGGTTTTTTTTGTTCCCCCTTTTGTCTTTGAACCAAGCCATTTTATACAGCAATAAGGCCAGGGGAGCACAAAGGCTCTGTTGCTCCACTCACCTGCGCTGCAGGGGCCTGGGCAATAGTCCAGGGCAGATGGGGGGCTCCTTGCACCGAGCTTTGGGGTCCCTGGGGGGGCACGGTGGGGCAGAGCAGCCCCCTCGCCCTCCCACGGGGCCGGGTACCACGCTCAGTGCCTGCCAGGCACGAAGAGCAGAGGATTTCTGGGGCGAGACGAGGGAAAAGGGAGCACCGGGCTCCACGGCGCTGAGAAACTGGGGCAAACGGGCCCCGGAAAGGACAGGAGGAGCAGCACGGCTGCGCCCCGGAGCTGCTGCTGGAAAGGGAGCGGGAGCGGCAGCGCCTTGAGTGAGGGGAGCCCGGAGCGGGGGGAACCGTAACCCCAACACCCCCCTGGTGTTTGGGCAGAGCCCAAAGTCCTGCTGGGGACCGCAGCAAAGCTCGCCCCGGCTTGGCCACTCTGCCCGCGCACCCCACCGCCGTCCCCTCCGCATCGGGGGCCGTGCGGAGCCCCCTCCCGTTCCCCGTTCACCGTTTCGGTTCTCGGCTTCTCCCCGGGTTTGGCTCCCCAGCTCTCAGCTCGGTTCTTGGTTAAAACGCGCCGGTCCTAAAGGGAGTTCTGTTTGCGTCCCACTTCCCTCCTGGGGTAACAGCCCTGGCACGAGCTGTCCCCGCACCACTTACCAGGGGACAGGGCAGGGGCCCGCTGCTGCCGGCCCCCCGCGGTCCTGGGCATTTTTAAACATTTCTCTACACAAAATATTTCTACAAGCGGCCGCCTGTCTGGTATCTCACTCTTCCGGGCAGTTACCGTACAAAGGAGGGAATTGTTTCCTTTTTTTTTTTTTTTTTTTTCCCCTTTTCTCCCTTGCTGTGCTCTCTTTCTTTGGAAACTAAAAGAAATGAAGGGGGTTATTTATTTCTTTTTAATTTATTTTGTCATATTTTTGTAAAACCTGCAGAAATGCAATAAAAATATATTTCAACAAGCCTGAGGCGTGCGCTACGTTATTGCCCCAAGCGGCTTTCATAACGCGTGTGCGCTCAGGGAGCGAACCTCAGCGCTCCTGACCCCGGGGAGGGCAGAAGGGGACACTTTAGGGCCACCGTCCCCCCTCAGTCCCCCCCAGGCAGGGGGAGGCTTTGAGACAGGGACACGAGGACGAGCCCCGCCGGCACGGGTGGGTTCACAGCACGCGCAGGCAGCAGCGCCCGCAGCCACGTCGCAGCTCTGCCGCGTGCCGTCAGTAGCAGGAAAGGGTAGGGGAAGAATGAAGAGTTATAGTCCTCTAAATTCTGCAAATTTATTGTACACAGTATCAAACATGGAATAGTTTAAAAATAAATGCAAAATTCCAATGGCCATGACATTTGACTAACAGTGTATTTACAGTCACTCCACGACGGCAGCCCTTCTGCCAGCACGCAGCTGTCAGAAAAACCCGCGTCCTCCCGGCCCCACAAGACAGGATTTTTTTGCAAAAAAAGAGGGAAAACGAACTTGCGGAGACAGGTGGGAAGTAACACACACTCACGAGCTCGCCGCTGCGCTGCGAAAACCAGCCTGGGATGGCATGTGCTGAACGGAGCGAGGAGTTAAAGCAGGCACGGAGGACGGAAAGCCGAGAGCCGCTCTAAGACGCTCGGTCGTGATGCGCGACTGGCCAAGGCCGGGCGGTTTAACTAAAAATACCCAGCGAAGCCTGCTAACGGCACGCTGCGCGCTGATTAATGACAAACGAATGCATCTGGAAGGCAGCACAAGCGCGGCACAGACACGGCAGTGACTCAGCTCGGACCATCCATGCAGACTTCACGCTGTTTCTTGCAGTAACTCATCAGTCGCCTCGCGTCCCTGTACCCCAGAGCCGCGGCTAAGGAACAAACCAAGCGGCCGGCCCTGCCCGCGGCCACGCCGGCTCCCCCAGCCCTACCCACATCCATGCATCCGTGCTGCTTATCCAAGCAGGGGAGAGCGTTTGACCTGTTCGGGTGTCAGCACGGCGTGCGTCTGCACAGAAAGCACCGCGTGCGCGCGTAACAGAGGCAATTCACCGAGGAGCTGACTGGGACAAGTCGTCCCGGTGATGGTTGTGGAGCTGGGAGCAACGAGAAGCGTCGCTGCTGGCTTCCTAGCTGAACGAAGCTCGCTTTGGTCAGGAACGGGAGGAAACCGAAAGCAGAGTTGTAGCAAGGAGAGGACAAACGGCTGTCCTCGTGGTGCACGAGGCAGCTTTAAGGCAGCTTCGCTTCCCTAGAGGGCTGGCGAGCTGAGGAGCGGGGCCGCCCCTCGCCTCCGAGGGCTGGCGGAGGAGTTGGGTGGTGGAAGGGGCAAGAACGCAGCCCATGAGCTGGGGAAAGCCCTGCCTGCACCTCGCCGCGTGCGGGGTGGCAAACACCAGCCCACCTCACATCACCCGACCCTTCTGGCCAGCCACCTTCCGCAGGAGGAAATTCTCCGTTCGGAACAGGGTCGAGGTTTCACAGTGCTGCCCTTCCACCCTGCCGGCCGAATGCCTACTTCTGGGTTTACATCGGTAGAACCTGGCAGTCCACCGCAAGAGGTTAAAGCCACCCAGCTCCTCAGAAGGCATTAAGACTTCTAATCAGACTTCTTAAATGTATTCCTAGAACAAGCTAATTCTAACAGCACACCCAAGGGGAGACTCAGTTTGTCACATCTGGGGACATACTGGGAAAGTTTCGCCTTTAAAAACAGTCCCGGTGTTAGAGAATTTCAAAGCTGGCGTTCCATTTCCTTGTTTTAGCCACAAACACCTTCCTCCCTGCAGACCACGTTCAGCCTTTTCAATATCCAGAAGTTATTTTTTTTCCAGTAATTGAAAAAGGAAAGGTTCCAGAAGTCCTCTCTCCTCCCTGACATTAAACTCAGGAGATGATACACACGTTTCACATTAAAAGACAGCTCAGCACGCGTCTCAGGACGGGCGCGGGGGGCCGGTGCTGTGACAGCACGCCATTTAGCGCGGGCTGGATGCGACCACTAGACCCAGCTGTCAGCCTGCGCAGCCAGCCCACCTGGCCAACCTGCTGGCTCAGCCTTTCGGGTGATTGCTGGCACCAAACCTCCCGGATCAGCTGTCAGATGAGACCCCGGGGCCGCACGCTCGCCGTCAAGACCACGGACGTTTGCAAGGCAGCAGAAGAGAAACCCGAAAGCGCAGTCAGCACAGCACGAAGGTCAGCCTGTGCTTCACCGAGCCCATGATGCAATACCCCTCCTGGGCACCGCGACCAGCACAGCCTCTGCATTGCTCCCAAAAATACCCTGAGCTGCTCCCAGGTAGATTCAACCCTCTCCTCTTTAAAGAAAAGGATTTCCCACTCTCTGTTAGACAGCAAAAAAAATGTAAGATAAAACCTGACATGGAGAGACATCAACTGGAAGGCCCTCTGGTCACGGTCAGCGTATCGCACAACTCCCCTGCAGCCAGGCTGACGTCATTAATGCAGGAAAAGTAGTTTTCCTATATGCAGGTCTTTTTGAAAAACCTTTACAATGGAAAAAATGAAGCTAGGGGTAAATAAACAAGCCAAGAAACAGTTAAATGGCAACAGAGCCGATAGCCGCAGTGTTTAAGAATAAAATTAAAAAAATTCCAAGACTCCTGCTTAGTCTTTGCCATTAAGGCCAGTGACAAAGAGCTCACCAAAAAATAAAGCTTTGAAGTGACACCTGTTCTATCTACCTAGTGCAGAGTGAAAATGTTGAGATTAATGTCCATCACGTTCAAAAGTCGTCTCAGAGGAAGCAGTCCGAACAACCCACGACTAACTGCTGCATAAGGCACACGCTGGAGGGAAGGAAACCCATTTTCCAGTCGATCCTGCTCCAAAGCACACCGCCCAGCCTTCCCCACACGGGGCCACGCTCTGCAGCAGGGGCCCTCAGTAAAACCCCGAGCAACTGCCTGCGTGTGGAGCTCACCAGCCAACAGCTTGGCACGTTTACCCCGTTCTCACCAGGATTACGATGGCAGAAAAGAGCGCCCGGGTTACGTGCGTCCTTGGGATTCGTCACCGGGCTCAGCAGCCAGCTCTGAACATTTGGGACAGAAATCCCAGGCTTTAAGACCAGCACACCTGCTGCTGCTTCGTGTCTTTCCTAGGCTAAGAAAAGAAGTATTATTACTTTTTTTTTTTTTTTTTAAATCAGATCTAACTTATCTAAATGACTCTAAAAGCCTCTTCCCTTACTGTGAAACACATCCTGTCCACCTTAAATACTCCTCTGGTAAAGAGTTTAAACACTTTGCAGCCCAGGCGCAGCTCAGCAGCCTCAGGCAGACGGGAGCTGAGCGGCTCCTTCCTGCCCTCCCGGCCTGGATTTCCATCCCGCTGCTGCTCACTGGTCTTCGCAGCTCAACGCGGTTTCAGGGCTCGTCAAAAACTCCCACACGTGCTTGCCCGCTCCGTAAGCTTCGTAACAGTCCTTCACTTGCCAGTTTGGTACAAAACCAAACCTTCCAGCCACAGGTTCTGCTGCAATTTTGCGTTTCCCTGGGTTTACTACAGTCACCTCCAGGCTCCTGCTCGAAGCGCGGGCGATACCGAACGCGCAGCGGGTTGCTCAGGGCCTCGTCCATTAGGGCCTTGAAAAACTTCCAAGGACAGAAAGAGGAAGCAGCCTGAAAGCCGGCCGTGCCAACGTTACCTAACCGACCATCCTCAGACAAAACAAAGTAATCCGGCAAACGTCCGGGATCAGCCATAAATGCAAACAACAAACACTTCGCTGCCCCGATGCAGTTCCCTGCGAATTCACAGCTGGACAGGACATGTTAAGATCTATCCTTCTTTCCAACATTCCCCCCCTCCTCCAACTCTTACGTGTGAGGAGTATGTTGGTTGGGTTTTTGACTATTTCTCCCCTAAAAAATAAAATAAAATATACAATACCAAGAATTAACCTAGACAAAACGTTAGTTTCCCTGCACATCAGTCACTAGTATATTTTTATGTTAGAAAAAGGCAGTGCCTAACTTTTTAATGTGCTAAACTTACCCAACAGACATCTCAACTGCTCGAGTGCTGTTCAGTACGGGAGCGCCCTGCCTGGCAGGACAGACACCTACGAGCAGGACAGTCTGCTCAAGAGGCTGCTCCCGGATGGACTCATCGTCCCCTGGTAGAAAGAAACGTGCTTCTGCTGCTTTGACTACTGAGCAAAGATTCCCTATTCAACTAAAAAAAAAAATAAATCCTGATCTCTGACAAATATCTCAAGTTCTCATTAAAAAACCCAAACCTTTAGTGTACATTGGTAACAGAAACAATACAAATACCACTAGGCAGACATGTACAAAAGAACCCCTGAGGGTCACTAAATTTCAGTCACTTTGTAACAAGAGAGTCTGAAGTGCGAAGAGCTAGGCATCATACAAACAGTGCGGTCAGCAAGAAATCCAGGGTTTGGGTTTTTCCTTATTTTTGTTGTTTTCAATGCACTAAGGCACCAGGAAGTCACAGTTAGGCAAATAAGATCTTCCATGCAACACTCAAACCTGATACACTTACCATGTATTAAACAGATAGGATCAAAGTGCAATAGCTTGAGGACAGCACTCTTGAGCCAGGAGCAGCAGGAAAAGTGGGCTGGAGAAGGAAGGAAAGGAGGGAGCTCTCGCTGCAGATCAGATGGGATGCAGAAAGACCCACTGGGGGTGTTAGAAATCCATACTGCTTGTGCTCAACCATGAATGCAAAAAAAAACAAAACAAAAACAAAAAAAAGACAAGTTTGATACTTAAGGTCACATCTCTTTGAAGATTAGTTTCTCCTTCACTTCAGAACTACTTAAAAAAAGGCAACCTTCTCTTACCTCCTAAAAATATCTGAAACATTTCAAAGGCTCCCATAACCAACGGGGTAACTTTTAACGACACGGAGGGAACAAAGACGGGGGTTTACGACAGGAAGGAACTGCCAACTCTCTTTAATAGTACAACACTCTGTCTAGCAGAGAAGTCAGCAAAGCCCAAACCTTGCCATGTCAATCAAGTTTACAGCATTTTACAACTTCAACGCACTGTACAAACATTAGTCTGCAAGGCTGCAGCTCTCAAGCTTTGCTAAAACACACAAATTGGTCACACTTTACCACCAGCTGCATGTCCGTTTCCTCTTTTGGTATCTCACAGCTCTTCACGGGATTCTTCAGTTTCAGCTTCAGGTGATCCCTGCGAGACCAGATGCTAACACGGCATCTTCAGGTAACATCCTGCACTTTGCACAGAAGTGCTGGTTGATAGCGGAACTCTGGGAGAAGTCCTCTTGCAATTGCCAGTAAATCACACGGAATTCTAAGTATTTTTTGTCTTCACCAACACGGTTGGCATTTCCAACAACATTCCAGTAATTTGGAGGTTACTGCCGTAGCAAAAAGGCAACATTTTCTGAGGCAGGTACAAAGTTCTAAACTACTTGGTGCTAACTTTAAGTTAAACTCATTCACTGCATCAGAAACTCGGTGCCTAACATATATTTGAGAACGCAGAGTGAGCCGTGCCCTGCTCTTCCCAAGGTTCTGCCTCATAACACGCAGTCGTAAGCAACGGTCTATCTCCCTTCGGGTCCCCTTCGCCCCCACACCTCATCTTGTGGCGTCCGCTGGTAGGAAGGGGATGCTGTGGAGAAGGGGAGAGCAGAAACCCTGGCCTCAAAGCTCGTGGCCACTGCAATCGCACAGAACTAGGCTTATCCAGGATCTCTAGAACAATGTTCGTGAGATTTCTCGAACTGGTGTTTCAGATTCGTGAACGAGGAAAAAAACACAGTTATAAATTCATCAATTTAAACTAACACAGTGTGAAGTCAGCTTCTTACATTAAAGCAGACAAGACATCATTACTAAACTACACCTTCCCTGTCCCCTTCAGCGACGATGGTCATTTCCTTTTAAGTCTCCGAACCTCCGAATCCACCTAGACGACTTACGGGTCTCCATTTTTGCTCCTACTGAAGAGTCAGTGAAGGGTCACAGGCAACAGGCACTGAGCTGTCACAGTCCAAAAGAGATCGGTTGGTCTTTAACGGAGACCACGGAAGCTCACGTTTTGATCAACTCTAAGTCCTGGACTCCACTCCAGACATGCCGGTATCGCAGGAAATTCAACGTACCATTAGTCAGAGCCGGCAGTCGACACAGAGAACTAGATCTAGTTGCCAAGGTGCTCCCAGACTTATCCGGCCAAGCGCTGCCTGCAGGGCGCCTACCCAACTCCACTCCATCAGCTGCTGCTTAAATACACTGTTGATCAAATACTCAGAATAGGATAAAAGTATCCCTTTATTCCAACGGAGAAGTTGCACATATCAGTCTGTTCAAGACCAAGAGACTGTTAGAATTAAAGAGCAACACAAGCAACACACCTTTCACTTGAATTCTCCATGACCACTGACGTATGAGATAACGTACGCTGCCAAACGCCCGTGGCCCTTACAGAACAGACCAAAGGAACACAACTGATATACCAAGTTGACAACACATTTTGCTAAGATCAACATAATCCTAAATGACACCCATGATTTTTTTTTTTTTTTCAGTGCGGTGCCAATTTCAGAGTATTTGAGAAAAAATAGTGAGGTCCCACACTTATGGCTGGACTGGGCACAAAGAAGAATGAACCACTTGCGGTATGTCAACGGGTACACGGATCGAAAAGCCCGTACCCCGCCAGGGGTCTGTAACAACCCCCGTCTCCTCCTCAGGCTTCCGTAGCTAGAGCCGGTTGGTTAGGTAACAGATTTAACAAAACCTGTAAAAGTGACAGTGTACGCTTTTGAGAAAGGAGGAACTAAGGTTACACTACATGTTTTACTGGATTGTTCCACCATCGCTCCGTAAGTTTTACGGCATAAATAAAAAAAAAAAAACGGAGAAAAAATAAATACATTGGCTCCTATGAAGTCAGAAGTGGTTTGGGCTGCATAGTGGATGGGTGAGAGATGGGGGCAAGGGGCGAAATTTACACACTTTGAGACAAAACAGGAAGCGCCTGCAAAGTAGTAGAGGAGAAAGCCAAGAGTTTAAGTGTCCTCGTTCATATCCTGGCTGTCTGTCCGAGCGATTTTCCGTGGTGGCGCCGAATTCTCACCTTCTATTTCCACTTGCTCTTGATCTCTCTTCTTTGCTGCATTCTGTTTGGACAAAGAAAGTCACAGTGAAACTCTCCAAAGCCTTTTGATGCTGGCGGGAGCTAATGCCAGTAAAAAAAAATGTGTTGTTTGTAAAAATTTCGGGATGGAATATAGCACTGCGATGACCTAACAGACACACTGAAACAAACCAAGAGGATTTTGCCCAAAGCCAAAGGGTGCTTCTTCATATTTGAGGGTGGGGCAAAAACACCAATCATTGCTCTCAGCATCTTTTATTTATAGATCTCAAATATTTCATACACATGAGTAAGATCTGCTTTTCCTGCTCCTCTGAGTCAGTCCCTAAACTTATCAAAATCACCAAAAACACCGTCTTATACAAATATTTTCTTCTCAGCTTCAATGCTCCTTATAATTTTGCCTCTCTGTGATCTGTATCCTCTCATGATTAAAATCCCTGCTTCGGTGTCTCCACTCCCGAGTCCTTGCCTTGTGTCTGAGCACTTCCAGCCCAGGCAGTATTAGTCTCAAACGCCAGCTAGAGCCTCCTCATTTGTGCATTCCTGATACGGGAACTCTGATTTCGTAACCAAGGTACTTACACGGCCTCATTAATGCATTCATGTTCTGCATAAGCTCATCCATCTTTTCCTAACAGTCTTGGGAGGTACGAGCTCTACTCTAGCTGTAAAGCAGACAGCTGAGGCACAGGGAGACCAATTTGCAAAGGTCACAAAGGAAAATTGTGCTAAGTGGGAAACAGAATTGAAGTCTCCCAAGTTCTAGACTAAACACTGAGTTACTGTCCTCTAAATTGAAACAGAAGAAAAAGCTTTTAAAAAAATAAAATGTTGTGCAGAGACAGAGCTGTGCAGAGACAGAGCCTCCTTTTGCTGAAGTGCATTTCACAAGGACTGAATCCCTCTTAATTAATCATCAATATCTTGATTGTGATCAATATCCAGCTCTATCAGCCAGAGTCAGCAAATCGAGACGTTTATATTAAGGAAACACAACCATACCTTTTTGTCCCACTGCTGATGTAAGTAACGCAAAAGTATATTTGTCTTTTCTGTTACTATAACTGCCAAAGAAAGAGAGAAACAAGCTGAGGTCGTTTTAAAGACAACCTTTAAAACCGTGCAGCAATCATGACATTATTTCACGTACTAAGCATGGTCCTTTAGATTAAAGGGCAGGACGCAGGAACAGCCATCACTTCGTTAGGACAGAGGAAAAGCACAAGAAATGAACAATAACTAGACACACACTGCTTCTCACTGTAGTGACACTTCTAGAGTATCAGCTGATCTGAAGTTTAAAATAAGTGAAATTATGCGTATGCCAGATTTTTAAAATCCAAAAACAGTAAAAAAAAAAAAAAAAACCACGTCAGTGGAGCAGACTTACTTTGTTCAGACGGGTATTCTCTCGTGGGAAGGTATACCGATGGTCTTCTGTTCTATAGAGGAATTGGACAGTTACAGAACAACGACGGCTACAGGGTGATTTTTAACTCGAGCACAGCTAAACCAACCCAAAGGCCGTCACAAACCCAGGCTACAAATGCCTTCTGATATTCCGCCCTGTTACATGGCACTGTTCTCCTACTTTCTTTTTTTTCCTTTCCCTTTTTATTTTTTAAGGAATTCGAAGCAGGTCCATTTTTCTGGTGTTTTTCAGGGCCTAAGACCATTACTAAAGAATGTGCGTACACAGAGAGCCCCACAGATGTGGCTTGGCTGCCGTGAGGACGCATGCCTCACCAAAGCACGCAGGAAGTTTTCCTTGCCAATCTCAGCTCATGAACTGCAAGCACACATGGGTGGCTTTGGTTGTTTGTTTAAAAACAAAAACAAACAAACACTCGTTTCAAGTTTATTTCCTTCTCGTATCCTTCGAGCCGTGCAAGAAAACCTCCCAGAGCACCGGGATTTATGGCCGATACGCAATACTTACTGATGCTTTACATACAGAGTCCGCATGGAACCTGCTGAAGTTGCTTTTGTTGTAGACCGGTAATCCTTTCAAAAAATCTGCCTGAAAAGACAAAGAACACAAACAAAGTAGGTGAAGAAAGGAAGAGCGATATTCCAGTTGTTGTTTGCTTCGGGCCGATTCTCCAAGGAGTCGCTCGGGTCGTTAAGATAAATAACTGCAGGGTTTGGAAGGATGTTGCCAGGTCCCAGCTAGTGAGAGCTGCTGGAAACCGAAACAAGAAAAAAACAAAACTGGTTTTGTAAACGAAGCGAATCCCCAGCTTTTGTGTTTGGCTCGCCATTCTCTCAAAGTTCTGGAATGCAGCTAGAAGGCTGCTCAACAAACCCCTCCTGGCATGCAGGTGACGTGGGTGAGCTCTGAAAGGAAGCGCTGCACCGCACCGACACCAGCAGGATCCACGGACCAGCACAAACCACAACATCGCACAAGGAAACTGCCGCAGCCACACCGATGACTCAAATCCTTGAACGTGTCCCCGTTTCAAACTGGTTGCTCTTTCGCTTTCGCAGCTACCCGTTCTCTGTCAATTCCAGAAAGCGACGAAAGCCTCCGAGGCCCCAAAAGCCCAATCCTTATCAGCGAGGCCCGACTTTTTTTGTGAAGGATCACACCCCTGCGGGCGTCAGCGCTGCCGGTACTTCAAAAATAACCCCCCTGTGTTCCCGGCGGCCGGGGTAGATCCCGAAAAAACAGCCGAACCCACAGGGCAGCGAAGCTATTTGCTAAACAGCAGCGGGAACCCCGCGGAGCCCTCGCTGTTTAATTAAGCCTCACCAGCGTGAAGCAGGAATTTCCTTCTCCAAAGCGAAAAAGGAGGGCGGGAGGAGAACGTTACGGGGTCACGAGAACAGCGAGCTTCAAAGCCTGCAGGAGCCTCTTCCCGCACAGCGGAGAGGGACAAAGGGAGATGCTCGGCGAGGCCCTTAAAGCAGCCAGAAGACAGGTAATAAACGCACGAGGTGCCTGGGCGATACCCAGGAGAGGCCCTGAGACACCCGAAGTCATCGGATCAGCTACCTGCGCCGCAGTGATACTCACTTAAAGCCTCAAAGCCTATTATACGGCACACTAAGGGCCTCTAATCCTGCACATACATCAGCCTGCTTAGGAGCAATTTAAAAAGGAGAGGAAAGCAGCAGAGGAGCCATTTAATTTCGGCGTTAGAAGCGGCAAACGAACGGACGCTGCTGCTCCACGACTGCCAGGCTCAAAGGCGTTGTTTTCACTCAAATCGGAGCCGTTATTTTTATTAAGGCTGCATCTTTAACTCAAAACAAAGAGCTATAATTACCCAAGCCAGAAAATATTATTCATGCTCTTGTTTTTGAAGGAGCTCTACCGACGTTCTCATTTCCACATTCGACCCTTCCTGGGTGCCAGGTTTTAGCTAAAAGAAGAGACTCGGACTGAAGCAGCCAGCTCCAAATTTCCCTCTCGTCCCGTCCCCCTCAGGGGCGATGCCACTTCCCTGTGTCACCAGTTCTCCAGCCCAGAGCCCGTGGCTCGCTCGGCTGAGCTGGGGGATCGAGGCAGGATCCTCCAGCACTGCTAGAAGAGCCCCGTGGACCCGGACCGCGCCGCCCCGCTCCCCTGCTCTCCCTGGCACCGAGGGTCCTGGGCTGAAAAGGGTGGGGAATCCTTTAGGGACTTCCACAGGCACGGCCAGGCTCTTTGCTCAGCACAGCCCAGCTTTAAGACTCACTGACTGTACTTACTCTGTTTAGAAGGGCTGAGGATCTTTAAAAACATTTCCTATTTCAAAGCAAACCTTTTTTTTTACGACACGGTGCTACAGGAGCCCGGTCCAGGCAGAGACAGACACGTCCCCGGTTTCTTTAACTGCCTGCTTTCATTTCCACTTACAAGAACGGAAAATAACCGTTCTTACCGAGGAGCACACGACTTCAGGTCTCTCCCACCCCCGTCCCCTCACCCCAGACTATTCCCCACTGCCCCATGGTGGGGGGTTTGGTCTGGCAGAGCCCACGTTTGCCCTGAGAGGGGGCGCAGCTCTCACCAGGCACGCCGCGGTCTTTTAACAGACTTCTGCAGCAGAGCTATGCCCGGTAAGTCGTAAAAACACCATTAAAATTATCAGCCAAAATGCATTTTAAATGGGGAACGCGTTTTAAACGTGGGTGTCCCCCCTTCTCCAGAACATAAGCAACTGAAGCAGGATGTGCAGCAGCTCAGAGGCTCCCAGGCAGGAAGGCTGCTGCGCTCACACCTCTACAGAGACCTCGGCTCCTGCACGAACAGCCTCGAGCACGCTGGGCTCTCAGCCTCCACCTCGCCCTCTCGCAGGGCAGAAGCCGTTTGGGTGGACCCACACCTGCCAGGGCAGGGAAACGGCAGGAAAATTAGAACGTGAGCACGGGGAGAGGCATTTCTCCAGCTTAAGCGTTGGGAAGTACAACTGAAGAGCCTTGTGGTTAGTACCGAGGCTATCCTGCTGCTAATCCTGCCCCATACCTGCCCGTTTCAACAGTCATCTGTTGTGATGCAACCTCCTGAAAAGGTCCCCTCGGGGGAATCGCCCCGAGGCACATTGCTGGATATCCGGAATGAGACAATATTGGGAGCGCAGCGCCCCTTATCTGCTCCAAGGGCACACGATAAGTCAGGTCACCGCTGCGCGCACACACCCACCGCAGCAGGCGCACCGAGGAACACCTGCGGCGCACGAGGAAACGTTCCTCCCGCGGGCCTTCTGCCACTCTTTAACCAAGCAGAGCGTGCCCAGGCCGAGCCGGCTGAGCTGCTGCAGCTCCCCGCGCGGAAGCGGAAAACCAGCGCCGGAACCGAGCAGAGGCCTCGTTTCATCTGGGGAAAAGGCAAATCCCCCAGACGCCAAAACAAGCGCGGTTAAGCAACCCTCAGGAGGCAACACCGGTTCCTTCTACGGTTTGGGAAGCGAGGGAGAGATAAAGAGGCATCTGCTCTTCCCGTGTCAACAGGGCGCTCGGCTTCCTAGGAAGTCCTCGTCTAAAAGCAGAAAGGTGAAAATAAAAAAAAAGAACAACGTATGCATGCCCAGTTCTCAGCTTCGGAAAGGAACCGCAGCAACCACACTGCGGAACGCAAGGCCCAGAGCACGGGTGCTGAGAGCAGGGCTGTGTCCCAGCACCACGCACACGTGGACGTGGGATGGAGGAGAAGCACCAATACGGGGAACGGTCCCCAAAACTCCCAGCCTTGGGACACGGAGACCCCAGGGAACACCCCCGACCCCCCTTTGTCATGGGGCTCACCGAGGGGCAGGAGAAAAACTCTCTTACTCCAAAAACAACCCCATCGCTGCAAAGGGAAGGAGACGGGAACTCCCCTGGCCGTGACAACCACCACCAGACTCCCAGGCAGCCTCTTGCTACGTGGGGGCACCCCGACAGACCCCAACAACCCCCATGTACCCAGCTCCTTTGAGCACACAGCCCTGGGGGGGGGGGAACACCCCCCACCCCGTGGTACCCCCAAATTTCCCCCTTTGCCCTCCAGCACTCCCCAGCTTGGCAGCACCCCACCCTCCTCACAGCCCACCCCAGGAGCACTGCAGAGGGGGGCAAATGCACCCCCAAGAAGGGGTACCACAGTCCCCAGCACCCCTTGTCCCCCCCGAAAAACGGGGCGCCCACCCCAGAAGAACAGCTCCTCCCCTCGAAAAATGCCCCCCCCCGAAAAACGGGGTCCCCCTAGAAGAACAGCTCTCCCCCAGAAAAAAGGGGCACCCCCAGAAGAACAGCGCCCCCCCCCCCGAGAAGGCCCTCCCCCAAAAAAACGTGGCACACCCCCCCCCCGAAAAGCGGGGTGCCCCCCCGAATAACAGCCCCTCCGATAAAAAGGCCACCCCCCAAAAAAAACGGGGCGGCACCCCAGAATAACAGCACCCCCCCTCCGAAAAACGGGCCCCCCCCCCCCCGAAGATCAGCCCCCCCCCCAAACTACGCCCCCCCCCCCCCAGCCCCGCCGCCATTTTGGGGTCCCACAGCCGCCCCCGGGGGGGGGCCGCACCCCCCCCCGACCCCCCCCGAATCCCCTCAGCCCGCAGCGGGGGGGGGCTCGGCCTCGCCCCCCCCAGCTTCAGGGCGGGCCCCGGGGGCCGAGGACCGGCGGAGGCCGCGCTCCCCTCAGCGCAGCGGGGCCGGGGGCGCCGCCATTTCGGGCGGGGGCCGAGCCCAGCGCCTACCATCTTCGCCGCCGCCAGCCGGGAGGAGCCGCCCCGCCCCCGCCGCCTCAGCCACCGCCCGCCCCCCGCCCCCTCCGCGCGCACCCATTGGTCGTCGCCGCGCCCGGCCCCACGTCCATTGGACGAGGCTCCCGTCAGTCAGCGCGGCGCTGAGGTGCTTGGGGTGAGGTAGGGGCAGGAAATGCCCCGATCGGGAGGGGTGGGGAGAGGACCCGGATGTGGAGGCGGCCGCGGGGCGTGATGGGAAATGTAGTCCGCGCGGGGCTCCCTGCGTCCCCTTGGCTCTCGTTAACGAAGGCGCTGTTAATTACGTGGTAGGAACGAGGCTGTTAATTAGCGCTGCTGGGCGAACGGCAGTCTTGAGAAGGAGTTGGCGTGCAGTAGCTATGTGTAATCTCAGCAATCCAAACCCTGCTATGGCTCGGGGTAACCGGCCAACAACCGCTCAGGGGTCAGCCAGCGCTGCCCAGAGCAGCTCTGCCCACAGAAAAGTCGCTCCCAGGACCAAAAAACCCCCGAAAAACCCCTTCAACCCAGCACTGGAACAGGAGTCCCAGCCCAGAGCTGCCACCGAGGCACAGGACAGCGTCCCTGATGTGCTGAGCATCCCCCGCTAACGTGTACCTTGCAGGGATAAAGGAACAGAGCAGGGATACCGAGGACTTGGCCGTTGTAAACTAACAATTGAGTTTTTTCTACTGTCAGCCCTCGTTCCACGCTGCTGCCGTCCTTTGGAGGCTCCCAGGCACTTGTGAACCTGAGATCAAGCTGTCTTTCGTCTCCCCATTAACTTCACATCGACAATTAGTACAGGAAGTGCAATAAAAGTTGCTAGGCTTTAATTACAGCTTGCGTTTTCCACAAGTTTATCTTACAATCACTCATACAAATGGCAGCGACCTTACAATTAAAAAAGCAGCCAAATAAACAAAGCCTTTGGAGACCGCTCTCAAAGCAGGGCGATTCCTCTCGCGCTTTCAACACAGAAGGGGCAGCCGGGTGCTGCTGCCCGCCACAGCCTCCCTCAGTAAAAGCGCTCAGGCTGCATCACTCCAAATCCGTGGCACTTTTCGGGCTCGGTTCCGGCTCGCTGCACCCCAAACCGGTCCCTCGGGCCAAGCCCTCAGTGGCTCAGGGACTTCCTGCCCTTCAGCATGCGCCGGAGGATAACCTCGATGCCTGCCGGTGTGCTGATGCGCTTGATCCAGCCGTGGGTCCGTTTGCGCTTGCGGTTGTTGGGCTGGTACTCGTTCCCCCGCGCCTTGGTGCGAACCTGCTGCAGGCTCCACGAGGGCACCGGGCCGGCGAGGCCGAGGGGCTGCTCCCGAGACCTTGACAGGACGGACACCGCCCGGAGCTGGAAGGGAGCGGCCGCGACGTGCCGCAGGAGGAGCAAACTTGGCAGGAAAAAAGAAATAAAGAAAATAAATCAGCGAGGGGAGGCCGCGGCGCTGCCCCACGGCCCTGAGGAGGCAGCGGCGCCTGCAGCCCAGCCACGCCGGAGGAAAACGAAGGGAATCTCCGCGGCAGCGGGGTCAGGCCCGTCAGGCCCAGCCCCGTTACCGGCCCCGTTACCATTACCGTGGCCCCGTTACCGTTACCTGCCGCCGGCGGCCCGCGGCCACAGCAGGCCCAGGCCCGCCGCCATCACTTCAGCCCTCCCTAGCAACGCCGTCCTCTCAACAACACCGCCCCCTATTGGCTCCTCGCCGCCAAGGGGGGAAATTGCGCATGCGCCCTATAGGGTCCTTCCCCCGTGTCGCCGCGGGGGATGATGGGACTTGTAGTCCTGGGGAGGGGCGAGCCCTCCGCGTTGTTACCATGGCGACGGGCTCGGGGTTTGGCCTGGTCCCCCCCCTAGGCAGTGTCCCCCTGGGCCGCGGAGGCTTCTCCCGTGGTGGTGCCCTGTCACAGCACGGGGTGCGCCTTCCAGCGGCTCCGAACGTGGAATAGTTGGAAATTTATGGGAAAAAGGACCCCCTGTCCCCCTGGGTTTTGCTAGGAGCTTGCGAGGTGCAAAGACCGCCTGGGCAGGGCATCCCCTCACCATCACAAGTCACCAGCAAAACATAACATTTAGAGGCATAAACATAAAAACATAGCCTAAACATAAAACATAGCATTTAGAGGCAGCTCTAAATGCCGAATTATTATTCCTTGTCAAAATGGTGTTGCCACCACCAGCCCCTGCGTTTCCGTCCCTCTGCCGTGGCAGGAACATGAGTGACCCCATGGAGGCCCCGTCTGCATCCTCCCCCCCACCACCCCATGTCACCACGGCATTCCCCACTCACCGATTTACCCCAAAATCTGCACATCAGCCTGGCCCACTAGCACCTGGCCGCATTCCTCCTCTCACACACGTACTCTTTTCAGGACAGAGCAGCGTCGTGCACAGGGAGGACGATGAGGATTCAGCCTTCTCCTGCTGCTGGGCTGATGAATGTGGTTTTCAGCCTTTTACAGAGCCGGGGAATGAGGGGCAGAGAGGAGAAGGGGGGCCGGGTGGTGAGTCACTGATCGTCGGGGCAGATCTCCGCCACTCTTGCTGTCTGCTCTGATCATTAAAAATTGTTTTGCTGGAGGCAAGCTTGGCTGAATCGCCAAGAGCAGGCACCAGCTCTGGCTTTTTTCTTTTTTTTTTCTTTTTTTTTTTTTTTTTTTTTTTTTTTCTGGACTGTTTTGTTGCATTCCCTCCAGAAGTCCGTACCGGCAGCATCACGTGTTCAGGAGATGTGAATCCAACCCTCCCAAAAACATGGATGTGAAAAAAAAAAACGAGATACATTCATGATTTTCTATCTGTCGTGTCACAGCTCCTGGGTGCTGCGAGCTCGTGCTTTCTGTGCACGCTCACGGGTGCTGAGCTCCGACACACTCATGGGTTCTGGGAAGCCACAGATACCAAAACAGCGAGAAAACGGTGAAAGATTTCTCCTCCCTGCCAAGAGCAGGGATTAACGGCGAGTCCCGGTCACAACACGTTTCACAGGCACCGCACCGCTCAAACCCCGCTTGCTTTGGGGCAGCCGCATTCGGAGCTGGGGGAACCCCCCATTTGGGTTGGGAAGCCAAGGCCGGCAGCGGGCGGGGAGCTCGATAACTCAGATCCCTGGAGGGGGCAAAACCCAGCACCCATCCTCCTGCCCCCCTGCTCCTGGCAGGCCTCCATGGGCGGGCGGCTCGGCGGCGCTCGGTTCGGCTTTGACTGGCAAGTCCCCGTGTCTGTCATGCCGAAAGCCCTCCTCCTTAGGAGGGATTTAAGGGGCTTTCTATGGCTATAGACTACAAGGACAAATAGCACCCCCAAACCCCAGAGCTCGGGTATGAGGCGCCTCTCTCCGCCGGGGCTCATGGGGAGAGGATGGAAGGAGAGATTTCAGTCTAAAGCGGATGAGCTGAGCTGAAGGCACTGCTCCATCCTTCCCCCCACACAGGCGAAAAAATGTGATCGGAGGAGCCGAAAAGCTGAGCAGGCTGCCAGCGCTCGCGTCCTGCTCCCGCTGCCTCGGGCATCTCTCCCTCTCCCCCTTTGCCTCCTGCAGGAACAAGCCTTTCGTTCGCAGCCTCGACTCCTGACAATCCTTGTCGCTAAATGAGGTGAGCATCACGTTCCGTCTCCCTCTCCCTCTCTCTTTGTGCAGGGGACCTGGAGCCCAAGCCGCGATGTAGGGCACGCGCTGCAGCAGAGGGGAGGAAGGTGCTCGGCACGGGGAGCAAAATGGCCAAAGGAGCTGCCTCGAAGCTGACGGTCGGAAGGGATTTGAGAGGCGTTTACATGGGATTGCGGGCAGACAAGGGGAAGCAGCAGCTGCGGAGCAGCTCGCCGCTGTTTGCACTTAAATAGCCCTGTTACATGAGCGTGCTTTGAGCGCGGGGTTAAAAAGCTGCCCAGCAATAAAACTTAGGAACGGCTTCTGTTGTGATGCAATTGCAGTAAATTATTGCTGGCTCTGGAGGAAGACCTGCTGTTGCTATGTGCGTGTCAAATCTGCTTGGGTTTTTGGTTGGAGAGCGAGGGGGCACCTGCATGCATCGCTGCCCGGCGGAGGGGGCAGGGTTTTCTTCTTCCTTCCTCCTCGCAATGGTTTCTTCCAGGCTGCTCCTGGAGCCTGTAGGACATTTGCTGCCGGAGGAATCGGGCTGGCTTCCCTGCAGCTATGCGGTGGGACCACAGGCGAGCGTGTGCCATGTCAGGCTCCCCCTGGCAATCCGGGAGGTTTGGGAAAGCGGCGGGGTGAAGCAGCATGTCAGCCGTGGAGGTCAGGCACAGGTTACTCCGCTGTGCATTGCATAATCTTTTGTTTCTCAAGGTCTTCTTCCTTCCTAAAGAGAGACGTGTGGCAGGCAGCCAGCCCCTGGCTCCAGGCTGCCGTGTGTGCTACAGGCGCTCTGCTCTCCCTGCGATGCCGTTTCTCCACTGAATGTAATTTGTGTCCTGCAGGGCCCTCGGCAGAGTCCTGCCCGTGCCTGGGGACCCTGCACCCAGGGAAAGCGCAGGTTGTGGTTGCATCCCTGTGTATGCTGAGGATTTCAGGGCTGTCTCAGTGGTTTACTGTTCGTACGACCGATAAAGCCTTCCTGACTGCTTACTCCTGAATGTCCTGATAAAGCTGCTGTAATTGTATCAGGACGAGGAGGCTGAGTGTAACAGAATAAATCCAGGTGCTTGCCACCAGCTGAAGTGGCTGTTTCACATTCCCCCAGAGGGAAGTTTACTTTGCAGGACTGAGACTAAGCGGCATAAACATTTTCTTGCGCCTATCTGAGATGAGTGCTTAAACAGTTGTTGGCTTTACGTGTTTCTCAATGCCATGGTTTCTCCACTTTGCACTGAGTGAATGAATGGGAGAGGCTGGAAAGAGCATAATGACATTTGCCCATTCCTCAGGAGTGTCGTGTGTCATCATTAATACTCGCGAGCCCCGGAGGGAAGGGATTAGAGCTGAACAAATTATTATGGCAGGTCGGATTCTGGCTGCAGCACATCTCACACTCCTCTCCATGTCCCTGGCATCTCTCCTCCGAGGATTTGCAAGGAATTAGCAGATATGAAATCCCTGCTACTCCCTGCGGGAGTCCTCGGCTGCGTGTGGGGAGGGGACGGAGGTGCTGAGCAGTGGGGCTGCGGGGGCATTTGCGGCACAGGGGGAGCAGAAGCTGTTTGCAGCCATCAGCTCCTGCAGTAAACGATGCTTTCGGCTCGCTAATTGGGGCCAAGTGTTTACCAGGACTTCTGGCAGGGACAGGCTCGGTGCTGCTTATGGGGCCGTAACGGGGAAACGCACCATCCTTTCCTTTCTCCTGCCCATAATTTCAAGGTTCCCCAGCAGGGAGAGGACAGGAGGAGGATGTTTTTGTCATTTCCATCCCATCCTGGCACAGCCGAGGGTCACTGCGTGACCGTGCCCGCAGTGCTGTCGTGCCTTGGGGGAAGAGATGGTGTGAGCACTGCCCCACGGGCTTTATGTCAGCCCCACGAGCTTTATGTCAGCCCCACGGGCTCTACGGCAGCGTATCAGCCCCGCGTGGCTGCCTGTCACGTTACCGCGTCGGGCTTTCTGCCCTCCACCCTGCCACGTCGGATCTTGTCCCATTTTTCTCCAGCTGTGACATGGTGCCGTCAAGTTGTGTAAAATCAGAGGCGCTGCAGCCCAAAGTAGGTCAGTAAGTTGTTTTTCCCAGCTGGGCTGCTCATGGTGGCAGCAGGGAGGAGGCAAGGAGGATGAAGCTGGAGGACCTGGCGGTGGCATCGGTGCTCAGCAGGACGAGGTCCGGACCTGGGAGCTCCGTTGGCCTCCCCAGATCAATCCTCAGCATCCCTCGAGTCGTCAGCCTCGGAGATGGGAGCGTTTGCCTGGGGGAAGCGGTGATTTTTTTTTGGGGGGGGGGGGATCTGGATGCGGGTATCAGCTTGTGGCGATGCTCTTTGCTTTCCCAAACCCGCAGCCTCGCGGGCTGGCGCTGGGCTGGCGCCGCGCCTGACTCATTGTTGTGCCTGGCCTTATGTAACCGGTGCCGAAATCTCTGCTGGGGGCGGCGGTGGAAGGTAGCTGGGATGGAGCTGGGGGGGGGAAGGAAAGCAGCTCATTGCCATGGTTACCAGCAGCTTCGCAAAGTTCTTCCCATCCATCTGGTTTCGTTTGCAGCCCTTTCATCTGGCGGAGGGAACATCCCTTGGCGTTTCTGGCCGCGGCAGACAGCGTGGCGGGTGGGAGGCGGCGGGTGGGAGGTGGGAGACGGGCACACCGTGCCTCCAGCCCCGGGGACGGAGCCTGGCGTCGGGGCACATCGCTTAACCTCCTGCCGCTCCGTTTCCTGCTCGGCCACCGAATGGCTCGACCGGGATGCGCTCCCCGTGGTCGGTTTTCTCAGCAGCAGAGCCTGTGAGAAGGGCTGCCACGTCTTGGACCGTGAGCTCCAGGGGGAGAAGAGCCGAGCGTGGGCATCTCGGGTCGGGAGCCAGGCGCTGCCCCGCTGGACAGCCCCATCCTCGCACAGGGAGCCACGTTCGTGCCCAAAGCAGACCCACAGCTGGCTTGGCGGCCCAGGGTCGGGGCAGAGCCGGGCTCCTGGATCTGCCTGCAGAGCTCCCAAGCGCGAGAGCCTTCCAGCAAATCAATTCTGGAAATGAACAGGATGGACTAATTGAGTTAATCCTGGGAAGTTAATCAATGTCGAGTCGGTTTGGCCAGAAGTCCTGTTTATAATCCACGCAGAGATCATTAATGCCTTGTGAAATGGAGGCGCGCTGCGAGTCCAGGCTGTGTGGAAATCAGAGGGAGAAGCCACGCCGGGATGCCCAAGTGAGCCCGATGTGGGGACCGTCCCCGGGCTGCGACCACTTCCTGCCTTCCCCTGCCTCGATTCCCCGTCCGGCAGCACCGGGGCAGCCGCAGCAGATGCACAGAGGACGTGGGAGAGCTGGGGAGATGCACAGTCCTTGGCCTGCCGTGGCAGAGCTCGTGGGCCTCTCAGGGACTGCAGTGCTCGGGTCTGGCTGCTTTCCCCCCGGTTTTCCACCTGCCCTGTCTCCGCGTGCGTTGGGATGTGCCCTTTCGGCACCACCGTCTCAGAAGTGCTCGGGGATTACTGAGAACAGCCCAAGGCTGGCACCGAGCTGGTGCTCAAAAGCACGGCGAGAGCAGAGGCGTTCTCCGTCCCAGCGCAGAGGCAGCTGGGGATCTTCCAGCCAGGAGCTCCAGACAGCCTGGTGCCCAGCTCCGCGGGCTCCGCGCCGGTTTGGAAGCGCGGCTCAACAGCGCGCACCGGCCCCTTGCCCAGGACGTGCTCTCACAAGGGCTGCGCTCAGCACCCAGCACACCGACACCTCCTGCTCCTGCTCCATCCCCCAGCACGGGCTCCGTGAGAGCAAAAGGGAGGCTCCGTGGCCTCCCGGGGCGGTTGATTTGGTGCTGAGGAGCTCCTGGAGTTGCAGGACCCGAGCTGCACCCTGCACGGACATGCCTGTGTCTGCAGGGATCGCCAACACGAGCCTGGGGACAAAACCACAGGGCGCTGGGACAGACGCGGCACAGCCTCAGCCCAGCCCCGTGCCCCACGTCCCCACTGCAAGCTGGCAGGCGCCGGAGCAGCTTTCCTAATGCTGGAGCTTTCTCCCCCAGGGGGGCAGAAACCGCAGCACCTGTGCTCGCTCCTCCCCGCTGCGAGCGGCACGACGCAGGGAAGTCCCTGGCAGAGCCGGGGCGAGCACCAAACGCTGGCCTCTGTCCCGAGAGGAAGAAGGGAGCTGGCACGTCTCCCTCCGCTGAGCCGCTCCGCTTTTGCCAAGGGAGCTGCTACCCAGAGAGGCTGCGTGCAGCGACCGGGCTGCTTTCTTCCAGGGGGAACCCCCCAGCCGTGCGCGGGGCTGGCGCCGGAGCAGGCGCGGGTGCGTTGGCTCTCTGCCGCCTGGGAGCTGGTGGGGGCCAGGCTGCGCGTGCGGGGGGCACCTGGGCGGCTCCGAGCAGGGTGCAGCGTCGCCCCCCTTCGCCCCCGAATGCACCGAATTATCAAAGCTGCAAATTATCAGAGCCCTGAGCCCTGCCTGCCTCAGTTCCCCGGGTTGTTTTGCTCGTTCCCTCTCCTGCCCTGCCAGCAGCACGGCTGCGAGGCTGCCGGCTGCATTTCAGGCACTTGCTCAGGGAGTTCAGGGGCTGCTCCTGGCAGCATAACCAGGATGGCGATGCTTAATTCCCCTCTGGGAACACACTCCTCCTTCCCTTCCACCCGTGGGGGGGGGCCACGTTCAGTAACTTGCAGCTTGGGGGGGGCTGCCCGTGTCCCCCCAGCCCCCGACGCAGCTCGCTTTGCTCAGCAGCCCATCGGCATCAATAATTCACCGTGTTTGGCTTCGTCAATAATAAATGTGCATCAGCCTCGCGGAGAGGGGCAGCAGGAACAGCCCCAGCCCGGGGCATGCGCCCTCGGTGCCAGCCCCAGCCCAATGCCCCCAGCCCCTGCTGCAGCCACCCTGGGGGGTCCCATCACCCTCAGCCCTCTCCAAAAGCCCCCCAGAGCTCAGAAACACCCCGAGCGCACCAGGAAGAGCAAGCATCAAAAACTGGGCTTGCCTCGGGGCCAGGGAGGATGGTGTTAAGCTCCCCCAGCCCCTCAGCCTCTCCCAGCCCTGCTGTGGGGCTGGAAATATGGGGAGGGGGCTTCCCACCCTCCGAGCCGGGTAACTGCCTCTCCCTCTGGTTCTTGCGCTCAGCCTCAATTTGCGGAGTGACTCTAATTAAAACCTGCAGCCCCGTTCCCTGTAATTTGCTAATCGCATTGGTGGTTTGGAGCGGAGCTGCACACACATATATATTTCATCAGGATAAATAATGCATTCCCATCGCCGAATCTCTCCCCGGCCCCATATTTGGTGCCAGAAATAGCTTTTTCAGTTCAGACGGGCTTTTCCTCGGGTGTTCCTCCCTCGGCCAGGGCAGGGCCATCCTTGGGGGCCCATCGCTGCCTGCAGCGTGCTGGGGACCGCGGGGCTTTGCAGCCACAGCGCGCATCACGCCCGGCTGGTGACAGGGACGTGGCCCAGACAAAGCTGGACGAGGGCGCAGGGGTTCCACCTCCGACCAGAAGCAAAACCGAGGCGGCTCGGAGGCGTTGTGGGTTTGGGGAGCACCAAACTCAGCCCCGATGTGGCCCCAGGAGCGTGCTCTGCCCTTCCTCGCACTGCCCTGGCTCTCGCCGCTCGGACTAACACCCTTCTCCTGCTTCCCCTCTCGCCCTGTGCAGGGAGCATAATGCTGAACAGCATCACCGATGGGCTCCTCTGCTGCCTGATGGGCAAGACGACCAACGCCGTGGGGCCGCTGGACAGCGTTGAGTCCGGCAACGGCTACAGCTTCATGGAGGTGAAGCCGGGGAGGATCCTGCGGGTCCGGCACAGCACGCCGAGCCGCCCGGCCGCCGAGCCGCCCGAGGAGCCGCAGGCGGGGGGCGCGGAGCGGGGCACGGTGCACTGCAAGCGCAAGATCACCCTGTACCGCAACGGGCAGCTGGTGATCGAGAACCTGGGGGACGCCGTCCGCTCCGAGATCCTGCACTGCCACAACGGCTCAGCGGAGCCCAACAGCACCGTGGAGCTGGAGCTCTCTGAGCTGGCCGGCCAAGCCCCCGCCGGCACGCCGGGAGCTGGCACGCCGGGAGCTGGCACGCCGGGATCCGGCGCCCGCGACGCAGCCGCGGCCCCCGCCAAGCGTCGGAAGCGCAAGCCTAAGAAAGTCATCAACATCGACTGCAAGAAGCAGATCACGAGCTGCAAAGGCACGCACGGCGACGTCGTCCTCTTCTTCATCCACGGCGTGGGCGGCTCGCTGGACATCTGGAAGGAGCAGCTGGACTTCTTCACCAAGCTGGGCTACGAGGTGGTGGCTCCCGACCTGGCCGGCCACGGCTGCAGCTCGGCCCCCCAAATCGCCGCCGCCTACACCTTCTACGCGCTGGCGGAGGACATGAGGGCCGTCTTCAAGCGCTACGCCAAGAAGAGGAACATCCTCATAGGGCACTCGTATGGGTAAGGGACACGCGGAGGCGTTCACCCCCACTGCCATCCTCCCCTTGGCAGCAAACGCTGGGCAAATGCCGGACAAAATGCCAGCAAATGCCGGTCAAATCCTGCCCTGCCGGGGCTGAGGAGCAGAGCAGGGGTTCGGGGTTTGCAGCCCTAGGTTGATCCTCAGCTCTGATCTCCTCCATCCTCTCGGTGCGTGTTTCTGGGTCCAGCTAATCCCAGCGCCCGCCCTCCTGAGCGCGTGGGCCAGCAAGGAAGCTGGTGGCACTCACCCTATAAATAGAGTAAGCCCGAGAAAGTCAATTAGAAGGGGACTAAGCACTCCAGAGCAGACCTGGGAGGAGAGGGAGCGGAGCTGGGCAGGATTAGATCGGAGGAACGAGTGGGATGCAGCCTCCAGCACGGCTGAGCTGATCTCAGGGCGCTGGAGACGTCCCTGCTGTGCTGGGGGCTGCTTCATGCAGGACGAGCTCGGTGCACAGTGCTGTGTCTCCCCGCAGGGTCTCCTTCTGCACCTTCCTAGCCCACGAGTACCCAGACCTGGTCCATAAAGTGATCATGATCAACGGAGGGGGCCCGACGGCGCTGGAGCCCAGCCTCTGCTCCATCTTCAACATGCCCACCTGCGTGCTGCACTGCCTGTCCCCGTGCCTGGCCTGGAGCTTCCTCAAGTGAGTCCCCGGCCCCGCGCCACCGCTGTCCCCAGCAAGCCCAGCCCCGTGCGGGCTCCCACTTTTGGGGACCCCCCCCAGCGCAGGCAGGGACACCGGCGTGTCCCCAGCCCGTGCTCTAGCGGCACTGTGCTGTGCTGACCCCCTGCCCGTCCCGCAGGGCTGGCTTCGCTCACCAGGGTGCCAAAGAGAAGCAGCTGCTGAAGGAAGGCAACGCCTTCAACGTGTCCTCCTTCGTGCTGCGCGCCATGATGAGCGGGCAGTACTGGCCCGAGGGCGACGAGGTTTACCACGCGGAGCTGGCCGTGCCCGTGCTGCTGGTGCACGGCATGCACGACAAGTTCGTGCCGGTGGAGGAGGACCAGCGCATGGCCGAGGTACAGGACGGAGCGGGGCTGGGGGGCGTGGGCTGGGGGCCGGTCCCGGCGCTGACGCCCGTCCCTGTCTCCCTCCAGATCCTGCTGATCGCCTTCCTGAAGGTGATCGACGAGGGCAGCCACATGGTGATGATGGAGTGTCCCGAGACGGTCAACACCCTGCTCCACGAGTTCGTCCTGTGGGAGCCCGAGACGCCAGCCGGGGACGGGCAAGGAGAGAAGAAATAAGGTGGCGGGGACGCGGTGACCGGGCTGCTCCGATGGGAGAGACGTTTCGGAGCGCAGAGGGCTTTACGAGCGCAGAGGGGCACGGCGCGGCCTGCCCTCGCCGGGAGCGGAGCTGATTTTCTTTCCCGGCCGCAGCCGGGTCGCAGGCTGGCGGCGGAGCGCGGAGGCTCCCCCGGGCACGGGTGCGCGGGGCCGGCAGCGGGACCAACGGCAGACCCGGTCGCTGTCCCCTCGGGGACGGCATGGCAGCCGCTGGAGCGTCTTCATCCTGTTTCGTTGTAGTATTCTTTTCCTCACGCAGCGACCCCCCGGGGGGGGGCAGAGAGAGGATGCTGCGGGGGGACTGCTCCCACCTGCAGCAGCGCGGGACAAAGGCAGACGGGTCCCTGCAGCGAGAGCGTGGTGCCCCCCCCCCGGCGTCTTCCTCGCCAGGGCTGGAGGAGCTGATTTGGGATTGCTTTAAGGGGAAGCCAAAGTGGGATTTGCCTCTCTAACCCCAGTGGCGGGGGGGCGACGAGGCTGAGCTCTCCCCCCCAGTGCCACCGTTCGTGCAGTCGTGTCCCCAACCACCGCCGCTTTAGGTTACCGCAGCGCTGGCTTCCGCAGAGCTCCCCTCTCCCGCTGCTGCCGGGGCTCCTTGAGGTGCTCGGGGCTCCTCGAGGCGCTCGGAGCCGCCACCACCGCGCTGCCCGCCCGCCCCGGCACCCGCAGCAACCCCGAGCACCGCGGGGCGGACGATGCAAACCACGACCGAGGGCCGAGCGCTCGCTACCAGCACCGGCTCTGTGCACAACCCACGGATCCCGGGGCCGTTCCTCGCCTCCACAACTCGTGTCCCATATCCAGGCTCCGGGCAGGACCGAGAAGGTACATGGGATGTGCCGAGCGGGGACCCGGGCACTGCTGTGGGGTCCCTGTGCTCCCGGCCAGGCTGGGGGGCTCCGCGGGACCCCCGAGCGAGCTGGGGCTCTGCTCGGCACGGCTGCTCCCCGGCCCCAAGCCCACGCGCTGGGGATGGCCGCAGCCTCCCCGTTACCCCAAAGAGCAGAGCCGCTCCCCTCGTTGTTTTCTCCTCTTTTCTCCCCCCCCCCCCCCCCATCTAAACCAAAGAAACAGCCAGGCCTGTTTGTCCCGTGGGAACCTCGCCCTCTGGGTGGGTGCAAGAGCCCCCCCTCGTCCCCAGCGCCACAAGTCAGCTCCAGGGGCTCCCGGCCATGCGGGGCTGCCCTAATCAGAGCTGGCACCCCAAAACCGAGCGATGGGGAAGAGGAAGGGCCCCTGGGAGCCGGCGCGGCAGGGACCGCGTGTGACGAGTGCCACCGCACGAGCCACGCTCCGTCCCCGCGGCCGCCCCCCGCCCGTGCCCGCCACCGCAGCCTCCTGTCTCATAATGAGAATTTTAACGCCCTCAACCCGGGTGCGGACGCGTTTCCGCACGCCTACCCCGAATCACGGCTCTGCCCCCCACCCCCCCCACTCCCCCCCGCTGCAATCCCCTCCCCAAAAACGGGCCGGAGGCGACTGTCAGCGCCACGGCCCTCCACCCTCTGTCGCCACGGAGTCTGTGCCGCTCGTACCGCCATCGCTTGCGCTAAGGCAAAGGCAAACCGCACCCCGCTCCCCCCGCCGCTGAGCCCCGCGCCGTGTTCGTGCCATTTCATACAGTAAAGCCGTGTTATATTCTCAGCCGTGTCCGACTCGGTCACGGGGACGCGCCGGGGCAGGGTTTGGGAGCACGGCAGCGAGGGGAAGCGAAGCCCGAAGCCACGGGGAGCTCTGACTCGCTCTCGCGTCCAGCCCTGCCGTGATTTATTCGTCACCGTTTAGGGGATCGGTAAAATAAATAGGAAAAACTCTCGCCGTCGCTCACGACATAAAAACACGCGGCCACGCTGCCCTCGCCTCCTCGGGAGACGAAAGGGGGGTGAAGGCGAGGGGGGTCCCCAGCACCTCCGTGCACCCCCCCCCGGGGGTGCTCAGCGCCCAGCCTGGATGTCCGCTGGCCGGAGCTGCCGCTCGCCCTCGGCCAGGAAGATGCGCATGGCCCTGTGCAGCATGTGCACGCCCAGGCGCCGGCGCCGCTCGGGCGGCCAGCTCGCCGCCGCGCCGTAGCAGTTCCCCTTCCGCTGGTTGGTGATGGTCCGCAGCCCTGCAGGGACGGGCTCAGCACCCTCAGCCCCCCGGGATGGGCTCAGCACCCTCATTCCCAGCCCCATGCTCCCCGTTAGCACCCACAGCCCTGTAGGGTCCCCGTTAGCACCCGCTCCCAGGCATCTTTTCCCTGCAGGAGATGGAGGCTTGGGGCGGGGGGCTTGTGCCCAAACCCCGTGCTGGTGGCCAGGCACCCCGAACTCTCCGTGCGCCCCAGGACAGGCTGCACCCCCCTGCTCTGTACGCAGGGAGACTGAGAGGTGGTAGAGCTGATCCCGGGACCCGTCCCCACCGCCGCGGCCCCGCTCACCCAGGGCCTCCACCACGCAGCTCTCCCGCGTGTACGCCTCGGCCGGCACGCTGCTCTGGAAGCAGTGCACGGAGATGACGCCCTGCCCGCTCGCCCAGATCTCCAGGATGCGCCGCACCTTGGGGCAGCCCTGCGGGACAGCGGCACCGTCACCACGGCGGCACCGTCACCACGGCCCTGTGCCCACCACCGCGGCCTCGAGCCCCCCGGCGCAATCCCCGACGCATCCCACCTTCCTCGTCCCCGCACGGTGCTGGCTCAGAGCCTCGGAGAGGTGGCAGTAGGGCCGGGCGCGCGTCCCCTTGCCCACGTAGAAGACAGCTTTGACGAAGGTCCTGAAGCACTCAGCCGGGCTCAGGCGGTGGCAGCGCAGCGGCAGGTCCTGGGTGACCCTGGGGGTGCAAACCCCCCGCCTTTGGGGCTTGCAAGACCTCCGGGAGGTGGCACCGGACCCAGAACCCCCGGGGGACACGCAGGGCAGCCCTACCTGGGGTCGAGGAGGAGGTAGTTGAAGCTGGCCTTGAGCAGCCCTTCGCGCCAGTGCCGGCTCCGGTCGGGGCGGTCGAATTGCTGCGCCAGCACCCGCTCGTCCTGGGCGCAGTCGGGGACGTGGCCGGTCTGCAGCGCGGCCGCCAGCTCGGGGCTGTGCCCTGGGGTGGCCACGGTGGGGTTGGGGAACACCCCGAGACCCCCACTCAGCACTACAGGGCTTAAAAAGGGGGGGGCTCCCCAGGACTCACCCTCTGGGCTGCGGCTCAGCTTCTCCAGGCGCCGCAGGTACACGCGCCGGGTGAGCTCCGTGATGGGTCCGGGGTCCTCCCCCAGCACCCGCAGCCGCCGGCGGAGCGCCTCGTCGGAGAGCACCCGCGGGGTGCGTGCTCGCCCCTTGGGGACCGCGGGGTCCCCGGGGCTGGTGGCTTCTGTGCTGGGGCTGCGCTGCTCGCTGGGCACCCGTCCCTCGTGCTCCCATCCTCGTGCTCCACGGTGCCGTGGGGGCTGTGGATGGTGGGGGAGGGTGGCACGGGTGGGCTCCCCGGCTCCAGCACCCTGGGGTTGGTGGCGTGGGGGGAGCCCTGAGGACCTGACGGGGAGTCCAGGGGGGTTCTGTGGTCCCCAGGGCCCAGCAGCACCGTGGGGCTGGATCTAGGGGAGCCCTGAGGATCTGATGGGGAGTCCTGGGGGGATCCGTGGTCCCCAGGACCCAGCAGCACTGTGGAGCTGGAGCTGGAGGAGCCCTGAGGATCTGACGGGGAGTCCTGGGGAGGGTCGCGGTCCCCAGGACCCAGCAGCACCGTGGAGCTGGAGGAGTCCTGAGGATCTGACGGGGAGTCCTGGGGAGGGTCGCGGTCCCCAGGACCCAGCAGCACCGTGGAGCTGGAGGAGTCCTGAGGATCTGACGGGGAGTCCTGGGAAGGGTCGCGGTCCCCAGGACCCAGCAGCACTGTGGAGCTGGAGCTGCTGCCCCCCAGGGGGGACCCCGGCTGGCTGGGGGTCCTGGGGAGGATCTGGGTGTCATCCAGGGAACCTGTGCCTTCTCCATCCCTGCTGGACACATCCTCGCCCCCAAGGGCGGTGGCGGTGTCCCTGGGGACACCCCTGGGTGCTCTGACCCTGGGGGGCCTCCGGGGCATCTCCAGGGTGGTGTCAAAGAGGGATGAAGAGGAAGAGGAGGCGCCGAGCCGCTCCGCTGATGCCTGGAGGCGGCTCTTGGTGCGGGGGGTGACGTGGCAGAACTGGGGGGGCTGCAAGCTGCCACCCCCTGCAGCGAGGCCAGCCGGGCTGCGAGGGGTCCTTGGGGTGCCAGGGGGCGAACCCCTGAGGGTGCAGCCCTGGAGCAGCGCCGGCAGCTCCCCCACGGCCAGGGGGCTCCGGGGGGGCAGCTCCTGGGGTCCTGCTTCGCCCTGGCACCCCCCAGCCTTGCTGGGCTCCAGCGTCTCCACCGCGGTGACGAAGCACTCGCTGGTTGTGCTGCTGTCCTCATCCCCGAGGCTGCTGCAGTCACGGCCCCCAGCCCTCAGGGGCTGGGGGGGGCTCCTGGCCCCAGTGCTGGGCTTGGGGCCACCCCACCTCCCCGTCCCTCTCAGGGGTCCCTGCCCAGGCTCGTCCCCAGCACACAGCAAGGTGCTGGAGGCGAGGGGCTGGGGGAGGAAAGCCGAGCCCCTGGGGGACCACAGGGGGAGGGAGGGGACAGAGGAAGGCAGGGGACAGCCCAGCCGCGCTGGGGGCTCCCCCGACCCATGGCTGTTCCCTGGTTCCAGCTCACCCAGCTGGGACAGGCGGGTGCTGCTCAGGGGCCCCCCGTCGGAGCGGTCATCTTCCGAGCAACCCTCGGTCAGGAAGGACAGCGAGCACCTGGGCCCCCACGGGGCTGCGGGGTCAGGATGGGGCTCAGCACCCGGCCCCCCCAGAGGAGCAGCAGCAGCGCCCCGAAAGCAGCCGCAGCAGCGCCCCAAGGGGGGCTTATCCCCTGCAGGGGGCCAGCCCTGGACGTGCAGCGAGTCGCGCAGGAGCAGCACGCGCAGCCGGCAGCCCCGCTGCAGCGCCAGGTCGATGGCTCGCTTCCCATCCTGCGGGGAGGGGACGTTGCTGTGACACCCCCAGCAAGGATGGGGGGTCCCGGCAGCACCTCCCGGGTGCTGTCCCCAAAGCCACCCCCCCGCTAACCTGGTCGCGGAGCTCCGGGTACCCCCCCGTCTTCAGCAGGACCTCGAGGCACCAGCAACACCCCCGGGACGCGGCGACGCGCAGCGGCGGGAGCTCCTCGGGGGACCTGGGACAAGACTGGGGTCACCGCTGTCCCCTTGGTGCCTCCGGTGCCCCCCCCGGCTGCAGCCCACCACCCCCCTGCTCCCCCCCACCATTGGCCAAGTGGTTGAGGGTGCCCCCCCCCAGGCAGGAGCAGTTTGGGGTCAGCCCCCTGCTGCAGCAAGGCTTCCCGTGCTCTGTGGCATGGCCAGCGGGGGGGGCCACCCCCCCACCCCTAGGGCCACCCCCCCACCCCCAGGGTCACCCCCCGTGCTGTGCATGGACCCTGCTTGCAGCTGCCCCAGCGCCCCCCCGTGGGGCTGAGCCCCCCGAGCCGTGGCCATACAGGGAAGGGGGGGGGGGGCAGCAGTGCAACAGCGCCCCCCCAGCGCACCCAGCACCCCCTTCCCAAGGCCCCCCCCCCCTTAAAGCAGCGCACCCCCTCCTCAGCACCACCCACAGCGGACCCCCCCTTACAACGCGAAGGAGCCCCCCCAGCGCAGCACCCCCCAATGCACTGAGGGGTGCCTTAGCGAGCCCCCCCGCGCCCCCCCCTTGCACCGAATTGCCCGCCCGGTGCAACCGCAAACCCCCCTCCCCCTCCGGTGCAACAGCCCCGGGTGCAGGGCGTGCAATGGCCTCCGGTGCAAGCCATCCCCCCCCCCCCGGTGTCCCCCCCCCCCCCCCCTTACGGCGCTCGGAGCCCCCCCGCCGGCTCGCGCCGCCCCGCTCCATTCATGCCGCCCCGCGCGCGCGCGCGCGCCCCCGCCCATTCAAACCCCCCCCGCGCGCCGCCGCTCATTGGCCGGCGAGGCGACCAATAGGAGGCGGGCGCGGGATGCCCCGCCCACAGCTGGAAGGGGCGGGGCCGCAGCGCCCAGTGCCTCCCAGTAACCCTGTCCCAGCACTGCCCAGTGCCACCCAGTAACCTGGCACCTGCACAGCCCAGTGCCGCCCAGTAAGTAACCTGGCCCTGCTGCAGTAACCACCCAGTTTCTCCCAGTGCCCTGCCCCAGCATCCCCCAGTAACCCTAACCCCTGTACTGCCCAGTTCCTCCCAGTAACCCTGCCCCAGCATCGCCCAGTTCCTCCCAGTAACCTGGTACCTGCACTGCCCAGTGCTGCCCAGTAACCCTGCCCCTGCAGCTCCCAGTTCCTCCCAGTACCCTGCCCTGACATCGCCCAGTGCCGCCCAGTGCCCTGCACCAGCATCACCCAGTAACCTTGACCCCTGCACCACCCAGTTCCTCCCAGTGCCCTGCCCCTGAATTGCCCAGTTCCTCCCAGTAACCCTGCCCCAGCAGTGCCCACTAACCCTGCCCCAGCATTGCCCAGTTCCTCCCAGTAACCCTGCCCCAGCAGCACCCAGTAACCCTAACCCCTGCACTGCCCAGTTCCTCCAAGTAACCCTAGTTCCCTGCCCCAGCATCAGCATTGCCAGTTCCTCCCAGTAACCCTGCCTCAGCACTGCAGTTCCCAATTCCTTCCCAGTGCCTCAGCACCACCCAATGCACCAGCATCACCCAGTGCCCCTGACCTCTGCACTGCCCAGTTCCTCCCAGTAACCCTGCCCAGTTCCCCAGTGCCTGCCCCACGACCCGGCCCCGCAGCCCACCC
Organism: Anser cygnoides; assembly: GCF_040182565.1. Taxonomy (NCBI): domain Eukaryota; kingdom Metazoa; phylum Chordata; class Aves; order Anseriformes; family Anatidae; genus Anser; species Anser cygnoides. The sequence goes on along the minus strand of NC_089899.1, from coordinate 1,293,271 downwards.
CACCCCATGTCCCCCCCCCACGGCAGCACCACCCAGTGCCCCCACCCCCAGTGGGGAGGGGTGAGCAGGACCCACGACCCCCCCCCCCCCGGCACCCCCAGCACCACGCCACACACCAACCGGTCCTGAAAACACGTTTTTTTTCCCCAATCCCCACCACCGAGCAAACGCGGCTCCCAGCCGCGGTGGCCCCGTGCCCGGCTCACACGGTGGCCACCGGGGGGGGGGCTCACACGGTGACCTTGACCCCGTGGGGGGGGCTCAGACGGTGGCCTCGGCCTCGGGGGGCTCGTCGCCCTCCAGCAGGCTGTAGGCGGCGTGGGTCTGGAAGGGGCGCTGCAGGGGGTGCGCCAGCAGCTTGGCCATGCAGTTGTGCAGCTCCACGGCCGGCCCCGTCAGCGCCACCTCGTACTTGTAGTTGGTGCCCTTGGCGTCCAGGCTGCTGAAGAAGGCGTACAGCTCCTGGGGAGGGACAGGGGGGGCCCCCCCCCGGGTAGCGCGGGGACAGCGCGGCCCCTGCGCCGCACCGCCGCCGCCACCCCCCCCGGCCTCGTCCTGCGCTCACCTTCCAGCTCGTCTCGTCCTCCTTCTCCTCCGCCCCGTTGTGGATGTAAACCACGTCGAAGAAGAAGTAGGGGCACTGCAGCATCTTCTGCGGAGTAGGGGGGGGCAACCGGGCACGGCTCTTGGATGCGCTGGGCACCACCCGAGCTCACCCTCACGGGGTCCCCGGGGGTCTGGGCACGGCTCTTGGATGCACCAGACACCACCCGAGCTCACCCATGCAGGGTCCCCGGGGGTCCGGGCCCAGCTCTTGGATGCGTCGGACACCCCCCGAGCTCACCCATGACACCCCAGGTGTCCAGGCACGGCTCTTGTACGCACCGGACACCACCTGAGCCCACCCACTTGGGGTCCCTGGGGGTCCAGGCATGGCTCTTGGACGCGCCGGGCACCCTCCGAGCCCACCTATGGCACTCCGGGGGTCGAGCCACAACTCTTGGATGCGCTGGGCACCCCCCGAGCCCGCCCATGGCACCCCGGGGTCCCTACCTTCATCTGCTCCGAGGCAGAGAACTGGGGCTGGCAGCCCGGGCGGCCGAGCACCAGGATGGTGCGCACCACGTAGGGCGGCGGGATGGTCTGCACGTTCTCCGTCACCGGCAGCTCGATCTTCTGCTGGCTGCGCCGGGGAGGCGGGGGGGGGGGGACAGACACGGGGCGGCTGAGAGCCCGCCGACCTTCCCCGCCTCGCTCAGAGCAAACCCTGCACCCACCCCAACCCGCTGGCTGCTCGCTTATTTTTTAGGGCGAGGCTGAAAGCTCCCGAGCCCCCCGCACGCCCCCCGGCCGTACTCACATGAGGTTGAAGAGCCCCTCCAGATCTGCAGCCCGAGGTAAGGAGAGATCCCAAAAAACAGACCCCTCCCTGCCCCCGGGACTGCCGCGTCCCCCCTGGGTGGGGGTCCTGCGCTCAGACCCGGTGCCCGGGGGTGCCCCAGGGTGGGGAGAAAGCTCCAGGAAATTGTTTGTGGGTCCGGAGGGTCTGGAGTGGAAGGAGCCCAGCCTCACAGCCCCGGCGTGGCCACAACCGGGACGGCAGCGAGGCCGTGGATCTGCTGCCATCTGCAGGCAAAGGGCCTGGAAGGGCCCCGCTGGCACCCAAAGGGATCCCGATGGCACCCGAAAGGGGACCCTGATGGCACGTGAAGGGACTGGCACCCGAAGGGGGACCCCAGCCCCGCGGGGCTCGCTGCCGGCACGGATACTGAAGGACTTGCAGACGACGGTCTCCAGGTCGTAGAGGCAGCTGCAGACCTCGCGGGGGTCCGAGGTGAACCCTGAGAGCTGAGGGGAGACAGGGTGAGGGGGGCACGGAGCTGTCCCCATCCCCGTCCTGTCCCCGTTCCCATCCCATCCCGTCCCCATCCCCATCCTGTCCCTGTCCCCATCCCGTCCTCATCCCCATCCTCATCCTGTCCCCATCCCCTTCCCATCCATCCCCATCCCATCCCGTCCCCATCCCCTTCCCATCCTGTCCCCATCCCCTTCCCATCCCATCCCCGTCCCGTCCCCGTCCCGCTCACCCACGTGGCGTCGTTGTTCACCACCACCAGCGCGAACTCGTGGCTCTTGTCGATCTTGTGCTTCGTCCTCACGAACATCTCGATCATCTTCTGGGAGATGTTCAGCGCGTTGGTCTTGGACCTGCGGGGCACGGCGGGGGGGGGGGGCACTGCGCTCAGCTGGGACCAGCCCCCCCCCCCCCCCCCTCCCAGTAACACCAGTCTCTGCACCGAACCCCCGCCGCTCACCCATTAAACGACTCCAGTTTGGGCAGGGCCATCTCCTCGGCCAGGTCCAGGCAGATGATCTGGGGGGCGAGGAGGGCGGCTGAGCACCCCCCCAGCCCCGCCAGGACCCCCCCCCACACCCCAGTGTCTGTTGCGGGGGGGGGCCGCCACGGGCACTCACCACCTTCTCCGGGCAGTTCACCCGCGGCGTCTTCACCTGCACCTCGGTGGGGTGCGCGGGGCCGGGCCAGGCGGTGCCGTCGGGGGCGGCGGTGCCCTGGGGGCTGTCCTCGGCGCTGGCCGCCTCGCCCTCGCCCTCGCTGCGGTTGCCCACGCTGGCCTGGGCGCTCAGCGCCCGGTCCTCAGCGCCCTCGGGGTTGGAGCGGGTGCGGGGCCGCTGCTCCGGCGCCTTCTCCTCCTCCTCCTCGGCGGCGCTGCCCGGCTCCGACGTGTCCATGCCGCAGCCGCGCTCCATGGCGGGGTGCAAGGGGCTGGGGGGGGGTCGGCGGGGGGTTGGGTGCCCCCCTCCTCTCCCCCAGCGTACCCCCGACCCCATGTGCTTCCCCCCGCCTTGTGCGCCTCCTCTGGGCACCTCCCTGACCCCGTGCAACCCCCCCGACCCCCTGCACCCCCCCGACCCCGTGCACCCCCCGGGCCCCCGCACCACCACCCCCAGCCCTTGTGGACCCCTGCCCCCATGCACACCCCCGACCCTATACACCCACCCCAACCCCTGTGGACCCCTGACCCCATACACTCCCCCTCTCCCCATGCACCCCCTGTGTGCACCCCCCCAGCCCCATGCATCCCCCCCCGACCCCGTGCACGCACCCCCAGCCCCTGTGGACCCCCCCCTGCCCCTGTGCACCCCTGACCCCATGCACACCCCCTGACCCCATGCACAACCCCCTGACCCCGTGCACCCCCCCCCCTCCCAGCCTTTGTGGACCCCCCCCAGCCCCTGTGGACCCCCCCCCCCTCGCCCCATGCTGCACCCCCCCGTGACCCCCCCTGCATGCATCCCCCCGACCCCGTGCACGACACCCCCAGCCCCTGTGGACCCCCCCCAGCCCCTGTGCACCCCTGACCCCATGCACACCCCCTGACCCCATGCTCCCCCCCCCCGAACCCCCTGACCCCGTGCAACCCCCCCCTGACCCCCCCCAGTGTGCACCCCGACCCCCACCCTCCCCCTCGCCCCATGCTCCCCCCCGTGCACCCCCCCTGTGCATCCCCCTCACCCCGTGCACCCCCCCCCCGTGCACCCCCCAAGCCCCTGTGGACCCCCCCCTGCCCCTGTGCACCCCTGACCCCATGCACACCCCCCGACCCCATGCTTCCCCCCCCCGTGCAACCCCCTGACCCCGTGCACACCCCCTCGCCCCATGTGCTCCCCCCCCATGCACACCCCCCGTCCCCCCCGTGCAACCCCCCCCCCGTGCTCCCCATGCATCCCCCTCACCCCGTGCACCCCCCGACCCCGTGCACACCCCCAAGCCCTTGTGGACCCCCCCCAGTCCCTGTGCACCCCTGACCCCGTGCACACCCCCTCGCCCCGTGCACCCCCTCCGTGCCCCCCCCAGCCCGTGCACCCCCAGTTCGTGCCCCCCCCGCCCTACACCCCCCTGACGCCGTGCACCCCCAGCACCCGCCCCCCCCCCCTTTGCCCCGTGCCCCCCCCTTGCCCCGCGCACCCCCCGGCGCGCGCTCACCCGCTCTCGGCCGCACGAGCCCCGCCCGCTGCTGCCCGGAAGCGGCGGCGCGCGGGGGCTGCTGGGAGTTGTAGTTCCCTGGGGACTCGCCGGGCACGTGGGGGCAGGATGGAGCCCGGGCGGCAACCTTCAGCGGTCAGGCACCGACCCCCCGCACCCCGAGCACCCGTTCACGACCCCCTGCACCCACGCAACACCCCCTGCACCCAAAACATCCATGCACAACCCCGTGCACCCATGCATAACCCCCTGCACCCATGCAAACCCCCCCCCCATGCACCCATGCAACAGCCCCTGCACCCCGAAAACCCATTCACAACCTTCTGCACCCATGCAATGCCCCCTGCACCCCAAACACCCATGCACAATGCAATGCCCCCCTGCACCCATGCACATGCACCCCCTGCACCCATGCAATGGCCCCTGCAGCCCAAACACCATGCACAACCTCCCGCACCCATGCACCATCCCTCTGCACCCTGAACACCCAAGCAATGCCCCCTGCACCCCGAATACCGATGCACGTCCTCCCACGCCCATGCACCATCCCTCTGCGCCGCCCCTTTGCACCCCGTGCACCATTGCCCAGCACCCGCGTGCCCTGAGCTGGCTCCCTCCTGGCCCCGCACACCCCAGCACCCCGTGCTGTGCCTCCCAGCACCCCAAATGTTCACGTGCCCCTCTGCAACCCCAAAGTCTGGGGGTTGTGCAAGGACACGACGCTGGGCGCACACTCTCGGTGGGGTGCACGGGCACCAAGGTGTGTGGGGAGGGTCTGGCGTGGGGCCGAGGTGCCGTGGGGCAGAGCAGGGCTCTGGGGATGGTGTTGGGGTGCCTGGCTCCTGTAGAGCCCCCCAAGACGTCTGCATCCCCCAGCACAGGGCAGCGCAACGGTTAAGCGTGGGAGGCTGCGCCGGGGCTCCTGAGGAAGAGGAAATCTCGGCAGGAACAAGGAATGGGCAAGACCTGGGGTGGCCCCACGGGGCCCCGCCGGCAGCCCGGACGTGCCTGGATCCGGCCACGGCGCGGGGCCGAGCTGCGGGGCCGGGCTGAGCGGGCAGGAGTCGGGCCGGGATGGAGGAGGCAAGTGGGGTGTCCCTGAGGGTGCTGGGCGGCCGTCCCCAAAACTTGTCCCTTGTCCCCATCCTGGCTGAACGACGGCAGGTGGCGGCCCCTACACACCCCAAACACCCGTTCGACCCCATTCTGCACCCGCGCACCACCCCTGCTGCCCCCTGGGACACCACCCGCAGACCCTCTGCTCCCCACAGCCCCTGCCAGGCCAGCGGGTGGACGAGGACGAGGACGAGGACGAGGCCAAGGACGAGGACGAGGCCACAGGGGGGGACACCCGGGACGTCCCACCCCACGAGGAGCACATCGCCCGCCTGCTGGCCACCGTGGCCCGGCTGCAGCGCCGCGCCGAGCAGCTGCAGCGCCGCCCCAGCAGGTACCGGCACGCGGCGGCACCGGCACCGGTGTCACCCGGGCCATCGCCAGCGCTTGGCCTCACCACCCCGCAGGGAGGATGAGGAGGGCTCGGGGGGCACCAGCAGCCTCCCCGCCGAGACGCAGCAGCCTCGGGAGCTCGACGGCAGGCGCAGTGCTGGCGCTGGTCTGGAAGGTGGGTGCTTTGTGCCCTGCGGCACCGTGCCGTGCCTCGCAGCACCGTGCTGTGACGTACAGCGCCATGCCATGCCATAGAGCGCTGTGCCATGCCATATAGCTTTGTGCCGTGCCTTTTAGCACCGTGCCGTGCCATAGAGCGCTGTGCCGTGCCATATAGCTTTGTGCCGTGCCTTTTAGCACCGTGCCGTGCCATACAGCACTGTGCTGTGCCATTTAGCACCACGCCATGCCTCGCAGCACCGTGCCGTGCCGTGCCAGGGCCTGACCCCATCCCCGCTCCCTCTCCCCAGCCCACGGCCCCGACCTCTTCGCCGACCTGCAGCACGCCGTGAGCTCGCTGGAGCGCGCCGTCTTCTCCCGGCACCGCCGAGCCCCGGCGCTGCCGGCGGAGTGGGCGCGGGCGGCCAAGGTGAGGCAGGGAGGCACGGGCAGCCCCAAGGCCCAGGGGATGGGCGCTGCCCGACCGGCCTCGTGCCCCCAGAGCCTGGAGGAGCTGGAGCAGGCGGCGGGGGCTCTGCCGGCCGCGTGCCAGGGGCCAGAGCAGGGCGAGGGGCTGCTGGATGCGGTGGCGAGGAACGCGGCGCTGCGGGCGGCCCTGGGGCACCGCGACGAGGAGCTGAGCCGCGCCACGGCCTCGCTGCGGGTGCTGCAGGGGGACCGCGATCGGCTGCAGGGGAAGGTGGGTGCCGGGGTGGGGTAGGGGGTGCCAAATGAGGGGAGCCCCCCCCGGTTTGTCCCCCAGGGCTCAGCTCGGTGCTCGGCGCAGGTCCGGGACCTGCAGGAGGCTCTGGCCAGGCTGGAGGAGCCGGATGGCTCCGGCAGCGGCACCGCAGGGCTCGGCAGCGCCCCGGGGCTGGGGGAACCCCAGGTGAGTGCGGGGCTGGGGCAGCTCCAAGGGTGGGATCCTGCCCCGGCACCCGGCTCAGCCTCTCCCCTCTGCAGGACCTGCCCTTGTGCCTCCCGAGCTGCGATGGCACCCAGCCCCAAGGCACCCAGCCCCACGGCACCCACGGCACCCAGCCCCAGAGCCCGCTCTCCCCCCAGCCCTCGGAGGGTGCCGGGCAGGAGCTGGAGGATCGGCTGCAGCAGCTGCAAAGGTGAGCCCCCCCAGAGCCCCCCCAGAGCCCTGGGATCCTCTGAGCCCCCGCTGTTGGGGAAACCGAGGCACGGGGCTGAGCGGTGGCGCCCAGGTGCGTGGAGAGGCTGAAGGAGGTGAACCAGCAGCTGGTGGCCGCCCTGCGGGAGTGCAAGAGCGACTCGGAGCGGCTCAGCATGGTGCTGGGGCAGCACGAGTCCCGCAGCAGCGCGCTGCGCCTGGCCCTGCACTGCAGGTGGGGGACAGGATGGGACGGGGACGGGGCTGGGGACAGGCATGGCGCGGTGCTGAGCCCCTCTGTGTGCAGCGAGCGCTGCGCGGACACCTACGCTGCTCTGCTCGACCGGGCGTGGGCGAAGCTGGGCAGGGGAGGGGACGGCCCCGGAGGTGGTGAGTGGCAGCTCGGGGGGGGTGCGGGACACAGTGGGTGCTGGGGGACCTGGGAGGGGGATGCGGGGAGAATGCACGAGGGATATGGGGAGAATATCAGGGGATCTTGGGGGGGTGCTGCTGGGGTGCTGGGGACACGCAGGGGGGATGCTCGGGGATGCAGGGGGGAGGTAGGGGGGATGCAGCGGGATGCAGATGGGATTTTGGGGGGATGCACAGAGGGTGCTGGGGGTCCCGGTCCCCAGCACAGCCCCACTGTGGGCACGTACCGGTGAGGCCGCCTGCCCCGTGCCTAGGAGCAGCAGGGCAGCACAGCCTGGAGCAGGGGTCTGGGTCCGGTCCTGAGCCCACGCAGGGGCCGCAGCTCCCGCACCGAGCGGACCCGGACGGCCAGGAGGAGAGCGGGGCCAGCGCCTGCCCCGGGCTGCGGAGGTACCGGGGAGGGCACGAGGGTGGGTGGGGACCGGGCTGCGAGCACCGTGCCCAGCACCGTGCCCCCGTGCCCAGCTCGGTGCCACCAAATCCCCGTCCCCGCAGCGCCCCGGTGTCCCAGGGGACGGAGGAGGGGGCCCTGCGGGAGTCCATCCGCCGGCTGCGCGCCGAGCAGGCGGCCGTGCAGGGGTCCCTGCGCGACGCCCCCGCGCCCGCCCGCGCCCTCACCCGCCGCGGCGAGGACGCCCGTGCCCGTGCCGAGCGGGCTCTGCGCGATGCTCGGGCTCTGCTGCCCGGCTGGCGGCGGCTGGAGAAAGAGGAGCTGCTGCGGGACCTGGCGGTGCTCAAGGTGAGGGTGAGGAGGGGGCGCATGGAGCCCCCCGGCTCCGCATGGCTGGGGGGTGACGGTGCTGCCCTACCAGGAGGCCATGGCCGAGCTGAAGACGCGGCTGCAGCTGGTGGAGAAGGAGAAGCGGGGCCTCGGGGTGCTGGCGGCGGCGCAGGGGCCGCGGGAGGCTGCGCTGCGCCTGGTGCTGCAGCACCTGGAGAGGGAGCGAGGCGGGGGCTCCCCCAGCCCCCCCAGCAGCTCCAGCAGCAGCGAGGAGGTGAGGCTGCCCTGGCTCTGCTCCCCACGGCCGGGGGCTCGCTGGGGGTGCTGATCCCCACGGGGGCTCCGCAGGATGCCCAGGTCACCCGCAGGGGAGCGGCAGCGCTCAGGCACCCCACGGACCCGGAGAGGATGGGGCAAGAGCTGCTCCGCGCCCAGGCCCGGTAAGGAACCTCAGCACCGGGAGCCCTGCGTGTGCCCCGGCACCGTGCCGGGCTCCGCCACGAGCGTGTCCCCCAGCATCGAGGAGCTGCACGCCCGGGCACGGGCCCTGGTGCTCTCCCTGGAGCAGAGCAGCGCCGCCAGCCGCGCGCAGCAGGAGCAGTACGTCACCATCAGCGGAGACTTCTTCCACGCCCACAGGTGGGCAGGGGGTGCTCAGCCGGTGCTCAGCACGCAGCGGGTGCGCGGTGCCCCTGCGTGTCCCCAAAACGCGGTACCTGCCTGCACGGCCTGGGCGCACGGCCCTCCAGATGCATGCCCCAAAAGCATGCTTGCTTCACGCCCAGCCCAAAAGCGAGGCCCCTTCCTGCACACCCCAAAAGCGCTGTTGCTCCGTGCACACCCCAAAAGCCCCACCCTCTCTTATGCTCTCCAAAAGCGTGGCCCCTTCTTGCACATCCCAAAAGCGCGGCCCCTTCCAACCCCCCTAAAATAGTGCCCCATCCCTGCACGCCTTGAGGGTACAGCCCCAAAACCGCCATCCCTTTGCGCGCACCCAAAAACCGCCGTCCCTTTGCATGCACCCAAAATCCGCAATCCCTTTGTGCACACCCAAAAACCGCCGTCCCTTTGTGCGCACCCCGAAAGCACAATCCCCTTGTGCACACCCCAAAAGCGCGCTCCCCTCCCCAAAAGCACCGTCCCCGTGCCCCGCGGTGACGCTGTGCCCGCAGGGAGCTGGCCCTGGCGTACCGGGGTGCCCGGCAGAAGCAGGGGGCCCAGCTGCGGCGCCTGGAGGCACAGGCAGGTGCCCTGCGGCAGCAGCACGCCCAGCGGGTGCAGGCGCTGGCCCGACGGCTGCAGGCCCTGGAGCAGGGCCCGGCTGGCAGCGAGACCTGCATTTAGGGCCCCCCCCCCGGCCCCCCCTGTGCGGTGGGGACGGGATGGACCCACGGGGACAATAAACCGCTGATGCTCGTGGCTATGGCTCGGCCAGAGTGGGGATCGATGGGGGGGCTTTGGGACGGACCCGGGGCTCAGCTCGTTCCAGCAACAAAAGCCGTGCCCCCCCCCGTGCCCCCCCCCCGGTCTCGCGGCGCAGATGAAGCCGTTTCGTTATCCCTGACGTGGGATCAAAGGTGACGGCGGTGGCCGTGGCGGGAGGGCCCCATGCATATTCAGGAGGGAAGAGGAGCAGTGACCCCGCACCGGGGGCAGCCGCGCGTCGTGGGGGGGGGAGCCGGCAGCGGGGCTGGGCTGGGGGCTGCGGGGGGGGAGCGGGGCTGAAGCCATCAGAGCAGCCCCCGGCGCGATGGGACGGCGGTGGGGCAGAATTAGGGCAAGCGTGGGGCAGGATTAGGGCGAGCGGGGGTCTCTGGTGCCAGGGTGCAGGGGGCTGGGGGGCAGCCCGGGGCACAGATGTGCTGCAGGGTGTCGGGGAAACTGAGGCACGGAGCTACAGCTGGGCCACGAGGAGGGCTGCGGCTCCCCGGGGACATCCCGCAGCGGAGTTCAAGGCTCAGCGGGTCGATATCCAGATGGAGAGGGCAGACAGGCAGGGCTGCGGGGACGCAGAACGGGGCTGCGGGGCAAGGCTGGAGGGCAGCGGTGTCGGGGTGCACAGCAGGGCTTTGGGGTGCAAAACAGGGCTGTGGGGGTGCTAAGCAGGGTTCTGGGGGTGAACAACAGGGCTATTGGGGTGCACAACAGGGCTCTGGGGTGCGAAATAGGGCCGTGAGGGTGCAAAACAGGGTTGGGGGTGCACAACAGGGCTGTGGGGTGCACAATAGGGCTGCAGACCTGGGGGTCGCGGGGCTGCTGGCTCGGCCAGGTCTGGCCAGGCTCATCGGGGGGTCCGGGGGGGGCCCGGCAGTGGTGGCGGTGGCGTGGACAGGCTGACCCACGGGTTGAAGGTCAGGGCTCTGTGCTCAGACCCCTTTTCAGATTCAAATGGGCTCCTGGGGGCTTTGTGCGCAGGGTCAGGCTTCACCGAGAGCCGCATGAAAGGGCCGGGGCGGCCGGGGCGGCTTTCAAGTCCCTGGGTGCCGGGGACGGGGCGGGGGGGGGAGCCCAGACGGAGGCGCCACCACCCCAATCCTGGCTGCGGAGACCCCCCCAAAAACCTGGGCACACCCTGGGCCTCTGCCAAGGCGCTGCCACCTGCCACCGGGCTGCTGGCACGGCACGGCACAGTGCAGCGTGGCACGGCACGGCACGGCACAGGACAGCTTGGCACCCCGCAGCACCGACAGCAAAGCCCTGGGCACCCCAGGAAGCAGCTGTAGGGTGCAGGCTCCCACCCCACAGCACGGCACGGCCGCCCCGGCTCCCTTTGTCCTTCGCCTCCCCGAGCAGCTCGCACGCCCTCGGCACGCACGCACATGCCCGCACACAGGATCCGGCCCCGGGAACGCGGCGATAAGGAGCCGCACGCCCTCCGCCCCGCCGCAGGATCGCTCGGGCTCTGCAAACAGCTCTGGGGAGGAGCAGGGCCGGATCCTGCCTGGCATGGGTGGCCCAAAGGGGAAACCAGCCCCGGCAGGGGAAACTCAGCCAGGAGACGAGCTGAAAATCAGGGGATTGGGCTAAAAATCCCACAGTTCTGAATGTGTGGGGTCATGCGCACCCCGTGCGGGTACCCATTGGGTTCCCAGACCCTGGGGGGATGGACAGGCAGGCAGGCAGACAGACAGACAGGGGTGTCTGTCCCTACAAGGGCACCTATCCAAAAAAATAGGGGCATCCACCCAACAAAAGCCCCCGGGAAGCGGTGCTGCTGGTGGCAGGGGGCACGGCTGCCCCGCAGCCTGGAGCTAAATGGGGTGCAGGTAAATGGGTCGGGGCTGGCGGCGATGGCCCCCGGCCCCCCGGCGACGTCGGCCCCCATGAGGCTGCAAGCCCAGCCCTGCCACTTTGGCACCGTTTGCTTCCTCATCCTCCAGCTTGAAGGCTGTGGGAGGACAGGGGCCGCGCCGCTGGGTGCCTCTGCCGGGCCGGACCCTCGGCGAGCCCAAGCGGGGCGGCAGCGGCACGAAGCGCGCCGGCAGCCCCACGAAACATGCCGGCAGCCCCGACCCCGCGGGGGCCCTTTTGTGCGGGCGAGGCAGTGGAGCAGCGCGAGGAAGGAGGAATTCCTCCGGAGATCAAACGCCTTCGCCCACTGGACACCGACGTCAAAACAAACACGGCTCCCATGGCGGGGCCAGCAGCCGCGCGGGGGAGAAGATCCGATTTCCTCCTTTGTTCCTGGATTATTATTTTTTTGCAGGGGGCGAGGAGGAGGGGGAGAGGCAGGGAAAGGGCCATAAATCATGGCCTGACAGAGGAGAAAGGAGCCGCGGGGACGGCTGCAGGTGGGGGCGACCGCCCCGCTTCGCCCCCTCGGCCGCGCTGGGGCTGGCGTTGCCCCCGGTGCCCCCCAGCAGCAGCCCCCAGCCTGGCCTGGCCCCATCCTGCCCGGCTGTGGGGCTCAGCAGCCCTCCCCTCCGCAATCCCGCGGCATGCACCCCCGGCCATGGCCGCCCCCGTGCCCTGCCCGAGCTCCCGGGCACCTCGGCACAGCCACGCTCGCAGGTACCGCGTAAGCACGGATCCCTCCAGACAAGAGGAAATGGAGGTTTTATTTATGGCCGGAGCTGTAATCCATCTCCCTCTGCTGCTCCGTGGCCTTAGTGCTTCGCTTTATTTATTTATTTCTTTTCCAGCCTGCTTTGCTTCGCCTTCCCTTTAGCAGCAGCCGCCCCGACCGAGGAGCCGGCCCCGGCGCGTGGGCTGGGAATGCCAAGGCCGGCGGCACGCGGCGGTGCCAGCAGCGCTCACCTGCAGCCCGCCCCCGGTGTCCCCCCCCCGTCCCCGTCCCCACCTCCACCCTCTCGCCCTGCCTGGGGTCCCCCGTGGGGACAGCCCCCCGGCCCCGTGCCTTTCCCTCCGGACTTTGTCCCCAAGCCAAGGTGAAAGGTGCTGGGAGACACCGGGGCCGCCGCTGCGGCATCGCCGGGAGAATTTGGCCCCAAGGTGAAAGGCGAAGGCGCAGCGATAGCGCGGGGCTGTTCCCGGGTCAACCACCTTTCCGCGCAGCTTATTCCTTCGTTAATAATTAACCGGGCGGCGGCACGCGGGCGCTGCGGGCACCCTGGCCCACCCGGCCCTGGCGGGGCCAGCTGACGAGCCCACCTAGGCCTGGCTTAATTAACCAGCCCGCAACTGGCTTTTGTGGGGCTGCGCGGAGCCAGCTGGTGCCCGAGGACCCCCGGTGCCGCCGGAGCCCCCGCGACACGGCCCCGTGCCCTTGTCCCGCCCGGTGCCACCGCACCGTGACCGAGCTGTGCCCGCTGCTTTTGGCTCCCTCCTGCCCGTCCCCAAGGGCGCATCCACCCCAGGCTGCCCCCAGCCCCTGGTGACCCCCCCCCGGGGGCTCTGGCACAGCACCGCGCAGCGCACGGGGACGCAGCGCTGGGCTGCAGCCCCGGGGGGCTCCGGCGCGTCCCCCCCTTATTGCAGCAGTGCCGGGCGCTGCCAAGCCTCGGTCCGGGGGGGGGGGGCAGCGAAGGGCTCCGGGGAGGCCACCCCCCCGTGCCCCCCCCTTGTCCCCGGCCACCCTCCCGGGGACAAACGGCCCCTCTCCAGCGTGGCACGGCCCCATCCGTGGCGGGCTCCGTGCGCCCCGGCGCGGCTGCGGCTCCGCTCCCGGCTCCGTGCGCGGGGACCGCGGTTTGGGGGGGGGGGGGGGCGGCGGAGCCCGGGGCCGGGAGCGGAGCTCGGGGCGGGGGGGGGGAGGCCAGGGGGTGACCGGCAAAGGGTTGGGGGGGCGCTGGCGGGGCAGGACCCGGCGGGCGGCGAGCGGAAGGGGAGGAGGACGGGGAGGAGCATCCAGGGCGGCCACCGCGGCAGCGGCTGAACTTTGCTCTTTCGCGGGAGGCGGGGAGAGCCCGGGGCTCGGCGGAGCGGGTCCCGCCGGACCGGGCTGCATGCAGCCTCGGCGGCGGCGGCGGGGCCCGTAGGGGCAGGGGGGGCCCGGCCGGGACAGCGGCGCCTCCATCCCTGCCGGTGCCGAGGAGCGGGAGCGGAGCCGCCGGAGCGGGGGCAGCGGGCAGCGGGAGGAGGAGGAGGAGGAGGAGGAGGAGGAGGAGGAGGAGGAGGAGGCGGCGCCCCCCCCGCATGCGGCGGAGCCCCGGGGGCGCCGCCGAGCCCGGAGCCGCCGAGCCCCGCCGGTGGGGGGGGGGGGGGGGCGTGGGGGGGGGGGGGGGGATGCGCGGCGCCGCGCCCCGCTCCCGCCGCCGCAAAGTTTGCGCGGGGCCCCCCCGTTAAGCGGGGCTGCGGGAGTTGGGGGGGGGGGGGGGGGGGGGAGCGTGGATAGGGAGAAAACAAGAAAAAACAAGACGACAAAACGACAAAAGAATATATATATAGGGAACCGGCCCCCATCCGCCTGCACCCCCTAGGAAAAAAAAAAAAAAAAAAGAAAAAAAGGAAAAAAAAAAAAAAAGAAAACAACGACAACAACAACAAAAAAAAAAGCAGAAAAAGCAACTTGCTCAACTCGCTCCGGGAGGCGCCGGCCGCCGCGCACCGGGGGCGCCGCTCCATGCGGCGGCGGGGCCGGTGCTGAGCCCCCGGGGCCGCGGAGCCATGGCCATGGTGGCCGGCGGCTGGGGCGAGCCCAACGGCGGCGGCGGCGGCGGCGGCGGCGGGGAGGAGGCGGCGTCCCCGGCGGGCGGCGGCAGCGACGCGGAGCACGGCGAGGAGGAGCGGGCCGGGGCGCCCGTGGACTGCGTGGTGTGCGGGGACAAGTCCAGCGGGAAGCACTACGGCGTCTTCACCTGCGAGGGCTGCAAGAGCTTCTTCAAGCGCAGCATCCGCAGGAACCTCAGCTACACCTGCAGGTAGGGGCTGGGGGGCGGTGGGGACCCCCCCCCCCGTTCCCGGGGGCGGCTGCGCCGCGGCGTGCTCGCAGCGCGAGCGGTGGCACCGGTGCGGCTCGGTGGTGGCCACGCTGTGGCTCGGTGGTGGCCTCAATGCGGCTCAACGGTGGCCTTGGTGCAGCTCGGCACTGGCCCCAGTGTGGCTCTGGGGTGGCCCCGGTGCAGCTCGGTGGTGGCCCCACTGTGGCTCTGTGGTGGCCCCGGTGCAGCTCGGCACTGGCCCCAGTGTGGCTCTGCGGTGGCCCCGGTGCAGCTCGGTGGTGGCCCCGCTGTGGCTCTGCGGTGGCCCCGGTGCACCTCGGCACTGGCCCGGGTGCAGCTCGGTGGTGGCCCCGCTGTGGCTCTGCGGTGGCCCCAGTGCAGCTCGGCACTGGCCCCAGTGTGGCTCTGCGGTGGCCCCGGTGCAGCTCGGCGCTGGCCCCGGTGCAGCTCGGTGATGGCTGCTCAGCCACCCCGGTGCAGCACCGATGGTGGCCCCGGTGTGGCCATGCAGTGGCTCCGCGGTGGCCCCGCTGCATCGTGGGGTCCTCCCGTGCTCTGCGCCCCACGGAAGCGGCCCCAGCCCCTGCAGGGATGGGTGTCCCTGCCCGCTCCATCCCCAGGGCCGGTGGCAGAGCGGGTCCTCGTCACCGCCCGGCTCTGCTCCAGCATTAATTGCCATTTCAGCCTGAAAATGCGCCGAGGCTGCGTGTGAGTCAGCCCGGTCACGGCCGCGCTACCCTGAGAAAAGCACCAGCACGGCACCGAGGATAATTTTAACCGGAGGTGTCGAGGGCCTGGCGCGCTGCAGGGCGCTGATCCTGCGCTGCCCTTGTGAAACGCCGCGGATGGTGCCGGGCCCAGGGGTGGTGATCCTGGACGAGCCCCTCGACCCACGCAAAGTTGGGAGCTGCAAATAACTCCAGAGCTCCTGGTGGGCTCGTGGATGCGCAGGGCTGCCGTGCCCCGGGACGGGGATTGGGGCTGTTGGCAGCACAACCGTGCACATGGGGCTCACGCGCAGGGCAGGACCCCGCGGCACGTGCAGGCGCTTCCACCAGCGTTTGCTGACCCGGGTGGATGCGGCGAGCACGGCACCCCGCGGGCGCACCGGGTGCCCCGCTTTCTCCCCGCCCGAGGGGCTGCCGGCTGCGACCTTCGCCTCACGGTGCTGGGATGGCACCGAAAGGAGCGGGGCAGTGGTGCTCCTGCGGCAGCTGCCGTCTCCGAGCCGCCTTGCTCTCGTTTGGGCGGCCTAGATTCGTCCTCCCCCACACCTCTGCTCTGGCACCGGTGGCGTGGCACCCGTGGAATGGTGCGCGCATCCTCCCCGGCGCTGCCTCAGTTTCCCCGGCTGATCTGCGGGATGAGAGGTGCTGGTTTCCTCCGTCACGAGCCGCCGCATGGGATGAGTTGTGTGAAGATGGGGCACACGTACGGCTTTTGAGAAATGCCAGGTTCCCAATTGCGGGGGAGACAAAGGAGGTGCAAAACCAGGGCTCCTCGGGGCGGGAGGGCTGCGCCCCAGGTGCTGCCGAGGTGCGGAGGGATGCAGGGCGCAGCACCCCGAGGTGCTGTGAGCAGCCCAGCCCTCGCCCCGTGCTGGTCGCCTGCTGCAGGTGGGGTCCGGCCCCCGGCTCGGCGGTGCAGCGGAGGGTCGGGAGTTTTCCAAGTGCGCAGCAACTATTGAAGGGGCAGGGAACAATGCTCTCCTGTGGCAGCCCTGGCATCTGCTTTGTCGAAGGAGTCAAAAGCAGCAGCGAGCCAAGATTGCTCTAATTTGAATATTAAAAGTGAGTTGGATTCAGTTTAGTTCTTGCGCTAAATAATTACATGTTCTAATTACATAATTAGCACAGTATACGCCTTTTGTGTTCTCACAGTTTCCCAGGTCGCTGCAGCGGATCAGCTGGGAAACTCGCTACAAGCTGCCGGCGTTAGCCGAGGCTATTTTGGGTTTTTGTGGGGCCGGGGGGGGGGCAATCAGGCGTGCCCCCGCCGCGCTGGCCCTGGGGAGGGTTGGCCACGGTGCCGGGCACGGGCGCCTGGCTGATGAAGATGTAACCTGCCGTTGCGATTAGCGATCGCTGCTCCCCTGGAATAACTTTTTATCAGCAGCGCGTTCGGAATGTGTTAAGCGCAGCGGTGATGTTCAGGGCGAATTAATTCCGGTTTGAGCGCCGCGGGAATCCCTGCGTGCCTCTCCTCCGGAGTCGTGTCGGAATGAGGATGTTCGTGTCGGGGCTCCCAGGCAGAGCCGAGCTGCTGCCGGCCCGCGGCACGGCCTGCGACTTCCTGCCTCTTGCTTTATACGGCTTAATTTTATTGCCAATTCATCGATAACCCCTTTTCCTCCTCACAAACCGCGGCGGCCGCTGGGTGGGATGTGAGCGCCCGCTGTCACCCGCGCCCTGCTGCGGCCCTTGGCCGCTGGGATCGGGGCCACGGGGCTGAGCCGCCGGCGATGCTTCGGGAATGTCCCTGGCAGCCTGGCCCAGCCCAGCTTTCTGCCCTTTTACCCCAATTTCACCCCGTTGATGCCCAAGCAAACCCGTTGCGTGGTGCGGGACCGCTCAGGGCCCAGGATGAGGATGCATTTCCAGGGGGGCCATGAAATGGGCCTGACCCCATTTCAGGCTCTGAGGCCGCTCAGGGGGCGTTGGGGAGCATCCCCCTGGCCGGCGCAGAGCGGTGGCCCCCAGGACCCGGCCCCACAGCGGCCGTGCCCGCAGGGGCAGCCCAGTCCTGCAGCTCCGTAGGAAATAGTTGGAATTCCTCGCGCGGCCGGGGCCACTCCTGCCTCCAGCCAGCGGCCTCGTGATGGGGGCGCGGGGCATTGCCAGGGGTGGGAGCCCCCAGCCCCGCGCTTCTCTTCCCTCTGCGGAGCTCCTCCCGTGCCGCGGGGGCTTCTGCGGCTTTCCCAAACCCCTGGGCATTGCTGGAAACACAAACCCTCAGCCCTTCCTGTTGGAAATAGCTCGCGGTCTCTGTTACCATAGCATCTGCGTGCGGGCGAGCGTGTGTGTGTGTGTGAGTGTGTGCACAGGGGCGGCGTGGCACCGGGAGGAGGCTGCGGGGCCGTGCCCGAGGGCACCGGCGCGGGCGGTGGCGGAGGAGCCCGGCGGGGACGTCGCGGTGCTGCCCGGTGCCACGTCTGCCCTGTCCTCCCTGCAGGTCCAACCGCGACTGCCAGATCGACCAGCACCACCGCAACCAATGCCAGTACTGCCGCCTGAAGAAGTGCTTCCGCGTGGGGATGAGGAAGGAAGGTAACGCCAGCACCGCGGGGACGGGGACGGGGACAGCTCCCACCCGGGCCACCAGCCCCGTGCCGCTTCACCGGGCGCTCGCCCAGCTCTCCGAAAACCTCTCACCCTCTTTGCAGCATCAGCCTGGGGCCAGACCTCCCTCTTTTGCCCCTTTTTCCTCCTTTTTCGCCCTCGGGGCCAGCGGAGCAGGTGGTGTTTGTTTAGAAAGCTGCGCGCTGATAAGGTGACACACCTGGAGCCGCCCGGGCGCGCGCCCCGGGCGCGGTGGAGGTCGGCTGGGAACGGCGCTGCTGCAGCCGGGGCCATGCAAATCCTGTTGAGAGCTGCACGGCCGCTTGGCTTGGGCCAAACACCCCCCAGGCTGCTGCAGACGGAGCTGTCCTGAAAATGAAGGATTTCAGCTCAAAGCAGAGGCAGCGGCAGGGTGGCACGTGTGCGCCTGGGGCGAGCTCAGGGTCGCCGTCACCCATGGTGCCGCATGCCCCCGTCTGATCCGGGCTTCAGGGGTCCGGGCTGGGATGGAGGGTGCTGAGCTTCAGCTGCGCACCCTGGGGGCTGTGTCCCTGCTGCAGGCACGAGCCGGGGCTCGGCGTGGGCTCGGCGCAGTGCTGGGGCTGCTCAGCGGCAGGTGGCATTAACGCAAGGAGCAGGGAGAAGGGTGCTGGAAGCAGGACAGTAATTCCCTCCTTTCCAGAGGAGTCGAGATGGCATTATTGCCACTTAGCATGATTTAGAGCTCTCATTTAAGTGGCTCATGAACAGCCCATAAATTAATTACTAGGGACTGAGCAAATAGTGGGCGCTAATGGGAGAGGGGGGAGCTGAAAAATGGCTCTCCCCGCACGCAATTAGGAGGGGGAGTGCCCCGGGGTTAACGACACTTCCAAGATGGACGTTTTATTTGCAAATAAATGATTGCCGCCATGCAATGACCTTGGGCAGCAATCGCCCTGCGCCGCCGCAGCTGGTGCGGGGGGGGGCCGCAGTGCCGGCGAGGCGCCCGCTTGGGCACGGCACAGCCGGAGCCAGGTCCCGGCGTCCTGGCACGGGGTCGGGCGGTGGCGCTTTCCCAGCCCTGCTGCTGCTCGGAGGCCGTGGCCAAGGAGCTGCCAGTGAAGCACCAGGGTGCTGAATACATGAGCGCAGCAGCTCGCATGCGCCGCCTCCCTCTCCTGCAGCGCCTGAAAGCTGCCCGTTGTTCGCGGGGCTGCGGGCAGGAGGTGCCAGGATCCGTCCCTGCGCAGGGCACAGAGAAGCCCGGGTGCACCCCCGGGAGCTGGGTGGGGGGAGAAGCTGGATGCGGGATGCACAGCGCGGTCAGACACCCCCTCTGCTTCCCTCTCAGCCGTGCAGCGGGGCCGGATCCCCCCCACGCACTCCAGCACCAGCCCCAACACCATGCCCAGCGGGGAATACTTCAACGGGCAGCCGGTGTCGGAGCTCATCTCGCAGCTGCTGCGGGCTGAGCCCTACCCGGCCGCCCGCTACGGCTCGCAGTACGCGCAGCAGGGCAGCGTCATGGGCATCGACAACATCTGCGAGCTGGCCGCCCGCCTCCTCTTCAGCACGGTGGAGTGGGCTCGCAACATCCCCTTCTTCCCCGAGCTGCCCGTCTCGGACCAGGTGGCCCTGCTGCGGCTCAGCTGGAGCGAGCTCTTCGTGCTCAACGCGGCGCAGTCGGCGCTGCCGCTGCACATGGCCCCGCTGCTGGCCGCCGCCGGCTTCCACGCCTCGCCCATGTCAGCCGACCGCGTCGTCTCCTTCATGGACCAGATCCGCATCTTCCAGGACCAGGTGGAGAAGCTCAACCGGCTCCAGGTGGACTCGGCCGAGTACAGCTGCCTCAAAGCCATCGCGCTCTTCACGCCGGGTAGGTCGGCGCCGCCGCTGCCGTGCTCGAGCCCCGTATCCACCCCACGCAGCCGTGAGCCCGCAGGGAGCGTCTCCTTCGGGATTTGGGGATCCCGTCTCCATTGGGATTTGGGGAGCAGGGAGCATCGGGGGGGGGGGGGACCTTGCACCCTCAGCACCCCTCTGCTGTGGTTTGAAGCATCCCAGCTCGTCCTTCTGAGGGGCTGAGCGTCTCTGGGGTGACGGAATGAGCAAAACAAATCTCCCCGTGCATTGATGGGTGTTGGGAGCCCCCCCCATCTGCTGGTCCGTGCGTGCTCGGCGTGATCCACAGAGAAGCTGCAGGCTCTGCAGCAGCACCTTGCAGCTGGAGCAATCCCCACGTGCAGCATGGCCTCGGGGGGGGGGCAGCCCCCATGGACACCGTGGGTGCCCTCGCTTCGGGTGGGTGCAGGCGCGGGGCTCTGCATCGCGCCTGGCAGGAGCTGGGTGCCGATGGAGAGGGGCAGGGGGTCCTGGGGAGGGTGAAGGGGGGGGTGTCTCTGACCGCAGCCCCCTCCCCTAACCCCTCTCCATTCCCCCCCCAGATGCCTGCGGCCTCTCGGACCCGGCGCACGTGGAGAGCCTGCAGGAGAAGGCGCAGGTGGCCCTGACCGAGTACGTGCGCGCGCAGTACCCCTCGCAGCCCCAGCGCTTCGGCCGCCTCCTGCTGCGGCTGCCGGCGCTGCGGGCCGTGCCGGCCTCCCTCATCTCGCAGCTCTTCTTCATGAGGCTGGTGGGGAAGACGCCGATCGAAACACTAATCAGGGACATGCTGCTGTCCGGGAGCACCTTCAACTGGCCCTACGGGACGGGGCAGTAGGGGACAAAGACAAGGATGCTCCCGATGGGGACGCCCCGGGCACCCCTGAGATGCCAAACCCCATTTCCCCCCGGAGACGCAGCCGGTGCCGTCCCCAGGGCCCTGAACTGCTCGAGCCCCCCGTGACTCGTCCGCCCGGGGGCTGCTCCCCCCCGGGGTGAGCCCCGAAAGCCGCGCGGTAGCGGCGTTGTGCTCCGGAACCCAACGGTACCGCTCCGCTCGCTGCAGGCGGACGCCGGACTTTTCCTCAACCCCGCCAAGCAGAATTCGGCCGCCGTGGGACACGGAGGACCCCGGGCAGCACCGGGGCTCAATCCCGGCTCCGTAAGGCAGGATCCGGCCCGGGGAAGGAGCCTCCAGCCTCTTGCTGCCTGTCCCCATCCGGATTGCAGGCGTCGGGGTGGAGGCGATGGAGCTGGAAGCAGCCTCGGAGCGGGGGGCTGCGCAGAGGGGTCCTGGCACGTGCCCCCCCCCCAAATCCTGCCCATGGTGGGCAGGGGCTCATTCAAAGCCCCTTCGCACCCTCCCAGGACAGATCTGGCCTCGAGGACTGAAGCGCCGACCTCGGAGCAGCCCTTCTGGGGCCAGGCTCCCGCCCCCCAGCCCTGCACTTTCCACTGAAGCATCTCCGACACTGGGGCGCGGGGTGGGCGGTGTGGGGGGGGGGGCTGGGGGTGTCTGGCACCGTGCACGACGTGGGTGCAATTACAGGCGTCCTTCCTGGGTGCTCTGCACCCAGCCCAGCCCCTTTTCCCCCCCAGGGTCACTCCAGCGCCTTCCCTTCCCTGCTGCTGCTTGCTTGCTTGGTGCTTTGCCCCCCCCCCCCCCCATGGATTTTGGGGAGGGGTAAATGGATGTGGGCATCCCCCCCCCCCCCCCCACTCGCTCTATTCCCATGCCTCATTTTTAAGCCAGGACCAGGTGAGAGGGGGGTGGGGGGGAACCAAAAAAATCAGTCTGGAAAGTGGGGGCACTGGGGGGACGGGGGGGGGGGACACACAAACGGGGCTGGGGGGGGGGCGTCCCCGTCCCCCGCCCGGGTCCTCGCAGCGAGGCTCTGCTTCTCAGGGGTACGTGCTGTGCAGACAGAGGCAGGATTAGGCGGGGATTTGTCATTTAGATTGATTCACTGAAAAATATAATCCTTGTTCAA
This sequence comes from Anser cygnoides, assembly GCF_040182565.1. Taxonomy (NCBI): domain Eukaryota; kingdom Metazoa; phylum Chordata; class Aves; order Anseriformes; family Anatidae; genus Anser; species Anser cygnoides. The sequence continues at coordinate 1,271,914 of NC_089899.1, read as the reverse complement.
TGATACTAAACAAATTAACGGAAGTCAATAAAGATGTTTCTTACAACGCCGGGGGGCTGTGCTGGACGGGGGTGATGCTGAACCCCCCCCCGGGTGGGGGGAGATGGGGTCGAGTGGTGAATTAAGCCCCAAAAATGCTGGGGGGGGGGTGGAGGGTGATGTTCTTCACCCCAAAGGTTCCTCGGGGTGAGTAAATCCCAGTGCACGTGGTCTGGCTGGGGAAGGGGCGGCGCTGGGGTGTAAGGGGGGGTTTGGACCTCGTCTGTGGGCCCTGACTTAAAATCAACAGATACAGTTTATTTAAACAAACGACGGTAAAAATTACACAGTTTCAGCCAGTTCCTTCCAAAATCTCGCCCCCACCTAGCAGCTGCCCGGGGGGGGGGGGGCTCAGCCTCCCTGCCGCAGGGCCGGGGGATGCTCTGCCTTCCTGCGACGCGCGGCCGCGATCCTGCCCAGTGGGCTCCCAGCACCAGCGCGGGGCTGGGGGGCCACATTTGGCACCCCGAGGTGCCACGGGGCTGGTGCAGACCCCGCTCCGGACCCCAGCACTTCCCGGAGGCAGGGGGGGCGGCTCGCTCACACCTCCCCAGGCCAGGGGACGGGTGCTCAGGACCCCCCTCCCCCCAAACATATTTACAGCACGAGGAGGGGAAACGGCCCCCAGCACGCACCCAGCGAAGGCACTCGGGGGTATTCACAGTGGCCGGGGTCGACGCCCAGGGGTCGCTTTGGATGTTGTTGGTTTTTTTTTTTTACAAAAAGGTACAAAACGCATAGGTGGGAGTCTGCGCGGCGGCGGGGCCGGCGGTGCCCCCCCTGGCACGCATCCTGCCGCGGCGCGGGTTAACCCCGCACCTTGTCGTAGTCGCTCACCATGCGCTTGATGTGGAAGAGCTTGTTGCGCAGCGCCTTGGTCTCCATCTTCTTGGTCTGGTAGTCGGGGCTCTGCAAGGCGGCGCGAGGGCAGGCGTCAGCGCCCGTGGGCCGGGGCTGCTCGGCCACGGCACCGCGGGGCTGGGGGGGGGGGGGATCTGGAGCCGGGAGGGGGGGCAGCGCCGAGCCTGGCCCCACTCACGGGTTGGGGATGGAGAAGCAGGAGCAGGCCCCCAGGGAGCACCGCCTGCCGTGATATCCCCCGGCCGGGGGGGCTGCACATCCCTGCGGCGCATTTTTTTTTTTGCCCTCCCCCAGGCGCAGCGCACCCGAGCAACCCAATTTCAACCGGGATGTGGGAACTGAGAGCGACCGGGCTCCGCGCACTCACCCGCTTCAAGTCCTTCAGCTGGTTGTATTCCTCTGCCACGTCCTACAAAGGAAACGGGTACGGGGGGGGGGGGGGGGTTACGAGCAGCCCCGAGGGGGGGTGTCCTGCAGGGACAAGTGCTCCCCAGTGCCCTGCAGCACCAGCTGGTATCCCCAAAGCTATGCACCATCCCCCATGCCCTGTGGCATCCCTGGTGCCTTGCAGCATCCCCAAAGTTATGCAGCATCCCAAAAGCTATGCATCGTCCCCAAAAGCTATGCGTCGTCCCTGGTGCCCTGCAGCGTCCCAAAAGTTATGCAGCATCCCCGGTACCCTGCAGCATCCCCAAAACCTCCAGGACATCCCCAAAGCCGCAAGGTGTCCCCCCCGGCCCCGAGCCCATACCTGGTACTGGGGGCTGTCCTCGGAGATGCTGTCGAGCTCCTTGCTGAGCTGGTTGAGGCGGTCGTTGACGCCGTCCATCTCGGCGCAGAGCTGCTTGTAGCGCTTGAGGTCGGTGTCGAACTCCTGCTTGTACTTCTGGCGCGCACCGTCCGACGTGATGGGGGGGTAGAGGCTGCGGGACAGGGGCAGGGTCAGGCCCCGCGGGGGCAGCTGCGGGCTGGGGACCCCCACGAGGCTCCCCCGTCACCTGGCCCACTGGTCCTGGTCCCGCTCGTCGCTGGACTCCACGGCCGTGGTGTAGTCGGTCTCGTACTGCGACTCGTCCAGCTCGGGGTTGCGCCGCCGCCTGCGGCCGCGCCGTGCGGGCGCTTTGCTGGGCTGCTCCTTCACCTTCTCCTCCACGGGGCTGGTGCTGGTCGCGCGGTCCGGCTGGTCACTGCGGGGACACGGGGACATCAGCACGGTGCAGACGGATGCCCCCAGCACCCCCCGCCCAGCCGGCAGCGCCCCCCACTTACCCCCGGCTGCTGTAGGTCCCGGAGGGGTAGTAGGCGGTGTTGGGGGGCACGTAGCTGTAGGAGGGCGCGCTGTAGGGCGGCGCGTTGACGGGGCTGGTCGGCTTCTCCGAGTAGGCGAGCGTGGCCGTCTCGTCCTGCACGCTGGCCCCGTCCGCCACGTTCTTCACCTGCGAGCAGCGAGAGGGGCTCAGCGGGGGGACGGTGGCACCGGGGACGCTGTCACCGTCCCGCGTGGCCGGAGAAACCCCGGTGCGACCGCTGCGACCCTGCCTGGGGTGCTGATAGGGAGGGGGACCGGCAGAGCTGCTGCACGATGTCCTGCTAGGGGGGGAAGGCAAGGGCTGCGGGAGCCCCCCCAGGCAGGAGAAGCAGCATTTTGGGAGGAGGACGTGCCCGTGGACCCCGCAGCAGGTGACATTGCCCCGCACGGAGCCGCCGTGTGCGCTCCAGCACAGGCGCACACGTGCCCGGGGGCACCCAGCATCCCTCCTGCACCCCCAGGTGACGGCCCCCCGGCTTTGCTGGGTCCCGCATCGCCCCCCCAGGTGCTCGCTGCCCACGCAGGGGACGTTTGCACCGGCCGCACGGGGCTCCTGGAGGAGGACGTGGGCCTGGCTGGGCAGATGTCCCATCCCGTCCCCCGCCTTCCTTCCTGCCCTTTGTGGGTTGTTTGTGCCGGGACGGAAGCCGGTCCCTGCCGGGGGCCGAGATGGTGGCCCTGGGGACGTCAGCTGAGAACTCCGGCCGGCAAAGCAGCTTCCTCTGCTGCTTTTCCCCCACTAACGACGACGCCGTTAAGCGAGGGCCCCAGGTGAGACCGCCACCGGCGTGGGGACAGACACGTCCCCGTGCCACGCCAGGACGGAGCCGGAGACTCACGCCCACTCGAAGGTCACCTCTCTATCTCAGTCTCAGCCATAAACTGGGAATGAGATGTCCCGGGGATGGTTTCACACCCTGACACACCGATACTTCCCTGCCGCAGCGTCCCCAAAAAGCTGGCAGGTGCCACCAAGGGGCACCGGCGGAGCTGGGGACACCGCAGGCGAGGAGCACCGGGGGTGCGGGGGCTGTCCCCCAGCCGGGCCGGCCCTGCTGCGGGCCAGGAAATGCTTAGCAAGGGAGGGACTTTTAACAAAAATAAATAAACCAGAACAAAGGTGTTTTTGCAAAAAGAAAAACAAATATTAGATGTACACACACGGAGGGGTGCGTGCGCACACAAGGAGCCGGGCTGAGGGTTCGAAACCGAGCGCTTTGCTGGACTCTGGGATGGCAGGGAATGTTTAAGATCAACGTGAGCTACTTGTTGTCCCCATGGGGTCCTGGTGGGGGAGAGCCCTGTTCCCTGGCACCCCAATAACCTGGGCACCCCAATGCAGCTTGTCTGGGCTGTCCTGGTCTGGTGGGGATGGGGACTGGGATGGGAATGGGGTCAGCCTCAGCCAGGGCACAGCAGCACCCAAGAGCCATGCTGAAGGACGCAGGCACGTTTCCCAGCCCTGGATCAAAGCCCTGGAGCAGGCAGAGCACCCCAGGGCCCCTCCCCGCCCTCCCTGGGAGCAGCCCCCAGCACCCAGGGGACACCGGGGTGTCACGGTGCGCACGGAGCCAGGCTGGTGGGACAGAGCCAGGCCACAGCTGGGTGGCACGGCCCAGAGCCACGTCCCCGGAGCCGAGTTAATCATTGACGAGACCGAAACCGAATCGTGCCGGCGGCCAGCGCTGGCAGGAGCTGGGCGAACAAAGGGGAGAGGGCGCGAAGCCTCGGCGGCGCGCTGCTGGCGCCCGGCCCATCTGATCCGACCCTGTTTGTCTTTCAGGGAGGTCGAGCTCGCCCAGCCCTGCTCCGTTCCCAAAGCATCGCGGCGCAGGGGCACGGTACCGGGTGGAAAAAGCCAAAAAAAAAAAAAAAAAAAAAAGGGGTGCCAGGGAGGGACCTCGTGGTCCCGTGCGCTGCCTGGCGCTATCGGTGATAACGGCGCACCCCGGGAGCTCCCGGCTGCGGGGCTGGGGATGTGCAAACACCGCGGTGAGGTGCTGGCAGAATGAGGCTCCTGGCACGAGGCTGGGCTGGGGACGGGCACGGTGCAGCCACGGTGGCACAGCCGAGTGCAGGGAGCAGCCCCCCGGGACTCACCCACTCCTCCACGTTGGGGCCCTCCTGCAGCACCGGCGCCTTGTCCCAGTAGATGTTGGCCTTGCCGTACTTCCAGATCTTGCTCCGCGTCTTGTGGGCGAAGAAGCAGATGAGGCAGAGCAGGAGGACGATGAGGAAGCCGCAGACGATGGCCACAGCCTGGAGGAGAGGGAGGGAGGAGGGTGAGGAGGGGGGCAGGCTCTGGGAAGCCCCCTTCCAGGCAGAGCAGGGGGTCTGGTTACCCAACCCCTCCCTGAGGCCAAATGGGAAGCGCTCCCCCCCTCCCAAACACCCCCGGTTTTGGATGGGCGGTGGGACAGACTCTGCCCGGAGCTCACCGGGCTTTGGAGAGCTTTTGGCCCAGCCCCAGCAGTGGAAGAGGATTTGGTTTTCTCGTGGGGACAGGACAAGTGCAGGTCCCAGGGAGGTGACCCCCCCCCCCCCAGCACCTGGGGCCCCGAGCCAGCTCCTGCACCCGAGAACAGGGACCCTGCCCGTGGGGGTGCCGTAGCACCGGCGTTCCCACGAGCCAGATCTCCGCAGCTGCACAGAAATCGGGGCCGAGCAGGGACGGATCAGGGCCACGCTGAGCCCTCGAGCCCGCGGCTCCCCCCCCCCAGCTCAGCCTGCGCTCAGGGCGCAGGAATGCGGCACGGCCAGCCCAGCCGGCCGGGAACCGGCAGCACCAGTTCCACCCCAGTGCCGCGCAGGAGCCCCTGCTGGCCCCAGCCGAAACCGGGGCCGCTGAGCCCTGGTTCGCAGGATCCCGCTGCCTCCTGCCCCACTGACCCCAGCGCAGCCCGGCGCGCAGCACCACGCGCAGCCCCGATCCCACCCCCCCGCAGGCACGCCAGGCTTGCTGAAATACTTTTACGAGCAGGGAGAGCAAAGTACCAGGCAGCAGAGCTGTGCTGGGGCGCAGCACGTCCCCTCCCCGAAACTCCCCTGCTCTGCCGGTTGCGCCGGCACCCTCCCTGCCGCCCAACGGTGCCAGAAACGTTAAGGACGGAGCGGGAAGTCCCAGCTGGCTGGGGACGCCGCGTCTCACAGCCGGCCCAAGGGCAGCACAAGCAGTTACAGACACTCTCCTTCCCGCACTCGGCTGCGATAAGCGGCGCTGACCTTGCTCAGCCTCACGGCCTTGGGCTTTGACCCAAAAAGGGGGAGGTCTGGAGGTGGCGGGGGGACACACTCACCTCCTGGGGGTCCACGGTGCAGTAGTGGTAGATGTACTGGTTGAGGTAAGTGCTGCTGCTGTACACCTGGCTGCACATGGCCAGCAAGGGGCTGTAGTAGTAGCTGCCGGTCATCTGCGCCTGGGGGTTGACGCCCACGACGTAGACGATGGAGGCGATGAGCATGACGAAGGCCAGCACGGCGCACACCACGATGACCACCAGGTAGAAGCGGCGGGAGCGCGAGCTGCTCGACTTGCTGATGCTGGCCACCAGGAGCCCCAGCTGGGCCAGGAAGCAGAGCACGGCCATGCCGATCATGAAGCCGTTGGCCGTCCGCGGGTTGGTGACCCCGCCGTAGTAGCCCCCGTACCCGTAGTTGTAGCCCAGCCCGCTGCCGTAGTAGCTGGAGCCGTAGTAGCCGCCCAGCCCGTTTCCGAAAACCCCCCCCAAGCCGTAGCCGTAGTCCCAGGCGAGGGTGGAGGCCACGCAGGCGAAGATGGCGATGCAGAGCATGATGATCACGGCCTCCAGGATCCTCACCACGCCGGGCGGCGAGGTCCACTTGTAGAAGTGCTGCGGCGCATCCTCGATGTAGTAGGAGCCCGGCGGGGGCGAGCGGGTGCCGTAGTCGTAGCCGTAATCACCCGGCGGGGGCCCGTAGCCCGTGGGGGAGCCGTAACTCATGGGGGGGCCGTCGTAGGACTTCTTGCTGAACATGGTGGCGGTGGGGAGAGCCTGGGGGGAGACGGACGGAGCTGCGGGAGCGAGGCGGGCGCGCGCGGCACCGCCGGGTTTCCACGTCTCCGCGCGCCCGGTGGGGACTTTGGCCTCCCGTCACCGTAAACAAGCGCCCGCCCGTGCCCGACGCCACGCCACGGGAGTCACCTCTGCTCACGGGGAAACTGAGGTGTGGGGTGGAGAAGGGAGGCGAGTGAGTCACGGGGCATCTCCCTGCACACCCAGCCCTGCCCCGCGCTGGGGACCCCGCGCTGCCGGCCCCGGCCCCCACCCGACTGCGGCCGCCTGAATGCATTGGATTGTTTAAAACCCTAATTAAACCAGAAAAGCTCTTACCCAAGGCTAGCGCTAACCCTGAGGGTTTCTCCGTAAGCAGCTCCGGTTGGATTAAAAAAATAATAATAATAATAATAATAACACAGGGCACATTACCAACACCGCAGTGAAAAGCGGTAAATGGGGGCAGATCAAAGGGGGGTGACGCGTTTCCTCGCTGCCACCGCTGGAGAGCTGCCGCATGGAGCCAGGCGCCGCCCGCCCGGGACCCCCGCCCCAACAGGGCCGCCCCAGCCCCACAGTCGCTCCCTGCCTCCGGTTCCTGCCCTCCTCCGTGCGGTTGGCCTCTCCAAAACACCTTCTGGCTTTGCTTTCCCACAAGTTTACTCCGAGCCAAACCACCGCCGGGAGCGTTTTGGAGGGCCGGGGAGAAACGCCAGGATAACGCTGCTGGAAGCGGGGAACCCCTCCGAGGGGGCTGGGGGGCAAAGCAGGGGCTCTGCAAAGCCCAGCGGGCTCCTGGCGCTGCTCCACCACCTCCGGGCTGCACAGAGCCGCCCTTCTCCACCCCACGAAAAGCAAAACCCCAAGAGCTCAGCGGGGACCCCCCCGGCGGGCATCGCCGGAGCGGGACGCAGCGTGGAGGGGGGGGGAGGAACCTGAACCCTGCATGGGAAACCCAAGCCGGGGGCAGGTGGCAGCGGGTCCGGGGTGTCCGTGGCCACCTGGGGGCCAGGGGCTCGGTCCCTTCGCCCCAAACGAGGGTGGTCCCAAGCCCGTGCCCCAGCGCGGCGCTGGAGGAGCGGGGCAGCACCTCCCGGGGTGCCCGCGGCTTTTTTCTCGGGTATCCTCACGCTGCCCCCAGCTCTGCGCAGCCCCAAAGCCTTGGGCTGGCGTGGGGGGAGACCCAGCAGCAAGGGGAGCTGCAAACCCCCCCCCCCGCCCCCGGGGACCCCCCAGCTCCCGCGCCCCCCTCCCCGCCACCGGGGCTCAACCCCGGTGTCCGCGTCCCGACGGGGGCAGCGCCGTCCCCGCGCTGGTTTTTTGGGGGATTTTTTATTTTATTTTTTTAAAGGTGGGGGGCTCGGGGTCCGCCCCCACACCCCTGCACCCCCCCAACCTCCCGCGGAGCCCCGGGAAGCGCCGCCGCCGCCGCCGCCTCCCACCTGCCCGGTGCGGCTCCGGGAACCGGGCGCGCCCGCTCCGGTCCCGACGGAGCCCCCGGGGGTTCCCCGAGCCCCCCCCCCCCCGGCGTGCGGCGGGGACCGAGCCCCTGGGGACCCCCCCCCACCCCGATACCGGTCCCGGAGCCCCTTACCTGGCCGCCCCCCCGCCTCTTTGTTCCCGTAAAATGGCAGCCGGGAGCAGCGGCACCGCCGCCGCCGGGCGCTGCAGGGAACCGGCCCCGGTTTCCGCCTCCGGGGGGGGAGCCCCGGGGGCGGCCCCGCTGCTCCCCGCCCGGCCCCCGCCCGGGGGGAGGTGGCGGTGGGGGCTCGGCGGCTCCGGGGAGGGGGGGGGGGCTATGGGGGGCTCACACGCGCGGCGGTTCCGCTGGGGGGGGGGGAGGGCTCGGGGTCCCCGGGGGCTGGGGGGGCGCAAAGAGGCCAGGGCCGTGCCCCCCCCCCCCCCCCATCCGGAGCCGTGGCACTGGGGGGGGTCCTGTTGGGTACCGGGGCTCCTCTCGCTATCCCAGGGGACAGGAGCGTCCCTGGGGGGGGGTTGCCAGCTGGTGGAGCCCCCCCGCCTCCATCATCCGCGGGCACCCCAGGACACGCATTGAAGCCCCCCGAAAAACATCACGGGTTTTATTAAAAGCAGCTCTGCCCCCCTCCCCTCCCGCCCCCCCCCCGCAGCTGCACCCCTCTGGGTGCTCCCGAATCCACGCCGGGTGCGGGGCCACCAAAGGCACCCCAAAACCCGCAGGTTTGCTCCCCGTGCCCAGGTGGGTGCGGTGGGTGGGGGGCAGCGGGTGCCTCCTGCTCGCCCCCGCAGCACCGTCACCCCCCGGTGCTGAGCCCTGCGGGGTCCCCAGGGCTCGGGGTGGGGGTGGGGGGACCTGGCAGAGCCCCGGGGTCCCCGGCTGTCGTCCCCAGAGGTCCTCGTGAGCGGGCTCAGAAGTAGACGGCGCTGCCGCGGGCGCCGCGGTCGTAGTCCTGGATCTGCCTCTTGATGTGCGTCAGCTTCTTCTTCAGGTAGCGGCAGCGCCGCTGCTTCTCCAGGAAGGCCGAATCCTGCCGGCGGGAGACAGCGGCGCTGTGCTCAGCCCGGAGAGACCCCGCCATAGCGCTGGGGTCCCACGGGTGCCCGGGACCCCCATGCTCCGGGATGGCAGGGAAGCTCGCGCCCCCCCCAGCGTGGCTCCGAGCGCACGAATCCTGACCCCCTACTCACCCTCTTCTTCCTCAGGACCTCGCGCCAGACGCGGGCCACCCTGCTCTCATCCTGCGGGGCGAAAAGACGCAGCCCAACGTCCCCAGCCCCGCCGGCACGGCCCGGTGCTGAGCCCTGCCCGCTCGTGACGCCCGTGGGACACCCACCGTCCTGCCGAGCGCGTGCCGGGGCAGGCGGCGCGCGGCGGCCTCCAGCTCCCCCAGCCTCCGCTGTGCCTCCCGCACCTCGCCCAGCAGCTCCCGGTACTCGGCGTGCTGGTCGCTGAACACAGCCCGGTATTCCTCCCGCTGCCGCCCGCTCCGGATCGCCGGGTACTTTCTGCACGGCCACGGGGGGGTTACGAAGTTCGGGGGGGTCCCCGCTCTGGGCTGGAAGCCCAGCTGTGCCCCAGCACGGAGGCACGGGGGGGCTCCGGACCCCCAGGGACCCCATCCCGTGGCCGTCCCCTGCCCTGGGGTCACTTACACCACGTAGTCCGGGACAGTGCACGGCCGCGGCACGAGCCCGGGGGGGATGGAGCAGATCAAGGCCCCCAACCTCTCACCCCCCTCGGTGAAGGCGCTGGCAGCCGTGGCCCTCCCCAGGGGTCTCCCCGGGGGTCCCACCTCATCCTCAAAGGCGATGCGCTTGGCTCGGGCCGGCGGAGGCTTCAAGATACAAAGGGAAAGGGGGGTCGTGAGAAGCCTGCCGCGGGCTGCCCCCCCAGCCTCCCGGTGACAAAGGGACTCACGGGAGCCTCCCGACGCCTCCGGGCCACCTCGTGCCTCCACATCTTGAGGGCCACGAGGCTGCCGGCCAGGTAGAGCAGCGCCGTGAGGAAGAGGAAGACGAGAGCGGCTGCCTGCCCCCCGGCCAGGCGGCAGAAGGCGGCGAGGAGGGGGCCGCCGGCCAGGGGGGAGTAGCAGAGCCCCCCCAGGGTGACGGTGTGGATGTACGCCGCCGCCGCCGCCAGGTACAGCAGGAACATGAGGCCGTTGAGGCCGGACTCGGTGGGAGGCCACCAGGGTGCCTCCAGGAGGACGCCGCGGTAATAAGTGGTGGCCCCCAGCCCCAGCAGCACGGCCGTCAGCAGCCAGGCCAGGCTGGCCACCACCAGCACGAAGGGGGTCAGCGGCCCCCCGTAGCCGCCCCCCAGGACCCCCCCGAGGAGCAGCTCGCCGCCGTAGCCCCCGTAGTCCCGCTGGAGGTAGGCGCAGACGCAGGCGAAGACCATCCCGCCGCACAGCAGCTCCAGCCCCCCCAGCACCCGCAGCAGCCCCGGCCACGACTTCATGTGGGCGAAGCGGAGCGCGGCCGCATCCTGCCCGGCAGCGCCATCCCCGAGCCCCCTCTCCCCCCCGGGGCAGGCGGGCTCGGCCATCGGCCCCCGGAGGATTTTTGGGGAGGGGGCTCCCCCCTGGACGTGTCTGGCGGTGGTGGCTCCGCTTCACCGGCTGCGGGCTGAGCCCAGCTGGGGGAGAAGCACCGGGGCGGGAGCGAGCCCCCAGCGAGGGGACCCCCGGTCCCGGTGCCAGCCCTGGTGGCGTGCCTCAGTTTCCCCCCACAGGGCACCGACGCAGCCTGGCTCCCAGCCGCCTCCCCGCACGCTGCTCACCGGGGATTTACGAGAGGTGGGGGACGCAGCGGGGGTGCCACCAGGTCCCTGCTGCCACCTGCCCGGCAGGATGCGGCCCCAGGGTGCAGCCGGGCGGCCGCTACCTGCCGCCGATAGGCACGGGCGGTTAAACATTAACGCGTACGCGCTGCCCGGTGGCGCAGCGTGGGGCCCCGCGTGGGCAGGATCAGGCCCCCACCCGCCGGGGGCTCCGGCACCGCCTCCACCCAGCGCCCTGCCGAGGGCCGCATCCTGCCCCGGCACTGGTTCGGGCTTCGCAAAGCGATGGGGAGCCCGGGGAGCCCAGCACCGGGAGGGATGCTCTGAGCCCCCAGCATCCCCCCCCAGCAGCGAGCAGCCTCCACCCGCTGCCACGGCCCCCAGGGTGTGCTGAGCAGGGGGCTGCAAGGACCCCCCCCAGGGCAAGCATCCCACCCCATCCCACCCCACCCTGTCCCCCCCACCGGGTTCTGGCCCCGGTGCCACGAGCAGAGAGCGATGCATCCAGTTCAGCCTCCTTTAATGTGCGCCTCAGCCCCCCCCCCCGTGCCGAGGGTCCAGCCGGGGCGGGGGGGGGGCAGGACTGGATCCGGCCCCCGGGGTGGGGTGGGGGCAGCCCAGGGCCCTGCGGAGCAGCTTCGCCCCTGTCCCGGCTCGCGGGGGGCTGCGTTTTGCCCCCAGGAACCTCACAGCACTCTACAAGGGTCAGCACCACCCCCCCCCCTTTCCCCCCCCCATTTTACAGATGGGGAAACTGAGGCACGGAGCGGCGACGTGACTTCGTGTGGCCGGGCCGGGGACGGAGCCCCCCACCCCTCACCCCCAACCCCTCACCCTGGGGGCTCAGCCCTGCTTTTGCCCTGGGGGGGCTGCCCCCCACCCTGCCTGGCTCCCCACCCCCGGCCCCATCCTTGACCCCCCCCAACCCACAGCAGGAGGACAGCCCCCCTGGACCCCCCCAAACCTCAGGGCTCCCCCTCTCTTCCCCCCCTCCCTTTTCTCCCCTCCACCCCAGGACCCTCAGGAGCTGTTTGTGTCCCCCCCCCCCCTTCCAAAGCCCTCCCCTGGCCTGGGGGAGCGCGGGACCACCTGGGGGGGGGCCGGGGATGTGTGGTGGTGGTGGGGGGGGGGCTCCAGCCTCACGCCAGCACAGTGAACGCAGGAAGTTTATAGAGGGCTTTACAGAACAAAGCTACTGAAATCAGCCACACGATGGCCAGACATAAAAGGGGCCCCCCCCGCTGCCCACCCCCTGCCCCCCCCCGCAAGTCACCCGCTGTCCGAGGAGGTGTGGGGGGCGGTGGAGGGGGACCTGCGGCGGCGGGCGGGGGTGCAGGGGGCCGTGGCGGAGCAGAGGCGGGGGGCCCAGCTCCCCAGCAGCTCGCGCTGCTGCTGCCCGATGGCTTGGCTGACGAGCCCCGGCAGCGCCAGCAGGCTCAGCCCCAGCGCCTCCAGCTTGCCCTCCAGGGCGCCGATGCGCTTCTCCAGGTCCTCGTTGCGCTCTTGCAGCTCCGACACCATGTCGTACATGATGTTCTGGGTCTGCCGGGAAAGGCGGGGGGGGGGGGTGGTCAGCACCGTGCCCCCCCACGCCGCATCCCCCTCTCCAGCATCCCCCCATGCCCAGGCAGGTCTCACCTTCGCCAGGTCCACCAGCGTGTTCGCCTGGTCGTTCAGCTTGCGCTGCTCCATCTTCACGCTCCTCAACCTGCCGGGGGGAATCGGGAGGCGGGGACGGCTCAGCGGCACCCCGCGGGGTCCTCCCCAGCGCCCCGGCATGCACCCGGGGGGGGTCGCACGTTCCTGGGGGCTCCCATGTTCCCGGGGGGCTCCCACATTCCCAGGGGGCTCCCACGTTCCCGGGGGGCTCCCACGTTCCCGCATGGCCCGGCGCTGCCCCGGACCCTCCCGAAGAAGAGACAGCCCCAGCCGGGGGGGGGCTGCGCTGCCATGCCATCCCCCCCCCCACCGCTCCCCCCCATTTTGCAGCACCGAGCCCATGCACACGGACAGGCACGGAGGAGCCAGGCAGACTTACTTCTGGGCTCTGCAGGGACGGGGCAGAACAGAGACAAAACACAACAGCAGGTTTAATACCACCACCAAGAGCGCACGGGGACGACAGCGGCTCCCCCCGGCCCCCCCCCACCCCTCCGCTTCCCCCCACGAAGCAGGAGGCACCAGGGGCTCGATGCGGGTGAAGCCGGACAGCAGACACGGTGACACCAAGCCGTGCCATTGCGTACCCCTCAGGTCACCCCAGCACCGTCCCCGATGCCACCAGGGTCCCCACCCGCTGGGAAAACATCCCCCCAGGACAGGACTGCCAAGGAAATCAGGATGCCAGCCCAGGGACGCGGGCATTTGGGGTAGAACTGGCAGAAATCGGGGGCCAGAACAGAAGAAGGGGTCATTTCCACGGCCACCCGGGCTGGCGGTGCCACTGCGGCGGCACGGCCGGGGACGTCCCGGCGGCGTTTGGGCAGCTCTGCCCGCGCCCGGGCGCCGCGTAGGAAGCAGGTAAAGGTTTGGCACTTACTGATGGATGGCTTGGAGGAACTTACGCTGGTGTTTCCGAACTTTGGCATGGTCGATCTTCTTCACCAGCTTGGTGTGTTTGTAGATGAGCCACGTTTCCCTGAGTACGTTGGCAGCAGCATTTTTCACCTGAAGGCAACCAGACGCCGGGGGTCGGGGACGGAGGCGGCCGGATGCCGCCGGAGGGGATGAAGTGGGGAGCCGGGGGGGCCCTTACCCGCTTCGTTAGCTGCGTATCCATCATGAAATTGTGCACGTGTTTCTCCGCTTTGGTGAGCTCTAGCTTTCTGGCAACGACGGCGACGACCAGAGCCGTGCAGCCGGCACCCTGCGGGCACAGCACCGGGGTGAGGGCACCGGCGCTTGCGGGCGCTCGCAGCCCTCCCCGGGGACCCCCAGCAGGCTCACCATGATGCCAGTGAGCAGACACACGCCCTTCCCGCAGTAGGTGTGCGGCACCATGTCCCCGTAGCCGATGGAGAGGAAGGTGATGGAGATCAGCCACATCGCCCCCAGGAAGTTACTGGTCACCTCCTGCTTGTCGTGGTACCTGCCCGGAGCCAAGCGCAGCGCCCGTCAGCCGCGGGGTCCCGCGCCGTGGGCTTGGCCGCGCGATGTGCAGCCGCTTCCCCGTGCCGTGGCTGCAGCCAGGGGAGTGCCCGAGCTCCCGGCCGTGCCGCAGGGGTCCCCGAGAAGAGGCACCAGGGTTCCAGCTTGCCCCCGGGGCCGGGCACCCACAGCGCTGGAGACCAAAGCGTCCCGTGGAGAGGGGACAGGAGGGTGGCGGAGCTGAGCCCACCCGGGGCTGTGCCGGGAGTGGGGGGGGACGACAAATCCCCACCCTCCTCGAGCTGCCCGCGACGATCTCAAAGCACAGGACACGGGTGTCACCGCAAGGCCCCCAGGAGGGGACGCTTCTCTGCAGAGCTGGGGACGATTGCACAGTGCCCGCACTGGGGACAGCGGCTGGAGCAGGGCACCCCTCGCCCCACGAGGCCGCCCCAGCGGGGACCGAGCCGGAATCGCAGCGGGGGACGCCGTGCTTTGAGATCTCGTGGCCAGCACCGAAGCCACGAACGCCTGCGGCCGTGCCCCCCGCACACAGCCCCACCGCTCGCGGGGACACCGGGACGAGCCGGGGCGGCCAAGCCGGGCAGCGGGGAGCATGCGGGGAGCAGCGGGGAGCGCGCACACCCGGGGGGGCGGAGGCGAGGCAAGGGAAGGGGCCGATCGCAGCAAGCCGGGGCGGACTCAAAGCGTGCGGTGAGGAATTTAGGATTGCTTCGTCCCTCTGCCCGCCCCCCCCCCCCCTTCTCCCTCTCCCCAGGCGCAGCCTGCATAGTTTGGGCTTGGAACCTCAGCCGGCACCGGGGGATGCGGTGGGGCGACGCCGTGGGGCGACGCACCCCAGGGGAGGCTGGCGCTGGGGTGCACGGGGGTGCCAGGCACGGCCGGGCTCAGCTGGTCCCCAAAAGCGCCGAGAGCCCGAGGAGTTTGCCCCACGGTGCTGCCCGCCGGTGCTGCAGCGCTGCCGCTGTCCCTCTGCCCCCTCTTCTTCCCCTTCCCCTGCTCCACCGCAAGGAGCATCCCCGGGACTCCCCCAGCGCGCCCGAAACACGTGCATCGAGGAGGGGAAACGCCGAGCGACGGGAAGGCTCGGAGCCGCGCGAAAGCCCTTTGGAGACGCTTCAGCCCCCATCCGGAAATAAAAAAGGCGCAGGGGGCTCCCTCCCGGCTGCTTTGGCTCGGCTCGGCTTTCTTTATCACTCCAGGAACAAAACCGGGAGCCCTGGGGCCACCCCAGGGACCCGCGGGGGGGGGGTCTGCAGCAAACCCACCCCCAAAAAACTGGGGCAGAAGGGGGTTGCCCCGCACCCCCATCCCCACGGGAACCCCCCCGAGGCGTTCAAAGCGTGGCTGCAGCCAGCCCTGGGCACCGCATCCACCCCAGCTGGGGGCACGGGGCGGGGGGCAACGAGCAGCTGCTGAGGTTCCAAGTGGAAAAGGCTCCGGCCCCTTTCCAGCTCCATGGGATTTTTGTTCTGGCCCCCTCCCGTACCTCCCCCCCAACCCGCCGGCTGCAGCTAATCCTAAATTCTGAGCAGCACAAGCCTGGGGCGGGGGGGGGGGGATGAGGGGGGAACGTCCCGTGCAGGACGCGGCTCTCGGTTCCTGGGGTGACTCACAGTTTGTCCCTGCGAGCAGCAGAGCGGTCAGAGAGGGAAAACAAGAGCAGTTAACGCGCGGTCCCGGGGCGAGGAGAAGCGGCCGAGGAAGGCGAGCGCGGGGACGGGCGAGCGCAGCCCAGCCCCGGCCGGGCGCAGCTGAGGAGCACGTGCCACATCCCAGCCCCGAGACCCCCCCGCCCCATTGCTGGCGCTGGGGTCCCGCAGCATCCCGTGTGGGGACGGCGTCCTCCCCGCCGGGGCTCCGGCACCCTCCTGGCAAACGACCGCGGCTCCGGCAAAGCACCGCGGCCACCTCCCACCGCACCCCGGCACGAGGATCCAGCGAAGACATCCAGGGACCTCTTCTCCGGGTGCTCCCCCCGTAGCCCCCCAGGTGGGCTCCGTGCGTCCTCAGCTGCGCCCCGGCCCCGCGCCCTCCCCGAGAGCCCCCCACCCGCCGCGGGCAGCGCCCGGCCCCCCGCGCCGGCCCCCCCTTTACCTCTCGCAGACGCGGACGGTCCAGGCGGCGATGATCCAGGAGGAGATGCTGAAGACCAGCAGCACGGTGCCGGGGCAGATGGTCATGAGGGTCTTCATGACGAAGCGGGTGTTGAAGTTGATCTTGTTGAGGGCGCCGATGCTGCGGGAGGAGGCGTCGGTGAAGAGCTTGCTGTGCAGCAGCATGACGCGCCCGATCAGGTAGAGCCGCAGGAACATGGGGATGGAGAGGATGATGTCCACGTCGGCGTCGGCCACCGAGGCGGCGTAGGTGAAGGCGAGCCGCGCCGTCCAGGTGAACAGGTACTGCCCGGGGATGGGGTGGATGGCGCAGACGATCAGCTCCAGGGCGATGAAGAAGATGCGCTCGTAGGTCATGGCGATGCGCCAGTCGTCCGCGCCGTTGTCCACCATGAAGAGCTGCGGGGAACGGGGCGCTGGGTGGTGGCATGGGGCGGTGGCACGGGGGTGGGGGGGGACGAGACCCCCACTGCTCACCCACCCGTGGGTGCCCCTCACCTGGATCTCCCTGGCGTGGTACATGACGATGAGCCCCAGGAGGATGACGGTGGAGAGGCTGATAAGGCATTTCAGTGCAAACGAGTACGAGGACTCCTGCGAGGGCAGCGAGCGGCCGTGAGCCCCGCGGGGCACGGGGACGGCGCGGACGCCCCCCGACCCCATCGCCGCCCCCCCACCTTGGTGTAGACCCCCCAGGACAGCTCCGTCTCCGTGACCATGACGACGATGCCGAACATGCCGAAAATGAGGGCGTAGTCGCTGAGCCGCTTGCGCTTCTCGAAGAGGGCGCGCCGGTGGCCCAGCTTGTAGCCGATGTTCTGGGTGCGCCGCGGCCCCCGCGCCTCGACCGCATCGTGACCGGGGGCCGGGGGCCGCTCGGGCCGGGAGACCACCACCACCTCCAGGCCGGGGGGGCGGCGGGGCCGCAGGGGCTGGGTCTCGCCCTCCGGGGGGTGCAGGGCGCGGGGCGAGGCGCTCAGGACCCCCCCATTGGAGCGGCAGCCGCTCATGGCTGTGGCGAGCTGGGGGCCGGGCGATGCCGCATGGCTCAGCGGCGCGGGGGGCACCTGGGGAGGAACGGGGTGGGGGGGGGGAGGAGAGAAGGCACCGGTTGGGGCACCGAGCTGCGCCCCCCTCCCCGCCGCCGGTACCGGCCGCCACCTGCCCGGCACGTGGGGGCTCACCCACGACGCCCCCCCCCCCTAAAAACCGCGCCCCCCCCCCCCCCCACCGCGCGCGCCTGCACCGAGCGCGTCCCCCCCCCCGCGCCGCCGTCGCCATCCCGGGGGCAGCGGCACCGGGGGCCGGCCGGTTACCGGCGGGGGGTGTGGGGGGGGCACCGGAACGGCTCGGCTCCGGTTACCGGGAGCGGGCTCAGCACCCCCCTCCCCCCCCCCCAACCGCTGCCCCCCACCTGCCGCCGGTGACCGGAGCCCGAGCCCGACCCGGGGCCGCGCCGCAGCCGCCGCAGCCCGGTTCGGCCCCGGGGGCGCGCGGCGGCGGCGGGACCGGAGAGCCCGGGGCGGGGCTGCCCGAGCGAGGTCGCTGATTGGCTGGGAGCGGCCACGCCCCCCTCGTGACGTCGCCCCACACGCCCCGCCCACCCCCGTGCGCCGGCTCCGCCCCCCCCCCCCCCCCTCCCCAGGAGCCCCCTCCCCTCCCCGGGCCCCCCCCGGAGTCCCCCGGAGAGCCCCGGGCGCCCCCAGAGCCCCCCCCACGGGGAACCCCCCCCCCACGGGGGACCCCCCACAGGGGATCCCCCCCCTGCACCTCCCCTGCACCCTGCTGCCACCCCCCCCCCGTACCCCTTGCTGTCACCCCCCCACGCCCCCCAATTCCCCATCACCCCCCCATCACCCCATCACCCCCCATCACCCCCCATCACCCCCCATCACCCCCCCCACACCCCCCCATCACCCCCCATCACCCCCCATCACCCCCCACTCCCACCACCACCCCACGCACCCCCCCATCACCCCACGCCCCCCCCATCACCCTATGCACGCCCCCAGACCCCACGCACGCCCCCACCCCTCCATCACAGCCCCCCCACCCCCCCGTGCACCCCCCGTCAGGCTCCATCCCCCCCCCCCCCACGTGCAGCCTCCAGCCCCCTCCGTGACAACCCCGTGCACCCCCTGAGCACCCCCCCATGCCCCCCAACCCCCACCCTCATTCACCTGCACCCTAAAACCCATCCCCAAGCACCCCCCCCACCCCATGCGCCCCCCCCAGCACCCCATTTCCAGCACCTCCTTCCCACCACCCCCATGCACCCCCCCCTCATCACCCCCCCATGCACCCCCATGCACTCCCTCCCTCACCCCCATGCACCCCCCTCCCTCAGCCCCATGCCCCCCCCCCCATCACCTCCCCACATCTCCCTCCCCCCCCCACGCCCCTGGGACCCCCCCGGCCCCGCAGCAGCCCCCTGCACCCCAGCCCCGCCGCCCTGGCACCCCGCACCCCCGTACCTGCTCGCGCTCCCCGCCGCCGGCGGGGGGGGGCCTCGGGGCGCTAGGGGCTATGGGAGCGGGGCTGGGGCTTGGCACGGGGGGGGTCCGGGGGGCCGGGTGCCATGGGCTTCCCTCCACGCCTGGCCGGGGAGGAGAGGTGGCATTAGCAGGGCGGTGTGAGCCCCCCCCCGGGTGCATGGGGAGGTTTGGGGGGACCCTCGGAGCCACCCCCCCCAGCCAAGGGCCCTGCCCCATGCGCGCTGGCGTTGCAGCACCGAGCCCCCCCCCGCGGCAGCCACGGCCGAGCGGGGACTCGGCGAGCACGGCCGCGTTTTTCGGGTCTGTTTTTTGGACGTCGTTTTTGTCACCAGATTGGAAAAGGGGAAAATAGGGCAGGGCGCGGGGACGGGGGGTGCTCGGCCCCACGCTGGGGGCTGCGGGCTGAGCCCCCCCCACCCACCCTGCGCCCTCATAGCGGGGCCAGAGCCGCGCTGCCTGCCTGCACCGGGGGGGTGACAGAGCCCAGGAGGCCCCCCCCGGCCCCGCTGCGTGGGCCTGGCCCTGTCGAGCTGATGCAAAACCCCACTGCACAAACGGCCCCGGCGCAGGCCCCAGCACGCACAGCTCCGTTGCACCGACGGCCCCGCTGCACGAGCAGCCCTTGTGCACGCGCGACCCCGCTGCACCAAGAGCCCTGTCGCACAACCAGCCCCGCTGCACGAACGGCCCGGTGGCCCGAACGGCCCCACTGCGCCACCAGCCCCGCTGCGTGAACGTCTCCGGCGCACGAGCAGCCCCGTTGCACAAACAGCCCCCCCCCCGCACAAACGTCCCCGTTGCACAAACGTCCCCGTTGCACAAACAGCACCGTTGCACCAGCTGTCCCATTGCACAAGCAGTCCCACGGCACAAATGCCCCCGTTGCACAAACGTCCCCATTGCACAAATGCCCCTGTTGCACAAACGTCCCCACTGCACACATGCCCCCGTTGCACAAATGCCCCCGTTGCACAAACAGCCCCCTTGCATGGAAGCCCCTGAGCACAATCATCCCTGTTGCACAAACGTCCCCACTGCACAAACAGCCCCATTGCACCAACAGCCCCATTGCACCAACAGCCCCCTTGCACAACCAGCCCCCTTGCACAACCGGCCCCCTTGCACAACCGGCCCCGTTGCAGCCAGCACAGCCCCCCCAGCACAAACAGCCCCGCCGCACGAGGGGCCCCACGGTGCAAGCACCCCGGTGCCGGCAGCACCATCCCCGTCAGCTGGTGCTCGCCTCCCCCTGCCTCAAGCACCGCAGGCCCCCGTGGGCACCACGAGCCCCCAGCGCAGCCCCTGGGCACTGGCTGCAGGGCACCGGGGGGGGGCAATCCAGGGGGATCCTCCTCCTGCCCCCGCAGCAGCACCCCGGGGGCAGCAGCTCCCCAGATTTAAGGCCCCCCACGCACCCCGGTGCCGCCACAGCCCCAACAACCGGCCTCGTCGGCCCCATCGCAAACGCAGCCACCATGCTCGCGGCTCTCCCGGTGCACGGGGACACCCAGCAAGGTGCTGCCAGCACCCGTCTGTGGCCGAGGGGACCCTTTTGTGTCCCCGCAGGGGGACACCCACAGCCTCAGACGCTGCTTCCCGGCTACCTACTGGGTGCAAAGGCTGCTCGGCTGACGGCAGGGCTCCAGCGGCCAGCTGCTCCGCGGCGCGCGTATGGGGCCTCTGGCTCCCCTCCAGAGGCAGATCATTTTCTCGCCGTTCTGCCAAATTTATTGCAGGAAAATGGGCTCCGATTTCTTTTTAATACTCGGTTGGGGAGCAAACGGCGGAGCGGGCGGCGCGGAGGGGAAGCTGAGCCCCCGGCGGAGCCGCGAGGGCACAGCGCTCGCCCCACAGCGCCGCAAACTTTGCGGGTCCGGAATCGGGTCAGAAAAGTGCCCCGAGAGCCCTCGGAGACGGCTCGCGGTAAATATTTTATTAACCAGCACGCCGTGGCCGTTTCGCTAACAGCTTATATCGATGGCAAGGCAAATAGGCCTTATTAAATCTTTCGCCCCGGCAGACGTCAATGCGAATCTCTCCGTCGGCGAGATGCGCCTGGGCCGCGAGGGCGGCTGAAAGCTCCCCGTGCTGGCCAGGGAACGCTGCGAGCTCCTGGGGTGTCCCCCTGTCCCTGTCCCCATGGTGCCGCAGCCTTGGGGTGCTTGGGCACGCAGGGTGCGGGTGCTGAGCTCATAGCTCCAGCGTAGGGACAGGGACCCCGCAGGTCCCCCCCCCCCATGTCCATCTCGGTTACGTGCCGGCTGACGGATGTCCTTGAGCACCGGCCCCGAGTGTCCCCGCGTCGGCAGCGCGGCGATGCGGCGGGACCCCCCCCCCCTGCAGCCCCCCCGTGCCACCAGGGTGACCCCGGCCCAAGGGGACAGCGCTGGGAGCGGGGACAAGAATCCTTCCCCCAGCCAGAGGAGGGGGAACGTGCCCCGGGTGGGCATGGACACATCACGGCCTTCAAATGGGGGGGGGGGGGGGCCAGGCGAGGATGGGGGGGGTCCCGTGTGGCACCCGCCTGCAGGAGGGTCCCCGGTGCAGCCGGCAGGGAGGGGGGGGGGGGCCGCACGCTGGCCCCAAGCGCTGCAGCGAAGGGCTGCACCAAGCTGCAGCACCAAGCTTCACCCGGCCCCGCCGCCCCCTCCCTGCCTCCCCCAGGGGCTGCGGGGTCCCCCCCTCGCCCCCGCCACGGGGACAACGGGGACGGGGCCAAGCAGGGCCCAGAGAGGACCCTGGAGGGGACGGAACCGGGGTCTCATCGCCGGCAGCCCCCTCACCCCTGCACCGAGCAAGGGGGGGGGGGACCGTGGTTTAACCCCACCGAGCGGGGTTGCAGAGCGCCCCGGTGCCCCGGGGACCGTCCTGTCCCTGTCGTGTCCCCGTGGATGCCCGCAGGACCCCGCTCTCCCCCCGTGCCCCAGAGCAGCGCTGCTGCCTGGGAGCAACTGCAGAGGAGGGTGCAGCTAAAAATAGAGGCGGGCGGCCGAAAGGCTCCCTCCCGGCTGGTGGTTTATTTATCACCCGCTCGCTAATTCCTGCCTGGGAATCACGGTGCTTGGGGGGGGTTGGGGGGGGGGAGGAATTTGGGGGTGCAGAGGCCGTGCCCGCAGCCTGACGCCCGCAGCCCGGCAGGCCCCGCTGGGGGAAGAAGGATGGGGACGCCCCGCGGGGCCGAGCCATATGTCCGGGGCTGGGGAGCATCTGGCAGTGCCGGCAGGAGCCCCCGGCCCCCGCAAACACCGGCACAGGGCAGGGTGGGGGGTGCTGAGCCTGCTTTGGGGGACGTGGGACTGACACACCCCCCCCCCCCCCGAGGCTGGCAGAGCCACCAGCACGAGGACCCCAGGAGAGCTGGGACGGTGGCACCGTGGGCACCCTGGGCACCCCCAGTGCCAACGGGAAGAGCCTGGAGCCGGGTTGGTTTTACCCCAGTCAGGATGCGACCCGTGCCCCCCCAGCCCATGGGGCTGGTGGGGGGGGGTGCGAGGATTCCCGTGGGTCTGAAGGTGCGAGGAAGGAGTGGGAAAAGGCAGGAGGGGTGGCACGGGGACGGGCAGGGACACCCGAACCGCCCCGGGCAGAGCCCAGCCCCGCTGCCATGCAGGGAATCCCCGGCTGGTCCCGGGGGCTCCCTGAGAAGGATGAGGGACGCAGAGGGAAGGGACACGGAGGGAAGGGAGCAGAGGGAAGGGAGCGGAGGGAAGGGAGCAGAGGGAAGGGAGCAGAGGGAAGCCTTCCTGCGCACCAAGGCGCCCTAGAACCGCAGCTGGATCAGGCCCTGGAGGGACGTCGGGGACAGCAGGGACAGCCCCGGCTGTGCCATCCCCAGGGCTGCTGGAAGCAGCCGGGGGACCCCCACGTCCTCCAACCTAAGGGGGACGATGTCCCCATCCCTCCCACCCCAAACGGGACCCCGGCGCTGCCACCCCAGCACCCTGCCACCCCCACCCCGGCGTCCCTGCGGGGACGGGCGCCTCCTGTCCCCACCCCAAAATGTCCCCAGCCCTCCCACGATGGGGCAGAGCCACTGGGGGAGCGGGGAGATGCGGCCGGGGACTCCCTACCTGTGCCAGGCCGAGGGGGTGGCCGGGGTCCCTGCGCCCCTCCGCCACCACCGTCCCCAGACAAAGCCACCGCGCCGGGTTCGCCCGTCGCCTCCCCCATGCGGCTCGGCTCAGCCGAAGGACAAAGCCGCCGCGCCTGGCTGCCCTCGCCGGGTCGCACACGGACCCCCTGCCCGGGGGGGGGGGTCTGGTGGCCCCCCCCAGGTGTCCCTGCTGCCCTCGGTGCGTGGGGGGTCCCCCCAAACCTTGCCAGCACCTTCGCAGAGCGGGGGGGGGGGGGGGGTCTTCCCAGCTATGGGGAGGCGATGAGGGCAGGGGGCACAGTGTCCCCGCAGCCCCCCGCCCGTGCGTGGTCCCAAGGTCACGGGGAAGGGCGGAGAGGGGTGGGGGGGCCCCCGTTGCGCACCTGCGGCCTCGGTGGGTGCCCGGCGGCACGGCCAGGCCAGCGCAGGGCACCAGCCCCGCGGGACCCCGCGCGCTGACCCCGGACTTTGAGATGGCAAACACTGCGCACGGCCCCGGGGACACGGCTGGGGGCAGCCCCAGCACCCTGCACGCCCCCCCCCCCCGGCCCACCAGCCCCGGGGCCTCGCCGAAGGAGGTGCCTCGAGGCTCGCAGCCGGAGCCACGCCACGGTCACGGTCCCGGGATCCTGCCGGGGGGAGCGCCGGGGGTGTCCCCCAGCCCTTCACCCCCTCCCAGCCTCATGGCTCCAGTCCCTGCGGCCACGGAGCCCCCAAAACTGGGGCTTGCCCGGAGCTGCGGGCGTCCCCGGCGTCCCCAATCCCCCCGGGGACACGGGGATGCCCCGCTATGGCGGGGGGAATCCCTCCCCGGGGTCCCCTATTCCACCAACAGCAGCGGGAGGGGCTCTCCCCCCCCCCCCCCAGCCCCGGCAGCCCCCCCCAACGCCCCCCGCTCACCTGCTGCGGCCCCACAGGACGGGGGGCGCAGGAACGGGCGGGGGGCGCGGGGGCTGCTCTGCGCGCCGCAGCCGCAGCCACCCCGGGTGCCTGCGGGAGCGGCGGCGCGGGGCTGGGGGGGGGACCAGGGGCTTCCCCGCCCTACACCCCCGCATCTCCCCCCCCCTCCCCACGGCCCCCCCACGGCGGATGGTGACCTTGAGGCCGCGGCGCTGGCGGAGGAGGATATTTTTAGCCGGGCAGAGTCACTCCCATCGCATCCTCATTGTCAGCGCCGGGGGGCTGCCTCCCGCACCCCGCTGCCCAAAGCCGAACATTTCCCCCCCCCCCTCCAGCCCCCTCCCCGACACAAACGGGGGCTGCGTGGTGCAGGGTGGGAGAGAGCAGAGGAGGCAGAAGGGGCCCTGCTCGCCCCCGCCCCACAAAGCCTGGCGTTGGGGTGCCCTCGGGGCAGCCCCCCGCGGCATCCCCATCCCCTTCCCGCAGAGCAGTGCCACCCCCGGGCACCCCCCCCCCGAGCCCCCTCCGCAGCCCGGTGGCACCCGCGGGTCCCCGGGAGCCGGGGGATTCCCAGGAGCTGGGGGTTCCCCCACGCCCGGGAGTCCTCAGGAACCGGGGGAGTCCCCGGTGCTGGAGCAGCCCCAGGAGCTGGGGGGGGGTCCCCAGGAGCCGGGGGGGTCCCCAGGAGCCAGAGGGTCCCCGGTGCCAGCAGGTCCCCGGTGCCAGCGGGGTCCCCGAGTGCTGGCACGTCCCCGAGGCGGGGGGTTCCCCAGGATCGGGCGGCTCCCAGCACTGCTGGGTGTCAGAGCTGGGGGGTTCCCCGGTACCAGGGGGTCCCCAGTGCCGGGGGGGCGCCCCCACCCACCGCCCCCCCCTCTAACCGAGCACCCACCTGCGGGCAGACCCCGGCCTCCGCTCCCCTCGAGCGCCGCCGCCGGTGACCATGGCCCGGGGCTGGCACGTGCCGGTGCGGCGGCGAGCCCGGGCTTCGAGGCGACCTCGGCGGCCGAGCCGGGGGTCGGGGGCGGCGGGGGGCTTCGGTTCGGTCCCCTCGGCACCGCTCCGCACCTCGGCAGCCCCAGCGCCGGGGGGGGGGGGGGGTGGGGGTGGGCGAGGCGGCGCTGCGCGGTGCTGCGTGGTGCTGCGCGGTGCTGCGGTGCCGTTCCGCTCACACGCGCAGCCGCGCGCTCCCGCCGCCCGGGGCCTCCGCAGCTATTGTCTGCGGCTAAACCCGGCTCCCCCCCCCCCCCGTTTTAATTGTCACATCTGCGGGGACGGGGGCGAGCACCCACCTCCCGCTGCCCATTTGCACCCCCCCCCCCCCGATGCTCAGCACCATCCTGCCCTGGGCAGCGTGAGGCCGGAGCTGCGATGGCCCCGAGCCAGCCGCGGTGCTCCCGGTGTCCCCCGGCTGCACCCAAAGGGTCCCCGGTGCACGAGCGGCACCCAAGGGTGGCACGGGGACGCCGGTGGCGCTGCCCTGGGGTGTCCCCCTGCTCCCCTTCCCCACCCCTACGGCGCTGGGGGGGGGGGGGGGGTCCCCAAAACCCAGGGGATCCCCGGGAGTTCCCGGCACCAGCGGGGAACCGGGAGTGGGAGGCTCCCCAGGGGGGTTTCGGGGTGCCCCCAGCACCGGGATCGGGGTGCGCCGTGCTGCAGCGGGGTGTGGGGGGGGCACGGCCGCCTGCAGCCCCCCCCCCCGCTGCCTTTGTGAGGGGGAGCTGCCCGCAGCAGCGGGTGCGCGTGTTTGCACGCTCGCTGCACCGGGGCGGGTGTGCAAAGCCTTTGTGCGCGGGGCGAGGAGCCGGGGGCTGGGCACGGAACAAAGCGGGGGGGGGGGGGGACACACGCGCACGGGGGGGGGGGGGGGCAACACGCACGGGGGGGGGGCGTGCAAGGGAGCAGGCGCACGGATCTGAGCGTGCAAGGGGCGTGCAAGGGGGGCGCGCGCACCGCTCGCGCAGGGAGGGGGCAGCGCGGAGGGGCGCACGCCCAGCTCCGTGCTGCAGTGTGCGGGGGGGGGACAGGCACGGGGGGGGGGGGGAGGGCCGGGGGCTGCGTGGTGCAGGGGCGGTGCGGGGTGTGGGGGGGGGGGCCGCGGGGTGCAAGGGGGGGGCTGCGGGGTGCAGGGGGGGGCGCGCACGGCGCGGGGGGGGGGGGGCTTGGTGCAGGGCGAGCAGTGCGCGGGGAGGCGCTGCGGGGGGGGGATGCCGGGTGCCGGGGGGGGGATGCCCGGTGCGGGGGAGGGTGCCGGGGAGGGGGGGGGGGGGATGCCGGGGGGGGGGGGGATGCCCGGTGCCGGGGGGGGGGCCGCGGGGGGGGGATGCCCGGTGCCAGCCCTGCGCGGCTGCGCGGGGGCTCCGAGGATGCGGCGGTGTGATCGCTGGCCCCCCCCCCCCGAGGGTTCCCCCGCCCCCGTTGCCATGACAGCGCCCCCCCCCCCCCGCAGAAGGATGCTTTTTTTTTGGGGGGGGGGGGCAGAAAGGGAGGGGGAATCCCCGGGGGGGCGGGGCGGGGAATCCCTCCCCTCTGCGCCCCGCCCGCAGCGGGAACCCCCCCGCTTTCAAGACGGGGGGGCACAGAACCGGGAACCCCCCCCCAGATTGGGGGGGGGGGGCTGAGGGGGGGGTGTTCCCCGTTAACCCCTTCAGTGCCCGCAGGATCCCATCTTGCCGGGGGGGGGGGATAATCCCCAGCCCCCCCCCCCATCTGGGGATCCCCCCCCGCACTGGGGGGGTCCCGTTTGGCAGGAGGGGTCCCCCCCCCATTCACCCCGCCCTTGGAATGGGGGGGTCTTTGCACTGGGGAGGGGGGGGGCAGCCCCCCCGTTAGCCCCACAGGACGGGGGGGTTCCCCACGGCACTGCAGTGGGGGGGGGGGCGGCACCGCGACCACAGCCCCGCAAATCCGCAGTGCAGCGAGGAAGAGGAGGAGGAAGAGGAGGAAGCAGCGGAAGGGGGAGAAGGCGGGGGGGGGGGGGACACCGCCAGCCCCCCCCCCCACGGGGACCCCACCAGAAGGATGTAAGGGTCGGGGGGCTCGGCGTGGCCCGGGGGGGGGGGGCCCGGGGGGGAAGCACTCACTTGGGCTCCTTCCTCCGGCACCGAGGCAGCGGCGAGAGCGCGGTGAGGGCAGGGCCCCCCCCAAAGCTGCTGGGGGGGGGGGCACGAAGCGGGGTCCCCCCCACAGGGAGGCCCCGGGCCCGAGCTTGGCTCCGGGAACAAAGCTGGCGGGGGGGGGGGGGGGGGGGGGGGGGTGCAGGAAAATCCCCACCGCAGCGCCCCGGGGAAATTGGGCTGAATTTGGGCATTTTTTGTACCGGGCATTTTTTGTACCCCCAAGACAACGACCCCCAAGCGCAGCTCCAGGGGGGTTTGGAAGGGCCCCAGCCAGGCCTGGAGCAGGCGGAAGCCTCCCCCAGCCCCAAAACGACCAGCCCTCCCCCCCCCCGCCCCATTTTCCCCCCATTTCACTCCTCTCGCAGCCCACCCGTTTTTTTTTTTTGCTCGTTTGTTTTTTTTTTTGCTCTTTTTCTGTTTTTTAATCGGATTCAAACACCACAAACTTCTCACGCAGGGGACACGCCGCGTGCGCTCCTCCCTGCCCGCAGGGGTAGGGGGCTGGGGGGGGGGGACGGGACACCCCCCAGACCCGCTTCCACCTCCCCCCTGCCAAAAGCGGGGTGCGGAGGGTTTGGGGGGGGCCCCCGCCCCCCTGCAGCGGGCGCTCGGCTTCAGCTTTTGCTCCGATCCCCTCGCTACCGAAGCGCAAAACGCCTCGAGGGGAGGTGCTGCAGCCCCGCCGCCCGCTCCCAGGAGACCCTCGGGGTGGGGGGGCCACAGGCAGCCCCGGGGCTGGGGCCCGGGGGTTCTGTACCGTCAGAAGAAAGCCCAGCGCCCCCCAGCACCCCCCCGGCACCCCGACACCCGGGGGGGCCGGGAAGACGTCAAGAGGCGCTGCTCGCGCGCAGCACGGGGCAGGATTCGGCCCGGGCTCCGTGGGGAGCTCGCCGCCTTCTCCCACCAACAAACCTGGGGGGGGGGGGTTCCAGCCGGGGGGGGGGGCACGCAGCCAGGGCGGTGCTTGAGGGCAGAGGAGGGGGGAGAGGTGCTAGGCTGCGCCTCGCTGCCCCTCCCGCAGGCCCTGGGGCCCTTCCTTGCCCGAGCCGGGGAGGAAGCAGGGGGAGGAGCGGCAGCTTCGCTTCTCGGGGGGCAGTTCTTGGGTTGCGGACCCCCCCCCCCACCCCCCCAGGCCCCCTCCTGGCCCAGCAGCGGTGCAGGGGGCTCCCCGGGGGGGGCACTGCGAAGCTACTGGGGGAAGGCACACGCAAGTCTGGCGCTGGTGGCCCACGCAGGCAGGGCAGGAGCCTCGCACATCCCCTGGGTGACGGCACCGCGCTGAGGGAGCCGCTGCCCAAATTGTGCTTCCTCCTCCCTGGCCGATGCAGCGCTGGGAGGGAGGGAGGGAGGAGGCTGGCAGCGGGCAAGTCCCAGCCCGGAATCTCTTCGGGGACACCCCAAGCACCAAAAAAAACGACGGGAGGAAGGGAGGGCGGGTGCCTCCCTGGTGGTGTTCTCAGGGAATTCACCCCGCAGAGCTCGGGGTGCAGCGCAGGGGCGGGGAGGAACGCACGCTGGGTCAGGTCCGGGCTGCGAGGGGGTGAACCGCGGCGCGGGGCCCCCAGGCCGGAGCCGGGGAAGCGAGTTAGTAGCTTTTGGTAAGACGAGAACCGAATTGAGAAGCACAAAAAGGCGGCGTCAGCGCTGTCCGGGCGGCTCGGCGCCAGCTGCCCGCGGAGGTGAGCGCGCGAGGGGCAGGCCGTGAGAGCGAGGGCAGCGGGACCCCGAGGCGGGCCGCGGCCTCGCGCTTATCCGAAATCCGACGACAAAGACAGAAAGGGGGGAAGGGCAGGGAGGGGAAACGCAGGAGAGGGGGCTCCTTGCGCCTCCTGCTTCACCCGAGCACGGCCTGGAGCTCCAGCCCGCCGTCCGGGGGCGGGGGACGGTCGGCCCTAGTTCTACTTGTGGCTGTTGTAAGCCTTGTGCCTCTGGTTCATGGGGTTTTCCGGGGACTTCATCCACTCCTTCTTGAGGAGCTGCTTGAGCTGGGACAGGCGCATGTTGGGGTTCTCTTGCTTCAGGCGCGGCAGGTTGACCTCCTCGAACGCCGTGAAGGCGGCTTTCATCCGGCGCTCGGGGTGCCGGTCCGGGTCGTTGGCAACGCTGCGGGAGGGAAGGGGGAACAGCCACACGTCACAAAAACGCCTCCCGGCAGGCGGCCGCCGCTCGCCCAGCTCGGATCCTCCGTCAGCGCGACCCAGCGAGCGCAGAACATCGCTGGCCGTAAAGCGGAAGCCCCCCGACACCTCCCCTTCCCGCTTCGAACGCCCCCCGCAGGACATCGGGGCTCGTTTCGAGGGGCGGAAGGCAGCGGGCTCAGCTTCTTCTCGCTGCCGAGACAGAAAGCTGCCATCGCGGCGCGAAGAGAAGTCGTTCAGAGAGCCGGGAGGGGATGCCGGGTCTGGGGGGAGGGAACGCCTGCACGAATTTCTCCTAAGGAACGCGACACCTTCAGGGAGAGCACCCCCACGGCAAGGCCAGGTACCTGAGGACAGCAATGGCGTCTTCGATCGTCCTGGCCTCCACCGTCCCTTCCTCCAGGACCCTTCTGTTGATGTTCTCCTCCAAGGGCACCTCCAGGTGAGTCTTCTCCTTCTCCACTGCGCAGGGAAGGGGGAAAGGGAGAACCGTTAGTGTCAGACCCCGACTCTGTAACGTTCCCAGAGGAGGCACGGCCTCCTCCAGAGCACTGAGGAGAGGGCTGGGAAATCTCAGCCGGAGTCCCCAGGCCTGGAAAGCACAAAAAAACGGCTTCGCGGCTCTGTTTCTCCGTCTCAGGGAGACGGGAGGTTTCGTTCTTCCCCATTTGGGTGTCAGATAAAACAAAACGTACAGCACAGGACAGCCGCAGGCAGCTCTTCCTCTCCGCACCTCGTCCCCTCAGTGACCAAAAAAAAAGGAGCCGTCCCCTCTCCCGCGCCCCTGCCGCGGCCTTTCCGCGGTGCCACCGCACCTGTGTCCGCATTCTCCTTCTGCTGCTGGTCTTTCCTGATGCTCTCCTCGATCTGGGCCCTGGTGACTTTGCCTGGAGCGACCTGCTTGGGCGACTTCCCTTTCAGCTTCGAGTCTTCCTCCTCCAGCAGGCGCTGCAGCTCCTTCTTGCGCTCCAGCTGCTCCAGACGCCGCTTCTCCCTCTCCTCCTGGAAAAAGGAGAGAGGATCAAATCATCAAATCACTCCTAGTGCCTTCTGCGGCAGCAGGGACGTTAAAGTGTCCCTTACAGGAACAGGAAAGCACCCCTGGAACAGGCACCTCGCCCCCACAGCTAACAGAGCACCGACCTCACCTCACAGAGGAGAGGTTTGCGGGTTCCCCTGCCCTCCAGCAGGACGGCAGCAGCCTGCCCCGTCCTCGCAGCGGGATAATTCCCCCGGCCCTACCCCGTCTGCAGCCTCCTGCCAGCTCCCCGTGATGCTGGCGCTGCGAAACACAACCCTGCTGCTGAGACGGAGCACGAGGCGGCGGCCAGGACTGCTGACGACCAGATTAAGTCCTCCACTTTAATTTTAATAAGTGGCCGGAGGTTGGAAGTTCAACGGTTGTTGGAGACAAGCTTGTCAAGAGGCCGAATTCATCCTCGGATCTGGCTCGCGCTCCTCCAAAGAGTCAGGGCAGGGGTTAGACCGAATGCAACCAGCGGCACGGCCCTCGTGTTGATTTTACAGCGCTCCACAAGGAGGTGAAGAGCTACTCCGCTCTCCAAGGGGCAGGGAAGGGTGTGACAAAGCCGTGCAAGGGGCCTGGAGCGGCTTTCAGCACTTTAGCTTTTATTCCTCCTCTGCCAAAGCCTGCAACGTCTTGCAAAAGGAAGAGGGAAAAAAAAACGAGAAGAAAAACACACACCTCTGTCTAGAGGAGTGTCGCTGGAGCACTTCGTATTTGGGTCAGTTACAGGGACGCTTAATTGTGGGCCTCAGCATTTATTCACGGGGATGGCACAACCGAGCGGCAGGAACACCACCGGGCACAAAACCGGGCACAAAACCGGGCACAAAACCGGGCACAAAACCGGGCACCCCGTCGCCGTCCTCGGCCGTGCTTCAGGTGCTGGAGCAGACTCAGGCACATCACGGGGCTGTGGTTCGAGACTTCATTCAGCAAACCCCACCGTTAAGTCACCCCACAGCTCAGGAGCTTGAAGAAAACCCCATCACAGCCCGCAGATGCGGAATCAAAACGCCCCGGGGGCTGCCTGCATCAAACCCAGCCAGGACCCGGCCGCTCAGCCTGGGCTGGGACCTGGGGGGAAGCCTCCTCCAGGCAGCCAGGGGTGGGAAAAAAAAGCCATTACGGGCTTTTATTGCAATTATCTGTCCTCAACCTCCTGGTCGTTAATCCCTTAGTGCCTGTGCCTTGAGACGCGAGGAGCTGGCGGGACCAGGAGGATTTCAAAGCATGAGCTCACTGAAGACACTGCCCTCCCTGCCCGAGTCTTCCTGTCAGGCCTCTCCCTCTTCTAGTAAAGAAGGAGCAATTAATGGAGCAATTAACGGCCTCAGCCGGATCAGGAGGGGCTCTGGCCCCTCTCCAGGCACGCAGGGTGTCGCAAGAGAACTGCCTGTGCTCCCCGAGCACCCGGACGGACCTGGGCGAAAGCAGCCCCGGGCACTCCCCCCCTCGCCGAACGCAGCCGAGCCCCGGCTGGAGCACGAGGAGGCAGGGTTGGGAGCGCAGGGGAACCCAAAAACCGGAGGGATTTGCTGTGCCAGAACTGGGCGAGGGCCACGTCCACTCCCTCCCTCGCCCGGGGTGACCGCGGAGCTATTTATTTCGCGTCGAAGAGGCAGCAAGAAAAGGACGGAGCTTCTCGAGTCTATTTTGGACGGGCGCAAAGGACAGAAAGCGGAAACCAACCCCCGGGGGGCTGGCGGTGAAGGCGGAGAGAGGAGCAGCCGCCTCCAAAGGCTCCCCAAAACCTCAGGGGTCAACGCAGGAAAGCGCCACGGGGTCAGCAACGCGGGCTGAGGCTGGGGGGGACCACGAAGGGACACCCAAAGAGCTCGGGGGTGACAACACGGGACGAAACAGAGCCAGGCAGCCCCTCGGCCACCCGCTGCTCCCTCCCAGACAGCGCCCGCAGGAGCTCTACCTACCTGCAGCCACCAGAAAAAGCTATTTAACGACGCGTAAAGCACACACAGGAGAAGCAGCGCTGGGAGAGCTTCTTTTCTGTACAGAAACCGTCCCCTCCGGCCCTCCCGGGGGTAACCCAGGGGGTGCTGGCACCTCGGCGAGGCTGCACGTGGGCCAGGGCTTCAATAACACGGAAGCAGAGGAGCCGAGCCGAGACCTAAGGCAGGGGAGCGAGACGTTTCGGAGCAGAAATGTGATTTATAGCTGGCGAAGCTTAATCTTTTACCCCTGGCTCCTTACGGGAGAGAGGTGCTGCACAAGGCGGGCAGCCCCGCAGGCACACGTGGCCCCAGCCGGGACCAGGACACGTCCGGCAGGGCAGAAACTCGAGGCCGACGCCGTGCTGCTGGCGGCTCCTCTCAAACAAAACTTCCCGTGGAGGATGCGGCCACATCCCGAAGGGGAATCGGGGAGATGAGCAGGGAGCAGAGCCCGTCGTTGCCGCGCCTCTCCTCTCCCCCTCTCGCCGCCGGGAGAAGCTGCTCCCTGCTCCGGCGTTTCCAGCGGGGTTTCGGTTTGCAGAGAGCGAACGAGGCAGCGCTGTCGGTAATTCGCCGCCGGGCCCGCGGACGCTGCGTGCCCACGTTTGGCAGCGCGCCGTCCCCGCCGGCTCCGTTCCACGCCTCCTGCCGGGCTCACGAGGACCGGAGGCGTCGCGTGGGCAGCGGGGCGCTGAGCCGGGGTGGCCGGACCCAGCACCGGAGCTGCAGCCGCATCGGGGAGGGGGGCACGACGCTTCCCTCCCGGGGGAGTAACCCCCAGGGATGGGGATCCCTGCGGAGGAAGGGGCTGCGCAGGCCGCCAGCGGGACGTCTCGCCCCCCGCAGCGGACCTGTGTGATCGATACCTCGGATCCCGAAGCCTGAGGGCCCCGAAGCTGTCCTTTCTGGAGCCTTCTATCAAGATACAAGTGTCTGTTGCTGGTTTTACTCGCATTAAGGCCAAGTGCCGGGTCCTGCACCTGGGGCACAACAACCCCAAGCAGCGCTACAGGCTGGGAGATGAGTGGCTGGAAAGCTGCCTGGCTGAGAAGGACCTGGGGGTGTTGGTTGACAGTCAGCTGAATATGAGCCAGCAGTGTGCCCAGGTGGCCAAGAAGGCCAACAGCATCCTGGCCTGTATAAGAAGCAGTGTGGCCAGCAGGTCTAGGGAAGTGATTGTGCCCCTGTACTCAGCTCTGGTGAGGCCACACCTCGAGTACTGTGTTCAGTTTTGGGCCCCTCGCTACAAGAAGGACATGGAGGTGCTCGAGAGAGTCCAGAGAAGGGCAACGAAGCTGGTGAGGGGTCTGGAGAACAAGTCTTACGAGGAGCGGCTGAGGGAGCTGGGGTTGTTCAGCCTGGAGGAGGCTCAGGGGAGACCTCATCGCTCTCTATGGGTACCTTAAAGGAGGCTGTAGAGAGGTGGGGGTTGTTCTATTCTCCCACGTGCCCGGTGACAGGACGAGGGGGAATGGGCGAAAGTTGCGCCAGGGGAGGTTTAGTTTGGATATTAGGAAGAACTTCTTTACCGAAAGGGTTGTTAGGCATTGGGATGGGCTGCCCAGGGAGGTGGTTGAGTCACCATCCCTGGAGGTCTTTAAAAGACGTTCAGATGTTGAGCTTAGTGACATGGTTTAGTGGAGGACTTGTTAGTGTTAGGTCAGAGGTTGAACTCGGTGACCTTGGAGGTCTCTTCCAACCTAGACGATTCTGTGATTCTGTAAAAAAAACGCCCGCCTTTCGGCGGGGAGGGCGTGGGGTTTGTGCTTCCAGCCGGGGCTCCCCAGGGACGGCGACGAGCTGCGGCTCACGGGCACGGCGGGCTGGTGCCAGAAGCTCAGCTGCTGCTCCCTCACGCCTCACGGAGCTCCGACGGGTGCCATCCCCCGGCAGCAGGGACCAGCTGAAAGAGCTGCTCCCAGAGCTGGAGGGGGGGGGCGTTTAAAGGAACCCCCCAAACGCCGCGAGGAGCCTCCGAACCCTACCCAGGAGCTCGGTTACCGCACAAGAAGCCCACCTTCAGGGTGAGGAAGGGATGGGAGGTGGTGTGTGGGGGTCGTTCTCCACTCGGGTCCCGCTGGGCAGCGCCCCAAAGGTTCCCAGCACGCTCGCCCCACAGAGGTGCTGCCCGGGCGCCGCGGAGCCGTTAACGTGTTACTGCCATCGCCCGGAGAGCCGGGGAAGAGCCAGAAAAAGCTGGGAAGAGGCGGAAAAAAAGGCCACAGGAAGAGCTCCCTGCCTCCCACGCAGACATCGTCTCCTCCCTGCGCTGCGGCTGCGAGGAACACAGAGCCCCCCCCCCCAGGAGCTCGTGGCCACAACCGGTGGGGCTCTTCCCACAGCAGCACCGCCAGGGCTTTCCCCACATCCCAAAGCTCTCGGTGGAGGGAAGGGAGATTCAGCAAGCTCTGAGCTGCCAGAGCGACACGGGGAGGAAGGGAAGGAAGCAGGGCCGGGCTCGGCCCGCAGCTGGACCCAGCTGCGCAGCACCAAACCCCTCGGTGCAGAGCGCGGGCAGGATCCTGCTGGGCTGCAGGAGGAGCTGGCCGGGGCACGAAGGGGGAAAGCACCGGGATGGCTTCCCTAAAAACCTGCCCGAGGCCCTGGGCTGGCCCCAGATTTGGGGGGGGGGGGGGGGGCGGTTAAAAACAGCTCCACGGTGAGGTAGGTCACCGCCAGCGAGAACCTGACGCAGCGCAGCAGCAAGACCTCGTTCCAGGAAGCAATTAGGCAGCTTTGCGGGACCGCGCCGGGGCACGGCACGCAGGGCTCCGAATTCCAACGTCAGGACACTCATCGGGGCGGGGGGGGGGGAATTCACGCGGATGTGCACGTCGGGGTCACGGGGACGCGCTGGCCTCCTGCCCGCCCGCCCGCGGCACCCGAGCGCCGGCACACGGAGTTCAGCCAGTGCCAAATTCGCAGCGCAGAAGCAGTAACCCCGTAATTTCCCTGTGTATCACCAGCAGGATCCTGCCCAGATAGCAGGAGAGCAAACAAATTGCTTCAGAAGAAGCGGCCAAGCTGTCCCCAGCGAGCATTTCCAGAAAAATCAGGTAAGGCAGAAGTAAATTTGTCTAGCACGGGGGCAGGATAACACCGAAAACCAAACAACCCATAAATGGATTACAGATAAATCCATAAATGGATAAATCCAACCTCCTCTGCTTATTGAGCAGAGGCAAACGCGCACCCAGGGCAGAGCAAGCTGCTAGGAGCAGACCAAAGAGAATTTTTTGAGAGATGTCCCGACGTGCGGCACAAGCTGGGGGGAAAAAAAGCTTTGGATTTAACCCTGCTGATTTCTTTTTCCTTCTACAAAAGGAATTAACGACAAGTTAAGGAAGGAAGACGAAGGAGTAAATAAAAAGCTAAGGATCTGCTTTGCCAACAAATAAAAACCAAGCCCTACAGCAGCGCTCCCGATCATTCACCTAGCTCAATTCTAATCGATTCCAACAGCAACGCTTTTACTCCCTCCCCCCGGAAGCCGGCTCTTCAGCACGCCAGATTTCTCAACTACACGCTGAAGCTCGCGCTTGCTCCCACACCCTGCTGCTTTTAGCTCCCAGAGGAGCCGCTCCTTGGAGCTGCGCTGCCCGAACACCGAGCACAGGACGACGTTTGCACAGACGGCAACGGCTCCGGCACGGAGAAACGAGCCTCTCGGAGCAAACCTGGGTCTCGAGGGCTCTGCGGGAAGCAGCCAGGAAATCTCCTTCCACCTCCCCGCCAGCCTCTCACCTTCCTCTGTTCCTTCCTCATCACGTGTTTGTCTTCATCCTTCCAGTAGGCATCTTCCAGCTCCTGCTGCCGCTTGGCATCGGCTGCTGCCTTTGCCTCGGCCTTCCTCGCGCGGGCAGCGGCCGACTTGGTGTTCTCACCTTGGAACTTCTTGGGCATCACTCAAGGTGCTCTGCGGGAAAGGGAGGCGAGCAATGAACGAGCCTCAGACCCCTGGCCGGGCCCTGGGGCTCACCGGAACGCCTGGAAGCAGGAACGACCGCAGCCCACGCCAGGACAACCACGTCCTCAGCAGCAGCCGCTCCCTCCCGCCTACCTCTCGTGCTGCTGCAGCCCGACAGAGCCGGCCGGGGTCAGGCGCTGAGCCAGGCCCCGGCGCTGCCCGCTGCGGACTTGGGGCGCCGAGCGCGAGCGAAGCCAGGCTCCGCACAGCGGGGCCGCGCCAGGCTCTGCACGTACGCGGTGTATCGAGCCCTCGGAGGGCTCAGACAGCACCGCAGCCCCCCCCTCAAGCCGATGTTGGGCTCCTCAGCCGCACGCGAGCCCCCCGAGGGTTCGCACGGCCCCCCCCACGCAGAGGCAGGGCCCCGCGGGGGCGCTCCGTTAACTCCCGGTGGTGTCAGGGCACACAGAGCCCCACAGGGCAGGCACGGAGGGATCCTTCGGGCTGGAGACGCCCTCCAGGCCCAGCCACCCCCCCAACCCCGGCCGCAGGCCCCAGCCCCGGCCCCCCCTTGCACCCCCACGGGACGGGGACGCCCCCACCCCCCCGGGCAGCCCGTCCCGAGGCCCGGAGGCCCCTTCTGAGGAGAAACGGCCCCTAATGTCCCCTAACCCCCACCCCCCGGCACAACCCGGGGCCGTTCCGTCACGGTTACCGGCCAGGGGCACCCGAACCCGGCCCGGGCCTGCGCCTGCCCCTGCCCCCCTCAGCCCCCAGCGCCCCCCCACAGGCCCGGTCCCGGCCCCCCCCCGGCCCCGCTCCTACCGGGCCCCGCCGCCCCGCCCGTCGCGCTCCGATGACGTCACCGCCGCGCGCGGCGGCTGCCTCAGGGAGGGGGGAGCGGCGCCGGAAGGCTCCTCAGGGCCCCCGCGACGCCGCAGCCGCCATCTTTGTTGAGGGCACTGAGCGTCTCTCACACGGCCCCGGGGGTTGAGGGGGGAGAGAGAGAAGCGGGGGGAGAGCGGAGAGGGGGGCAGCCCCCACGCACAGCGGCGCTCCGGGGCGGCTGAGGAACCGCGGAGAGCCCGCCCGGTTGCAGCAGCCGCCGCCACTTCTTCCGTGCCCGGCACAAAGATGGCGGCGCAGCGGCGCCCCCCTCAAGATGGCGGCGGGGCAGGGCGGGGCCAACGTCACGTGGGCGGGTGGGCGGGGGCTTGGCGGGGTGGGCGGGGCCCGGCTGGAGGCTGGGGGCGGGGTCGGGAGGAGTGGGCGGGGCTTGGCGGGGCGCGGCCCATTGTTGGCCGGGTGGGCGGGGCAGGGAGGGGGCGGGGCTTAGCGGAACCACGCCCCCTCCCCGTTCTCCCCCCCCCCCCCCCCCCCCCAAGCCTCCCGATCTCCCCCCGCCCCCCCAGGACCGACCCCCCCGGCCCCCGCCCTCCCCTCATCCCCCCTAATCCCCCCCACTTCCCCCCCGGGCCCCCCCCGAGCCTCCCCGACCCCCTCATCCCGCCCCTGACCCCCCCCAGGCCCCATAACACCCCCTCCCGACCCTCCTCCGGGTCCCCCCGACCCCCTCATCCCCCCCTGACCCCCCTCCGACCCCACCCCTGACCCCCCCCGGACCCTCCCCAGCCCCCGATTCCCCCCCGACCCCCTCCAGACCCCCCCGACCCCAATGGACCCCCCCCCCCCCAGGCCCCCTCTGACCCCTTCATCACACCCCCAACCCCCTCCAGACCCCCCCCGACCCCCTGAACCTCCCCTGACCCCCCCCGGCCCCCCTGGACCTTCCCCTCGGGGCCCCCCCCGAACCCCTTATTCCCCCCCGACCCCCTCGAACCCTCCCCAGCCCCCCCAGAACCCCCCCCCCCCAAGGACAGGCTCGACCCCCGGGAGCCACCACAGCATTTATTGTCCCCTGTCCCCCCCCCCAGAGCTGCGGGTGGGGGGCACAGGGGACACCGTCCTGGGGGGGACACAGGGGACAGCAGCCCGGGGGGGGGGGGGCACACCCCTGGGTGCCCGTTCTCCCCCCCCCCCCCCCCGGTGCCCCCCTGTCCCTACACGTGGGTCTCCTGCAGCAGCTGCTCGGTGGCACCGCAGAGCTCAGGGGGGCCCGGGCCCTGCAGCCCCCCCGGGCTGCCTGCACCAGCAGCACCGGGGGGGCCTCGGCACCCTGGGGACCCCTGAGGACCTGCAGGAAGAGGAGGGGGCTTGAGGAGGCTGGGGGGGGCAAGGGGGGGGGTTGGGGAGGGGGATTTTGGGGGGGGGGGGGGGGGGTCACCTTGGCGGGGTGCTCGCCCGGGGGGGTGGTGGCCCCCGCCGGGGACACCGAGGACGTCTGCTTCGTGATGTCCCACCACAGCACCCCCGGGGGCAGCCGTGCCCGCTTGGTGGGCCCTGGGGGGGGGGGGGGGGCACCGTGGAGAGGGGTGCGGGGTGGGGGGCAACGTGGGCCCCCCCCCCCCCCCCCGTGTCCCCCCCGGCCTCACCCGCCAGGTAGCTGAGCAGCACCCCCGCCAGCACGGTGCAGAGCGTCCCCAGCGCCCCGTAGTACAGGTAGGAGATGGCGTAGAAGTCGCCCACCACGGCCGGCCTGCAACGGGGGGGGGGGGGGGGCGGTGACACCGCCCCGGTGACGTCATGAGGCGGGGTGACGTCACCAGGAGAGTGGTGTGACGTCAGAAGGGACGAAGGAGGGGGAGGGCACGGTGAACAGGGCGACAGCGTGATGTCACAAGGAGCAAGGGCAGCGGCGTGATGTCATAGCGGACAAGGAAAGCACTGTGACATCACAATGAGCAAGGAAAGCGCTGTGACGTCACTATGAACGAGGCCAGCAGTGTGACGTCACCATGCCCAGGGCCAGCAGTGTGATGTCACAACGCACAAAGAAAGCAGCGTGACATCGTTGTGAACAAGGCCAGCAGCGTGACGTCACAACGCACGAGGCCAGCAGCGTGACGTCACTATGAACACGGACAGCAACGTGACGTCACTGTGAACAAGGCCAGCAGCTTGACGTCACAATGAATGAGGCCAGCAGTGTGACGTCACAACACACGAGGCCAGCAGCGTGACGTCACCATGAACACGGACAGCAATGTGACATCACTGTGAACAAGGCCAGCAGCATGACGTCACAATGCACGACACCAGCAATATGACGTCACAACGGACAACGCCAGCATTATGACGTCACAACGCGCAACGCTGGCAGTATGACGTCACGACGCACACGGACAGCGGTGTCCCGATGGCCGTGCACCCCCCCCCTACCCCCCCCCCCTCACCGTGCGGGGGCCGGGGCCGGGCGGCGGGGGGGGCAGCGTCCCCAGCAGCAGCAGGGTGCGGTCGGTGCCGGCGGTGCGGTTGTAGAGCGGGCAGCGGGCTCCGGAGGCGGGCAGCACGCCCGAGGCGGCGGCGCTGGGCGGGTAGAGGCTGCCCCCCACTGCCACCCACAGCGAGAGCGCCAGGCCGGCGCCCAGGCCCCCGAACACCCCCTGGGCGAGGAACAGGGGGTCCGCATGGCACCGGGACCCCCGGCACCGGGACCCCCCTCCCCGTTACCCAGCCCCGCACTCACGGCCGTGGTGCACGCCGGCACGAACATGCCCAGGACGAAGGCTCCCAGCAGTGGGCCGCTGATCACCCCCATGACGGTGAAGGAGCCCTGGATGGGGACGGGGACGGCGCTCGGGGTGGCCCCACAGGCCCTCGAGGGCTCTCCAGCCACCAGCGGTGCGTGGCGGGTCCGTGCGCGGCCGGGCAGAGCCGGCGGGATGGGGAGAAAGGGCCGGGGGGGGGGGGATCAGTGCCGGGCAGGATCTGACCCCCCCGGCTGGGCTCACCTGCAGCACACCGCCGCCCAGCAGCGAGGCCAGGGCTGCCACCGTGATGCAGGCGGTGCCGTAGATCAGCGCTGCGGGGAGAGAGGGGGCTCAGGGGGGCGGTTGTGGCACGGCGTGGCACGGCACAGCACGGCATGGTGCAGCATGGCATGGCACAGGGTACCGTGGCACGGCACGGCATGGCGCAGTGCAGTGCAGCGCAGCATTGCACGGCACGGTGCGGCACAGCATGACATGGCACGGCACAGAATGGCACAGCACGGCATTGCACGGCACAGCACGGCATTGCACGGCACAGCACGGCATGGCACAGCATGGCATGGTGCGGCACGGCACAGTACAGGGTACCGTGGCACAGCACAGCATGGCGCAGTGCAGCACAGCACTGCATGGCACGGCACAGAATGGCACAGCACGGCATGGCATGGCACGGCACGGCATTGCATGGCACGGCACAGAATGGCACGGCATGGCATGGCACGGCACGGCATTGCATGGCACGGCACAGAATGGCACGGCACGGCATGGCATGGCACGGCACGGCGTTGCATGGCACGGCACAGAATGGCACGGCACGGCATGGCACGGCACGGCATTGCATGGCACGGCACAGAATGGCGCGGCACGGCATGGCATGGCACGGCACGGCATTGCATGGCACGGCACAGAATGGCACGGCACGGCATGGCACAGCATGGCATTGCATGGCACGGCACAGAATGGCACGGCATAGAATGGCACGGCATGGCACGGCACAGCGTGGCACGGCACAGCGCGGTGCAGCACGGCACAGGGCAGGCTGCACGGCACAGCGCGGTGCAGCACAGCACTGCATGGCACGGCACAGCGTGGCACAGCATAGTGCAGCGTGGCACGATGTGGCACAGCATGGCACGGCACGTTGCAGTGCAGGGAGACATAGCGTGGCACAGAACGGGTTTGCACGGCACGGTGCAGCACGGCACGGCATGGCATGGCACAGAACAGCATGGCACAGCCCAGGATGGGGCAGCACAGCACGGCATGGCATGGCACAGCACAGCACGGCACGGCACAGCACACCATGGCACAGCACAGCGCACCACGGCACGTTGTTGTGCAGCATGGCACGGCCCAGGATGGGGTGGCACGGCATGGCACGGCACGGCATGGCACGGCTCAGGGCGGCCCGGCCGTGCGCCGGGACCCGTCCCCACTCACACAGCCCCTTGGAGACCAGCGTCAGCCTCCGCGGTGACAGCGCGGGCATGCGGGGCTTCACCAGGTCCTCCACGGTGACGGCGGCCATGGCGTTGATGCTGGTGGAGGCCGTGCTGGGGGGGGGGGGGGGGGGGGGCAGCGCTCAGCCCCGCACCGCACCGGGGGGGCAGTGCCGGGGCCACCCCTTCCGTGGGGCCACCGCGGTCCCCAAGCGGCCTCACCTCAGGGTCCCGCTGTAGGCGCAGGCCAGGAACAGCCCCGGCACCCCCGGGGACGTCTGGAAGATGTCGAGGACCAGGTAGGGCATGTACTGGGGGGCACAGGCGTGTCGGGGGGCAGGCGGGACCCCCGTCCTCGCCCACCCCTGCTGCTGTCCCCATCCCGGTCCCCTCCCCGGTCCCCTTCCCACCTGGCCGCCCTCAGCCGGGCGCTCGAGAGGCCGGATCCGGCGCAATCGTACCTGGTCCGGGGCCGAGATGTAGCCGGCCAGGAGGGGGTCGCAGTCCTTATAGAGCGCAAACATCACAAGGCCACAGGCCACCGCGCTGGAGACGATGCAGAAGAGCCCCACTTGATTGACCAGCAGTGCTCTGCGGGCACGGCGAGAGATCACAGCATGGCCTGGCGGGGCTGGGGGGGCCGGGCAGGACCCGGGCGGGGGGGGTCAGGATCTGGGCAGGGGCTATGCAAGGGTGCGGGGTCTGTGCGGGGTCTTTGGAGGAGCGCAGGCCCCATGCGGGGTCCATGCAAGGGCGCAGGGTCCACGTGGAGGTGCAGGATCTGTGCGCGGGCTCCCCCCACCCCAACCACAGCCCCTCACCCCCCCCCCCGACACCGTCCCAAGCCGGGGGCCGGGCCCCGCAGCCCCCAGCCTCACATCCTCGCCTCCCTCTCGCTCCTGCAGGCCACGTAGCGCTGGACCTGCGCCTGGTTCACGCCGTACATGGAGAGCCAGAGCAGCGTGCCGCCCAGCACGAAGCTCCAGAAGGTGTAGCGGCTCCGCGGGTCGGGGTTGAAGCTGGGCACAGCACCGGGGGCCGAGGGTGAGCCGGGGCAGCCCAGGCACCCCAGCACCCGGGGCAGTTGTGTGTGTGGGGGGGAAACGCGGGGACTCACTCGCCAAAGTTCACCCTGGAGGCGTTGGCGGCGATGGCCAGGACCCTGGCGGGGCCCCCCGCCAGCAGCAGCCCCCGGATGATGACGGCGATGAAGCCGGAGAGCATCACGAAGACCTGGAAGACGTCCGTCCAGATGACAGCCTTCATCCCGCCCTGCGCCCGAGGGACACCCGGTGAGCGCCGGCACCCAGGACACCCAGGGACCCCCCGGGACCCCCTGGGACCCCCGCTCCACACGCACTATGGTGGTGTAGAAGGTGCAGATGGCTCCGGTGGAGAGCAGCGACGCCCAGATGTCCAAGCCGGTCACTAAAGGAGAAACGAGGGTGCTGAGCAGCATGAAAAATTTGGGGTGGAAAGGGGCTGAGCTGTCCCCCCGTGGGGACAGGGACACGTGGATGTCCCATGTCCCCACCGTACCTTGGTTGAGGATCAGGGCGGGGGCGTAGATGACGATCCCCGTGTACAGCACCTGCGGGGATGAGGGGGGGGGGGGTCAGGGCCAGCACCCCATCCTGCGCCGGTGCCCGCTGTGCCCGCGGGGCCGGGGACACGGCGTGCCGGTGCCGCCCAGGCGCAGCGTGCGGGCGCTGGGAAAACACTCGGCTTTCCATTCCAAACAGGCTCCCCGCGGGGCTGTGCTCGCTTTGAGCCGCGGAAAACACGAGCACGGGAACGAGGGGGCTCCAGGGGCCAAAAGCACCGTGAGCACGGCTGGGACCCCGCATCCCTGTCCCCCACTCCGTGTCCCCCCCGGCCCCCCCGGGGACGCACCGTGGCCGCTATGTACTGCACGGTGCCGCAGAGCCGCACGCGCCTGCTGAAGCGCCGCTCCAGGTACTGGGGACAAGGATGGGGACCGTGTCGGGGACGCCTGCCAGGTCCCAGCCGCGGGCAGGATGCGGCCCCCGGCCCCCACCTCGTAGGTGCTGGTGAGCCCCAGGCGGTAGAAGACGGGCAGGAAGAGGTGGGCGGTGAGCAGGGTGTTGAGCAGCTGCCCCAGGCACATCCAGAGGAACTTGGAGCCGTAGCGGTACGCCTCGGCCGGCACCCCCAGCACCTGGATGGCCGACATGAAGCTGGCCGAGAGCGAGAGCCCCACCGGCACCGCCGCCATCCGCCGGCCGCCCGTAAAGAAATCCTCCGAGGTCTTCTGGCCGCCCTTGGAGAGGCCGTGGAAGAGCCCGATGCCCGTGGAGACCAGCAGCATCAGCCCGAAGACCCCGTAGTCCCAGAGGCTGAAGGTGAGGGGCTCCGGCACCCACACCTCCAGGCTCTCCGTCGGGGCCAGCGTGGCGGCTGCAGGGGGGGGACAGCCCCCACCGGGCACCTGCAGGCACACGGGGACGTGGAGCGAGGACGGGGACACGCGGCCGGGACAGGGCACGGCGGTCCTGGTGCGTCCAGGAGCAGCCAAACTGGAGCGGGAGAAAACCTGGGGCAATTATCAAGGTTTAAGGCAAGCGTGAAGCACAACATCGCCGCGGCCCCGACTCCGACCCCGTCCCCATCCCGGCGAGGGCTGCACAAAGGGGTCAGCCCCGGCTCAGCAAGGAGAGTACCCCAAATACCTCCGGAGCCAAGGCACGCAGGGGGATGAGCGCCGCACTCCCCGGTCCTACCCACGCCCGAGCGAGTCGGCCGCGCGTCGTCCTGCACCCGAAGGACGTGGCCGGGACGCAGCAATCCCCCGAACCCAGCGCAAACAGGAGGAGGGGCTTTGCCTGAGCACCAGTTATCTCCAGACGGGGACAAAACAAACCCAAGCTAAACCTTTACCCAGCAAAAGCACCTTCCTCGCCGGCAGCTCCCCCAAGGACTTGGCCAGGATCCGGCCGGCGCGGGGCTGAGCGCCGAGGCTGCCGCGGGCTCGGCGGGCGCTGCTGTGCCGGAGGGGCGAGGGGCTGGCCACGGGGCCAGGCAGGAGGCAGGATTAGGCACCGGGGAGGGACGTGGAGCCGGCGGGGGCCGTGGTGATAACCCCTTCCCTGCCACCCACCCAGGTCCCGGCCACTCAGCACCGCGACGTGCGGGATCCGGCCCTGAGTCCAAGGCCAAGCGCCGGTGGCCTGAGCGTGGGGACAGGGCGGGGGGTGGCTCTGCCCGCTGGGGTGCAGGAACATCAGATCTGGTCCAGCTTCCTCGTTCCCAGGCACAAGCACTGCTTTGTCCCACCCCGGACAGGTTGTCCCCACACCTTAAACAGCGGGGCTGTGACCCAGGAAGAGCCCCAGCCTTGGGGACAGAGCCAGGACCAGGCAACGTCCCCTCCAAGGAGCGGCTCGGTGCCACCACGGGGCAGCTCCTCGTGCCCCGGCACGGCGCAGGGTCCCTGGTCCCCAGGGTCTGGCTGCAGTGACAAAGCATCCGCGGTGGCCTTGTCCCCAGGAGGCAGGACCCTGCTCCCTGACGTGCTTTTTGAGCAGCAGAAAGGGAAAAAAAAACAACAACGAAGGGCGGCTGCTGGATGCCCCCACATCCGCCGGCGGCTGCGTGCGGAACCGCACAGCACCGGGGCTGGGCACCCAGCTCCCAAAAGGGGGGGGGGGGGGCTGAGACCACCCTGGGGGGGCTGCGAGCGGGGCGAGGGGGGGAGCGCAAGGTGCATGGGGACAGCGCCTCGGTCAGGGGGGCGGCATGGGACAGGATAAGGGGCAGGATGCTCAGCACCCATCCCTGCGGCACCGCGGCACCGGGTGGGATCAGCGGGGTGCCCCCGGCCAAGCGGGGTGCCCCTCTCCTGCCCCTGGGCTCCTTTGGGTGGCTCCTCGGAGGCCCCCCCACCCCTCTCCCCCTCCCTCGTCAGGAAGTCCCTGGCTG
Organism: Anser cygnoides; assembly: GCF_040182565.1. Lineage (NCBI taxonomy): Eukaryota > Metazoa > Chordata > Aves > Anseriformes > Anatidae > Anser > Anser cygnoides. The sequence continues at coordinate 1,227,586 of NC_089899.1, read as the reverse complement.
CTCAGAGACGCTGTGGGCAGGAAGGAAGTCACCAAGGGGACTTTTTGGCTCTCCCTCTTTGCTCGCAGCCACCTACGCAGCCCAGAAACCCCAGCCCTGCCCAGTCCCGGCACCGGAACACGCAGCACCAGCGAGGCCACCGGGACGGTGCAGGTACCTTGGGGCACCGGGATGGCACAGGGGGGCTATTGGGGTCTGGGCAACCCACCTGGGCATGGGGATGGAGCCGCATCCTCCTCACGGTGGCCCACACCTGGGGGTGAGTGCCCATCCCTGGGCTGAGCGACGCGGAGCGGCTGTGGGAAGGGCTGGGGCCGTCCGCACGCCCTAAAACAAAACATCTGCCTGCCTCATTTTCCCCACCTGCACCCCAGGTGCGGGGCAGTGGGCAGCTGGTCCCGGCCCCAGGGATGCTGCGGGGTTTTACCCTGGGGAGAGAAGGATCCCAAAGGTCTCCTCGGGGCCCCCCCCCTGTCCTTGCAGCACCTGCCATGGCCCCGCTGGGCGAGGAGACCCCGCTGATCGGGGAGCGCTCGTGCAGCCTCTCCTCCACCGAGCCCGGCACGCTGCAGGTGTACCTCTACCACCGGGCGCCCACCCCCCGCGCCCCCCCTGACTCTGCCGGCATCCTCACCTTCACCTTCGGCGAGTACACGGCCGAGGAGCTCTGCGTCCACGCCGCCAAAGCCTGCGGTGAGCCCCGGCCCCGCGCCCGCCGGCCTGGCACCGGCCCCGTGCAGTCACGGCCCCGGGGACAGCTCCGCTCTGCCCGTCCCCAGGCGTGCTGCCCGTCTGCCACCCCCTCTTCGCCCTGGCCACCGAGGACCTGAGCTGCTGGTACCCCCCCAACCACCTCTTCACCGTCGAGGATGCCCGCAGCCAGGTGGTGGTGTACAGGATCAGGTACGGCCTGCGGGGACGCGGCCCCTGGGGACTCTCTGGTGGCTGATAGGGGCTGTGCCGCACGGGACGTGGCCCTGAGCCCTGCCCCTCGCCCCCACCAGGTTCTTCTTCCCCAACTGGTGCGGGCTGGGGCAGTCGCACCGCTTCCAGCTGCCCAGCGACCGGGCCAGCCCCGTGCTGGACTACCCCGTCATCGATTACCTTTTTGCCCAGGTGAGCCCCCGCCGGCGTCCCCGTCCCCATCCGGAGCCAGAGCCCGGGGCAGGATGTGACTCCCGGGCATGGAGCTGGAGGGGGGCACCTCTGGGGCAGCCCTGCACAAAGGGGGGGTCAGCAGGGGACACGTTGGGGGGACACACACGTTACCTGCCACGGCCTCGTGGGTGGTCCGGGGGGGTCTCAGGGCGCATCGGCTCTGTGCTGGCTGCAGCCCCCGGGGTGCGTGGCTGGGGCTGGCAGGGAGCAGGGGGCTCACAGGGGGGCCCCCGCTGAGCTGCTGCCGCGTCCCCAGTCCCGCAGCGACTTCATCGAGGGCCGCGTGGAGGTGGCGCTGAGCCTGCCGAGGCAGGAGCAGTGCCTGAGCCTGGCCGTGCTGGACATGCTGCGCATCGCCAAGGAGAAGCGGCAGAGCCCCGACGAGGTCTTCAACTGCGTCAGGTGAGCGGGGACCACGGGGCTGGGGAGGGCCCGGGGTTAGGGGGGGGGGGGTTACCCTGACCTCTCCCATCGTCTCCCCCCCCCCTCCCCAGCTACAAGTCGTGCATCCCCGAGCCGCTGCGGTGCCAGATCCAGCAGCACAGCTTCCTCACCCGCAAGCGCATCCGCCGCCGCTTCAGCAAGTCCCTGCGCAGGATCGGTGGCTGCCAGGCGGACGGGCGCCACCTGAAGCTCAAGTACCTGCTGGACCTGGAGCGGCTGCAGCGGCGCTGGGCCGAGGAGAGCTTCGCCGTGCGCGGCCCCGACGCCAACATCACCATCCACGTGGCCGGCGAGAACGGCGTCTCCTGGAGCTGCGGCGGCTCCGAGGTGCCGGGGACGGGGGACGGGGGGGTTTGGGGAGGGGTGTGTGTGGGGGGTCTGGTCGTAGGGTGAGTGGGGGGGGGACGCAGAGGGCAGCCCGCCGGTGTCCCCGCAGAGCCGCCAGCACTTCTGTGACTTCCCCGACATCGCCGACGTCAGCATCAAGCAGGCGAGCCGGGACGGCAGCCCCGTGGAGAACCGCATCGTCACCCTCACCAAGACGGACAACCGGGTGCTGGTGAGCTGGGGAGGGGGTACTGGGGGAGGGACACAATATAACGGGGAGGGTTGGACGGGGGGGCTCACCTTCCCCCTGCCCTAGGAGGTGGAGTTCCCCACGCTGCAGGAAGCCCGCAGCTTCGTGGCGCTGATCGACGGCTACTACCGCCTGACGGCGGACGCCCACCACTACTTCTGCAAGGAGGTGGCCCCCCCCCGCCTGCTGGAGGACGTGGAGAACCAGTGCCACGGGCCCATCAGGTGGGCGCTGCCCCCCCCCCCCCCGCCGGCCCACGGGTGATGGGGCTCAAAGAGGGAGGGAATTATTTAGGGGGGGGAGGCACGAGCCTGGTGGGCACCGCTCCGCGTCCTGGGCGATGCTCGGGTGCCCGCCAGGCTTGGGGTGTGCCATGGGGGGAGCTCCTGGGGTCAGGGTTGGGGGGGGGGGGACATATCCCTGGCAGCACCCCCCCCTGCTTTTCACAGCTCCGAGTTCGCCGTGAACAAGCTGAAGGCGGCGGGGGGCCGCCCGGGGCTGTTCCTGCTGCGCCGCAGCCCCCAGGACTTCGACAGCTACCTGCTGACGGTGTGCGCCGAGGTGAGACCCCCCCCCCCGGCACCCGCACCGGGACCGGCACCGTGCACACCCCCCAGCCCCCCAGCACCCGGCCCGGGTGGCAACGTGGGCAGGGGAACCCGGTGCCGGCGGGGACGGTGCCACCGGGGAACCCGGTGCCGGCGGGGACGGTGCCACCGGTGGTGGCCCTTTGGGACGGGCACGTCCCCGGGGGTCCCCCGCGCCGCTGAGCCCGGCTCTCGCCCCGCAGACGCGCTCCGGGCAGGACTACAAGCGCTGCCTGATCCGCAGGGACGAGGACGGGAGCTTCTGGCTGTCGGGGCTGGCCCGGCGCTTCTGCAGCCTGCGGGAGCTGCTGGGCACCTATGGGTGCTGCGGGCTGCAGGCGGAGGGCGCCCGCCTGCGCCTGGCCACGTGCTGCCCGCCCCTGCCCAAAGGTGCCCACGGCGCCGCCGCGGGGGGACGGAGGGGGCGCGCTGGCGGCGTGACGTCACGAACCGCTCTGTGACGTCACAAAGCACGCCGCGTGGCGTCACAGAGGGGCTGTGTGACGTCGCGGGGGGGGGGCTGTGTGATGTCACAGTGTGTGTGGGGGTTGTATGGGGTCGTAGAGCATTGTAGGCGATTGTGACGTCGTAAAATGAGCAGAGAGGGGCCGGGTGACGTCACAGAGCGGGTGGTGTGATGTCACAGCAGGCAGTGTGACATCACAGAGGGCGCTGTGACGTCACAGCAGCCCCTCACAGCCGCCCCCCCCCCCCCCCCCCCCCCCCCCCCCCCAGAGAAGTCCAACCTGCTGATCGTGCGGAGCAGCTGCCCCCGGCCCCCCAGCTCCCCCTCGGCCCCGCGCCGCAGCCCCAACCAGATGACGTTCCACAAGATCGACCCCGAGAGCCTCACGCGGGTACGGTGGGATGGGGGGGGGGGGCCAGGGGTTTGGGGGTGTTTGGGGGGGGGGGGGAGGCCTCCCCATCCAGCACCCCCTCTCGTGGCAGGGCGAGAGCCTGGCCCAGGGCTCCTTCACCCACATCTACAAGGGCGTGAAGCGGGACCAGAAGGAGGACGAGTTCTACCAGAGCGAGGTGGTGCTCAAGGTGATGGACGGCAGCCACCGCAACTGCTCCGAGGTGAGGCGGGGTTGGGGACCCCCTGCGCCATCCCGGCCGCCCACCGCCGCCCCCCCCCCCCACCCCCTGAGCCAGCCTCCCCTTCCCAGTCCTTCCTGGAGGCCGCCAGCATCATGAGCCAGCTGTCCCACAAGCACCTGGTCCTGCTGCACGGGGTCAGCCTCGGGAAGGAGAGTGAGTGCCCCGCGTCCCCCTCCTCTGCCACCGCCCGCGGCCAGGCACGCGTGGGACCCAGCGGCTCCGTCCGCCCGCAGGTATCATGGTGCAGGAGTACGTCAGGCACGGGCCCCTGGACCTCTACCTGAAGAAGAACCAAGGCGAGAGCAAGGTGACCACGAGCTGGAAGCTGCAGGTGGCCAAGCAGCTGGCGTACGCCCTCAACTACCTGGTGAGCTGGTGCCGGCGCCCCGTGCCCCACGCGTCCCCCCTACCTGTGTCCCACAGCTCCCATATATCCATATCCCATAGCTCCCACCCACCCACATCCCACGGCTCCCATACATCCACATCCCGCGACTCCCACCCATCCATATCCCACAGCTCCCACATGTCCACATCCCACAGCTCCCACATAGCCATATCCCACAGCTCCCATACATCCATATCCCATAGCTCCCACCCACCCACATCCCACAGCCCCCACCCATCCATATCCCATGGCTCCCACATGTCCACATCCCACGGCTCCCATACATCCACATCCCGCGACTCCCACCCATCCGTATCCCACAGCTCCCACCCGTCCGTGCCCCACGCACCCCAGCCCCGAGCCCAGCAGCCCCAATGCAGAGCACCTGGGGGGTCCCCCCCTGCTGGTGCCACACGGGGGGTGCGCTGAGGGTCCCTCTCCCCTCCCAGGAGGACAAAAGGATCACCCACGGCAACGTCTCCGCCAAGAAGGTGCTGCTGACCCGGGAGGGGGACGTGGCCAGCGGCAGCCCCCCCTTCATCAAGCTCAACGACCCCGGTGTCAGCGTCACCGTCCTGGCCAAGGACCGTAAGTGCCTGCACTGACACCGGGGTGCCACGGGCCCCCCCCGCCCCGGTGGGTGCTGAGCAGGGGTCGTCCCCTCTCCCCAGTGCTGGTGGAGCGCATCCCCTGGGTGGCCCCCGAGTGCCTGAGCGACCCCAAGGGCCTGGCGCTCCCGGCTGACAAGTGGGGCTTCGGGGCGACCCTGTGGGAGATCTTCAGCGGTGGCAACATGCCCGTCAGCCTGCTGGAGCCGCAGAAGGTGAGGCTGCCCTGTCCTGCTGTGACCCCGTCCCTCAGTGACCCCATCCCTCGGTGACCCCATCCCGCTGCGACCCCCTCCCGCTGCGGCCCCATCCTGCTGCCCTCTCACCTGCTGCCAGTCCCACTACGGGTCCCCGAGGGATTTCTCTGCTGGCTCTGGTGGCCCAGCAACATGGTCACACTGGAAAAGGGGGGGAGATGGCTGCCCAAAAAAACAGAACCAGGGTTTTGGAGACCCTCTCCCCAGCTCCAGCGCACGGTGGAGGTGGTGGCAAGGTCCAGGCGGTGCCCCCCCCCGCCGCTGTTACCTCCAACCAGCAGCCTACGGGCGCTGCTCGGGGTGCTGCAGCCCAGCACCGGGGCGCAAACCCCTTCTGTGCACCCGCAGAAGCTGCACTTCTACCAGAGCCGCCTCCAGCTGCCCGCGCCCAAGTGGACCGAGCTGGCCACGCTGATCGCGCAGTGCATGGACTACGAGCCCCGCGGGCGGCCCTGCTTCCGCGCCCTCATCCGGGACCTCAACAGCCTCATCACCTCCGGTGAGCACGGGTGGGCACGGGGATGGGCCCCGGCCCCCCCCAGAGACCCCCGTCGCCTCACCTCCCGTCCCCCCCCCCCCCAGACTACGAGCTGCTCTCGGACCCGTCGCCCGCCGACGTGACGCTGCGGGACAGCTTCTGGGGGTACGAGCACGTGGCCGTGGGGCAGGACCCCACGCTCTTCGAGGAGCGGCACCTCAAGTACATCTCGCTGCTGGGCAAGGTGAGGGCAGAGCGACGAGGGTGGGCGCACCGGGGTTTTGGGTGTCCCCTCTTAGCTGGGCGCGAAATGCTGCTCGTGGCAGGGGGAAAGCTTGGTTGGTGCCCACGGCACCCATCTGTGCCTTCCTGTCCTGGGGGTGGCCAAGCGCCGGGGACAAGGTGGGGGGTGCTCCGGGGCACCCCAGTGTCCCTGACCCCCTGCCCGGCCAGGGCAACTTCGGGAGCGTGGAGCTGTGCCGCTACGACCCGCTGGGCGACAGCACGGGCGAGCTGGTGGCCGTGAAGAAGCTGCAGCAGGACTCGGCCAAGGAGCTGCAGGACTTCGAGAGGGAGATCCAGATCCTGCACTCGCTGCAGCACGACTTCATCGTCAAGTACCGCGGCGTCTGCTACAGCCGGGGTGAGCGCGGGGCAGGATTGTTCCGGGGGGGGGAGCAGAGGGGCCCTGGGTGCCCCCGGGGCGGCCGTAACGGGTGCGGGTGCGCAGGGCGGCGGGGGCTGCGGCTGGTGATGGAGTACCTGCCCAACGGCTGCCTGCGGGACTACCTGCAGAAGAACCAGCACCGCCTGGAGCACAGGAGCCTGCTGCTCTACGCCTGGCAGATCTGCAAGGTGGGACCGTGTCCTGTGCCCCCCCACACACCTTGGGGGCATGGTGGCACAGGGGTTCTCCCGTGTTGTGTGTGTCTGGGGGGGGTCTGGATGGGGACAGAGCGGTGCCACCGCTCACGCTGGGGGGGCACAGCCTGGGTGGTGAGCGGCTGCGTCCTGCACAGGGCATGGAGTACCTGGGGGCGCAGCGCTGCGTGCACCGCGACCTGGCCACCAGGAACATCCTGGTGGAGAGCGAAACCCACGTCAAGATCGGCGACTTCGGGCTGGCCAAGCTGCTGCCGCAGGACAAGGACTACTACGTGGTGCAGGAGCCCGGCCAGAGCCCCGTCTTCTGGTGAGGGCATCGCGGTGCTGGGGGGGGGGGGGGGGACGCGCAGCAGCATGGCCGGACCCGGTGCTCAGCACCCTCCCACCGGCAGGTACGCGCCCGAGTCCCTGGCTGACAACGTCTTCTCCCGAGCATCCGACATCTGGAGCTTCGGGGTGCTCCTCTACGAGCTCTTCACCTACAGCAACAAGAGCAGGAGCCCCTCGGAGGTGAGACCCCCCCGGGACCCCACCTTCCCCTGTTACCTGGCCGCTGCCTCCCCATGTTCACGGCCCCCCTGCGCCCCCCAGGAGTTCCTCCGCATGATGGGCACCGAAAAAACGGTGCAGATCATCTGCCACTTGCTGGAGCTGCTGAAGGACAACAGGCGGCTCCCGGCACCACCCGGCTGCCCCGTGGAGGTGAGACCCCCCCCCCCCAGCACGGCGGGGGTCCCAGGGCAGCACCGCGCCCCTGACGCCCCCGTCCTTGTCCCCAGGTCTACGCGCTGATGCTGAGCTGCTGGGCTTTTTCCCCCGGTGCCAGACCCACCTTCAGCGAGCTGGCGCCCAAGATCGAGGCGCTGCGGGACGGCCGCAGCAAAGCCCGCGGGTAGTTGGTGCCAGAACCCCCCAGAAACAGCGTTCTGGGGGCCCTGCTGCAGCCCCCCGGCTCCCCAGCCCCCCCCATGTCCCTCCCCAGCATGATGCGCTGACGGACAGACGCACGGACGCAGCGATGCTTCGAGGGGCTTTAATGGCTGCGGTGCCGCTGCTGGTGGTTCACCTCCTGCCTGTCACCGTGCCCAGCGCAGCAGGATTTGGTCCATTTCTAATAAATTTTGGTAAATTTGGAAGCTGTCGAGAGGAGCCCACAGGAGGGGGGATGCATGGGAAGAGGGGCCGCGCACCCATGTCCCCAACTAACAGCAGCGAGCTCAACCCTCCGACGAGCCACCAGAGACTCCCCTGGGCGCGGGCACTAGCAGAAGGGCAGCAGCTCCTGCCGGGTGCAGCCGTGGGAGCAGCAGGAACCAGCAGGACCGGGGGGGGCCACACTGGGGGGGCCGTGGCCATCGAGGCGCCCAAAGAGGTCGGCTGGAAGAGAGCAGGGAGGGGTGAGCGCACCGGTGGGGCGCCCCCCGTGTCGGGTGTCCCCGTGCTGGGGAGGGGGTCCCCACGCTCAGCACTCACCGAAGGCTGCCCGGGGGGGACGGCTCCAGCGGGTGCCCCCGCACAAGGCCACGAGGGTGCGGATGAACTCGCGCCCGCACAACCTCAGCGCCGGCTCCTCGGCGGCACCGGGGGCGGCTGCCAGCACCGCGAGGGCTGCCAGCACCCAGCAGCGCATGGCGCGCGGCGGCACGGCCCCACCGTGGGCTGGGACGGGGGTGGCTGCGCCCACGGCACCGCCGCTTATATCCCCTCCCACGGCCCTGAGCCCGGCACGTGCGTGGGGCAGCCATCTGCGGCTCGGCACGGCACGGGCTGTTCCTGGGGCTGAGCACCCCGCCAGGGCCAGAGCTGCCCCCACCGAGGGTTATCACCGACCTTGCAGCCGCAGCCTCGTGGTGCTGGGAACGGAGCAGGGAGCGCAGGGAGCGCAGGGACCTCGGGGCTGTGCTCGCCCGTGATGTGCACCCTCAGTGGCGAGCGGACACCCCCTCGCCTGCCCCTCATCCCCCCTAAGTGCTCACCCTGCCGGGGACCCCCTACCCCAAGCCCACGCTCCCCCCAAGCTGGCCCTGTCCTACCCGTAGCCCCCCTGCCAGCCTCGCGGGCACAGTGCGGCACGTTTCCCCTGCCCTAGGAAGGCACCGGACCCCACGCCCTCCTTTCCAAAATCCACTCCTTTATTCTCCCACGGGTGCTTCGGAGCTCATCTGGCCAAAACAGGGCAGGTTCTGGGGCAAAACCAGGCAGAATCCGGCCAGGAGAAGGGGGAGCCCTGGTGGCACTCAGCAGCCACAGTCCGGAGCTCAGCACCGCAGACGCCGCAGCAGAGCCGCGGGCCAGCCCCACGCCAGCGTTCCTCAGACCCCTCGCTCACGGCAGTGGCATCGAGCAGCAGCAGCGGCACCGTCGCGTCCTGGTGCCTCCCAGACGCCGAGCACCCTAGAAGAAAATCACCTTCCTCCCGCAGCTCAGATGGGGCTCGTGGATGGCCTGCCACATCGCGGCCGTCTCGTAGGACACGAAGCGGTGCACCACCAGCAGCTCCCGGTAGTAGCAGGGGTCGAAGGAGTCCCTGTTGTGGGGGACGTAGATGCCCCCGATCCGGATGCCATTGTGGGAAGCGGGGCGCAGCCCTGCCTTCCTCAGGCACATGCCCAGGTAGGCGTCGTCGATGGGGAAGAGGTCGATGCTCTGGGATTCGCGGTAGATGACACGGGCGGTGAAGCCGGACATGAGCATCCCGCCACCGCTGCAGTAGGGCGGGTACAGCCCCGAGGGCATCAGCTGCTTGGGCACGAAGTACTTGCTGCCCCTATCCCGGATGGGCCCCGTGTTGACTAAGAGGTAGCCCACCATCAGGTGCTGGTTGCCCTGGGAGGTCTTTATGAAGCGAACCACGTTGTCCGTGTTGACGAAGACGTCGTCGTCCCCGTTGAAGACGAAGTGGACGCCGGGGCAGTGCTGCTCCAGCCAGGCGTGGAAGAGCACCTGCTTCAGCGTCAGGTTGAAGAAGGTGTCGCTGAAGTCCCACTGCAGCACGTCCCTGTGCTCCCGCTGCTCCAGGTGCAGCAGCCAGCTGAGCTTCCTGGCATCGCGGGCGTTGGGGGACACCCCGATGAGGAAGACCCTGCGGATCTGCGCCCCTTCGAAGGTCCTCTGCTGCCCCCACGTCTTGCGGATCACCTCCCGCCGCTCGTAGTTGGCCGGCGATGACTTGATGGCCAGGAGGAGGGAGATGTTGGACGACCCCTGGGGCCCCCCGCACTTCCCGGGGACGTTGAGGAGCTGGGGGAAGGACCGGCAGTGCTGGTAGCTCATGAAGTCCTTCACTTGTTGGGGCAGCTCCTCGAAGCCGGAGATGTTGTACACCGAGCTGTTGGCCACGCAGGGGGCGGTGATGGGCAGGGAGTGGGTCGGGGGGAGGCTGGGGGCCACGGTGGGGCTGGGGACGGTGCTGGGCCCCCAGTGCTTGGTGGGGTCCAGCAGGAAGCAGAGCCCCAGGGCCCCGATGGCGGCCAAGCCCAGCTTCCCGGCTCTGCTGCACCGCTGGGGGAGGATCTGCAAGAGACAGGGAGCAGGGCTCGGTGCCGCTCGTCCCCGCAGCCCTTGGTGCCCTCCCCACAACGCCCACGGGTTCCCCACCGGGGCCGAGTGCCCTGTGGCAGGGAAGGGACCATGTGGTTCCCCTGTGCCGATGATGACGGTGGATGCTGAAGGCTCTCGGCTCCTCTGTGGGCACCGGTGCTGCCGGTGGAGTTCGAGCACTGCCTGGGCCGCGTTCCAGCTCCCCAGCACTGCCCCACAGAGCCCTCTGGGGGCTCCTGGACGGGGACCTTGGGGTGTCCCCGTGTCCCCACCACCCTCCCAGGGCCCGCGCTGGCACCCCAGGGGCACTGCGGGCCGGGGCAGCCAGGCACCACACCCCTGCGTCTCCGGAAAGGGGAGGAGGTTCAGGCGCTGCAACCCTCTCCACCCCACCAGCTACGTAGCAGGGCAATTCTGCCCTTCTCTTCCCCGTCTGCTCTCTTCCATCCTTTTGGTCCCAAGTCCACTTCCGCCTCCGTGCCAAGAAAAAGGGATCCTGCCCGGGCAGAGGCAGCCTGCTCTCGCTCGCAGCTGGGGCAGCCCAGCCTTGGCCAAGGATCTGCGCACCGCACCGGGCAGAGCCCGGACGGGGGACACGGGATTGCTGCCCCAAGGGCTGGGGACGGCCGTGGGCCACGCCGGCAGCAGACAGGGGGGTTACCCAAAGGAGTACCCTTGGCTGAAGGTGGCGGCGGGGTGGGCCCGGTTACACGAAGCCCACCCGGACTTGCTGCGAGCAGCGCTGGCCCCCAGAGACAAAGCACAGGGGCAGGGGTCTCACGGGCAGCACGGGGGCCCCGGGCACTTCTCACCCACCACGCAGAGCCTGGCTGCCAGGGGCAGGATCCAGCCAGCCCCATCCCAGCACCCAGCTCGGACCCCCCCCCCCCCCAGGGCACTGCAAAGAGCTGCGAGTCTCCCCCCCCCCCCCCAAACCCCCCCAAGTCTCCCGGTACCTTCCCACAGAGCCGGCCCCAAGCCATCCTGGTGCCTGCCAGGGAGCATTATGGTGCAATTACCCCGCTGCAGCGATCCTCCCCCCGCCCGGTGCCACCCATCTGCCCAGTCTGTTTGTCTGGCTGCCCGCCCGCTGCAGGTGGGGCAGCAGCACCCATGGGTGCGGGGAGGAGGCTCAGCCCCGGCTCCCCCCCAGCGCTGGAGCCCCCCCGGGTGGGCTGCTCAGCACCGCAGCCCCGTCCCCGAGGAGCAGCCCGGGGGCTCCGGGGATGGGCGTCGCGGCGTGGCGCAGGTGGGAGGCGGATATTAGAAAATAAAGTGTTTAATAAAAGAGCATTTCCTGCTCCCTTCACAGCACGGGGGGGGGCGGCGGGGGTCCGTCCGCCGGGCAGCAGGAGACGACGCGGTTACAGCCACGGGGGGGGGGGGGAGGAAGAGGAGGAGGAGGAGGAAGAGGAGGGGGGCACCCCCTCCCCGACAGCCTCCATCCAGTGTTTTGAGTTCACACAACCAAGGGGGAAGCCCCGGGGGGGGGGGCTCGGAGGCTCCAGCGGGAGGCAGCTCAGGACCCCGCCAGGTAGATCCCTGCAGGGAAAGGCAGTGAGGGGGAGGCTGCGAGGATGGGGGGCACGAGCCCGCCAGGCTGAGCATCGCTGGGGGGGCACCGGCCGGAGAGGGGGGGGGATGGAGCTCGGGGGGGCAGGGAGGGGACTTTGGGCACCGTGGGGAAGGGACCCCGTGCGCCCCAGGGCTGTAGGGGACAGGGAAGGGACCCCGTGCACCCCAGGACAGTAGGGAATGGGGAAAGGACCTCATGCACCTCAGAGCTGTAGGGGACAGGGGAGGGACCCCGTGCACCCTGGGGCTGTAGGGGACAGGGAAGGGACCCCGTGCGCCCCAGGACAATAGGGGATGGGGAAAAGGCCCCATGCACCACAGAGCTGTAGGGGACAGGGAAGGGACCCCGTGCACCCCAGGACAGTAGGGAATGGGGAAAGGACCCCATGCACCGTGGGGCTGTAGGGGACAGGGGAGGGACCCCGTGCACCCTGGGGAGCAGGGAAGGGACCCCCTCCATGCAAGACAAGGCAAGGAACCCGCGCTTATAGGGCCCGGGCAGCCGTACCCGTAGCAAACCTCTTCTTGACCAGCGACATGCGGTAGCCGGCGCTCGCCAGCTCCACCTCGACGCCCGACAGCGTGCTGCCCTCGCTGCTGAACTGGGCCGCCACAGGGCTGGGCTTGCTGGGCCCGCAGAGGGGCTCCCAACTGGCCGAGAGCCGGCCGCTGCCTGGGGGGGGACAGCGCAGGAGGTGGGGGACCCGTCCGTGTGCCCACGGAGCAGGGGGAACGAGCCCGGGGCAGCCCAGCAAGGGGATGGATCCAGACCCTGCAAGAAGTAGGGGGGGGGGGGGCGCAGCCTCACCTCCCTGCCCCGGCGCTCCGGGGACATCCAGCAGCTTCCAGAGCAGCCTCTTCTCCTCCAGGTTCCTGCCGGGACACGTCCCCAAGTCCCTGACCACCCAGCTCCGTCCCCACCAGCCCCACATCCCCGCCACCCCTACCCGTTTCCCAAGCCCAGGGTCCCCCCGTCCTCCCCACCCCGGGGGTCCCCGTGTCCCCCCCCCGCCCCCCCTTTACCAGCTGGCAGCCGGCTGCAGCCGCACGTTGGTGACGGGCTCGTCCAGGGGCAGCAGGACGTGGACGTTGGCGAGGGGCACGGGCAGGGCGAGGGCGCCGGCGTTGTAGCCGTAGTCGACGCTGACCCGCGTGGCGCCCGGCGAGCAGTCCCAGCGCACGCACAGCCGCAGCGGTGCTGAGCTGGGACCCAGCCGGGAGAACTGGGGTGGGGGGGGGAGGCAAAACGGGGGGTTAGGGGGGGCTCAGGAGGGGTGCCGGGACCCAGCCGTTGGGGTGCTGGACCCCCGTGGTCGCCCCGCGCCGGGCTCACCTGGTACTTGAGCAGAGCCACGTTGTAGTAGGACGCGGCCGGGCTCTGCTCCGCCTGCTTCTGCAGGTGCCCCGTCAGCGCGGCCATGTTCAGCCAGAAGTCCTTGGTGCTGGGGTCGCTCTGCGACGGGTCGCTGCGGGGACGGGGGCGACGGCGGCGAGAAGCATGGGGACGCCACCGCCTCCTCACCCCGGGGACACGGGCACCCCGAAACCCAGCACCCCCGGCTCCCAGGGCGCAGCACCCCACGTGCCCCAACACCAGCGCCCCACTGCTGCACCCACCTGCTCCTGGGGGCACCCAGGACCTCCCAGGGAACCAGGCACCCCCCGCACCCCAAAACCAGCTCCCCATCACCACATTCACCACCCTCCCAGGCTGCCTGCTGGCCCCCCCCAGCACCCTGAGCGCCCCAGCACCAGCTCCCCATCACCGCACCCACCGGCACCCCGTGCGCCCGCTCTGCCCCCCCCACCCATCCCCAGCCCGTGCCACGGTGCCACCGCGTCCCCTTGTCCCCGCACCTGTAGAGCAGCTCGGCGTTGGGCAGGAACTGCTCGATGGCGCCGGTGTTGAGCAGGCGGAAGCTGAGCACGGGGGGGGCCATGCCCCCGCTGAAGACGCGGACGATGCCGGCGGGGAAGGACATGGTGAGCTCCCCCGTCACCTTCACCAGGCAGCTGCCGGGGACAGGCAGGGATCAGCGGCCGGCCCCGGCAGCCCGGGGGGGGCCTGACCCTGGGGAAAAAAAAGGGGGGGGGGGTCCCATCCTGGTGCCCCCGTACCTGTCGGCATCGCGCCCCTTGAAGTACGCGTGCACGTACTCGGTGAAGGCGGTGGCCACGGGGAGCGCGTCCTGCGAGCCCAGCACCACGGGGCTGGGGCCCCGCGATATCCCTGGGGGGGGGGGGGGGGGGGGGGTACAGACCCCATCAGAACCCAACAGGTCCCATTCCTGTCCGCCCCCCCCTTCAATAGGGACCCCCCCCGGACCCACCGAGCGCCGGCTGGCAGACGGCGAAGAAGCCGCGCTCGCCCAGGCTGGCGGGCGCCGAGTGCGAGGGGCCGCAGCTCCACGAGGGCGAGGGGCTGAGCGAGCGCGACTGCGGGCAGAGGGGGTGTCGGGGGGGGGCTGGGGGGGGGGGGTCCTGCCCCCCCCACCCCCCAAACCCCGCTTTCCCCCCCACCTCCCCACGCACCAGGTCGGTGTTGCTGCCCGCAGCCGGGCCGGCCGCCGGCCGCTTCGTCCGGGAACGGCGAGGGGGGGCCACCAGCGGGACCTCGCGGGGGGTGGCGGCGGCGGGGCGAGGGTCTGGGGGGGCACAAAGGGGGGGGCACAGAGGGGCAGAGACATCCACGGGGGGGGTGGTCATGGGGGGTGTCAGCAGCGCAGTGAGTTTGGCGGGGGTCAGCCCCAGCCCTCGGGCACGATTTGGGGGGGGCAGAGCTAAGGGTGATTTGGGGACAGAGCGAAGGGTGATTTGGGGGGGCAGAGATCAGGATAATTTGGGGGGGGGGGACAGAGCTAAGGGTAAAGCTCCCTTGGAGCCCCTCACTCACCTGGCTCAGGCTGCAGAGGGGGGGCCCCCGGTGTGTCCCCCTCGGGCATCCCCGTCCCCGACCCCTGGCAGCTCCACGGGGAGGGGCTGGAGGACTCCCCCCCGCTGGGGGGGGCCGGGGAGGAGGAGGAGGACGAGGCCGAGTTGGAGGAAGGTCGGGGCTGCGGGGGCCGGTCCCCGGGGGGGCTGCGGGGCCGCAGCCAGGGCGGGGGCTCCCCGAAAGGGTCGGGAGAGGGGGGCTGGGGGGGGGGCCGTGCCGCGGGGGCGTCCCCGGGGCGCCGTCCCCCCCCCGTCCTCCTCCCAGAGCCCCTCGACCCCGGGGCCGCTGAAGACGGCGAAGCCGGGCAGCTCGGGCAGGCGCCCCCCGGGGCTGCGGGGCCGCGGCGGGGGGGGGTCCGGCTGCGCCCCCCGCTTGGGGTGGGGGCTCTGCGGCGTCCCCGGCTGCGGCGTCCACGGCCTCGAGTCCGGGGAGGGGACGGGAGCGGGGTGCGAGGGCGAGTCCAAGCCCGAGTCCTCCACGTTCTCCGGGGAGGAGGAGGAGAAGGGCGAGGAGGAGGAAGTCAGGACGTAGGCGCGGGGGGCTGCGGGAAGACCCCCGTGTCAGAGCGCTGCGGGGGGGTGGGGGGGGGGGGCAGCTCCCACATGTTGGGGTCCCCCCGGCCCCCCCATACCCCAAAACCTCACCCGGGAAATCCTCCGCTTCGAAGGCTGACTCCAGGGGGGGCCCGAAGAGCGCGGCGGGGGGCACCGTGTCCGGCAGGGCTTTGCTGGGGGGATGCAGAGGGGGGGGGCTCAGGACCTGGAGGGGGGGCTCAGGACCTAGAGGGGGGGCTCAGGAACCCCCAGCCTCCCCCCAGTGCCTCCCCAACCCCGTACCTGGTCGCCTGCGCCGCCGGGCGCCCCCTCCCTGCGCTGTCACCTGCACGGAGAGGGGACGCGTTTGGGGACCCGGAGCCACCGCCCCCCGCCCCGTGCCCCCCCCCGGCCCCCCAGCACGGCCTCACCTGCCACCAGCGTCCCCTCGGGGTCGGCAGCAGTGCTCGGGGCCGGGGCCAGAGCCGCCACGTGCCCTGGGGACGGACGGGGACGGGCAGCGTTAGGGGACACGGGGACGGGGGACACGGAGCCCGGCCGGACCCCGAAGCCCCGGGGGGGGGCACTTACGGGATGACTGCCGCTTGACGGTGCCCTGCAAGACACGGGGGTGCGTGGGGGGGGGTGTTAGTCCTGGTATAGCCCCCCTCCCCTCCACCGTGTCCCCCCACCCCGAGCCTCACCCCGACACCGGGGGGCAGGATGAGGTTTCCCACGGTGGCCTTGAGCTGCTCCACGGTGGCCTCGGCGCTGCCGCCGGCCCCCCGGGGCTGCACGGGCTTGATGTGGACGTAAAACTTGCGGGGCTCATCCTCGTCGTAGTCCGAGTCGCTGGAGGAGCAGCCGTGGTTCTCCGCCTCGCCTGAGCCCCCCCCGGTCAAGGCAACACCCCCAGCTCGGGCACCCCAAAACCCCCAACCCCCCCCCCCTCCCCAGGACGGCACAAGGATATCGTGGGGCAGGTCCGGGCGCACGCTGAATCCGTCCTCGTCCACCTCCGGGCAGGCCTGTGGGGGGGGCGGGGGGGGCTCAGAGGGGTGCTGGCTCCCCAGTCCTCCCAGTCCACCCAGTATGGCATGGGTAGGGGAAGGAGCCGGCACCGCTCGTCGGGCCACTCACCGCATCGGCGTCTGGGGACTCCCTGGGGAGACGGCGGCAGAGTTAAGACCCGAAATGGGGATGGGGTGGGTGGGATGGAGAGGATGGGATGGGGACGGGATGCAGGGGATGGGACGGGGTGGAATTATATGGGATGGGATGCAGGGGGTGGGACGAGATGGGATGGGATGCAATATAGGGGATGGGATGGGATGGGATGCAATATAGGGGATGGGATGGGACACAGAGGGTGGGACGGAGAGGATGACAGGGGATCCAGGGGATGGGATGGAAAGAATGGGATGGGACAAGATGGGATGATATGGGATAGGATGCAGGGGATGGGATGGGATGGGATGGGACGGAGAGGAGAGGACAGAAGGGGATGCAAGGGATGGGACGGGACGGGATAGAGGGGATTGGGCTGGAGGGGACGGAGTGGTACGGGATGGGACAGGGTGGGATGATACGGGGTGGGGACGAGAGGGTGGGATGGGAATATCTCACCCAGCATCACGCTCCCTCTCCTTGCGGCTCAGCCCAGGGATGCGGAAGGCTTTGCTGCGGCTCCTTTTGGGCCCTGGGGGGGCACAGAGCAGTGAGCAGCCCCCCCCCGGGGATCCCTCCCCTCACCCCCCCCCCCCCCCCGGGCGTGGGGCTGAGCAGGGGGCAGACGTACTTGCCTTCCTGCGCTGGAGCCAGCCGGTACTCGTCGAAATCCAGCACGCCTGCGAGCAAAAGGGGGGGTCGGAACAGCTCGGCGGCTCCCCCCTCGTACAAAGTGGGGGCCCCCCCCCCCAGGCTGCTGCCCACGACCTCACCTGGTCGCTCCCGCCCCGTGCCCTTGCTCTCGGCAAACCTCCGCAGCAGCATCTCGGTGCCGATGTTCTCCACGTTTTGCTTGAACTCCTCGTGCACCTGCAGAGCGGAGGTGGTGGCATGGGGGGGGGGGGGGGGGACACGACACACCGAATGACACGGGGGGGGGACACACGGGGCTGGCGGTGTCCCCCCCCGGGGCCTCACCTGCCCGATCTGGACGTGGGTGTCCTCCACCGAGTGCGAGTAGGAGCCGATGAGGCCCTTCATGTGGCGCAGGTGGGCTTCCTCCACCTCCTGGAAGCGCTGGGGGAAGGAGAAGGGGGCGATGTCCCCAGGGGCTGGCGTGTCCCCAAGGACCGGAGTGTCCCCAGGGGTCTGGCGTGTCCCCAAGCAGGGGTACCCAACCAGGGTGCCACGTCCCCAAGCGCCACCATCCCCACGGAAGCGCGCCCGGCCACTTGGGCGCGTCCCCAAGGTTGGGTGGCCCGACCGTGGCAGGTGGCACGTCCCCGAGGACGGGTCCCCGAGGACGGGTCCCCCGCGGGGAGCCGCACCATGGCCGAATCCAGCATCCTCTGCTCGAAGTCGGCGCGGGCGGCGTTGTACTTGTCCACGGCGCGCCGCAGCGCCTCGCCCGCCTTCCTCGACTTCAGCTCCGCCTGCGGGGCGACGCGGCGGGCGTCAACCGGAGGGGGGGGAAGGGACAGAGGGGACAATTTTTTTGGGGGGGGGGACACCCCCGTGGTGTCACCTTGTCGATCTCCTTCTGGCTGGTGCCCTCCTTGCGGAGCCGCTCGTACTCCTGGCACTTGCTGTGGTAGCTCTCCTTGGACTTGGGCAGCAGCTGGGCCACCCCGTGCAGGAGCTGCACGGCCTCCAGCGTGCCCGCCGCCTCCTCCTTCGACTTGGTGGGGGGGGTAGAAATAAATGAAATAAACCCAATAAACCCGGGGTTGGGCGAGGGGGGGGGTGCTGGGGGGGGGGGGCAGCGGCACCTTCTTGTGCACCCGGCCCTGCTCCTCGCCGTAGCGCGAGATCTCCTTGATGAGCTCGTGGAGCTTCTTCATCAGCTCCAGGTGGCACAGGGCCAGCTTGTCCGAGGAGATGCGGAACACCTCCCAGAGCGGCGCGAAGGTCCTGGAGGGGGGGGGCAAAAAAAAAAAAAATACGGCTCAGCAGGGCCCCCCCCCCCCCCCCCAAAAAAAAATCCTCCCCCTCCTTCCCCGCGCCACCCTCGGGTGCCCGCGCTCACCCCAGCTGCGTGCCGTTGGTGGCCATCTTCGACAGCTTCACCATGGCCTTGGCGTAGTTCTCCTCGATGGCGGCCCTAGGGGGGGGTGTGTTTTTTTTTTTTTTTGGGGGGGGGGGACACCTTGGGACACCCCCCCCCAGCACCTCGGGGGGTCCCACGCGTTGCCCCCCCCCTCTCCCCGGCACCTCTCGCGCACGAAGTCGGCCAGCTCCTTGGTGGAGATCTGCGCGTGCTTCATGTTGTGGTAGAGCACGTCGAAGCCGTGGTTCTTTTCGCCCTGGGGGGGGGGGGGCAGAAAAAATAATATGTGCCCCCCCCCCCCCCCAAAAAAAAAAAAGTGCCAGCACCCCCAGTTTGGGGGGGGGGGGGGGGGGGGGGGAACGGGGCTGCGGGGCACCCCCAGGAGCCGCGCCACGGGGGCAGGAAGGGGGTGGGCGAGCGCTGGGCGCTATTTGGGGTGCTGGGCGCCCCCCCGATTAGCACCGGGGGGGGGGGGGGATGAAGTGCCCCCCCCCCAGCACGGTGGGTGACCCCCCCGTGGGGAAATTGAGGCATGGCGGTGGGGGGGGGGGGGGGGGGGCACAGCTGGCGGGGACCAGGAAGCAGCGCGGCGCCGGCAGCTTCCTCCTCTGGGGCCGGGGATCCCCGCGGCACCCATGGGTGGGGGGCACCCATGGGTGCGGGGGGGGGCACCTATAGGTGGTGGTGGGGGCACCTATAAGTGGGGGGGGGGCACAAATTGGGGGGGGGGGGGTCCGGGCTTACCCAGAAGTGCTCGGCGAAGTAGGACATCTTGGAGGCGAGGGGGGGGGGGCAGCGGCGTGGCGCGGCACCCAGCACCCTGGGGACACGGCGGTGGCACTTTAGGGGGGGGGGGGTCCCAAGGGTGCCCCCCCCACACACTTTGTTCCCATGGGTGCCGTGGCCATGGGAACCCCGCGGGGGGGGCTGGGGGGGCAGCGCTGGGCCCGACACCAGATACGCAGCTCAATAATAAATGAGCGGCGGCTGCTGCGCGCCGGCGGCCCCGGCACCCTGACCCCCCCCCCCCAAAAAAAAAACACCCCCCCCCCGAAAAAATAACCCCCCCGTAAAACACAGCCCCCCCAAATAACCCCCCCCGAAACACCCCTCCCAAAATACCCCCCCCCAAAAATACAGCCACCTCCCCCAAAACGCAGCCCCCACCCCCCCCAAAACCACAGCCCCCCCCCCCAAAAAAAGGTGCCCCCCCCACCCGGCGTGTGAAGGACCCCGTGGGGGGGTGGCGGGGGGGGGCAGCACCCTGGTCCCCCCCCCCCCCCCCAGGTTTGTGCCGCCCCACGCACGGAGCAAAACAGGAAACCGGCTCGTTGTGCATGGCTGGGGGGGGGGCACGGTGCTGTGCCCCCCCCCGGGACGGTGCTGAGCCACCTGTGCCACGGGGGGGGGGCTCAGCGGGGCGCCCCCCCCCGGTTTTATTTTTGGGGGGGGGGGGGGGGGACAGCAGTGACCTTCATGGGGGGGCCTGGGGGGGGGCTGCTCCCCACATGGGGGGGGTGCGGGGGGGGGCACGGGGGGGGGGAGTCAGCACATGGGGGGGCGCGGGGGGGGGCACAAAGGGATGCCCCCCCCCGAAAAAAAAATATATAATTCTAATTAAAGGAAATAAGAATAAAAGGCGGCACCTGCGGGGGGGGGGGTTGGGGGGGGCGTAAATGGGGGGGCGTAAATGGGGGGGGGGGGTTGGGGGGGGCTGCATAAATGGGGGGATTTTGGGGGGGGGCTGCGATGAATGGGGGCTGCGATAAAAAGGGGGCTGCGATAAAGGAGGGGGCTGCGATAAACGAGGGAGCTGCGATAAATGGGGGGGCTGCGATAAATGGGGGGGGCTGCGATGAAAGGGGGGGGGCCGCGGGGGGGGGGGCGCGGGGGGGGGGGGCACTCACCTGCGGGGGGCCGCCGCCGCCGCCCCCGCCCCGCTCCGGGCCGCTCCGCGCCGGGGCCGGGACCGCGCCGAGAGGGGGGGGCGCCGCAGGCCACGCCCCTCCCGCCGCGCCGCGCCGCCATTGGGCGCCGCGCCCGGCAGCGGTTACCGCAGCCAGCGGGCGCCGCCTCTCATTGGTCGAGCCCGCCGCGGCTCCGCGCGGGGGGCGGGGCTACATTTGCATATTTAAAGGGGACGCGGCGTGGGGAGGGGGCGCGGCGGGGCGGGGGGCTGAGACCCCCCCCCCGGTACCAGGAGCTCCAGCGCCGTCCCCCCCGTGTCCCCCCCCCCCCCCCATTTTTCCCGTAGCCCCCCCCGTAACCCCCCATTTCCCGTCCCCCCTTCCCATCGCCCCCAGCCCCAGCAGCTCCCGGTGCTCCGCTCCCACCGGCGCCACCCCCCCCCCCCATGCACCGAGCCCCGGTGCGTGTCCCCCCCCCCCCCCCCCCCCGCCGGTATCTCCCCCCACGTGCCCCCCCCCGCGGTGCCACCCGGTGCCTCCCGCCCCGCTGAGCTCACGCCCGGCACCGGCTGACACCGGGCACAGCTGCGGGGGGGGGGGGGGTCAGGGATGGGGAGGGGGGCGTCGGGAGATTTGGGGGGGGGGAGGTTTCGGGGGGGGGGGAGGGATGGGGAGGGTTTGGGGGGGCATCGCCCCCAGACACCGAGGACCCCCCCCCAGGCACCGGGAACCGCCCCCCCAGGCACCGAGGACCCCCCCCCCCAGCCCAGAGCCCCCCCCCCCCCCGCATTCGCTCTTGCGGGGGCGCCCCCACCCCTCGCCCCCCCCTCGCCCCCCCCCCCCGCGGGCCGGGGCGGCGGCGCCGGGCGCGGTCTCCCCGGTAACGCCGCATCCAGCCCAGCCCCCGCCCCGCAGCGCCGCGCGGCGGCCCCGAAACCCCCCCCCGAACCCCCCCCCGAACGCCCCCCCCCCGCGCCGCGGCCCCCGCAGCCCCATCCCACGCCACAGCCCCCCGAACCCCGCAGCCCCCCCAACCCCGCAATCCCCATCCCACCCCGCAGCCCCCATCCTATTTTGCAGCCCCCACCCCACCCTGCAGCCCCCCCCATCCCTGTAGCCCCCCATCCCACAGCCCGCCCACCCCACAGCCTCCATTCTAGTCCCCATCCCACCCTGCAGCCCCCCAACCCCGCAGCCCCCACCCTATGTCGTAGCCCCCCACCCACCCCACAGCCCCCACCCACCCCGCAGCCCCCAACCCCGCAGCCCCCCAACCCCGCAGCCCCCACCCTATTTCGTAGCCCCCCCACCCACCCCGCAGCTCCCCCATCCCCTCCTGCAGCCCCCCAACCCCGCAGCCCCCCAACCCCGCAGCCCCCATCCCCTCCTGTAGCCCCCCAACCCTGCAACCCACACCCGATTTTGCAGCCCCCACCTCAGCTCGGAGCCCCCATCCCACCCGACCCCCCCCAAACCCGTAGCCCCCCATCCCATCACACAGCCCCCATCCCACCCGACCCCCCCCCCCAAACCCGTAGCCCCCCATCCCATCACACAGCCCCCATCCCACCCGACCCCCCCCCAAACCCGTAGCCCCCCATCCCATCACGCAGCCCCCATCCCATCACGCAGCCCCCATCCCAAACCCGCAGCCCCCCAACCCCGCAGCCCCCATCCCACCCTCCAGCCCCCCCAAACCGGCAGCCCCCCCAAACCCGTAGCCCCCCATCCCATCACGCAGCCCCCATCCCAAACCCGCAGCCCCCCAACCCCGCAGCCCCCATCCCACCCTCCAGCCCCCAAAAACCCGCAGCCCCCCAAACCCGCAGCCCCCATCCCACCCTCCAGCCCCCCAACCCCGCAGCCCCCCAAACCCGTAGCCCCCCAACCCCGCAGCCCCCATCCCACCCTCCAGCCCCCATCCCAAACCCGCAGCCCCCCAACCCCGCAGCCCCCATCCCATTCTGCAGCCCCCACCCCCCCTATATCCCCCCCCTACACCCCCCCAAACCCTCACCCCCTCCCCTTCCCACCCCAGGCCCCCCCCCCCCCCGAAGCCCCCCCCCGAGACGAGGCGGCAGCAGCCGGGCGCAGCCTCTCTTTAATGCTCGCTTCCAACAAATCCACCGAAAACGGGCCGGGGGGGGGGGGGGCGCGGGACCCCCCAGCCCCAAAACCCAGCTAAAACAAACCCATAAAGCACCGAAGGGGCCCCCCACCCCACACACACAGACACGATCCCAAGGAAAAGACCCCCGGGGGGGGGGCAACCTCAGATAAATCACCTCCCGCGGGAACTGGGGGGGGCAGGGGAGGTTTTTTCCTTTTTTTTTTTAGGTTTTCTTTTTTTTTTTTTTAGGTTTTCTTTTTTTTTTTCTAGGTTTTCTTTTTTTTTGGTTTTCTTTTTTCTCTCCTTTATTTTTTTTTTCCTTTCTCACGTTATTTTTCTTTTTTCTTTTTTTTTTTCTTAAAAACTCGTTACAAAAAGAGCCATCGAGGAGCCTCCTACAACCCCTTAGTGTTTGCCCCGCGCGCTTTCAGCAGGCGGTGCCTGCCCCCGCGGGCCTCGGGAGGGGGAGGACAGACCCGGACCCCCCCCTCCTTTCTCTTGGTTCCCCCTCCCACCCCCCCCAAAAAAAAACAAAACACACCCAAAACCCCTTAAAAATTGCACGTGACGTTTGGTTCCTTCCAAGCCTTCCGGGGGGCTTCGAGCCCCGGTGCAGCGAGCTGCCAGGTCTCAGCACAAAGCCCCCGGGGGGGGGACACACGAGGTGATGATGGGGGGGGGGGCACGCTTTGCTCTTCGCCGAATTTTTTTTTTTTTGGGGGGGGGGGGCCGTGCGTGCGCGGGGGACGGTGCCGGGCGCTGTAGTGCCGTAGGAGCAGCCGCCCCACGGCCTCGGCACAGCCCCATAGCCGTGGGGGGGCCGTGGTGCCCCCAGGAAGGGGTTCAGCTCCCCCCCCCCCCGAGGGCCGGGTACCCGGGGGGGGGCAGGGTACCCGGGGGGGGGGGGCAGTAGTGGCTTCTCCAGATAAGGGTTGGGGGCAGCAAACAACAAAAAATTTACCCTGTTCAATCGCGGTGCCCGCCAGGATTTGGCCGGGCACGGCCGCAGGAGGGGCCGGATCCTGCCCCGGGGGGGGGGGGGGGGGCAGCATCGCCCCCCCCCCATGGCTGGCAGTGTCACCCCCCCCCCCTGCTGGCAGTGTCACCCCCCCCCCAAGCTGGTCCCTCGCCCCCCGGGGCCGTGCTGGGTGCAGAGTGAGGAGTGCGCGAGCCAGGCGGCGTGACGGTGCGGCACGGGGGGTGCTGCGGGGCCCCCGGGACCCCTGCCAGGCTGGGGGGCACAACTCCCCCCTCCTCCTGCAGCTTCCTACCCCCCTTCCCTCCAAACCACGGCGGCTGGGGGCCGCTGGGTGGGAGGGGAGGGGGGGACAGCGCAGAGGAGGAGGAGGAGGAGGAGGAGGAGGAGGAGGGTGGGGATGAAGCCCACGCCGCCGCCTCCGTGCTCAGAACTCCACCTTGCAGGCGGGGAAGGTCTCATCCTGCATGGCCACGGTGCTGTTGCTGCCCAGCACCGTGATGCCCAGCTCCTGCTGCCGGTCGTGGGTCTCCTGGTACCACTCGTGCATCACCAGCGAGTCGAAGGTGGGGATCAGCGTCACCTGCGGGGACAGCGGCGGCGCCACGTCACCGCCACGGGAGAGCCCCCAGCACCACGACGGGACCCCCAGCACCAGGCCAGGACCCCCAGCACCACGATGGGGACCCCCCAGCACCACGATGGGGACCCCCCAGCACCAGGCCAGAAAACCCCCAGCATCACAATGGGGACCTCCAGCACCGTGGCCAGGACCCCCCAGGACCACGATGGGGACCCCCCAGGACCGTGCCGGGACCCCCAGGACCACGATGGGAACCCCCAGGACCGTGCCGGAGACCCCCAGCACCACAGCAGGACCCCCAAGGACGGTGCCGGGACCCCCCAGGACCACGATGGGGACCCCCAGCACCGTGCCGGGACCCCCCAGCACCACAATGGGGACCTCCAGCACCGTGCCGGGACCCCCAGGACCACAGCAGGACCCCCAAGGACCATGCCAGGACCCCCAAGGACCACGATGGGGACCCCCCAAATCATGATGGGGACCCCCAGCACCACAATGGGACCCCCCCCAGCACCACACCAGGACCCCCAGCACCACGATGGGAACCCCCAGCACCGTGCCAGGACCCCCCAGGACCACAGCAGGACCCCCCAGGACTGTGCTGGGACCCCCAAGCACCACGATGGGGACCCCCCAGCACCACACCACGATCCCCAGCACCACGATGGGGACCCCCCAGCACCACGATGGGGACCCCCAGGACCACAGACAGGGACCCCCCAGCACCGTGCTGGGACCCCCCAGCACCACACCAGGACCCCCAGGATGGGACACCCAGCACCGTGCCGGGACCCCCCCAGCACCAGGCCGGGACCCCCCCAGCACCGCGCCATCACGGCGAACGGGACAAACGAGCCAGGAGGGGACGGATGCCACCGCGCGGGGCTGGTGGCACCGCGGGGATGCTCCATCCCCTGCGCTCGCCGCGTTCTCGCGGAAGACGGGTGGGGGGGGGGACACACACACGCCCGAGGTGGGGGGGCTCACCTGGGTGTCGGTGCCCCACTGGTGCTTGCCGGCCAGCAGGGCGTCCAGGATGGGCCGCAGGACGCCCTCCTTCAGGTGGTCGTCGCCGCTCACCACGTAGCAGAGGGAGCGCACGCGCCGGAAAAACTCCTCGTCCACCGTGCGGGCGCTCCACGAGCCCGGCAGGTACGCCAGGTCCACGTAGACGGGGGGGCCCGGGGGGGCCGCAGCACGTGAGCCTGTAGGGATAAGGACGCAGCTCTAGGGCAGCGAGGGGCAGCCCCCAGCCGCCTCCAGCCCCCAAAATTTCCCCCCACGGGTGTCCCCGTGCCCCCCCTCCCCAGCCCCGTACCTGCCGGCGACGCCCGGCCGGCTCCTGCCAGCGGCTTGGCTCCAGCACCGCGTGCCGTCGCGGGGCCGCCGGGGGGGCCCTTCTTGTCCCCGGGGGGCAGCCTGGCCTTGTCCCCGGCGTCGCGGCCCGAGCTGGCGGAGGGGGGAGCCCTGCCCTTGGTGGCCGGGCCGGTGGGCTTGGGGGTCTCGGTTTTGGGGCCGGCGGGCGCCGAGCCCGCGCGGGACGGGGTGCGCTTGGCCTTGCCGGGGGGCTCCTTCTTGGGCAGCGCCTCGGGGTCCACCATGCAGATGCCGGGCTGGGCGGGGATGGGGCAGGGGTCCTTCATGGGGGCCGGCAGAGGGTCGCGGGGCCTGGGGGGGCCGCGGGGGGGCTGCTCCGAGTCCTCGTCCGACTCCAGCCCGTCGGCCAGGATGGAGGGGCAGTCCTCGGTGGCCGGCGGGACGTCGGAGTCGGAGAGGGTGGGCAGCGACTCGCTGACGGAGGTGGGGGGCGTCTCGCCCGCTGGAGGGGGGGCCCGGCCGCGGCGGCGCGCCGGGGGCTGCGCCAGCTCCTGCGAGGGGTCGCTGTCCGACAAGTCCCGGGGGCTGGCGGCGGGCGAGCGCCCCGATTTGGGATGCTCGAACTCGCAGGGCGACACCAGGCACAGGTCGACGTCGTGGGGCGAGTCGGAGCGGCGGCCGTGCCGCGGCGGGTGGTGCTGGTGGTGGCAGGGCCGCAGGGGCAGGGACAGCCCCCCCTTGGTGGCCGCCGGCTCGGGCTCCGGCGTGCCGCTGGCCCCCCGGGGCCGGGCGCCCTCCTCCTGGGGGGACTCGCTGACGGGGGGCAGAACCTGCTCGAAGGAGACCGAGAGCGACTCGTCCACCTCGGTGGAGTGCGGGGAGCCCACCTCGGCCGGCAGCGAGGGGGTGGTGATGGTGGGCGACACGTCGGGGACGTCGTCCTTGAAGGGGCTGAGGGACAGGCAGCCCGCCTGCTTCTCCTGCGAGGAGCCCGAGCTGTCGTGCGAGGCTCGGCCCGCGCCCGGCGGCCAGGGGGCGTTGGGCTGCTTGGTGGCGCCGGCGCCCGGATCCTCCCCGGCTTCCTCCACCGGCGACTGGTGGAAGGGAGTGTGCCCGGCGCTGGCCGGCCCCGAGCTGGCCGGGGACATCATCTCCAGGGTCTTCTCCTCGGAGCTGCCGCAGGGATCCTCGGCGCCCTCGGGGCCGTGGTTGAGCAGCCCGGTGGGCGTCAGGTCGAAGATGACGCTGCGCTCGCTCTTGGGGGTCTTGGCCAGGGGCGAGGGGGGGCCGACGGCCCTGAAGGGGCTGCCCTCGGGGTAGCGGAAGCGCTGGGGGCTCTCGGGGTCCTCCACGCCGTTCTCCAGGCAGCCCAAATCCGGCCCCCTGCCGGCACCCCCGTTCTCCAGCGGCGAGGGCTCCAGCTCGCTCTCGGCCGTGGTGATGCCTTCGTCCGGCGACTCCTCCTTCCTCCTCCTCCCCTCGGCCCCCGGCGAGGCGCCCGCCGGCTGCATGTCCTCGGGCGAGGAGGACTTGGAGCCCTCCGACGTCCCCGGCTCCTTCTTGGCGCCCGGCTCCTTGGCGGCTTTGGCCTTGGGCTTCTCCGGCTCCTTCTTGAGCGTGGACTTCTTGAGGCTGCCGGCCTTGGCCGGGGGTTTGCGGGCCTCCGGCACCGGCGCTTTGCGGGCCGGGAGCTTTGCGGCAGCCTTGGGCTCTGCCTTGTTCTCCTTCACGTCCTTCCGCAGCGTGTCAGCCTTCACCTCCTTCTTCACCGCCTTCACCTCCTTCTTGGCCTCCCCCTTCGCCTCGCCCCCTCCCTCCTCCTTCTTCAGCGGCTTCTTCTCCTCCTTCCGCGGCGCGGGCTCCTTCTTGGGCGCCGCTTTCTCCTTGCTCAGCTTGGGCTTGGCGTCCGCTTTCAGCTTCTCCGTCGAAGAGTCCAGCTTGGCTCGAGCATCCTTGGCCTTCTCCTCTTCCAACCCCGCTCTCGTCATCTCCCCCGGAGGTTTCGGCTTCTCCTTGGTCCCCGCCTTCACCTCCTTCTTCTCCGCCTTCGGGGCCTTCTCCTTCAGCGCGGGCGCCCCGGCGTCCACCAGGCTGAGCTTGGAGGAAGACTTGAGGCTCTCCTTGCTCTCCGTCCTCCTCTGCTTGAGCTGCTTCTCGGGCTGGGGCGCCGAGGGCCCCTTCAGGTCGTTCTTGGTGACCACGGGGTGCTTGAGGAACTCCAGGTGCTTCACCTTCTCCAGCCCCTCCAGGATGCGGGCCTGGGGCGTGCAGCCGGGGAAGAGGACGCGGATGATCTTCTCGGAGGGGCTGACGGGGTGCCAGACGAGCAGGGCGCAGACGGAGGTGAGGCACTGCAGGGGCAGCTCCTGCTCCTTGGGGTAGCCGTCGCCCGACCACTGCTGCAGGAGGAACTCCAGCTCCTTGGTGCCCTTCACGGGGTTGAGGACGTACATGTCCAGCCGGCCCACTCCCATCTTCTGGAAGAGGACGGTGGGCTCCACGCGGGGGCCGCCATCGCGGGCCAGCGGGTTGGGGCGGATGCCCAACTTCTCCAGGTAGTGCAGCGTCAGGGCGGCCTCGTCACAGCTCTTCAGCACCCGCGAGTTGCCCTTGATGGCCTTCAGCTTCTCGGAGGCGTTGAGGAAGACGACGCCCAGCTCCGGGGAGATGAGGTTCTTGGCCCAGTCCCCGTTGCCCTGCGAGCCCTGCGAGGACGGGTCCTCCTCCAGCTCGGCCAGCTTCCTCTGCAGCAGGCTGTTGACGCCGGGCAGGCTGTCCGTGCCCGCGTGCGTCACCAGGATGGAGTCGATGCGGTCCAGGTGCCGGACCAGCTTCCAGAAGGACGACTTGGGGTTGGAGCCCCCGTTGACCAACACGTTGAAACCGTTGACGGCGAAGAAAGCCGAGTCCCCTCTCCCGCCCGGGAAGATATAGCAGCAGGGCTTGGAGAGCTTGAGGAAGCCGACCATGGTGGGGGGCTCGAGGAGGTCGAAGGGGGACTGGGGCTCCAGCGACTCCGAGAGGTACTCCATGAACTCCTCCAGCCCCTCCATCTCGGGCAGGATGCAGCCCGGGTTGTAGCGCAGCTCGATGAAGTCCTGGAGGTTGTGGTGGTCCAAGCCCGAGTCCTTCCACTCCCCGAAGTCGGGGCAGCTGATGGTCAGCCTGGCCTTGGCCGAGGGGTCCGCGGAGCTCAGGATCTCCCCGACCTGCGAGGGGACGGGGACAGACGGAGCTTCAGGCAGGACCCTGCTCGCGCCGCCCGGCACGGGGCACCCGGGGTCCCTTGAGACGGGGCAGCCCCCTCCCTCTACAAGCACAGCGCACCCTTTCCCTGGGGGTTTTGGGGACCCCACAGCCCTGTCCCCCTCCCAGTGCTCACCGCTGGCTGTTTTGGGGACCCCACCGCCCTGTCCCCCTCCCACTGCTGGCTGCAAACACGATGCCCACGGGGTGTCGATCCCTGATTTACACCCACCGCCGGTGCTCAGGGTCAGGATACAGCCAATCCCCCCCCCCTGCAGCAGACAGAGGGATGTGCCTGCAGCGCCGACGCTCGGCCCAGCTCCCCCTCGCTCCACCACCGTGCCGGGAACGCGAGCAGACGACACGGCACGGCCCGGCACGCTGCCCCCCCGCCACCCCGCAGCCCGTCCCCGCACCTCCTTGTCGGTGAAGATCTGGATGAAGTCCCGCAGGGAGAAGCAGCCCGTCTGCAGCATCAGCTCGCCCGTCTCCTCCACGCAGGGCCCCGCGAACACCAGCAGCTTGTGCTGCGACACGTCCGTGATGAGGTTTCGCAGCTGGGGACGGGGAGGGGGGACGTGAGGACGCCTTTAAACCCCCCCACACACGTACACCCCCCACCCTGTGGGGATCCCGCAGCCCCCCCCCCCCCCAGCTCACCTCGTCGCACAGGGACTTGTCGGAGGGGTTGAGCAGCACCAGGGTCTCCAGCACATCGCCGCGGTGGTGGAGGGTCCGCTGACCTGCGGGGACGACGGCTGCCACCCGGCCCAGCACCAAAATGGTCCCAGCAGGACCCCTCCGCGCCCCCCAGGTGTGGATACCCCCAGGGGACACCCCCAAGCCGTGTTGGGCTGGGGGGGACGGACGGAAAAATGCCCAGCACGGGGACAGCCGGGGCAGGGACGGATCCTGCCCGCTTCCCCTGCGGAAGAGGGACAGCCAGCGGCCGGGACGCGGGAGGATCCGCCGTGCTTCCCACGTCCTTCCTGCCGCGGGGAGCGGAGGAAAAGGGGGGGGTGGCTGGGCCGGGGCAGCCCCCCCTATCCCCACCATCGGATGTTCCCTGCGGTCCGGGGGCTTCACCCCCCTGCCCAGACACCCGCCGCCCCCAGGAGCGGGGAAGAACTCAGCTGAGCCCCTGCTGGGGACAACCAGGGGACGGGGACACCCCCATGGGTGCCAACTTGTGAGCACAGGGTGGCGGGGAGGGGTGGGACACGATGTGCCGGCGCTGCGGCCCCTCGAGAAACCGCAGCCCTTGAAGCCAGCGCCGGTGCCCCCCCCCCCCCGGGGGCAGGGGACGCTGTGGCCACGAAGGAAGCGGTTTTCCGGGGTTTTCCACGTGGGAATCACAGGGCTCAGCCCCCGGGGCACGGAGCGGCGGCGGCCGACACCGTCTGGGCACAAAAAAGGGTTTTTACAGAAGCAGCTCGGGGCTCGCAGGGAGCGCCCCGAGCCCTCCGGGGAACGCGTGAATTTGGCACCGCCGCGGGGGCAGGCGAGGACCCCGCCGACGGAGCCGTCTGGGGGCCGTCGCCCCCTCCGGGTGCGCCCCCCCCCCCTTTTTTTTTTTTTTTTTTTAACCTTTGACGATGCTGGAGAAGGTGGCGGAGTGGCGGGAGACGAAGAGCTTCAGCTGCTCGTCCAGGTTGCAGGAGGCGAGGTCGATGTCCCAGGAGCGGATCCCTGCGGGACACGGCGACCTCAGCGCCCGCCGCCCCCCGCACAGAGCCCCGTCCCCGTCCCGCAGCCCGTGTCACCCCCTCCTCCTAGCCCCCGCTGTCCCCTTCTGCACGGCACAGGCTAAAGAAGGGGACGGTTTCGCCGCCCACACAGCCACGGTGGGGACTGTCCCCCCAAATCCACCCTGATCCCCTTCCCATATAACCCCGATCCCGGGGACGTGGCGCAGGGGCCGTGCCGGCGTCACCGACACCCGCGGGGCCCCCAACACCCCCAGGTGGCAGCTCAATTTTTGGGGGGACGCCGCTGCCCTCCGGACCCCGGGAGCACGCCACGGGGGGACGGGGGCGGCGTGGGGGGGTCCCCGGCGCGGGGTTCCCGGTTTGGGGTCCCCCGGTGCGATGCCGGTGCCGGCGGCGCGTGCACCTTGCGCGGTGACTCACGGCCGCGCCGCCGCTGCCAGCCCAAACCTCGTCCCCTGGGGCTCCGGGAGCGCCTCCCCGGCACCTCTTCAAAGGCGGTAATTAAGGCAATTAGCGGTGCCGGAGGTTCTGGCTGCTCCCTGCTCCCATAGCAGGGGTTGGAAGCCCCCCTACCCAGGCAGCAGCCCCAAACCCCAGCAGCCCCCAGCACCCCCGGTACCGGGGGGGGGGTTTCCTGGGGGGGTCGCAACCGCCGCCGCCCGCCAACGGCTCCCCCCCCCCGGTGGGCGATGGCGCAAGGCCACCGGCGTTGCACAAGGCGCCGGCGAGCGTTGGGGCGCAGCCGGGGCCGTTTTCGGGGGGTTCCCCAGCGGTGCTGGGGGTGGCCGGGGGTTTGGCCACGGCCTCGCGTGGGGCCGGGTCCCGTGGGGACACGAGGCGGGGGGTCCTGGCCCCAGGGGGTGACGAGGGGAGGGGACGGGGGCGCAGGGGCGCAGCCACAGCCCCCAGAGCCCGGGGCAGATCCTAGAGGGGCAGGAGGGGGGGGGAGAGAGGGGGGGCAGGGCAGGAGGGGAGGGGTAAGGGGTGGGGGTACCGCGCGTCTGGGGCAGGAACAGGGGCAGATCCTGGGGGGCTGGGGAGCTGGTGCAGATCCCAGGGGTCTGGGGCAGGAGATGGGGCAGATCCTGGGGGGCTGGGGGGGCAGATTCCTGGGGGAGGAGATGGGGCAGATCCCGGGGATCTGGGGGGGGCAGATCCCAGCTCCCTGGTGTAGGAGATGGGGCAGATCCAGGGGATCTGGGGGGGCAGATCCAGGGGATTTGGGGGGGACAGATGCTGGGGATCTGACGGGCAGATCCTAAGGATCTTGGAAGAGCAGATCCAGGGGATCCAGAGGATCCGGGGGGGCAGATCCCGGGTCCCTGGGGCATCAGATAGGGCAGATCCTGGGGACTCATGGACAGATCCCAGAGATCCAGGGGCAGATCCCGGGGGGCTGGGGCAGCAGATGGGGCAAATCCTGGGGATCCGGGGGGGCAGATCCCTGCGGGAGGAGATGGAGCAGATCCTGGGGATCTGGGAGGCAAATCCAGGGGGATTTGGGGTGGCAGATGCTGGGGATCCAAAGGGCAGATCCTAAGGATCCTGGGGAAGGAGATCCAGGGGATCCAGAGCAAGAGATGAAGCAGATCCTGAGGATTATGGGGGGCAGATCCCAGGGGCCTGGGGCAGCAGATAGGGCAGATCCTGGGGATCCAGAGCAGGAGATGGGGCAGATCCTGGGGATCTGGGGGGGGGACAGATCCTGGGTCCCTGGGGCATTAGACAGGACAGATCCTGGGGATCCCGGAGAAGATCCTGGGGATCCAGGGGCAGGAGACGGGGGCAGATCCCGGGGATGCTGGGGGCAGATCCTGGGGATCCAGGGGCAGGAGACGGGGGCAGATCCCGGGGATCCAGAGCCACATCCCAGGGATGATCCCGGGTCCCTGGGGCAGGAGAGGGGGCAGCTCCCGTGGATCCCGGGGCAGATCCCGGCTCCCCGGGGGCAGATCCCCGGGGCAGCTCCCGCGGCTCCCATTGCAGCCCCCCCCCCCGCAGGCCACGGCCCCACCCGCGGAGGCCCCACGGGAGCAGCCCCCGGTGTGTGCGTGTGGGGGGGGGGGAGCGGGGGCGGACCCCCCCGACGGCCCCGCTCCCGGCGGCGGGGCTCAGCCACGCGGGGCCCGGGGCCGGGGCCGGGACCGGGGAGCTCCCCCCGGGCTCACCTCGCTCCAGCTGCTGCAGGGCGGCCGCCAGCAGCCCGGGCCGGTGGCAGCCGCCGCCCACGATCGCCAGCAGCGAGAAGCGGCGCGGCCCCGCCGCGGGGCCCGGAGCCGCCGCCGCCGCCGCCGCCATCTTGGGCGCCCCCCGCAGCCGCCGCCGCCGCCGCCGCCTCCCGCCGGCCCCGCCCCGCGGCAGCGCTCGGCCGGGCCCCGCCCGCTGACGTCACCGCGGGCCAATGGGGGAGCGCGGAGGGGACCGCGGAGGGAGGGGCGGGGGAGAGGAGGGGGAGGGTTAAAGGGGCGATGGCAGGGCGGGGTCGGGGCGGTGGGGCCCGCGCGGCGGAGGGGTGGGCGGGGTGGGGTGGGGTGCGGTGCATGCAGTGCATGCAATGCAATACGGGGTGCAGGACCAAGAGGGTGCAGGGCAGGGTGGGGGTGCAAGGGGGGTGCAATGCAGTGCAATGCAATACGGGGTGCAGGACCAAGAGGGTGCAGGGCAGGGTGGGGGTGCAGGGTGGGTGCAGCGCAGCACAATGCAGTGCAATGCAGTGCTGGGGTGCAGAGCCAGGAGGGTGCGATGCCGTGCAACGCAGCATTGGGGTGCAGGGTGGTGCAGGGCTGTGAGGGTGCAATGCCGTGCAACACAGTGTTGGGGTGCAGGGCGGGGGCAATGCAGTGCAACGCAGCATTGGGGTACAGGATGGTGCAGGGCCGGGAGGGTGCAATGCAGTGTTGGGGTGCAGGGCGGGCGCAGTGCAGTGCAATGCAGTGCAGGGCTGCAGGGCGGTGTAGAGGGCCAGGCGGGTGCAATGCAGTGCGGGGCTGCAGAGCCAGGAGGGTGCAATGCAGTGCAGTGCAGCGTTGGGGTGCAGGGTGGGTGCAGTGCAGTGCAAGACAGGGTGCAAGACCAGGAGGGTGCAGTGCAGGGTGGGTGCAGTGCAGTGCAGTGCAGTGCTGCGGTGCAGGGCAGCGTAGAGACGGGTGGGTGCAATGCAGTGCTGGGGTGCAGAGCCAGGAGGGTGCAACGCAGTGCAGTGCAGTGTTGGGGTGCAGGGCTGTGAGGGTGCAATGCAGTGTTGGGGTACAGTGCGGGTGCAGTGCAGTAGTGCAGGGTGGTGCAGGGTGGGTGCAGTGCAGCGTTGTGGCGCAGGGCCGGGAGGGTGCAATGCAGCATTGGGGTGCAGTGCAGGGTAGGGCTGGGGGGCATAGCGATGGGCAGTGCCGTGCGATGCAGTGCAGGGATGTGCTGTGCACCGCCGTGCAGTGCTGTGGCTATGCAGTGCAGTGCAGGGATGTGCTGAGCACCGCTGTGCTGTGCAGGGGGTGTGCAGTGCAGCGCGCTGCAGCACCAAGCAGCTGCTGACCAGTGCAGGCTGCGCAGTGCGTGGTGCAGGGGAGGCGCTGTGCAGCGCATCACTGAGCAGGATGGGGCCGGGCGGGCAGCGAAGCCCCCTCGCAGCCCCCAGCCCGTTCCCAAATAACTTCCCCAGCACCCAGAGGTGGCACCGCAGGACCCCCCCACCCAACAGAGCAGGCAGCAGTCGGGATCCAAGGCCTTTAATGCACCCCAGGGCCCCCCAGCAGCACCCGCTGGTGGGAGCTGGGGGGGAGAGGAGGTCATGCCCCCCCCGACGAGGCAGGGACCAGCAGCATCCAGGCGGCGGCACCGTCCCCGGGGACCCCGCTGCGCCCGGCCCCTCAGGAGCACTCGAGGACGTGGAGGTTGCAGGCGGTGCCGGGGGGGCAGCTGCAGCGCGTCCCGAAGCGCGCCCCCCTCCGCACCGCGCAGGGCTCCCGGGGCTGGCACTGCGGGACCGATCCCGTCACTGGGGCTCAGCCCCGCAGCGGGGTCTGGTGTCCCCCCCCCCAACCCCAACCCCAACCCCCCAGCACCCCCTGCCCGGCCGTACCGAGGGCACCCGGCCCAGCTTCTTCTTGGCCGCCGGCAGCTCCCGGCTCCGCAGCTTCTCCAGCACCTCCTGCAGCGCCTCGACCTGCACCACGGCACCGTCACACTCCCAAACCACCCCCCCCCCGGCATCGCCCCCTCGCACCCGGATCACAGAGAAAAACAGGCAACAGCTGCAAATCCCCACGTCCCACCGAAAATATTAATTTTCTAACACCCTCCCCTAACAGAGCTGCTGGGATGAACCCAAAAGCGATCCCCCAAAGCACCCAGATCCCAAAGCAGGAAAGCAACCGGCAGCAGGGCACCCCCGCACCCCAAAACCTTGGGCACCTGCAGAACCAGCCCCTAAATGGGGTGCTCCAGAAGCACCCCAGGGTGCCCAGACCCCAAGCCCCGCTCCCCCCGGCCCCCTACCAGCTCCGTCTCCTCCTGGCGCGGGGCCGGCCGCAGCCCCGGCTCCCCGGAGCCCAGCAGGATGAGGCCGGAGCCGGCCACGCAGAGCAGGCAGAGCCAGGCGCTGGCCATGGTGCAGGATGCGGCCCCGGCTGCTCGTCCCGCTTTATAACCCCCCCCCTACAGCCCGCGGGCGGGGGGCAAACACCCGCTGACGCAGACGGGGAGCGGGCGCCCGTCTGCGGGGTGTCCCCCCGCAGCCCCCCGGACTCGGAGCTGACATCAAGAGGGAACGGGGGGTTGGGGACACGTCCCCGGTGACGCCGTCCCCTGGGACCCGCGGGGGCCGCGGGACGGACGTCAGCGCCGCGGCCAATTCCCTGAGCAAACACGGCTGCGGCGGGCGCATCCTGCGCCCCCCCCCCCCGGGGCTGGGGGCCGCGTGGTGGGAGGTGCAGGGACCCCTCGCCACCAGCGCGCGTCTCGCAGACAGGTTTTATTCCCAAGGAGCCGCGGGAGGGGACAGATATGGGACGGAGCCGGGGGGACAGCCCCCAGGAAGGGCTGAGATGCTGAACCCACCGGGGTGGGATGAAGGCTGCTCCCATCCTCTTCGCCACGAGGATTTGTGGGGCCGGGACTCCCAGATCTGTGGGGCCGGGACTCCCGGAGGCGCGGTGACACCAGCAGGGCGCAGGGGGACGGATCTGGCTGGAGGGAAGCAGACACAGGTGAGCAGCAGGGAAGGAGCAATGGGGAACCCCAGCTCCCCCGTCCCCAGGTCCCCCCCCCGTATCATCCCACAGCCCCCCGGCTCTCCCCACATCCCGCAGCCCCCCCATATCCCCCCGTGGACCCCCACCCCCCCTCAACGTCCCCACATTCCTGCAAGGTTCCTGCACCCCCCCCGGAACCTTTGGGGTCCCTGCGGGGTCCCCCACCTCCCTTCACATCCCACAGCCCTGCCAGCCCCCCCAGAGCCCCCCCCCCCCAGCCAGGCTGCGCTGCGATGCCAGGACCCCCCCCCGAGGAGCCCAGAGGGGGGGCTCCCTCCCTGTCCCCCCCCCAAACCCACCTGCCCCCCTACCCTCCTAGCTGCGGGGGGATTTCTTCTGCCGGCAGCACGGCCTCGCTGGGCACTCAGCGGCCTCCGCCCGGCCCTCCCGGAGACCCTGGAGCACAAAAACCGGGGAAGGGTCACGGGGGGCTCCTCCAGGCCCCCCCCCCCCCGCCAAGCCCTCGTTGCCCCCCCAGCCCCCCCGTACCACGTAGAAGCCGGTGTGGTAGCCGCTCATGTACCAGCCCATCAGCATCGCCGCCAAGGCGCCTTCCTCCTCCTCCTCTTCCTCCCACGGGACGTGGGGCCACGGGGGGGGCGCCAGCTGCCGGCAGCACCCGTTAGAGGGGGTTTGGACCGGGGGGGGGCCCAAAATTTGGGGGGGGGAAACCGGGCACTCACCTGGGGGGGCCAGGGGGAGCAGGGTGCCCGCTCGCCCTTCGCGCTCCTCCTCTGCCTCGCAGCGGGGGGGGGCTCCGCCGCCTTGTGGGGGGCGCGGGGGGGGGCAGCGGGGCCCTGCCGTCCTCTCGGCCCCCCCGGGGGGCGGAACCGGCCCGAACCGGGGGAGCCCCCCCGGGAGCCTTCCTCCTCCTCCTCCTCCTCCTCCTCCTCCTCCTCCTCCTCCTCCTCCTCCTCGCTGGGGGTCACGCTCCACGTTGGGGTCCCCGCAGCATCCTGAGGGGGCACGGGGGGGGGGCAGCAGCACCGACCGGGCACCGGGTACCGGGCACGGCACCGGGGCGCACAGAGCCCCTTGTCCCCGGTCCCCACCGGTTTCCCCTGGTCCTCCTGGTTCCCCCCGGGCCGGTGCCGACCCCCCCAGCCCCGTCCCACCCCGGCCCCCCCCCCCCCAGCCCCGCAGCCCCGTCCCGGGGCCGTCCCGGTGCCTACCCGCGGCCCCGGGGCTCTCCCGGCCATGTCCCGGTACCGCCGGGTCCCCCCCGCGCGGCGCCCCCTGGGTAATGCAGTCCCCAGCCCCCTCGGCGCGGGAGGGGGCGGGGCGAGAGGGGACTACAAGTCCCAGCGGGCAGTGCGGCGGGAAAGCAGCGAGAAGGGGGCAGAGCGCCGCCAGCGCGGCCTCTGGCGCCCCCTGGTGGGGGGGGGGGGGCGAAGGGCTGCGGGCGGGGGGGGGACAGGGGGGCGATAAAATAATGAAATAACAGCGAAATAGAGCGAAAGGAGAAAAGGCGAGGGAAAAAAGAGAAAAAATAAAAAAGGAAAGAGAAAAGGAAAGAGAAAAGAAGGAAAAAGGAAAAAAGGAAAAAGGAAAAAGAAAGGAGAAAAAAGGAGAAAGGGAAGAAAAGAAAGAGGAAGAAAGGGGAAGAAAAAAGAAAAGAAAAGAAAAGAAAAGAAAAGAAAAGAAAAGAAAAGAAAAGAAAAGAAAAGAAAAGAAAAGAAAAGAAAAGAAAAGAAAAGAAAAGAAAAGAAAAGAAAAGAAAAGAAAAGAAAAGAAAAGAAAAGAAAAGAAAAGAAAAGAAAAGAAAAGAAAAGAAAAGAAAAGAAAAGAAAAGAAAAGGAGGGGAATAAAAAAATAGAAAAACTTAAATAAAAAATACGATAAATAATAAAATAAAAAAGAACTACAAAAGAACTAAAACGAACGTTTCGCTGACGAACACCACCACCGAATGGGCCCAGACGGGGCTGGGTCCCGGGGGGGTCCCGGTGCGGTCCCGTCCCCCCCCCCCGGCAGGTGGCAGCCGCCGCCCGCCCAGCGCCGGGCTCCGAGCGGGGCCCGAGCAAGCACCGAGCCCCCCCCTCCCCCTCCCCCCCCCCGTCCCGCCCCCCCCGCACGGGGGCGCAGCGGCGCTCGGAGCCCCCCCGGGCACGGCCCCCACGCACGGAGCGTGGCCCCCCCCTGCAAAAAACAACAGCCCCGCGGTGCGACCCCCCCGGTGCGACCCCCCCGCTGCGACCCCCCACGCACGGAGCGTGCCCCCCCCATATTGCACAACGGCCCCCCCAGTGCAACCCCCCCCGATGCGCCCCCCCCCCAACGCACGGAGCGTGCCCCCCCCAAGTTGCAAAGAGCCCCCCCCCCCCCAGTGCATCCCCCCCCAAATGCACAGACCTTTTCCCCCCCCCATATTGCAAAAAAACCGCCCCCCCCCCATGCAACCCCCCCCTTGCACGGAGCGTGCCCCCCCCACGTTGCAAAGAGCCCCCCCCCCCGTGCGCCCACCCCCCCGGTGCCCCCCCAATGCACGGAGCGTGCCCCCCCCCATTGCAAAGCCCCCCCCGGTCCCCCCCCCCCAATGCACGGCCCGTGTCTTCCCCCCCCCATTGCAAAAACCGCCCCCCCCAGCGCACCCCCCCCCCCAGAGTGCAATCCCCCCGGTGCCCCCCCCCATTGCAAAGCCCCCCCCGCCCCCCCCCGCCAATGCACGGACCGTGTCGTGTCCCCCCCATTGCAAAAACCGCCCCCCCCAGCGCACCCCCCCCCAGTGCAACCCCCCCCGGTGCCCCCCCAGTGCACGGAGCGTGCCCCCCCCCATTGCAAAACCCCCCCCGGTCCCCCCCCCCAATGCACGGACCGTCCCCCCCCCCCCCATATTGCAACCTCCCCCCCCGTGCCCCCCCCCTTGCAAAGGACCCCCCCAGCTCCCCCCCCGGGTGCAGCCCCCCCCGGGTGCAGCCCCCCCCCAGGTACCCCCCCCCGGGTGCAGCCCCCCCCGGGTGCAGCCCCCCCCCAGGTACCCCCCCCCGGGTGCAGCCCCCCCCGGGTGCAGCCCCCCCCCCAGGTACCCCCCCCCCCAATGCCCCCCCCCTCCCGTGCTCGCCCCCCCCGGCGCCGTTCCCGGTCCCGGCGGGGGGGGGCCAAGTTTCGGGGCGGGGGTTTCCCCGCAGCCCAACGCGCCCCACGTGGGGCGCCCCCTCGGGCCGCCAATCGGAGCGCCGCCCGCCCTCCGCCCCAGCCAATGGGCGCCGCCGCGCGCCGCCCCGCCCCGCCCGCGGGAGGCTATAAAAGGAGGCGCCGGGCGCGGCGCGGCTCAGAACGAGCTCGGCTGCGGCTGGTGGCGGACGGCGGCTGCTGGGGGAATATCGCGACAGCGACAGCGATATCGCGACAGCGCGACACCAACGAGCCTCGCCGCTCCTTGGATTATCCCTCTCGGGCTTTTTCTTGCGCCCGCTGGATTACAATTGCACCATGACCCTGGAGGAGCTGGTGCCTTGCGATAGCAGCAAGTAAGCGGGGAGGGGGGACGCGACCCGGGGCTGGGAGAGGGGGGGGGGTCCGGCAGCTCCGCAGCCGCTCACCGGGCCCCCCCTTTGTGTCCTCCCCCCCCCCCCAGGATGCAGGCGGTGAGCGAGGCGGTGGAGCGGGTGCTGGTGGCGGCGCAGCGGCAGGACCGGCTCACCGTGGGCGTCTACGAGTCCGCCAAGCTGATGAACGTGTGAGTGGCCGGGGGGGGCCCTCCGGGGCTGGGGGGGCTTGGGGAAGTGGGGGGCAGTGGGTTTTTTTGGGGAGGGTGCAAGGGTCGCGTTCCTGGTGGTATCGGCACGCTGGGGTGCACCGGGGTGTCGGCACCGTGCTCCGGTACCGGGGGGGGGGGGGTGCGAGGTCTGCACCCATCCTGACCCCCCCTTAATGCTGCGTCCCCCCCCCCACAGAGACCCCGACAGCGTGGTGCTGTGCGTGCTGGCCACGGACGAGGAGGACGAAGGCGACATCGCCCTGCAGATCCACTTCACCCTCATCCAAGCCTTCTGCTGCGACAACGACATCCACATCCTGCGCGTGTCGGGCATGCAGCGCCTCGCCTCCATCCTGGGCGACCCCGAGCCGGGCGCTGAGCCCCGCGACCTGCACTGCCTCCTAGTCACGGTGAGTTGGGGCGGTGATTGCACGGCGGTGATGGCACGGCACGGTGCCACCGCGGTGATTGCACGCCACGGCGCTGATGCACGGCACGGCGCTGATGCGTGGTGCTGATGCGTGGCGCTGATGCACGGCCGCGCCGGGTGGCCCTGAGTCACTCGGGGGCTGCGGGGCCGCGTGCCGGCGATGCTCACCTCGTGCTTTCGCCCCCCCCCAGAACCCGCACACGGATGCCTGGAAGAGCCAGGGGCTGGCGGAGGTGGCGAGTTACTGCGCCGAGAGCCGCGACAGGAACCAGTGGGTGCCCTACGTCTGCCTGCAGGAGCGCTGAGCCGGCCTCGCGCCGCCCGGCGCGGTGCCTGAAAGAGGAGGAGGAGGAGGAGGAAAAACCAACCCAAAAACCGCAGGGAGACGGAGGAGAAACAAGCAGTTAAACCAAACCAACCCAAACACCCGCCGATTCTTCATTTTTCTTTTTAAAACCGGAGAGGAGAAGGGAGCAGCCTGGCCGCAGCGGCGGGCGTGGGAAGGACGAGCGGTGCCGGCGGCCCGGCGGGACGCGCGCCGGAGCCGTGCCGAGGAGTCGTGCTTGGCCGCGGGGCCGTGCCGAGGAGCCCCGGGAGGAGACGAGGGCTTTTTTGTTTTCTTTTGGGCGTCCGTGACTCGATTGATGGAGGACTGCGGAGGGACGGATTCGCAGACGAACTTTTTTCCGGGGGGGGGTGACGCTGGCGATGGGACAGGCGTGCAGCACCACGGTCAGTTTTTGCACTTCAAGCCACTTGGAGACCCTGATCCGAATCTATTGCAGAGTCTATTCTTGTACTGATTTAAAATAAAAAATGTATTTGCAATAAAACCCACGTCGGTGTCTGCGTTCGTCTTCTCCCCCCTTCCTGGCCCCTGCGGGGTGTGCGCGGGGGGGGGGCCCTGCCTGGCTTTGCAGGTTTCGGGGTGGGGAGGGAGCAGCAGCTCCGGGCTCCCCTGCCCCAGTGCGGGGCTCTGCAGCCCCCGGGGGGGGGGGACGACAAGGAGGGTGGTGGGGCTTGGAGATTCCCATGGGGTGGGGACAGATGGGTGATCCCGTGCCCTATAGCACATGGCAGCGTGGGAGCCCCCCAGGGCCAGGAAATCCCCCCACGCCCACCCCGGGGGATTTTCTCACAGCACCCACAGCGAGGAGGATTCCCAGGGAATCCCCCCGCCCCCAGGACTCCCCCTTGGCTCAGCGCCCTGCCTTGCACCCCCAGCCCTGGGGGGGGGGAAGGAACGGCTCAGGCCTTGCCCTTCCCTCCTGCAGCCCTGTGGGGTGCGTGGGAGGGGGGTGGTGCCCCCACCCTTATAAACCTGCCCAGGCATCGGCAGCACCTGGGGCTCTTTGCTGCTGAGCGGAGCCCCTTGGGGTGCCCCCCTTGGAGGGGGGGGTCCTGGCTCCTTCTCTCAGATCCCCCCCCAGGTGGGTTCCTGGGGGTGGGGAGGGGCAGAGCCATCACCGTGGGGGAAACCGAGGCAGCGACCTGAGCTCCCCCCCCCTGCCCTGCTGCTTCCAGGGGCTGCCCAGCCCGTGTTTGCACACGCTGGTTGCACGCTCACGCCCACGTGCACACACACGCCCTGTGCTGCTCCGCACCGGTGCCTGGCCCCTGGCCCCAAATGTCCCCACGGGGTCTGCCCTGACCCAGCCACGCGGCCGGGGACGCCCTGTCCCTGCGGGGACCTGCCAGGACCGGGCGCTGCGCCAGCGCTGGCACCGCTGCGCGGGGCTGCAGGGACACAGCCGGGAGGGCAACGCCACGGGGGGGGGGGACATGGCGGTCACCCTGCTGGGGACACAGCAGCCACCGCTCCTCCCGGAGCCCTGTCCTGCTCGGGGTGCCCCGTGTCTTGGGGACGTGCCCCCAGCCCTCCCCTTGGCACCGTGACCGCAGAGGGAAACTGAGGCACGGTGCGATGTGTTTGCCGCTGGCAAAAGGGGGGTGGGGAACACCCCGGGGGGGGGGGGGGGGCGGTTGTGTGCACCCCAGGGGAAAATGCAGCAGGGAAAGGGCCGGAGGCTGGGCTGAGCCTCCCCGAAACTCATTTCACCGGTGACTCAGCACCATGTGGGGCCCCGGTGACCCCGGTGTCACCGCGCTGCTGCAGCCACCCCTGTGCCGAGCGCGTCAGGCAGAGCCGAACCGAGGTCCCGGGGGTGTTGGGGGGGGGGGGGGGGGGGGGGTTAAGAGCCCCCCCAGCACCCCCCCAGCACCCGCACCCTGCACGGCAGCCCCCTGCGAGCAGCAGGCAGCCCCCAGTGCCCCCCCCCCCCGCCGGGCAGGACACCCACGGAGCAGCCCCAGCCCCAGCCGCAGCCGCAGCCCACCCCGGAGCCCACGTGCAGCCGCCCCCACACACGCATATGTGCTGGAGCCGGGATCACACACGCGCTGTTCCCACCCCAAAAGCCCCCCCCATGGACACAGAGACGCTGCTGGGCACCCCTAGACCACCCCCCCCCCCCCCCCCCCATTGCCACCCTCTGCTTTTGGAGGGGTTTGGGTTTGGGTTTAGGGGGGTGGGGGAAGGGGGTGGGGGGCTGTGGGGCCGTGCATGGTTGGACCCGTGCCCCCATCCCCATTGCTCCAGGCCACCCGGGTGGGGGACACCGAGCTGCCTTGGGGCGTGGAGGGTTTTGGGCGTCCTGAGACCCCCCCCCCCCCCAGCTCTGGGAACGGGGATCCTGGGCTGCTTTGGTTTGGATGGCGCGAGCCGTGTCCCCAGCACCGTGTCCCCCGGTGTCCCCACAGCAGTGGGGTCAGGCCCACACACCTTCCCCACCAGCCCAGCACCCGGTGCCAGTGTGCCGCCGGCGCTGGGAGCCGGCCAGGGCCAGCGTGACGCCAGCAGCGCTCACGCTGGGCGGTAATTACAGCCCCGGCCACCCTCGGGAATTGCGCGGCAGCGGGGGCCGCATCCAGCCGGGTGCCGGCTGTGTCCCTGAGCATTGGGGAAGGGGGTGCTGGGGTCCCCCCCGAGTGCTTCAGGGGGGTGGGTGGGGGGGCTGCTGGTTCCAGGGGTGCAGGACGGGTGCCATGCACACGTGGGTGCACGGGCCGCACGCCGCCGCACCTTGGGGATGTGCCTGCAGCCGTCTGCAGCGTGCACGGTGCGGGGCGGCACGACGCCGCTCCTGTCCCCATCCCTGGTGGCACCGGGGGTGCCGCATCCCCCGCTTTATGGTGGCGGGGAGCTGTGACCTGTCCCCACGGCCCCCCCATTGCCCAGGTTGGGGACAGCGCGTGGCCGGTACTTTTCCAGCAGCGACGAGCCCCGGGGCCGCGGCTCGCTCCATCCCAGCACGCGCCCCGGGGAGTTTCCACGGGAAAGGGCTGACCCCGGGCCCCCCGGTGGGGCTGGGGACAGTGCCAAGGATGGGGCTGGATCCGTCCCCCGGCCTGGGAACGCCGGCGAGAGGTTCCTGGAAGAGGAGGGGAAGCGTTTGCGCGCGCGTGTGCTTGCGCATGTGCTGGGGGCACACTCACCAGGGGTGCGCGGGGGGCTCGGGGGCTCTGCACACCCATGCAGGGTGGGGTGAAATTGGAGTGGGTGTTGCAAGGGTCTTTGCAATGCGTTGTGCATGCAGAGGGCCCTCGCCACGGGGGTGTTTTGGTGCTCGGGGGGGGGGGGGGCACAGCATGTGCAAAAAGGGCGGGGGGCCGGGCCCCTTCCTGGCTCTGGGTAAGGGCGGCTGCGGCCAGACAGGGCTGGGCCTGACCCTGCTCCGTCTGAGCCCGGCGCGCGCGGAGGCCTGGGCTGGGCTGGGCTGATTTATGAGTCTGGGCTGGGCGGCCGCTGGCTGCAGGCACCGGGCTGGCTCCGTCCCCAGGCCCTGTCCCCGGCCGCCCCTGCACACCCGGGGCCCCCCGGCCCCACGAACGCCGCAGGGTGACGCATTGGGGAACCTCCAGGGACATCCCTGCGGCGGCGTCTCCAAGATGTGGCCGCGGGGGCATCGTCCCCCCAGCCTCCTCGCCCCCTCCCCGGCCGCAAACCAGCGCTGCAGATGGGGAAACTGAGGCCCGGAGCCAGGGCAGCGCCGGCAGCCCCCAGCGCGGGG
Organism: Anser cygnoides; assembly: GCF_040182565.1. NCBI lineage: Eukaryota > Metazoa > Chordata > Aves > Anseriformes > Anatidae > Anser > Anser cygnoides. The sequence goes on along the minus strand of NC_089899.1, from coordinate 1,184,012 downwards.
GCCGGATGCTGGCGCAGGAAGCCTCCCCGTGGCGTCACGGCCGCCGTTCCGCTGCGTCGCGGGCTCCCTGCCGGCACGGAGCCCCCCCCCCTGCGTCACACCAGGGATGGGGACGGAGCGGGATCCCCCCCCACTGGGGACACGCGGGGGCTCCCCACGGCACGGTGGCAGCCGGCTGTCCCCGAGTCCCCCCCCTTGTCCCTGCGGCAGGAGCGGGCTTTGCCCCCGTGGTGCCAGCAGCTTCCTTGGCCCCGCCGCCGAGGGCAGATAATTATAGCTGCAGGGGAGCTAAATATAGCCCCGGCGCGCTATTTTTAGCCCTGCTCCCAGCTCGGTGCCACCAGCGGCTCCCGGCCGGTGCCGGATCCTGCGCCCGCGGCAGGAGGGTCCGGGGGCCTTTCATGCGCTGCCCGGGTTTGCTTTGAGGTTTCCAGCGTTTCGCCTCTGCTTTTTAAGGGAATTTGGGGGAGTTTGAGCATATTGTGGGGGAGCGGGGCGAAGGCCGCAGCTCCACAGCCACAGGGCAGTGACACGGGGACCCCGCTCCGGGAGGGGACAGGAGGAGCTGTCACCGCTGCGACTTGGTCACCGGTGGCTCTGGCGAGGCCAGGTCCCCCCGGGCTGCTACAGGGTGAGGACACGCCGCAAAATCACATCCCCTCCGCACCCCCGAGGCCCTCCAGGCCCTTCGGGGTGCCTTCACCCTCACTGCATCCCCCCCCCCCCCCGCAAGCGGTGCCAAGGGCCCCGAAACCCCCGGGGTGCCGCAGCCGAGCCCGAGCAGCGCTCGCGGTGCTGCCTGGCCCCTGGCGCCCTCCGCCCGGCGCTGGGGTCAGACGCTGAAGCATCCCAACTATTCCAGGCACGCGGAGGAAGCGTGGCTCCAGTCTGCCCGCACGCTGCACGCATTCCTGCCTGGCCCGGGCGGGCAGGAGCTGCTCCAAGCCTTTCCCCAAAGCGCCCGGGAGGCCGTTCGTTTGCCTTCCAGGAAAGGCAGCGCAGGTCCCGCGGTGCCAGCGCCGGCCCCGGACCCCAGGCCGGGTGCTGGGAGAGCGGCGGCGGGCGGGAGGTGCCGGGAAGCAGGCGGAGGTCGCTTCCTTTTCGCTGAAAAGGGAAGAGCCGCCGCTCTCGGTTTCGCTCAGCGGGACGCGGGCGGCGCTGAGCCCTGCTGAGCCCCAGCCCTGCGCCAGGGTGGCCCCGAGCGGCCGCCAGCGTCCCCCGGCCTGCGGAACGGGGGGAGGAGGAACCGGGCTCTTTGCTCCCCAAAACTGAGCACCCCCACCGGGAAGGGACCCTCGCTTGTCCCCACGACCTGTGGGATCGGCTGGGGGCGAGGCGCGAGGTCGGGGATCTGCTCCTGGAGGCCGGGTGGTCGCAGCGGGAGAGCGGGGAGACCCCACACGGCCCCGCCGGTGACGGTCCCATCCTGCCCGGCACGGGGTCAGGATTTCCAAGCAATGCCCGGTGACCTTACGCAGGGGGACATGGAGGAAGCGCCCAAAGGGGGTGCAAGGCTCTTCGTGGAAGGCAGCTCCAGAGAAAGCGGCAGGAAGGAAGGGCCGGTCGTTACCCAACACCAACGACATCCCCAATGAGCCCGGCTCTTCCCGGAACACCGCCGAGCCCCAGGACCTGCTCGGCGGCACCCGCGGCGCCCACACCACACGCCCCCGGCACCGCCGCACGACAGGCTGGGCAGGAGGTCTGGCAAAATGAAAAGTGAGCCTTTTTATTGTGTTATCAATTCACTTCTTAACAACAATTCCACGAAATATTAAACACTGTGCAAGAAATTGGTCTATGGCACACCAGAAATAAAAATCAGAGATCCAAAAATGCAGACGTTATGAGGAGCCTACGTTACATACACCGATTACTTCCTAAGTACAGTCTTTACAAACCTTGATTTGCGTTTGGCAACAATATCAGAATTTGGCAAATAATAATAATAATAATAATAATAGACCAGAGAGAAAAATTAAAGAGCGCAAAGTATCAGACGCGTGGCTTCTTCTCGATGAAGTAAATGCGTTATTTTCACTTTTTGTTAAATAAAGGTGACTTTTTAAGCACTCGGAGGAAGAGGGCTCTGCTGGGGGCACCAAAGGTGCCGATTTCGGGGGACGGCGGCGCCGCGGGGTCAGCCCCGAGCTCTGTGATCTGCAGCCGGGCTGCTCGGCACCAAACCGTGCCTGGCACCGGCTCTGGCACCGGCACCGGCACCGGCAGCATCGGCACCGGCAGCACCGGCACCAGCAGCACCGTTACCATCAGCGAGCCGCCTGGCAGCCGTGGGGCCACGCGGGCACCGTGCGGGGCTCGGGGCTGCGCCCTGGGAAGGTCCCCGAGACAGGGAGGGGAGGGCAAGGAAAACGGGACCGGTTTAAAAAAAATTAAATAGAAGCTACGTTTCCTCTCTCCCTTTTATTCTCCGGTCCCTCTCCTTTCTATTTTTGGCAGCAGCTTCACCACATGCTAAAAAGAAAACTTCAGGCAGATTTGGGCATGTGTTTACATCCAAAAAAAGGCCTTTGTGGAGCCGGCGCTGAGCTGGCACTGGCTGCCCGACGCCTGAGCAGCAGCACAAAAGAGGCACCAACCACCTCCTCCCCCCTTAGCATTCTGGAGCACTTAAAAAGTCCTGAAAAGTGTCTTTTTTTTTTTTTCTTTTTAACTTTTTTTTCTTTTCTTTCTTTGTTTTTTTTTTTTTTTTTGGCAAATGCACTAACAAAGTACAAGCAACTACCGTAATTTGCACTTATATTTATGCTATACAAAAAACATCTACAGTATGATCACCGATTTACTCAGACGAGGAAAAAACATTAAAAAAAAAAAGAAAAAAAAAAAGGAAAAAAAGAAAAAAGTTGAGGATTTTCCCCCCTCGCGAGCCTCCGACTGCAGCCGGGCCCCGCAGCCTCCGTCCCTCCGTGCAGCCACCGCGCACGGCGCCCCTGTCCCCGCTGTCCCCCCGGAGGGACAGGAGGTGGTTCTGCGCTGGGTGCAGGCGGCCCCCCCAGCTCCGAGGCCATTTCCCATCCCCAGCCGTGCACCAGACCCGAGCCCCCCCCGCCTGCCCCACAGCACAGCAGCGGCAGGGTTCGGCCAGGACCGCGGCTCCGCACAGGGGCCACGCGTGCCCGGCAGGGACGCGACACCGGGGGGACGCTCCCCGACCCCGACCCCGACCCGCTGCCCGGACCCGCCGGCGGAGCACCCGCAGCCGGTCCGGGTGGCGTGGGGTGGGTGCGGAGGGGTTCGGGTGCGGGGCTCGCTCCCGCCGGGTGTCGGGGTGCGGGGAGCACCCCAGGGCCGGGTCCGGGCACGGAGCAGCCGTGCCCGACGCCTGCGCTCCCCTCGGCCGCCCGCGCGGTGCTGCGCGGAGGCAGGACAGGACGCGGGGCTGGCTCGCTGCCCTGCAGCTCGGGCGCTGGCCTGGCCCACCGGCTATAGCACCATGCTCTGGTCTCTAACATAGAGGAAGAATCAGCGATCTGGAGTAGAAAAATAAGGCTGGAACTGTACTAGATTAAGGACAGAGGAAATTCCCTCCTCGAGAAGAGAAAGCCCTGCTGCGGCAAAACCCTCAGGACGGCGCTCGCTTCCCGCTACAGATGCGGCGTTCGGGAGCTCGAAGTGATGCTGGATGAGAGGTTGAAATTAAAAAAAGGCTTTGCCCGTGGCCGTGCCGGGGAGCCGCCCTCGGGGTCACCTCGCTGCTGGTGGCCGGTGCCCGGCGCGGAGCTGCGGGCGCGCGGTGGGACGCAGCACGAGCACGGCGCCGGGCTGGAGGCGCGAGCAGGGCCGGGACGCGCTCAGCCAGGGGGAAACGAATGAAATTCCCCCGGGTGCACCTCCGGCACCGCTCACGGTGGGATGGGGAGGACCCGCAATGCGGGGAAGACGGGGGGTTTGGAGTTCTCAGTTCGGCAAAAAAAAAAAAACCAGGGACGTGGCTGCGAGACGAACACGGGAGGTGCTGCGGTTGGTGTTAGTGTTAAAAACGCGTTTTGTCCTTTTTTTTTATTTTTTTACCCCGACTTTGTTTAAAAAGGCAGAGTGATCACACACTTGAAAAAGCGAGGGCGACACCTGGAACCAAGAAGTGTGAATGGAGCATCTCCGCCACCGCCACCGCAGCCTCCTGGGGCCCCCCGGACCACCGGCCCCACTCCGCTCCTCCCCGCCAGCCGGCACCAACGCGGCGGCGCGGTGACCCCGACGGCGGCACGCCGGCAGCACCCAGCGTTACCATCATTTCTCCTCCCTCCCGGCGAGCCGCAGCAGAGCAGACACCGAGGGGCTCCTTCCTCTCCCCTCCCTTGGGCTTTCCGTCCCAGCGGGCGGTCGTGGCGTCCCAAACCAAAGCCAAAAGAAGCCTGGGGGAACGGGGGAGCTCCCAGCCTTTCACAGCAGGTGTGGGTTTGTTTTTTTTCCCTTCTCTTCCCCAAACAGCATCTGAAACTATTTAGACCACAGAATCGGGTGCCTGCACTCACTTGAACTGGGAATGGGTACCGGTGTCGTGGTTAGGAAACCTAACGGGGCCCCTGCCTACCAAGAGGAGCATCAGCCTTCCTCCTCCTCCTCCTCCTTGCCACGGAGCCCCGGGCTCTGCCCCGCAGAAACAGGCTGGGCTCGGATAAAGCCACGGCGCCGTGACCGTGGGAAGCGGGGTGGCTGTGGGACGCGGTGGGGACTTCCCTGAGCTCTGACCTGTCCCCGAGGGCCAGGGGGGCTGCTCGCTGCGTTCCCGCTCCTCCCCGCGTGCCGCACCGCGCCGTGCCGAGCCGTGCTGAGCCGTGCTGAGCTGTGCCGGGCCGTGCCGAGCCACCTCCCCCTTCACACGGCGTGGCGAGGTGGCCAAGGGCTGGGAGCTGCACTACTGCCCGACAGCCTGACCCTCATCTCCCCGAGCTAGCGGGGCTGGGTGGAAGTACTTCCACTTCCCGCTCTCGGTAAGAGCAAGGGCGATGGGAAATACCGGTAAATCTGCCTGCTGTAGTGTTTTGGATCGAGAATCTCCAAAAGGCCGGTTCCAAAGGTTTCTCGCGCGGTACTGCGCTGCGGGAAGCCCCTTCCCTCCCCCCGCCCCCCAGTACAGTCCTGTTTGGGAAAAAACAGCGGTAACCCCACAGGGAACCCAAAACCCCGACGAGATCAGAGGAGCCCGACCCCGGCGGTTCCCATGCCGGGAGCTCCCCGCCGCGAGCCGCCGGCTCTCAGGGCCCCCCGCGCTGCCTCCGTGCCCCCTCCCCAGCGCTCGATTTACTCATTTGCAACAGCAATTTTTTCGAGTTGTGATTTGGGGCTGGTTGTTTCTGTTTTTTTTTTTTTGTACTAGTTTTCTAGGAAATCGCCACCCGCCTGGACTCCTCTCCCCCGTTCCCTCTCCAGAAAGGGAGCGAGCAGGCTGCGGTTCTTGAAACGGCGTGCTAATTGGAAACTAATCAGGTCAGACCCACCTAGACCTTTGTTCAACGCCCCTAACGGCCAGGTCCCGACACCCACTTGCATCCCGTTGGCAAACGCAATAAAAACCCCCGCTTCCTCCACCACCCCGGTACCAATTTTGAATGTCCCTATTAAAAACGCCCCCACCCCCTCCCCAAACCCTGTTTTTTTTTTTTGTTTTGTTTTTAAATTTTGACCCCTCTCAGCGCGGCACCTGCCCAGGAGCAGACACCCGTCTCTAAAGCACTCGCAATTGTTTGAGATTTAAGTTCTACGTGAATCCGACGTTAGTGTTTACCCCCTCGGCGCGGTTTTAGGTTTGTGGCTTGGTTTCAGTCGGTACAGAACGGTGGCGCCCTGCCGGAGAGATCGCACGCGCCCGAGCGAGGGAAGCTATAGGATGATACAAGGCTTTTTGTCCTTAAAGGGATTCTCCGAGGCGGGCACTCCAACCAGCAGCGGGTCGTTCCTGGCATGTTGCTCGCAGTAATTCATTAGCTCGGAGGACGCTTTGGAGACCTAAACGATGGAAGGAAGCGGGAGGTTAGCGAGGAGATCCAGGTGAAGCCTGGGCGCGCGCCGCGAGGAGGGGACGGCGCTGCACTCCGCGGGGCTCCGCGGCGAGGCATAACGCTCGGCTCTCGCCGACAGAAACTTCACGGAGACGGTCGAAAATGGAAAGGGGAAATGGGTATGGAAAAAGGGTGTTCAGGTCTGACATAAATTAAGCGATGAGCCTGGGAAAAAGGCTGCCAGCCGAGAGCGAGAGATGCAGAAGAGAGATTACTGTCCTGATTCTCAAAGGCCTTGGGATAAAAGAGAAAGAACAAAAACGCCTGCTTCGGAGTGGCCGTCCTCTGATGTTAAAAACGGAGGTTTTGAAACCATCAGAAGCTATTACTTAAGGCTCTGCTTATTTTAGTTCAAAGATGTATTCTGGGAACCGCGAGCCCAGAGCAGCCCGGCAGAAGAGGCCGCGGCGGTGGGCAGCGGCGCGGCCGCACGCTTCGGCAGCGGGGAGGGAGGGAGGCGCAGATGGAGTCGAGGCAGGGAGGTGCCGGCAGCTTTGGAGGCTCGCAGCAGACCCATTTTTTTAATTAACTTAATAGCTGGTTGAACACGAGGCCAACCCAAAACATGCACGCAACCGCGCTGCGTCTGCCAGATGGGAGCGTTTGGGGCTCCACGGCAGAGCTTCGCGGCGGGGGCTCTCGGCGGCTGCTCACCCCTCTCGCTGCAGCAAAACCTCGTGTTGGGGGCCCAAGGGGCATCCGCCGTGCTCAGATTTGGCTCTGCCGTGTCTGCCCTGCCTGCCACCCAACCGGCTGCCTGCCTGCAAGCCCCCCGGTGCCGTGCCTGGCACCCACCGGGGTCCGCTGTGCCCTGGGGGGTGCGCTGCGCCCTGGGGTCCCCTGCGCCCTGGGGGGTGTGCTGCACCCTGGGGTCCCCTGCGCCCTGGGGTCCCCTGTGCCCTGCAACCGTGCCGAGGACGTGGTGGCACGCAACCGAGGCTCACCAGCCTGCAGAGCGATGCGACCTGCCCAACAGGACTTGGCAGCTCGGTGCCGTAATTATTAAACCTTTCGGCAGCACCCGAGCGCGCCAAGCGAGGAGGGGAAGCTTGCGACAAAAGCGCGGTTTTCTGCAGCTTTGGGCAAACCCCTCAACCTCTGGCAGCACGGGATGGGCTTCGTCCTCTCGTCGTGTCGTCTGGGAGGTTTCCCTGCAGCCTGCAGCGAGCGCTCGCGGGAGCTGCCAGATATTAGCGCAGCAGTAAGGATTAAAGTGCTAACCAGCACCAACTGCTACCGGCCTGCACTTGAAGGTGCTTATCAACCCCTGCAGGAGCCAGCAGCAAAACTGCTCTGCAGAGCCAAGGTCAAGCCTCCAGATTAAAGCTATTACTCACATAAGACAGTAATTGCTCCTAATCTCAGAGCGAAGCAAGGAGAAAGAGATTAGCTTGCCGGGAGCAGGGATGAACCTGTTACGAGAGCAAGTGCCCTGGAAACCTGCACCCGGCGCTGAAAGCTTCGGCTGAGAAAATGAACCAGAGGGCGAGCAAAACGTGGTCACTAAGAAGTGCCCGGCAGACGGGTGGGCTGCTGGGGCTGGGGAGCAGGAAAATCACATTTCGACCGCAGCATCGGGCTCCGGCAGGACCATTCCGGGTCTGGGCGCACAGACTGGGAGGCACTGGGGAGAGGAGGAAGGCACACCACCACCTTCCTGCCGGGGCACTCGTGCTACCCCTATTGCTGCAGGCAAAGCCCCGCCAGCAGCTCGCAGGGAGCCCCTTCCCCTCGCCTCCGAAGCACGTTGGCTCATTTATCTGCAGGCAAGCACACGTCGCGCTGACTTCAGCTGCAAGCTATCGAAGGCAGCAGCTGGAGGAAGGCTGACAGCGCAGGAGGACTCGTCTGACGCCGTGTTCGGGGAGCTGCCTGGCCTGGCACGCTCCCTTCGGAGCAGGGTTTGCGGATTAGGACTTTATTGAAAGCTCGCCCAGACAGCCCGTCTTCCCCGCGCAGCCTAAATAGCAGCGTGTTGCGGTCCCAGCGCTGTTGTTCTTTCCCAGCAAAGCATTTAAGATAGTCACAGCTACAAAGGTCGCTAAGTATACACACGCCCTCCCTCCTCCCTGGCGTGCACACTTTGGGATCCTGAGCGGAGACACACTCATCCCGAGGAGAGTCAGCAACGTCTCGGACGGGGAAGACCTGTAATTTATTTTGTCTTCCCTAAAATGGCCTCTCTGATGGGTGCTTCGCCGGAGTCTGGAAACCGGTGGCCCTAAAAACAGCTACAAAACCTCAGGCTGGCTTAAAAGAAAACAGATATTCAAAGCAGCAGCAGCTCCTCCTGCACACAGATGACAGAGGACCTGCTGCTGCAGACGAAGCAGGGACTGAAAGTCAAAGAAAACATCTTGGACCGGGAGGTATTAAATGAAAACTACCAGGTGGATTTAACACCTACATATTTTACAGCGTTTCGTTTTTACTGTGCCTCTCACCGCCGCGCACGGGGGTTTCTTCTGCACTTCTCACTGCCAAGGGAGCTTCCACCGGCAGCTTTCGCCTCCTGCTCCTGCCTCCCTCGGGCTGCTCCCCGGAGCGAGCGGCAGCCCCGCACGCAGAGCAGAGGCCGGGGCACGGGCACGGTTCCTCTGCACATCCCAAGCGCCTCGGGGTGTCCCCCCGAGCCGGGGGTGCAGGAGCTGCGCCCAGGGACTGACAACGCCTGGGCCCTGCTGCCCACATGCTGTTTGTCCCCAGCAAAGCTGCTCCCCAGAGCTCACGATCGCCCAGGAGGTTCCCAGAATAGGGAGGGAACTGCCGAAGGACCCAGTGCTGCCCCTCGGCACCGTCCCTGCTCCAGCCCCCCCGTGCTCAGGGGAGCTTTATTCCCAGGGCTCCTTTGAGCAGGCTGCCGGTGAGCCTGCGCACGGCTGAGAACAGACCCCAGTTCACTCTCCAGGACAACTGCAGCACTGAATTAACTTTAGCCCCTAAACATGCCTGAAAGCAGAAGTGAGCGCGTGCCTCTGTCATTCTGCGTTTGAAAGGAAAGGGAATAGCAGCAGCAGCTGAGAAGGAACTGCGCAGGCAGAGACTTTCCGAGAGAAGATGTAAAAGGGCAGCGAAGACATCGAGCAAAACGGTGGGGAAATGAGGTTGTAACATACAGAAGCACGCACCCAGCCCAGGAGTTTGGCTTCGCTGGCTCTGGTCCCTGCAGCTTTGGTGCCTTCACCTCCAGGAACCTGCAGCCCCTGGGTGGTGCGGGCACCCCTGACGCCACAGGCTCCAGGAGAAGCTCCCTGTGCCGTGACCTCACCTCCTGGGTACCAGCGGTGCTGCAGGAAGGGCTCTCGGCTGGACGTGCTGCAACACCCGGGCTGGAGACACGGCGCAGCACGCGCAGGGAAATCCCAAAGCCCTTGCACGGATCCCTCCCGCCCCGTGCCAGCCCGGCTCACCGCGCTGCTCCGCCCGCCGCGCTCACCTTGATCCTCTCGATGCCGGCCTCGATGCGGAGCTGCTCCACCAGCTTGCGGGCCTGGGCTATGTTGTTAGTTGTTGACATTGTCTGCCATCGGCTCTAGGCCCCAGCACGCGAGAACACTGCAAAAAAAAAAACAGGAGGGGAGAGCGGGGTTGGCATCGCGCCGCGACAGCCGCGCACCGCGGGACCACGCGCCCGTCCTCACCCCGGCGGCCACGTGCAGGAGGCTCCCGCGGGCTCTAAGCTGGTGGCAGCAACCGAACGCTTCCTGATTTTGCTGCAAGTTCTCCTTTCCTCTTAACAGCACGCTTAGCGCTCGTTCTTCAGGCTCTTTTTTTTTTTTTTTTTGGATTGAAAAAAGAAACTTGCCGACGAGAGGGGAAAAACGAAACGTTTTCTGCAGAAAGTTCTGCCAGAGGCGTTCAGGAAAGCGACTGGAAACACCAACAGAGATTTTCCAGCCGGGGTAACCTGCCACGTGATGACTGCAGCGAGCCGGGCAGGCAGCAGGACGGGGACGGTGCTCGCCCTGGGTGCTCACCCTCACTTTGCATTTCACTGCTGCCTCGCTCAGTCCTGCCCCGGCCCCTGCTGCTGGCAGGGTTTCCTCTGCGCCACGAGGCTTGGAGAGGGAACGTTTGATACCCAGTGCCTCAGATCTGCGCTATTGATCTGTAACTTTGCAAACCGTTCCTGAAAAGAACGGCGTAAGAAAGTCTTTGAGCAACAAAGGTGGGGCCGCGTCCCTGCCGCCACCAGGCAGGGTGCCCCAGCAGGGAGATGCCAGGCGGTTACAGAGCCTTCCCAGGAAAGGACAAGAAGCACCGGGGGAAGTTTGTCTGCAGGACCGGAGTGATAACGACACCGATTAATTCACCGCCACGGCCGGAGGCGTGGGACAGCGGTGGGGGCTGCAGCGCCGAGCCGGGCTCCTGCTCTCAGACCGCTCCCGTGCCGCTGTCTGCACGGGGCGGCTGCAGAGGTCCCTGCCCGACAGCCCCGGGGGCAGCAAATACCTGGGGAGCAGGAGGGGGGGGCAGCAGCCTCACCTCTGTCCACGCACCCCCGCCCGCACGCTGCTAGGTGGGACGGGGCAGGAGGAAAGCACCCCGGCGAACCCCGGCCCCGCTGGGGGCAGAACCCCCCCGGCTGTCTGTTTGCACGGAACCAACGGTGCCCCGGCCACGTCCCCCGCTCTGCCGTTAGACGACTGTCCGAATTAGCAGGGTTACTTGGGAACCTCTGCCTCTCGAGGCCCGGAAGGCGTTACTCAGGGCGGCACGGGGAGCCGCGCGGCTGCAGCGAGGCGTGGTGCTGTGCGAACTGGAAGGAGGCAGGATGGGCCCTGGGGAAGGAGCCTCCTCCCCTGCTCCCGATTCCTAAGCAGCGACGCTGCGAGAAAAAGACTCTTTTCCAGGAGGAAGCAGCACCTCCAGGTGGGAAGGCTTCATCTGGAAGACAGCTGGCTCCTTCAGCAGCGAGTGCTGCGGCCCCCGAGCTCCTGCGGGCTGCAGAGCCGCGCTCCAGCAGTCGTGCTCAGCCCTGCCGCGACCCCGGCACCGACCCGGCCGTCGGCTGCGGCGGTGCTGCCCTCAATTCTCATGTCATTACCCCCTGGAAAAAGCAGGCAGGTTTGGCTCGTTAGGCAGCTGGCTTGCGAGCAGCTACTCGTGGCCATCCCCTGTTCATTTGCACGCCCCAATAAATCCCCGCCGCCCGGCAGCGTGCGCTGAGCGGTTATCTCGGGGCGCTCCAAAACAGCGCAGGCAGCGTTAGGAAGGGGAAGAGCTGCCTCCACGTCACGCCGTTCCTACGTCCGCACCGTGAACTTGGCGGACCTCGTTATGGCAAAGTCCGCAGCTCATTGATAAAACAATTCTTCACCTGGGTAAGGAGTCAGCAGGCAGCTGGAGGAAAGGAAAAAAAAAAAAAAACAACAACAACAAGCACTGGGCTGTAATTTGCGTTTGCAACAGCGCAAGATCACCTGCTTGTACTTTTCCAGCTTCCTGTTTATGGAACAGGGCCGATGAATCAGCCGAGGCAGGCTCCTTAAGGGAACTCGTGGGCCCGCGGCAGCGCCGTGCCGGGGCGAGAGGCGCAGCCCAGCGCCGGCCCCGCAGCGCCCCACGGCCACGGGGACGCGCTCGGCGAAGCGGGGGGCACGCTGCCGTGTGGCGGTGGCATCGAACTACGGTCGGTTTAGTCCTTGAAAAGCGACACCTGTGAGTCAGAAATGAAGCTTTGCTCGGCGGGCACGGCGCCCACAAGGTGCAGGCACCTGCCTTCCCTTGCTCCTGCGCCGACCAGCGCCCCGCAGCTCAGCACCGCAGTCTGGCACCCGGCGAGACCCCCACGTGCCTTGCCTCGTGCAAGTGCGCAGAGCAGCGCCAGTCGCACGGAGCTGGCGGTTTTATGGCAACAAAACCCAAAGCTGCAACTTCTTCTGCTCCCTTCTTGGCCACCACCGCCGCGTGGGACCCCCGGAGGATCCAGGAGCTGTCCACGATGAGCTGTGGGCTGGTGACCGCGCAGCTCCTCTCGTCCCTCCTTCGATTTCCAGCTGCCAGCTGCAGCCACGAGCTCGCACCAGGGCAGGAGCTGTGCGGAGATGGAGCCGAATGCAGCCGTGGGGATTTGCCCGGTGCTGAGGCCCGGACCTCGGCACGTGCCGGGGGACCCGGTGTGACCACGGCGGTGCTGCGGGACGGCTCCGCCTGGCGGGACTTCACAACCGGCTCCTGCACCCCGGTGAATAATTAACTAAGCACGTCATTAACGACTGGAAGCCCTCAGCACGGAAAGAAGATGCAGTGGGTCGCTGCGAGGCACACGAAGGGTGTCCTCGGGAGTTTTTTTTTTTAAAGCCAAAACAAACTTTGAAGATGTCACTCGGGCAGACGGCCGTGTAAGGCGTTTGGAAAGAAGCCAGGCCGAAGCGTGCTGGAGTAAGGTGCACGTGGTGCAGATCGGGGTGACACGCGGGACACAGCGAGGGCACCCCCCTTCCGAGCTTCATGTTTTCAATAAATCTGCGCCTGGAGAAGGACAGGGGGGTGCCTGCAGGGGAAGCACGGGACGGTGGGGACAGCCAGGTCTCGTGCACGTCCTCCTGCCCCCATCACATCGCCCGGCGGCAGATAAACACACGCACACACCCCGGCTTCCTTCCTGCAAGAGGGGAGGACGCTTCGGTGTTTCTGCACGGCCGCAGAGAGCAGCAGCACCTGCCCGGGGCAGGCTTCTCCCCTCCCAGCACTCGTTGTGACTCCGCAGAGCGGTAACGCCACGGGTTTGGCTGCGTCAGGCCGACGGAGAGCGCTCAGCAGGAGATCAATCCTCCCGTGCCCCTCTGCTGCCGGGCACCTTCTGCCCCCGTGGCCAACCCGCCTGCCCCGGCTCCAGTGCAGCACTCCCGGGAAGGGCAGCGCTGCCCGGGGAGCACAGCCGCGTTTTCGGACACCCCTCCATTGCCTTAGCGCAGCGTTAACTCAGGAGTTGTTCAGGCTGTGTAAGCAATTCCAGCGGGGCCCAAGTCACCGCGGTCCTTGCGACACGCCGGCTGCCTTCCCGCTTCCCTGCTCCTCTGTCCGGGCTCGCCGCAGGGCTGAACCCGGGCTGTGGAGGCACTCAGGGAGCTGCAGCGAGGCTCCGCACCTCCACGGCTCTAGGGCGGCGCAGGAAAACCGCCGCTGCGGCGAGCGAAACGCCGCAAGGACCTACAGGGGGAGGTGAAAATCAGGAGAACGCGCGAACATTGCCACGCTGCTATCCAGTGGCGTTTCAAGGTCTAGGCCGACGAGAGGCAGCGATGAAAGGTTTCGAGGTCTTGCAGCACGCAGGCAGGGAGCCAGCCGGGAGCACGGCAAGGGACAGAGCAGCCCCGGGAATGAAGCAACCGAGTCCCGAGTTACGAGTTGGCTGCGGCGCAAGCGCCCCATGAGCTTCTGCCTATTTTTGGGAAGAGCAGCGGAGGACAGAGTCCCAGCAGTGAAGTCAGGACAAGTTCTGGGAAGATCAGGATTTGCTGTTTCAAACTGCTGTGCGTGTTACGAACCGAAAGCACGCGGGGACGCTCCTAGCGGTGCCCAGCACCAGCTCAGACTTTGCCTCGAGGGAAAATCACGGCATGCCCCAGGAGGTCGGGTTTCGTTATTAAACAGAAGAACTGAAAGGATCCCAGCACGAGTGACAGAAGCAGAGGCCTCACGTCCGCATTCCTCACGTTTTCAGCAAAAAGGGTTTGCACCGTTTACAAGCAGGGTGCTTCTGGTACTGCCAGTACCCTGCCGCTTCCACCGCGGTGGGCGCTCGGAGGGCATTCACGCGGGGCTGCCCTGTGCCTGCCCCCCCCAGCACCGGCTCCGCGCAGCCCCCTGACGTCAATGCAGGCGGGCACGGGAGGCGTTTTTGCATCAGCTGGCTCGCCGTGTACCAGGCGGATCACGAAGGCAGCGCGATTTTGGCTGCTGCAGTGCAAACAGCCCCGCGGAGCCATCGCAGCCCCTGAGTCAGCCGCGTGCAGCAGCCGCCCGTGGAGGAGCCGTGACTCAGCAGCAGCTCCCGGCGCAGCGGCCGCCTCCAGCTGAGCCTCCCGGCCGGGCTCCACGCAGGGTTTTGCCCCCCTCGGTCCTCTCCTCCGCCTCCCGGCGTGGGAAGGCTCAGCCTGGACCCCGCTCCGTCCTGGCGAGGGCACCGCGGGGACCACCGGCCCCGCATCGCCCTGCCCCGAAATATCCCGCCGGGGCTCGGGGGGACGAGGGCGAAACTGCCGCCCGTGGAGGCGGCACAACCGCAGCGTGCCGAGCGGCCAGGCTTGCCGCAACATGCCTTGGAGCTGCGAGACGTGCCGGGCCGCCCCGCCAGGCTGACACCCGGCGCTGTTCATCGTTTACGCCGCGCACAGCGCGCCACTCGAGCAAAGCCCTTTCTCTTTTATGCAGCCGGTGCCACCTGCACGCTCCCACCCGCCGCCTCTCCGGCCTAATGGCAGGAAGTATTACGCTAGGAAATAAATATGCACTGATCCCTCTCGTTTCGGAATTCTTCCCATACTTCTCATAGCTGGAAGCGGCCACTCCTAACAGGCTAAATAAGCAGGCGAACATCTGAGTAACTGCTGCAGTTATGCTGCTCTTGTCTCCCCCCTCCAGATAAAAACAGCTGCGAGGTCGCTGGCGATGGAAGTCCCCGAGGAGAAGCATCTGAAGAACGCGCCTCCCGATGCCCAGCGCCTCCAGCAGCTCCTGTGCCCGTAGCCGGGCTTGGCTGGGCGTCCTCTGGGCATCCTCCCCACCAGGAGCCGGGGGGACAAGCTACCGGGGTGGGCTGCAAGCCCCTGCTGAGGAAGGGAGCCGGAGAGATGCTCAGGGGCAGAGAACGTGCTCCTGGAGTGTGGTTTGACCAAAAACCAAAGCTTTCGGAGAAATGCCCACGAGCTCCAGCGGCGTTTTGCTGCAGCGAAGCGCACGTGTGCGCACGCGCTGTGAAGGGTCCCCGTGTCGCTGAGCGGTGGCAGCAACCCCGCAGCCCCAAAGAGGTGCAGAGAGCCATCTGCGCCACAGCGATGCGGGTTTTATAGCGCCTGGTGGCCTGAGGGCAGCCCACCGTGCACACAGAGCACAGGGCAGCAGCAGAGGAGAGGCTTGCGGGGCTGCAGGCACGGCACAACCCGGGGCATTTAACGCACGGCGCTCGAGAGTGCGACACGGGAAGATTCCCTCAGCGGGACTCGACGTCCAGGATCTGTCTGAGAAACAAGCTGGAAGGGATGCACCGAGTACTCAAGCAGCTAACGAACGGCTCTGCGCCCCCAAATCAAGGAGCATCGCCCTGAACCACTCAGCTTCAGCAGGAAAAGCGAGGCAGCAGCGCCCACGCTTCCATGCAGCCCCTGCAGCCCCCCTGCAGGACCCGGTCCCCCAGCACACCCACGGGTGGGCACACAACGGCCCGGGGGCAGCTCAGAAGCTGCCCGAAGGCTCCCTGGGGCTGCTCCCCAAACCCACCCCCCCGAGCTGGGAGCAGCAGGAGGAGCGCTCCTGCCTGCCCTGGGACGAGGGGAGCCCGGCGCTGGTAACCCAGCGCAAAGCCGCCCGGCGGTTCCTGCTTCTGGAGATGACCTCATGCTTTTTTGGAACAGAAAAAGGCTGTTAGGGCGATGGCATTTACTCCTTGTCTGGGCAGAACAAAGCAGGCTCCATTTTTCTTTTACACTTCCTGCATCAGTAGCTTAACAGCTGAATGAGCTATTGAATTTTTTCCTGAGTGCAGCAATTTTTCCCTTTTTTTTTTTTTTTCCTTCTTTAAGACCTCCAGATTTCTATGGTGCGGGACAATACTCGGGGAGAGCGTGGCGAGGAGCGGTCCCGGAGGACAGGGAAATGCCGCCTTAAAGGTGCAGGGGGGGAGCTCTGCTCGGGACAGGCTCATCCCACGTTTACACGGCCTGGCTTCCTTCCACCGCCTTGCTCTGCAGCACCGGGAGCGCAAAGAGCACGGCAAGCGCAGGGCAGGGGAGCCGAAGCACTTGAGTTCAGCAATAAACACGTTACAGGAGTGCCCGTAAGCTCCTCCAGTTACAAACCGTCCCTCCGGACGCCGTCCCTGCCCAGGTAAATCACGGCTCCAGCAGGCTGCAACTGGGCCACGTCTTTGTAGGGCACAAAGTCCCTGCTGCAGCCGCCGGCGGTGCCAACCCGGCAGCCACGGGGACTTGGGCTGTGCAGAGCCACCGGAGCAACACCGCTTCTGGTGGAAGCTTCAGATACCATGGTTACCAGCACGAGAAGCAGCCTGCTGCCCAGTTCCAGCTCCATACTGAGCATCATTTGCTCAGGGGTTATTTCTCCCCCAAGCTCACGTACCGAGGTGTGTCTGTTCCCAGCTGGAAGCAATCCCCAGGCACCCCAAAAACCTGGTTATCCCCGCAGCAAACAGCAATTCGAGGCGCCACCACCGAGCACGGACACGCTCAGAGGGACGTTTGCCTTGTGCACACCCTGGGTAGCAGCCCAGGCTGTTCGGCTTTCCTCCGATGCTGCAGCAGGCAGCACCCGAGCTCGGAGCAGTCTCGGCTGTCCCCGAGGGACGCGGCGCTCCTCCTGCAGGCGCTGCGACGGCACGCAGGGGGCTCGCAGCGGGAGACCGTGCACAGAGGTGCGGTTCGAAGAGGCCACGCTCAGCAGCACCGAGACAGAGCGCAGCCCCTGTCCCGCACAGTCCCACCACGCTAACACCGTCCTGCTGCGGTGGGTTTGCACCAGGGCTGCTGGAGTACCTGCCGCCCCAAGCTCGCTGCCCTTCCCGGCCTCCCTCCCCTCCTGCCCACAGCAACCCGCGTGGGTACGGGCGTAGCAGCGAGGGCACGCGTCCCGGCTCGGCTCTGCCTCTACCAGAAGTCCCAGTAATTGCTGAAGTGTGTTGAAACTAGGGCAGTTCAGAGACGGGCTGGCCAGGGGTTTGGGAAGGAGAAGCATCCCCGGAGATGCGGAGCTCCGTTTCCTTCCCGTTAAAGGAAAGGGCTACCCGGCCGAGAGCGCAAATCCCCCGGGATGCACCTGCCGGGAGACCTCAGCCCGAGCCCCCGGTGGTCTGGATGCGGCCCCCACCTTCGCTCCACCCCATCTGCAGCAGCTCCGGCGCCGGCTGGGTGGGACCTCAGGCAGGGCAATTACACACAATCAGCGCCTCTGTGCTGCACCGGGCACCGTGAGTCACCGCAGTGCTCCACGCTTATTTTTAGACCGTGCCTTTTAAAAAAAAAAAAAAACAAAACATAACAGCAGAGTGCAAAGGTAAGTATTTACACCAGTTGTTACCCCCAGTCGGCACCCAGCGGCTGCCACCCAGCTAGCAGGGCTCTGGGTTTGAACGCGGCGGCAGGTTTCGGCAGGTTTTTTGGGCTGCAGGTTCCCAAGCTCTGTGCTCGTGGGGCGGGCACCACGCAGGAGGCTCTGCTGGGCTCCTGCACTCGTCCACGGATGCTGTGGATGGCCAAACAGAAAATAAACGCTCCGGTACACCATTTAAACTAGAAGCCAAAGCAGGGCTTTGCTCAAGGTGCCCAGGGGCTGCTACGGATTGAGCAAAGTGCAAATCAGAACCTGGGCTGCCAAGTCTGCTCCGTCCTCATCCTGCCTGCATTTCTGGTCAGTTCAGTCAGCAGACGAAGCGCACGGAGGGGAAAACCCCAACTCGCTCTGCACACAAAGCAGCGTGAGCTCGTGGCTTCCACGGGAGCGCTGCTGCAAGGACCGGCCACAGCGTGCACGGCCGTGGGACCTGCAGGAGCGGGTGCTCAGCAAGGAGCAGATCCAGCCCTAACATCATTTACAACGCTGCCACGTGCCTGTGAGCAGCACCAGGGCTGCTGCAGGGCTTTTGGGGGTTTTGCACCCCAAAACCTCCCATCCCCGCCCCGCGCCGCGCTCTCGCTTTGAGTCTGCTCCCTTCCAGTCACCTGCAGCCTCCCCTCCTGCCCCTCGGTGCCCGAGATGAGTAAGCTGCACAAATGCCTCTCCTCTGCGTGCAGAAACCACGACGGGACCTCGTCAGCCCCAGGTGCCCAGCCCATCTCCTCTGCAGCATTTCTGCCTCCTCCTCAGCCGGACGGGCCCAAAACTTCCTCCGTGCCCTTCGAAATCAGGCCCTAACTTCCCCTGCTTCGAGCACTTTCGGTTCTGCAGCTCCACGACGCCAGCAGAGCGCCAACCGTTGCGGGTGGACTTTTAAACCTGAGGCTGTCCCCGTGTTTAAGTAAATGCCTGCTCTCCAAGCATCGTCAGGAAATGCAGGCTGACCCCTCGGGGGACCTTACCCACAGGAAGGGGTTGAAGGACGAGCACTCCGCGCAGAGCACCGGAACGAGGGCTGCTTTTGTTGCCCTGCGAGGAGAACCCGCGGCTTTGCTGCAGCCCTTCAGCAGCAAGCCCACAACCCCGGCACACCAAAGCCCCACCGCCCGGGGAACAGCGACGAGGAGGACGACCAACTCCTTCAGGCTTTGCTGCTAGGTTATTTTCACACGCGGCCACTTCAGAAGCGATTAAGGGTAAGTTCTCAGATCCTCGAGACTAGAACTTGCCCCGGATGCCAACGCTAATCAAACGCACGCTTACGTCTTCAATTATGGCCTGAAGGAGGCCCTGATTTACTGATTCCAGCGGGCAGACCGAGGACTAAATCTGTGTATCCTGGCTAGACCACCGCAGGGTTTGTCCTCGCCTGGGAGCGCCTGATAGCAGCCCCGCATTGAAGCGAGGCGAACAGAGACTAAGCAGGAAGCCGGGCCGCACGGTGGCACCGCCGTATGAAGTTACAGAAGGAGATAAAAGAAAGGGAAGTTTAGGCTGAGTATCACAAAGCTTCCTGAGAGTCTCCCAGAGCTGCACGGGCCCGAGCTGGGAACGGCCGCGGGCAGCAGCACTCAGGACGTTCAGAGCACCAGGGGAAGCTCGGCCGCCACGGTGCGGCTCCCTCCTTTCACGAGGGTACGCAGGGCACCCCGGCCACGCCGTGGGCTCACACAAACCCATCGGCCTCGTGTGTAAAAGGCGCTTTCGCTGCGGGATCGGGCGATTTGACAGCATCATCCACACCGCCACCGAGCGAGAGCGGCCTCCAGCCGAGCCCGCGGTCGCGCTGCCGCGACTCCCCCGGGGGCTGAGTGGGTGGCAGGTCGTGAAATGACTCCTGAGCTTTCTACAGATAAGCAAACGCCCCGAGAGGGAGAACCCTGCCGCCCACGCAGCCGCCTGCGCCTTCCCCCAAACCCAAAAAAACGTCGAGGGGTGGCGGAGAAACCCCAGCACGGCCGGGGGAGCGTGGGCGCCGCGGGCGTTCCTCTCCTCATCTGGTCCCTGCCCTGCCCCAGCCTCCTGCTTCCCACCTGGGAGGCCCAAAACCACCCTGGAAATGGGAAAGGGAGATGCCGGATTCTTTAATAAGGGCAAAGGAAAGAAAACACGGGTGAGGGCACGGGTCTGAGTCAGCTGGCAGAGCTGCGGTGTTTTGGTAGAGAAAGCAGCGGAGAATTTCCCAATCAGCAGCGCGTGGCTATTACAAGTCCCTGCCACACACACTCAGAGGCTCAGGTCGCTGTAACGTGCAGATAAAATTCCCAGACCTATAAAACCTCCCTTATCACTGCAAGTCTCCTTCCCGAGACTCCGGGAGAGGCAGCAGCACCTCGGGTACTCCCCTGCCCCCGGGGAGCCTTGGGGTGAAGCCCCCGCCACCCCCTCGCTTCTCCTTATCTCCACCTTATTTTGCTTCTCCCCGAAACAGGATCCCGCGTCAGCCGCACGGAGCTGAAGCACGATTACGAGAAAGCCCTGAAAGAAGAATTCAGGGCAAACGCTGAGGGATGCCCTTCCTTGGAGCACTGGGCTTATTTCAGCCTCCGTCGACGAGAGGGCGGTGGGAGCTTTGCGGGGCGCGGCGAGCCGTTAGCCAGCCCGGCAGAGCGCGTTTGTCGGGACTTCACACAGCTCCGCACGCCGGGATGGAAAGGGCAAGGAGGTTGGTTTCGAGCAACTTAAAAGTTTTCATTGTGGAAAGAGCGTTTGGTGGGAATTACATCAGAACCACAGGCTACAATATGCTCATTGTACGGCCGGGCTCAGCTTGCTCAACGCTGCTTGAGAAGATAGGGAACTGGTAAATAATCGGGGTGAGGGAGCCGTTAGGAGCCTTCCCAGCACAATGTGCCCCTAAGCTACCTTTTTTTTTTTTTTTTTTTTAATGCTATGGAAAAAAGAAGCAGGGCTTGTTCGCTGCACTGACTGCAGCGATTACACACAGGGCATTCAAACCCCGCGTCGAGGCAGCCAAAAATAGCCTGCCGGCCCCGGGTAAAGCAAACCTGGGCTCATTGTCGAGCAGGCTGCGGTGACACCGCTCGCAGCCCCCCCCCCGGCGCAGCGCCGAGCGGCGCGATGCCTCGCGCGGGGGACGGGGGCATTTCCCCCGGCTCCTCCGGCGCGGCGCCGCGCTCACGCCGCCGTCAGCGGGGAGGAGGCAGGCGCGGGGCAGACGTCTGGCCCCACACACACGTATGAATAAGCCCGGGAGCAGCGCTCGCCGTTAATTTAACCTTTTTATGACTTTTGCAGGCCTTCCGCGGGCAGCGCGGTTCGGAGCCGCCGCGCTCAGCCCTTGTGTCGCCGCGGGGGACCGCTCACCCGCAGGCTCGGCTGAGGTCGCTCGACGCTGGAGGACGAGGCGTCCTGCTCAGAGGCGCGTGGGCCAGCTGCTCCGGCGTCACTCTCGCTCGTCCGGCCTTCGGAGCGGGACTCGAGGCTGATTTCCTCCTCCCTCGCAGACCTCTGCCTGCGCTGAGGCCGAGCAGTCCGGGAGGGTGACGTCTCCCCCTTCAGCTCGCCTTCTGCAACGTCCAAGATCAAAGCCAGGAGCAGTGGCGCGCGTGCTGCACGTGGCTCTGGGGATTCATCCCCCGGGAGATGCAGCGGGAGACAGCACCCACAGGAGCTGCGCTGCCCGCCGTGGGTTTGCCTGCGTGGGACTCGGCTTCATGCCCCGGGTCTGCACAAGGGGTGAACTCGCAGCCATCAAGCTCGGGAAAAACAAACCCCTGAGCTTACGACAAAAATATTTACTTAAAAACGACCTGCCTTCTGTTCAGGCGCAGGGAGATAAGCGGTGCTCTTCGTGCGAATGTTCTCTAGACAAGGCTCGCGCTACTGGGAAGCAGCATCCAGCTGATGCTGAGCAAACAAGAAAAGTGCTGACGAGCTCGCTGATGAGCCTTGGTGTAGTAGAGACAAAAAAAAACCTCCTAGAAAATGGGAGCCAAGAGCATTTTAGCCTCTTTTGTGCAATTTAAGAGGGCTGATGGAGAGCTGGCTACAGCACATCCACGCCAGCTTCCAAAGAAAGCATATAAATCACGAGGTATTTTCAGCTGTCAGAACATTGCTCTACACTTCGTACGTCCAGAAAGCATTTCTGAAGCCACATTATCAAAAGCAGAGCGTCCTCAGTGCTTTGCCCCTGCTGACGGCCTCCGCCACCATCAGCAGTGACGAAGAGGTTGGCCCTAAGGGCCAGAGGATTGCACAGCCACCGCTGCACAAAGCCTTGCTTTTTTGTTTTGCTTTTTTGTTTTGCTTTTTTGTTTTGCTTTTTTGCTTTCAGCCTGCCCCGTTTCAAACCACGGTGGTATCTTCACCTCCTGGCTAGGAAAAAAGCTCTTCTGAAGTGAAGATAGGGACGGTCTAAGTGATAATACTGGGGACTGGGGAGCGAGGAGTCAACTACCAACTGATTAAAACAAAGCTGCACGCTTCGTGCTCAATTCCTGGCTGCTCCATCAGCTAGGTATCTCACAGTAGACAGATAACAATCCCCTAGAGGTCTTTAAAGAACATTTCCCTGCAGAATTTTAGCACAATTCAGCTAGCAGAGCTTGGAACACGTCTGGCCGGCCCTTGCTTCAGTCCGGTCAGAACACAGCAGAGCTGGTTTTCCAGGTTCCCAGATGAGATCTTCAGCGCGAGCTGCTCACAGAAATATTTTCCTTTGCTTTGCAATGCAATCATTGCCAAGGAATAGCCGCAAGAAAACAGCACCTCTCTACTCCGTGCATCTGCTCCGGCCACATCTGGGTCACGCCTGCTTGCTCGATGGCCAGGCGAAGTTTTTCTGCTGTGAGCTTTGCAAAGGCGCTCCGCTTCCACTGCGACCGGCCTGCAAGGCTGCGGGCGAGGTTACTCACTGCAAGTTCTCTCGGGGCGACGGTGTGAGCAGCAGAACAAGCACCGCGGAGCTGCAAGCTCGTGAATTCAGGTCGCAGCAGTTGCATCTTGACTCAGCGAGGAAATCTGATGCGCCCGACCCACGTGTAACTCGAGGACGAACCGGGCGCGCGCTGCTTCTCCGCGGAGTCACCGAAAGCTGCAGAGCTGCCTGTAAACGGTGCTGGAGTGGAGCAACCGGGACTTCAAGGGACGGAGCCTACAAGACTCTAGACATAATGGTGCCATCAATGAATCAAGGCGACCGTGCCCTGAAAAACAGCGCCTAGACAGGGAGTTGCTAAAGAAACGTCGATATTGCGACAGAGATTAAGTAACGCGTCGACTTGACAGCCACGGGCAATGTGTCCAGACAGCGAGTGCAGACCTCAAGCGGCGAGAAGAGAGCCCTCGCCACTGCCCTACCTCCTGAGGATCCTGCAGTGACCTTGACTCGAAGCAAACACGATCCCTGCTCGCGTTAACATCCCACGCGAGGACGGGGAGCTACCTGCAGCCACGGGCAAGGAGAAAAGGGATTGAGGACAGAATTAAGCGATGTCTGTGACCTGGCAATTGCTGGGACCCTGGGCGCATCCCCAGGGCGCGCGTGGAGGAGCTGAGCCCCCGGTGCTCCAGCCCCCCCGGACCCAGCGGTGCCCCGCAGCTCAGCATCGGTCCGAGTCCAGCACCCTCAGCGCTCAGGGGTTGGAGCCGACCACGCCTGGTGCGTGCAGCACCGCGCAGCGCACAGCTAAATGCGGGCGTTCTTCTGCTAATGCAAAAGAAAAGATCCCCCTCCCTGCATAATTAGCAGCCTATTGCTAACGAAGGCTGAGAAACCCGAAGTGAGGACTCGGGGCCGCGATCCCACACCGGTGCTGCTGAAAAATCCCGGACGGCAGCCGGCCGCGAAGCGAACGCTCCTGTTCCTAACCACGCGCCCCAGGAGGAAGGAGCAGCTCCCGGCACCCCATCCCGCAGCCGCTCGGGCTGCTCTGACACTCGTGAGCTGAACGGCTCGGGGACGCCGGCTGACGGCCAGCGACGGCGCGGAGGCACCCGTCTGCATCTCGGGGACAGCGCCCCGTAACTTCACTACAAAGGCGATGACCTTTCGCAGCAGACACATCCCGTGAGGTGAACACCGATGTTTTCTCCCCACGTCCACGAAACGCCCCGCTACGGGAGCAGTCTTGTGA
Source organism: Anser cygnoides (assembly GCF_040182565.1). Lineage (NCBI taxonomy): Eukaryota > Metazoa > Chordata > Aves > Anseriformes > Anatidae > Anser > Anser cygnoides. Next base: position 1,160,593 of record NC_089899.1, on the reverse strand, counting down.
CTTTCTCCTCCCAGCTTTCTCATCTTGTTTTCATCGCCGATGCGGCGACAGAGGGCAAGACGGTGCCTCAGCAGCGACTCACAAAGGCCCAGCAGAGCTGCTGGCTCCCCTCCCTCGACCTCCACCGAGTCAGCTGCATGCAAGCGAAAACGCAGGGGCTCGCTTCCAGCTGCAGATGAGATACAGCCCCAGCAGCTCGATGACTACGTTGCACTTGTTTCAGCCACCGAATAATTAGGCTGGAAGAAAAGGCCAGTATCTCCATGTGACTGCAGCGTCTGTGTGGCTGTTTTTATGCAAGCCTGGGTCTTTTGGTAATGCCGATGACTGCACCGTCATGTGAGGATTTGCAACAAGGAGCAACTCCTACATCGGGCCCTGGAATCTGTCGGGCAGACGGGGAGAGGAAGCAGAAGGTCGTTTTCTTTTGTGCCTCTTACAGGAAGAGAAGTCACGTTGGCCTGGCAGCGGTTCAGGGCTGAGCTAAGGACTCGGCGCTGGGAACTGCCCTTGAAAGGCTCGGGCTGGAAATAAAACAGAGAGGCTAAAAAAGGAACTTGCAAATTGTGCGAGAGGGCTCTACCAGAAGGCACGTGAGCGAGCTGCCTCCAGGTAGCGGGCAGCCGCTGGCCTGCTGACTGCTCTCACAGGGCCCGGGCTTATATTTAGAACATCATCTACTACGGATCAGAAAACACGCGTACATGCACAACTTTCAAATTCCTCTGAATTTACAGCGTTGGGTACAGGTGCCAGCCTTCTGCTGGCCCTGCCGGGCCCCGAGCATCCCCGGCGTGCACTCGCCCGCACCCCCGAGGCCCGGGGGCAGAAAGCCGGTGGTACTTCTGCCTCTGGGTTTTATTCCCCCGCTGGCCCAGGAGCACAGTTCCGCGCTTTTTACTTTCCATTTCTCAACTGTGATCTAACCTGCCATACAAAGAGAAAAGCTAGCGATGAGCCTGGCCGCTAACCCGAAACCGAAAGAGAGACGAAGGCGAAAGCTTTTTCCTCCGCGCCGTCGGTGCAAACGCCAGCACCTGGAAAAGTCAGCGCCCGCTCGGGCCCAGGGCTGGAAGGAAGCACAGAGCCACGGCTTGCAGGACCTGGAACCTCACGGTATCACAAAGCACGGCTATTTCCTTCCGCTGCCCAACCAGGAAAATGCAGGACGCTGAGAATTTTGTCAATAACTTGTCCAAGCCAGTCCCGACACCGGGTGCTCTGCCCGCGCTGCAGGCTCCCCGCGCAGGGGAGCTCCGCCTGCACCACCAGCAGCCCCGTGCCCACGGCACAACGAGGAGACGAGGCCGGGGCAGTAAGGAGCCATCCTTTATCCCTTCCTGCAGGACGCGGCATTTTCCACATCGGCATTTTTCACATTCCCAGGGCAAGCCGCCGTTGCAGGGATCCCCCGCCACGGCTGATAAGAACACATTTAGCTTCTTTCGTTCTTTCTCCCTTTTTTAGCCACAACAGCGAGTACGAGCAGCCTTGTACGTTGATCAGAGACTCGAGGCAGGGCTCAACTTTATTCTTCACGTAAAGCAGGCGTTACACACCTCTCTGCTCACCAGCACCCTGCCCGTCGCACACCCCAGCGCGTTCCCCGATGTCCCTATAGTTCATATCCCACCCACGTATCTTAAAAGGATCTGTTTACAAGCTCCAGCTCCAAATACCCAAAACAGAGCCAAAAGCCAGAGGAAAAACTGGAAAACCATAACCTCTGCAGAGGCAGGTTAGCCAGGGTGGAACAAGTGACGGACCCCAACAGAGGAACCACCGGGATTTTCCGGCCGGCCCTTTTATTGCGTCGAGCAGCAGGGGACAGGCAACAGGAAACTCGGATCCCCCGATAAGCTCACTTACGGAGGGATTAGTGGAATTTTACCCGTTTTCTAGGCCGTTTACACAAATAGACGAACGACCACGCTGCTTGTCAAACACCGCGCCACTCCTCGGCTGCAGCACAGCGGCCGCACGCTCGGGCTTTAACCACAGGCAGCTTATGGGGTTCAGCTCCTCGCACTCAGCTGCAAAGCCCCCCCGTACCACTGTGACCCCACACACCTAACAAACCCCGAGTCCGTGCTGAGACCTAACTTCCAAAAAGCAGCGCGGAGCCAGGCAACGAATTCTGATGCATTTAAAGCCCGGCCCCCGGGCACGCTGCTGCTTCCTGGGCGCTAACGCCAAACCGAGCAGCAACGCCTGGCGGTGAGGACCGCTGGCATTTCAGGTATTGTGGGAAGGCTTTTGTTGACCTTTGGGTTGGCAGAAAGGTCCCTTAACCTTTAAAATGACTCAGGAGCCAGCCTAGCTGTGTGCCTGTACGTCGCCACCTGCGTTCCTACAACTTGATGCTAATTGCAGCTGTCAGAGCAGCATCTCCCCGCTGTTTTAAAAGACGGGCCGCCTGCCCAGGTGCGCTGCAGCAGACCCCTCGTGCCCCGGAGATCCCCTGTCAGGGGCCAAGCCTGGACAGAGATCACAGAAAAGCCTCCCTGGGCGTGCACGCCTGGCGTTGCAATGCACAAAGGCAAACGAGCTTGCTGCTAGCCCCTGGCTAATTAACCTCGTCGCTCAGCAGCGCGAGGAAGGCGTTGCAGCGCGGTTTGAGTCGCAGGTCCTGCCTGCACGCCGTCGGCGTAACGCCCTGCCAGCCTCCCCAGCTCATCCTGTTCCCCTTCTCGCTCTCCCATATCCCTGTAAAGTTCAGCCCGGTTTTCCTTGCTCAGGAACTTCACGTTAACTTTGACAAACCAACCTCACTCACTTTATTATGTTCTTCGTCTAAACCCCATAATTTCACGTTAGCAGTAACATGCTCAAGCCGCTCGAAGACCTCTGGACTTCAGCCCCCGAGCGTGTGTTAAAGCCCAGGCTACCTTCAACTCTCAGCGTGCCGAGAGCTGGGCACCGAAGAGGAGGAAAATACACCATGCAATGTGTAAAGAAATGCTCAAAACCAGGCACCCAACTGCAAGTTTTGCTTCTTAAAAATTTCGCTGCGAGTCCTGCTGGCAGCGCCGAGGGCAGGCGGCCGCGGGGCCGGCTCACCTCCGCCAGCGACACGAGACCGAGCCCCCGGAGGACTATTGTCGAGCCTCTGAAAGAAAGGGACGAAATAAAACAAAAATATTTGTAAAGCATAATGGGATTTTTTCCACCACCACTGGAGAATGTTTTTCAGGCAGTTAGCCAGCACCACTTCAAAGAGCGAAAAAGCATGTGGTTTTGACAAAGCTTTGTACTTTAATATTAAACAGAAAAAAAAAAAAACCAACCCACGACGACGAGCCGGGCTCGGCGAGGCAGCCGTCACTTTGATGCAGGAGAAAGTACGTCAGCGGGCTGCATCACCGCGGGTCGGGGAAGCCTCCCACCGCACCGCACCGCACCGCTCCGCGCCGCAGCGCCCTGCCCACGCACGCAGCGAGGAGGGGACTCGGCACGGCCCCGGTGGCACGGGGGGACCCCGGTGCTGGGGAGGCGGGAGGAGAAGGCAGGCTGGTGCTGAGCAGGGGGCACACAGAGGCGATGCCGCCTGCGCAGCCGTGTCCCAGCCCCGAGCCCCTTTTAGGCCGAGGTGGTCCCGAGGCTGCGGCTCCTTCGCTCTCGCTGGCACACAGCAGGCTGGTTGTGCTGCAAGGCGAGACGCGCGTGCAACTCCCTTTTAATCCAGGAGCATTAAGGACACGTTACGAGGCTGGTTTTGCAGCTGGCTCCTGCCTGTCTGCAGGACTTAATTTAGACGTAGGAAAGAGGCAGGTCTTAACTGAGCAAGGAGCGCAGTTTCTAGCAGCCCTGTTTTGCTAAGAGAGCTAATTGTCGATTCCTCAAACTCCGCGGAGCTGAAGGCCGGACCTCACTGCCACCACTTAACCCGTTCACGCTGACGTGAACCAAGGTGGGTTCAAAAGGACGCAGAGCTGAAACTTGTTGCACCGTGGCTCTTTCGACTGAAAAAAATCACTTCTCCAATTCGATTTCTGCACTTTTCTGAGCAGTTTGTAAGGCAATGCAACAGGACGTGGCGTGGGGCAGTCGGCTTTCGGTGGAAGCCCACCTCGGCCTGCTGGCACACAGCACCAGGGGCTGATCTTATCACTGAGGGCTTTGTTTTGCCCCGGGTTCAGCCCAGAGCGGCCGAGAGAAAGCCGTGCGGATGCCCCAGCTCCTGTTCCAGCACGGGCAGCACTGCGTGCTGCACTCCCCAAGGGCTCCTACGGCAAAAGGCAGGAATTAGGGAACCTGAAGCTCGGCCCTGGCTGGGGCAGGCAGCAGAAGCCCAAGTACCCAGGGCAGGGCTTACTTTACAAAGTGAAAGTCCTCGTGCTGCACGGGAGCCTCGCTGCTACTCGCTCGAAGTTTCTCTTTCACACCAACGTTAATTAGAGTGCTGCAGCTACCTGGAGTCTCCTAGGCTAAAAATAAAAGGCAGAAAGGCAGGATTTAGTATCTCGGGAGGAATGCGTGTTTAGGTTTGCCGGGGCGGCTGATGGCTGCTTTGGTATCACAGTCACTACTGCGGCTAAAAAAAGCCCACGAGGAAGCAGCAGGAGAGTCCCTGGCACCGTGCTCTCCTCCTCCCCCGGCCACACGAGCATCCTCCTCCTCCTCCTCTTCCTCCTCCTCGTGTGCCAGGATCCAGCCTGGAGCGTAGCCCTGTCCTGGGAACATCCCAGCCCACGCAGCTTCTCCTCCCCAGCAGGTTTTTGGTGCGAAAGGAGCAAGAAAAGAATCGCCCCCACTGCCTGCAGCATCGCCCAGGTTGACCGAAAAGAAGCACAAATCCCACGGGGCGCAATACGTCCACGAGGGGCTTTAAAAAACTCCTTTAAAATGATGAAATAGTTTTAATGGAGATTTGTTCTAGCTACTACAAGATATTCCCCTGCCCTCTGCTATGAATTCTGTATTCTGGGAATTGCCAAAGGCCCCGTAAAGGCTGCTGGAGCCGGGGCGCAAGGGGAGGCAGCAAGGGGCAGGCGCAGCGCTCGGCACGGACGCGGTCCCACGGGGAAGGCAGAGCCCGCGCTGCCCCCAGCTTCATCCCGGGGTTTCCAGTTACGAAGAATAAAGGTAAAAACAGCGGGGGGAGAGCTGAAAGAGGAGAAAGTTCATTTTATCCCCCACTCATTCGTTTTGTAAGAATTCTGCTTGCGCGGGGCTTTTACCAGACAACAGCAGGATTGTTCGTGAGGGCGCAACTTTTGGTGAAATCCCGGCGTCACTCAGCCAAGCGCCTTCCACGGATTATCTTCCTGACAGAGCGCGAGTTGGCTGCGTGAGCACGGCGACAGCAAAGGCAGGAGGATGTTTTATAAACGGCGTGGGGAGGAGGAGGAGCCGTGACCCGGTTTAGCAACTGAACTCTGACCCGCAAGTCAGCGCGGGTAAGCGGGCTGGAGGGAAGGCTGCTCCAGCCCGTTGTGTAACAGTAGGAAACGCTTGGAGAGGAAAAGGCAAAAGCAACTGCCGAGCACGAGGGTGAGAACCCAGGTGGATTAGTCACCGAGGGCTGGAAACACAAATAAATGCAGTGTGCGCTCATCCCCGCCCCTGAGCGCCTTGGGATGCTGCAGACGCCGCGCGCGGAGCAGCCCGGCGGTAGGTGTTAAACGAGGCAATCCCAAATCCCGCGGGGGGGAATTGGTGAGGAGAGGCAGCACCAAGTGCATCGGTCCCACCAGAGCACCGGGACGCCACGCGGGGGGTGACCGGACCACCAGAAAGGGAACCCAGCACCACCGCAGGCGGCGCGAATTCGGCTGGCGCGCCAGGGCGATGGCTGTGCTGACGCGAAGGAAAGTGGTTGGGGTTTATTTGTTACGGCAGGAAGGGTTCCCCCAACGAGGAACTGCAGGAACCAGCACTGACGACATCTGTGCTGTCCTCCAGCCCCACGAGACGAAGACGCCGCGTTTCACCGAAGGGCAAAGCGAGCCCTGGAAATCCCTCAGAGCTGTACGAGAAGGAAAGCGGGGTTTTGTAACCAGAGCAGAAAGAGGAAAAAAACAAACAAATTCCTGGAAAAGCGAGCATTCAGCTAGAAAAGCCTGACTTGAAGTACCGGCTTGAGCCCGGGCAGCTTTCAGATCTCCCTCTCCTCCCAGCTTTCTTGCCGGCTTCTCCCCTCCACGCAGCTTTTTGATCCGCACGCGGGCTCCTGAGCCGAAAATGAAAAAACCAAGGTCAGTTTGGGGCAGGCCAGAGACACCTGAAGACCACCAGGGTAACAGGCAGCACGCCTCCGGCTCAAGTACCTTAAAACCCAGCCCAGCCGCAGCGTTTCCGACCTGGGCAGGGCAGAACAAAGGCAGCAAGCGCAAGACAATAATGGGAGAGCAAGGAGAGGAAGAAGAAAGCAAGAGAAAACTCATTAACCCACTCGGAGAGCCGTGACGCATCTCACGCTGCCACCCACACGGGAGGGAAGCAAAATACAGCCGGCAATTAACTAGAAAAAGCACAGCCCATGCGCCGGTGACCCGAGCGCAGCTCGCAGGGGACACGAGGATGCGCGGCGTGCCTCGATTTGGGGAGCTCCGGCGCCCGACGCTATTTGGCACCGCTGTCTCCGGCGCCGTTTGCCCCGCACATCGCGGCCGAGCCTCGCGAGAGCGCCCGCCTGCACGCACACCCCCCTGCGAAGCCGAAGGCTGCCGGTGCCCGGTGAATCAGCGCGAGCCGGCCCCGCTCCCAGCAGCACGGCGGAGCCGTCGCCTTTCCCGAAATGTCACAGCAGGAGGCTGAAAACCGTCAGCGCCAGCACCGGCACCGAAGGACGCGCTGCGGCGGCGTGCCTCGAGGAATCAAGTAAGGTCGGCCCCAAAACGAGGGGCTGGCGGAATATTCTGCCAGCGTGTCTTAAGCGCAGCTTGTTAAAAATAAAAAGGGGTTATTTTGATCCGGCGTACGGCACGTTGCATCATCTGGAGCGTGCCGCTAGGCAGATGGCGAGAGTAAGACGGAACCTTCCCTCCCCAGCGCCTGCTACCGTGTTAGGAGCCTCTTCAAGACGGGTCTGTTCAACGCCTGGAGCTTTCCAGGGGCTGTTTGAGGCAAGAGAAATCGGGAAGCAGGAGAGGAGCGCTCCACTGACCGGCACGCTAAAGGAGCCAACGGCATCGGGAACGGGGAAGGCAGGCGCGTAGCGGATTTCTTGAGGTCTTACAGAATTTTTGCATCATTGCTGCTACGGGATGCATCGCCAACCCGTCGCTGCTGCTCGGGACGGGACACCAGGTGCCTCCCGCTGCCAGCTGGAGCAAAAGCCTCGTGGGTGAGACCCAAACGAAGAACGCCGGGGGCACGGCCCACGGCATCTCAGACCTCCGGGGTGACCGAAGTCATGGCCGGGGTGAGACCAGAGGAGCTCTCGAGCAGCTCAGCAGGTTCCCAAACCGCCCTGCTGTGTTTATAATCAAAATACCGCAGGAAAAAAACACCGTCTGCAGAAAGGGGAAGAGATTTGCGGCTGTTTCGTAGCCCTTGAACCCCTTCTGCCTTGAATCCTCAGACAAGACGATAAATTCAACAGGCTAACGAGCTGGAGAGCTGATCAAAGGACACGTGTTTACGCGCCCTGTAATTTCTGTTCGAGTCCCACATACTCACAAATATTTATCTGCACGAGTCGCAGCACTAATCCCATCCCCTTCCTAGCTTTTAAGTTCAGTGATCAAAGTTGTACAATTTCTTGAAGCCAGGACTTCAATTTCAGTTAGCGGTCTCTTCAAGGATAATAAAAAAGCACTTTTTGTAGCAGAAATTAAAAGAAAATGGCTACGTTCTACGGAAAATGAGGAGGAACTTCAAAGGGAAACCAGGCAGCGGAATTTCACACCACCTATTCCTGAAAAGGATGGCTGCAGGCGATCCCCTCCCAACAAACTCCGGAATTCGGGTTTCACCTTCTCAGAAGCGCGCTGCGGAGCGCTGCCGGGGCTTTACCTCCCCGGCCACACGGGCGAGTTTCGGGCACCCCGAGCTCTACGACAGAGCAGGGCTTCGTGCGGAAACCCCCCGGCCTGCCCCCTGCTCTCCTTCCTGCAATTTAAGCTCCACCGAGCCCAAGAACAGCAAATCCCACCTGCGGGCAAGGCGAGCGCTGGCTCCGAAGGCGATGCTTTGCTGTTAAACAGCTACACCTTGCACGGGACCAGAGCACCTCCGAAATTTCCCCTGATCTATGAGGTTAAAACCCAGCGTACGGCGTGATAAACATTTCCTAGCTATTATTAGCCAAAGGAAGGAGTGTGACAGAGCTCCTGCAGCTGCCCATACGGGCTGTCCCCAGCGCCGGGGTGCCAGGGGACACGCGGTACCTTGGCCGGGCTGCAGCGAGATGCCAGGCCCCTGCCGTAACGAGCTCCAGGACTGCGTGCTGCGACGCCAGGCACGCGCAGGACATCAGCAAACAACCACCGCCACCCGCCGCGGTGCCGCCAGCACGCGGGGACGTCTCGAGCCTCCAAACCGAGGCATCGGAAGCGTGTTGGGCTCGGGGGAACAGCAAACCCGCGGAGGTTCCCCACCCTCGTGCCACGCCGAGCGCCGGCCCCCCTCTGCTTCCAAAGAAACCCAGATTAGATTTCTTGGGAAGCAAAAGGCCAAAGTTCCCCGCGTGAGGACGACGCTAGAAATGCCTTCCGAGGCGGCCGGCCCCTCCTTCCCCCTGCACGCCGTCCCGGGGAGTTGTTTGTCTCCGCTCCCCCGTTTGTCATCCTCGCTCAAAGAGCGCATGAGTCAGCGCACCGCAGATGCTGCCGATAACAGCACCCGTTTGGGGATGTCAGCGAGCCTGCAGAACAAAGACAGCTAAAAAAAATAAATCCCCCCCGCCACTGACTCCCCATCAACTTTGCCAGTAAGTGCCTGGTAAATGTCACTGGCTTTAGGCTCCGCATAAACAGCATAAAGACGGGGACGGGGACGGGGACGGTCCGCGTTAACCCCTCGGCTCCTGCCGGGGAGCACGAGCCTCACCGAGGGCCAGCCACCGCGGGGCACCTTGCGCAGGGAGCTACCAGCGCCCGTCCCCGCGGTGTGTGCTGCGATCTGTCCCAGCGGACACCTTAACGAGGACAAAGGAGACGTGTAACGTGCAGCAATCTCGCATAGGCTGGGGTTTTTTTTTTGTGACGTATCATCTCCCCGAGCGGCAAGGCTTTGATGCAGCAAGCGGAGGGGTGAATGTTTGCGCCGGGGGGTCGTAACGGAGCACCCGAGGTCTGGCCTTGCCTGCCAAGCTGGAGCTCGGCGGGCTCGGAAAGGGACCCGAGCTTCGGTGCAACAGCACCCGCTGCAGGAGCTCTCAGGCTGCTTTGCGATCAGTTTATCGTAACAAACGGGATGGAAGGAAACACTCAAGCGCACGTAAATAGCCCCCGCTGAACGAAACCGCCCGATTAAAGAGCCATCAGCTCCAGCGCTGAGAAACCCACGCCGTTACCGTCCCACCACGACCCTTGGCAGCTTTTAATGCTCCCCTCAGGCACATTTGGAAGAGCAGCCCTCCCCTAGTGCCCACAGAAAGCAGAGCAGCAGTGACCCAGGCTGCAGGCAGCGCACAGCCCGGCTGCGGGCGACCCAGCGGCCGCGCGAGGCCGCCTCCGGCAGCTCCGCAGCTGCTCCTTGCTCCAGCCCGCGCCACGCCAGCCGCTTCTGCACCACCTGCGGTCGGGGCACCACCACGTATACGAAGGCCACAACCTAAAAACCACGAGCTCTTTCTTTTTTTTTTATATTCTAGATTCCCTTAATTTCTTTTTTTTTATTTTAACATTCCCGATTCTGGTTAAGCGCGCCGTTTGCAAACGTGAAGGCGTGCGATGAAATGAAGGGCTGGAGGAGTTCCCAGCAAAAACGGTTAAAATTACGGGCGGTAATACCGACCAGCCTCCGCGGTGCTCAGGCCGCCTCGGCCACAGGATCCATCGCGCCGAGCTGCTCATCCTGGACAGCGGCCAGCAGCAGAGGGAGCCGCCAGCTGCAGGCACCGCGGGGTGCAGCTGCACGCCGTGCTGCTGCACACAGAACAGGACTCGGCGTGTTCGAAAGGGCAACGCCAGGAGCATGCAGGTAACGGGCACACCTGTGCCCTGTCCACAAGTCATCGTACAGCCAGAAAGGCAAGCGGCCTTGGGTTCTGTACAGCGAGCCCCCGCAATGACCGATGTAAAAGGTATTAAAAGCCTAACCGTCAGACATAACATGATTAATTTTTAAGATTTGGCTGTACCGGAATGGGAATGACGGATAAAACAGACATAAAAACACTACTCCACACCTGATTTAAATCTCAAACATGAGGATGGAAACACCTTGCTGTACAGATTTATTCCAGTGTCGCTCCGGGGGAGCTGCTGTGTTTCAGGAAGCGCCAAATGTTTGATCAGAGGCTGAATCCGACCGGCTCGGTGCTGCTTCCTGCAATCCCGCCAGGCAGGACCGGGGCAGGCGCCCAGGAACGTCTCACCCTGACCGACAGCAGCCCCGTCCAACTGCAGGTATTGGTATGCACGATGGGGAGCTCTCCGAGGGGGGAAGTGGATGACATTATGGATGTTTAGGCAGCTCGTGGGGCGTGCAAGCAAAGCACAGACCGGGTATACCTCGAGGTCACCTCTTCTGCCACGCCTCAAGGTACCCGTAGGTAACTTGCACTGCTCTTTCAGAAGAGATATTTGTAAGACATCACAGACCTGTGCTCTGCTAAACGCCTGCAAACCAGAGCTTCAGTTTCGGCACCTTCACCGAGTACGAGGAAGAAGCACAGCGCCTGACTATTTCAGCCCAGGTGCGCTACCAAGCGACTACGCACGCCTGGGCTCACGGCGCCAGCAGGAGAAATGCCGTGCGTGACCTCCTCCGGGCAGACCCAACGCTGCCACTGAGCTGCTGCTGCCTGACAAACGGAAACCTGGGTGGAACAGCGCAACCTCTGGCGGTCACCGGCGCGCAGTGTTGTGACAGCTTCCTCTGATAGGAATCAACTCGTGTCCGCACCAGGAGCACGCCGGTCATCTCCCCGGGCCAGGCACGGCCCGAGCGAGGTGGCACAGGCCAAGCACGCCCCTGAACTTGAGCAGAATAAACTCACCGTCAGCACAGGCCGTGCTCGGTCCTCCCTGTGCTGCAACTTCGGCTTGCAGGGACAGAAGGTAATCCGGGGGACTCGCTTCCTACGTGGAAGACAGCTTGTGTCTGCCCTCCAGCCATTTGCAGCCTGTATTGACGAACATAAACAGCTCCTAATTAAAAGCACTGGAGTTGCATCTTCGTCACGTTTCACAAGAGGCAAAACCAGGACTGCGGCACGCGGGAGTCACGCAGCAGGTTGTGCGGCACAGTCCCACCACAAGCAGCCCCGTCGTTTTCCTATTTTCCTGTGCTAAAATACCTTGCACTTTCCTGCGCATAAATACTGAACAATTAGTGTAGCTGCTACGCGTGTCGGCTGCTTTGGCCTTGCTTGGCAGCTGCTCTTTGGTCCAAGACTAGGTTGTGCACAGAAGCCTTTCGGTTACCTTCCTCCACCTCAAGCTCGGTGTTATTCCTGCGCCTGCTTGTACAGGATTCCCCTTCCTGCACAACAGCTTTGAGAATTCCAGTTTTGCTGGCATGTTTCTGGGTCCCACCACCACCATCACCTCTTTAGGACGATGCACAAAAAAAAAATAAAAACACAACAGATGTTAGAAAAAGCCTTTAAATCGGACACTTGCAACAGCATTCAGAGCTAAGATCTACGGAAGTGTCAGAAGTGAGCACTGAATAGCAAGCTCATTATACATTTTCTTTAATAACACATCAAACCCGACGACTTCTTTTGCAAAGACGAAGGGTCCCCGGGTCCCCGTGCCTGCTGAACTCGCAGCAACACCCAAACGCTTTTGCATATTCTGGCAACACAGCAAGCCTCTTTAAAATACCAGATACTCCTTGACCATGCAAAATCGAGCTCCCCACGTAATTTACAACCTTCCTAACAACGTGGGAAACTCATTACGAGAAACAAACAGCTGAGGTGTCGCTGGCCACCTCTCACCCACCCCGACAAGCCCCCTCCTGAACCGCTTCTCACGGGAAGGCGAGCAGCCCAACGGGCTGGGCTGGGCTGGATGCACCCCGCGGACCCCAGCTCAGCACCCCGCGCCGACAGGGACGGGGTTTGTGCACGTGGGACAGCTCACGGGAAGGCGGCGCCTCGTTCCCACGGGCAGCAGCGAGTTTTTTATCGTGTCTAACCCCAGCCGACCCTCAGGCAGGTGCCAAAACACAGGACGGAGCCCGAAGCCCAGACGCGACTTGCAGATGTCGCAGCGCGCAGACTAAACAACGGGCCGCTTTGCACGGGCCCTTCCAGTCACCAGAGTCGTGCCTCTTGTGAAACGACCTGCAGACGTCTCGGTGGTTTAAGGCAGCACCCGTGCCAGATCCGCACAGGTTTCTGAAAAGCCGCTCGGAGTTGTTCATACAGCGAGAACATCCATCTCTCCGCTGCAGGAGGGGAAAGATCTGCCTAAGGAGCAACTAACTCAGGCTTTCCACCTGAGATCATCCACACAAACAGCCTGAATGCCAAACAGATTTGAAGGCAGAACGCGAGCATTAATTTTTTTTTTGAATCAAGCTGCTTGCTCAACATCCCCCTTCCCGCAGTTTGGGCAGGGCTGCAGCACTTTGCCCGCGCTGCGCACTCATTTGGACCCCAGAGCTCGGTGCTCCACGTCAGGGAAGCAATAAAAAGCCAAAGCGGTAGACAACCCCAGCAAAAAGCCGTTTCTCAGGCCCTTTCTGGAACGCCATCAAACTAAACTGCCTGTTGACTGCTTGCTGCTGATGCAAAGCCGGGCAGAGTCAGCCACCCGTACAGGCGGCCCTGGCGCTGAACCCAGCTCCAGCGACGGTTGCAGTTCTGAGTAATTTTTTTTTTTTTTTGCTCTGCTTGGAACCACGTAAATAGCATTCCTGCTGGCCATTAATCCCTTTCTGCCTGCGCTTCCCAGAGTAACCGCTGCTGGGAACAGACTCGTGGCTGCAGATGCCCAGGGCTCCCCGGCCCCGCGAGTAGCAGCCAGCGGAGAAGGGAGCCGCGGTGTCACCCGCAGGGCAGCGGCGGAGCAAGGCACCGACCTCGCTCCTGGGAGCAAGGAGCAGCAGCCGGCAGGGGCACTGCGGGCGCCTGGACGCGGGTAATCCTTCCACCAGACCGACCGTTGTGACTCGTGGATCCATGAGCTAACAGCTGATAAAAACCAGTAGGCTTTTTGGGGAAGTCTCTGTAAACCCGAGGTGCTCAGTGATAGGAATTTCAGGTACTGGCACTGCTGAGAATATTTTTTAATGGAATATTTTTAACTGAGTCTTACGCTTTGCTACTCCCCCTGACCATTTTATTTACCAGGTGAAGTACTTTAAGGCAAACCGCACTCAGAACAATGCTGTCTCTACTTCTGTTCATTTCAGAGCAACATTAAGAAGGGGCAGGAGTGTGAGAGAGCCAAATTGCTACGGCCCCTGAGCAAGAGGGGCTCTGGAGCAAGCCCTGCTAACGCTAGGGAGAAAGGGGTGAGGCGCACATCGCCTGCAACCCTCTTGAGTTCTGCTGCTGGAGGCCAGAAAAGGAAGCAGTTCAGCATTACAAGAGAAAAATCTCAGGGCAGAAACGCAGCTTTCTCCTCTGAAATGCACGCTGCGAACTTTTAAGTTTTGGGAAAGGAAGCAGGCAGGGCCTGCAGCAGGAGCTGGGAACAAAGAGGGTGCTCGGGTGCCCCCTGCAGCGCCGCGGCAGCAGGGGGGTGCCGCCACGTGCCCGTCCAGCCAGGTTGTGGGGCGCGGGTGGCAGACCAGCTGGTGACACAGGAGAAGCATTAGTAACACCACTGAGTACGGAGTGAGTCACCGAACCACAGGAAGCTCACCCCGTTCACCACGTCTTCGCCCCCTCCCCTCGCATCGTGGGAACGCAAAGGGCAGAGGACCGCGCGCTGGGGTGCCGAGGACAGCCGGCCCCGCGCCATGCGCCCCCCTGCAGGATGATTCACACAGCCCCGCCGCGTGAACAGCCCGCAGGCGCACTACGGCTCTTCCACACCCGGTAGTAAGCGCTGGACCTCGGCCACTTCATCTCTCCTGGGCGGTTTTCTTGGCACGGCTGCTCCCAGAGCAGACATCCCCCGTCCCCTCCTGCGGCCGTTCGCTCCCCGTGGCCTCGAGCTCTCGGCTCACCTGCCATCCCACCGCCTTGGGGGTCTCCGAGTCCACGAGCACTTTCTGAGGTTCAAGCTCTCCAAAACTGGACTCCTCACACCACGTTTGCCGGGCCTGGGAGCCCTGTGTTCAGGGCTCGAGCCGTTCGTACCCAGTAATGCATTTCCCAGCTGCGACGTTCAAACGGCAACGGGCTGGAAAGCTGGTGTGTGCCGGCAGCTGGGAAAGCCAGCACCTGGCTGTGGGAAAGGAGAGGTCATTTCCCCAGAGCTAGTGAAAACAACGAGGTGTAAACTCGTCTGAAGAACCAATAGCAGCATTCATGCCAAGAAGGGAGACCGAAGGAAGGGAGACTCATCAGCTCTGAGAGTGCCGGGACAAGAAGAGATCCCACCAGCAAGAACCAAGCCTTGGGAAAAAAAACAAAACACACAAAACCTCCTCCTCCCCAAAATACACTGTGCGTATCCCATGCGACGTGGGTGGCTAGCTTGCAGCCAGTTTTTCGCTGTGCTTCAACAGCGTTTCAGTCGTGCCCCTCTCCAGTACGTCCCCATCGCTTCTGGCTGCAACACGGGACCGCACGCACAGCCTGAGCCAACGCGTGCAAGGAGGGCAGGCAGCCCTCAGCCGTCTTGGGCACCTCTGAACCCGAACCCTTGTTCTCCCCTCTGTTTTTTGCAGGATGCAGCCAAGCAGCGAGATGCCCTTGGACTGATTCTCCAGCTCCAAGAGCACCAGCTCCAAGAGCACCACGGCGCGCCCGGTGCTCCAAGCGCCCCGTCCTTCTGCCCCGAGCCTCCCCGAGCTCTGCCACCGACCCCTGCAGCTGCAGGCAGCGCTCGGGGCCCGCGGGCACAGGATGCCGCAGGGGCAGGAACGCGGCAGCCACGGGGCAGGGCACGAAGGGCGATGTGCCTACAGCAGCGCAGCGCGAAACCGCCCCAGGGCAGCCAGCAGCAGGGAACCCAGGGCGCGCTCAGACGAGACCTAAAGAGCAAATATGTTTGGGGAGAAGAATGCAAAAGGGTTGATCAGTGGTTGTCATGGAAGGTACCGAGTAGTAGCTGGATGCGGGTCTTACAAAGCAAAATTACTATGCTGAACCCCAACGTCCCATAGGCAAACCCTTCCTCTGAAGCTCTGTGGCAAAAGTGCTTAAATTAGAGTATTGCGCTCGTATCCCCTCTGAACAGAGAAATTTGTAAACTCACAATCAGTTGCAGTTCACAGAAAACTGACAGGTGTGTGTGTTCAGATCCCCAGATTTTAGTCTGATACAAACTTAACACCACACTGTTAAGAAGTGTTAGGAAAACAGAAAACGGGGAAAACCAGGTTACAAAAAATCACAGCACTTCAAAGTGCCTCCTAGGAGACTGAAACCCGAACGAGGCCGCCTGGAGAGGGAGAACTGGGACACTTACCGCAGATTTTTATTTTTTTTTGTGCTCTATTAAATTGGGATTCTCTCAGTCATACTACAAAAGTCACGCAGAGACACTGCCACAATCTCAGATTCCCCCCCCGGCTATCTGCATGCCGATGATTGTGTCAGATTAAGAAACGTAGAGGAGTTTTGCACATGCTGCAGAAATTGAGTTCTTAGAAGAGAGTTTCAAGGGCATGGGAGGGCAGGAAAGGTGGTTTGTGTGCCTACGTGGAAGAGGTGCAGAGAAGGGTCATCGCCGACAACCTACAGACCGGGGGAAAGGCGTGATAATTCAGCTGTCAGCCAGGGCACGTGAGGGGGATCTCCTGAAGAGCCAGGAGCACTGGATGAGCCTCTAGGAAAAGGCTTTCAGCATCCCGCTGAGCTCAGATCAGAGGTGGAGAACTCCAAGCCCTGCCCCGTTTCAAACGCAGTTCGGCTCTGAGCAGTTTCCTGAGCGTTTGCGAGATTTTTGGTTTGTTTTAAGCTGAGCAGACGGGGAGCAAATTCCCCTGAGGCAAGGCTGCTCAGGACACTCGGTCACATCCATTTCTCTGCTGTGTCCCAAAACAAGCGGGTCTCTGAGCCAGCCGAGCTCCCCCCCTGCTGCAGGGCTGGGAGGAAGGAGCCTGGAGGCGAAGCCCCAGACCTGGAGGCTGCAGCGCGGGTCCCTGCAGCGGCTCTGCCACTGCTTTCCCGAGTGACCTTGGGAAAGCAACTGACCTCCTTTTCCTGCGAGGCCTCTGCAAATCTTAGCAAAGCACCTCGACGCAGACAGAAACCAGCATTTGTCACAAAGGAGACAGGATTCTTGTCGATGCTGATAAAGCTCTAACTGTGCTTGCACAACTACCAGCAGCCAGCCGGCAGAAAGCCTTTGCACAATGCCAAGTTAACTATTACTCCTCTGCGGATCACCTGTTGCGAGATCTCACATGACCCTGCAAAAAAAGCCTGGAGATAATTTCAAGCCATTAAAAAACACCAAATATTTTGTAAGATAGGTGCGTCGTTATCACGCAGCAGGCAGCCAGCTAACACAAAACCGCTCGGGACAATCTGAAGGGTTGAATTGCGGCTTATCTAAAAAGCCAGCATAAAGAGTTTGCAGACTGAATAACTATTTTTGCTGAACCGAAGGTTTTACTGCAAAGGATGAACAACTTTTACTCCAGCCCGTGCCAGAAGCCCCCAGCCCTGCACCAGAGCCACCCCCTCCAAGGGGCCGAGCTCCTCCAGCCGCAGGCAGTAAGCCCTGGAGGGGACCAGCCTGCAAAATGAGCTTCTGCATCCTGAGCTAACCTGCTTTGTTTTTAAGAGACCGACCTTCTTGAGGACAACCCAAAATGCTTCCCGTTACGAGAAGATTTGGTCGTTCTCAGCAGGTCTGAGCTTCCCAAAGCTGGTGTCCCCAAGTTAGCCCCCCCAGCTCCACCACGGCACCACCCAGAGCAGCCTACAACAACCTTTCATCCCAGCACCACTTTTTGCGCTAAATAGTTCCAGCGCAGCAGTTCAGAGGAAGGAAAAAAAAACTCCTACAGAGTTTAGATAGCTGGATGCTGAGCCACCATCCTGCAAAAACAGGCTGCTGATTTGTTTAGCCACCCTCCTCGAGGAGGGGAAGCAAAAGGAAGAGGAGCAGAACTGGTTTGCAGAGGCAAAGGCTTGTGAAGGCAGTTTGCATGACTCATGCTTTTTGCATCCCGAAACCCATGAGAAGGGGCAGCAAGTGTTGTTCGGGACACGCTCCAAGAAAACAATTTCCTTTTGTTTCTGGGGCTGGCTGAAACGGGATTAAGCTTGGCGGCGCGCCCCCTTCGCAGATCCTCTGCAGAATCCCCCTCTCCTCATCCGCGGGCAGTTGCTCCAAAAAGGCAGCGGCGAGCCCCCTGCGCTTCGCGTGACTTTCAGCAGCCCCGCGCTCCGCATCGATCGCCGGGCAGCAGGCGTGGCGCTGGCAGGAGCAGGGAATTGCAACAGGGAAAGGAGAAGGAGAGAAATTACTGGCAGCGCGGGCCACTCCTGTTGGCAGCGCCTCGCAGCCGTAGCAATGCTTTATAAGGAAATTTCTTGGACGCTGCTGCCTACCCGCGTGTTACTGAGGCTTTCTGTACTCCGCTGCAGATGCTCTACAGTTATTCTTAGCAGGTATTTGATATAAAAGTGATGCCATCCCCGGGCTGGGGACAACGCGGGAACACCGAAACGGACCCGAGACCTGACCCGAGAGCTGCTCCGAAGAGGTGCTGTGCAAATAAAGCATCCCTTCGGCTCCGGGAGCCATTCAGAGCTCCTGCAGCCAAGGCCCAAATCCCAGACAAATCCCACGAGGTTCAGGTTCAGGGAGTCCCGAATGCAGCTGACGTAACGCCGTTAGATCAGGCTTTGTCCAGCCCGTGGGTATTAGTGGTCAGAGACCTGCTGATGTGCTTCCAAAATGCCGAGAATCGATGAAATTTCATCACCAGGCTAAGGTCGTCTTTAAACGGGAGGCTTCCACGGCAAGCTGAAATCCTTCGTTTGCTTGCGCTGGTGGCGCTGGCTGCTTCCAGGTCAATGGTTTACTGCACCTGGCACAGTCCTGGACGCGTCCTCGCGATCACACGAAGTCATAAAAATCTGGGAACGCCGCGTTTCCAAAGGTGATTCCAACACTGCTGCCTCAGCTCAGCTCCAGCCCAGGCTGCAGGCACCGGGTTCACGATTACCTTAACGAGGATGAGGAAGGGGATGTTTTGTCTGGTTTGGGCTGGTCTTCTTCGCCAGCCAAAGGTTGGTCTGACCTGGAGACGATGCCATTTGCAGTGCCCTTTGCCATCAAATCAGGAAAAAAGCTACCAGTAATAGGTTAAGCCGAGGAAAGCAATTGGTAGAAAGCGGAGACGCTCTTCAGGGTTAGGAGCGGAGCACCCAAACTAATTGCTGACTAATTTGGCTCTTTCTAGACACTTTTACACACATTTTCCTGTGGCCTGGTACAGCTGGGAGCATGTGACAATAACAGAGCGACTCTCTCTGGGCAGGACTGGCAGAAAAGCTGAAGCCTACGGAAAGAACAGCTCACACACGAGCTCCTGTGCACACAGCGCTGAGGAGAAACCCTGAGCGGGAGCTTTCTCCGGTCCAAGCTGCCATCGAGACTTAAAAAAAGCAACTTTCCTTTCAGATTTCAACTGAAATAGCTGACTTCCTAATAAGCGAACTGCAATTGCCTTTACTAAATCAAACGGTATTCGGGGATTCCAGATTAATTCCAGCAAACTATAGCAACAAGCAACCGAAAGCTGCCAATATCCTTTTTTATTTTAATACGTACGAACTGGATTTAAAATGCCAGAGGGCTGGGACCGTGCGCGTAGCGAATAAAGGTGTCCGTCTGGTAGCTTAAGTGATGCGGAGACAGTTCTGGGATTCAAAATTTAAACAAATACTAACCAAATGATGCGGAGCCGAGGACGGGAGGAATGCTGTCCTAAGGGCTGCAGAATGCACGCCCATCCCGGAGCACAGCTGCATGCGAACCCCGCGCTGGGATGGGAAACCAGCCGGAAACATGGCAAGTTAGCGCTGTTTAAGCACTTTTACACACATCTATACTTAGAAAAAAAAAAAACAGATAAAGAACAAGCAAACCCGTTTAATGACAATGTGTCTGTGCAACCCCTTTCCGCAACTTGAAAGCACAAATTCAATGAGATTCAGATAAGAGATCGAGGGCTTTCACACTAGAAAGTTAGAAATCAATTACAGGAACAACTGACAGCCGGATTATTCGCCTAAACCCCCGGCACCCTCTTGCTGATTTGCATTTCAAACACCCAATTTCACAGCAGGCCGGACGGCTTCCCAGGACAGACTGCTTCTCCATCTCCTCTGCAAGTTCACACAGGACCGAACCGTTCTTCCAGTTAACCACAAGCAGGCCTTCCTATCTCACCAGAAAACAAAAGGTTTAGTTTAAAAACCCCAGTAAGCATTTTTGCACAGATACGAATGTGCTTAGGCAGCTCTAGACTTCAAAGAACCGGGGACGAGCCTGACAAACCTGGTTTAGCAGAGGCCAGCCCTGAGGCTCACCGCGTGCAACGCCGCGAGCAGTGCCGGGACACCAGGGTTTTCTGGAAAAAAAAAGCAAAACCCGAGCGGGTATTTGTGTTGCCCCCAACACGGATGCCACCACACCGCCGCGTTCAACAGTGTCGGGGATGTCTCGCGTGTCAGCCGGTGTCTCAGACCCCAAAACAAATGTCATGTTTGCTCAGCCACGTGTGACTAACTCGGGCAGCAGACGACAATACCGAGCCCCCCCTGGGTTGCACCGAGCGCTGCCAAATAAAACCTCAGCTCTGCGGCTGAGCGGGACCAGAAGGACACATTCCTGTTTACATGGAATTTAGGTGTTTCAGAGGAAAGACTGATTTAATTATCCTGGCTGCCTGCCGGTTTGGCAGAGGCGGGACGGAGCGGCGGCTTGCCCAAACTCCGGGGCCACGTGCAGGGTCCCCTTCTTCCTTCCCAGCTCCCCAGCGCTCCTCGGCCAGGGCTCTTTGGAAGCAGCAGGGCGATGTGGCAGGAAAAGAGGAGCCCTGCTGTGTTTACTGCTGCTGGGAGGAAAGCCCGGCGGGCCGGCAGCGCCGAAGGTTAGCTCAGCGCGCAGGTGGAGCGTGTGGGAGGGCAGGAAGGACAAAACCCAGAGCCAGCAAGAACTGACTCAGCAACGCTCACCCCCCTTTCATTATCTCCGATCTTACAGCAGAAATGTTAAAGCACACTTTCAGAATGACAACGCGGGCTGGGGATGGTTTATATAACGCTGCTGGAAGCCAGCAAACGTTTCAGCCCCTGCGAGTTACCCCCCGCGCCGAAGCCGATCGGTCGCGTTGGGAAGCCGCGGGATGGAAGGCGGCATCGCGGGGCGGGAGGCTGGCACGCCACGATGTGCAGAGCATGCGGGCTCGGCGCAGAGGGACTGGGGAATCCCCGAAGGAAGGGACAGGGAGAGGCCGCCCATGCCGCGGGGCTGCGGCCGAGCACAGGTCCTGCTCCCGGCTGCCCCAGCAGCTCTGCAGGCACCGCGCTCTCCTTCCCCCCGCAGATCGCCCAGAAAGCGTTACCGCAAAGAGTTAACCGTGGCCCTGAACAAGCGACAGGAGTGGTGTTGCGATTTAAAAAAAATACGCTTTCTTCCTTTCTCGGGTAGGTAAGGAATAAAAGCGTTATCAAAGCTGGCAGCTGTCGGCATAGGGGGATACGCCACCGGGAGCGGCCGCAGGGCCGCCGTGAAAGAAAATCGACAAAAACCCTGCTGTAGTTGTTTTGCCATTATCTCACATCAGGCCGTGTAGGTATTTATGAAGCCTTCTGCAGTGCACTCAGCTAATTCCCAGAAAACCACGTGCCTGCACAGCGGATTCAAGATTAGGAAGCCTTCCAATGTTTTCTCGCGAAGAGATGCGATCACCATGCAGCGCTCACAGCAATCTGAAGTCCTGCCTCGCTGGGGGGCTGCCAGCCACTGACCCAAGCAGCTCTTATTAAGCCTCCAGTCATCTCTTCCCAGCTATTTATGTCGAACTACATGCTCCGAGGCTCGAAGAGTCTAAAGCAACTTCAGGCTGGGGACAGAAGGGCAGATATTGGGTACAGAACCACCTTATAAAGCATTCAGAGAAACACTAATTGCTCAGAAATTAGTGCCTGTGTAACGAGGACACGGCAAGAGGCTCTCTGATCTGCTGCTTGCAGGAGCAAGGACAGCGAGTAGTCATCAGGCCTGAAGGACTCATTTCACTTCTCAGTCATTAAAAAAAAAAACAAACAACAAACTAAATCCTCCACAGACACTTGTACCCAATCAATCCCGATCGATCCCCACCGCCTTCGGTCTGGGCGTGAGTCATGGCAGCAAGTGACACCCCCGGGCAGGGGCTGCCGCCCCCCCAGACCGAGCACGGCGGGCTCAGGACCCAGGCATGAGGCTGGGGGACGAGCCCACGGTCGATATATTCCCTGCAGATACCCGCAGGACAGCCCCACGGGGACGGGGAGCAGCGGTACCGGCTGCCGAGCTCCGTGCTCCAGCGGGGCCAGCTGCTAAGAGCAGAAAGCGCTCCCTCCGTCTGGGCTGATGAGCCAAGGAAAAGGCTAATGAGAAGGAAAAAAAAAATAATAATCCAACCTAGAGGGCAAGGCAGCTGAAAGCTGCCCAAAAGCCGCGCTGCGATTTTTTTGGTGTGAAACAGCACCTTATTTAGACAATCTGAGGAATGTTACGGAGGGACACCGTGGCTGGGGATTTGCATAATGGGCGTCTCCGTCTTGCTTACCTAACGGGAGAAGAATCCCGTCTGTCAGTAAGTCTAGACTGCGGTGGTGAGTCCAGGGGACCCAGGGATCTCCCGGCCAGAAATAACACCGGGCCGGGGCCGGGTGCTGCCATCTGCCGTCACCCGCCGCGGGGGCAGCGCGGCCGCCTCGCCTCCCGTGGCCATCTCTGGACCCGAGGTGCCCCGTGGCATGAGGCTCTGCGTTACCGAGCGGCGAGGAAAAGCCTCCCTCCTGCTTGCCAGGCCCGAGCTGACTCCTCGGGGGGCTCCAAGGAGGCCAGCGAGGAGCCGTGGCCACGGCAGCGCCTCGCTGGCCGGACCGCGCTGCTGGCTGTAGCACCTTGCAATTACAGCGACAGGCTGTTTTATTAAAATGCATCTCGGTTATTCAGTATTCGATGAAAGGCGGCAGCATGATGGCTCTAAACTCAAAATAATCTCGAGGTTTACACGGCCCAACAGAGACCTCTGCAGCCCGGGCAGGCTCACTGCACGCCGCAGCTCGAGGCTGTGCTCAGCACCGGCCGGGCTTTGGGAGATCCAGCACCCAGCGGGCACAAAGGTCGGGGTTTAGGCACGCTTCCACCTGCACCACGGGGTTTGGAACCGCGCAGACCTCAACGCTACCGAGTGAAGAAGGGCAGCAACTCATTGCCAGTCCAATTTTTTCCTGCCCCAAAGCGGGCCAGCCTGGCACACCTCTCCCGGAGCCACACTGGGGACATCAAACATCTCCTAAAATGGGGAGGTTTGAAACGCTCCAGCGTCCAGCCCCTCCACATCTAACCCATCCGCTAACCGAAGCAAAGCTCCTTCCCTGCTTTGAAACCCAGCCCCCCGCTGCAAAGACAACCCGCCGCCAGGCTGTGAGCCAGGTGCCCCGTTCCCAGCTAGCGGCTTCCCATCTCGCCAGGCTGAAGTTCCTTCACCTCGCTGGCATTTCACACGCGGGATGGGAAATGTAGGGTCTCCCGAGAGGCCTGCTGGTGCACGAAGATGCTGCCGGGGCTACACGGAAAGCACTAACGGCAGCTGTGCCACCTCCAAGAGGCAGGTGACCAGAGAAAAGCAGCGCTAACGCTCCCGTACTGCACATTCGGGACATTTTCTGTCCTAAGCAGCATCGAGCATCGTTTCTTTAAAGGAAAAAGATCTCTGAGCATTTCCTATAAGCTGCTGCACTCAGCAGTCAGCATCTGGTGACCAGCAGGGCAACAAAAGGATGACTGGGCTGTGGTCAGGCCCGACCGCACTGCGTCACGCGCGGGGCACGGCGCTGCCGCCCCTACGGCAGGCGAGCTTCGAGACCGCCGAAGAGAGAGGTACGGGAAGGCACGGCTGCGTGAAAAACACCAGGGGCTGTCTTGCAAAACAGTGGTGAAAACGTGCCGCTGGAATGCTGTTTGTAGGAAGTCCGAGCAGACAAAACGCCTCGCTTAACCCCGCCGCCATTTCCTTCGACATTTACCCGGCTGATAGGGCTCTGCGCCGCGAGGTCAGCGAAGGCGTCGTTCCAGTTCAAATCAAACTTAAATACCGCACGGGGTGCGCGCGGGGAAAATACCAACAAAACGGATAAACTGCTCTAAAACCTTCAGAGTAAAGCTACCACCTTGCTCTCTGCTCCCAGATCACCCAAAAGCCTAGAGCGATCTCAAACAGCACAACCGCTGCTTAACTTACTTCTTCTACAGAAAAGTCATGAGGCTTTAATCACCGCGCTGCTTCATTAGCTGGAGATTACTAATTACAGCGTTTGTTAGTCAGCACTAGCAGATAATGTTTCAGCGCTGATGGTTTGCGCAGGGGAGACTGGCGCTGACGATTTAATAATTTTAATGGAACACAAGGTGATGTGCAAGAGCTGTCCTCAGCAGAACGGGTAAAAATCGTCGCGGCCTTGCTGTGCCGCGCTCTGCCAGAAGCGGCGGCTCCGGTGGGATCGCCAGCACGATGCCAGCGTTCAGAGGAGACAGCAGGGAGCTAGGAAGGTGCTCGCCCTGCAGCACCACGTGCTGAGCCTCCTGCCTCCGCCCTGGCCCCCCTGCTCGGGGCAGGGAGAAGCCAGGACGCCCGCACTATCAACTCCTTCAGCACGCGGCAGGAATTTTACGGAAAAGAACCAAAAAGGCACCGGCTGCGGTACCTCCTGTTCACGAGACGCCGGTTAACGCGCACACACGGCGTTCCAGCACCCAGCTCCGGCAGCTAAAAGCTGCTCTTCCCCAGCTCCGCGCGGGAACAAAGGCTCCCCCGCACGCCTCGCGCCTTCTGACTAAGAGGGACACGTCTTTGGAACCCGTGGGTCTCGCTCCCTAATTAAGGAGGTGGCTCGCTGTTACATAACGAGCAGCACGCCGCTCCTCGTGGGCAGGGCAAGCGCCAGGCTGTGTCTCCGACGGGCAGGAGCAAGAAGAGTCGCATCCAAGGGGGCCTCGGAACCGCTCACGCAGTTGAGCAACCACCACGGCGGCGCTGTCTGCCGCGGCGTTCTCCATCCGCAGCAGGTAAAACAGCCACCGGAGGAAGGCGAAACACCGCCAGAACGACACCGCGAGTTTCCCAAGAGTCGAGTTGTGCTGGCTCACCTTGTTGCAGCGGAGCAGTTTCGGCTACCTACGTGTGCTGGCTGCCAGGGCATCCCAGTTCCGTCCCATTCCTTCCAGAAAGGGCACTGGGATTCAGGAGATCGGCCGCCGGCACGCTGAACAGACGGTGCGTTATTAATGAAGTTCAAATTCGGAATAATACATCCCGCTCCAGTGATTGCAACTTTATGATCATAATATTTACTCCAGTAATCAGCGTGGTAAAGGCGCTGCGTTGACTTCAGTCCTCTGTTTTTCCTGTTATCAATTTCCTATCCCGAAGAACGCGACGTCCCAGGTACATTTTGAAATTAACATTGATTCGTTTCAACGTTATGGGCTTTCCAAGCACATCTGTTTTTTTTCCCCTGTTGCATACAACAGACACACTGGCAGGGAAGGCATTTTCGTTTGTTTTTATAAATAATGCTCACGACCTGGAGGTCATGCTGTGTATTTCCGACCCTGAATTTGTGGCATCTGAAACTGGAGATAAATAATGCTTCAGCTACTGGATGAGAGCTGACTTAAATACCCTGCTCTAGAGTTCCCTGCGATCTAGCTACAGGACTACAGCCAACAGATGCTGAACCCGCGTCCCCTGCGGTGGGAAAGGAAGAGCTTCTGCACCTTTGTGTGACCAGGGGGGTGCTGCAGGGCGGTGTTGGAGCAAAAAAGCCAGCGCGGAGTCCTCTGGCTGAGCACGGACATAGCGGCAAGCTCAGCTTTCAAGAAACGAGCACAAAAACCTCAGAGCTTTACGGCAGGAGGACTGAGCCGGCCTCGGGAAAACACAGAAACCACCCCGAGGAGAGCTTCGAGACACGATCGGCGCTCTCGGAGGCGGGGATGCTCCCCTGCCCGCCGCCTTACGGGAGCACGGCCTCCTTCCTGCCTACCCGTAAGCCGTTGCTCAACCCTCCTCCGGTCAGCCCGGCTCACCGCGCTCCAGTCAAAGCCGCTGGGAGCGAGAGCCGTGGACTCCTTCCAAGAATCCATCCGAGCCGAAATCCAACCCTGCTTGTTTTCCCCACTCGCTGCCTGAACACAAACACATTTTTTTTTAGGGAGCAAAACCCACGTCACTTAACTCCCCGCTGGGTTTCAGGCCGCGGTTTGCCTTGCCCCTTTTACCTCCGTCCCCTTTAGGTTTCAGTAAATCAGAGGGAGGGACGGCCCTCATGCCAATTTTTTTTTTTTTTTTCAGAATAGCAAATTCTCACAGATAGCACACTGAAAACAGGAGTATCAACACCAGCTATTCGTGTAATCACGAAGGTGAGAGCGAAAGAGAAAGCCCCGCTACGGAAAAAGGAAGCACCTGCAGCGGGGTACGGGACCGAGAGACCAAAAAGGAGCGTGGGCTACAAGCCTGAAGGCTTCAGCCAACAGCAGAAGGTTGGGGATTGTCCCCGGCTCATCTCCTGGACCCCGAGACCAGGAAGGCCCTGGCTGCTTCCTCGCATTCCCCGGCTCGAGCCGAGCTCTCCATCGTATCGCCCGCGTGCAGGGCTGCGGCAGAAAGGGGGGAGAAAGATGAGCAGCCTGGAGGAATTTCAGCCATCAACAAGCAAACAGCCTCTTCAGCCCTCTCCACAGAGGATGACGTGCCTTTTGTACGGAAGGCTGCTTTCCCCATAGCCTGCTGCCTCCTGCTAATTGCTCTGAGAGATGAACTTGCCCCCGTAAATCACGGGCTGCACGGCGCCAGCGCTCAGCTGTAGCCCCCGCTCGCTGCCTCCCAGCTCTTCCAGCTATACGTGATTTTACAGCATGAAAAAATAATTACTGCTTCTAAATTGCAAACAGATTGAAATAGCAAGCAGCTTGGCCCCGTGAAGTATGTGCAGTTGTTCAAGTGTCTCTGGTGCTCTCGAAGAGGTGATAAATGCCGAGCTGCTGCGGGAATCAGCTGCCGCCTCCGAGCTGCAGGGGAGAGCTCGAAGCCGCGGCCAAAGAGGAGCCACCCAAAACCCAAACCTACCTTTTGACTAAACTGAGCTCTGCTGACAGCAATCACAAGAGGCAACACCCAGTACGGGGATTTTCTCCTTTGAGAGTCACAGCACGGCCGAATAACTCACACCAGTTTGACGGGGGGGGGGGGGGAAATAAAAGAGAACCCTCATCTATACTAAATGAAGTCTTGAAGCTACACCTACCTAAGCGAACGCCTGAAATGACGTTACAAACACCATTATTTGCACTGCTCCCCCTTGAACTTTGTCGATGCACCTGCCTTTCTGACTGCCCTTTCTTTCCTCCTGTTTTAAAAGCAGCGCGGGGATCCCTGGGCGGCCACGTCCAGCTCAGCGCTGTCACAGCAGCCGCCGCAGCGTTTCAGATCCCTCTTGCAACCGGTCACCATTTTAAGCGCTGTTGGGGTTTTCTGCGAGCGCTGCCGTTCGGGACTGCTGTCGAG
Organism: Anser cygnoides; assembly: GCF_040182565.1. Lineage (NCBI taxonomy): Eukaryota > Metazoa > Chordata > Aves > Anseriformes > Anatidae > Anser > Anser cygnoides. The sequence continues at coordinate 1,133,599 of NC_089899.1, read as the reverse complement.
GGCAGGCCCTGAGCAGCTCCCAGAGGAACAAGGGGTGAGGGCAGCAACCCCCTGCGAGGCACCTGCGGTTCTGACATTGAACCTCCCCACCCCAGAGAGCCCCTCTCATCTCTGCAGCACTGCCCCGTGGCCCTCGCAAAGCCTCCCGGGGGTCACCCACTCGTCCCCCTCGGCCGTTCTGCAGTCGGTGCCAGCCCTGCAGACACCCCCGAGCTCGGCCTGATGAACTGCAGCAGCGTTTCCCCCTGCGCAGACCTTTGAACCGAAGGTTAATGCACCGGGCACAGTTCGCAGCAGGGAAAAAAAGCAGGCCAAGAAAACTTTCCAGAGGAACACAACACCATCTTCGGCTTTCCGCAGAAATGAGCCTTTTGTTTACAGGCTTGCAGAAGCTGACTCCAGGGGCTGGTCTGTTCTTGCTCAGAGAGGGAAAACAAGCCTGACCTCAGCGTGCTGGAATAAACTCTGCCCCCTCCTTCCTTACATGCTTCTCCCAGTGCAAAGGTACAGAACACGATATCCCGCAGCGTGACCCAGCTGAGCGAAGCGTGACCACACGCTCCTGCTTACTGACATCGAAAACAAGACCGCCGGAGCCAAGAAGGTGAACTGGCAGGACCAGCTCTGGCTTTCATTCATCTGGCGGCACCGGCCAGCGACTTCCCAGCTGGCCAAAGGTCTCCAGTAAGTCAGCCGGCCCCCGGTACGCCGCGTACGGCGTTCGCTGCTCAGCGCACAGCTCCCGGGGCACAGCCAGCCGCGCGGCAGGCACTCCCCTATCTCCCACTTGTACCATTTCCTACGCAGGCGATAAGCAGGCTGCAATTTCCTTCGAGCGGATATTGCACGGCAGCGCTTGCCCGAACAAAGGACCTGAACATCGCCGTGCGAGAGTCAGAGGGGCTCTGCCATCCTCGTTAGAAACCTGTCGCAGGCATTCGTCACACCAACAGGTCTGGGGAAAGAACACTTGTCGGTTTTGGTCCTTCTTGACCCATGCCCTGTTTACGTTTTGGGCCAGGATCCCTTGCTCACGCCCGCCCTGCACGCAGGCGAGCTGCTTGCACCACAAGTGCCAGCGCTATCAAAGATACCTTGCAGTGGGTGGGAGCAGCAAGGAGGGGAATTCCTTTCCGAACTGCCTGGAAGCGGCAACAGTTGGTAATGCAAGGCATCTCCCGAGGCAAAGCCTGCAGCTGCCAACGTTCCCTCAAAGCCGGTGCAAAGCTGGAGGGAAGACAGATCATCCCTTCCAGCCCACCAGCAAGCCTGCGGTGCCAGGAACCCCGTGGGAGGCAGTCGCTGCAGAGCCTTTCCACCACCATCTTCCAGCTCCCCGGCAGGAGGAACTCGCTTTCCTTCCTTCGGACGCTCCAAGATCCGGCGGATCGCAGAGCAGGCAGGCGGCCGATGCTGTCAGCTATTCCTACTGCCACTAATAAAGAGTGCTATGAAAAGATTAGAGGGAACACGCGACACGAGACTCACGGAGTCTTTCTGCAGGAAGAGCCTGCTGTATGAGCAGTCTTTACGACTTTTAAAGAACGCTTGAATATGTGACAGAGGGTAAAAATCAAAGACACTGCATGCACAAGGTGAACGAGGCACCAGCCCAGTCACCTCTGCAAATAAAGGTCAACATGCAATGTTCCCGATAACACGATTTGGGATTCCAACGTGAGAATAAGAGAAAACTGCATTTGCGCTGGCTGTGACTTTCGGCTCCTTAGCTCCAGCCTGCTCGTTCAGTGAAGAGACGCGGGTTTTAGGAAGCCCAGAGCCACCGGCAGGCTGTTGGTGCAGAACAGCCGCCGAGCCCTGCCCTGGTGAGAGCGGCGTGCCCGCGCCGTGTTGGTGCCAGCGCCGTGTTGGTGCCCGCGCCCCCGTGCAGCACGGTTGGGCAACGCGGAACAGCTCATGGAAAATCAGAAGCTGCCAAATGGCCAAAGGCTCCTTCCGAGGCGTCTGACTGATCCCCTCGTCGAGGAACTTGGGAACTGTTACATGCCGTACCCATGGGCCAAACTAAAGCATTCCAGGCAGGTACCGCTGACCGGCGGGTAACCAAGGGGCACCGAGCAGCACCGGCACGGGACCGTGATTCACAGCCACGCTGCAATCGCACGAGGTCGGCACCTGCCACGCGGCGCGGCGCGTCTCGCCCGGGCAAGCAGGTTGCAGACCCACAGCGGCGCTTCAGGTTCCCCCAGGACCGACGTCTCGGTGAAGTTAGAGGGAAAGGAACGCGTTACTTGGGGTAAAGGTGCTCAGCCCAGGCTCGAAATTAAAGAACCTTAATGGGATAACCCAAGCTGGTTGCAATTCTGCTACGTAGTACTCTAAAAATAGGCAAAAGGTACTGGTCCAGAGGTAGACTTTGTCCAGTCTCCAAAAATAGACACCCAAAAATAGTAAATCATTACCAGGCAATTGCATCTGGACAACCAATGCAAAACATCCGTGGTAAAGAGAGAGTTCATCAAGCTTTTAACTTTTCCCCATTAATTCCTCCAAGGGACGAGCAGATTCCTCGTTCCTTGCCCACAGGAGTCCTGCCATTTTCCAGCACGCGGCCCAGGATTTTTGCTAAGTAACAGCTGCCACAGCCAGCGCACATTTGCTTTTGGAAGCAAACTGCTGCTTGTGAAGTTGCTAGGAGGTCTGTGCTGGCAACTTGCTCTGGAACCTTTTTTTTTAAGTCCTAAAAAGGGAAGGCTTGGAGGAGAGGCGAGCAAGAGGGGCCTTCCCCCCGGCCTGCAGGGCTTCACACCTCCAGGGACCTACGCTGCAAGCTGCAAGCCCGCAGGAGCCATTCAGCGGGCCCCCCACCAGTACATCTGTCGCTTTGAGGCCCCTCCACGGGGGGATTTCTGAGCAGCAGCTGCTCCTGTGAAGCTCGGCTCCTTCGGGTTTCTGAGAGCAACAGGAAACGCTGCCAGCAGCTGTGCTGCCCGAGGACACAAAGCAACGCGGCCCCCGCGCACCACCGCCGGCACAAAGGACCCGTGCACAAGCAGCTTCACGGGCGGAAGGTGCAACTCTAGACCTGTTGTCCTGTAAGAAATAATTCCTAATTAAGTGTACAAGGCCTCACAAAGCCATCAGCAGAGGCGAGCAAGGGCAGCTAGCACGGAGCTGCCTGCGTTCCCACCCCGTGCCAGGCTCTGCCGAGCAGCCGGGGTGCTCGGAAGCACAGTTCCTACACGATCCTGCATTCCTGCTCAGGCTTTGTTTTTCCTCGGAGCAAAAGAGGAAAAAGTTCAAAATAAACCCTGCAGACAGCAACATTCCATTCGCAAGAGTTCATTCTCAAAAGGAACGGGACAAACTAATTCCTCAGTAAATATTTGGGGTTACAACTCCGCTTCGCACCATCGCCTTCAACGCTTCCACGGGTTCAGAGAGCCAGTAATAGACTCAGGCCACCAGCCCGTGGAAATAACAGGACTTATTTCAGCAGTAACAGAGCTATTTTTAAAAGTTTTACTTATGGGATGCCAATTTCCTCAAGCTGTTTGGAAAATGAAATGTAAAAGCGTACAAACACTAATGGAACAAAAAATGCGCTATAGCAACAGCCTCCTCTTGCTAGGAGATACACCAGATACGTTCCGGACTTTCCAATTCTCTTTCATCCCACAATCACCTTTTCCTCCGTTTAGACAACAGACTAAGAATAGCAACAAAATAACCTCTATGTCTGCAGCAAAAAATATTTGTTTATGGAGAAAGTTTGTTCCTAAAAAAAATAAAAATCTGCCAGTTTTAGCAAATGCCTCCAGCTGTTACAAAGAGATCAAACCAGGGACAATGCACTTCTTCACTCGAGGGATGCTCACGTTTAATGTGATTAGATTAGCTCAGTGTCTCTGCCAAGCAAATAAGCAACACAAGAAGTCCTTTTATGTCGCTGACAACCTCCTAAAAATCGGAGGAATTTTAAAATGTACACCAACCTAACAACTGCTTGCAACAGGAAGAGGAGGTGAAAGAGTATCCAGCTGAAGCAGCAAGGGAGAATTCATTACACTGTAAATACCAAAGCGAAACACAGATGGGATACTGAGGTTTATAATTCTTAAAGTGCCATTATAAAAGTGCACAGGCATTTGCTGTTAAATATTATGACAGGCATTCAGCAGGGTAATGTATAGCTATTTTCATAGCTGCACCAACAATTCGAGAACTGTTCCAGTAAAACAAACACAAAACATCAACAGGCTGTTGACTTCAAATCACTAAAACTGCCACGCAAAAAAAACCACGATGACAAACTAGCAGTGCTTCCAAGCTAGCACTAAAGCACTCCCCAGGGAAGGGATCTTTCCCCTTTCCTACAGGATGGATAAAGTTCAATCTGTTCTGCCATTACAGAAAGTGAAAAGGGAGCGACGAAAAACGTCTTCTCGAAGGAAAGGAAGGGTTTGAAAGCAAGGTTAATTGCTTGGTTTTAAACGTGGATATTTCTCCTGGGATACATTTTTATCTCAAAGCAACTTCTGAGGTTATTTCAATGTGCTTTCATGTTATACAAGTGCCCTATCTTCTAGAGGCTATCAAGCAGTTTTATATAGCCAATTAGCAAGAAAACTAAATAAAAGCCTTAATGAACCCTGAGAAAAGGGGGTGCTCTTGATGCATCAGTGATCACAAGGCCAGGGAAGCATCATTTCTGCAAGATGCAAGTCGCCAACAAAGATGTCTTCGTGTAAATCTAGAAACTAAACAAAACTCGAGAGGATTAAACCCAGCTCCCTAAATACCAGAAAGGTGCTGAGGGCCCTGCCTGGCAGCGACAACCTGCTGGCTGCTCACCGCGCAGAGCTGAACGGAGCAAAGGGTTCACAAACGGCTCCTGAAAATAGAAGCCAAGTCCAGCAGTGGCGACTTGTTCATAGCCCTGCTTCAGGAATGGCTTAAAAAGGGAAAAAAAGCAGGCGGCGGGTTGGGGAAGAGATGCATGCTTACATACTTCAGTAAAAATCTGCCTCTTCAGTGAAGAAAGATTTGCTTTTGAGACGGAGACTGGCATAAGCATTTCCTGCTTGGAGCCCTGAGGCGATATATTACAATATAACAACCTCCATCAGCTTTCCTTTTTTTGTTTTTCTCCCCGATTTCCTTATGTTTCGAATTAACTCTCCAGTCCACTCTGACTCACAGCAAGGCTCGATGCTGATTCCATGAAAATCGCTCCCTTCTTGGAGGAGACACCAAGTGCAAAAAGTAGGGCAAAATGACGCAAGTGGAACCGACAGGCGACATTTCTCATGAAAGTGAGGCAACAGGAAGCACCGCTGTACTCCTGCCACAACCCGGGGAAAGGACGACCAGCCGCATGATAAAACACAGCTCCTAATACATTTGCTAATGAGCGTGCCAGTCAATTACTCATTCCAAATTGATTTAAGGACTCAGGCTCTCTCAGCTTTCTGGAGGCTGACACTGCTCCTCTGATCACGAGCAGCTCACGCCTGGAGCTGCAGCGCGGTCCAGCTGCCAGGGACACACTGCCCTCTCTTGGAGATCCCACTCGGAACCCAGGCTCCAAAACCAGCCCTGCGGAAGGATGCTGAAGACCAAAGCGCTTCTGGCATCTCTCAGAAACTAAACTTCTGCCCGAGAGGCAAGTCAGGGACAACAAGCAACGCTGCCTGATGTATTGCTTTGAAGAAAGAAGAGGAACGTCTATCGGAAGAGCCGCGGTTAAGGTAGGCCAGTTTTAACTGATAACCTTGAAGGTACCGTCCTATCAGAACTTTAATCTTTTCACCTGGAATGAAAGGCAGACAGCGCGTGGCACAACTGTGCCTTCCCTGGAGTATAACGTAACAGCTAAAAAGCATGGTGATGCCATGTTAACAATCATCAAATAAGGTAATGCATTAAAAAAAAAAAAATCCAACTTACAGACAACGGCTACCTCAGGAAATCGGGTTTCTTTGTGACCTTGGGGCAATTTTAGACGCTTGACATCCTACTGAAATCAAAGGGACTCTGAGCAGCTAAATACCCTCACAGACATGGACTTCTACGTTTCAGCCCCCCAGCAGTGAAACAGGAGCAGTCTCCACCTGAAAGTCGGAGCTAAAACCAGAGGCTACTGCTCAAAGCAGCCACCCTTGCAGCGCTCAGAGGCCCCAGTGTACCACTGGGAGCAGCAGCCTAGCTGTCCTGCCATCAGAAAGCTGCAGTTGTTACCGTTACCTAAGGTGCCTGAAGTTTCATCATAATTTATCGAGCAGCCCTCAGAGGAACACAGCCTTCAAAGACAATTATTTAACCACTCACCCCTCGCATGACTAAGGGACCAGCTGATGCAGGGTACACGGAGATCTAGCACTCAGTGCTCTAGACAGAAAAGGCAGTTCAATTACTGCCCTGCGTCCAGCCCTGAAAAAGCACCTTTTCAGCCCGAAAGCAGGGTGTACAGAGGTGCTCGCGGCAGTGACAGGACTGTAAGCGGCAGATCTCGATGCGCAGGGCAGGAGCGGAGCAGCCCTTCCTGAGGCTGCTGCGTGACCGACCCTCGAGTTACAGCCTTTCAAGGAACAGAAGACAAAATTGCAAATGCCAGCTGTTTGTGAGTTGTTACCCGAGCAGTGCTGAGGCCTTGGTCAAACCACCTCCGGGTGACTCTGAGCGTGCTGCTAGCACGTTCGTGCTGCTCACCTCGTAAGGTATCTGTGGTTTGGGGAATCAAGGATACAGAGACCTGAGGAGTTAACTGTGAGGCAGGAGGGATAGTTTGGAAAGCTTTTTGGTGTGCTTCTGCATAAACATACCTGGTTAGGGAGCGTTCACCCTGCCGCCTTCAGAACAAAGGCAGATGAGCTCTCTGGCTTGAGAAATGGCCGGTTCTCCTAAAAGAAAGGAAACAGAGAGAGTTTTCAGCAATTAAAACGTTACTGCAGGGAATGCTTGCTACCCTGCAAACATCAGGCTTTGATCCAACCGGCTGAAGCACCTCACATCTTTATTTTTTTTTAAAAGACAGCAGACATCACAGCCATCCAGCTACAAAGACCCTTCTCACGCTGACAGACACAGGCAGTACGTTCTCCCTGTGTGAAACCAGGCCGGACCCGGCTCTCACGGAACTATTTCGGGTCACCTAGTAAGAATGAGGGAAATGTCACATGGATTCACGGGTTAGCAAGCCAGCAGCTATGCGGGTCAGCCGGCTTTAAGGCCGACTGGAGGCAGAGCACCTGGCTGCATTCAGTGCAGTTCAGGCTGGAGTCTGAAGATGGCCCCACGATCACAAGGGATGCCAGGCGCTCCTGCCTCCCTGCGCAACAGAAAAAAAACATCACCGGGCACACAAAGAGCGGAGAGATATTCCGAATGCTTAGTCAGCCATCAATCACATGTTATTTGTCATACGCTGACAGCGGAGATGCTGTGAAGGCAAGGAAGCAGTCACATACATGCATTATATATTTCTAAAGATGTAAGGCTGCAATACAGGAGCTACAACAAAAGAAACCAGAGAAAAATAGCATGAGCAACTCAGGGAAGTCAAAAAGAAAGAGAATGACAAAGATAGATTTAACTAAAGAAAGGGAAGGGGAAGGCATATCTGCAGTATTTCATTTTTTGTTCCTCCTCACAATGATCAAATTAAAAAGCCCACACACTTAAATTAAGTACAAGTTAGAGGGGAGTTGGAAATACAGTCATTCAGAATCACTATTTAGGTTAGGAAAATTGCTGCATTATATTCCTTTGTCAAGCGGCAGATGATGAAATCTGCAGGAGAAAATGCGGAATTTGGACCCATCTCACACGAGAGCCAGAAGGAAAGCCGGGGGGCCACGGGGACGGTTTCCGAGCGGCCCCGAGGAGCCCTGGCCCCACCGGCAGCGCCCAGCACGGCGCGTGCGACGGCGGCCGGACACAAGCAGCGAGCCCGACCTTCTCCCCTGTGTCCTCAGCGGCTACGGCCAGCCCTAACGCCACCCTCAGACCTGGGCCACCACGTTTTAGGCCCCAACACTGCTTTATTTTTATTTATTTTTCAGACGACCGGCTACGCAACAAACATAAAAAACAGAACTGAGGCGGGGGAGCAGGGCCCAGTTAGGGCTGCGATTCTCCTTTGCCCAGGAACCTGCACTGTGTTTAATTCATACCCTCGAGAATACCTCTGATAAAAAACCCTGTCTCCACAGGCGCTGAGCAGGATTCGTCCCTGACTTAGCACACCACCGCCATTCCCCCTCCTGGGCCCGAGGCCCCAGCTGCCACCACAGCGCCCGAGGCCCAGCGAGACCCCTCAGGGCTTGGCCCCTGACAAGGCCTCTCCATACGTTAGCAGAGAAATACCCTCCAACACACAACAGAGGAAGCACAAAGGGAGCAGGGAACGTTAGCGTTATTATTTTAGGCAGCCACAGGCTTAGGCTTCCTTTAAGGTGTGATCAAAGCAGCGGGCGTGCCGGCCTGTCCTCTGCGAGGGCAGGTAGCTGCGTAGCTCGTTTCTAGAGGGAATTGTTTAACGTCTAATCATTAACAGCAAAAAAACACCCCAGATAAAAGTCAGCCAGCGATAGACCAGCGCAGTGATGCATTTCAAGTCAGCAGAGTCGTTACAGTCACCAGGAAGCACGGGATGTTTGCTTGTTCCTGTTATGGCCCTACCGTGTTTCCCCTGCAGAGGGGACAGCTTCGCAGGAAACAATATAAATGAGAATTAGAAGTAGTCATCTCTTTGTTCTTCCAGCCTCCCTCCTCCAAGCACCACGAGCAGCAGCAGCAGGACCAGGCGTGCTCGTGCGTTCGGGCATTTCAAGCTGCTGCTGCCATTACATGGCGAGGGGTGGCGGTGGCATCGCGAGCCCACACGCCGCAGGGGCTGAGTCGGAAAGGGGCTGATGTCCACCAGCCCGGCCGCTCACCGGCACAAACCCCAGCCCCTACAGCACCAGGAGTCCCCAAGAGCCTGGCCTGAAGGAGGCACGGGGAAATGGGAGGCACCGGCACGTGGCTATGGTATACACCAGGCACAGACGCGGCGCATGCGTCTGATCCACGCTGGCCTCCTACCTACAGCCTCCGAGCATCAAACGGTGCGGCCGACGTGGCTCCGACCCCACTGTCAGGTGCTGCATGAGGACAGGAGGAATGTCGAGGTCTCTCGGCTTCCCAGGGAGTCTGCAGCATGAGGACACCCATGGGACTGGCCCGCGATGTGCCATCACCTGCAAAGGGAGGCGTTCGGCCCTGTCCTACCAGCCCAGGTCAGAACACAGAGGAGCACCGGGAGCAGAGCCCCCCACCCCTCCTCGAGCACCCCTGGGTGCCCCCTGAGCGCAGGGACGCCCATGAGGTGAGGCAAAAAATAACCCGGCGCTGGGCCACTGCATCTCGAGGGGATGCAGAGCTTTCTTCGTCTTGCCTACCAGAGGTGTGTGGACTCCAGGGATGAGCATGAAGAAACCACACCAGAAGTGCCACCTGCATCGCCCTCGCTAAACCTTTCCTCGTATGTTTATCATTTCACCCTCTCCCAAAAAAAAAAACACTTAAAATAAGCATAGCAGCACCCTCCCTGCCCAGCTGCTCTGCAGCAGCGGGCGAGACGAGGGTGCTTCTACCACACACACGTTCCAGGAGCTTCGCGCTGAAATCCCAAGAAAAATGACTTGGGATTATGACATGGCACCACAAAACAAAATGCTCGCTGGTTTTAACGGAGCCGTTCGCCATTCGTTCTTAATCTCCTCGCTCTATATTTATAGCGAAATATTCAGATAACACGCAGCTATGCCGTGCTTGAGAGCTCCACGCAGAAACAGGCTTCTTTAAAGCATATTTGGAAAGGGGTATCTGAATAATACTTTGCCCTTTGGTAGTTTCTTTTAGCAAAAGCTCTCAAAAAGCAATAGCTTGTTTCCCTACTAACCTGGTGCTGAAAATATCAACTGCCTCATTATAATCGTGTTACTGCTCCTGAAAACCCGTAATCGGAGACTTGGGAAGGAACTGAAACGTGCTGCCCCAGAGCACTGCCCTAACGCGAGCGGTGCTCTTTGTGCCACCGGGAACATCAGCCCTCCACCCGCAGACGCGATGCAAAGCCAGAACCAACACGTACGCAGGGTCCTTACAAGGTCAACTGAATTTCAACTCCGCTTTTAGCACCTCCGTACAACAGCTCGGTCGTCTTCACCCAGACAGCTAACGAAGCTGAAATCAGCACACAAACCTCGTAAGATCAGAGCAGCAGCCGCTATCGGTAGAAACCTGAAAAGGCTTCAAATGGCACCAAAAGCCCACTCCTAGCAAGAGCTGCTCCCGTGTCACACAGCCAAGAACGCAAACTGATATTTATACAAATGGATTAGAGCTGACTCGTCCATAAATCGTGGATTTATGATTCACGCAAAGAAATCAGCAAATTCGCATTCACAGACAGGGACTTGCCAGCTCTCGGTGCGCAGGTGAGAGAGGTCACAGATTTATGAGCTCTCACTTACGAGTCCATCCCTCTCCAGCACATTTACAGAGCTCGCGAAACCTTGAGAAGAGTACTTGTAGACAAGTCTGCCAGCGAGCGTTCGGCTCCCTGGATTCTTTACAATGCTCATTTCCTCCGGTCGAACAGAAACGCACGCAGGTGGCAGGGACAAGCATTAGATCATGCAACAGGTTCACCTGCTCCTTAACCTTCTCCTCCAGCAAGAAGCTCCAGAAAAAGCTTAAATTAGGATGCTACAGTACACACCGCCGCGCTGGAAGGGAGGTGCAAGAATCGAGAGCAAGAGCACTGTCAGCTTGCATTATCCTCCGGTTTTCCTAGACAAAATTAAACAGTGGTAGTGAAAATGGCTTTTTCTTTCAATATTCTCACTGAAGCTTGGCCTGCAGGCCACAGGACCAAGTGCCTACCACGTGAAAACGTAAAACACCAAGTTTTAGGAACTCTACTCAGTGCTACCAGTACTTGGAAGAGGAAACGCTCCTGTTCAGGCACAACCTGCAAGCAAGCTGACGTATCAGCAAAAAATAAAGAAGTAAAGGTGGCGTGGGCAAAAGTCTCTCAAACGTTGTTACAGGACTACGTGGCAGTGTCCGAGACCACCCTCGTTCCCGCCCCACCGTTACATCCTGTTTTTTGTCATCTGCAGGTTGTGCCCTTGTTTCTTGGTTTGAAGGAACGGGAATTTACATTGCTGTACCATGCACTGCAAGCAAGCAGCCAGCAAGACTGAAACGGAGCCAACACACAGGTTAGGCTCCCTTTCACAGTAATTAAAAAAAGCACTATATTTGATTAACTTTTACCTCGTATGCACTTAAAAAATTCCAGCAGCGTTTGGGTAACTGCTCAAAAGAAGGCGGCCGCATTGCTCTGCCCGGCGGCCCCAAATCTGGCCCGTGGGGAATGGGGTTAGCAGGGTACGATCAGTCCCGCAGGAATTTGAACCCGTATTTACCACATATCGCAGCGGCACTCACACGGAGAGAGTGCAGGGGGAAGGCTTCACTTACGCAGCTAACAACAGCCTCAAGAATGACACGATTAAATCGAGGAGCAAGGGTTAAGTGCACGAGGCCAGCAGCTCGAGCAAGTCCTCAGGAGCTCAGCCGCTGTGCCGGAGACCCCTCGGCTTCTCGAGACGCCTGCACATGTGGACTTTGGCCCCAAAACGCCTCGTGGGTGCCTGGCAGGACCCGCACGGCGCTGAACCTTTGAGCCACCAGCCCCAGCAGCCCCCCTGTGCACCGGGAGCCCTCGACAAATTCCCTACACCATCAGCAGCTTTGTCAAACCCCGGCTGAGATTTCCTGCCCCTCTTCCTGACCGCCCTGGAGACGCTCACATCTCCCCAGCGCTGGCACAGCTTCCCTTCCCCTCCCCAAACTCAGGAGCAGCAATTCGGGAGCAGCCGGCTTTTGGATCGCAGCGGTAAGCGCAAGCAGGGCTTCGCCTGCAGACAGATCGTGTTTCACCTACCAAATAACAGCATATACCCGACTATCCAAACACGCTCTCCCAGCTGTTATTTACTGAAGAGAGTAGGAAGTGGTTACTCTCTCGAGCTGCAGCTAAACCACAGCAACTTTTAATTTTTTCTCCTTAATGCAGTACGAAGGGAGCGCAGTAACGGAGCGCACAAAAGAGATGCGCACAATACATCTCCTCTGTTGGTTGACAACCCTCTGCTATTTCGGGAATGCTCATCCGCAGGTGGAATTGGATTTGTGCTCCCATGACTGACAACACAACTCACTCGACTCCGCTCCATCCTGGCCTATGGCAGCTGCTGCTATTTTGAGCACCGTGTCGTTCCAGCGCTGCCGAACGGTATTATTCCAAAGGCGAGAACGTTTCCCTAACACGAGATTTTTCACGTTTTTAAAAGAAATCATGGGGTTTTAAGAACTTTCGCAAGAGAGGCGAAGACCCCTCTCCAGCAAAGCCAGGCTCTACCTGCACGAACGGGCTTTGGGAAGCAAGCCCTGGCGCTGCTGAGACCATCACCACGAAATGAAATGCAGCCCCGCAGCCTGCTGGAACGGGCTGAGCACCCCGACCTGCGCCGTCACCAAGGTCCTTCGGCAGCGAGCAGGAAAGCTTGCTCTGTCCCCTCCGTCCTGACAAGGGCCTTGCCTTCTGGCAGCGGACTGAAAACGGAGTCCTTCAGAAGGCACCGCCGCAGCCAGCCTGTGCTGGACCTGTCCCCAGAAGCATCCGTGAATGAAGAAGACAGAAAAACATGATGCAACACTGAGCGGATAACACACTAAAAAAAAATAAATCACATCTAGCACGTATTTTTTCCACGCGCGGGCACCACAAACATTTTTCACAAACATGCACCAAAAGAGCAGCTTCTCCTTGAAGGCTTCAGAAATGTGAGAGCTAATTGCTCCTTAGGAGCCTCTACAAAGCGTCAACCCAGATCCCTAGAAAGGAAAGCTGAGGGTGGGATAATAAGGCGAAGAATGTTAACCACCTAATTAGTAAGCAGAGGGAGAAGAGCTCTGCCACCCGTCAGAAGCGCTGACTTTTCCGAGCCTGATGCTGACCCGCGTGAGCACCCCAGTTCAGCCAGCAGCACTGATCTCGGGCGTTCACCCCCAGGTCCGCACCGTGCGCTGCTGCGAGCCCAAGGACCGGCCCAGCTCCGCACCCAAAATCAGCTCAGCTCCCTCCCTGAGCGAGCAGCACCGGCTCCGCAATTAGCCACAAAAGCTGCACCGGGTCAGCCATTGTTTCCGCCTCCAGAAGCTCGTGTCTTGAACGCTGCCTGTAAGGAACAATGCCCGGACAAATTACATTCTGGTCAAGTAGCCACCAGCTGCAGCTCGTATGCACACAATTTTTTAACTAATATTCTGGAGCAAGCCCTTCCTTGTCCTCCAGAAGCTGAATTGCTCGTGCCCCGCGGGGCTGTTAGAAAATAATTACTTCTCTAAACCCACGGGCTACTCTCCCAAAGTAGGTGTGCCCCATGACTAATGTCTGGCAACCAACCAGTTCCATCGGCATTGGTATGCTGCGAGCACAGAGCCGCTGCTGTCACTCGCAACAGCTCCTGCTCTATCTGCGCTAACAAATGTGAAATCCTTTTTTCACCCCGGCGTCCTCGCATAATGCCGCACGCCGTTCTGCGGATGCCTTTACGAAGCCTATCCGCTATTTATCACACGCGCTAATAGATCCGTCCTTAAAGCAAATTCTCCAACCTCAACTAGTTTCTACAAGGGACCGTAAAGACGTGTATTTGGGCGCTGACAAATGAATTTGGCATCGCACCTCGGCAGCATAAATCGGCAGAAAAGCGCTCTCGTTGCTCTTCCCAGAAGGAAATTCGCAGCAGGCTCCTAAGCACAGCCCTGCCCGGAGCTCAGCACCGCCGCTCGGAGCCAGCAGAGCACGGGTCTGACACACGGGGCTACAAACGGGCGAGAAAGACACGATGAGATGGTTGTTTCCTTCCGAGTACTTTCACGTTCCTCTTAGAGAGGTCTTCCAGTGACAATACTAACCAGTCTTCATTCCCATCTGTACCAAAATCAACTTTTCCTGACCTTAAATCATGGCACAGACCAGCAACGAATTCCACCCCACCTGCAGCCCCCCTCACCTAGCCGAGGCAGCAGCAGGAACACGTGGGGAGCTGTGCAGCGTCCTCTCGGCTCGTACACTGCTGCGCTCCTTCTTTACCAGCAAACGCCCAAGAAACCAACAAAAGCCAACAAAACCAGCTGGGAATCCCTCAGCCACATAAAAGCAGGGTTTAAAGACCATCAGCGCAGATTCCCAGTCTTGCGGTTTCCCCTCCAAACTCCGGTCTCGGTCGTACAGGACTCTACCTGCTCTCGGCTGCTGGACACCGGTTATTCTCTTCTAATCCTTCCCTGCTTTTCAAACCAATGCCTCCAAAATTAGAGAATAATTCTCTTCTTTCCCCATTTCTAAGCCACAGTTCTAGTCCTTAAGCAGAAAATATGCTCAGCTCCAGGTCCACCTGTGAGCTTCAGCAGGTGCTTTACAGAAGCTCATTTTCTATCCCACCTGATGACCAGCACCACTTTTGTTTCGAGGCTCAGGATCCACTTCTATGGTTACAGTTTTGGACATAACTCCAAAACTACGAGCAAAACGATCGCATTTCTTGGCCTTAACTCAGGACTTTTCGTTAAAAAAAAAAGGGAAAAAGAGGCTCTCCGACAAGCCTGTGCTCCTCTTCTCGTAGAGGAGTCGCATAGTGAGATTAAATTCACGACGCCGGTGTTTGGGAATTGCACCATAGCTCATCGCGAGTAACCGAGCAGAGAAGCTGCGATACGTCATGATTTGAGCATAAACACTGATCCTCTGCCAGCAAACAAAGAAGTTACCCTTAGACTGGAGGAAATGAGAATAACCATGACTACAGCAGGAATAATCTCCTAAAAGCAGTTTCTGTAGCACATCTACCGAGCAGCCCCGCCGTGGTTTCAGAGCCGCAGCAGCAAAATCTGAGGGCAAGCAGAGAAGGGTTAAAACACGCCGGAAAAACAGCACAAGGTCTCGCCGCGAGAGCAGACGAGGCAGAAATGGACAAAAAGCCTTCAGGGCTCGCAAAAGCAAACACCCAACTATTCTATACGCTTAAAAATAGATTTCGTTCTTCTGAAGGGGGCAAGGCGAAGGGAGCTTCTGGAGCGCAGCAGCAGCACGTCGGCCCCGCGAGCCGGCGGCTCCCCGAGCGTGGCAAGGAGGGGAGGCTGCCGGAGGGCAGGAGAGGAACGTCCACACGTCCATCCCTCTGTCCATCCTCCTTCCAGCCCCCTCTCCCTCCCTGCATCCTCCCTCCATCCTCCCACCAGCACAGAGCCCACCGCGAGCACTGGCCACGGGCCAGGGCCAGTTTTTTTCCCCTCGCTCGCTCGCCTTTGGAGCGGGATGTTTTTAAAACTGCTCTGACGCAGTCCTTTCCCCAGCTTTCCTCCCCCTTTCTAGAGAGTGAGAGTAAAACAAAGCAGGAGTTACCCGAGCGTTCTCAGCTTTTGCAGCTTCTCAGAGGTCCACCAACAGGGAAAGTCTCTAGCTGCAAATTCAGACGTGCTTTCTGATTACGCAGGCTAGGGTACGGTACAACTTTTTTCTAGCCTGTTAGCAGGAACGAGGAAAAACATGCAATAAATTATGAAAAAGCATAATCCTTAACTAAATTTCCTGTTTTGTGTCTCAGCCTAACAGCGTGCCTGAATTTCCTCCCTTTTTTTTTTTTTTTTGGTGAGGTCGCAGCCAATCCCTACCCACCCACTTAAGAAAATGTAATCCAAAACTACCGGAGATTTCTGACACGTCTGAGTTTGAAGAATCACCCGAATTCACAGCTCGTTTCCTGCCAAAGTCCAGCTCCTACACCCCTAAAACAGGGATTAAGCCGGAGATCTGCTTCCACCACGTGCGCTGACCACCCCCAGCATGGAGAACCAACCGGCGGCTCGCCAGATTCAGCCCTTCCAAACAAATCTGGTGTCGTGCCCAGCCTCAGCTCCGGTTCTCCCGGGGCTTTTCGGGTATTTTGTAGAGCGGCGGGGCTTGCCGGGAGGGAGGCAGCACCCCGAGCCAGCAGGCACAGCTTTCACTTTCACAAGGGGCGTTCAAAACGAAAACACGGGCGTGTTGCACAATGCCCCGCTTGTTCGGGCGTTTCAATAAGGGGCCTTTTAGCAGGACGCGCGGATGATGGCAGGGGACGCGTAGATGGCAGCAGCAAAATCTGCACGGCCAGAGCTGGCACCGAGGGATGGGGCAGAGCCACCCGAAATGAGCTGCTGCTTACACCAGGCCACCGCAGCCTGGCGCTTGCAGCAGGCAGCCCAAAAGCAAGGTCCAGCCCCTCCAGCCCCTCGCCTGTTAAGTTCCAGCCATTTATTTCTAAATGCAAACCGAGCAGGTAAACGTGAAACGCTGATTTTTTTTTAAAGTCTCTGCAGTTTTGCTGGTTTGTCCTGACTGTAACAGCGGTCAAGCCACGCCGCGGGAGGGAATTGTATTTACGTTGTCCTTTAGTTTTGCTCCCTTCCCATTTTTGTTTCTCCTGGCACTCTGCACGCCGAGCTAGGAAACCCGTAACGGGGAACGGGAACACGTCCCATCAGCTCCCCTGCCCTGCGGGCAGCTAACCGCCACGCGTGCTGCCCCTCACTCCATCCTCCTGCACGACTCCTGCTCCGTAACTGAACGCATTGAATAACGCGAATGGTATTTGAGCAGCAGCAGAGGTGCTACAGAGAGCTCTCCGCTCCAGAGCTCGCTTACCTCCGCATCCCCATCCCTCTGCCTCCTCGTAGAGGTGGGGAAGGCAGCGCCGGAGCCGTCGCAGCCGGAGGGCAGGACCGCGACGGGCAGCCCTGCCCAACAGCTTTACCTTGGGGGTTCAGCACCCGACTTCAGACCACACCACCGACCCCGCACCAGCATCCTATCGCCCCCTTTTCTCTCGCTCTGCCCTCCCCGCACCAGAACCCCCAGACGGCTACAGCCCACCTCCCTGCTCTGTACACAACCACCGATTCGGGGTCACCCTGCCCCACTCCCGAGCACCGACGCAGCGAGGCTGCCGTCCCCTCTGCTCCCCGCAGCCTCCTGACGAGCAGCACCAAAACCCCCGTGATTCCTGAGCCGTCCGGAGCCCACACGAGTGCAGGAGAACCGAACCAAACCCTCCTTCGGATCCGAGCTCCATCGCTGAAGGGGCAGAAGAAGGCGCTTGGGAAACGACAGCTCGAGCCCTGCCCTTCGCCACCTCCTCCCGAAGGCGCCAAAGAAAACTTCCCCCCTGCTCCCGGCTGAGCAGCGATTTCCAGCGCCCCACCAAACGGGGTTTGACGGCAACTCGCGGGCGCAGGAGGAGGGCGCCCGCCTCCCCTCCGAGCCCCGGCAGGCGAACGCGCTCCGGGGCAGCGCGGTTATCTCCAGCGGGCAGATAAGGAAGCGAGGCAGGAAGGCACAAGTTGGGCCGGCCGCGGGGGGAAGTGCGAGAGCGGGGAACAAACCTCGGAGCCCTGAGTCACCGGCCCCCGGTGCCGCTCTCTCCGCGCCCGGCTGAGCCGAGGCGCGCTGCTCTCCCCGTGCCCGCCGGGGACGACGCCTCGCCGAGGCAGCTCCCCGTGTCACGGAGCGCTGATTACCTGCAGCAATGCCGGTTCGGTGCTGAGACAGGAGGGGAACCGGCGGCTCCGTGTCAAGGCGCCTCCTGGGTCGGTCGCTAAATCCCCCAGCAATCCCCCGAAGGGCGATTCACCTTCGTCCCGCAGCTGCGGGCGGCGGAAGGGAACCGACCCCTCGGACGACAAGCCCTGCTTCAACGCATCGATACAGATTTTGGGTTGTGCTTTCCCCTAGGCTGGCTGGAAACCAGAGCGGGACCGACGGGGCCGAGGGCTCCCGTGGGCCTGTTTTCGGGCCACGTGCTGACCTGGAGCCCAGACTTGGGCGCCCTGCGCAGCGCAAGGCCAGCAGCGGGCGAGACCCCGCGGGACGAAGGCCTTCCCCCGGTGCTATACGCTTCGTAGGAGAGCGGCTCGTTAGGGAAACCCAGCAATTACCTAAAAGGCCTCAAGTTTACTCACGGGCTCCGACTAAAGATCAAGTTACCGACTTCTGCGGCGTACCGCAGGCCGGCTCGCCCGCCGGTAGCGATGGCCGCAGCTGCCAGGTCAGCTTCGCGAGGAGGCCGCAGCCACAAACGACCCCGAAGGCTGCCAGTTTTCCCCCAGAAAAAACACATTAAATGCGACCCAGCACCCTAAAACCCGCAAGTTTTCCCCTCCTTTACAAGCAGAGGGCGAGGAGCGGCTCCGAGCGGCCGCAGCGCCCGGCGTTTCTTTGTGCTCACGGCCGCAGGTGGGGGCCGGGGCCACATCTGGGGGCACCCCGCTGGGGGCACCGCGTGTCCCCCCGTGTCCCCGCTGTTGGGGGGGGGCTGTAGGGGACCCAAGGGCGGGCCTCGGGTGCCCAGCGGGTCCAGACCCCGCTCCTGGGCCTCCTACGGGGCACCTGCGGCTCGTTTGTCCTGATTAGTAATAATGAGGGGGGGGGGGAGAGGGGGGCAGAGGGGCTCCTGCCTTTGTCTGCGGCACCAGGAGCGCGGCCACCCCCCTTTTGGGGTCTCACACCACAACACCCCCCAAGCACTGACCCCCACCAGACCCCCCCCGCCACAGGACCCCCCCCTTGCTTTCCACCCCGACCCCCCGCAGCCCCCCCCGTACCGAGGCGCCCCCAACTCACACAGATGTGACCCCACCAGGGGGCATCGCCCCCCCCCCCAGCCCCAAGGGGGGGCTCTGGGGCCGTGCCCCGCCAGACCCCCCCCTCACCGCCGGGTCCCAAACCCCCGTGGGTTCCAAGCGCCCCACGCACCCCCCTCCCAGCCCCCCCCCGCCCCTTCCCAAAGACCCTGGGACCCCAGCAGAGCCCCCCCTCCCCAAAAGCACCCCTACACCCCCCCACTGACCCCCCCCGTGACCCCCCCACCCCAGACCCCCTCCCCTTAACCCCTCCCCCCTCCCTCAACCTCCAGCACCCCCAGGGCCCCCCCCACCCCCCCCAGACCTCCCCCGACCCCCAACCCCAACCCCCCCCAGCCCCCCCCAGCGCCCCCCTCAAGCCCCCAAGCCCCCCCCCGGCCCCCCAAGCCCCCCCCCAAGCCCCCCAACCTCCCCATTAGCCCCCCCCAAAACCCCTTAGCCCCCTCCCCACCTCCCCCCTCCCCACCTGCCCGATCCCCCCCCCCTCCCCAACCCCCCCCCGTTCCTCCCCCCTCCCCCCCCACGACCCCCCCGTCCACCGGGCCCTCGGCCCAGGGGCTCCGCCAGGCCGCGGCCTGCACCGCCCCCCCCGCCCCCCCCCCGGCCGGTTTGCCCCCCCCACGGCTCCTCACCGGTCCCGGGGGGGCCGCGCACCGGGGGGGCACCGGGGGGGGGGGGGGGGAGGCGCCGCCGCCGCCGGAGCCAGCAGCCGCTGCCGCGCAACGCAGCTTGCTGGGCGGCCCCGCCGGGCGCGGGCAGGGCGGGGGGCGCCCGGCCACGCCCCGCCGCTGACGGGCAGCGACGTCAGCCAATGGGAGAGCTCGGAGCGGGGCGCGCGGGGAGGAGGAGGCGGGGCGAGGAGCGGCCAGCAGGTTAGGGTGAGGCGGCGGCGCGGGGAAGGGAGGGGGAGGGAGGGAGGGGGCGGGGGGGTTGGGGAGCGGCGGGGCGGGCGGCCAATGGGAGCGCGGGGCGGGGGGAGGGGGCGGGGCTATGTAAATGTGAGCGTTAATATTAATGAGGGGGGCGCCGGGGGGGGGGGCAGTAGCCCCGGGTGCCCCCAAATCCCGGTGGTGCCCCCCCAAAATCCCAGTGCCGCCCCCCCAGAATCCCAGTGCTGACCCCCAAAATCCCAGTGCTGCCCCCTCCCAAATCCCAGTGCCCCCCCCTAAAATCCCAGTGCTGCCCCCTCCCAAATCCCAGTGCCCCCCCTAAAATCCCAGTGCTGCCCCCTCCCAAATCCCAGTGCCCCCCCTAAAATCCCAGTGCTGCTCCCCCCAAATCCCGGTGCCCCCCCTACATCCTGGTATTGACCCCCAAATCCCAATGTCCCCCCCCCCAGAACCCATTTGCTGCCCCCCCCCCCCCCCCCAAATCCCAACACTGCCCCCGGTCCCAGTCATTCTCTCCCCAAAATCCCAGTGCCGCCCCCCAAAATCCCAGTGCCCCCCTAAAATCCCAGTGTCATCCCCCCAAATCCTAGTACTGCTCCCCCAAATCCCAATACTGCCCCCCCGATCCCAGTGCCACCCCCAAAAATCCCAGTGCCCCCCCCAAATTCCCAGTCCTGACCCCCCAAATCCCAATACTGCCCCCCCATCCCAGTGCCCCCCCCAAATTCCCAGTCCTGACCCCCCAAATCCCAATACTGCCCTCCGATCCCAATGCCACCCCCCCCCCCCAAACCCCAGCGCCACCCCCCAAATCCCGGCGCTGCCCTGCCCGCTGCCCCCACGGCCACTCCGAGCCCCTGGGGGGGGGGGACATTGGCTGGGGGGGGGGGGTGCTCAGCACATGCCCGTGTGTCCCCCCCCCCCCACACCCTGTGCCCCCCCTGGGCCCGGTGGGCAGCAGCGGGGCCGTGGGTGCAGGATCGGTGCTCAGGGTGCAGGGCCCCCACCGCAGACCCCAGCCCGGGACCCCCCCATCTCTGGTACTGCAGCCTGGGGGGGGGGGGGCTCATGCTTGGCTTCGCCTCGTGCCCCCCCCCCCCCCTCCTGCACAGGCCCCCCCAGGGAGAGGAAGGGCTGCGGGCCCCTTCCTCGTCCTTCTGAGTCACCATTGCCCGGCCTCCGGCTCCTCCTGCCTTCCTGACCGCCCTGGGGGGGGGTGGGGGGGGGGGGGCAAAAATCCAGCTGGACCCCCCCCCCCCGCCACCCGGTGCCCCCCAGCACCGCAGGGCAGCCGGGCTCCCTCGCCTCGCACCAACGCAGGAGGGGACCCGCAGCCCCCCCCCAGCACCGGGGGCTGAGCCGCCCGCAGCCCCCAACCAACCCCCCCCCGTGGTTTTACAGCGGGGGGGGGGACAAGGGGAAAATCCCGGCGGGTGAATCAGCGGCGGGCGGCAGTCACGGGGCGCAGGAAGCCCGGCGGCCCCCCCCCCACGATGCCCTGAATCGGGGCTGTGGTTCCCCGGCCGCCGGGGCCTGGCTCGAGGTGCAGCGAGGGGCACGGCCCCGGGGGGCACGCGGGGGGTGGGGGCCGTGTTCTTGGGGTGCACCAGTGTGCACCAGTATGCACCAGTTGCCACTGGAGAAGCAGTGGTGTGAAGCGCTGGGCGTTCGCAGCCCGGTGTTCGGGTTGCGGAGCGCTAATCCCGTTAGCGGGCAGCAGGCCGATTCCCCTAATCCCGTTTGCGCCCATATGGCTCTGCCACCCTGCGGCTCCAGCCACACGCCGGGGGGGGGGGGGGGGCCTGGTGTGACACCCCCCCCCGGCCCCGGAGCTCTTTGTGGGTCTCAAAACCGACCGAATTTATTTTTGGCTGCTCGTGGATCAGGAATCGAGGGGCCGCGCCAGCCCCCGGGTGCTGCCTCCCGCAGGTTTGGGGGGGCTCGGGGTGCCCCCAGCCCAAGGGCACAGGGGGCAGAGCCGCCCCGGCCCTCCCGCGAGCCAGAGACCATCGCTGGGAGCAGGGGCACCCTGAGGGACCAGGAGCACCCCGAGGGGCGTCCCAAGGAGCACCCCGAGGGATGTCCCAAGGAGCACCCCGAGGGATGTCCCAAGGAGCACCCCGAGGGACCAGGAGCACCCTGATGGACACCCCGAGGGACACCCCCCAGCTTCAGCAGGACCACAGCCCCCCGGGGCAGCAGCCCCCAGTTCTGCCCAGTTTGTCCCCAAAGAGCCTTTCGTCCCCCTCGTGTTGCCCCGGGGATGCTGAGACCTGGCCCAAGGCCACGGACACGGGGAGGAGCGCGCCGTGGGGTGCCGTGGGGTGCCGTGGGGTGCCATGCCGTGCCGTTCCGTGCCGTGCCGTGTCCCTAATGCCCGAGCCCGTTTCCATCTCCGGCAGTTCGGCCCCACACGGTGCTTTGATGTCGGAGGAGGAAAAACTAAGCCAGGACTGGGGGGGGGGCCTGGTCCGGGCCCCTCTTTCTGCTTCCATTTGGAGGTGGAAACGGAACATGGGGGAGAGGCTGGTACGGGAACGGGGGGGACGAGGGGCACAGGAACGGGGGCAGGACTTCCAGATTTTGTCCCCAGGCTGAACACGCAGCAGGGCGGCTGTAACCCTGGGTGGCTTTTGGTGCACGAGACCCGATTTGGGGATTTTTGACCCCCCCCCCATGGATACCTGTGAGCATTGCAGCCGGGCCCAGGCCTCCGCCACCCCGGGGGTCCCAGCGGGTGGGGACCAGCACCGGGTGTCCCCGTGCCCCCATGCGCCCGTCCCGCTCACCTGCTGGGGACACGGGGCACGGGAGCGGTTCCCACGGCTGGTGCCAGGGCGCTGTGACACCCCCTGGGTGCCGTGACATCCCCGGGGCGCCGTGCCTGTCCCCATGGTGCTGACTGACCCCGCGGACCCGTGAGCGTCCTGGCAGAGCTGTGCCTGTCCCTGTGGAGCCGTGGCATCCCTGCAGGGCTGTGACATCCCCACGGGGCCATGACATCCCCACGGGGCCGTGACAACCCCACGGGGCCATGACATCCCCACGGGGCCATGACATCCCCATGGGGCCGTGACATCCCTGCAGGGCCGTGAAAACCCCATGGGGCCGTGACATCCCCGCAGGGCTGTGACATCCCCACGGGGCCGGGCCATGACAACCCCACAGAGCCGTGGCATCCCCATGGGGCCGTGACATCCCTGCAGTGCCGTGACATCCCCACGGAGCCGTGGCATCCCCACGGGGCCGTGACAACCCCATGGAGCCGTGACATCCCTGCAGGGCCATGACATCCCTGTGGGGCTGTGACATCCCCACGGAGCCACGGCATCCCCACGGGGCCGTGGCATCCCCACGGGGCTGTGACATCCCCACGGGGCTGTGACAACCCCACGGAGCCGTGGCATCCCCACGGGGCCGTGCCATCCCCCTAGAGCCGTGCCCTTGCCGAGGCCCTTGCGGCCCGTGCGGCCCCGCTCCCCCCCCAGTCCCCCCGCCCGCACCCGCGTGCCCACGCGGCCGCAGCGCCCGGGGAGCAGATGGTTGCCGTGGCAACTGGCACGATGATGATGATGATGATGATGATGATGATGATGATGACGCAGGCCCCGCGCTCCCACCCCCTCCCCACGGGGACGCCAGCCCCGCGCTGGCAGCGGGGGGGCACCCACCGGCGGCCCCCCCATGCGCGGGCACGCGGGTGCGCACGGCGAGCGCTCGTGCACGCACGCACCTGCACAGGCACACGCACGCACACACGTGCACGCACACACACACGCATTGCACACCCCCTTATCTCCCCTTTTCCCCCCCCCAGGGGCTCACCGCAGGGCCCGAGCCCCCCCGGTCCGGCCGCTCCGCGGGGACGCGGGAGCGTTTCTCATCTCTTTATTGAAGGAAGACTATTTCTAGAATAAAGGCTACATCGTCACGTCACCTCGTCCCTTGGTCGGTCGGGTCGTGTTGTAAAACGCCGGGGGAGCGGGGAGCGGGCGCAGCACTGGGGGGGGGGGGGGGGCCGCCCCGCTCTTGGCACCCCCGCGGCGTGGGGGCTGCACGGCCCCGGGGCAGGGGGAGCGGGGCCGGAGCGAGGGGCGAACCCCGCAGGGACGGGGTGGGGGGCTGCTGGCGGCGCGGGGGCCCCGCTCCGGCCGGGGGGGAACAAGCTGGGGCTCCGTGGGGTGCTGGGGATGGGGGGGGGGGGCTGCAGGAGAGTGGGGGACCCCGACCACATCACGGCCGGTGGGGGTTTTGGGGGGGGGGGCTCTGCATCCGAGCTCGCCAGGATTGTGCTGGGTCAGGACCTCGGTCGGACCCGATGCTTTGTGCTTGGGCTGGCGGCTCTGGGCTGCGGGGGGCAGGGGGGGGGCCGGCGCTGGGGATGGGGCTGGGGGCTCTGCGGGCAGCGGGGTGCAGCTGGGGGGGCTCCTGCCCAGGGAAGAGCACAGCAAGGGGCACGGGGAGAGCCCGGGAGTGGTGTGACTGTCACCTGGGGGGGTGACACCGCCACCCCTGCCTTGCACCGTCCTGCTCATGCACGGGGACCGAGGTGGGCTGGGGGGGCCGGGACCTGGTCCGTGGCCCCGGGCTCTGCTCCCGGCGGGGTCCCCACGCGCCGCCCCCGTCCCCGTGTGCCGGTGTCCGGTTGTGCTGCGGTGTGCGGACGCGTGCCCGGCCTCGTGTCCCCGTCCATGTCCCCACGGGTCCATGGCCCAGCCCCGCCGTCGCCCCCCAGACCTGGGGCCGCCAACCCGCCGCAGCCTCCCCGCACGGCCACGGCGAGCGCGGGGAGGGCGAGGGGACGGCCCCGCTGCGACGCCGATGTCCGGCCGTGGGGGGGGGGAGGGAGGGGAGACCGGGGGGGGACACGCGGGCCAGTCCGGGGCTCTACATGACGCTGCACTTCCCCTTGATTTTGTCTGTCCTCTTCTGCTTGCTGGAGCGCTTGCCGTCGATGGTGAGGCTGACGTTCCTCCTCTTCTCCAGGTTCAGCAGCTCCTGGAAGAGCTCCTTGACGTTGTAGTTCATCTTGGCCGAGGTCTCCATGAAGGCGCACTTCCACTCCTTGGCCACGGCCTCCCCCTCTCTGCTCTCCACCTCCCGCTGGGTCTCGTCGCACTTGTTGCCCACCAGCATGATGGGGATGCTCTCCACGCTGCCCTTGATCTGCACGATCTGCTGGTAGATGGGCTTCAGCTCCTCCAGGGACTGCTTGCTGGTGACGGAGAAGACCAGGATGAAGGCATGGCCCTTGGAGATGGACAGGCGCTGCATGGCCGGGAACTGGTGGCTGCCCGTGGTGTCGGTGATCTGCAGGGTGCAGACGCTCTTGTCGCAGCTGATCACCTGGCGGTAGGTGTCCTCGATGGTGGGGATGTAGGTGTCCCGGAACGTCCCCTTCACGAAGCGCAGCACCAGCGAGCTCTTGCCCACGCCGCCGGCGCCGAACACCACCACCCGGTAGTCGTTGCTCTGCTCCGGCATCTTGCCCCGGAGAAGCTGCCGCCGCTGCAAGGAGAGGGCAGAGGCACGCGTCACGGTGCCAGCGGGGGCTTCGGGACGGAAACCTCCTGCGCCAGCCTGGGGGAGCAATAGGGACCCCCCAGCCCCGCAGCCCCTTGCGATCCCCCCGCTCTGACGGTGCTGACACCCTGGATAGAGCGGGGGGGTCCCAGGACCCCCCCAGTGCCGAGCCTCCCCCTGCCCTTGGGACGCCCTTGCCGGGCAGCGGGGTGGGATGGCGCTGGCCCGCCCGCCCGGGGTGCAGCAGCTCTCGCTATTTTTACCAGCCCCCCCGTGCCGCGGCCATATGGCCGAGCCGCGGCCACCGGCGCAGCAGCTGCGGCCGAGGCTGCCAGAGGGGGGGGGGTCACGGCGGGCACCCCCGGCAGCGGGAGCAGCGCCGTGGGGCAGCCCCCGGCCCAGCGAGGAGCCAGCGGCGCCCGCAGCCCCTCCGGCTCTGCCACGGCGCCGGATCTGCTGCGTAAGGAGGTGCCATTTCACGCACAGCCCTCGGCGCCTGCTGCGCTGCCCCGTGCCGTCGCTCCGCTCCGCTCCCAGCCCGGGGACAGAGCGGGGCTGCAGGCACCGGGGGACGGTGACACACGGCCACGGGTGACACACGGCCACGGGCTCGTGGCCTGCCAGGTCCCCACGAGATGTCCCCGCGCGTGCAGGAGCATCTTGGCTCCCCAGGCAGAGTGTGATGGTTTGGAGACGTTAAGGCTGCCGTGGGGCTGCGTTCCCAAAGGAGCCATCCCAAAGGCACTCGGAGGGATGGGAACGGGCACCTGAGCAGGGCACCAGGGCACGGTTTGGGTTTGGATGGCTGGGTTTGGGGTCAGGTCTGTCCTGCTCCCATGGGTGCCCCAGCTCCCTTGGCCCCGCGCGCGTCCAGGGGACCCCGCAGGCCCCCGGTGCCCCAGCACGTCCCCAGGCACCCGGGCGCGCACGTGGCTGGGGCAGGAGCCCATCGCCGTGGCCTTGGCACCGAGGAGCCTGTCCCGCTTTGGGTCCTGCAGCACGGGGCAGGAAAATGCCCCCGTGGGTCCGGAGGCGTCGTGGGCACGCGGACACGGAGCAGAGGCCGTGGCTGAGCTGGTGCCTGGGGACGCCAGACCTCGGTCCTGCCGGTCCCACCTGCCCGCGGCGCGGCCAAAGGTGCCCTCGGCCCCACTGCCACGGCGTGGGGCACTGGGGGGGCAGGATGGGGCCTCTGCAGCACCCAGGGGTGCTCCTGGGCCCCGTGGCATTGCCTGGCCCCCCCATCAGCCCCTCGCTCTGTGAGAACCCCTGCTCCTGGGCATGGGGCCTGATCCTGCCGGGGCTCTGCACCCCCAGCACCCCCACGCATCCTCCAGCTCAGCGCCCCCCCAGCGCCGGGGGAGACAAACAGCGGATGTGGGGCCGGGGATGAGGGTGGAGGGAGGGAGAGGGGCAGGATGGGGAGGGAGGAGAGGGACGGGGATGGAGAGAGGGGGAGAGGGGGTGGAGGAGAGGGGGAAAGGGGATGGAGAGAGGGACGGGGAGGGAGGAGAGGGACGGGGATGGAGGAGAGGGGGACGGGGATGGAGGAGCAGCAGCAGGAGGATGCTGGAGGGGCAGGATGGGGCTGGAGGATGGGGACAGGGACGGGGACAGGGGCAGGGGCGGGTCCGGGTCCCCGCCCCGCTCCCGGCCGTGCCCTGCCCTTGCCGGGGGCCCCCCCCGCCCGCCCCCCGGCCCCGTTCCCGGTCCCCCCGCGGGGCGCATTGCGGTGCCGCCGCCTCACCGTGTCCTGCCCGGGATCCGCCCTTGGCTGCGGGCTGCGCGGCGGCCTCAGCGCATGGCCCGGCCCGGCCCGGCGCGGTCCCGGCGCGGCGGCTCCGGTCCGCCCGGCTCGGCTCGGTTCGGCTCGGTACGGCCCGGCCCGGTCCGGCGGGGCTGGGAGCGGTGCGGCGGGGCCGGAGGGGCTTTGCACGGCTCGGCTCGGCTCGGCTCGGTTCAGCACGGCTCGGCTCGGCTCGGTGCGGTGCGGTGCGGTGCGGCGGCGCCGCAGAGCCGATCCCGCCCCGCCGCCGGCCCCGCCCGCCGCGCCCGCCCCGCCGGACCCCCGCGCTCAGCCCCGAGCCGAGCGGGACCGGGACCGGGACCGGGACGGGGATGGGGACAGGGGGACAGGGGGACAGCTGGGGATGGGGACAAGGATGGGGATGGGGACAGGGATGGGGACGGGGACGGGGACAGGGGGACAGCTGGGGATGGGGACGCACCGACAGGGATGGGACACACGGACAGGGACACACGGACAGGGGTGGGGACAGGAGTGGGGACAGATGGACAGGGATGGGGACAGGGACGGACGGACAGCTGGGGATGGGGACAGACGGACAGGGATGGGACACACGGACAGGGATGGAGACAGATGGACAGGGACAGGGACACACGGACAGGGATGGGGACAGGGACAGACGGACAGGGATGGAGACAGATGGCCAGGGACAGGGACACACGGACAGGGATGGGACACAGACAGCGATGGGGACAGGGACAGACGGACAGGGATGGAGACAGATGGACAGGGACAGGGATGGGACACACGGACACAGGTGGGAACAGACGGACACAGGGATGGACACGGACACACCTGACCCGCAGCAGACGGACACACAGACAGGGACACACCGCCACAGGGACACCTGTACGGGGACGGGGACCCACGGCAGGGGACAGGGGGACACCCGGGCGGGGACAGGGGGCTCTCGAAGCCCCCAAGGCCGTGGGCAGCGGGGCCGGGCTCTGGGGCCAGCGTCCCCCCGCTGCCCCCACACACCAGCACCGGGGGCTCCGTCACCGGCCCCAGGGCTCCCGCGTGCCCCCGGGATCTGCAGGCCCCGCATGGGGCTGGGGGCAGCGGCGCTGGCGGGGGGCTGCCGGGTGGCACGGCCGGGGCCTCGTGACTCCCGCTCCCTGACGAGCGGCAGCAATTAAAATCCGCAGCTGCTATTAATAGCTGCCGGCGGAGCAGCGGGGCCACGGCACCCAGCGACACGCACCCCACCGTGAAACCCCCCCCAGGCAGGGGGACACCGGCCTCGTCCCGGGGGGGCCGGCAGCCGCAGCCCCCTGTCCCCGACGAGCCGCCCCGCAGCGTTATGAGCTGGCCGGGTACTACTCGTTAGAGGAAATGAATGAGTTTCCTTGATCATTTTAGCTGCGGCTCCTCCTCCGTTCATTCACTCCCCAGCTCCCCGCGATGCCTTTACGCAACGGGGGCTCTGCTGGCTGCTGCGGGGCAGCCGCGCACGCGCGGCTGCGAAGGGACGAGGCTGCGGGGATGGGGAAGGGGGCTGCACGGGGGGGCTGCACGGGGGGGCTGCTGCCCTTCCCCGCTCCCCCCAGGAGCTCGGGCACGTCCCTGGGCTGGGGCAGGGGCATCCAGGTCTGATCCGGGCACCCAGAGATGGCGGCGAGGTGGGGGGCTGTAAATAAACACGCGGCACCAACGTGGAGAGGGTCTGGGTGTTTATTGGGAGCAGCACATCAGGTTTCTTCCTCCTCCAAAGGCAGGAGCCGACTGTCAGTGACAGGCAAAGCCCCCCCTGGTGCCAGGGACCCCCCCCCAGCCGCGTGGCCCCCGGCCAGGCTGCTCCCTGCTCCCACACCCCATCGGGACAAAAAAAATGTGGAAAACCGGGGATCCAGCGCGTCCCCCCCCCCCCCACTGCCCACAGCCGCCCCACCTGCCATGGGGGGCAGCGGTGATGCTCTGTGAGACCCCCCCGCCCCCCCAGCTGGGGGAAGGACCCCTACAAATAGAGCCAGTAGCTGCGAAAACAAAACGGCACGGGAGATGGAGGCAGAAAAAAAGGATCCAGCACCCCCCCTGCCCGGGACGAGCGGCGGTCGGTGAGCAGCAGAAAGCAGCAGGCCCCGGGCTGCTGGGGGAGGTGAAATAACACACACAGGTTCACCACGTCGAGGCAAATTACATTCTCGTCAGGCCCTGCTAATTTGTGTCATCGGAGGCCCAAAATAACCCTCCCTCCCCCCTACCCCCCCCATCTTCCCGCTCCAGGTTTTTCAAAGCAAGATTAATTGACTTTGGTACGTGGCAGCAATTAAAACGCCGCGCACCAGGCCCTGTCGGATGATCCCCATCAGCTTCCATATGCTGCGGCGGTGCCAACCGCTGCTCCAAGATGCCGTTTCACAGCCTCCCCGCTCCTCCTCGCTTGCAGCAGGGGCTGCGCCGTGGCTCGGCCGGCTCCACGTCGTTATAATTCCATCAGCGCCTGCAGAAGCTCTGCTCTGCCTGGGGGAGCTGCGGCAGGAGCGATGGCCACGTCTAATTAAAATGCATCCCCTGCGAGGAGGAGCAGCGCGGCCGAGGGGGGGGAGCGGAGGGGGCGCGCTCCTGCCGCCAGCCTCTGATCCGAGCTCCCGAACACGAGGGATCGCCGCGGGATCCAGGCACGCCGAGCTCCCCCGGGGACGCGCCTCGGAGGCGCAGCGAGCTCGGCTTGTGCGCAGTCAGATGGCGGCTGCCTTAATCAGCCCTGCGGCTCACTAACCCCGGGGGGGGGGGAAGAGATTTCTCCTCTTTTTCCTTTGAAAACCCCGGCAGAACGCCCCGCACAGCCGCCGCCACGCGGCTCGCGCGTCGCCCAGACGCGGGAGCCCGCTGCCAGCCGGGGCTGGGGCCGGGGAGCAGCCCTGCGGCTGCGCCTGGTGGAGGCCGCTCGACCCATTTCACTGCAGACGATCCGAACGCGAGCGCTTGCCCTGAAATATTAACGCTGGAAATTGCTGCCGCCCGTTTCTTAGGCGCTAATGGATCCCGGGCTTCAGGTACGGACGTGAGAGCTCTCCAGCGATGCGTTAACGCGGCTGCAGGTTTCCTTCAGGGAGCGCGCAACGCACGGATGAGGCGAGGAGAAGGAAGCACGGGACGGGGCACGGCCCAGCCCAGCCTCGTTTCTGCCGTTAATCACTCCGAGAAAGAAAAGCTCCTGGAGCCATTTGCGGGTTAAAATGGAAGCTCGGCTCAGCGGGAGCTGTGGCAACGGTCACACCGAGCAGCCCCAGAAGGGATGTTATTTTTGGCAGCTATTACAACCAGGTTTTGCTCAAAACCAAGCTAGCAAAAGCAGCTTAGTGCAGCTGTGCGAGCCGCGACCCCACCTGCCTCCGACTTTATTTCGGTTACGGTTTCTCACCTCCTCAGAGCCTGGGTGTGAAGGAAGCCGAGGCTCGGCCGGAGTTTTTGCGAGGGGCGTGAGGGGAGGGAGGAAGGGGGCCGGCTGTGCAGATCAACAGGAAACGACGTGCCTGACGAGCTCTGGGAAGGCAGCCTCAGAACCAGCCTCGCAGTGTTTGTTTCCAGTGATCTCTGCACAGGCTGCTGCACCCGCAGAGCCGAGGGGCAGGGACGGCGCCTCGTGACACTCCTCGTTTTCCTCTCCCTCCGGGCGCAGAGGAGAAAATCCTCCTCCTCCTCCGGGTCAGCGCCGAAACGCCTCCTGGGCTGGGATGTTTCACGTGGCTGCCGAGCTCCAGCGTCCCCCCTTGGCTGACGGCGGGCTCGTCTCGGGGCCGGCCGCAGGGGGCAGGAGGTGAGGTTGGCTCCCCGCCGCTCCCGTCCTCACCACTTGAAGAAGACCAGCCCCGCCAGCGCGGCGTAGCCCAGCACCAGGGAGAGGACCTTCAGCAGCCGATCGTTCTTCTCCTCCAGCTCCTTGGCCAGGACCTCAAAGAAGGTGATGAAGAGGAAAGTTCCCCCCGCGACGCCTTGCAGGAGCAGCGAGGCGATGTTGCTGGCGGCGCTCTGGGCGCTCTCGATCCCCATCCCGATGCTGATGCCCAGGGGGATCATCAGGCTCACCGTCACGGCCACCTTCGCCGCGTCCTTCATGGGCAGCGAGGCCTTGGCCATGCTGACGCCCAGCGCCACCGCCACCAGCGTCTCGTGGACGACGACGCCCAGGAACAAGCCCAGGACTTTGCCGCCTTCCTCCTGCAAGCCCAGGGCCAGTCCCTCGAAGATGGAGTGCGTGCACAAGGCAAAGACCAGGCCGACCAGCCGCAAGGGGCTGGAGCGGGAGAGCTCCTGGACGTTCAGGCCGTGGGAGTGCTGGCCGTGCTCGCCGTACAGCGTGCGCCCGCGGGACGAGGCTATGAAGGGGCTCTCGTATTCTGAGTCGCTCCCGACATCCGAACCGGCGTTGAAGGTCTCCAGGTCTATGAAGGAGGGCTTTTCCTTCTGGAAGGTCAAGACGAGCTGCTCCACAAAGACCGTGACGAAGAAGCCGACCATCATGATGGTCTCAGCCACAGGGTAGTCCGTGGTCATGTTCCCCTGCTTAAGAACTTCATCCAGCTAGGACAAAGCACACAGCCCGCGGTGAATCGATCACCTTTGGATCTCTACAGGCACCCAGGGAGCCCTTGGGAAGCTCTCACAGTTTCCTACAAAGCCCCTTCCGGGAAGAAAGTGTCTGATGGTAGATATGAGGGGGGAAATCTGGGCTCCGTAACAATGAAATATTCCTGTTGTGTGCCCACAGTGACACTAAACTCATCGGTGATGCCTTAATACCCTTGCATGCAGGCCTC
This sequence comes from Anser cygnoides, assembly GCF_040182565.1. Lineage (NCBI taxonomy): Eukaryota > Metazoa > Chordata > Aves > Anseriformes > Anatidae > Anser > Anser cygnoides. The sequence goes on along the minus strand of NC_089899.1, from coordinate 1,101,851 downwards.
AACGTAAGAAAGGGGGAAGCTATTTGCCCTCTAGCAGGGGGACGGTGGCTCTCTGAAAGTGTTTCAAACGCTGGCTCAAGGGCAGGAGTTTGAGCCTAGCCCCACAGGTGATGCTCAGCCTCCTCCTGCATCACAAAAGCTTTCCAAGCAGACTCAGGGGGAGCTGAAGGGGAGGCGGGGGCTGCAATCCCTGACCTGAAACACCAGAGGTTTCTGAGGGAGCTTAACGGGTCCCTCTGGCTGGGGATGGCCCCTACACCTCCTCTCGCCCAGGGGCAGGGTTCTGGCAGCCCAGGCTGCTGCTGCTCCCTCACACAGGGTGGCACAGGCTCCCTACAGCTCCCCGGAGGCCCGCGAGCAGTTACCTTTCCTCTCACGGCCGGCAGCAAGGCGTTGAAGCAGGTGGCCAGGAAGACCCCTCCTCCGAAGGAATTGCAGAGGGCGATGACCTTCTTGGAGCGATGAGCCTTCTCGTAATCCGCCTCGATTATCTTGACGGGGAGGAGGGAGCCGGTCAGCATGAGGACGCAGATGCCCAGCAGACACAGCACTTTGGCGACCACGATCTTCATTGTGCTGCCTGGGCGGGCACCGGCAGGCAAACGGCGAGGGAGAGGGGCTCCTGGAGCAGAGCTGTGGGCAGGAGGGAAACGAGAGATTGCCCCGCGTCGGTATTTGTTGTGGAGAAGGGCACCTCGCGTCCCAAACGGCGTGCCAGCCTCCCTACCTTAACTCTCCCCCCTCACGCCCCAGAGGCAGTGGGTGGAGAGATCAGGAGGCACAAAGCTCTCACGCCGTGGGGCAAAGGAACAGGCAGGGAAGAGAATTTAACTGCAGCAAACAGTGACTTGAAAATCTTGCAAGAATTGTACCGACTGCACAGAACTGGCACAGCCTCGGTCTCTTTGCAAACACCTACACGGCACCAGGCACAAACCGCTGGATCTTGCCTTAAAATCCACCCGAGCCCAGCCACAGGACCGAGGCTTTGATGTTAACCACGAGAAATGAACGTGGGCTTGAGCTGGCGGCTCTCAGTTTCACTGAGAAGTGAAATTAAAGGTCTCCCTTCAAACGTGAGGAGCAGATTCAGTCCTGAGCCACCACCGCCCTCTTGCCGGGGTGGGTCGCTGCCTCCGCGGGTGCCTGTTTGCTCTGTACCAGGAGCCAGAGGAATTTTTGGTTACCGGTCGATAGGCAGCTCTCCAAAGGGAAAACCTTTGGAGAAACCCGCTGCGAGGGTTTCTACTGTCCACAGGGCGTGACAAAAGAGAGGCAGATGGTGAGAAAAACGCAAGGTCTGAGCTGCCTAGGTCATGGCAACTGACTCACTCAGAAACGCGTTTTCCTCCAGGTTGCGTGCAGCAGCAGTTAAGCGAGTTTTCCTAGAGCCATTTAAAAAAAAATACCAGAATTAGATCTATTTTTAAAGGCATGAGCAGGTCTTTCTGCTGATGCAGGGACGAGCAGACGGCACCGCCAGTACCGGGGCTGAATCAACGCGCGGGGTGAGAGCGGTGGCACCCGCAGAGGGCCTCGCGCCTCGCCGAGGGTGCCAGACGGCCCCAAGCGCTGACGAGGTGCCACAGCTAACGAACCGCCAGGGAACGTCTCCAGCCACGCTGACGCTCGCCCCGGTGGCGGTGGACCAGGTGAGTTAATTGGATACCCGGCCACTGGAGCAGCAAATTAACTCGGATACAAAAGATTCCTGAGGCCCGAGTCTCCCTCGAGGGCTGACAGCTTTCATCACTATCAGCGGTTCTGTGCAGCGGGCTGCGTAAACGGGGATTTGATCGCAAGGGACGTCGGGGCTGAGTGGCCCCACGCCTGCTGAGGGAGTTTAAGGAGCTGAAGGCCTCTTTCTGAGTTTGCTGTCGGAGCAGGAGCGAACAGAGAGGTCACGGCAGCCTGTCCGGCTGCGGCAGGCTCGGATCTCAGCTGGGCGTCCGCACAAAGCGACGCTCACCAGCAGAAAACCCAGCTCGGGTGGCGCCGATCGACTCGCTCCCCGCTGAACCCGGCAGACGAGCCGGGTCTGAACAAGCCCCGAGCCTGAAATCGTGGCGCACGCTGACAGGGCTCGCGCAGCAGGCAGCCCACGCGCTGCGGCTGGCACTGCTGCTGACGAGCGGGGTCCCTCGGGGATGTCGGCCCCGGGCCTGTCGGCGCGGCGCCGACACGGCTGACGAGCGGCGCTGCCCTCGGAAAGCACGCCGCGGCTGCAGCAGCAACAGAACAAGGGGGTCACCTCGCACGGCGACGGCGCGGCGTTAGGGTAATCCTCTCAAGGGAAATCCCTCCAAAACGGCACCTGGTGGGGTCACAAAGCAGAAGTGAGGTCGCCTGGTATGTGAGGTGGGCACACGGCTCCCCGGAGAGGGACACCTGGAGACGGAGAGGGACACCTGGAGACGTCACTGGAGGAAAAAACCTGCTTTTCTCCACAATTCCCACCTCATCTGGAGGAAGCCTGGCTCAGAAGCTCAGTAAACCCTTAGCTTTTTCCTTTTTTTTCCCCTAGCCCAGCGAAGCCCCCAGCAAAGCGTAAAGCCTCGAGCTCCTCTGGTGCCCCGCGACCTCCGGAGGAAAGCAGCTTAGTGACAAGCGGAGCCGAGCACCGGCAATACCTCGCGCTTCTCCCGGGCTGCTCTCCCTGGCGGCTCCACGTGCAGAAGTCGGTGCCTCTAACGCCCGGACGGCCTCAGCAGCCTGAAAATTGTGTAAAAGAGAATTAACTCAGCGCTGCTTGGCTCACCATCCCACCCCGAAACGCTCGAGCGGTGAGAAACGCTACGTGAAGGGGGGAGCCTCTGTGGAAAAAAAAACAAAGATTTCCTTAGGTGTGAGCCCGAAAACCTCAGCTGGGTGCCCCTGCCGGCATGGATCCCCCCAGAAGCCCACCCTGAGCCCCCCCCAGCCCGCTGAGACCACGCAGGGGACGCTGGAGGGGGGGTTTTGGGGAGGGGGGGTTTGTTGTCCCAGGACACGGGCACGGGCTGCTGAGACGCCCCAAAGGAGCGCGGCCGTGGGAGGAGCGTGTCCAGACCCCAAAACCCTACCGCAGCCCCCTGCCCCCCCCAGTTACCCCAGGAACAGCCCCCAGTTATCCCAGTTACCTCAATAACAGCCCCCAGTTACCGCAGTGACAGACCCCTGACCGTCCCAGTTACCCCAGGAATCACCCCCTGGCCCCCAGTAACCCCCCCAGCTGCCCCAGTTACCCCAGTGACACACCCCTGACCAACCCAGTAACCCCACTTACCCACCCACCAGCCCCAGTTGCCCCAGTTAACCCCTCCTGACCGTTCCATTTGTCCCAGTTACCCCTCCTCGACCGCCCCAGTTACCCCAGTAACAGCCCCTGGTCCCCAGTTACACCCCCCTACCGTCCCAGTTACCCCAGTTACCCTAGTGACAGACCCCTGACCCCCCCGTCTGCCCCAGTTACCCCAGTAATGGACCCCGGTCCCCCAGTTACCCCCCTCTACCGTCCCAGTTACCCCCCCCTCCCGTCTGCCCAGTTACCCCCCCATGGATCCCGGGCCCCCAGTTACCCCCCCCAACCGCCCCAGTTCCCCCCCCAGTTCCCCACCCCTGACCGCCCCAGTTCCCCCAGTGACAGACCCCTGTCCCCCAGTTCCCCCCCAACAGCCCCGCCCCCCGCCGTTACCCCGGCAACCGCCCCCCCCCCGCCCGCTCCCCGTTGCCCCGGCAACGGCCCCGGCGCCCCCCCACTCACGCGCCGGCTCCCGCTCGCGCCCCGTCCAGGCGGCCCCCGCACAACGCCCGCCCCCGCTCGCGTCCGCCGCCCTCCTATTGGCTGCGGCGGGGCAGCGCGGCTGCTCATTGGCCGCGGGGGCCGCCCGTCAGCGCGCCCACGCCCTGAGGCGGGCACGCTGCCAGCGCCCCCGGGTGCGCCGCGGAACGGAGCCCGGCTGGAAACGGGGACCGCGACGGAGCGTTCCGGGGCAGCGCCGGGCCCGCAGCGCTGTCCGGTGCGGCCGGTGCTGACGGGGCCGGGCCTGCACCAGGACCGGGACCGGCACCGGGACCGGGGAGGCCTCGGCTTCCAGCAGGGCTTGGGCCGGTTTTGGTTAAAGAACCGCAGAAATCCCTTCATTAAAGCATGGTGCTAAATGCAGGGCCCAGGAGGCTGCAGGGTGAGGGGAAAATGGGTCTAAAAAATAAAAAAACAGCTTTTTGGTATCCTAATAGCAGCTTTTTTACACAGAGGTGTAAAAAAACCATCAAGAGAGGTGAGGGAAGAGAGCTATGGGCACAACGGAGTGAGCAGCGTAAGGAGCAGGGGGGGGAGCAGCCCTGAGGAGATACGAAAAGAAGGGGAAAAAACCATCCTGGTTTCATTATTTTGGACCATTCACAAATTTTTTTCTTTCCACCCTGTCCTATGGTCCTAAAGCTTCTCCTTTTGCTTGGTCCCAACACTCAGCACTTAAAAGGAAGAGGGGGCAGCTGGGGAAAGAAGCAGCTCATCTCCGCTGTGCTGCATGAATACAGCGCCGTTTTTCAGCAGGAAAGGAACAAAAAAGCCCGGACGAGGCGGATAAAACACACCCAGGTGGTGCCTCACGGCCGCCAGGACACCGAGGAGGCTCTGACCCCACACAGAAACCTCCGCAGGCAGCAGCCTTGCAAACGGGCCCAGCCCCAGGTCTTGCTTCGCTCACGGGGTCAAGAGGGATCGCAAAGCAAGTGTCCAAATATTTTATTCTTCACAAGTTACATTAACCACGTATTTATGGAGCATTTACAAATCATCCTTTTCTTGATATTAGTCGTCAGATACACCTGCTCATCCATACCACCGGGTCTCCTGAAGGGGCCTTTTCCACCTAAGGCCAGGAACACGCCTTCCCCACCACGACCGAGTGACCAACCCTAAAAACAGTCCTGAGGTCGACACAAAAACCCCCAGCCTCAACTACTGACTCCTAGGGGAACTTGCTGGAGCCTCCCGCTTGCCCCGGGAAGGACAACGGGGAGGTCCCGAGGGCGGAAGGCTGCGGGTCGCTCCATCAGCCCCCGGAGCCATTCCCTTCGTCCCACCCGCGACCCGCGGGGGCAGAATCGCTCTTTGCCAGGCCCCCGCGTTGAAACCGTGCTGTCCCAGGAGCGTTTTTCATTCCTTCTGCTCTCTATTCACGCGCCCTCTATTCCTACCATCAGCACAGTCGACCAGGTTGATTACTTACATGCATAAACGACAAATTAAAAAGCAGAAGAGAAACCTTTGAAACACCAAAAACATCATATCTTTCTTACTGTCCACCCGACTAGTTCACAGATCGGATCATTCCGACAACATAGCCATAATTACTAAACACTAGACAAGTTTTGCCAGGCCTGGGGAGGAACCCCCAGAAGTGTGTCTGGAAACGCTCGCTCTAAGTAGTCCCAACCCCCCCCCCCCCCCCCCCCGACACATTTATGCTAACCTTGGGAGAGGCGATGGCCAAACCCCACCTATTAACAGCCCTGGCGATGCTGCTGCGGACCCGAATGAGAAACGCAGCGAATCTAATCAACAGAAACCCTGCTCCTGGAGACCCCGAGATCCAGGGATCTCCAGAGCGTTCGAACGCTGCCAGCTCGCAGCTGGCACGAAGGTGACGGGGGGCAGGACGGGGCGGGCCTGGAACACTTCTTTGAAGTGGCACGTGGGCAGGAGAGTGAAGACATCCTGTAGTGAAGAGTGCATCGTTCTTCAAAAACGGGTTAAAAAATTCCCATGTAGCAAAGAACATAGAAATGTAACAGTGTAGGTAATTTTCCGAGTCTCTTTAGAAAGGCTGTTGATGCTGGTTTGTGTTCAGCTCGCTGGGTCTTCCAGAAGAAAAAAACTAATGGAAAGGCTGAGGGGGAGGAGCAGGGACGAAGACTAGGGAAAGAAAGCGTGAATCTGTCTTTAACATGCAGGTCATATAAAGTATTCTGTTTTTTTTTTTTTCGTTTTTTTTTCCCCCTCTTGGACACTTCCGACTCAAGAAATGGCAACACGCACATGGCTTCCAGTTTTTAAAGCAAAGAACATAGTTCCCACGGACTGCGCTGCAGAGACAGGGAGACAAGACATTCGCAAATTCAATTTTTGGGAAAAATAAAGCGTCCCTTTAACGACCGTGAACGCTAGGTAACGAAACTCATTTGCCAGTCACACAACGCGCGAGGGGAGCTCTTATCGCTCCCCAGGGCTGAGCCTTGTGCCTCTGAGGCACGGCACCAGCAGTACCGACACAGAGAACCCAGTCTATACAGAGGGGAGGGGAGAGACACCAAACTGTTAATTTAGGCATGAAATTTCGCAGCAAAATACTGAAATCCTCCCCGCTAAGCCGGCCACGGTACGGCAACACTCCTGGCTGCAACCTCACCTGGAACGCTCATTCCTGCTGATCTTCGTTACTGGCACTTGGAGTTCGACTCCTGATCTGGCTTCGTAGCTGCTCTATTAGCTCCGGGGTTCTGCTGCTGCATCTGCTGCGCAAACTGCTGGCCCCTGCAGGAGAACAAGCAGCGGTTGTGTCGGCGCTCTCACACGCTGACACGGCCTGCTGCGAGGAAATTCTTCACGGCTGACTGTCAAAACCCGGCTCCAACAGGCAGCTCGCGTTACCAAGGGGCAGGGCTTCACCCAGCGTTTAAACTTTCCCCAGCTGTTAACTTAAGCTTTCACTTTTGGTCAGAAAACCTGAAATCCGTTTATTAATTCACTGGGAACGACCCAGCTCCCTACTCACGCTTGTATGAGGCTGGCGAGATCATTCGTGGAGGGGCTGGTGCCTGCTGCTCCCATGGGGTTATGGCCACCAGAAATCATCCCAGACATGCTGTGGGAACAAGAGTCATCGCTCAGAAAAACGACACAAAACACAGGAATTGGTTGTTTTACACAAGGAAGGGAACGTCAGCCTAACGGGAACACAGATTATGGAGTTATCTGTGAGGGAATCTTCTGCAACAACTCTTTATTCATTAACTGCAGAAGAGCAACCGTAACATTAAACTGCACAATACACAGAAATATTTCTAACAGTGTCAGCTGCTGTATCCCCAGATACTCCCCCCTCTTTCTGCAAGCCCTGTGCTATGTCTGATTAAAACACTGCCCTTCCTCACCCAGGGTAATTTGCTTGCTCTGAACCTCAGCTGGCAACAGCGGCGGAAGGAGCAGAAGAACCGAATGGAAGTGGCAGCCGACATGCAGCCCTTTAAGCAGGTGGCCTCTAACAGTAACCAAAGGACGATCTCGTGGAGGTCTCTGACTCACTGACTGCCTGTGCTCTGAAAGCACAGTCAGGTGAGGCAGGAGCCTTACTAATTTTATGGATTTGTATTGTCGAAGCAGCTGACAAACATTGTGAATTGATCCTCATGGCTCTGCAGCACAAAGGATGGAAATATACTCCTCCTAACCGAGTCGGAGATGCGAAATCCTGTCCCCAGACCACGTAAATACCGAGCCAAACTGACTCCAACTTCCCAAAGGCAATGCCAGTGCCTCAATCTATCCTTCCTCCCTTTGAGGCTCCTCTTCAACGAGGCCAGAGCTCTCCAAACACGTGTTAGCCGAGGGGAGCAGGCTGTCCCGAGGCTGCCCTCCACGCTTCTGGTACCCGCTCCCTCCCCCCAGAGCTTCAAACGAGCGTCTCAGAGGAAACAGAAGACGGGATCAAACTTACAGCTGTTGTACTTGTGGGTTGTTCATTAGGTTAGATGCCTATTTAAAGAGGGGGAAAAAAAAGGACACCCTATTTAGTCAGAAATGCCTGGGTAAATATGCAGATGTTGTGCCATTCAACTAGGAACAAAGTGAAGACAGAAATACTTGGAAAGAGATCAATAGGACAAAAATAGCAAAGAGAAGCACAGCACCACGCACACGACAAGGCTGGTAATGCAGAGCAGGCGCCCTTTCCACAGCCAGCATACGAAGCCCGTGAGTAAGTCACTGGCTCTTTATTTGACTTCAGTGAAAAATACAAGCACAGCTTCCTCGCAGCGACACCAAAGCGAAGAAATGGAACGAAAACAAATCTGCTACCGAGACACAGGAACTCCCCAAGCCGTGTACTGACACACCTCACCCTGACCACAGAACTGCACAGCCCAGACACAGCCTGGCTGTGACCTGTCCAGATTTACCATGCTCATGAAGCCAGGGTTGTTCAGCAAGCCAGCTAAATCAAATCCTCCGGGACCTCCGGTCTGTAAGAAGAAAGACACCACACACAGGTGATGACATCCTCTCGCCTTCTGATGCGACAAACAGCACGGTGAAACGAACGTTACTGCAGTTCTTCAGCGTTACCAGCATCTGGTCCTTAAACCACAACTAAGGTCGGAGCCTGGGGGCGAGGCTCGCTAAGGGAGGCGGGGGACACGTGCTGGTGGCAGCAGTAACGGCACCGCGTGATTCACCGAGCACCCCTCTCAGCAGCTGAGGCATGCCAGTGCTGGACTGCTCGACCCCATCACGCCTGCCGAGTCAAACACATCCACTCGGTCACCTTTGGGCTGGAGGAGTCTTTAGAAGACTGAAAGCCCCTTCAAAACGGAGAATTAACACACGGTCCTGAGCACGTCAGCAGGGCAGTTACTGGCTTTGGGACTAGAAAACCGCCAGGATTCTTTTCATATTAAAAAAAAAAAAAAAAACAAAAAAAAACAAAAAAGAACACTTGTGGAAGGAAAAAAAAAGAAAAAAACCTAAAAAGCCCTTTTGGTATTGCTAACAGGTCACTAGAAAAAAAATATCTGGATTTTAGGAGCAGTGACTTTAATTAAGAAAGGTGCTTAAGGCAAAAAATGCTGTTTGCGAACGCTCCTTCTAATCAGTCTCATTTCCCAGCTCTCTCAAATAAGCCCAAGGTGACTGCGCTCGAGCAGAGCAGTTACTCTCTCTGGATTTCAGTGGAAATGTTCACGGCAGCGCTCATTAACCATCTCCCCTCCGCCTGCATGCAAGATTTGTATTCTAAACACAACCCAGATCATCAAGCCTCTGCCAGACAGCGCCTGCTAGCACTTACAGTAGCATAATGAAGAAATTTTCTAATCTTACCCACATACAGCAAGCGTTAGCCTCAGAACTTACCGGACTTGGAGTCTCCTTCATCTTCTGTTCGGCTATTTTAAGGTTTGATTTGTATGTGTCGTTGTCTGGATCAAGCTCTAGGGCTTTTTTGTAGTAAACAACAGCTTCTGTGTGTTTATTTAAACTGGAGAGGGCCAAGCTGTTAAAGTGGAAATAGAAGAAAAAGTTACAGAGGCAGATGAGCACTCGCAGACTTCCTCCACCCCCAGCCGAGGCGAAGCCCTAGGTGTTTTTGCACGGCACTCCGGGGCAGAGCACCGCTGATGGTATCGGTGCCACCGGGCACTTTGAGATTAGAATTCGGGCACCAGAAGCTCCCTTACTTACCCCATCCTGCCATACGCCTTGCTGTAGTTTGGATCGATGCCTATGGCTCGTTCACAGTCTCGGACTGCTCCAGCATAATTTCCTAACTTACTGTACGCAGCAGCTCTGGAGAGAATGGAGAAAGATGTGCAGAAAACACTTATCAGCCCGACTACGCTGATCAAGGTCACCCCTGCTCCCTCTCTGTGGTGTCCCGCTGCAAAGGCAAAGTCAAGTGTAAACTTGACATCAATCCAGGCCGTACCTACGTGAGCAGGGTGCTATCCAAACACCCGGCTTCGTGCTCTGCTCCTACTGCAAATAAATCCGGGCTTTCTCCTCCTCACGGCCTCTCCAAGAGGAGGGAGGCAGGGAAGTTTTTCTCTCGCTAGCTCGCACCATTCCCTCAGCTTCCCTTATGCCTCCATTTCTTAGCCACAACGACCGTTGCATCCATTTTCTGACAATCTCCACCTAAAGTTTCAAAATCAGTTCTCCTCTCACCAAGCTCGCTCAAGCCTCAGTCTTACACCTCCTACTGGCACCAGGACGCCCGCCCAGCACCCCGCTGGATGACCCTCAGGCAGCTAAAACGAGCTCCCAAGAAGCAGCTCACCGCCTCGCTGGCACGCGTGCACACGAGTTATCATGCAGCCAGCTGCAGGCCTGTGCTCACGATAAGCAGGTAACTGAAACCTTGGCTCCCTGTTCTGCTCAAGCAGATAACTAAATCAAACCCTGACTCAAAGCCATTTTAATTCGATTGTTTTTCCACCAGTTTTCACGTACTTCTGCTTAGAACACCACTGGAAATCAGGAAGGTCACCTGCATGCCTATTTTGCACGCATGTAACTCTCAACACGTATAAAATTCTCAAAACCAAGCCTTCAACTCGTCTCACTTCACTCTTTTGTTTATTATCGACCCAGCCTCTCAAACCTGGGCCCTTTATCTTCCTTAAGGAGTTAATTGTGTGAAAGCAGACTGTATTTCTTGGCATCCTTGTATCTCCTCGAATGCCTGACAGTTTGTTTCCACACCCACATCCTATCTAGAGATGCCAGGGCACAGAGCTGGCAAGAGGCACGGGGAAGTGTGTCACTGAGCTCGGAAAGAAAAAATAATCTAAAAGAGCAAGGAACAGAACAAGCAGAAGGTGGGATTTCGACCAAGCAAGAGTCCTAGGTGAGAAGTAAGGACCAAAACCACAGGCGCACAGGGCTGGAGACAGAGATCCGTACCTGTTGCAGAAGTACACAGCATTGGATGGATTCAGCTCAATCGCTTTTCCATAGAAAGACACAGCAGCTTCAAAGTTTTCTGCCTTCATTTGTTCGTTTCCTAAAGAGGTGGAGAAAAGGCTCGTCAGCAAGTTAAAACCGGGGGCCAACAAAAGCAACAGGCCTGGATCTCCGTCCTGGTTGAGAAAACGGAACGAGAGAGAAGCCAGGAGCTTGCACCTCCTGCTGATCAAACTGCACGCGAGCGTGAGGCAGGGGATCTGCGTCCTGCACCGCCCTTTCAGAAGGGATCCTGCAAGCTCCTCTGCGCTTCTTCAGCTGCTCTCCCACCTAAGAGGCCTCCCCAGGGCCACACGCGCCCCGAGAAACGCTGCGGTGCAGCGGCTCAGAGAGAGCTCTCCACTGCGCTTCGCTATTCACGCTCTCCTGCGTGGCACAGAAAAGGCAACACGCGGAGACCTCGGCAGGAAAGGCGCCGTGTTCCACGCAGCGCGGGCCTCTCAGCACGCGAAAGAAACCGCTGACCCAGCTGTCTGCCCCGGTTCTGCGGCAGCTGAGTTACGCCAAACCCACACACGCGTGGAGGAACGAGCAGGAACAAAGGCTCGATCCCCTCTGCTCGATTCCCGTTCCGCGCAGTCCCGTGGTGCGGAGCGAACGAAGCCTTCCTCCCCTTCCTCGTTTACACCTCGTTACGCCCGGCTCTAGAGGCGGCTACCTTCAGTCTTGAGTCTTTCGGCTTCGGCTATGTCATCTTCAGAGGGGGTGACGGGCTCCGAGTTCGTTCTGGCGTGCTCAGGCTCCTTACAAGGAAAGGGAGAGCGCTGTGCCGAGATGAGGACTCCCACGGAGCAGAACCCAGCCTCCCCCTCCCCGAGCACCGGGCTTGTCAAGCCCAAACCATTTCCCTCCCACGCGCCTCCGAGGGGGCAGCAGCACTGCGGGAACCAAGCGGAGCTCATCACTCGGGCTGCCTGAACTGAAAGTCAGCGCGCGTTTCGGGTATCTGCTCACCTTTCCTACAGCAGCTTCAAATATTTCAGGAAGAGTCTGGGACACGGCTAGGTCTTGGTCGTCCAGGGAGACCCCAAAAGCTGTCTCCAGGCACTGGATCGCCACTGGACAGGAAGAATCAGCTCATTAGCTCTCCCCATTCTGCCTACGTAGCCCTCTTCCACAGCACCTGAATTCCTTACAGTTGAAAATACCAGGAAAAAAAAAAAAAGAAAAAGAAAAACCCACAACCCACATATTTCCACACCCCAGACTGAGACCCGAACCCTCAGATTCTCTGCAGCGCTTTTTGAGCTCCTGGTGCTGCAGCTCGCCATCACCTAGCGCAGCTGGATGAAGGTTTGCTTTTACCACGACCTCAGCTTGCCCCAGCTCAGCTCTGTGCCTGGCCCGAACTCAGAAGCAATCTGCAGAGAGACTAAAAGCTGAGCACGGACCGACTGAGCCACGCTGCTCCTCCGCATCGAGTCCGGCACCAGAAGGCAGCTCCAGCCTCCTGCTCTGCTTTCACGCCCTGACCACGGTGGGCTCAGCACCTTCACAGGCCTTCTGCAGAGCTGTCGGAACGGGTGCTCCAGCTGGAGCAGGCCTGCCACGCGCCGTGGTGCTGTGCCACGCGCCGTGGTGCTGTGCCACGCGCCGTGGTGCTGTGCCACGCACCGTGGTGCTGGGCAAACTTTGGCAGGAAGCTCCTAGAAGGCATCGGCCACGACCCCCATCCCGTCAGCACCTTCAGAGGAGGTGCTGGGGTGGAAGTTGGCAGAGCCAGGGCTTCGCTAGCTAGCGCTCCCGAAGCTGCCCCCACCTCCTGCCCCACAGGAACCCGCTCCCAGCTCAGACAGGGGAATTCAGCAGCGGAGCGGAGCCCGGTGCCACAGAACTCTTGGGCCATACTTTTCGGTCTGAGAGCACCAGGAATAAACCCCTGCCAGCCAACGGCCTCCTCCTGCCCTGTCTCCGTCCCGGCCTCGCCCAGGAACATGCCCACCGCTTTCTGCGGACGTGCCCGAGCTCTGTGTGTGCCAGGGGGTGAACGTAAAGGCCAAAGACTAAAGCACAAGCTCCTTAAGGAGATCTTTTAGGATCTGTGCGCTCTCGTTACCAGTGGAAGAAGCCCTCTGAGAAATACCTGCGTAAGTTCTCCTGGTCGGGCTGGGGAAAAGCATTTTGACAGCAGAACTGGAAGGCGCTCTGCGAGTACAAGATGCCCCCTTACAGCCCCAGAGTTCTTATTTTGCACCATGCTGTGAGACTCCTGACCCCTCCTCACTTAAAATAAAACTTTTTAGGTCTCAAACCCGGGCTCAGGGAAGCTTTGGATGCCGGGCGCGTTCCTTCCTCAGGCTAATCCTCTTTTGCAGGAAAAGTCCAGAGATCAGACAAGGAAGCAGCACCCCCAGTGCCCCGGATACCTCTCCGAGAGGAAAAACCCCTTCCAAACCCGGAGCAAGCCGGGACACTCGGGAGAGGATGAGGCAGGGGGCGGTGACCGAGCGCCCGGGGGCAGCCACTGAGCCCCCCGACTTCCCCAGGTGCCAGCCCCAGGCGGGGGCCGCGGGCACCCCCCTTTGCCCCCCACCGACCTTCCAGGCTCTCCTGTGCGTCGGGGCTCAGCCCCCCGCTCCGCAGCTGCTCGTGCAGGAACCGGACGATGGCGTAGGCCAGGCGCTTCTGCTCCGCCATCCCGGGGGGCGCTCGGTGCCTCCTCGCGGCTCTCACCCTGCGGGGAACGGAGCTGCGTGACCCGGCGGCGGGGCCGGGGCCGGGGCCGGGGCCGGGGCCGGGGCCGGGGCCGGGGCCGGGGCCGGGGCCCCCCCCCCCCCCTCCCGAGCCCAGGCCGCGGCCGGTAACGGGAGGCGAAGGCAGCGCTACCGGCACGGCCACCGCCCCCCTCCCACCCCGGGGCGGCCTAAAAGGACCGGGCAGCGGGCCCGCACCGGTCCCGGAGCCCGCTGGAGGCCCAGGCCGGGGCCTCCCCGCCCCGTAGCGGCCTGGCTGCGGGCCCGGTGCCGGGCCCGGTGCCGGTAGCGGAGGCCCCGGCCCCGCCCCGCCCCGCCCCCACTCACCGGCCCCGCGCCGCTCGCCTCGGCCAGGGCGGGCGCAGCACTGCGCATGCGCCGCCACCGCCCCCTCCCGCCCGCCCGCCAGCACGGAGGGCGCTGCGCGTGCGCGGTGCGCGGAGCTGCTGGGACGGGCTGGAGGCCGGAAGTGGGGGCGCCGCTCTTTCCCTGCTGGTTGACCATAGAGACGCGGGGGGGGGGAGGGGTGTGCTGTCGCCATGGGAACGGGCGGGCGGCCTCACCGGGCCGAGGCCTCTCTGCTGGAGGCCGGGCGGCGGGGGGAGGCCGAGGGGGGGGGGGCCGGGGCCTTTTCCCGGCCCTTCTCCGGTCCCGGAGTGGGGAGAAATGACGCGGGGGGGGGGGGGAGCGGCGCGGTCCTCCGCGATCCCAGCATGCCCCTGGCGCGGCCGCTCTGCCCCCCCCGCCGCCCGTCTCGCTGCCCGCGGCACATGCTCGGTGCGCGGGGCCGGCCCGGCGTCCTCGCGGCCTCCTCGCGGCCTCGGCGGCGGCAGCGGGGTCCCGGAGCGCGGCATGGCGCCCCCCACCGGTAACGGCACGGGGCCGGGGGGCTGGGGCCGGGGGCTGGCGGGGGCTGGCGGGGGGCACCGGGGCTGGGGGCACCGGGGGGGTCCCGGTAAGGCCGAGGGGGGGGGTCCCCACTAAGGACAGGGTGTGTGGGGGGGTCCGGTATGGGCGGGAGGGTCCCGGTGAGGTTGGGGGAAGGTCCCGGTATGGACGGAGGGAGGCCCGGGGAAGGTCCCGGGGGGTCCCGGTAAGGACAGGGGGGTCCCGGTGAGGCTCGGGGGAGGGAGAGGGGGCAGTGAGGTGAGGCCGGGAGGGGGTTCCCCGGTAAGGACGAGGGGGGTGTTCCGGTGAGGCTGGGGGGGTCCTGGGAAGGACGGGCAGGGGGTCCCGGTGAGGACAGGGGAGGGAGCCCGGTATGGGCGGGAGCGTCCCGGTAAAGACGGGGAGGGGGAGCTGGTAAGGACGGGGAGAGGCTGGGGAGGGTCTCAGCGAGGGAGGGGGGTCCTGGTGAGGACGGTGTGGGGAGCCCGGTAAGGTCAAGGAGGGGCATTCCGGTGAGGACGGGGGGGTCCCGGTGAGGACGGGGGGTCCCTGCCGTGCTCCAGCCACCCCCAACCCCCCGGTCCCAGCGGGGCAGGCGGCAGGTTTCCACCACCGAGCCCTCCTAACCGGGAGGGTCCCCGGTGCCCCCCCCGGGATCTCCCCGCTCCCCCCGGGAAGCTGCCGGCACCGTCTCCGTGCCCGGCCTGCTCCCGGCTCTCGTCCCGGGCCGCGGGCGGCCGTGTCACCGGGGCGGGGGGGTCTCTCTGCGCTTCCCCAGGCAGCGTGGTGGACAGCCAGGCCCCGCGGCTGGTGGCCGAGCAGCTGCGCTGGGACCTGAGCGCCGAGCAGATTGAGCGCATGGCCGCCGAGCTCACCGAGAGGACCAAGGTGGTGTACGACCGCGTGGGCGCCCAGGAGCGGGGAGAGGTGTCCTACGAGAACACCCTCAAGGCCCTGGCCGACGTGGAGGTGGAGTACACGGGTACGTATCCGGAGGACGCGTGCTGGCTTTCTGGAAATCTGCGTCTTAATAATCGTTTTTTTTTTGGTTTTTTTTTGGGAGGGGGGCTCCGCGCTGTCGTCTCTTTCTGTCTCCCCGTGAATCCCTCGCTCTCGGCGGTGTGTTTTCCTTCCAGTTAATGTTTACGCGGCTAGATACGAGTACAAATAAAAAAAAAAAAACGAGATCTGGAACAGAAACGTGAATCTAAAATGAGGCCGGCGCCTTGGCAGCGCCGCTGCTTTGGCAGCAGGAAGGTCTGCGGGGCTCCAGCTGGGTTTTCAGGGCTGCCTGCTCCTTTTTACGTCCGAGTGCATTAGCAGGAAGGAGGAGTCGTGCGTTGGCAGAAATCTGAGAAATCTACAGCTTTTCTCCAACTCCTTCCCTAAGGCAGCGGATAAATATCTGCGTCGTGTCTGTCCGAACGCTGCTGTCAGTTTAGGGGTTATGTGTAAAGCAACGTGATGGTTTTTTTGGTCGGTGGTGCGGGCTTCAGCTACCTGACGCCCGCTCCCCTCCTGCTGCGTGGAGGGAGCTGGTGCCCGCAGGGCGGCGCCTGCCTGCTGCGGTTGTCTTGCTCGAGGCCTGGAGGCAGGGAGCGTTTCGCTCTGTTCGCTTCCGAGATGAAATCAGCCGGGGCAGAGCTCACCTGGGGCACGGCGGCGTCCGAGAGGCGGCTGCAGCGAGGGCGCGCCCCGGTTCCCCGAGGGATGGGGACACAGCGGTGCCGTCTGCGCCGTAAAAGCCTTGTGGTTCCCCAGGCAGTTGGTAGCGGCGAGAGAGCCGGGGCCTCACGCGCATGAAATTCATGCAAGTTTCATGCGGAAGACAGAGCGTAGAGGGAAACCGCTGGGCAGCAGCAAGGGCAGCGAAGGAGGGGGGTGCGGGCTCGGTGAGGGGGGGCTCCGGGTTTGTCTGAGGGCGGCAGCTCCCTCGCTCTCCCCTCGCGCGGGCAGCTGGCTCAGGCTGCGGGGCTGTCAGACGAGCCCCTAATTAACACCTTCGCCGCGTGTGCTCCCACCTGTGGGCAGTTCTGCATCGCGCGGCTCTCGTTGCCTCTGCTGAAATGCCTGCTCTCTTTCCAGTCCGCCGGAACATGCTGGACTTCCCGCAGCACGTCTCTCCCTGCAAAGACATCCGCGCAGCGAGCACCGAGGCTGACAAGAAGCTCTCGGAGTTCGACGTGGAGATGAGCATGAGGCAGGACGTGTACCAGAGGATCGTCTGGCTGCAGGTGTGCGTGCTGGGGAGCAGGATGCCTCCAAGCGGGGATCAGAAGCCTCTTGGAATTACAAGCGGTCCTATTCCCTTGTCCCAGGCCCTAGAAATAAACGGCGCAGGGTCTGGAATTGGATAGTTGTATGCTCCAGCTTTTAGTGAGAACTTTGGGGTTGGGATTTGAGGGCTGTGAGAGCTGGGGGGTTGGGATTTGAGGGCTGTGACCCCCACACACACACCCAAAGTCTCGATTCTTCCTTTGGTAAAAAGGCAGAAGTGACCCAGCCTGCCCTGCTCAGAGAGGGGCTGGGTAATGCCCCAAAAGGAGCTTTAGCGTGGCATAAAGGTGAGATGTTTAGAGCAGCCCGATAGAATTAATGCACCAAAGCCTTAGCGTGGTGTGTTTCCATCTGCTCTGGGCCGCTTCTGCAGCCCACGACTCTCCCCAGCCCCCTGCAGAGCTGTGCGGGGGCACCTCATCCCGTGGCTTCTTGTGCTCATGGGTTTTGTTTTCCAGGAGAAAGCGGAGAGCGCTTCGCTGAAGCCCGAAGCAAAGAGATACCTGGAGAGGCTGATCAAACTGGGCAAGAGGAACGGGCTCCATCTCCCTGAGGAAACGCAGGAGGTGAGACCACAGAGCTCAAAGTAAATGCGTGTGGAGGACGCCTCGCAGGGCTGGTGGGGCAGCGTAGCCTTGGAGCAGAGAGGCCTGAGGCTCGCTCCTGATCCGTGTGACCTTGGGCACGCCGGGCGATGCCTCCCTGCCCCTCTTTTTCCCTTCTCTTGGGTGGGGATAACGTCACGCCACGGGGCTGACATCGGGAGCCTCCGGCTCCCGAGAAGCTGCAGCAGCAGGCGTGGGGGCAGCGGGGAGGGCATCCCCCTCGCGTCTCCCTCTTATCGTGGCTCAGTGAAGGAGCCTGAATTAAAAACAGAAGAGAAAGCGAGATGAAATGAGGGCAGGGGAGGTCGCTGCTGAAACACCTGCAGCTCCTGAGCCGGCAGGAGGTGTTCGGGACGGTGCTGAGGTGGCTGCGTTCCCACCAGGTGGGATCAAAGGGAGCCTGTTCCAGCCCGAGAGCTCCGTGCCTGCGTGCAGTTAATTCTGCAGCGTTGCAGTTGAAGAAAAGCCAAGTGCAGACCAGGGGGCGACTCAGCAGGCAGGCTGCTGGCTGGGGACCATGAACGGCGCCGCTTGACTTTCCCATTTGGACTGACTTTTTCTTTTTTTCTATACTTTAAAGAAAATCAAAGCTATTAAGAAAAAGCTGAGCGTCCTCTGCATAGACTTCAACAAGAACCTCAACGAGGACACCACCTACTTGCCCTTCTCGAAGGAGGAACTAGGTACGGAGCCCTCGGGCTCATTTCTCCTGGGCTTCGGGGCCTGGTTTGTGCTGCAGCTGAGCCCACCCCGTTTTGGGCCCGACGAGGCCACCCAGGGGCTTTTCTCTGCTCTAGGGTGGAGGTAAAAGAGGGTGTTCCTGCAGCGTTCCTGCAGCTGTGCAGGAATTTAAGCCCTGGGGTTGCTCTGGCCAAGGAGCAAGAGCCCGTTCTGTGCCCAGAGCTGGTATTTCGGGAGAGGCTTGGGCTCTCTGTCAGCTGCGTGCTCTTTTCTCAGGGGGGCTCCCCGAGGACTTCCTCAACTCCCTGGAGAAGACAGAGGACGGCAAGCTGAAGGTCACCTTGAAGTACCCGCACTATTTCCCTCTCTTGAAGAAGTGCTACGTGCCTGAGACGAGGAGGAAGGTGGAAGAAATGTTCAACTCCAGGTGCAAAGAGGTAGGTGGCCTCGCTGCCTGCCAGCAGGGCCCGAAGGAACGCCCGCCAGGACTTTTCCCTGGGCAGATCTCGTCCCGTGGAGAGAAGCCTCAGTGCCCCTAGCTCCCTGGGAAGGGCGATGGCATCCTCGGGGAGACGGAGACCTGCTGCTTGTAGAGTCCTCAGAGCTGGGGAGGAGATAAAGAGTTAGGGCAAGCTGTGACAGCTGGGCCTCGCTCAGCACATGCGGGAAGGGGTTGCCTGGCTGTGGTCCTGTGAAAGACTCTGAATTTACCAGGCGCTGAAGGGGGCTGTTCTGGGACTTGTGCTGATTTCCACGCCGGGGCTCGCGCTTGCTTTCTTGTGTGCCCCGTTTCGTGCTGAGCTTTGCTCCTTCACGTTGCAGGAGAACTGCCTGATCCTCAAGGAGCTGGTGGACTTGCGGGCTCAGAAAGCCAGCCTGCTGGGCTTCAGCACCCACGCGGACTTTGTGCTGGAGATGAACATGGCGAAAAGCAGCAGGACGGTGGCCACGTTCCTGGGTACGGCGCCTGGCTGCGGAGGGGAGACGTGGGCTCCGTTGGGCTGGGGGGGCTGCTCTCACACCTGGTCCCCAACCTTCCCTCTGTGCTCTTCCAGATGAGCTGGCCCAGAAGCTGAAACCCCTCGGGGAGAAGGAGCGGGCCGTGATCCTGGACCTGAAGAAGAAAGAGTGCGAGAAGCGAGGGCTGGAGTTCGACAACCGCATCAATGCCTGGGACATGCGCTACTACATGAACCAGGTGGAGGAGACCAAGTACAGCGTGGACCAGAATCTGCTGAAGGAGTACTTCCCCATGCAGGTGGTCACCACGGGCCTGCTGGCCATTTACCAGGAGCTGCTGGGGCTCACCTTCCACCTGGAAGAGAAGGCTCAGGTGTGGCACGAGGACGTCCAGCTGTACACGGTGAAGGACGCATCCTCCGGGGAGACCATCGGCAAATTCTACCTGGATCTGTACCCGCGGTGAGGCCTGGGGCCAGCCAAGGGAGGGAGGAGGAGTGGGACAGGAGCCTGCCACGCGCCTGGGGAAGAGAAGGGGGTGTCCCACTCCCCGCTGCATGGTTGTGGTGGAGGGAGGGTTGCAGACACGGGCAGGGCTGTCCTGGGAGTGCTGGCTCTGCGTGAGTCACGGCACCGCCAGGGGCTGCTGCTCTGGGCAGAGCTCGGGGCCCTGCCCGGGAGCTCGGGGCTGGCTCCCCGGGATCATCCACGGAACAGCCACCTCTTTCTTCCCGGCCCAGGGAGGGGAAGTACGGGCACGCAGCCTGCTTCGGCCTGCAGCCGGGCTGCCTCCTGCCAGACTCCAGCCGGCAGATCTCGGTGGCTGCCATGGTGGCCAACTTCACCAAGCCCACGCCGGACGCGCCCTCCCTGCTGCAGCACGATGAGGTGGAGACCTATTTCCACGAATTCGGGCATGTCATGCACCAGCTGTGCTCTCAGGTGAGGCCCGGCAGGGGAGGGGTTTGTTACCTTTCTCCGTTGTGCTCCCTTTTGGGGGTTAAGTGATGCCCTGCTCTGAGCCGGCTGTGCTGACGGTCTGACGTCTCCTAGGCGGAGTTTGCCATGTTCAGCGGGACGCACGTGGAGCGGGACTTTGTCGAGGCACCGTCGCAGATGCTGGAGAACTGGGTGTGGGAGAAGGAGCCACTGCTGCGCATGTCCAGGCACTACAAAACTGGAAGCCCCATCCCCGACGAGCTGCTGGAGAAGCTCATTAAATCCCGGCAGGCAAACACAGGTGGGAGCCGGTGACGAAGGGTTTTGGGGAGCAAAGGCTGCGCGCTGTTCCCAGCAAGGACAGAGCCTTGCCTTGGTGTCCCCTGCTTGTGGGGACAGGAAGGGGGACCCTTAGTGCCCTGGCTGGTCACGATGGTTAGGGTAAAGGCTTTGTCTGTGGGGACAGAGGGCTGGGAGGAAGGAACCACATCTCCTCGCTGTTAACCTGGGAAGCCCAAAGGTGAGGTGACAGGAGGTGCCCAGGGAGGTGCAGCTGCGGCCTGAGCGGGAGCTTCTGGACGGTCTGGTCCGGGGAAGTGGTTCTGAAATCGGGTGTGGGGAGAACTGGGAGCCCTCGGGCCCCCGGGCCTCAGCTCGCCTCCTCCTCCCGGAACAGGGCTGTTCAACTTGCGTCAGATCGTCCTGGCCAAGGTGGACCAGGCGCTGCACACCCAGACGAAGGCTGACCCCGTGGAGGTGTTCGCCCAGCTGTGCGAGGAGGTGCTGGGCGTCCCCGCCACCCCAGGTACGCGGGGCTCTGCTGAGGGTCCTGCTCACGCAGCGGGTCCCTTTCAAGGCCGGGGCCTCGGGCTGGCTCAGCGGGGCTGGGTTTTGCTGACTCCCGGAAGAGCAGGGCTAAAACCAAACGAAAATGACTGGGAAGTCCTTCCCTGTTTCCCCCGTCACTGCGAGCAAGCCGACACAGTGCCTGCCATGACACATTTACAGCCCGGAGGGCTTTTTCCACGAGCAGTTCCAGCAGCCCTTCCCGTTAACGCCCCCCTTCCCTTCCCTTCCTCTGCTGCGAAGGTACAAACATGCCGGCCACCTTTGGCCACTTGGCTGGAGGCTACGATGCCCAGTACTACGGCTACCTCTGGAGCGAGGTGTACTCCATGGACATGTTCCACACGCGCTTCAAGCAGGAGGGGATCATGAACTGCAAGGTAGGGGGGGCGACGTCCCGCGGGGCCGGGCTCGGGGCTCACCGCGGGCGCTGCCTCCCCTGGCTGAGAGGTGGGAGCGGGGAGCAGCGAGGCGGGCGGGCGGGCGTCCTACACGCACCCCTGTCTCTCCGTGCAGGTGGGTATGGACTACAGGAACTGCATCCTGCATCCCGGCGGCTCCCTGGACGCTTCCGACATGCTGAGGAAGTTCCTGGGCCGCGAGCCCAAGCAGGACGCCTTCCTGGCCAGCAAAGGACTGAAGGTGGAGAGCAACTCGCTGCCTTCGGCCTGCTAAGAAACTGCTCCGGCCCGTCGGCGTCGAGCCAGCTCCTTGTCTATGACACCCGGTACATCCCAACGCGGCCAGGGCCAGCCCCGCCGGGAGCTGTTCCTCCAGGATCCTGCTCCGAGGGCCAGGGCTCTGCAGTGACAGCTCTGCAAAGGGAATTAAATCCCCTTTGTCACCCACCCACCCCCCAAAAAAGGGGATGGGGCTGGCGCTAGCCCCCCAAAATTGGCTGAACTTTGAACCCGGTTTCTGCACAAGGGTGAGTTTCAGCCTCATCGTTAGCCGGGGAGGAGGGTGAGAGGAGGTAGCAAACCTGAATCCCTGTTTTAAGAATCCTTGTTTTAAATTCCTTCTTTTTAACAAACGAGGCTTCCCCCAGGGCTTGGCTTGTTTTGTGCCCAGGGCAGACTTTGAGCACAAAACAAATGGCCGGAGGGAGCTGTGTTAGGAGCCTGGCTCTCCCCGTCTTTGGGCAGCTGTGGAATAAAGAAGGGGAGACCTTAAAAATGGTTGCATTTACCGGAACGTCCTGCCCTCAGCCCCTCAAACGCCTCCTGAACAAGGGGTCCGCTGTGCGTGGCTCTTGCCTTTGGAGCCGCTGGGCCCCCGGGGCCGTCTTAGGGCAGCTGACGGACGCCTTCTGGGCTCAGGCCACGGCAGCAGGGCGTGCAGCTATTGCTGTCACCCCTAAGCCAGGGTGGGACAGGGGTGGGCCGTGGAAAAAAAAGGAAAAAAAAAGCAGGCGGCTTCAAACAAGGCAGATGCCTGGGATAAAAATACCGAGCGGGCGCCGTGCCAGGGCAGGGACCGCCAGCGGCCGGGCTCTGGGTGCAGCGCCGAGCCGGGGGCCAGCAGCCAGCCCCTTCGCCGGCCTTGGGAGCAGCCGGGGGCTTCCTGCCCCCCGCCCCGGCCACGAGAAGGCCCCAAAACCGTGCCCGGGGGTGCAGGGCCCGTGCCGAGCCCCCCCCTGCTCTGAGCTCACAGCCCCAGCGCTGCCGTTCCTGGCGCTGCGGTGCCCAAGCTCCTGGGGCTGCGAGTCTGCAGCGCTGAACCCCGGGGCGGAGGCTGATTTCTGGCTTTGCTCCTGGGCCTGGGCTCCTGCTTTTCGTAGGAACTGCAGGGAAAGGTGCACCTCTAGGGCAGGGGGAGGAGGGCAGCTTCCCCGGAGAGCTGAGGACCCCCCCCAGGGTTGCTCCCAGCACCCGTCAGTGAGGGGTTTCTCCTCTCTGCCGTAGGTGGTGGGCACCGAGGGCGGTCCTCACCCTCCCTGCCTCCAGCCAGGCGCCCCGGCTCCCCTTTTAGGTGATTTTTCTCCCCGTTCCCACCCCACCTCCAGCCTCGGGCTCGCTCCGTGCCAGGCACCTCGCGCTGTCACCTCCCTCCCCGGCCCCCCGGGTGACGGGGCAAGGCCGGGGCCACCGGGGTCACCCTGCGCTGACGTGGCCGGGGCCCTAAGCAGCGAAGCGGCTCCGTGGTGCCGGCCGGGGCCGCCGCAGGCATCTTGTCTTTCCCCCCCCCTCTCCGTTTTAGACATAGGCGAGCGTCCCGGGGGCTGGCCGCTGCCGGGGCCACGCTGTGGGTGTTTTAAATGTCACGTTTTACTGAGCTTTCAGGGTTTTCTTTCAGCCCTCTTCTCTCCAGGGAGAGAACTGGAGAGGGAGACTGCGCACTTTTTGCTCCCTCCTGCCCCCAGGCCCCCACTAACGCCGTCCCTCCCCCCCCGCCCCGGTAACTCCTGCTGGTGCCCGTGCAGGGAGAGGTGCTGCCGAAAGCTGCTTGCAGGCAGAGGGGGGGCCAATTCTGTGCCCCCCCAGGGGGTAAGCGCTGCTCTTCTCGGGGCTCAACCCAAGGAACGGAAGCTGTCCTGCACCAGGCTTCCCGGAGCTGCACCTCGTCCCCGTCCCCTTGTCCCTGTCCCCATCCCGTCGGGGCAGAGAGGTCCCGTTGGTTGTTTTTCTGTTTTATTTTTTTCCTGTTAACCTTTTCTAAGGGCAAACTGGTGTGTGTGTGCCGTGCGTACTGGTCCCGTCCCGCCCTGCTTGTTCCCATGACTGGAATTTTAGACGGTTCCTAGCACTAATAAAGGTTTTCCCGAGCGGATCGCCGCGGGGCTGAGCCCCGGCCCAGGAAGCTGCTCCTTGGGGGCCGGGGGGCTGCGTCCCAGTTGCTCCCAGCGCCGCGCCAGCGCCGCGGCAGCTCCCCGCAGCAGGCAGAAGACGGGCACCGCGCGGCAGGCGTGGGGCGGCAGCGAGTCCGGCGTGAAGCCCTGGGGGGCGAGAGGCGGCCATTTCCCACGGCCTCCCCATCTGCGGGGGCCACCAGGGCTGTCGTGTGTCCCCCCCCCAGCCCCCCCCAGCCTTATACCTGGGTGAAGAAGCCGTGGTCCAGCACCTCCCCGAGGCTGGCTCGTGCCGCGGGCTCGGGGACCAGCAGGCGCCCCAGGAGGGCTCGGGCTTGGGGCGAGAGGCGGGCGGGCAGCGGGTACTGCGCCGCGCGGATGCGCCCGTACAGCTCCTGCCGCCCCGCTGCCCCGAACGGGAACGGGGGGCTCCCCGTCAGCACTGCGTACCTGGATGTGGGGGGGGGTCCGTCCGGGTGCTCAGCGGGGCCAGGAGCACCCCCTGCCCTCCCGCCGGGTCCCCCCACCTTACATGACGCAGCCCAGGGCCCAGACGTCCGAGGGCACGCCGTGGCCCTTGCGGTCCACCACCTCCGGGGCCATGTAGCTGGGCGTCCCGCAGAGCGCCCTGCGGGAGGGCAGGATGAGCCCCGCGCCGTGCCGGGACCCCCGCCCGGCTCAGAGCCACGCTCACCCCCAGCGCCGGCCGCCCGCTGTCTCCTGCCGAGCCAGCCCCAGGTCCCCGATCTTCACCTGCATCCTCTCGGTCACCAGCACGTTACCTGCGGGGTGGGGGGGTTTGGACGTCAGCCGAGCGGGATCGCGGCTCGCCCAGCACCGGCCCCGCTCGGCACCGGCCCCGCTCAGCGCCACGCACTCGGCTTGAGGTCCCGGTGCACGACGCCCTGGCCGTGGAGGTAGCGCAGCCCCGCGATGCCCTGCCGCAGGTAGTACCGCGCCTCCGGCTCCGTCAGCGTCCCCCGGGCCCGCAGGATGTCGGCGAGGGACTGTGGGGACAGAGAGAGGGGCTGCTTTGGGGCCTGGGGCTGCCCCCCAGCAGGGTTTTTCCCCCCCACCCACCCACCCTCGGGGCCGGTTCTGGCTCACCCCCCGGCCGCAGAGCTCCAGCAGCAGGTAGAGGTGGCCGCGGTCGGCGAAGTGCCCGTGCAGGCGCACGACGTGGCGGTGGCACAGGCGGCCCTGCAGCTCCCGCTCCCGCTCCACCTGCAGCACCCCGGGGACCCCTGTGCTCGGGGCTGGATGCGGGGAGACCCCCCCCCCAACACACACACACACAGCGCCCTTGGGGAGGTGGGGATGGGAAGCGGGGGCAGCGTGTGGGGGGCTCCTGGGGGCTGCTCCCCTCGGCACTCACCCTCTCCGCGATCCCCAGCGCCGCGAGCCGAGCCCGTGGGATCACCTTGGCGGCGTAGACCCTGCCGCTGGCCACCTCCGTCAGCCGGTAGCAGCGCCCGAAAGCCCCCTGCGGGGACACCGGGACCACGGAGCACGGGGCCAGGCACCCCCCCCGGGGGCGAGGCGAGGAGCGAGAGGGGGCAGCGGGGAGGACGCGGGCGTTGGGTGCCCCCCGTGGCGGCATCCTTCCCCTGGGCGGTGGTCGCGGGCTCCTGCTCTGCCCTGGCTCCGTCCCAGCGCCCTCCCTGCCTCAGTTTCCCCTTCCCCGCGGCGGGGTCAGGGGACGTGGGGGCGTTGTGCCCGCGGCCGGGGGCTGCTGGGGGCTGCTGGGGGCAGCGGGATGGTGCCGGCGTGGGGCCGGCGGGCATTTACCTCCCCCAGGAGCCGTCCCCGCCTGAAGAGCCTCCCGCTGCCCTCGTCGGCGACGTAGCGGCCGGGCAGCTCGCCCCCCGCCATCCTGCGCTCGTCCCTGCCGCGGGGACACCCCTGGGGACACCCCCAGGGACGCCCGAGCCCGGCCGCCCTCCTCCTGCGCCACCGTAACCGCTTCGGCTCCGGGCTGGCCGCACCTGGGGCTGCCCCGTGGGGTGCGGGGATGCTGCGGGACCCGGGGGGGGGCACGGCCCTTTGGGGGGGGGGGGCACCCAGCACCCTGGGCTCTGCCACCCCAGCGGGACCCGGCTCGGGCCACCAGGCTGGGACAGAGCCCCTGGGGACGGCTCGCGCCCGGGGATTTGGGGATGCCGTGGGCTGGATGCGGCCCCTCTCCATCTGCCCCTTTCCCAGCTGTGGCCGGTTTGCCCCCCCCCCCCCCCCCGGCACCCCAAGACCCCCCCAGGGTCCTTGGTAACCCCCCCCCCCCCAATACCCCAGACCCACCCAGACCTCTCCAACAGGTCCCACGGCAGCTGCTGGGTGCTGAGCGGGGACCCAACCCCCAGGAGCCCCCCTCCCACGTATCGGGAGGGTCCTGGAGCAGGATGACGCCAGGGGCGGGGGGGGTCCCATCTGCTTCTCCCCCCCCCCCCCCCCCATGGGGAGGATGGGGGTCCTGGGGTCCTGCTTGCACCGTGGGGGGGCTGCACCCAGTCCTCCCCCCCCCCCCCCAGCACAGGGCTCCCTGCCCGGCGCCTGCAGCTGGGCCTCGGCTGGGGGGTTCGGGGGGGGGCTGGCGTGCGGCCAGCACGGGGGCTGCCAGCAGCTGTGGCCCCCCCAGGGACATCCCCAGCCCTTAACTCCCTGCGTGCCGAGCCGTGCCGGTGCGCGCGGCGCTGTGCAGCCCGAGAGGGGTCACCCTGGAGGGGGGGGGGGGGGACGGGGGGGACAAGGCCACCCAAGGGCCATCGTGCTGAGGGGGGGGGGGGGGCTCAGCTCGCGGCTGCGTATGGGGGGGGGGGGGCTGAGGCTGCTCCCCCGTGCGCATCCCCTTCGGTGCCCGCGGGGACGGCCGGGTCCCCTTCCCGGCACGGGCGCTGCTGGCGCCTTGCCCCATGGAGCCACGGGGCCCCCCCCGCCCCCAGATTGCTGGGTTGGGGTCTCCGTGTTTATGGGGGGGGGGGCGTCTGGGTGCTGGGAACGTGTCCCGCTCGCGTCCCCCGGCTCACGCCAACCCCGCCGTGCACCGGATCCCGCGTCGCCTCCCGCAGCCCCCAGGGTTGGGGTCACGTCCGCCCCCACCCCGCAGCCCCACCGAGCCTGGGTGCCCCCCCCGGCTCGTCTCGTCGTCCCCCCCCCCCCGGCAGCCTCGTGCGCCGTGGGCCCCCAAGGGTTAAGCGTGAGATTGGGGAGGGCTGGGCGCACCTTTGGGGCTGGATATTAATAACGCGGCGGGGAGGGACGGGAGGCGAGCGGGAGGGGAGCCCCGGCCGGCCGCCCCGGGGAGCTGCGCACGCGATGCCCGCTCGTCCGGGGGGGCCCCGCGCTGCCGCCCACCCTCCCGGCCCCACCGCGGGGCCACCAGGCCGGGACTGAGCCGCCAGCACCCTTGGGTGCCAAAGCAGGGCGAGGCATGGCCGTGCCGGGGAGCCGGGGCGGCTTGGCACCCCGTGCCCACCTCGGGGGACCCCACGGCGCTGGGTAAGCCCCCGCGTTCTGCTTCACCCCTCGTGGCCTCTTCCCTGCTCTGCCTGGGGGACTTGGGGGGGGGGAGGGCTGTGGGACCCCCCCGCTGCCCCACGGGCACCCAGAGCTCTGCTTTGCCCCGGGGAAACTGAGGCACGTGGCGCCCACCCGGTCCCGCGGCGTCACCAGCCCCTCGCTGGGCTCCGACCCCCTCCCCAGAGCCATGAGCCGCCCCCCAGCCCTGCCGAAAGATTTGGGGGGCTCGGGGGCCCCGCCGTGCTGCTCCCAGCCCTGTGGGTGCTTGGGGGGCAGGAGGGGATTTGTGCCCCCGAGGCAGCTTCGCGGCCCCCAGTCCCCGTGGGCGCAGCTCGGCAGGAGGAAACCGGCTCGGCGGGGGGATTCCCAGACACGGCCCCTTCCCCGCCGCGGGGCTGGGGCCCCCCGCACCCCTGTGCTGGGCAACGCTGGGGCCACGGGGTGGTCCCGAGCCTATGGGGTGCTTCGGGGCCACGGGGCGGTTTGGGGCCATGGGGTCGTTCGGGGCCACGGGGTGCTCGGGGAAACCGGGGCGCTTGGGGGCTGCTATGGGGGGTGTGGGGCTATGGGGAGCTGGCAGGACTGGGGGTGCTCGGGGTCAGGCGTTTGGGGGGGGGGGGGGGGAGGGCATGGAGCAGGCCCCCGGTACCCCTCGCCCTGCCCACGCCGGGCCGGATCCGGATCCTGCCCAGGGCGCGACACTGAGTCACGGCCCCGCCGCCGCCTCCGCGGCGCAGGTCTCATCCTGCCGCCGCCAGCCCCGGCAGGCAGCGGGGCCGCGTGGGGCCGGGAGGCACGGCACGGCCCCGTGGCTGCCGTGGGGCTGCGCCGAGCCCGCTGCTGTAGCGAGCACGGCGTCGCCCACGCGGCTGCGCCCACCTCGGCGGCGCCGTTCAGGGGATGGAGGCACCGCACCCTGCGCCCCCGGGACCCTCCTGCACCGGCTGCTGCGTCTTGACTCCCTCCTGCCTCCTTCTCCCTCGCCTCGGGGTCCCCGCGGGGCGCACGGTGGTGGCCGCCCCCCTCGGTGGCACCGGCGGCCCCGCTGCCGGGACGTGGGGCACCCCACACGCTGCTGCTGGCCCCCAGAGCCAGGGGCTCAGGCTCTCCGCTCCCGCAGGCGCCGGTGGCTGTGGCGGGTGCTGCTCCTGGCCTGGCTCAGCCTGGGCTGCGGCATCGGCACCGCGCAGGTGAGGGCGCAGGGGCACCCCCGGGCTGGTCCGACCGTGCCACCCCAGCCCCGACCCCAAATATCCCCTTCCTTCACGCAGGGCTCAGCCCCGGAGGTGCTGGTGCGGGGCCCCGAGCCCCCTGCCCGTGCTCGGCCTCGCCGGCAGCTGGCTCGGGGCGCCTGGGGGCCCTGGGGACCCTGGAGCGCCTGCTCCAGCTCCTGCGGGGACGGCGTCGCCTTCCGCGCCCGGAGGTGCCTGCGGTGAGTGGTCCCCGCGGTGTCCCCGCGCGCCCGGGTGCCATCGGGGCGCAGCTATGCCACCGCTTCCAGGCGTGCTCCTGCAGCTCCCGTCCCCACGCGGGGCCCTGGCCCCGTTTCAGCCTCGTCGTAGGGCGGGAGGGACGGGGAAGGCAGGCGGGTGCCGGCTCCGGTCGTCCCCAGACGGCCCCATGCGGGACATCGCGGTCCCCGCTCCCGGCCGTGCTCCCAGCCAGGCCATGGCTCGGCATCGCGGCCCCGCAGAACGTCCCCAAGGGGACACGGGGCTGCTCGGGGTGGCTGTGCCCCGGCCCTGCTGATGCTGTGGCCGCAGATCCACCACAGAGGAGCCGTGCACGGGAGACCCGCGGCAGTACCAGCTCTGCCAGCTCCAGGTGAGCGTGCCGCGGCGCGGCACAACCCCGCGGGCTCCGTGCTCCTGGCCCCGTGGGCTCCATCCTGCCGCTCCCGCAGGGCTGCCCCGGGGGCTCGGTGCCTTTCCGTGCCATGCAGTGCTCCCTCTACGACGACAAGCCCATCCCGGGCACGCAGGCCCGGTACCGCTGGGTGCCCTTCTACGGAGGTGAGCCCCGGGGCAGCGGGCGCAGCACCACCGGGATGCCCCGGCCGTGGTGCAGCCGGGACTGGGGGCTGCTGCCACCCCCAAAACCAGCGTCCCCTCCTTCCCTTCTGGCTCCGGCAGCCCCCAACGCCTGCGACCTCAACTGCCTGGCCGTGGGGCACAATTTCTACTACACCTTCGGCCGGGTGCTGGACGGCACCCGCTGCGGCCCCGACTCCCCGGAGCTGTGCGTCGGCGGGCACTGCCTGGTGGGTGTGCGAGGGGACGGGACCCCCGGGACCACCGGGACCCCCGGACCCCCGGTCCCTGCCCTGACGCCGCCTCTCGGCTCCTCAGAGCGTAGGCTGCGACGGGATCCTGGGCTCGGGCGCGCGGCCCCACGCCTGCGGCCGGTGCGGCGGCGGCCAGGACGGGTGCCTCTTGGTGCACCGGCTCTTCCAGGGCACGGAGCCCCCCTCCGGTGAATGAACCATTGCCCCGGCCCCCTCCATGGGTGAATGCTTTGGCTCTTGGCTCCCCTGTCCCCCTGTCCCGTCTGTGTCCACAAAGCATCGCCTGGGTCCCTCAGGACCTTTTCCAGCTCTCCCCAGTCACATCTGGGGGGATCTCTGGGGTGTCCCTATGGTCCGTGGGGTCCCCATGGGTGTTTGGGGGTCCCTGGGTGCACCCAGGACCCCTTAGTCCACGTCCAGTGCCCATGGGGTGCCTGGCCAGGCTGTGGAGACGATGACACCCATGAGGGTGCCCCACATGTCCCAGCGAATGGGCCCAGTCCCCTCCCACCACCCCGTTGTTCACCCGTGCGGGGGTCCCAGCCCTGGCACCCCCATCCCCACGACGTCCCCTCGGCCGTGCCCGGGCTCTGCCCTGACTCCCCGCCCGCCACCAGGTTATTTTGGGTACGTGAACGTGACCAAGATCCCGGCTGGGGCCACCAACATCAGGGTGACAGACAAGAGCCGCAACTACCTCGGTAGGACGCGTCCCGTCCCCTCCCAGTCCGTCCCAGTCCGTCCCAGTTGGTGCTGGGAACAGGCCTGGGGCACAGACACGGGTTTCGGGAAGGGCTGAGCTGGAGTGGGGCCGGTGCAATGGGGCTGGGCCGGCTGCCATGGGACCAGCACCAGGTCCCCATCCCCAGAACCCTGTCCCCGATGCGGCCGGGACCCCGTTCCCTGGGGGCCTGGGGAATTTTGCACATCAGGGTTCGGCTCCAGCTCGGGACCGAGGCCAAGCCTCACATGAAAGCAGATTTCTCCCCGGCACACGCTGCCCTCCCGGGGGCCACCAGCACCCGGGCAGCCCCCACCCTGCCCGGCCCAGTGCGGGGGTCCCGGGGCCGTGCTCGGCTCCTGGACACGCTCCTTCCCGCAGCCCTGATGACCAGCGACGGGCGCTACGTGCTCAACGGGGACTGGTCCATCGCCTGGCCGGGGCCGTACGAGGCGGCTGGCACCCGGCTGCTCTACGCCCGGACCCCCGACGGCACCGAGAGCCTGGAGGCTGCGGGGCCCACGGACGAGGATCTCCACGTGCTGGTGAACCCCAGGGGTGACGTGGGGCTGCAGGCAACCGGCCCCGGCCCCGCCGGTCCCCTGAGCTCTGCCCCTGCCTCGCGCAGGTCCTGCTGCAGGAGCCCAACCCCGGCATCGAGTACGAGTTCTGGCTGCCCCGTGGGCACCCCCAGCCCGGTGACACCAGCCCCCTGCGGCAGCCCCAGCCCCGGGGGGCCGGCAGCCCCCCGCCTGCAGAGCCCCCGGCCCCCACACCGCCCCCCAGGACCCAGGGCCACACCACAGAGCCGCTGCCACCGAGAAACCCCCCTGGCCGCGGCGGGGCTGCCGCAGGTGCCTGCACCCCCCCCCCCCCGGGGTCCCCCGTGCCCTCCTGCAGCCGCGGGCGCTGCTGTGGGGAGGGACCTGGGGAGCCTGGGGGGGGGCCTGAACGTCCAGAGCTTGGCGTTCTCCCTCTCTCCTTATGGGACAAGGCCCCCCCACCATTGAAGGGGGAGGTTTGGGGGTGCCACGTCCCCTCTCCCCACTAAGCTGCTGCAGTTTTACCGCCGCAGGGCGATGCGGGAGGTGCCGGCCGCCCAAGGGACGCTCCCAGCGCATCCGGCACTTCTGCCAGAGCGACTTCGGTGAGCACCGGGGGGGGGTCCGGGCGGGCTGGGGGGGGCGCGATGCCAGGGGTCGTGCCCAGCTCAGGCCGCCCCACGCCGGCCCTGCAGTCTTCCAAGCCCGGATCCTGGCGCGGCGCTCGGTGGGGCAGGAGACGCGCTACGAGGTGCAGGTGAAGACGCCGTACCGGCACCGCTTCCCGCTGGTGCCGCGCGAGTACGTCTGGGTGCCCGACGCCTGCGGCTGCCCCCAGCTCCTGGAGGGCCGCGAGTACCTGCTGATGGCGCGGCGCCACGTCAACTACGAGCACACGCTGAACCGCATCCTGCTGCAGCGCGACGGCTACGCGCGCCCGTGGTCGCCCCGCGAGGACCGGCTGGTGCGGGAGGCAGTGCGGCACTGTGCACAGCCCCGGCCGCCCTGAGCCCCCGGCCCCATCACCCGGGGGGTGGCAGCGGGATCCCGGGGGCCACGGGGGGGCCGGGACCCCTCCTGCCACGCAGCGGGTCCCTCTGCGGCCCTTTGCAAGGCCATGGAGGGGCCAGCACCCCCCGGAGCCCCGTGCTGGGCACCTCGCTGTCCTCAGGGGTGATTTGGCTGCAGGGGGGGGGAGGAGGAGGGTGGTAATTTATTTTTTTTTTGCAGAAAATAAACCTATATATCCTTCAGGTGCCGTGTATCCCTTTCCTGGCTAGAAGCAGAGGGGGTGTCCCTTGCGCTCCCCACTCCGGGGTGCCATCCGTGTCCCCGTGCTGAGCCCCAGGAGCAACCAGTCCCCATCCCTGTCCCCATCCCTGTCCCCATCCCCGTCCCCATCCTGTCCCCGTCCCCGCGATGGAATCCCGCCAGCCTGTGCCTCTCGAGGCCGGGGACCTGCCGCTTATCTCTCTTCCGTTGGAGGCGCGCGGGTCCTTCCCCGGCCGTAACCCAACCCGGGGCTGGCTGCGCCCCGCAGGGCCCGTGCGGGGATGGGGTGGGGGCACCGCAGGCTCAGCCACCCCCTGCGCCGTGCCGTGCGCCCCAGGGGGCCTTTGGAGCTCTCCCAAAAAAGCCGGGGGCTCCCCAGGGGGGGCAGTGGTTGATGGCCGAGAGCCAGAGCTGAGCTGGGGGGGGGACTGGGGCAGGGCTGGGCTCCCCCAGCTGGTCCCAGTACAGCCTGAGTGGCGCCAGGTGCTCCGACCGTGGGCAGGGGCACGCTGGGGTGATTGGGGGCAGAAAGGTGCCCTATAAAAGCGCCCCATCCCACCTAGATTCCTGGGTGGGGGCTGCTTTGTCCTTGGGGGGTCCCCAAGCGTTAATCAGTGCCTGGGGCTCTGTGCTGGCAGCTTTGGGCACCCTGAAGGTCCCCCCCCACCCCATTTGTCTGTCCGTCTGTCCTGGGGATGGCCACCCCCCGGGCAAAGAGGCCCCGCAGGGAGAGCAGTGGGGACCTGGGGCTCTCGGCCACCAAACCCCGGGCTCGCCGGCAGAGAGGAGGGGATGGGGGCAAGCGTGTGCCGGGTCCCCCCCCGGAGCCTGTGACCCCTGGGAGGCGGCGGCTGACCAGGCTGCAGTTCTGTGGGGAGCGTGGCAGCCTGGCGTCCCCTTCCCTCTGCCCAGGGGAAAGGGGTGAGCCCCTCCACCGTGGGGTAGTCCCTGCGTGGGGAGGGGGGCAGCCCTGGGCCGCAGAGCTGGGAGCCCCCCAGAGTCCCCCATCGCAGCCCTGCTATAAGGGAGCCTACTTCTCGGGGCTCCCTGCGGATGAGTGCCAGGACCCCGCTGTCCCCAGCCTGTGAGTATGTTTGGGGGGGGGGGGTCTCTGTGGCCCCCCTGCATTGCCCAAGCTCTGCCTTCCTTCAGCCAGGCCGCTCCCCGTGCCCCCTACGCCCGGCCCCCGCAGGACCCGCAGCACCCCGGAGCACACCCTGGTCCTGGAGCTGGTGAGCTGGGGGGTTTTGGGGGGGGGTCACGGTGCTGGGGCTGGGCCTGACGCTGCCTCCTGTCCCGCAGGAGGGGACCCTGGTCTGCTCCTCCGTGCTCGCCGGGCGGCTGCCGGGTGCCGTGGCCTCCTTCACCACCTCCTTCCAGGGCGATGCCTACAAGGTGGGTGTCCTTGCGCTGGGGTGGGGGCCGCAGGGGGCTGAGGGTTTGGGTCCCGCGTCCTCCCCTTGTAGCCCCAGGGGCTGAAATCCCAGG
This sequence comes from Anser cygnoides, assembly GCF_040182565.1. Classification (NCBI taxonomy): domain Eukaryota; kingdom Metazoa; phylum Chordata; class Aves; order Anseriformes; family Anatidae; genus Anser; species Anser cygnoides. The sequence goes on along the minus strand of NC_089899.1, from coordinate 1,068,628 downwards.
GGAGAGGGTGGCCGGGGTCCCCTGGGGCGCTGCTCTTAGCGGGGAGCTGGGTGTCAGGACTTGGGTGCCGGCGGCTGCTCGGGGCTGCCTGCAGACGCTGTTCCCTCGCAGGTCCACGTGCAGCTGCGTCCCCACGTGCAGCAGTTCCTCGAGAGCCTTTCCAAGACCTACGAGGTACCTGGAGCCCCAAATTCCCCGGGGGTCTGCGTGGAGCCAGGCGGGGGGCGCTGCTGCACCGGGGTGGGGAGGGCTCGGGCAGCCTGCACAGGGGCTTTCATCTGCTCTCCCCAGATCTTCATCTTCACTACAGCGAAGCAGGACTACGCTGAGAAGATCCTGGATGTGCTGGACCCCAAAAAGAAGCTGATCAGGTGATGGCCTTACAGAAACCCTGCTGGGGGCACTCCTGTGGCCGGGGCTGCTCCCCATGGGTTTTGCATCCCCCTGCAGGCGCTGCCTCTCCCAGCGGGACTGCCTCTGCGCCCACGGCTGCTACTGGAAGGATCTGTCCCTGCTGGGCAGGGACCTGGCCAAGACGGTGGCCCTGGACCACACCATCCAGGGCTTCCCCTCCCAGGTACCGGCAGCGCTGGCTCTCGTGTCGGGGGGTTCATTTGCCCTGTGGCCGCAACGGCTGCCCCGTGGCCAGCGCTCGCCCTCTCTCCCCAGGCTGCCAACTGGATCCCGGTGCCGAGGTGGTTTGGGGACCCTGGGGACGAGGAGCTGCTGCGCCTCATCCCGCTGCTGGGACAGCTCTGCCAGGCGGTGAGGACGGGGCTGGGGTCCGGGATGGGGTGGTGCGAGCTTTGGGGCACAGACCTCCCCATCCCCGTCTCTCCCCTAGGACGACGTGCGCACCGAGGCGCAGCAGCGGCTCCCACGCTGCAGGCTGCCCGCCGAGGACTAGGACAGCCCGCGAGGAGGGGAGCGGGATGGGGAAACCCCCCCCGGGAGGGACCCTGGCTTGGGGGGCCAGCGCTGCCGTGGGGAAGCCTTGCTGCAGCGCGAGCAGCGCTTGGCCGTTGCCCAGAGCTCTGTAATGTCCCGCCAAGGGGTGCTTTCGCGGATGATTACGTGCTTGGACAAAGGTCTTGCTCTCTTCGTTGCCTCCCAAGTCCGCCTCAGCTGTGCAAACACGCTGAGCCCGGGGATGGGTGGCTCAGCCCGCTGCCACCCCGCGATGCCACGCGGGTTCGGGTCCGTGCCCTGGGCAGGGCTGCCCGCAGCGGCCCCGCTGCTGCCGTTCGGTGGCCGGGCCCCACGCAGCAGCGATGCCCTCGGGAGGGCCCCAGCTGGCAGCGCTCCCCGCGCCCGCCCCAGCCCTGCCCGGTGCCGCGCTGCGTGCTGGGGCGCAGCTGCTGCCGTGCTGCTGCCGGCCCCGCTGGGGCAGCCAGGGCCGAGGGCGTTCGGCTCCGCAGCGTGGGGCGACCACGGGGTGCAGCAGCCAGCCCCGGGCACGTTTCTGAAGGCTGCTGACAAGCAGGGCCCCGCTGCGCCAGCACCGCGGAGCGGCGGCTCCCAGTCCGGCTCCCTCTCCCCTGCCGAAATCTGCGTGGGCTTGCGGCTCAGCCAGCGCTGGAGGCGCTGGACATGTTTACTCGGGCGCAGCTGTTTGGAGGGAAGTCACATCTCCTCCTCCTCCTCTGCGCCTGGGAAAGGGCGTGGGGCTCCGTGCTCGGCCACGCAGCCCGGCCCAGCTGGAAATAGCTCCCTCGCAGCAGCCAGCCTGGGGGCTGGGTCCCCAGCGCCGTGCAAATCCCCGGGGGACGCAGGGGACAAACCAGGCGGGGGGTGGGGAAGCCACCGCTGCGTCCGTACCCATGCACGGAGCTGGATATGGAGCGGGGTCAGCGCACAGCTGCCGGCGAGGAAAGTCACCCTTCAGAAAGGGCAGCCCAGAAGGGCAACAAAACATTTATTCAGAAGGGGGGGCAAGGACAGCTCTGTCCTGGGCTGGTGTCCTTCCGTCCCTCCAGCCCAGGGCCAGCAGGTGCTAGCTGTGGAGCCAGCCAGCGTGCACGACCTTGCGGTACGTGACGCAGAGGATGGCCAAGAGGACCAGGCTCCCGCAGATCAGGAGGACTGGGAGGAGGTCCCCGTGCTGCCCGTCCTCGGGGGAGAAACCCGGCAGAGGGGGGCAGGAGCGGGAGAGCTCGTCGAAGACGCGGGCAGGGGGGCAGGCGGTGCAGTTGTTGGCCGAGGCGCCCTGGCACGTGTAGCAGGAGGGGTGGCAGCCGGCGCAGACCCGGGCTGCGTTGGTGGAGGCGGCTCCCTGGGTCCGGCCGTAGGAACGCGGCGGGCAGTAGGGCAGGCACAGCTGCTGGTAGGCGTAGAAGGAGCTGCCGCACTCTGCAAAAGGATGGGGCCATGAGCTGGGGCATGGGGCCACCAGGAGCCGGGGGCACTGTCCCCTCCTGCCCAAAGGTGTGGCGAGGGGCGCGCTCACCCTCGCATGCCCCCTGCGCGTCCCGCTTGAGGCACTTGTCCACGGGGGAGGCTGCGAAGCGCCTGGCCGTCATGTCCTCGTCTGTGCCGTGCAGGTGCAGGATGAAGCTGCTCAGCACGCCTGGGGCAGGAGGAGAGGATGTGATGCTGGACGGGGGCTGCGTGTTCCCACCCTCCAGGATTTGGGGTGTGCAAAGCGGTGGGCGTGGGGCTGGAAGATCTGGGGAAAGCAATGCTCTCCTCCAGGCCCTGCGCTGAGCAGGGAGACCCTCAAACTGAGGATATGTGGCCCTGCAGAGGGGGCTCTGGCCAGATCCTGTGTCTAGGAGGGAGCAGGGAGAGGAGGAGGCCAGCCAGGTGCTAACCAAAGGGGGAGAACAATGGGGCACTGGGTGACACTGGTGAATGGGGTTCATCCCCTGGGGCCCACCTGTGTTATAGGCATCGCCCTTGTTCTCTAGCAGCAGCGTCCAGGTCCCATTGGGGTCCTCATCCCAGAAGTGCGTGGACATGAAGGTCCAGTCCTTGTAGCCCTGCTGGCTGGTGTCGTACGGGCTGGGGGAGAGGAGAGTCATGGGTGAGAGGCTGGATGGAGGCTGCAGACCAAAGGGGCTCTCCGTCACCCTGGTTTTGGTGTAATGGGGCATTGCCAAGACTTGGAGCATGCCCTAGGCATGCTGAGCCCGATCCCCGTGGGTGCCAGAAGGAGCTATTGCAGTGTGGGGACGTCTTCAGGCCCCAGGAGAGGCTGTGAGAGGAGGAGATCCCCAGCAGCTGCTAAGTCTCTGCACTGCAGCATTCCCATCATGAAATGCTCCCTGCGGAGCGCCCTCACCGCACGGTCACCAGCGTGGACGTGGTCCCCATGGGGCTGGTCAGGGCGAGCACCAGGTCCCCCCTGCGGCTGTAGCTCAGGGAGAGCTGGACCTGGACGTGCTCCAGCGAGCGGATGCGCTTGGTCCTCCCCGAGCAGGAGGAGGTGTCTGCGGAGACGGTGAGCTTGGAGCCGATGTTCCTGCCAGGTACAAGACAGGGTAAGGGCGTCTCTCCCCCCTCCATGGGCATCCTTTCCTCCACCATGACCTCTAAACACAGCCCTGCAGTGACAGCAGAAGCCAATTCTTGGGAGCAATGCCTGTTCCTGCACAGGGCACAGCACAGCTTTGCTCCAACAAAGCTCCTGCACGAACCCGCGTGCGGTCAGACCCAGGGGATCCTGTTCCTTACCGGGGGGCGCGAAGAGCTCTGACCGAGCACCTCCTCTGGGGCCGAGTCCCTGTCCACGCCTTGGCCAGCTCCACCAGCAGCCCAGCGTCCAGCAGCCCGTAGCCATAGTGGTGGCTCACTGCGAAGCGGAGGCCAGCCGAGAGAAGAGGGTTCGTGAGCTGCTCTGCGAGGGAATGGGGCCAGCCCGGGGCGAGCAGCGTGCGGGGCAGGCAGCGCCTGAGCCACGAGCTCACCCTTGCGTCCGACCCCGTTCACAGCCCAGTCTTCCGCCTGCAGGTGGGCAGGTTTGGAGGCCCTGACCACGAGGTGCTGCACGTCCCGCCAGCTCAGCGCCGGGCTGGAAGCAAGAGGAACTTTGGGGCAGAGGTCTCTGCTCTGGGTTAGCTTTTGAGGGTGAGATTTGGGAAAGTTAGCTGGCCTGGCCCAAGCTCCTCCCCAAAACCTTAATTGCCTAAATGGGAGCAACATCTCCTCCTGTCCCTGACCCTTCTCCTCCAGTGCCCCGGGAGAAGAGGCTGCCCCACAGCCCAAGGAGACCTCAGCTCTGCACCCCAAACCACCCTGCTAGCAAAGCAAAGTCCCTCCTCTTTGTCCCCACAGGGTCCTGGCGAGCACCGGGCGCTCCTTGGGGACACCCTGGGGACAGCCCCGTGGCCACCCCGGCACCTACTTGGCCTCCAGAGCGAGGGCGACCATTCCTGCAGCCAGCGGGGCCGAGGCGGAGGTGCCCGCGTGCTTGTTGGTGCAGCGGTGGCGCAGGTCGGTGGTCACCTGGGGGGGACAGGGGGCTCCTGGCACCGTGCTCCTGGAGCAGAGGGCAGGGCTGGCCGGAGTGGGGTAACCCCAATAAACGCTCCCGCAGGCTCTGCTCTCCTGGTCCCTCCATGCCTTTGAGGCAGGCAGTCGAATAAAGGTTCCCTCTCCCTCCCCAGGTACAAGGCAGGCTCAGATGAGCTGTGGCACCCGGCGCCTTGCCGGGGGGGCACTCACGATCTGCACCTCGCTCCTGGTGCTGCTGCTGTAGGTGGTGGTGAGGATGGAGGAGCAGGCTTCGCTGTACCAGGGCCGCCGGCCGCTGGCCAAGACGCTGCCCACCGACAGGGTGTAGATGCTGTTGGTGTACCCGTCGCAGTTGCAGTTGTCGTAGTTGATGCCGCCGTTGCCCGAGGCCCAGACGAAGATGGAGCCAAGGCCCCCGCGCCCCTGGCAGAGGGAGAGGCAGAGGGGGCTGAGCAGGGCTCCTTGCACTTATCCCATCCAGCCTGGAGCTTTCCTGCACCCCCGTGAGGACCCGGCCCCCTGCAGGCAGCAGCTCTGCTCCGGATCCAGCACCCCCGAGGACCCCAAGGCCAACGCTGCGCTTACTTTTGTCACCCCCCTGTAGAAAGCTTCCGCAGCCAGCACGCCCGGCCCGTCCACGGTCCGCCCGTCGTCCGTGGGGCCCCAGCTGGCGCTGTAGATGTGGATGTGCTGCGGGTGCAGGCCGAGGGCCTGAGCCTCCACGATGTCCATGATGGGACCGTCCAGCATCCGCACGCCTGCGGGGCCCAGCAGCGAGGGCTCAGCGGGTTCTGGCTGACCCCCAGCCCCACTCCTGGGTTCCCTCGGGCACCTTGCACCTAACCCTGCCCCACAGCATCAGGCTCCTGGGGGTCTGAGCATGACCCAGAGCTCCTTGTTAAGCCCAGCAAGTTCTCCCAGCTTTTAACCCCATTTGGTGCAGTTGCTTCTGCAGGGAACCGAGCCAGCGCGTGGTTGGTGCTGCCCAGCAGCGCTTCGTGCAGGGCATTAAGCCCCAGGGCATGTGGAGGAAGAGCCCTGCGCTGCTGCTGGCCTTGCTGCAAATCCGCAGCACCCTCTAGTGCTGTGCAAGTCTTCAGCTCCCCTCAGTGCAGCCCAGCCGCTGCAGGAAGCCCTCGGGGCTTTTACAGCTGGGAAACATCATCCAGGGGTTCACTGATAATGCCCAAAGCGCTGCTGCAAGCAGCCGATGCCTCAGAAAGCCCCCAGTCCCTCAGCCCCCCTGGTTCTGCAGAATTTGGATGGCGGTGAGGTCGGTGTCAGCCCGAGGACAGCAGGCTGTGAGGCTCACACTCCTCCTGGGTGCGGGAGCTGGCTCGTGATCCCCTCCCGCACGGCGCAGCACCAGCAGGAGCTGCTCACCTCCAACTTTTGCGTTGTACGCGATGCCCGCGCCGCAGATCTGGTTGTTGGCTACAGCTGCCACCTCTCCTGCGCAGCGCGTCCCGTGCCTGGGGGCAGAGTGATGGCACGAGCCATCCTCGGTGGGGAGCCGAGGGGCTGGCGTAGGCTCAGCCCTGGGAGATGTAAAATTCCCAGCACGAGAAACGATTTCCTCGGGCAGCCAGTGGAGAAAACTCACCGGTTCTCGTCCCAGGCATTGTACCTGGGCTGGGGGTCGGGGTCATTGCTGTTGAAGTCGTAACTCGCGAGGGGATCCTATTGCAAAAAGTGTGAGAATACCTCATGCAAAATGTGGCTGTGCCAGCTCAGAGCAAACACCTGGCATTTTTGGGCCATGAGGGTCACCCAGCCCAGAGCACCAAGGAAGCCCCCACACACTCAGCAACTGTTTTGGCTTCTCCTGAACCTGTTGGGAGCGGGATTTCACTAAAAGAGGGTAACTTTGTGCATCACTGGACTGCTTCAGTGTGCGTTCACAGGCAGTGAGAAAACAGCTTGGAGTCCCCTGGCATGCCACGGGTGAGTCTCACCTGCAGCGGAGCTGGGCAGGAGGAACCACAGGGGCACCGAAACCGTGCTGTTGTGAACAATAGCTGATTACGAATCACCTGTTCTTTTCTCTTTGCTCTCCCAGCGTGTGAGGGCTTACAAGCTTTACTTGCTTTGCAGCTTGCTGTAATTACATCTGCCTATTCTGGGGGCTTGAGCACGTACGCATTCTAACATTTCCTTGATGTAAGAATTCATTGTGGAGACACCAAGGCTTTTGATCCAGCCGCGGAGAGGCTGAATTCCCCCTGCGGAGTCCCACGGGCTGGAGAAAGGTGCCAGCTCCCTCCCACCCCTGCAGACAACACCCCGAGCTTCCCCAAGCCCTTGCTGCTTCGCCCCAGCGAGCTGTAGTTACGTAGTTGGCGGACAGGTCGGGATGATCCTTCTCAATGCCATCGTCCAGGATGGACAGCACAACCCCCAGCCCGGTGTAGCCTTTGCTCCAGGCAGCGAGGACGTTTAGATCAGGGTTGACGTCGTTGTTCTGGAAAACGGATTAGGATTGATCAACCAGGCCCGCACAGGCTGTGAATGTCCTTCAGGGACTCTCCTGCTGTCTCATCACCACCAGTATTAGTCCTGTTTCTGCGCAGGGCAGGTGCTTTGCTTAAGAGTATTGGGATTAGGCGAGAGAGAGGCAAAACCTCACCATGTACCACTGCTTAGGGAACCAGGGATCCGTCGGCACCACGCTGACGCTTCTCTTCACGCGCCTCTTTGCTGTTTGCTGCTCAAACCAGAGAACCTGGGGGTGAGGCAGCGTCGTCAGCCCCAGATGGGCACGGCCACACGCGCTCCCCTCGCAGCTCAGGGTGCTGCTGGTACGGCTGCATCCAAGAGCAGTGCACGAACTGGGATGTGTCGGCGGTGCCCCCAGGCAGCCCAGCAGCCCCCCCTCTACCTTTGGCTCCCTGGTCAGGCGCTGGTTCCAGCCCCAGTGCTTGCTTAAGGACTTCTGCCTGGTGCCGCGGTGCCTGAAGTGGTAGTAGGGCTCTCCCTCCAGCACCTGCAGGCGCAAAAAGCTGCCGTGAGGTCATTTGGAGCGGGCTGCCGGGCCGGGGATGTGCGTGCCGGCCCTGCCCGGGCTGCAGAGACAGGGAGGATGCAGCTGAGGGTATGGCAGGGGTGCTGTTAGGAGAGGGGTGCTGTGCAGGCTGGGGCTGTGCGCGCCTTTGGGCTCCCCCACCTGTGGTGTAGAGGCTGTCAGTACCTGTGCAGCCCTACAGGTACCTATGCAGCCCTGTAGGTACCCGTGCAGCCCTGTAGGTACCTGTGCAGTCCTTATAGGTACCTGTGCAATTCTACCAGTACTTGTGCAGCCCTACAGGTACCTGCACAGCCCTACAGGTTCTTGTGCAGCCCTATAGGTATCTGTGCATTTCTGTCAGTACCTGTGCAGTCCTAAAGGTACCTGTACAGCCCTATAGGTACCTATGCACTCCCACCAGTACCTATGCAGCCCTATACGTACCTGTGCTCTTCTACCAGTACCTGTGTAGCCCTATAGGTACCTGTGCAGCCCTACAGGTACCCATAGAGCCTTATAGGTTCCTGTACAGCCCTACAGGTACCCATACAGCCCTATGGGTTCCTGTCCAGCCCCATAGGTACCCATGCACTCCCACCAGCACCCACGCAGCCCTATCGCGCTGCTTTCCTCCTCACATTCCCCTCCCCACGTCAGCCCACCGTAGGCGGCTTAAAACCCCCCTAACCGAGCCCCTGCCTCCGCCACCACACCGGTGGTAACACCTCCGCCACCACACCGGTGGTAACACCTCCGCCACCACACCGGTGCCGGTGCACGGGGGACGAGGCGGGGGCTGCGGGGACCGGGGGGTCCCCCACCCCGCAGCCCCACCTGGCCGAGGCAGAGCAGCCCATGGCGGTGAGCCAGCCCGGCGGCCTCCCGGGGCCCGGCCGCCACCCTCACGGCCCAGCTGCCCAGGTAGACGCGGGGCTCGGCGGCGGCCAGCAGCGACCCCAGCCCCAGCCCCAGCCCCAGCCCCAGGCCCAGCACACAGGCCCAGCACCAGGCCCAGGCCCGGGGGCCCGGCCTCGCCGCCATGGCCGAGCGGGCGTTGCCATGGCGACGGCGGCGCCACCTGCCCGCCCCGCTCCGCCCCGCTCCGCTCCGCCGCCGCTTTGGGCCCCGGGGCCGGCACCGGGCGGCGGGGAGCGGGGCCCGCAGCCATGGGCACGGTGCTGCAGCGCCTCCAGCGCCTCCTCGACCGCCCCGGGCCGCTCGCAGACCTCCTGGGCCGCCTGGAGGCCCGCACCGGAGTCCGGCGGCTCTACCTGGCCTCAGGTGCGACCGGGACCCCCCCCCCCCCCCCGCGCCCCCCGGTTCCCCCGGGATCCCTCCGGTTCCCCCGGGACCCCCAGCCCCACGGGGGCTCCCCGGACCCACAGGGATCCCTCAGCTCCTCAAGGCTCTGCTGCCAGGCTGTGCTGCCCCCCCCCCCGTCCTTCCCTGCAGCTCCCCCCCGTCCTCCGATTTTGGGGATCTCCCCCCGATTTTTGGGTCTTCCCCCGATTTTTGTGGGGCCCCCCCTCAATCTTGGGTACCCCCCCGATTTTTGTGTGTCCCCCCTCAATCTTGGGTGCCCCCCCGATTTTTGGGTGACCCCCCTCGTTCTTGGGTGTCCCCCCGCTTTTTGTGTGTCCCCCTCAATTTTGTGTTTCCCCCCCAGTTTTGTGTTTTCCCCCCCCAATTTTGGGTGCCCCCCCCGCAGCCCCGTGCCCCCCCCCCCCCATGCCCTGCTCCTGGGGGATTTTGACCGCCCTGTCCGGGGGTCCTGCAGGGCTGGGGAGGGTCTGGGAGGGGGATCAGGGAGGTGTTTGGGGGTGTTTTTGTTTTTGGGGGGTGTCAGCACCATCGTCCTCGCCTTTAGTCCCCGCTGCTGGCACAAGGTCCCCCTTAAACACGCCGTGTCCCCCGTCCCCCCCCCGGGGAAGCCAAGCTACAGCAGGGACCTGTCCTCCCCCCCCAGCAGGAGGGCAGAGGTCCGCTCGTTAACCAGATGCTGTTTGCTCATTAATGAGAAACCAGAGATATCTCCCCCGGGAACGGCTCCTCGGCCCCACTTGACCCCCCCCGCCTATCGCCCCCGGCGTGGCCGTGCCCCTGGCCTTGGCCACGTGGAGCTTTGTGCCGCTTTATGGCTTACGGCTGCAAATATTTCATATTTCAGTGCGAAACCTTCCCGGGGGGGGGGGGTCTGGGTTACCCCGCCGTGCGCTTCCCCTCCGCCTCCCGGCTGTAAAGCTCGTTTTTGTCTGCTTTCTTCCTTCGGGAAGGGATGTGGGAGCCGGCACGTGTCGGGAAGGACACCAGGAGCCCTCCGAGCAAAACGCTGCCGGGGCTGCGGCGGCACGCGGGGGCCTTTGGGGTGTCGGGGGGAGAGAGGGGACTTGGCTCCTGCAGAGAGCTCCGAAGTCTTGAAAGGCGAAGCTGGTGCCAAACAACAAATACCGGATTTCTTTCTCGCCTTCCCCGGCTCTGCAGCGGTCCCTAATCTGTGTTTGAACCCATCGGGGGCAGCTCAGCACCTTTGGAACCGGTACGAGCCCAGTGCTCGCTCTGGGCAGCGCGGCCGCTGCGGTGCCTTCGGCCGGGTGGAAGTCACCTCGGAGGAGGACGGTGTCCCCTCGCCGAGGCACCGTGCCCGCCGGCCGGGACGGACACACCAGCTGCTCGTGCCCGTGGTTGGGGAAGGCTCCTCTCTGCCAAGCTGCGTGGCAAAGCCTCGCTCTCTCTTCAGTGCTGCGAAAATTGAGGCTTTAGGAACCTCCAAGGTCTCCCCTGGGAGACGGGGCTGGGGCTCTGGGGGGCTCTCGGGCACAGGATGGGTGCCTGGGGGCAGCTTCATGGGGTGGATCCTTGTCTGGATCCACAAGGGGAGAGACAACCCCTTCCTCTGCCTGATTTTTTCCTAATTCTCTGCTCGCACTGTGGGTTTCGCGCCCCGGGCCCGTCCCTCCCTGCCCCCTGACACACAAGGCTCCTCTGTGCAAGCCGAGCCTCCCCCTTTGTGCCTTGCCGTTACGTAAATCCCTCCGGGGGCTAAACTTAGCCTGTGAAATCCATCCTAAGGCTCTTTAGGGAACGAAACCCAGAGCTGCCCGAACCTGCCTGTTAGTCCTGCGTGCGGGGAGCTGCCCCCGCTGCCGTGGGGGTGCTGCTCCTGCCCCCCTGCTTGCAAAGCCCCAGCACCCCGGGGTGCCCGCGCGGGGCAGAAACGCTGCCGTGAGCAGCTCGGAGGTGATCCGTCCTCCGTGCCCCTCTCCCCTAATTCGCTGCCGCAGACGTTAAGTCCCGGCTTTCTGCCTGCTGCAGGGTAAGGCGCTTACACCGACGGAGCGTTGTAAGCAGGGCGAGAAGGAGCTGAGACCCCGCTGGGGTGACACAAAATGCCCTTGACCCGGGCTCTGCGGGTCCCGGGGGTGCTTCCCTGGCTCCTCTGGTCCAGCCTCTGCCGGTGTCTGGGGCTGAGGAGGTGCCAAGCAGGCGAAGCTTTGGCTTGTGTTTAATTCAACGATTTAATTCAGTGCCGGGGAAGCGGGACTGGGTTGCTGTTTCTCGGGGGGGGGCTGAGTTCCCAACGCGTTCAGCACAGGCGCGTGCAGAGAGCTGCGGGGAGGCAGGTTGGGATGAGCCCCGGGGCTTGGGTCCCTCCTTTCCTTCGGGCAGGCTGGCTCGAGGTGGACTCGGAGTGGCTGTGGACTCAAAGTGCTGTGTGCTTGCCGTGGGACCGTCCCCCCCAGGCCAGGGAGAGGACAAATGGTGACCAGAGCAAGCCCCCCGCTGTGGCTCCCCTCAGCTGCCCCTCCACAAACCCCCATCTCTCCTTTCTGCCCCCGCAGGCTCCGTGGCCTTCCTGGGGCTCTACCTGGTGTTCGGCTACGGTGCCTCGCTGCTCTGCAACCTCATCGGCTTCGTCTACCCCGCGTATGTCTCGTAAGTACCGGGTTCACGGCGTTCCCTGCCCTTGGCTGGGGGTCTCCCTGCCCCGGGTGCTCGCTGTGAGTAGGAAGCTCCCGAGAGCGTGGTCCCGAAAACACCAGGGCCTGGCAAGGTCCCAGCGCGAGCCAGCAGCACCCAGCTCGTGGGGCAGGCGTGCTGCGGGGTCTGGGGTCTGGCAGCCCGCAGAAGCAGCGACCCGTCCCCTGCCACCCGCAGCATCAAAGCCATCGAGAGCTCCAGCAAGGAGGACGACACCACGTGGCTGACGTACTGGGTGGTGTACGGCATCTTCAGCGTGGCCGAGTTCTTCTCCGACACTTTCCTCTACTGGTTCCCCTTCTACTACGTCGGGAAGGTAACGGCTTCGTGGGGGGAGCGAGGGGGCTGTGGTTACCGGAGTCCCCTCACCCGATGGCCGAGCTCGCAGGGATCGCGTGCGCCTGTTGGCAGGGCCACGTAACCGAGCTGGCGCTGTCCTGCTCAGGAGAGGCGGTGGCACAGCTCAGCCGAGCTCCCGGGGCCTCCAGGAGCTCCAGTCTTGGGCAGGATGGGACCGGAGCACCCCAGCGGCTGCCTCGCCCTCCCGTCCCCAGCCCTGCAGCGTCTCTCCCCCCAACCCCGCAGTGCCTGTTCCTGGTGTGGTGCATGGCCCCCGTGTCCTGGAACGGCTCGCAGGTGCTCTACCACAACGTCATCCGGCCCTGCTTCCTCAAGCACCACCAGGCGGTGGACTCCGTGCTCGGCGACCTCAGCACCAAGGCGCTGGATGCGGCCTCCGCCGTCACCCGAGAAGGTAGCGCGGGCTGGGCGTCCCCGTCCTCCCCCTGTCCTCCCCCCAGTCCTGCCCCTTCCTGGGGCAACTCCTCGCCCCGAGGGGCCTCGGGGGCAGCTCTGCCTTCCCACCGGGAGCCCACCCCAGCCCGAGGAGCAGGCTGCGCCCCCGCAGCCCCCGTCCCCCGCCGTCGGCCCAGCCCCGTAACCCTCTCTCTTCTCTCTGCGCCTCCCGGTCCAGTCCTGCAGACGCTGCTCAGCAGCAGAGCCCGGCTGGCGGCCGAGGTGGCCCCGCAGCTCAGCCTGTCCGTACGTAACGCCCGCGGCTCCCGTAACGCCCGCGGCTCCCGCCGACGCACGGGGTGCCGTTCTGTGTGACCCCCCCACCCGGTGACCCCCCGGTGCCGGCTGTGCCGAGCTCCTGCTCTTGCAGAAATCAGCGGGGGGGGGGGGGGGGGGTCGCACACAACCGCCCCTGACCCCACGTAGAGCGGGTGCAGCCCCCCTGGAGCCGTCCCATAGCACATGTCCCTGCTAGAAGCCCCCCCGGGGGGGCATCCCATAGCACATGTCCCTGCTAGAAGCCCCCCCGGGGGGTGCATCCCATAGCACATGTCCCTGCTAGAAGCCCCCCCGGGGGGGCATCCCATAGCACATGTCCCTGCTAGAAGCCCCCCCGGGGGGGCATCCCATAGCACATGTCCCTGCTAGAAGCCCCCCCGGGGGGGTGCATCCCATAGCACATGTCCCTGCTAGAAGCCCCCCCGGGGGGGCATCCCATAGCACATGTCCCTGCTAGAAGCCCCCCCGGGGACCATCCTGTAGCACATGCCCCCCTCCCTGCTTGGAGCCCCCCCCAGGAGCCATCCCGTAGCGCATGCCCCCCTCCCTGCAGCCCCCGTGGAGCCGTCCTATAGCTCATGTCCCTGCTTGAAGCCCCCCCGGGGGCCGTCCCGTAGCTCACGGCCCCGCTTGCAGCCCCCCACGCGAAGCCCCCCCGGGGAGCAGCGGCCGGGCTCAGCCCCGTCTGCGCCCTCACCCCCCCCCACCACCGGGGGGCTGCGGCTCCCCGGGGCTCTCGTGGCCCTCACCCGGCCCCGGTTCTGCCCCGCAGCCTCCAGGGCAGCCGTGAAGCTGGCGCGGGACGCGAAGAGCGACTGAGGCACCGGGACGGCACTGGAACCACACCGGGATGATACTGGGATGACACCGGGACGGCACTGGGATGATACTGGGATGATACTGGGAGGGCACTGGGATGATACTGGGAGGGCTCTGCGGTAGCACCAGGACACCACCAGCCCGGACCCGTCCCCCCGGTGCCCCCCGTTCCTCCCCCCCCCCCCCAATAAACCACCCCCCCCCCCCACCCCCCCCCCCCAGCCGCCTGCTCCGTCCGCCGCCGGGGGGGGGCGCCGCGGCTCCGCTGGGGGCGGGGCCTGTGCGGTGACGTCACGGGAGGGGGCGTGGCCGGAGGGGGAGGGGCGCGGCGTGGCGGTACGGCGGCCGCGGGGAGGGCGCGGGGGGGGGGGGGGGGGGGGGCAGGGGAAGGAGGGGTCTGTCCGTCTGTCCTGGGGCGGGGGGGGTCTGTCTGTCCGTCTGGGGGGAGGGCAGGGGCGGTGGGATCCGTCCCCGAGGAGCGAGTGGGTCCGTCTGTCCGGGGTGGGGGGGGGGGGAGGGGGCCGTGTGTCCGTCCGGGGGGACAGAGTCGGTCTGTCGGGGGGGGGGGGGGTGTCCGTGTGTCCCTCCAGAGGGGTCTGTGTCTGTCTGTCTGTCTGTCGGGGAGGGGGGGGCTCAAACTGACCCGGGGCAGCTCTGCTGGGCCTGTCTGTCTGTCTGTCTGTCTGTCCGGGGGGGTCAGGGCTGGATGTCTGACGGGGGGGGAGAGGGGGTCCGTCTGTCCGTCTGTCTGTCTGTCTGGGGGGGGCCGGGAGGGGAGGGCACCCATCTGTGTCCGTCTGTCCTAGGGCAGGGAGGGGCGTCTGTCTGTCTCGAGGCAGGGGACCGGGAGGGGTGTCTGTCTGTCCTGGGGTCGGCAGCGTCCGTCTGTCCTGCCATCAGCCCCCTCACAACCCCCCCACCCCCCCCCCCCAGGCCCACCCCCCCCGCCATGAGCTCCAAGGCCAAGCGGGTGCTGCCCACGCGCCCCGAGCCGCCCACCATCGAGCAGGTGCTGGCCGACGTGGGGGGCACGCGCCCGGCCGACCCCGTCCTCCTGCTGCCCGCGGAGCCCCCCCGGGCCTCCGGCGACCACGACGGCCCCGCACCAGGTGAGAGCCCCCCGGGGGGGGGCTGGGGGCAGCGGGACGGGCACCGGGGACCCCTGCGTCCCCCCTCGTTCCCCGCTGAGCCGCCCCCACGGCCCCGCAGGGCTGGAGGCCGCGGCGGAGGAGCGGGAGCGCCTGTACCGGCAGAGCCGCGGCTACGTGGAGACGAACCGGAGGCTGCGGGAGGCCCGCGGGCAGCTGGCGGAGAAGTGCGAGGAGCTGCGGCGGGCGGGCGCGGCGCTGGAGCGGGACATGGCCGAGACGAGGCAGAAGGCCTTCTGAGGCCGCCCAGGGAGGAGGAGGAGGAGGCGAGTCTGAGCATCCCGGGGGTGTTCGCCGGCTCCCCCCGGGAAGCCCCCGAGCGCTTTGGGGTGCCCCCACGGCACCGGCGGCGGCGCTTGGTTCCGGGAGGACTCGGCGCCTGACCTTTCCCCGGGGAGCGGCCGGCGGCACCGTGGGCTCCGAGCCCGGCGGGGGGAACCAGCCCGCGGCCCCCCCCCGAGCATGTCGGCGCGCCGCGGCTTCGCCTACGACTTCTCCATCTGGTACTGCCCCGCCGACGACCGCGTCGCCTCCGGCATCGCGGAGTACCTGAGGGCACGGGGCTTCCAGGGCTACGCCGAGCACCAGGACCGCGTGGCCGGGACGTGCGCCGTGCGGAGCGCCGCCGAGGCCAGCCGCGCCAGCCGTTGGCCGTCCTCCTCCTCTCCGCCGAGGCCCTGGGGGCCCCGTGGTGCCAGCGCGTTTCCGAGTGGAGCCTGCAGCACAGCGTCCAGCGCGGCGGCACCAGGGTGATCCCGGTGCGCGTGGGGGTGAGGAGGGGCGAGGTGCCCCTCTTCCTGCAGCACCTCAACCAGCTCGAGTACCGCACCGAGTTCTTCTTCGAGAGGCTGCTGAGGAGCCTGGCCCGAACCGGGGCTGCCCCCAAGGCCACGAGCTGAGGGGGGAGCCGGGGGCTGCGGGTCGGGGTCCGGCTGTGCAGCCTCGGGGTGGTTTTTAGGCTGCAGGAAAGGGTGGGTGCGGTGGTGGGAGCGGGGTGCCGCGCTGCGCCGGGTGCGCCTGGGGCTGCGGTGATCACAAATCGGGAAAAATTCTCATTAAAAACCCTCCTGGGAAAGCTGTGGATGGGGCTTCCTTGGCTCGGCTGAAAGGCAGGGACGGGGACGGGGCTGCTGGGGCAGGGTGGCAGCAGGGGCGCCGGCACCCCGGGGGCTCGGGGTGCGAGGTGGTGGTGCACGGGGGCGGCTCAGCGCCGCTGTCTCCATGGGACGGTTGGGGCTGCGTCTCTGCGGGTGTTTTTTTCACACCTTCAGGCGCTCGCTCTGCTTCTCCCCTTCCTGTGAGAGCAGGGGGCCCGTGCTCCCACCTCGCACATCATCAGAGCCCTCCTCTGCCCCGGCTCAGCACCGCGCACCTGAGCCTCGCGTCGCCTCTGCCGCGAGCACGGGGAGCCCGAGGGAGCAGCATGGAGGCGAGGGCGAGCCTGGGGCTGCTGCTGCTGCTGCTGCCCCTGCCCTCGGGCGGGCTGGGTGAGCACCACGGGGGGGCCGGGGGGGCCAGCGGGGTCTCATCGCCACAGGGATCGGTGGAGAAGCAGAGCGGCCATCCCCGCTCCCCAGCGGCAGCACCGGGAGCTCTCCTTCCCCCGTCAGCCCGGGGCCGGTCACGGCTGGGGATCATCGGGGGGCGCGAGGCCAAGCCCCACTCCCGGCCCTACATGGTGTCGGTGCAGTTTGGGGGCGTCCACGCCTGCGGGGGAGCCCTGCTGAAC
Source organism: Anser cygnoides (assembly GCF_040182565.1). Classification (NCBI taxonomy): domain Eukaryota; kingdom Metazoa; phylum Chordata; class Aves; order Anseriformes; family Anatidae; genus Anser; species Anser cygnoides. Next base: position 1,052,424 of record NC_089899.1, on the reverse strand, counting down.
CGGCGCTGGGTGCTGACGGCCGCGCACTGCATCCCAAAGAGGTGAGCGGGGAGCGGCCGCATCCTGCCCCGCTGCGGGGACGGGGGGGGACGGGGGGTTGTCGGGACACCCGCGTGGACGTCCCGTGGGTTCCACAGGCTCCAGGGCCCCGGGAAGGTGGTGGTGGGGCTGCATCACCTCTGGGACCACGGGGCGGCCACGCAGAGCTTCGCCATCCGGGCAGCCTGCCCCCACCCCGACTACAACCGTAAGACGATGGAGAACGACCTCCTCCTGCTCCAGGTGGGCTTCGCGCCGGCCGCGGGGCTGGGGAGGGTCCCCGCGGGACGGTTGGTGCCGGGAAGCACCGCCGGCGGCGGGGCTGTCACGCTGCGCCGGGCTGGGTGCCATTTCCTTTCCTCACCTCGGAGCACTTTCACATCTCGGTGACGTCTCCGCGCACCCATGGGTGCTGCGCTGGCTTTGCTACCTCCCCCCCCAGCCCCCCCCCCAGCCGGTGGGTGACCCGGCGCCGACGCTGCCCGCAGCTGTCGGGGACGGTGGCACGGAGCAGGACGCGGCGCCCCATCGCGCTGCTGCGGCGGGAGCCGGCGGCCGGCACGGCGTGCAGCCTGGCGGGCTGGGGCGGGCGCAGGGAGCCGGAGGCCGCGCTGCAGGAGCTGGAGGTGGCGGTGCTGGACGCTAGGATGTGCAATAACAGCCGCTTCTGGCACGGCGGCATCGCCCCCACCATGATCTGCTTCCAGGGCCGACACCGCGGCGCCGCTCCCACCAAGGTGAGGGGCTGGGGGGGCTTTGTGCGGGGGGCGAGGGGACGCCAAGCGTCACCCCCTCGGTGCCCGGGGGTCTGCGGGAGGCCAGGCCCCCACCGCCACCTCCACCCAGGGTGACTCCGGGAGCCCCTTGGTGTGCGGACAGCCGGCGGCGGTGGCCGGGGTGATGTCCTTCAGCGGCCCCCGCCCCGGCGACCCCCTCAAGCCGCCGGTGGCCACCTCGGCGGTGGGCCACAAGAAGTGGATCCAGCGGACGCTGCGCCGGGGCTGCGCGGCACGGCCGGAGCTGCCCTCGCCATCGACACGGGTTTGATTTCATTTTTAATACTGTCCGGAGAGTCCTGGTAAAATAACATCCTTGGTACATACATACAGCGGGGGGGGGGGGGGGGGGGGGACACCGCAAACCCGGCGCGATGCTGCGCACGCGGGGACGAAGCCGAGGGGCGCGCACGGGGCGGACGGGGGAGAGCGGGGCCGGGGCGGTGGCACTTGAACCCGGAGCCGTGGGGTGGTGCTGGCGTCCCCGCACGGGGGTGCTGCGCGTGGTGATGGCAGTCGGGGGCGGACGGGGTGTCCCCGGGGACTGTGGGCCCCCCGTTTTCTCCCATTTCTGTGGGTGCTTGTTCCTGCGGCCCTGCTGCCCGTCCCCACGCCCCTATTGCAGCCCTTCTCAGTGCCTTTCATTGTAGACCCCATGGGGCCCCCACACCCCCCTGTGTCCATCCCTGAGACCCCTACATGTGGCCCCGCAGCCCTCTCTCCTGTCCTTGTGGGCCAGGGACCCCCATGGGACCCCACATCTTGCTGGTACCCAGGGCCAAAGGCACCCCCCTGTCCAAAGGCACCCTGTCCAAAGGCATGAGTGGGCAGTGGGGTGGGAGGGCTGGGGGCACCTTGGGGGGCTGGGGGGTACCCAGACTGGGGGGGGAGGGGGCTTGCCACAGCCCACCCCTGGGTGCATGGGGCCGGCTGGCAGCAGGACATGGGCGTCCCCAGCGCTTTGGGGCCAGCAGACCCCTGCTCGTGGGCGTAATCCAGTCCTGGATGGACTCGTGTCCACGGCCAAGGGGACGCGTGGGCTCCTCGCTGCCAGCCGCACCGGGGGGCTGGGGGCTGCAGGGGGGGGCCCAGACCCTTTCCTCGGGGCTGGGTGTCCCAGTGCCGCCTCAGCACCCCGTCCCCTCCCAGGGCACCCCCCAGCCTGGTGACAGGACCCCAGGAACCCCCCAGGACGAGCCAGCCGGGACCACAACAAGCGCCCAGCCCTGACCATCGCCAGCACCAGCTCCTGCACCGCGTCCCCTGCCGCCACCCACCGCATCGCCACAACCCCCGCCAGCACCACAGCTGTGCGTCGCCCGATAGCAATCAGCCAGCACCCTAATTAGCAGCCTCAAGCAGCACAAATGGTGTCCCAGCCCCGTCTGTCCCTGCGTTGCCCCGGCAGTGTCCCTGCGGGGGCGGACGTCCCCGGCAATAAAGGCGCTGCGATGCCTGGCAGAGCCGGTGCTGGTGTGCGAGCGCAAGCGTGCAGCGGGGGCCTGGCATTAAGGCTTGGCTTGGTGTGCTCCCGGGGTGCGTGTGCGGGGTGGGGGATGTGGCCCCCCGCTCACCCTGGGGCTGCAGCACGCCGGGAACTTGTTGGCAGGAGGAGACAGCACCGAGAAGCGCCTGAGTGCAGCCATCAGCCCCGGCCCCCCCCCCCACCCATGGGTTCCCCCAGGCTTTGCCAGGTCTTCAGCAGGGGATCCCGTGGGGCTGCATTGAAATAAACCCGCAGCTGGGAGGGTCGGGGTGACGCTCGCTGCTCTCCACTTGTCCCACGTCTCCGTCCCCAGGGGCAGCAGCACCCATGGGTGTGTGTCGGCGCTGCGGCTCCACGGGGTCCCTCCTGCCCCGGCATGGGACCGTGCCGAGGCTCCACCTGCAGCGGCTGCCTACGCCTGGATCTTCTCCACCGCCTTGTCGGCCACCGCCGTCACCACCATGGGGCTAGGGACGTAGTTGAAGGGGGTGACGCGGGCGGCACGGCTCGGGGAACCGTGCCGGCTGGCGGGGAAGGTCCCGGCCGGCGCCTCGTGGCCGAAGGAGATGGGCACGGTGGCCTTGGCGGGGGCCGGGGCTTCGCCATCTCGGGCGCGCTGGGGCCCCTCGCGGCTCTCCAGCGTGGGCGAGGTGCTGGAGTTGGTCTTGGTGGTGGAGAAGTCCTCGGTCTGCACCACGGCGTCGCTGGTCTTCCTGGGGCCGGGGCGCTGCTCCTCCGCGGCGCTCACCAGCGGCAGGGCGGAGGACGGCAGCGTGCTCTTGAGGATGTGCGGGATGTCCTCGTCCCGGATGCGGCGCCACGTGCCCTTCATCATCATCATCGGCGGCTTCTCTGCCGCCCCCCCGGGCACCTCGCCGGGCTTCCGCCGCCGCGCCGAGGCCTCGGAGCAGGCGGAGAGGACGGAGGACGGGCTGCCGGTCCTGCGCGCCACGCTGATGTTGGGCGAGGACGAGTACCTCTTGAAGGGCTCGGGGACACCCGTCTTCACCGGCAGCTGCGACGGGCTCTCGGAGCTGGTCCTGCGCGGGGGCTTGGGCGCGGGGGGGGCTTTGCAGCCAGGCTGCGCCCTGGGGACCTGCGGCCGCGGTCCGGGTGCCGCCGGCTTGGCCGCCTTCAGCTCCTCGCAGCGGGACGAGCAGAGGAAGACGGCGGGGAGGGCGGCCCGGCTGCGCTGCGGGGACGCGCCGCGGGCCAGCGAGGCCACCGAGGCGGCCGGGGAGAGCTCGGCGCGGTGCCGCAGCAGCAGGCTGGAGGACTCCTTGATGAAGGTGAGCTGCCGCAGGAAGCCGGAGCGGTCCGAGTCGCTGCCGCTGGAGCGGGCGGACGACATCCGCACCAGGTTGAGCCGGCCGCCCCCCGGCCCCCCCGGCCCCCCGCCCTTGGCCTTGCTGCTGCCCTCCTGCTCCTCCAGCACCGGCATGGCCGCGCGGCTCGGCAGCACCTTCTTGCTGGGCTTCTGCATGAAGGGGATGCGGACGGGCGACTTCTGTGTCTTGTGCTGCTTGGGGGCTGCGGATTTGGGGGCCGGGGCTTTGCTGGGGGGGCCAGGCGGGGAGGGCAAGCCGCCTGCCTTGCCCGCCAGCGCGGGGCCCTGCTTGGCGAGCTGGGAGGGCGACGGCAGCTTCTTGGGGGCGTGCTGTGAAGGGGTGGAGGTGCGGGACGAGCCCGAGGAGGGCGGCCCCTTGCCGATGCGGGCGGGCGGCGTGGTGCTGCGCTTGGGCAGCGCCAGGTCCCCCGTTTCGGGCGGCTTCCCCAGCCGGTGCAGGCTGCGCGAGCGCTGCTGGCTCAGGGTCAGGTTCTTGGCTGCCGGCGCCTGGGGCTTGGCCGCGGGGGCTTTTTTCGGGGTGGCGCGTGGGCTGGGGGCGTCCTTGGCCAGGCTGGGCATGTAGATCACGGTCCTGCCGCGGAAGACCACGGGCAGGTTGGGCACAGGCTTTGTCGGGGCCGAGCTCCTCTCCACCCTGGCACTGCCGCTGCCCACGGGACGCGCGCCCGGAGCCTTCTTCCCCTCCCCGCAGCTCTTGGCGTGCTCCCTCCTCTCCGCCTCCCGTCCGGCCGCACTCCCGGCCCGTTTCTTCTCCGTCCTGTCCAGAGAGAGCTGCAGCGTGGACCCGACCGAGAGCCCCGAGACGAAGGAGAGGATGGAGTCAGACTCCGAGGATGGCTCCCGCGACAGCGACGCCGCAGCCTGGTGCAGCCAGGTGACGATGGAGTTGGCGCCCTCCTGGATCGCCTCCCACTCCACGCTGTCCAGGTCCGAGCCCCCATCCGAGCCCCCATCCTCGGGGCGATGCCTGGCCTCCGCCTTGCGCTCCCTCCCGCTGCTGCCCTTCAGCTTCAGCTTGCGCTCCGCCGTCCTCCGGCGCGCCGAGGGCCGCCGGCGCTTTGGCATGGCCGAGCCGATGCACTTCTGCAGCAGGTCGTCCTCCGAGTTGAGGCTGGGGGAGCTGCCCCGCACCCTGCCCGCTGCCACTGCAGGGCGCTGCCGGGGGGCCGTGCCGCAGGGCTGGCCTCGTTCCTCGCCTTCGGAGGGGTTGGCGTCGCTCAGGGAGCTCATGGAGGAGCTGAGCGAGTAGCACGGCGGCGTCTCATCGGCGATCAGGTTGTTCTGCAGCTTGGCCTTTGCCTTGGCCAGCCGGGCGCCGGGCTCGGGCTCCTTCCTGGGCACGGAGCCGCCGCAGCGCTCCCTGCGGGGTGCCCGGCTGGGCTGGGTTCTGCTGCCAGGCACCTCCCTGCCCGCCTGGGGCTCGTCTGAGTCGTGCTCATAGAAGCAGTAGACGGCCTCCTCTGTCGGCGTGGTGTGGCACAGCGACTGGAAGGCCACCCCGCCACGGTCCCCGTCCTCCCGTGGCGCATCCTTCCTCCCGGGCAGGCTGCGGGGCCGGGCACTGGGGCTGCTGCTCCTCTCCACCTCCAGCTCCGTCCTGGGTGGAGGCTGGCCCCGCTTCCCCTCCACACCTTGGCCTCTGCTCGGCTGCACGGGGCTGGTCCTGCTTGAGCCCGCTCTGCCCTTGCAGGCTGAGCTCGCCCGGGTGGGCGCCGAGCTGCCCGAGGTGGATCTGCGGGCTGGCGAGGCCACGGCCACGGCCTCTCGCCTCCTCCCCGTGCCCCGGGGAGGCTCAGCCTCCTCCTTGGGGCAGCGCAGGGTCTCGTCGCTCAGCGAGGCGGCGCTGGAGAAGTTGACGGGGGTCCCTTCCGCCGAGTCGGTGAAGGAGTCGTCGTCCTTGTAGAGGTCCCGGGTGGAGGCACGCAGGTGCTTGGGGACGGCCGGGTGGGTGGGGGCGGGCACCAGCATGTAGACGGGGACGTGGACGGGCTTCTTGGTCTGCGGGTGCAGGACCTGGCCGGAGAGCAGGGAGGTCTTCACCTTGCGGAAGCGGGAGGGCATGGCGGAGTTGATGCACTCCTTCAGGATCTCGATGTCGTCGTCGGAAGCGGGCTCGGGGCGCTCGGCCCGCCGCCTGCCCTCCAGGTAGCGCTCCTCCCGCCGCTCCTCCCGCTTCTCGTGCGCCACGAAGTTCAGGCTGTTCTTCTCCGGGAAGGTGGGCATCAGCTTGAGCTCCACGTCCTTCTGCACGTAGTGCTCGTGGAGGGGCAGGGCGCTCAGGCTGGAGGCGCAGGAGAAGTTCTCGTTGGGTTTCTCCACTGTGAAATAGACCATGGAGTCCAGGTCCTGGGGCAGCTGGAAGCGCTCCTTGAAGTCGGTGATCTCCATGAACTTCTTGACGTTGTTCTCCCACTGAATGTTGAACTGGCTGGTCTCTTTCTCCGGCTGGCAGCCCAGCTCGAAGAGCGGCGTCTTGCTGCGGCTGGGCGGCATGGTCTGCCCGGGGCTGTCGGGCAGCTCGCTGGGACTGATGGTGCCGCTGATCATCTCGCTGCAGGGGTCGCTCTGGATGGAGCTGGCGATGGACGGGCTCTCGAAGCTGCCCAGGGAGCTGACGGAGCTGCAGCGGCTCATGACCAGCGGAGTCTCCTGGATGTAGTTCTCCGAGGAGCTGGAGGGCGTGTGGTCCTCCTGGCGTGAGGGGGACGACTCCCGCAGGAAGACCTTGTCTCTTTTCGGGAAGGGGATGGTGATGGGCTGGGACATCCCCACTGCCGCAGCCGGACCCAGATCTGCCTTCTCCTTCTCCTGCCTCTCATCCTCAGCTTCCCCGTCCCCATCCTCCATCTCCAGGATCTCCAGCGAGGAGTCGCTGTCGAGGTCATTCTCGCTGTGGCTCTGCCCGTCCAGCACGTTGTCGGCCGAGGAGAGGGAGGAGAGGGAGCTGCAGCGGGAGAAGCAGATGGGGGTGTCTTCCACCGAGTACTTCTGCACCGACTCCTGCTCCGCCGCGGCCGGCGGCTGGGCCGACAGCTTCTCGGGGATCTTGCTGAGGGTCTCGGCTGTCTGCAGGAGCGCGGGGGGCAGCCAGGCTTGCTTTCGGCCCAGGAGCGAGGAGTGGTGGCCAGCAACCGAGCTGCTCTTGGCCAGGCTCTCGAGCAGGGGCACGTGCTGGTACGAGGGCGAGAGCTTGATGGTGGGGACCTGCGGGTCGGGGGAGAGCTTGCTGCCCGCTTCCTTCTTCCTCTCTGGCTCCCTGTCCAGCGCCTTGGGGCTGGGGAAAGTCACCGTCTTCTTGCCCCGTTCGGGCAGCTCCCTCTGCTCGGGCTTATCCGGCTCAGCCTTGAGCGCAGGGGGCTCGGGCTTGCTGCCCAGGATGCTCTTGAGGTCGAGCCTGCTGGGCCGCTTCTGGTAGCGCTGCAGCTCGTCCCGGTAGTCGAGGAAAGACGCCCTGGTGCAGGGCTTCATGTGCTCCTTGGTGCAGTAGCCGTCGCTGGTGCTGCCGCTGTTGAGGCTGTCGTTGGACAGGCTGGTGTACGCCGTCTTCAGCCGCAGCAGCGCGCGCGCCCGGCTCAGGCTCTCGCGCTTGGCGAAGCCGCTGGTGTCGGAGAGGCGGCAGGGCGAGCAGGATTGGGCCCGCGCCTCCTGCGCCTCCTCGGGGCCGTACTGCCAGTCCAGGCAGTGGTCCTCGGAGCTGAGGCTGAAGCTGTCGTCCGACGACGTGTGCATGGTGGAGATGTCTTCCACCAGCTTGTCGATCTTGGCCACCGTGCTGGAGATCTTGTTGGCCAGCTTCTCAGCGGCCAGCGAGACGTCGTCCTCCGGCAGCGGCAGCTTCTTGGGCTCGGCCGGCTTGCCGCTGTCGTCCTTCTCCGGCTCCGGGCAGCGCCTCTGCGCCAAAGCCCGGGGCAGCGCCTGCCCTTGGAGGAAGGAGGAGCCCAGGAACATGGAGAGCACGGAGGCGCTGGCCGTCTCCACGCCGGTGGAGATGTTGGGCACCTCATCATCATCAAAGCAGCCGGAATCGGAGGCGTAGTCCTTCACCAGGCTCTCCATGTGCCGCATCGGCTTCTTCGCGCTCTGGCTCTTCAGGCTCTGCTTCTCCATGGTGTCGAAGGTCTCAGCCAGGTGCTTGGCATCCAGCTCGGCCTCCAGGGCCTTCTGCTTGCGCATGTAGAGGGACGGCATGCAGGAGCCCGGCGAGACGATGGCGGCGTCCTTGTACTTGGGGGGCCGGTTGGTGAGCAGGTTGCGGAGGGCGGCCGCGCTGCCCATGGCGATCATCTTGTGCTTGGAGTGGATGAGGTTGCGCAGCATGCTGACCGCCCCCAGGTCCCACAGCAGCTCCTGGTCGCGGGGGCTGCGGGCGGACAGGTTCCAGAGCGTGCCGCAGGCGTTGCTGACGATGGTGAGGCTGTGCGAGCGCAGGTGCTGCAGCAGCGTCTGCAGGCAGTTGTGGTCCCGGAGCACCTGCCTGTGGGACGGGGGTTCCGGATATCAGGACGGTGAGCGTGACCCCCCCCCCCATCCCACCCCGTGCCTCCCTCCCGGCCCCTCACCTGTAGTCCTCCCGCGTGGCGATGAGGCTGGAGACGTTGCGGAGGATGCCGCCGCCGCTCTCGATGATGGCCAGCGAGTTGCTCTGGCACTTGTAGGTGAGGGTGCTCACCAGGAAGCCCAGGGCCCCCTCCACCCCGCAGATGGCGGCTTTGTTCTCCGTGCTGTGCGCCGACAGGTTCCAGAGCGCGCTCAGGACGCTCTTCAGCGTGGACTCCTGCCCGGGGAGGCGGCGTCAGCCCCGGCCGTGCCGCGGTGCCCGCTCCCACCCGTGCCGCTTCTCACCTTGGCCGCGTGCAGCGCGCACTGCGTCAGCCCCGCCACGCTGCCCACCTCCCGCAGCACCTTCTTGCTGTTGATGTCGGCCCTCCAGGAGAGGTTCCTCAGGATGCTCGAGACCACCTGGGAGGGCAGAGCGGGGTCCGTGGGCATGGGCACCATCCCCATAGCGGGCACCATCCCCGTGCCCCGAGGCGTCCCCGCCGGCGGCACCCACCTGGTGCAGCTCCTCGCTGTCGGAGGCCAGCTGGGCCACGATGGCCTCCATGCAGCCCCGGCGGGCGCAGAGCGTTGCCTGCGGTGAGGATGAGCGCGGTGAGTGCCATGCTGCCCCGGCCCCACTCCCCGCCCCGCTGCCCCCCCGCAGACCTTGTTGACCACGTCCCCGAAGGTGAGGTTGGTGAGTGCCATGCCCGCATAGCGCCGCAGCGCCAGGTTCAGGGGGTCGCTCGTCATCTTGTGCATCTCGTAGTCCACCTGCAGCAGCTCGGCCACCGCCTGCAGCCCGCCTGGGGGATGGACGGGACACGGGGTGAGCCAAGCCAGCCCCCCCCCCCCCCAGACTCCCCCCTCCCCAGCACTGCTGCTTTTACCCCCGTCCCGCCCCGCGCTCACCCAGCTCGTTCATGGCCCGCCGGTACTCCTCGTCGAAGGACAGCTTCATGATGGCACAGGTGGCCTGGCAGATCTGGGGCTCGATGGGCACCGGCGCTGCGGGGAGAGCGGGGGTGAGCCGGGGGGGGCTGCCTGGGGGGGGCCGACACACACCGACAGCCGCCTCCATCCCCTCCTCCCCCGGCACACACCGACACGTGTGGCTGCGTGCACCACACGCCTGTTCACACCCGTACACGTGCACTCACCCCATCCGGCCCCGCGCAGCCCCGTACCCGCGCTGCCCTCCGGCCCCTTGCCCCCGTCCCTGCTCTGCATCTGCAGCCAGTCCCAGCAGGTCTCCGAGTAGGAGCGGATCTGCTCCAGCACGTGCAGCACCCGCATCTCCTTCTTGGCCTGCCCCTCGTCGGGCTGCGAGAAGACGATGTTGTGCAGGGCGGCGTTGGCGCGCATGCGGGCGTCCTTGGCGCCGGCGGGGCTCTCGGGGGGGCCCGGCTCGCGGTCGGTGTCGTGCAGGATCTGGATGAGCAGGGGCAGGCAGCCCGATTTGCGCATGGCCAGGCAGCTCTCCTGCGAGCTGGACATGGCCAGCAGCGTGCGGGACATGTCGTCCTTGTCCCGCGTGGCCAGCATGGACAGGAGCCAGAAGACCACCTCCACCTGCGTGTGCATGGGGGGGGGGGGGGTGTCAGGTCAGGAGCTGCCACGGCCCCCCCCCAGCTCCCCCCAGCACGGCCGCCCCTCACCTTGCTGCTGCCCCCGTCCTCGGGGTGGGTCGGGATCTCCATGGTGCCGTCCCCCTCTGTGCCCGGCAGCTTCCCGCAGAGCTGCAGAGGCCGGGGGGGGGTGAGGGGGGGTTTCAGCGCTGCCCTCACCCCCCCAACACCCCTGCTTGCCCGTGCCACCCTCCCTGTGGGCTGGGTGCTCTTCAGGACCCGAATTGTGCCATTAGATCCGGCAGCATTGCCAGGACACGGCACCTTCCTCAGCGCCACGGGTGGATTTTCTGAGCTGGGATCGGGGCTGAGCCGGGAGCGCTGCCACGAGAACGGGCTCGGGGAAGGGAAAAGGGCGGGCGAGGACAGCGGGCGGGCGGCGGGGGCTGGCGATGGGGGTGGGGGGTGTCCGAGTGGGGCTGGATGGGGCGGTGGAGGGACTGGGGGCAGTGGTGGGACTGGGGGCAGTGGTGGGACTGGGGGCAGTGGTGGGATGGGGCTGATGGAGGGATGGGGGCGGTGGAGGGATGGGGCTGATGGAGGGATGAAGGTGATGGAGGAAGGGAGGCTGATGGAGGCTGATGGAGGCTGATGGAGGAGGGATGGAGGCTGACGGAGGGATGGGGGCGGTGGGGGCCGGGGGCGGTGGCGGTGGCGGGGTGCCTGTGCCCGCCCCGGTGGCTCGGCCGCTGGCAGACGCTGCGGGAGCTCGGCGGGCGCCCGCCGCCGCCGCTCGTGGCCTACTTCTCGTCTCCATGGCAACTGCCCATTTCGGTGCCCGAGTCACACAAAGCCCTGCCTGTGCCTTCGCACGGCCGCCGATGGGGACAGGGACGGGGACAACGGTGGGGAGGCTGCGCCCAGACCCCCCCCCCAGCGCCCAGCCCCGGGGAACCGGGGCCGGACCCCGCTGCGGACCCCCCCCAGCCCCGTCCCCGCTACCTGCGGCTCCGGCTGCTGCACCTTGTCCTGCGCCTCCATGAGCTCCTTGTCGATCTGCTCCAGCCGGGAGGCGCGGATCTGGGGGGGCAAAGCGGGGGTCAGCGAGGGCCGGGACCCCCCCCCACCCCGGATCCCCCCCCGGCACCCCCAGGGCAGGCACGGGGCTGGGTGAGAGCCCAGAGCCGGGGGGCAAGGCTGCAAAAAGCGGGGTGCGAGGGGGCACGAGGGTGCGTGGGGCCGGGTGTCAGGGTGCATGGGCTTGGTGTAAGGGTGTATAGGGCTGGTGCAAGGGCGCGTGGGGCTCAGGACCAGGATGCGTGGGGCTGGGGCAACAATGCCCAGGGCTAGGTGCAAGGCTGCGGGGATGGGGGGGATTTTACAAGGCTTGGGTCAAGGGTGCCCGGAGCAGGGGTGGGCAGGGGGGGGTGGGCAGGGGTTTGTGAAGCCCCCCCCGGGTGCAGGACAGGAGGTAGGAGGAGGCCAGGCCCCCACCTGGGCCCGCTGCACCATCTCATCGGCCGTCCCGAAGCGCTCCTCCATCAGCGCGCGGATGTGCTGCGCCTCGAACTCCAGCTGCTGCCGGATGAGGTCCATCTGCATGGAGAACTGGGGGGGGGGGCGGGGGAAGGAGCACAGGGTGGGGGATTTTTTTTATTTATTTTATTTTTTTTCGGGGGGGAGGACCCCCCCCTGCACCCCCTGGTTGGGTTGGGTGGGGGGGGGTCCCCACGCACCGTCTCCACGTGGGGCAGCTCGTCCAGGCGCTTGGAGAGGCTCTGCAGCTGGGCGTAGTACCACACCTTCTCCTTCTCCTCCTTCTCGATCTCGCCCAGCAAAAAACATCTGGGGAGGGGGGGCACAGCCCCGGTCAGCGGGGACAGCCTCCCCCCAGCCCCCGGCCGGCCCTATGCCCCCCCCAGACCCCCACCCCCGGGGCCCTCACCTCTCCCGGTCGAGCTCCTCCAGCAGCCGCAGGGTGGCCCGGCCGAGGTCCCCGACGCTGTCCCTGTCCCTGCAGGGCGCCGTGTGCCGCGGGCTCTCCTCCCCGGCCCCCGCCGCCTCGGGGAACTTGAGGTTGTAGAGGCTGCTGATGTCCAGCTGCAGGGCTGGGGACGGCGACGGCGGCGTGACGGCCAGCTCGGCCCCCTGCCCCCACCCCCCCCGAAGCCCCCCGTAGCCCCCCCCCCATCACCTTTCAGCTGCTCCAGCACCTCCGTCTGCCCCGAGGACACCATCACCCGCGCCTCCTGCTCCAGCTTCCCCTGCAGGTGCTTCAGGACCTCCTGAAGGACACGAGGGAGGCGGAGGGAAGCCACCGACGGGCCCCTTCCCGTGGTGCAGGTGCCCCCAGCTCCCCCCCCCACCTTGAAGCCCCCCCCCCCCCAGGCTCACCTTCATGTCCGAGGTCTCATTCTCCAGCTTGGAGAGGTGGTGGGAGTTGTCCTCCAGCTCCCGCCGCAGGTGGGTGTTCTCCTTGCGCAGCGCCTCCACCTGCCGCACCAGCTGGTCGTACGAGGCGATGGAGCCGGACATCTTCAGCTCCTCCAGCGCCTGGGGGGCCCGGGGGGGGGGACAGTGAAAATGGGCTGGGGCAGCACCCCCCGGGGTGCTCCCTGATCCCGGCCCCCCCGGCACCTGCGGTGCCCGGGTTGGAGCCGGTGCCGTGGGGCAGGGTCCACCCCCCCTGGTGCCCCCCCCCCATCTCCCCACAGGGGACGTCCCCAGCGCAAGGACCCAGCCCGGCCCCCCCCCCCCCCCAAGCCCCTGCCTGATTTCCACCCTCGCAGCAGCTCCAGCTCGCCGCTCCCTTTGTCTCTCTTTTGTCTTCTCCTTTTCTGCCGATTTCCCCGCTTTGTTCCCACCCGCGGCACCGCCAGCCCCGGGCCCCCCAGCAAGCGGCACCCCCGGCCCCGCCGTGCCCCCCCCCCCCCGGGCTCCATCCGTGCCCCTTTGGCCACGCTGGGCCCCCCCCAGCCTCCTCCTGCCCTGCTGGGGTTGCCCCTCGCACCTGCTGGGGGGGGCACACCCGGTGCAAGTGGGTATGGGGGGGATGGGGAGGGGGATGGGGACGGGGATGGGGACAGGGATGGGGATGGGGATGGGGACAGGGATGGCCCCCCCCCCCCCCGCCACCCACCCCATGGGTCCGGCTGGCGGCAGCCCCACACCGCCTTCATCAGCACCACGGGTGTGCACGGGGGTGTGCATGGGGGTGTGCAAACAGGGGGTGCATGGGCGGGGGGGGGGGGGGAGGATCCATCCCATTGCGCACCCCCCCCACACTTGTCCCCCCCCCCGCACGCCCGCAGCACTGGGGCAGGATCGGTCCCGCTGCGGGGCCAGGGCCGGCGGCTGCCCGGGGCCGTGGCTGGGATCGATCCCAGCCTTTGTCCTTCCCCACCCGGAGCCCCCCCCCCCGTACCGCAGCTCGCCGGCACCCCAGGACCCCTCTGCCTCCACGGAGCACATTTTGGGGGGGGTCCCGCTCTGCACCGAGGCACCCCTGGGACCCTGCGCCCTCCCCAGGGCACCCCCGATGGTTCCCACCCCTCCCTTGTCTCCAGCAAAAGCCACCCCAAGCCGCTGGGGACCCCACAGCACCCTGCTCACGCTGTGTTGGGGCTGCCCTGGATCCCACCGGGAGACAAAGGCCCCAAAGACCCCCCCCACGCCTCCCCTGGGGGGGCAAATAACCCCTGGGGAGGGAAATAACCCCCAGGGAGGGCTGGGCGTGGGGCTGCGGGGTGTGGGGAGAGGGAGAGAGGGCAGGGGATGGGGGAGACGGATGAAGGACGGGGGTGGGAGGCAGGGGGATGAAGGAGGGAGGAGGAGGATGGAGGGAGGGGGATGAAGGAGGGAGGAGGATGATGGAGATGGGGGGATGAGGGAGGCAGGGGGAGGATGGAGGCAGGAAGATGAAGGAGGAAGGTGGAGAGAGGCAGGATGATGGAGGCAGGAGGATGAGGGAGGCACGAGGATGAGGGCAGCAGGAGGATGAAGGGGGAAAGAGGAGGATGGAGGCAGGGGGAGGATGGAGGCAGGGGGAGGATGGAGGCAGGGGGAGGATGGAGGCAGGGGGAGGATGGAGGCAGGAGCAGCTGCCAGACCTGGGCTGCAGGTGGGACAAGGCGGGATGGAAAACGGTGCCTGGTGGCTGCGGGATGGGCGCGGGGCATGGGGTGAGAACTGCGGGGTGGGAGCTGCGGGGTGGGAGCTGCGGGGTGGGAGCTGCGGGATGCGGAGCGGAGGCTGCGGGCCCAGCTCAGCCTCCCGTTGCCACAGTGACCGGCGATGATGGGGTGGTGCCGGGGGGGGGGGGGGGGTTCCAGGGTCCCTCCCCAGCACCCAGCAGGCGGGGATGGGGTTGGGGGGGGGGCCTCGTGCGGTGCCGGGGTGCCGAGTCCTGCTGCATTTGGGGTGGGCTGGGAGCCGGGGCTGCGGGCACCGCCCCCACCGCACAGCGGGGAAACTGAGGCACGGAGCGGCCCCTCCCCGGCACCCCCCCAGCTCTGCGGCGACAGCTTTGGCTTGGAGCAGGGGGGGTGGGGGAGCTGCTGGGGGCCGCAGCAGCCTGGGGGTCACTGCGGCTCCTTAGCGGGGTGGGGGGGGGGGCGTCCTGTGGGACCCCCCCCAGCTATAGGGGGGGGCTGGCGGTGCAGCCACAGGGCGGGGGCACCCCACCGGCCTCCGTCCCAGCTCCTGCTCCAGCTGGGGGGGGACTGGGGGGTGACAAGGGGGGGGTTGATGTGGGGATGGGGGGGGTCTGTGCCCTGGACTCACAGGACCCCCAGCAGCGCTGGCTGGGTGCAGCCGCTGGCGGCGGCGCTGGAGATCTGCAGCCTGCGGGGTGGGGCTGGCGGCACCTGCATTTGCGAAGCGTCTAGACACCGAGGGGGGGGCCGGGGCTGCAGAGTCTGGGGGGGGGGGGCCGGGGCTGCGGCTCCGCTCCCACAACCCACGCCCGGCACCGCGGCAGCCGCCGTACCCCCGGATCGGATCCGGTGTCCCCCCCGCAGCCCCCGGGGTGCTCAGGGGCCAGGATCTGGCCGGCGAAGGCTGAAGCTGGGGGGGGGGGGGGGGAAGCAGCAGCGCGGCGCACAGCACCGCACAGCACCGCACAGCACCACACTGCCCATTGCACTGCACCGCACAGCACCATGCCACACCGCACAGCACCGCACAGCACCACACTGCCCATTGCACAGCACTGCACAGCACCGCACTGCAGCGCATTGTCCATTGCACAGCACCACACTGCCCATTGCACTGCACTGCACAGCACCACGCCGCACCACACAGCACCACACAGCACCGCACAGCACCGCACAGCACCGCACTGCAGCGCATTGTCCATTGCACAGCACCGCCCCGCACAGCACCGCCCCGCATTGCCCATGGCACCGTGCCGCTCACCGTGCCGCGCATCCTTGGCCTGGGCAGAGCCGGGCGCGGCAGTCTGGGGGAGCTGGGTACCCCCCCCTGCACCCCCCCCGTACCCCCCCCTTTACCCCTGTACCCTCCAGCCCAGCGGCAGCACCAGAGGACACGGGGTGGGGGATACAAGGGGGGGGGGTCCCGGCCCTGCCATGCCCAGGGCCAGGAGCGCGGCCGCCCCAGCGCTGCAGCAGCCGCCCCCCCCCAGCAGAAGCCACATCTGAGCCCCCCAGCAGCTGCGGCCCCCGGCCGAGCCCCCCCGGGACGTTAACCAAACCGCGCTGTTGTCACCCGCTGATCGACCGCGCTGCGAGCACGGCCCAGGGGACCCCCCCCCAGCCACAGCAAACACCCCCCCGGGGGCCAGGCCTGCCCCTCGCACGCTGCGTCCTGCCCGGCTCCAAGGGGGGGCCTTGGGCATGGGGGGGGGGCAGGGGCTCATGGGGGGGGGGGGGGGGTCACCCATGGGTGTCCCTGCCCACGCACAGCATCGCCCCCCCCGGATGCTCCCACCCGTGTGCACACGCATGCAACCCCCCCCACACACACGTCTGCTGCATGCACACACGTCACCGTCAAATGCCGAGCTCTGCCCCCCCCTTGTGCCCCCCCCCCCAGCAGACACCCCAGGGCAGGGACCCCCCCAGGGCAGGGACCCCCCCAGGGCCGGACCCCCACCCAGCCAGCGCGTAGGGGCTGGGGGTGGGCGCTGGGGGCTGCAGGGCGCCCAGGGAGGGGCAGGGATTTTTTTTGGGGGGGGGGGGGTTGAGGGCGAGGATTTTAAGGATAGGACTGGGGGGGGACCTGGGGGGGGGGGGGATAGGTTTGGGGATGGGGGCGAGCCGATCGTGGGGCTCCGTGGGCTGATATTGGGAGATATGGGGGGGGGGGGCGCGATGCTGAGACCCCCCCCCCCGCCCGGTGATGAAGCCGATCGGTGCCCCCCCAAATTATCCGCGGGGGGGGGGGGGGAGATGAAAGCGGCATTGTCCGCGCTTTGTCCCCGCAGCCCCGACACCCCCCCCCCCGCCCCCCCCCGGCTCCGAGACCCCCCCCGGGATGGAGCCGAGCCCCCCCCCGAGGTGTGTGTGTGGGGGGGGGGGGGGGGTCGGTAGCAGGTGCCCCCCCCTACCTCATCCCCGGCGGAGGAGAAGGCGGCGCGGAGCAGGGCGAGGAGCCCCCGCAGCCCCATCCAGCCGCATCCCGGCCCCGCGCCCGCCGCGGCTGCGCCGCCCCCGCGCCCCCCCCCGGGCCGGGATTTTCCAGCGCACGCCGCCGTTAGATGGCAGCAGCCGGGGAGGCGCCCAGCGAGCCCCCCCCGCCCCCCGCGGGAGGCACACGCACACCCCAACACCCCCACGGTGGTCTCATCCCCCCCCCCCCCCCCCAAATGTGCCCCCCCCCCCCCCCCCGGCCTTCGCAGCCCACCCCAACCCCTGCGGGACCCCCGCGCCCGGGAGCGGGGCTGGTGGCGGGGAGACCCCGACCCGCGCCCCCCCCCCCCCCCGGCGGGAGCTGCCCAACACGGGGGGTGCGCAGCCCGGTGCCTGCCCCCTCCCCAAGGACGAAGGGTCCTGGGCGGCTCTGGGGGGACCCCACAACCCGCCCCGGCTCTGGACGAGCGGCGGGGACGAGCTGAAGCCCCCCCCCCCCCCCGTCCCCTGGGCAGGTGTCACGGTGCTGGAGGGGGGGGCTCCGGATCCCACCGGGGGTGGGGGCACAGCCCTGACCCCGGGGATGCTCCGGGCCCTGCGGTGCCGAGGCCTTACGGGGCAGAACCGCGGCTGCTCGGTCCCCGCACACCGGGAGGAGCCCGCGGCACTTCTGCCCGCTGCCGGTGCCGCTGCCGGTGCTGCTGCCGGTGCCGCCCGCCGGTGTCACCGGCGGCCACGAGGCGCCGAGCGGCGGGGCCGGTGCTGAGCCTCCCCCCGACCAACGCCCCAAGCCCCGGCGCCCCGAGCGGCAGGGCCGGCGGGGAGCAGGAGCAGGGAGCGCCCGGTGCCGCGGGTACGGCGGCGAGAAGGAAGCCCCCGGGGGGCTGCGCCGCGGGGGAGCCGCCCGCGAGCGCTCCCCGGGCAGCGGCCGGCAGAGGGGCGAGGGCTGGCGGGGGGCGGCAGGGACGGAGCAGGGCCCGGCCGCTCCCCGGCCCTGCTCCTGCCCGGCTGCCGGTGCCCGTTCCATCAGCGTCCGGCTGTCCTTCTGTCCCTCTGCGTGCGCGTTACCCCAGCCCGAAGACAAAAGGAAGGCCCCAGCTCTGGGGTCACGTCCCCGCCGCCTGCTCTGTCCCCATCCCGAGCAGCCCCCAGCCACCTCCAGCCCCCCCTTTCTGCCCTCCTTGCCTCAGTTTCCCCCAGGGCCAGGCAGGATCGGGCCCCTCCCGAAGGGCCGGGGCACTGCCTCCCACCCCAGGCCCCGCAGGGACCCGGCGCTGCCTCCCCGCCCCGGTTACAAAACGCCCACTGAAGCGGCCGCCACAGCGGCGCTGCCTTGAGAGAGGCTGCCAAAAGCCTTTGGCACCCCAAATTTAAGAGGAAAAGCAAATCAGCCTGGCTCCCAGCAGCCCGGGACATGCCCTCTGCCGTTTTCCCACAGGGGAGAGGAAAAGCAGGAGGCAGGGGAGCACCGGGGCCCCCCCACGGAGCTTCTCCTGCACGTCACCGCGCTCCTGGGGCTGTTCGAGCGCAGCCTGAAACGCCACAGCCAGGCGGGTGACATTTCATTCACCACTGCTCAGCAACTAGGGAACGTCATTAATCTGATGAACCCACGTAAAGAGCGGTGGGCGCCGGGCGTTTAGCAGAAATAGGGCCGGAGAATTGCGTAAAAAACAGTTTTCAGGAAAGTGGCACGGCGGGGGCGGGGGGGCTTCGCTGCTCAGCCGGGAACTGCACCAGGAGGGGAAGGCGCAGGACGCGTCCTCCACGAGGCCGCCGGCAGAGCAGAGGCAGCTGGGAGGAATTTCTTTATTTACACCTAGAAAAAGTTCCCCGAAGGTCTCATTTATTTCAGCGGAATGAACCTGGAGGAGTGGGTGGCACCAATACCGGGCCGGCCGTGCTTCACCGGCTTGTAGGTGATGGAGAACTCCCCCAGGTAGTGACCGATCATCTCGGGCTGCAAGAGAAGCAGAGGCAGGCGTTAGAGGCGAGGACCTGGGCCGGGCACACAGCACCGCCGCCGCCGCCACCTGCGTCCCCCTGGGCGCGCTCGGAGCCGCGTCTCCCCCCAGTCACCCCACGCAGCGGGCAGGGCACAGCCCGACCCTCCTCTCACTGCGCTGGCAGACGCCCCGAACGCATCCGGGTCTTCTGGCCCCAGTGTGGCGCAGAGCTCTGGAAACGCCGCGTGGGGAACAGGCTCTGCCCGAGGCGCTGCTGGGAGCAGGATCGGAGCTGAGCGAGGCAAGGAGCTCCCTCTGCCCCAGCGCACGGGCTGTGGGATCTTTTCTGTGTTTTTAGCTTGGCTTTAACACCTGGAACGGGGCTCCCAGAGAAAACGCAAGGTGTACGTTGGTGCGGCAGGTTATTCCATCCCAGCCCCCTTCATCCACACGGCAGGCAGGGAACCAGGCCGGGTGCAGCAGCCGCGGTGTTTCACTACTTCGAAGCTCCACCAACGCCTTGTGAGGCTCAGACGAGGCTCCTCTCAGCAGCACACCCCCAGAAGTGCTGCACGCTGCTCCGGGACCCTCCTCCAGGCCAAGCCGCGCTGGGAAACCCCAGCAGAACCTCACCACCGCCCTCAAACACAGGGCAGGACTACAGCCGTGTGAGGTTCTGCGTAACGCAGTGAATGGGTACGTTTATAGTGCTGGGCCAGGACCGGAGAGCAGAGCACGGACGTGGCAGCGAGGCTCACCTTGATCTCCACCTGGTTGAAGGTTTTGCCGTTGTAGACGCCGACCATGCTGCCCACCATCTCGGGGAGGATGATCATGTCCCGCAGGTGGGTCTTCACCACCTCGGGCTTCTCCATGGGCGGCGCCTCCTTCTTGGCCTTGCGCAGGCGCTTCAGCAGGGAGTGCTGCTTGCGGCGCAGCCCCCGGTTGAGGCGGCGGCGCTGGCGGGCGCTGTACAGCTGCATCAGCTGCTCGCTGGACGGACAGGCAGACAGACAGGCAGACAGTTAGTTCGGCCACCACACCCCACCGCAGCCCCCCCCCCCCGCCCCCAGCCCCGCACTCACTAGGACATGTCGAGGAGCTGGTCCAGGTCCACCCCCCTGTAGGTGAACTTCCTGAAGGTCCGCTTCTTCTTCTGCTCCACCTCCGCCTGCAGCCGGGAACGGGCCGGGGGTCAGCGCCGCGGGGACCCCCCCTCACCGCCCCCCCCCGGCCCTCCCCACACACCCCCACCCCTGCCCCGCCACGGCGGGCCCTAGGCCCAGCCCGGGGAATCCGGGTCCCGACAGGCTCTGGGAGGCCCGGCCCGGAGCCATCCCGCCCGCTGAGGACGAGGCCGGGTCCGCCCTGTCCGGTAGCAGCGTCCCGAGCCCCCCCGAGGCCGTCCCCGCGGAGGATGGCGGCGGATAGCACCGTCCGCCCCTCGGCCCGCACCCACCATCTTGGCCTGGTCGCCGCGGAAAGGGCCGGCCGCGCGCCGGAAGCGGCGGATCTCGCGAGAGCGGCGGGGAAGGGCGGAAGGGCGCCGAGCCCCGCCCCGCGCGGCGCTTCCGCCCTTACTGCCCTTAAAGGGGCCGCGGCCCCCGGGGGCCGTCAGGGGAGGGTCCCCTTGCTGCTGGCCTGCCCCAGCTGGAGGGGCTGGGACGCTCCCAGCGAGGCCGGCAGCAGGGAGGGCAGCACCACCCCAAATTCAGCAGCATTCACCCACGGGTCCGTGGACAAGCGCCGGTTCCTTGCCCGCATTCAGCTCGGCGCTGGCGTTACGCGGGGCGCGAGGGCCTGTGGTTACCGGCGGTGTAAGGATTTACGCTCACCTGCAGAAGCCGGCTCGGGGCAGAAGGCAGCACCGGCACCCAAAAGCTTTATCCGGGCAGGCTGAGCAGCCATTCGAGGTCTCCTTCCTGTTCCGAAGCGACGCGGTTCGCCTCGCGCCATTGTCCGCGGTGCGTTTGGCCCAGCAGCGCTGCAAGCCGGGCGCTGAGAAGTCAAAGCAGCCCCGCCGCAGCGAAGGCAGAGCACGGGGTTATGGGCGCAGGGACCCTAAAACCACTTCTGGGCTGGCGTGGGAGCAGCTGAGCAAGGAGCCGAGCCAGCAGGAGTCACAGCGCGTGGAACGGGGACAAGCCAGGGAAGCTCGCAGCTACGAAATAAAAACCGCTGAGCTCATCGAAATCCTTCCCGGGGCACCCCAGTGCCACGCTGCTGCACCCCAACGGGCCCTGCATTTCAACCGGTGCTGAGCGAAGGCTTTTCGGCAGGAGCAGAAGCGGCCTCTGAGCTCACAGCAGAGCACTGTCCGCTCCCGAGGAGTTAAACCCCAAAAACAGCGATTTTGGGCAGAGAGGACTAACGAGCAGGCACACACCCAGCAGTGCGCAGACCCTGTGCCAGGGTTCTTCGGACAGAGGTGCATTCAACAGAGCTGCCAAAAAAAAGAAAAAAAAAAAGCCCCAAGCGATGAGCACCTGGACAGGATGAGCACCAGGGACCTAAGCTAGCATTTGGGAAGAGGCCCTTGGAAAGCCCCATCTGATTTGGACACGGCTGGTTTGGACAGCGCAGCGTGCCTCAGCCCCACGTGTGGAAGTGCAGATGGCACCGAGGATGTTTCCTGCTTGTACCTACAACTAATTTCACAACATGATGCTCATTTGGCCTGTTAGGGCAGTTCATTTAAATGGGGTTAGGCTCACGGGGAACGGGACGAGCATTGCAGCGCTACTCCTGAAGACCCAGACCAGTTAGGGACACCAACCCACAGAGATGGCCGCAAACCCACATTTTACCCACTTGGTGCTGGGCTCAGCAGCTGCAGAGGAAATCCCAAGGGAGGACGTCCCTGGTGAAAAGATTTCCAAAGGAGACCAGCGACTGGAGGCAGCAGGAGCACCGAGAGCAGGCCTCTCGCTGTGTCAACAAAGAAACTGAGAACGTGACCTCTGAGTCAGCACCAAGAGGGCATTTTGCCCCAGTTACCTCCACATTTCAGCTGAGGGGCATTTTCCTGGAGGTGGACAAATCCAGACACCTCCTCATGCTGCTCGCAGCTTGTAAGGATGTTTTTTTTTTTTTAATGGTGCCTTGCAACTCAAGGTCAGAGGGACAGCCGCATTCAGCCGAAGCCTATCGCAGCTACAAACACGCGAACGAGCGAACACGCACAGCTGATTCTCTTCTGACCAGGGTAAAAGTTGTGTGGCACGAAGGATTACTGCTCACATCCCACTGCTGGTAGTGTAACAGTCCCTTGAGGCACAGCGTAAGCCTGTATGCCGATGTCAAGGCAAGATTTTTCAAGGCCGCCAATTGATTTCTCATGAAAACACAAATTCACAAGAAACTTTTTTGTAAAAAGAAAAAAAAAATGGAGACAGGCTTGTGTTTCTAATCCAAATGTACTTCTCTTTATTCAAACCAGGGGTAATCACTGGTTAGTGCAAAATGCACCTAAACCTTTTGCCTGAGGGAAATCTACATCTTAACAAGGCCTCCGTTAACCCCTAATGAAATCCACAGAGGATTTGAAAGAGTTTGAAGCACAGACCTAACGCTGCGCTTCCTAAGTGACTCTGTGCGTCAACAAGTCTGCACCTGCCTTGTTACCAGTTCTACACCGTCAGGTAACAACAGCAAAATACACTCAGTAGATTTCTTTTTAACTCCCAGAGTTTCTGAACCATCCGCCCCACCGCTAATGTCAGGAGTAAGGGGGTTGCAGCTCGCCCTCACTTCCAACAGTGCTAACGGAAACCCTGTTTTAAATTAAAAAATAAGCCAGCATACATAGTAGAAAATTTCTCTTAAAAATTTCACAATCTGTAAATGTATATATTTTTTTTTCTTTTAAACATAAAAGTTTACAATATACGGTAAAACAAAGGCTCAGGAAAAATAATTTCAAAAAAAAGAAACCTGAAGTTTTTGAATTAAAGCTGAAGACATTTTTAAAACCCTGTAGTTTGAACCAGTGACATTTTCTTTATTTGTGCTGATGGGTTAGAGAAAGGAAAATATTTAAAAACTGCAGTCCAAACACCCACAGCGTTGCCTTCAGAAGCCATCTCCCCCACCCCCCAAAAAAATGTTGTTAGGTTTTTCTTCCATCAAGTATGTGATTGTCACAAGTTCAGAAGTCTGGGGCTCCTGGGCTCGGCTGGTCCCAGGCCCCCCGTGGGGACAGAACTCCCTGATTGCCAGCCCACGCTAGCGCCTGTAGGGGTGAAATCCTTGCACGTTGTGGTTCTGTCCTCGTCCGAACCCGCTTCCTCCTGCAGGTGGGCCACTGGATGGTTGCACCGAGGGGCCTCCGTAGGGAGGGGGTTGCTGGCTGGGATCAGAGAAACCTTGTCCAAAACCACTCAAGTCTTGTCCATACCCTGGGGAGAAGGGGAAAAGGCAGCAGTCAGCTTCCAGCGTCGTTCACGCGCGCGGAGCAGCAGAGGTGCAAATTCAAAACCTGACGCCGCTCCCTCCCCCCACGCAGCCCCTGGAACACGAGCCCTTCGATCTAACACGGTGAGATAAGCAGCTGCTTTCAGTTCTTCACGTTATCTGCCTCCCGGTACAGAAGGACCAGGTTAAAGCAGAACCGAGGAGGCGCGCAGAGGTGGCAGGTTTCACTTTTGAGGTAATCCTGCCCAGCCAGCAGGTAAGGCTCTCACACTGCCGCTGTTCAGAAGCTTCAGGTGGCTCGCTGGCAGGCTGGCAGTTCATTCTGAGTAGCGTTTTTTTTTTAAATTTCGTTTTTGTTTTGCTAAAAGCTAGCGCTGTCAGGTTCAGCAGAGATGAAGATGCAGCGAGGAAGTCTTCCTGGCATCTCACGGCTATTAAACGGCAGCACCTCTGACTGATGGCGGAGAGCTTTTAGAGCCTCGCTTTGCAAAGGCAACTTCATCTTCCCTGAACAGTCAAAAACTTCTGCTGCTGAAAAGACACGCTGGAGAAGATGCTTCAAAAAAAAAAAAAAAGCACTGCTGCCTGAATGTGTGTTTTAGTTAACTGGCCTCTTTCAAGAAATGCTCAGTTCCTAAAATTGAGACTGAAACACGAGGGGGCAAAGCTAGCAGAGCAGGATCCCAAAGGCTGCGACCGCTCCACCCGTTACAGACTGCGTAAGGGAACCTAACTCAGAAACAACTGACATGCTTCCCCTAAGGCTCATCACACGAACAGGCTGACGTCTGCTTGTTGCAAGTTCAAAAATCCAGTTCCACTTCAAAACCTGCCCCCCAGTGCTTGCTGCTGCAGATGCTGATGAACGCTTTCACCCAGCTGAAGATCAGCAGCAGCGAACGACACAGCAGGTCCCCACGTCCCCTAAACACCACCTGCATCACAGCTTGGGGAGGTTTAAGCCTGAAAGGCCGCTCAACTGCAGCGCACACGAATGCGTGCAGGAAATTAGTATTTTTATTAATATTTATCCTGTTCTTCCTCAGCCTGCAGAACTCAACGCTCCCCTCCTGCTGCTCAGCGAGGCTACGACCACTGCCCTGCACAGCGCCCGCACCAAAGCCCAGATTTGGGCTGGGCAGAAACTGGGAATAGGGACAAAGGGCGGAGATGAAAAGCCTTGCTGGAATTCTTGCTGCCAGTGCGAGGGAGAACTAGATGTGAATTAAGAACGCTGAGAAACTAAGAAATTTAATAAAAGTTCCCTTAATTAAATACAACTCAATCATAACAGCGGCATCAGCGCAAGCCTCAGCTATAAAAGATGGTATTAAGAACCCTAATTGCTCGGTACATTTCTGCAGTTCTGCTTCTCCCTGTGCAGGCTTAAAGCAGGTTTAACTCTCTTAATCCCAAACAAAGTCTCTTAGCATGTCTTCAGTATTTCAATTTCAAGCTCTGCCTGTCTCTCAGGACTTGCAACTGCTAATGAGCCTTAAAACACATCTATCACAAGGCTTCTATTAGCTAAAAATGCTAATCCAGGCTTTTTTTCATACCGAGATAAGCAGACTACCAAAAATACAATTTAATTGTTTGCCAAGGGGCGAGGCTCAGAAGGAAAGAAAATGAAGTTACTCTCACTGTACAGCGCAGTGTCAGAGCATTCAGTGGGGGAAACCACAGCTCTCCATTTGTTTATCAAAAAGGAAGCCTCCAGCACGCAGCTGAGCAGCCAGACACGGAAGTGCGCGTTGTCTTCCCTCGCTGTGGCTCCTGCTGCAGCTCTCAGCTTGCACCAGCACCTCACCGTGAAGAAACACACAGCTCACCTGCCCTTCCAGAGGGCTCTGCTTTCTAAACGAGCCGTGCCAAGCTTTATGGTCTCAATCTCTGGCTTGCGGAACCTGAGCTCTGTTCGGTTACACGAGATAAAGTGTCGCCAGCGCAGCAGCTTGGGAAGCAATCAGCAGCGTCATTCGTATTTCAGTCGTGAGTCCTCCCTCCGAGCTAACAGAAGTGTTTTGCCCTTACTTGCCCAAGTAAACATTTGAGCCACGTTGTTCCCCCCACCCCCTTAGGAGAGACCCTGCAAGAAACAAAAGTTAGTTTCCCCGAGGCAGACATATCAAGAGCATTGGTTGTAAATAGGCACCACCTACCTAGATCTCTCACTGCTCAGCCTGACCATAAGAGTGTAAACAAAGTATTGGCGCGTAGCCTGAAGGGTCTTGAGAATAGGTACCCAGCCCTAGTAAGAAATGAGGAGACCAGGGTGACGAACCCCGAGAGAGCCCTGTGCAGAGATAATTTTTCAGGGTGAGGGAGACACACCCGTGTTAGCGTTTAATTTACTCGTGTTTACATTCACCCCGGCTGTAAACATCGCAGCATTTAAGATGCTGTCAAGCCAGGACAAATCTGAAAATGCCACAACGATTAGATAACTCAGCGCCTCTTTAAAGCCCATAAGCCTTATGCATTTACGTAAATACATGCAGATCAGCGAGGCTGCCTATTGTACAGCAGTGCTGCTCGCTAATTTGCAAACACAAGAAGAGCCGAAGCTCTTTTAAAAAGTTTAAAAGATTTTACAGGTAGCTTTACGGACAGGTGGATGACTGCTGCACATTAAACACCTCTTTCTCTGTTAGCACTTGTGCTCGTAACAGATTTCAAGCTAAGAAACCACTCAAGGTGAGAGACCACCTTCAGTTGTGCCTTAAACCAACCTTCTTAGCCTCCTTCCTCAAACCGCAGTACCACACACCTTTTCCTCCCTCCTCCCTCCCCACCCAACACTCTTAGAGACTAATTAGAAGCACTTTAAATATTTCCCTGGGAAATAGGCTTCCTAGAATATACAAGAGGCGAGTGGCACCACACACACCAAATAGAGGAACCCCCACAACGTTGGAAAACAGATTCTTCCTAGACTTCTGAAACACCACAAATGTTGGCTTCCCGCAGAATGTAAATGATTATGCGTGGCTCTGTATTTTATTTAGTAGGGTCCACCCCCTCTCAAAAGGGATCTGCAAAGAGACAAGTTCTTGCAAGACAAGAAAACCTTCCTCTTGAGTCACAAGGGCAAAGCTTTCTCTGACAGCAACTGTGTTTAGAACAAATTTAAAACATTTCAAGTTCATCAACATGAGAACATCTGCTTGCTTTACAAATGCACCTGGAAGGCTAATCTTCCGTGTTTTTTTAAACACATTTTGCATTTTTGGAACTTCAAATAGTATCTATTCAAATAACTTTATGAACTGTTTATTACATAAAAGTTTCCGCAGGCACTTTAAATAAAACAGTCAGGCATACGCTAACACATGGAGAATCTGTCCAAGAGTGGAGCAGTAGCCTTAATCCATGGACCTACTGCATGCAAAAAACTGACTGCAGAAGTGGAAGACCACCAATTCCTTCATCTTCAGAAAAAGGAGTATGCCACGGACAGGTCTTGGGGACGACACTGATTAAAAGTAGGGCTGCGTGGAAGAGCAATGCGAAAACTCCATCTTAGTTTCCACAGAGAGGAGCACAAGCGCTTATCCAGGTGTAGTTTTGTTTTTATTTTGTTTGGTAGTACTGTCTGACTGGCTTAAAACCTGTTACACCAATGTCTTTCATCAGCTATCTCAAGCAGTTACTTATCCTACAGCACAAATTAGCACTGCGTAGGCATTACGTGCTTCTGACAAAACTACAGCTCGTGGTAAGGCAGGGAAGGAACAGGGGATGGGAGGAAAAAGCATGCAGATTGGATTTTAATACCCCATACTGCTTGCATCTCGATGCTATTCTTAAAGTCTATTCTCCGATCTGATCAAAGTCAGTTAAACAAAACAGTTGTCTACAAGCTGCATGAAGCTATTAGGGAGGAAAAAAAAAGTTTTAACTGCGGATTCAGGGAGAGAGCAAATCAGTGACTTATCCTGCTACTGCAGAGGTCTCTGAAGACTATCTCACAGGATACAAACGATGTCTAGAGCTGGTTAAGAAAATACCCGCTGGCTAGAATACCTGCTGGATGATTTAAGGATCCCTTGAGAGCTGGTGGCTGGCATTCCCCCCCTTGACAGAAGTGCCATCGGTGTTAGCAAACAGCTTCTGAACACTGACTTTGCACCCAAGTAGAAAAGCAAAGCAGGACGGGAAGAAGGATCAAGCTGAGTTTATTTTACATGCAGTTACTTACCAAATTGACTGTAAGGGAATTCTGGCTGAGCAGTTGGGGGTTTGCTCATGTCCTGAGTTGCCTGAGATGGTGGTGGTGGTGGTGGAAAAGCTAGTGGTGCTGCCCCCGGAGTGGCAGGTGGAGGGGGTACTCCAGGTGGGGCAAACTGGTCAGGTGGAGGAGGAGGAGCACCATAACCAAAACCTGAAACACAAGCAAAGTGCAATGTATGTGAAGACACAGGTCAACACCTCCCTGAATTCTTGCTTGGATTTAGTACAATGCACTTTTTTTTTTCAGTAACAGACTTGCAAGTATTTAAGTCAAAATGTTTTCTACTTGTAGCTGGCACACAGTAAAAACAACTTACATTGTAACACAGAAAATCTCACCCCAAAGGAAGATGGCAGCCACATCAGCAACCAACAAAGAGAATGTGTGATGGAGTAGGACTAGGCAGCAAGTTCTTTGTTTGTGCACGACCCGATGTGAGAAGGAAGCCATGTTACCACATTCAAGATCTTGGGGGTGGGGGGAGAAGGTGCGAAGGTATCTCAAGCAAATGGTTTCTTCTTTGGAGAAGAACCAACTCTGGGTCACTGCGTGGCATTTCCTACCTTTTTTAAAGCAAGTTTGTGACTAGACTTTTCAAAAGGCGGCCCGAGGGCGTAGATGTTCAAATCCTATTTACATTTCCAATGCCACTTGTGACCTTAATTCCTTAAGCTTCTCGAAAAATCCCAGCCTGCGTCTAGCCCAGGTCACCGTGCAATAATCTCTTAAGTTTTCTCACAGATGTCATAATAGAGGTACACAATGAAACTAGATTTGTTTAGCAACAGATATTTAAACTAGAGAACAGGCTATTACAGCACCCAAGAGAAAGCAACCCAGCTACCTGACAAAAATAGTTGATGACAACTCAGAATATACAATCTCGGCAGAGCATTTAAGGATGGATTTAAAAAGCGTAGGGGAAGCTCCAAGTCCAGAGAAAGATGAGCAGAAGCCAAACACTGAATTTGGTGATGGATTGCACTCAGACTCCCGAACGTCACTTACTAAATGGTGGAGGGGTGCCATAGCCCTGTGGAAATCCTTGCGGAGGTGGGAATCCCCCAGGAGGCGTAGAGACTATGTATGAGGTAAATGGTGGTGGCGGTGGAGGAGCTCCTCTGCCTGGAGGAGGTGGTCCGTATCCACCTAGAAAATTAACAGAAACAAAGAACTGAAGTGGCTCAGTAACGCAAAGTCTGCGTTCTCTAGGTGGGGTAGAGCTGTTTCCTCAATTTCAGATGCAGCCTCAGCCTTCTTTGAATTCTTACTTTGGGAAATACTTGTCCTCCAAGTATCCCTGCAGTAAATTGCATTTGAGAACGTAATTCCTTGATACCGCATTAGTGGAGTTGGCAGCACCGGGATGCATGTCAGCTCCCTTAACGGATTTGTTAACAACGCACTGTCGTCTTCATTCTTTAAGGACAAATTCAATCAAGCTTTTAAACATACAGGCTGTTAAACACTACAGAAATCCACAAATCACTGTGGATTCTTAAAGAAATTACAACCCCACTCAGCAGGATTTTTCTATTAAAATCAGTCCCATATAACGTACTTACCAATCGCCTGTCCAGCTGGCACCCACATCCCTAAAACAAAGCAAAAAAAGCAAGTTATACACTTATTGAAGCTGTTTACTATGAAACAGGAATGATTTAGAGAAAGTTTATCTTGATTTAGGCTCTGGAATAGACTAGATATCCTCCCAGTGTCCCTTACATTTCTTATGGTCAAAGAATTTTTTTTTTATGATCCAAGAAGTCTTAAAAGACTCTGAATTATTCAGCAAATAATGCAGAAACATGCAGCAGTCCTCAAACTGAAGTCAGATGGAGTGCTCAAAAACTGAGCACACCCAGCCAAGAAACTGCATTAGTATAAAAACCACCGACATACTGAGAATCACAGCAGACTACACATCCAAGGTATTTTAATACATTATCAGGTTTATCCTATTTATTTTTGAAGTTTTTCAACCATAAAAACATCTTCCGCGTTCGTTGCAGCATTAAGATAGAAAGATAAATGCATTTATGCTTTACACTAATCTTTCCAGTAGATCAGCTATCATTTTCTGTACAAATAACCACACTGAAAATAATCTCGTTTCTCAATTTGTGCAGTTGCAGATTAGCACATCTGTGCAGAATGTCAAAGCCTCAGCTGCAGCTTTCAAGTTAATAAGCACCATGGGGAAACAAGCAATCCCTCCGCTGAGGTATCATCTATTGTAGCAAGAGATGAAGCACTGACACTCCCTCTAGCCCCCCAGGTGAAAATTTCTCATATCGGAGCAAGCAAGTTCTGTTCTGTCAAATGCAACTCAATTATGCCACTGTATTTCTCCATAAGTTATCAAAACTGTCTTTGGATGAACTCAGCATATTTATCCCATCTTTAAAATCTGGTGGGGTTAGAGCCATCAAAACCAAAACACACGGCTGCTCCTTTCAGCCCTTAAGGGTTCAAGCTAAATCAAGACCATTATAAGCAGTAAGTGCTCCCCTGCACCACTGCTGGCCCCATAGCTGCTTGTTATTTTTCCAGGCTACATTAAGCAATAAAATCCAGAGACAAGACCATCTGTTTTTCTCTCATCCCTTGCAAATTTTACTTATAACTTCCTCTGAAACTGCCTCATCCTTGAAAATGCCTATTTTAACAACATTTTTCATTCGGGTCTCGAGCAGGTCACACTCCCACAGCTGGAGTCCCAACTTGAGCTTTCTCAGCACCTTCTCCACATTACCAAAAACCACGCTCGTTCTATCCAGGGAGAGGCAGAGCCAAACAGAAGAGGCCAAGCACCGTCTAGAATGCACGCGAGGCTCAGCACAACCCACTGACCTCTGCCCTATGCAGCAGCGTGTTTGGGGAAAAGGAGATGAAGGACTGCTCTCAGAAGACTTGGGAAGGACTGATGCAGTTTTAGTTCTGCTATCGACAATCCAGCACGGAGATAGTGTTGATGAACCTGCAAATTCTGCCATGTGCCAGTCTTACCAAGTTATCGGCAAGCTTTAAGGACAAGACTCGCTCGCGACAGCGATAAGACATCCAGCGAAGTACCTTGAGGGCCGTAGCCTTGCTGCCAGGTAGGAGGGGGCTGACCCGCCCAGCCATTGGCAGCGCTCGGCATGATCCTGCTTCCCCACTGACTGGCACCGGGCGGCCCTGGAGTTTGGCTTTTGCTATCCCGAGGTTCCGCGCGTTTCACCTCCACCTAAACAAACAGAGTCGCCATTTAGGAGAGATGGTGCAGGTCAATCTACCCCCCTTCCCTTCACACACACCCTTAATTAACACTTAAGACTACACTTAGCATCTTATGACTTATGTCTAAGTACTTAATTATTAAACTTAAGGCCGGTAATTTAAAATGTTTCTCAGGTACAGTATGTGTGATGGTAAGACGTTACAAGTCCAGCTATTGAGGTATTTCAAGCAAAACACATCCTACAAATCATTTATGTTTTATCATAGTACAATATTCATTTGCTTTAATCTTAAAACAGCAGTACCCTCTTACAACAACTCTTCACTTAAAAAAAAGCGTAATCTTTTAAATTGTTCATAGACTATTTTAATACTTAAGACAGGAGTTACAAAGACGGTATTTTCAGAAAAAAATCGAGTAAAGAGTACACTCTGAAAAAGGGTACTAATGCTTTAACCATTCCAAGCGTTTGGGGTTCATTTGAAAGTTACAGTTTAAACCCACCCCATCTAACTGCAATTTCAGCTCGGCTCATACCTGAGAAACACACGTACGTTTGTTTTGTTTTTTGTTTGCTTGTTTGTTTGTTTTTTAAACTTAGAATTTATTTAAATGTCTAATGGAAGATAAAGACTTACCTTCCCCAGGCTAACGCTTAAAGAATCTCAATTAACTCAAACAATGTCAGAGGGAATGGATGTGATAAGAGAATCTTACATTACATCTAACAAAAAAGTAAACAAACATGCAAGTAATAAAAATGGACAGTTGAGTCAATAAGAAGCAAATCTTCATACTGTGTTAAGTCAGTGACAAAAGCCCTCCTGTTTTTAAAATTAGTAAGCCACAGCGCTTAACTTATTTTATTCAAAGATAAAATGTCCTAGTGTTCCAAGCCATCGAATAAGTGCATTTGACCTACTTAAAATAAGCTGCACATTCAATATAAACCTCTCAAAAAAAAAAATCCAGTTTCTGATTTAATGAAACACTCTCAGCACTCATGCATGCTGAATTAAAGCCTTTTTTATTTTATGATTAATTTTAATGGGTGCCAGAGTACAAAGAAAATAAATCGCAATCATCAATGGGCCTGAGCAGTATGGAAAATAAAGTATTCAGAATTCTTCCTGCCATGTCTTAAAAACCATTCATGTCAGAGAACAAACAGGAAATAGGCACAAGGCAAGGACAAAGCCCCCCACCCCCAGCCCACTGCAGATGCCCCAAGGACATTATACATGACAGTAACCAAATCTCTGTCAGCTGAAGGCCCTTCCAGAGAGGAACCAAGGGAGTTTTTCAAAGGACTCAAATTAATGAGTCTTAACACATTTGCCCTTGAGGGAATTCGGTTATTGCTTACAAAAGCAGAGTCCTTCTTGCAATTTTAATTTTTTTTTCCCTTTCAACAACATATGGATTCATTTCAGCAATACCTTTTTAATTACCAGAAAGAGAGAGATACCATTTTTAAAGCAGGCATTATTAGTCAATGAAGGGAGCGGAGTGTTCTGGTGCTCGTTTCTCTGTGTGGAAGAATTCCATTAATTTTTCAGTGCGCATTTACAAGCAGCAAACTGCCAAAGTGAGGGCTGAAAAATGCTCGTGCAACATTCTCAACAACCAAGTTAAAATTCTGCACCTGCCTCAAGCCCAGTTTACACCAGTAAATGAGGCAGCTCCACCGGTTGTATCTGAAGAAATGCTGCAGATTTCTGCCTTTTATGTCATTGAAAGGGGAAAAAAAAAAAGAAAAAGATTTCATTTTCATACTGAAATTGTTTGAGAAACAAGGGAGAACTCTGAATTAGCACTGACAATATTCCGCAAGCTGGCAGCACAAGAGGTGACATTTTGAAGGCTCACACAGGGTTCTCCATTCTTTCCCAGACCCATTACAGCAGATGAACCACCCTTTGTTCATGATTATATTTAGCACGCGCTGCTTTGTGATACGACCTCTCGTTGAAGTGGTTCGGGTGAGTTTAAGGCAACTTCAAGAAAAGATCAGAGGCTGGATGCAGGACACAGATTCATACACATACCGACGTAAATAAATTTAGGGCTGTCAGTGCCTTTGCTCACAAATGGGAGTGCTCAACTGCTCACAGGAGGAAAATACTAGTAATCAAGCACACTAACGTTCTTGATTACACAAACACATTTCTTCATTTGCTGCATTTCCATTAATTAGGAAATCAACCCACCCCTCAACCCCAAAACAAGTTCACAGGAATAAAAAGCATTCTGTACTGCCTAATTAACCAAACAAAATTCCACTGATTTGCAAGAATATAGCCCCTGCTAGCTAGGTAAATGTTTATAAAATCTCGGGCTATAGAAAGACTTTAAAAGACAATGCAAAATTTTAAAATGCAATAACTTAAGGTGACAGTATTCTCGGGTTTCCTTGAAATATATTCACTCTGAGGTTGGCAGTTCTAAGGTTTACTTTAAAAACTGCGGATAGAGAGAAAAGCTGCAAGGACTTAATTTTACCAGAATTTCCTGTGGTTAATTTTCCTTTCAGAAGTTATGATTTTCCCTGTCTAAAACTGGGGTGTCCTGAACAATTTTCTCTGCTTTTCATTTTTTCCACAGGTACAAGCATGTTCCTTGCTGAGTAACATCAAAGCGAGCATAAAAAATTCCTCCCTATCAAACATCCACTTGCTGACAACACAGTATGAAGATGAAACAACCAGAGGTCACTTAACTGCATTGTGGTTAAATACTATATAGAGTACGTGGGTTTGTATCAAAGTTTCACAGTAAGTGACCCAATTTTTTAAAAAACCAATCCTTCATGATGTTTTTTTTGTTTTGTTTTGTCTCTTTTCGTTTAAGGTTATACAAAGCAGATTTTCTCACACCATCTAAAATTTGAGTATCAAATACACATCTGAAGGAGTGGTATCTTAAACCAAGCCTTGAACAACTCAGATTTCATTGGGATTCTCGTTCTCAAACGGCTGGAAACACCTACCTTCTACCCTTGCACCTAGGAAAGCAGTGCTCAGAAGATGGGCAGTTGCCATCGATTCCACCCAACATAAGCCCCATTCAGCCAGAGCAACCCCCCAGGTCTGTAGCACAAGGCCTTACCCAAAATAAAAATAAAAAATAACAAGAAAACAACCCGCAGCCTAAGTTCTCAGGCTTTCAGGATCTACGTCTCTTCTATGGGCTAAGACCCACGCTAACTGCCTCTCTCACCCCTTTAAGCAAACTCAGAAGACTTTCCCCACCTTCATGGATAAAGCCTTGAATTTGGACTTGCACGCTCTCCCACCTAGCTGGATCGGTACCTAGGTTTGTTCACCAGTGAAATTGCTAGTTGCCCAAGACTTGGTTCTTTCTTAAGGTAAAATAAAACTACAACTACACACTTTTTTGCCCATGATGTCGTGAAAATGCATGTTGACAGCCTGGTCCACTGATTGTTCGTCCTCGAAAGTAATAAATCCAAAACCTAGCCAACGACGAAGAGTGAATCAAGGTAGCAGGGTGTTGTGACACAAAACAGGATGATGAACAGTATTAGGGGCGGACCAAGGGTTCAAGCAGGGGTTTCAGATAACCAAGACTTGTGTTAAATTTTCAACAACAAAAAAAAAATCAGTCTGAGAAAATTGCAATGGATACTTCCCCGTACTTAGGCAATTAATGCCTCATCTTGGTTTCACACATGCAACCTACAAACTGAACAAGTTAACGATTTTATTTTTTTTTAATTTGATTCCTATCCTACCTACCAGGAAATGGAAAAAAGTGCTAGCATAATCAGAACTGTGCCACATGATCAAATCAAAATACTTGTGGGACAGCAAATTAGAAGTAAAGAAGCTTGCCTGCTCCTATCTTTGATTTAAGCTAGGATCCCAAAGAAAAACTGTTCTGTCCCTACGCCCCCAAGCTGCAAAGCAACTTCCTCCCGTCCCTTACCCCACTCTTCCAGTTCGGGAATATTTTCCGTGGAAAATAAGAACATTGTCTTTGAAATGTAGCTGTTAAAGCATGAAAAAATTTTACCACTCCATGGATGAATGAGAAGCTTCAGAAACTAACAACCTAGATCAGAGGTTCTCAAGTTTTTCACGCCTTGGAGAAAGCGCTTAATAGACGATCCTTGTTCCAAACCCGGCATCCCCTGACGACCGAAGCAGGGCTGCTTATACAGCGTCACACTTGCTGGCGTGTCTCTATCTATTTTACTTCTTGCGTTTCCTGCTGCTTTTCCTGCAACACTTTTCAGCCACTCTTTTTGTTCAGGCCATCGCTACTAACTGCTCGAGATCCCCAAGGGTGCCTCACGCCCTTTTATCTGACCGCAGCCCTTGATGTTGGCAGCTCAGCTGAGTCCAGCAGCTATTTAAAAGGCCATGTGGGACAGGGGGTGGGGTGGGGGTCTCACGCCTGTAGCAGACGCTGGACGAGAGGCAAAGCCCCAGGTTCTAAATCGCTTCTGGAGGTCACACTTTGAGAACCACTGCACTTAGGTTGTAGCTGCTGATACTGCCGAGAGAGTGGCAAAATAGTGGTTAATCTCACAGAACACGGAGGCTGGTTCATGCCATCAACCACTTGTTGCTGGTGTAACAACCGAATCCCAGGAAAGGTAAGAACACATGCAGTACATAAGTGGTGCCATTCTTTAGATTAGCTAAGGGTAGAGCAATAAAATTAGAAAGAAAAACGAGGTGCGGCATCAAAAGCATATGGAACATGGATGCATTTCTGCTTTTCTGAAACCCAAGATTTCCCCCTTGGTTTGCATTTTGCTTTGCAGCTAGTGCTGACAGCAGCCATATATTGCTCTAAAGCGTTAAACAGAAATACAGTATCTATAACAGTTAGTGTCTCTCTAAGCTTATCCAACTGGGTTGGGTAAGCCCAAAGAGGCCTATTGTAGAGAAAGTTTATATATAAAAAAATACACAAAGATACAGGCCAAAATAGATTCCAGCAGGTCAAATTCTGCTGTCAGCAACAAGAGCAAAAGACATCACTAAAATAAAATTAAAATAAAAAAGGAAAAAACTTAGCATTTCCCACACACAAGAGACTGGCAGTATAAACGAAGTTTTGTTGACCTGTGATGAAAGCAGCCTCAAAATTGAGAGCAGCATTTCATCACAATATATTTGTCTGAGGTTAAAATCTGCGCATTAGAGCCAAAAGAAAATTATTTGTATTTAAATCACACATTTAGTATTACTGCCTTTATCTAAAAAGGCACGAGAAAGGAAAAGGATGGATACAGTCTACATATGCAGGCTGCTCACTTGATTCTGAGAAGGCTGAAGGAGGGGAATAGGCTGCGATATGGGGATGTGGTTTGTTGGAGGGGAAGAAGGAAGGAAGAATAAGAGGTCATTGAGGAAGCCAGTAAAGAGAAAAAGCATTCAAAAGGGCCAAACGCTACAAGATAAGGAACAGTGAAGAAATCAGAATACAATACACAGTGAAATTCCAAGAACGTGAAATTTTAAAGACAGCAGAAGTGACAAAGCCTATCATCAAGCAGCTTTATTTTTCAGAAGACAGCACTTTATTGAAGGCTAGAGAAACTCAATGCCTTTAGCAGGAACCCAAGTGGACTACCAAACAGAGCTACGAGGCTGGTCTGCAGCCAAGGGAAAGAGAACACAGCAAGAACCTGTAAATTACTTCCCAGTGGTCGGTTCAGCAGAGAATAGAAAGGATGACAAGCAGGGACTGCAACAAAGCCACTATTTCACTTAAAATGTAACGAGGCTGGCTGTGCTTGGGACTCCGGCAAGAATTCTGATGAAAGCAGTGCTTGCAGAAGAGCTAACCACGAGTAGCTAGGGGCGGCAAGTAAACAAAGGCGACTTGGATGCTTTGAGACAGGCAGGCAGCTCCTCGAGGGTATCACGGTAGTTCTGACACTGAGAACCTGGTTCCCAGCGTTCTTGCAAGAAGCTGAGGGTAGAGGAATGCTACTGGGATTAGTAACGGGTAATTTGTCCTTCCTTCTACCGGCAAACTGGTGAAATAACGTGCAGGAAGGGATCTGTTCAGAACGCAGGGATGGTAAAAGAAGAAAATGGAAATGGAAGAAGGCAAAACTGACAATGATACAAGTAGAAGATGGTAGCGAAGTGGGCTTTTAAAATTTATAAAGATAGAGGAATTCAGGTATCATGTTAAAGGGACAAGCAGGGACTGAACAGCACTGTACAACAGAATACAGATCAGAAAGAAAGCGGGAGAAAATGTGTTCTGGGATGCACGACCAGGAGCACCAGATACAAAGGAGCAATTTTTCCTAGCACACCCCGAGGGATTAACAAGGCCATTTTTGGAGATGACAGTTAGTTACACTACATAAAAGGAATCTAATGGAACAAAAATGAAAGCCAGAGCAACAGGATTCAAGAACGCTGTTTAAGAAGTCAGACAAATAAAGGAGAAAGTATTCTGCAGTACATCTGCACACTGGATGGAGACAGATACGTTTTCAAACCTGAGCACATCTGTCATTTCTGCTTCAAGCTACCGAGTCGTAAGTGGACCAGAAGCCTTCTATTAATTTTTTTTAGTATAGCTCTAAGCAGAGAAGCCATTAATTCAGACCAGGATTAATCCAGAGCAGGCATGATGTTTTAGTACCTTTTGCTCAGACGCTGTAAGGCTGGGATAAATATCACAAAGATATAGATGATACAGTAGTTACTGGAATAATTCAAAAACTTCAACCACAAATTATACTCATTTGCCCTTATCGTGCTCTCCACTGCTTCCTCTATTTGAAATTAGATGCTCTAAAGCATTTAAATGGATGAATTTATGTTCTGCTTAAATAGAAGACATCTGTTGAAAGAAGATTAAGATAGCTAAGGCAAGAAAACAAAACAAAAAAAAAAACAAATATATTGAAACTTCGTTTACACTCCAATAAAAGACAAAGCCCGTCCCTCCTCTGACTGTGGAACTGGCCTGTACCTCTGTGATAAATTATCACCTAGAGAGAAGAAATCTAAAGAGATATCGTTAATCACAGTCAAACAATTCACAGAGAGAAAAGGAAAAAAAAAGAACTTACTTAACATTACCATACTTTACTATGAAACACTTAAATATGCCACTAAGGATGTATGTCTAAATTAAAAATAAAACTAAGACTTAACAGCTTAATAAATATGAAGTGAAGAATATATTTCTTAATAATGAGTCAGAGGAGAAATGAGAGTTCAGATGGCAAACTATTCTCTAGCATGTAGAACATGCTACTAGGTGGTAAGTGCAACTAAGCTTCACTTATTTAAAATATTGCCTCTTAATAGTCAAAACAGATGAGAGATGCAATGGAAGGTGGATGGCATGAAGCTTGCTTCATATTTTGACCAAAGGTTACCAACTCGATTAAAACAGTCCAGAGAGACTGTGTTTTTTTTTTTTCCATTAAAAAAAGCAGTCTAGCATATAGGCAGTATATATCCCAATCAAAATATATATTTTTTGAAATCATTTTATGTAGTTTAAGAACTGCTTTTCTCGGATTTTAAGTGAAGCCATTTAACCAAAACAAAAAGCATGTAATGGATGGATTCTGTCCTAATCCCATGTTCAGAAGTACTCTGAACTAGAGCACCCCCATGCAATTATAAACATCAACATACCTTTCATGTGGAACAGGAGGAAAGTCTGATGATATTTTTCCCTACTGTACCTTAAACCACAGGAGTGGCTCAAGAATCAAATTTCATTCAAATAAAAACTAGCAAAAAACCAAAAATGAACATGAAACATCTGACTTTAAATGCACAGATACCAACTAAAGCTGTAGATGAAGAGTCTACACTTAACGTGATATTTGCCAGCGAATTATTCTTTTTCCTGAGGCAACACAGAAAAAAAAAATCTACCTTTTCTGATGGTGTGAAATAGTTTGCCATCTGACTATAGGAGAGTATGAAGAAATTTCAAGGACAAACTAGATCAGCCTTTACCTCGGGGCCTCTGTTTCTCTGCGTCATAGATCATTACAACTTCAGTGACCTGGAAGAGAGAAGGGAAATTCTACTAACTGTGCTACCAGGGGAGCGTTATAAACAGTTACCACAGGCTGGTTTCCCGCACTCTATCCACAAAGCACAATTAAATGCTTGATGTAGCCATCAATACCGGTCTGTCCTAGCACAGTGCAAACAAATTGGGAATACTGCTCTTTATGGGAGTCTAAGAAAAGCCTGAATTCATCTGTTCCAAAAAACTGCCTCATTTTGGCTTTTTAAGGTCTCATCACACTTAAGATTTTAATGTAGCGTTAAGGTTGCTCCACTGTTTATACTCACATTATAGCCTATAAAAACTCTAAAGGTCTCTGGTTCTCGACACACTGTTCATCAGTGTGGCTTCCTGAGACTACTTTTTCAATTCTTAAACATTTTCACTCTCAATACGAAAGGCACCTTTAACTGCATTACAAATTTGCACAGTTTCTCTGAATTTCTTGCATGTCAGCGTGGTGCAGTATCAGCTATAAACTCATGCTTCAAATAGCATTACAAAAACACTTATGGGCGATCTGTATCGGTATGCATTTAGCTACAAAAAGAAATCAAAAAATCAACTGAAGGTCGTTCAAGAACTTTGAAGATTTTCTTCAAGCTAAGCATCAATATGAGCTATAAGTCAGAACAGAAACAGAGTTGCAACATTTATTTCAAAGGCAATATTAAAATAGCTGAAAGGAACTGCCTTAGAGGTTTTCAGATGCAGAAATAGTCACAAAGCGTAGGTGATGTCATGGAATCACAGCTCTGCCTTCAAGTCCATTTATCTTAATTTTTTTTTTTTTTTTACTATTAGCTTAAAACTTGATGCAAATTCATCTTTTACCAGCAGCTAGAAAACACACTTTTCAAGTTATTACACCATACACACTCACTCGAGTGTATCCTACGGGATGCTAACAGCTGAGATTTATCCCCACTAGGGGACTTTGCCACGTGACAGCGGCAGACTTCTTTCCACTGCTCCGTTTGGATCCCCTTCTTCACATTGGTCTTATTTCCCATCCAATTACCATGTCTAAGAAACAGTCCCTGCTTTTGCCTCATCACTCTGTGGCTACAGAACATATAAAGGAACCTCTACTTCTCCAAACGCAACTCATTAAAACTTCTATGTTGACTTCCTGATTTCTATACTGCTGTTAAAGTTCTACTACTTACTTTTCAAGGCGCTTACACTTACTGGCTGTTGCCTTCTGGTTTTGGTGGAACATAACCCTGTATCTCCCAAGCCATCCAGAGGTCAGAACTGGAAGTTTTCCTCAAGTCTGTGAGGAAGAGCCTTTAGAAATGATGCCCCACAGCTGTGGAACACGCTCCTCCACTTTTATTTATAAGTCTTTCAAACTAAAGAAAGAGTTACTAGCGATTCCCTTTTGTACTTTATTTAAAATTTGAGGTAATCATTTTTAAATAGTACCGTTGATTAACTTAGCCACTTGAGAAAGAATCAACCCATCCTTTGCTGCCGCTAAGAAATTGTATAGAAAAACAATTAGCATGATCTTCTGATTTTTTTAAACACCACTCAAAGATGGCAAGCTCGCGTCCGCTGGCACATCCTGGAATTCAGCTCAGGGAACCTTTAAATATTTCAAAATTATCTACAGCTGAGTTTAGTAATTGAGCTTAGTAATTTACCATCTTGGAAAGAGGCCACAACAGTTGGGATAAATGGGAAATTAAAACTAATTAGAAAAAAATCAGAAGATACACTCGTTTTAGTCAGAAGTTATGAACTGAATTATACACAGTCGCATAACATGAGCAGCAGTTTCTCTCTAGAATGGAAATTCCAGGGACAAGAGAACTCAGCTGATTCCAGATATTGTTTAAAAGCAACCAGTGTTAACAAGATAATGACAGGAGACTGCAAAATTCAACCAATCACTTATTCAAAGACAAGGATCTTATGCGTGAGCTCACTGAAGTGCTTCCGGTTTAAAAAAAATTTAAAAAAATCAACAACAACAAAACTATCAGTGAGCTGTAAGTTTTCAATTGAAAAGCAAGAATTATTCTAAGCCACCTAAACTCAGGAGCATTTTCTCCCTGTGCAAGAAGGGACCAGAATAATGCATAAGGCAGACTTAAACGAGAGGAGACAGAGGAAGCAAAGTAAGTTACTTATCAGAGCAATAGATTTTGACAAACAGCAAGATGCACTTCGAGATGATGAACGTTTAGTACACTATCACAAAATGCTTCAGTATGTGCCTATAGCAGTTTGTCTAAATTAACCCCAAATTTGACAGCTTGATGAAATCTGAGAAAAGGCAGTGGGGAGGGAAAGCATCTTGCAACCAACTGATAACTGCCATCATGCTGAATGACTCACCACTCCGAATTTCTTGAAGTATTCCCTGAGCTCAGTCTCGCCACAGTTATGAGGAATCCCACCAACAAAAATTTTATTTGATTTATTGTTATCGCTCCTGGATCCTTTCTGCTAAATCAAGGAGGAAAAAAAAAGAATCAGTCAGAAGGACAATGAGGTTGGCTACTTCAGTCGTTTTGTGCTTAAATATGAACAATGGTCTCTTGGAGGCTGAGGGGGAGCCGTCTCCAGGCCTGGAGTCTACTGCTCATTAAGGGGAAGCAACTGCACGCTCTCAGCTCAGAAGTTTAGCATTCAGTTAGAACCCAGCCTCTCTTCTTCAGAAGATCAGAGAACCAGGGAGTATGTTCTGAGGCCATTTACTCATTTTTTAATGAAATCATATTAGCCTGCAGGGGATGAAGTAGGCTGGAAAAAAGTATCAGTCCTGCAAGCGGGCTCCCAGACACTCCTTTCAAGACTTGAAGAACTCCACTGAAAGCACTGCAAAGAGCTTAAAAAAGCACCACACCCACAAAGCGAGTTTAACACAAACACGAAGTGTTTGCGAACAACTCCAGTGTACTTGGACTCTTACCATTAAAAAAATCTAAGTGTATTTTTCAGAAGTAAAGCTTACACTTGAGGCCTGCCTCCGCCTCCTGGTTTTAGGACATGGGAACAATCCAAGAGAACTCAATGCAACAAAACTTGGAAACCAGCTACGACACACCACGTTATCGCTCCTTACCCATCCTTCCTTTGGCCGTGTCCGTTCGGGCTGCATCCCCCTAGGTGTACATGGCTTTGGATCAATCTGGAAGAGATTCCAGCTTGGTCAGATCTCAGAGTGTGGAACGCTGGTCTAGGAAGTTACGTTTCTGGCAGCTGAACACAGCGCTGCTGAAATTCAGCTCCTCAGATAAAAGCTATCAGCAATACATTGCTTCTACAACATGACACAGATCACTGAGTTAAAGCTGTCTTACAATAAATAATTAAAACCAAAAAGCAGGCAACTTTTACATTATCCAGTATGCAATATGAAGTCAGAATTTAAAACATATATTTGAAGCAGTCTGGGGAAAACAAAAAAAACAAAAAAAAACCCACACCAGAAAATGAAACAAAGTCGACTTACATTTCGGCCATCTAACGTATGAGGTCTACTGGCCAGTACTGTTCCCACACAGTTGGGATCTTTAAATTTGACAAATCCAAATCCTCGAGACTGGTTTGTTGTTTTGTCTTTCATTATTACGCAGTCTACAACTTCTCCATACTGGGAGAAGTAGCTACGAAGAGTTTCTGTTAAAAGAAGGATATATTAAACAGAACCAGATATTAACTTTACCAGGCTGTGTTCAAAACCACGAGACAAGATAGAACGAAGCAGCTGAACAAGTTCAGACTTGAGCTAATCATCTTTTGAAAGCGATCACGCTTTATCTAAACAAAATGATTTATTTCTACTCATGCAAATGAACAGCAATATCACAGTAAGGAAACGATTTTTAAGAACTGCCGTCTTCCGAGTTGACAACAACTTCAACACAAAACAGAAAGTAAAAAAGCAAAACAGCGATTGGAACTTTCTCTACAGAAAATTTTATCTGTTAGCAGAAAAAACAGCAGAATCTCAACCAGATTTCCCTACCACGGTATTGCCTGGTAAAAAGCTAGGTGTCTGTGCATGTCTGGTTGTACACGAAGGGCTGGCCCAACGACTGTAGAATACATAGCTTACCTTGTGTTGTACTCCAGTCCAGGCCACCCACAAACAGTTTTCTGCAATGGAAGCACAGAGCAGTGTTAGGGTGCTACAGGAAAGAGGTTTCATCTTATTTACCAAAGCAGTCAGCTATTCTGAACGGCTCTGCCGGTGCTGAGGCCTCCAAAACACACGATAAAGCCAATTCTTCACCAGAAAGCCTCGATTCCTCGTGACAACCACCTTCTGCTTTGGGAAGATTCAGACAGAACTGGAGCACCCGCTTTGTGTGCCATGGGCATGAGCAGAGGTTGCACGTGTATTAGAGAATGTTTTGTTCCTTCATGTGAAGAGAAGACAGGATTATCGGAACAGCCGAAGCTTCTCTCAACTCCCCACTTCCAGGAACTTGAGAAAACGGTGTTACTTGGAGAAAGCTTTCACTAGCCAAGAGGAAAGAACAACGCAGAGAATCACCCAGGTCCGTTTACCTGCTCTTCTGGGGGCAGAAGGGGGTTCCAGCACGGAACACTTCATAGTTCACGAAAATATCTACGAAGCACCGCGGAAATTGTTTGAAAACTG
This sequence comes from Anser cygnoides, assembly GCF_040182565.1. Lineage (NCBI taxonomy): Eukaryota > Metazoa > Chordata > Aves > Anseriformes > Anatidae > Anser > Anser cygnoides. Next base: position 1,009,604 of record NC_089899.1, on the reverse strand, counting down.
ATCCAAGCACATCATTAAAGTCGCACTCTACCTGCTCAACCCCTCCCCAGTCCGGGACGCCTGGCTCCCTGGCTCCCAGTTCCCTTCCCAGCTTCTCGTGGCAACAGAACCAAACAGCTGCTGCAGGGCCACGCAGCTCCGATTTAAGGATGAAAACAAAATCCCAAACTTCTGAGATAAAGCAAGCTGATGGAAGACCAGACACCGCGGTTTAGACACCTAAGTCTATTAAGCGCTTTAATCCCAGGCTAATGACCGAGAGGCGCGCAGTCCTGCATTAAGCCTTTGAAATGGAGTTCAAAGAACAAACAGCTTGAGCTCTTCCACAGCCATTTGCTACCTAACACTGAACATTACGAGGTAACTGACAACCTAAATAGGTTAAAAAAACTCTACCATACAAAAATGGACTAGCAACACAGCTGCTGCAGCCCTCTCTGAGAAGTCGGGTGTTACTTTTGCCACAATACCTGCAGTTTGCGCGTTTGGTGTTACCACCACGTGAAAAACCAACGACAGCAGTTGAAGTTATTTAATACCAACTTAAAAACACCAAGCAGTAAGTGCACCTGCCCTGCGGTACGATGTGGCCAGCTTCCACGGGCCATGTGGTCGAAGCCCAGTGGGAATCACAGCTAAAAAACTGGGGCGTTACCTGGGATTTCTGTACTTGTTCTCTAGCTGCATAACTGGGTACAAGAGAAAGGTTATGAATTTGTTCCGTGCTCGGATCAAGAAGCTTATGTCAGCCCTTGGGTTTCCTTGCTGCTGGGTTCCCGAAAAGTACAGTGCTGGTAAAAAAAAAAATAAAAAAATCCTCAAACTGCTGGTTAGAAGAAAACTCAGCCCCTCCTTTTACTTGTTACTCCTTCACTCACGTAGCAGGACGAGTCAGAATCACTTTGGTTTACCGTCATCGTCTAGTGAAGATGAAAGCAAAAGTGGAACTGCCAAGTCGAAGGTGGAAAGGAAACTCGCGAGGCAAGCACGAAGTACCAGAGCAGCAGCAGCGCAGCGATCAGTTGTGAAGCCACGTTACAATCCCTAGCTTCCAGATCTCTCCAAATGCACGAGAAGGTTGTGACTGAAACCCAAACTGAACTCCACGCTTAAAACCTGGGACTGCTCTGAATCAACCCCGTTCTCCTACAAAAGACGCCCGGACCTGCAGCACTTCGTGTCGGAGCACGCAAAGCACTCGGGGAAGTACAGCGAGAGGAGACGCGAGGCCGCCTGCTTGGCAGCTCTTTATCAACCTCAGGGTGTGACAAGACTCCCATGCAAAATATTTTACTCTGTAATTAAAGGCTAGTTGAAAACCACCACCCCAACGTTTGGCCCTTTTCAGTGAGGAGCACCGGCGTAAAACATCTCCAGTTAATAGTTCTGTGTCTGCACAGAGCCGTGCTGGGATGATTTATCCTTGGAGGGTGCCCTCTATGCCTCGGATCAATCCTCCAGGAGAGGAATCACCTCCCGCTTTTGTTTTCTACTCACCCGAGCACAGCCGCAGCTCAGGAGTGGAAAGCTGAGGTTCTCCCTTTTCCAAACATAACTAAAAAAACCCATTCTCCTAATAAAGACCCCTCCCCTCACCTCCCTTTCAGGAGCCACTAGAGCAGCAGGGAGCAGCCACTGCCCAGGCAGAGCGCTGCTGCACGGGGGTCGGGGAAGGACCCGGAGGGCCCGGCGAGGCAGGGCAGCGCATGGAAGAAACCAGCGGCCCTTCTTCACTCCGATTCATTTCTCCGTGCTACGGCATCACATCACGACCCTTATGCAGTAACAGCGAATAAAACAACGCTCTACATGTGGAGATAAGCTACGTGTGAAGATAAGCTACGTGTGAAGATAAGGGTGGCTAAATTCAGCATTAAGTGGTACCGAAAAGTCTTGCTCCATCCAGGCAAACCTGAATCCTCAGCCCCTCGTTATAGCGATGCCCCCAGCAGCAGCGCCAGCGGGACACTTCATCCACTACCAACCCTCTCTGCGAGCGGGCCTGTTTTCTACCTGCACCTTTCAGGATAAAGCTCTTTTCTCAGGGCAGGAAAAGTCCCCCCAGGCCCCCACTGGCAGAGGCACCAGCTCAGAGGAGCTTCCTCACCACCACCCAGTTTTCACAGCAGGTAACGGCCGAACGGGCCCAGCAGCCACCGCCAGGCGCAGACTTCCTGCTCGTTCCCACGGCTCCCCCTTCACCAAATTTCCTCCCCACACGTGGCACACGCACAAATCCACGTGCTCCTTCTTGGGCCATTGCATTTCTGCAAGTTCTGCAAGAAAACAACTTTTGTCTCCTGGCAGCAAAGGAAAAAACCTCATCTGACGCTTGCTCAGATCGAAGTTTTGACAATGCCCATGGCTGCGCACTGCCCACCTTTCCTCCACCAGCCACGTGTTGGGTTTGGCTTTTTTTTTTTTTTGAACTAAACTCGATAGCCTGGCATCCAAGATCAATTTATAAGAGATCGATTTGAAACACCAGCTGCACTCTGACAGAACGCCAAGCTGGCTGCGGGGAAGGAGGACTCCTCGCAGTCTCCGGCCGTTGAAACCTTCCAATTCCGTGATTAATTCCTTGTAGTCACCTCCCGTACGTTTAAACAAACAAAAAGGCCGGGTTGCCTGAGGTCAGCTGCAGCAGCTGGATGTAAATACACGGCCTCTATTTACATGCCCACTCCCGGACTGCCCCCGGCCTTTGACTCCACGACGGGTTGGTTTGGGGACACGCAGCAAACTCAGGAGTTAACTGCCCCTCGTGCCCCAAAAAGCAGGGGAACACGGCACACGAGTGGCCTGAAGCGAGAGCTGCACGACCTAACGAGGCCTCCTGCTTCAGCAGACGCAGCTCGGCCGAGAACTTTTACCCAAGTTTCACAGACCCACGTGTTCCACTCCAACTCTTTCCTGACAAAGGTTTCTTCTTCTCTCACGGAAATGTGCCTAACGCCGAAATAGCTAATTCCGGAATTAATAAAAAAGCATGAAAAGATATGTGGAAGGGCTGAAACTCAAAAAACACCCTACAAACTCCTTGCCTACGTAAAATAACGTCAGCTTGACCATCATCTACCTTTTTAGTGCAGCTCCAACGAGTTCTGGCCCGTAGGATGCAGCAATCTCAAGAGCAGCACTTTCTGTCACTGAAAACACGCCAAGTCCCAACTACAATCAATAATGTTCTTAAGCCCCTACCTACTCACACCAACATAGGGAATTATTTTGTCTTCTAAACTTAAAATCTGCCCAGGAAAGTGGTTCAATTCACAACTTCCTATCAAGTTTAAGTTGTTGCATCTCACAACAGCCTTCGGAACGGAACTTCCTTCGCACGGCTATCGGCAGCTGACCAAAACCGCGCTTTACCCTCTCATCTGAGCACTTTTGGGGAGGGAGGAGAACAGAAAATCGCCCTCTCCAATTAAGATCTAGTCCTTTCAAATCTGATTACGACTCAGCAGGATCAAAACCTAAGCAGCCTGCAACCAGGAACCACCAGGCCTGCTCAGGACGGGCGCTGATGATCCTCCAGCGGGGGCTCGCAGCCTGCGCTCACCTACGAGTCTCGGACACCGGCACGCACACGTTTGCCTGCGGTGCCTCCTGTAAGACACCAGGTAGCGTCTTAAGGGCCAGGATCCAAAAAAAAAAAAAAAAAAAAAAAAAGCACTTTTGGGGCTAAACCTACATATTTAAACACACCTCGTGCAGTGCGTGCTGTTCGTGTGATATTCAAGGCAGTTTTCTTGCTCCTCATGTTTTTAAGGCCATACAAACGAAGAACACACGCGGTAAAAAAGCACCCCGTGCCAATTCGTTTGTAGTGAAAGCTGAGCAGCCCACAGGGCTTTTTTCATCCTCTTTTTGCTGTTTCCCACTCTAACTCGTGAAGTCTACAGGCTTTTATTTAAATAGGTTAATCTTTTTGCCGCTTCCCATCCTAACACGCAGAGTCTACAGGCTCTTCATTTAAATATTTAGATGTTGGGTGTTGGTTTTTTTTTTTCTGCTGTTCCCTGTTCTAACTTGTGGAGTCTCCAGGCTTTATTGGCTTTCGAAGATGGCACCGGGGTTGCCCCAAACGTACCTTAGGAGAACTGAGGCCCGAGACAGAGCTGATAACTGGGGCGGGAGAGCCGCCAAGCGCTCCCTTCCCGCCTGACACCCCCTGGCTGGGGAGCGAGGCTGGGCTTTGTGCTGAAACCAGAAAACTGCCTGGAAACCCACCCTGGGCCAGGGCCTCGGGACTGTGAGGAGCATTGGGGGCTTCATCATCTTCATCGTGCCCGGGAGGAAGGCTCCGGGACCCCCAGGGGAAGGCCCCAGGACCCCTGTTGTGACCGGAGCAGCCCCGGCCAGGCCGTGAGGTGAATTTTGGGGGGATTTGAGGGTTTGGGGGGTGGTTTTGGGGGCATTTTGGGGGGATTTGAGGGGTTGGGGGTGGTTTGGGGGTGGTTTGGGGGGGTTTCGAGGGGGTTTGAAGAGGGTCTGGGGGTTTTTAGGGGGTTGGGGGAGGGATTTGGGGTTTTAGAGGGGGGGATTTCGGTTTTTTCTGGGTGGGATTTGGAGGTTTCCGGGGAGCCGCGCGGTGACCTTGGGCCGCGCCACCTGCCGCCGCGGCGGGGGGGGTCACGTGACGGGGCCGGGCCCGTGCCGGTGCGCGCGGGGCCAGCATGGCGGCCGGGCCCGGTGGCGGGGCGGAGCCTCCCCCCCCCTTCCTGCCCCCCCCCCCCCCCGCGGCCTTCCCGTGAGGAGAACCGGAGCCTCCCCCCCCCCCATCTCCCCCCTCTCCCCCTCACCCGATCTCGTCGGCGCCTCCCACGCTGTTCATGGCGGCGGCTCCCGGGGGCCGCGCCCGGTTCCGGCGGTAGCTCGGCTCCTCGCTTTGCTTTTTTTTTTTATTATTATTATTATTTTTTTTTTTGCCTCTTTTCTGCTTACTTTCTTCCTTTTCTTTGCCCCCTCCCCCCCCCCCCCCAGGAGCTGCAGCAAACGGCCGCCCCCGGGCCCGGCCCCCCCCGCCCCCCCTCCTCCTCGCCGCCGCCCGCCCGCCGCGCGCTCGCGCTCCCTCAGCGCCGCCAACGGCCGCTGCGCGCGCACCTGCCCCCGCTACGGGGTCTCCGGGGCCGCGCCCAGGGAGGGGCGGGAAGGGGCGGGAGGGGGCGGGGCTCCGGGAGGAAGGGGGCGGGGCTCCGGGAGGAAGGGGGCGGGGCTCCGGGAGGAAGGGGGCGGGGCTCCGGGAGGGAGGGGCGGGGCTCCGGGGAGGGAGGGGGGAGAGCAGCGGCGGCGCGCGGGGGGCGACGGGAGGGGGCGGGTGGGGGTGGGAGGGGCGCGGAGTGGGTGGGGCCTGCGGTGGGCGGGGTTTAGGGGGAAGGGGCGGGGCTGTGGTGGCGGGAAAGGGGCGGGGCCTCGCCGCCGGGGGCGGGGCCTCGCCGCGGGAGCGCGGGTGCAAAGCGCGGGGTGCGCGCGGGGCAGGCTCGGTGCGTGGCTGCAGTGCACGGTGCGGCCCCGGTGCAAGGCCCCAGTGCACAGCACACCCTTAGTGCATGGCCCTGGTGCAGGGCCCCGGTGCAGGGCCCCAGCGCATGCTTTATTGCATGGCCCCAGTGCACAGCACAGCCCTGGTGCACGTTGCAATGCATGGCACAGCCCCATTGCAAGGCCCCAGTGCACAGCACACCCTTATTGCATGGCCCCGGTGCATGGCATAGCCCCAGTGCATGGCCCCAGTGCATGGCACTAGTGCACGGCACAGCTTCATTGCATGGCCCCAGTGCACAGCACACCCTCTCATTGCATGGGCGCGGCGCATGGTTGCAATGCACGGCACAGCCCTGATGCACATTGCAATACACAGTGTGTGGTCCCGGTGCATGGCACAGCCCCGGTGCAAGGCCCCAGTGCACAGCACACCCTCATTGCATGGCCGCGGTGCATGGTTGCAATGCACGGCACAGCCCTGATGCACATTGCAATACACAGTGCCTAACCCCTGTGCACGGCACAGCTTTATTGCATGGCCCCAGTGCACAGCACAGCCCTGGTGCACGTTGCAATGCATGGCACAGCCCCATTGCAAGGCCGCAGTGCACAGCACACCCTTATTGCATGGCCCCGGTGCATGGCACAGCCCCAGTGCATGGCCCCAGTGCATGGCACTAGTGCACGGCACAGCTTCATTGCATGGCCCCAGTGCACAGCACACCCTCATTGCATGGCCGCGGTGCATGGTTGCAATGCACGGCACAGCCCTGAGTGCACAGCACACCCTCATTGCATGGCCGCGGTGCATGCTTGCAATGCATGGCACAGCCCTGATGCACACTGCAATACACAGTGCATAACCCCTGTGCACGGCACAGCTTTATTGCACGGCCCCAGTGCACAGCACACCCTTACTGCGTGGCCCCAGTGCACGGCACAGTCCCCCATGACCCCTCCAGCCACCCGGGACCACCCAGCTGCACGTGGGCACTGCTCGCCCGGCCCCCACCGTCCCCTCCCAGCCCGATAAGGCAGCCCTTTCACCCAAAAGGGGCCCCAGCCCGCCGTGCACACTCAGCTCTTTCCCAGCCCCGGCTATTTAAAGCCGGCCGAGCGCCCAGAGCCCTCTCCCTCCCCCAGCACCGCCAAGCCCTTGGACTTTCCTCCCGCAGGACCATGAGTGCCCACCCGGCCGCGGCGCCCATCTTCGTGGATGGCGAGGACTGCCGGCAGGCCTGGCGGGGGGCGACGGCTGCCTACGACGCCCCAGACGCCCACCTGGAGATCCTGGGGAAGCCGGTGATGGAGCGCTGGGAGACCCCCTACATGCACTCGCTGGCGGCCGTGGCCGCCTCCAGGGGTAACGGGGCCCCACGGGGGCCGGTGAACGGCACAGGGAAGGGGTTGGGGGGAGATTTTTGGGTGCTCCCCGCACGGCGGTGGCACTTGTGCGCTCGTGTCAGCGGTGACACATTCCCAAAAGGGGATGGGGCGGCTTGGGGGAGGAGGAGGAGGGGGGCCCGGCCACCACCTGCCCGCATTTCTGGCACCGAGGCGGGGGGGTTGCAGCAGTTTGTGGGGGGGGGGGTTGCTTCTTTCCATTGCAGTGGGCTTGGGGGGATTTAAGGGGGGGACAAAGGAGTGTTTGGGGCCTGGGGGGCTCCAAATGAGGGGGTCCAACCCAAGCCAGGGCTGCGGGAGGGAAAGCAGAGCCCCGCAGGTGTTCTCCTCGCCCAATGTCCCCGGGGAGGCGCAGGGCCCCCCCAGCAGGGCACGGGGCCCCCCCCAGTGACCCCTCTCGTCCCCAGGCGGCCGCGTGCTGGAGGTGGGCTTCGGCATGGCCATCGCCGCCTCCAAGGTGGAGGAGTTCGACATCGAGGAGCACTGGATCGTGGAGTGCAACGAGGGCGTCTTCCGGCGGCTGGAGGAATGGGCCAGGACGCAGCCGCACAAGGTCAGGGCCATGCCGTGCTGTGCCGTGCCGTGCCATACCGTGCCTGTGCCATGCTGTACTGTAATGCTGTGCCAGACCTGTGCCATGCCGTTCCGTGCCGTACCTTGCCATAATGTGCCATGCTGTGCCATACCATGCCATGCCGTGCCATGCCATACTGTGCCGTGCCACACCGTACCATGCCGTGCCATGCCATGCCATTCCATACCGTGCCATGCTGTGCCATACAGCACTGTGCCACAGTGCTGTGCCGTGCCATACTGTGCCGTGCCATGTGCCATGCCGTGCCATACCATACCGTGCCGTGCCATGATGATGTCAGGCATGGGGCTGAGCCCTCTCCGTGTCCCCGCAGGTGGTGCCACTGAAGGGGCTGTGGGAGGACGTGGTGCCGACGCTGCCGGACGGGCACTTCGCTGGTGAGGCACCGAGGCCAGGCAGTACCTGGGGGGCACAGGCGGAGTCCCCAGGGACCCCCCGTCCCAGGGTGCGGCACACCGCTGCCTGTGGGTGCCAGGCGCTTGGGGAGCAAATTTAAATAGGGAAAAAGTTGAAAGAGCTTTATTTCCGCTTTTCCCGGGCAGGAATCCTGTACGACACCTACCCGCTGTCGGCAAAGACCTGGCACACGCATCAGTTCGCCTTCATCAAGGTACCGCGGCGGGCACAGCCCCTGGGGGGGGGTCCGGGGGGGCTGAGCCCTGCACCTCTCACCCCCGCTGCGCCGCAGGACCATGCCTTCCGCCTGCTGCAGCCCGGCGGGGTCCTCACCTACTGCAACCTCACCTCCTGGGGCGAGCTGCTGAAGACCAAGTACACCGACATCGAGAAGATGTTTGAGGTGAGCGAGCTGGGGGGGCCCCAAAGCTGCCCCCAGCCCGGGCACCTCCAGCATCCCCCTGGGGCTGTCCCGACTCGGTAGCCGCTGAGCAGCACAAACCAGGGCATTTTGTGGCCTTTAACTTGTCTGTGAGGGCTGGGAGTGCAAGGAGCGTTTAGAAGGTCCCAGCGGGGCTCCCTGCAGCCTCCCCATCCCCACGGAGCAGGAGCTGGGGCTCAGCACCGTCTCGGTGGCATCCGGAGAGCTCAAAGCTGCTCCAACCCCGCTCCTCTTCCCTCGCAGGAGACCCAGGTTCCGCACCTGGTCGAGGCCGGGTTCAAGAAGGAGAACATCAGCACCACGGTCATGGACCTCGTCCCCCCCAAGGACTGCCGGTACTACTCCTTCCACAAGATGATCACCCCCAGCGTGGTGAAGCACTGAGCGCAGCCCCGAAGCCACGGGAAGCACGAGGAGGAGGAGGAGCTGATGAAGCACCAAGGAGCGCATATATATGTGCGCTCTCCTCTCCGATCCCTCAATTCAGCAACAATTCAAGAGCTTGGCTCTGAGCATTCAGCCAAAGGGGTTGAAGCAGTCGCTTACTCTAAAATATCAATCATTTTTTTAAATCATGGGGTAGCTTTCGGCGCTCAAGCCAAATAATCTAAACAAGGCAGGAGAAATGGGGAAAACCAGGCAGTTTGAGGCAGATTTGTTAGAATTGGATTTCAACTTCTCCCGAAGCAACTTTCCAGTGAAGTTTCCTCATAGTTTTGGCTAATGTCTATTTTAATAAGTTCTGATTCTTTTGACCCCCTTGCAGTTCAATAGCGCATAAATGATGTTTCCTTTCTCTACCCAGAGGGGATAAAATCCATTAAAAGAGAATGAAATACACAACTGCTTCCTCTGAGCAATTTATTTTTGTCTTTCCAAGCACACATGTAATTCTGCAGTGACTGCTCCTTGTCCTGAGCTGCTGAGAGCCCAGCACACCAGGCTCCTAAGAAGCATTCAGTACCAAAGCCTGCAAGACCCAGGTTTCAGGCTTCCCCTCTCCTGGGAAGGCATTTCTCACTCAGGCAACTGCTTTTCGTAATTCAGTTTTCAAACAAGTTAACGCACTTTAGATAAGTGATACATTAAAGACAGAACAGCATCTTAACCACGTATTGTTTTATTGGAAGGCTTGTGACAATACCTGTTGTTTTGTGCGTAAGAAAGCAAGCAGGTGCCCCAGGTGGGCAGTGAGTGGGTAGGTCATAAATAAGAGGCTATTTCCTGTACCAGATCTGAATCTTCTTCTCTCGTTTGATTTTCTTCTGAAGCTGCAGGATTCCATACAGCAAAGCTTCTGCAGTAGGTGGGCAACCTGAGGGAAAAAGAAAGCCCGTGGGGCTGCCAGCTGTACTGAAATGTAGTCACCAGAAGGAGAACCAACAAAGCTACAGGTTTCACCCCAAAGCAGGCTGTGATTTCTCTCTGGCTTTGTGTATGTCACAGGCTGCAGAGTTCGTAAAAGCAAGAGGAATGCAGTTCTAAAGAAACTGATGCGACGGTCTGTTAAGTCCCACCGACCAGCAGGTCCTGCCTAAGAGCTCTCGCACCCCAAATCCCCGCCTGCACAGGCAGATGGCTCACATTCTCCCACTGATTTTCAGACCCATTGCTCAAACTACAAATTAACTTCACTCCTGCTCTGAGTTAGTGCTGTGGCACGCAGAGGCTGCCTTTCCTACCTGGCACGTAGATGTCCACTGGTACAATGCGGTCGCACCCCCTCACCACCGAGTAGGAGTAGTGGTAGTAACCCCCGCCATTGGCACAGCTGCAAGAGATGTCAGGGCTTTGTTAAACGCATGGTGAAACATTAGCAGGACGCAAAGGAAAACATTAACCTGGCATCCAAGCTGCTGTGAGGCAAGAGGCCCACTGACAGTTACAGATTTTACAGTAATTGAATGCCAAGATTTGTACCGTGGCTGCTGAACGCAGAGCTGTGTCCTCTTTGTGAGCCCTGGCTGGAAGGCAGAGCCTACGCTCACAGCCACGTTTCAAGTTGAATCAAACCAAACTGAACCATTTTCACGGCTCTTAAAAAACAGATGTTCAGAGGGTCCCTCCCCACACTGCAACCCCCCCCCCTTTTTTGCCACATCCACAGCAAGTGTTTCTAGAACTCATCCTGTCCCCTCCGAGCCCTGGCAAAATATCTGACCTTGACCTCAGGGGCACCAGGAGGTGAAGATGTCAGTTCCGCTAAGCCAACACCATGGCTTCATGGAGCCAGAGCTCCACAGACCTCATATTTTATGCTGCACAGCAGAAATATTTTGAAATATTTTTCGCTTTAGTCTAAATGCGAATTCTGAGATTCTGAAAGTACACAAGTCCCCAGACTCTGACAGCTGCAAAAAACAAAAAATCATCTTTCATTGGGAAGACTCCGCAGTTCACAGTGATCTGACAGTGGCTATTCTCCTCCTCCTAATCAAGTAGGAATCTTTATTTATTTTAATAACAAAGCCTCTTTGTCCTCTTTATAAAATTCAAAGAGTTGGAGATACAAACGAGGGTTGGGTTCCCCTCCGTCATCTCCCCGCTCGCGCAGAGACACCTGAATTCCCCCATCGCGTGTAAGACAACGGGGATGCCCTGGCACTTACCTCCCCATGGAGACCACGTAGCGAGGCTCTGGCATCTGGTCGTAGACCTGCAGAGCACAGACATTTCAGACCGCTTCCCACCTGCGCGCAGTGCACGCAGCTGCGCTTGAGGCATCCGCCACCGTCCGTACCTTTCGGAGAGCCGGAGCCATTTTGTTTGTCAGGGTGCCCGCCACGATCATGACATCAGCTTGCCGGGGACTGGCACGAAACACTACCCCGAAGCGGTCCATGTCATAGCGAGGAGCTGCCATGTGCATCATCTCCACGGCGCAGCACGCCAAGCCAAACGTCATCGGCCACAAGGAGCTCTGGAGCAGGAGAGACCTGGGTTACGGGGGGGAACGCTGAAAGCGGGAGCTGAAACCCCGTGCAGGTGACACAGAATGAAGGACTTTCAGAGTTAATTGGACAGAGAAGGAAACAGAACAAGAAGAGAAAGGTTTTAAGTTTGTTTTTTTTTTAGTCAAAGCATCATAAATGAAAGCAGTGTTCACCGTTAAACAGGAGAGCAAAACCCACAGCTTCTCCTCCGCATAGAGCGGCTGCTCATCACGAGGACTACACAAAACCAGAACGTGCCTTTTGCTTATTAACAACAGACAGCTCTGGTCAGACAGGCAGCCCACGCTGCTGCGCAGTGCCCTCTAAGCGCTTCTCTCCCGCACTGACACAGCACCCCAAATGTCAACCTCTGGCCGAGAAACCTGACTATTTTCCTGCGGAGCCTGAAGAATTTAGAACCTATTTTTACCCTTGGCAGATGGCACAAATCCATTTCCAGCCAGCACCTCGCAGCACTTGATACCATTTCTCCTTAGCAAGCACAAGAGTTTCAGCGACTCACCCTTCGTGCCCAGTTGATCAGGTCATCGAGTTTGGCGACAATATACTCCCCCCTGCTAGAGGGGACGTAGGACTTTTTCTGGACAACAGCTGAGCTCTTTTGCTGGACTTGGAGAGAACTAAAAGCAAACAGCGCAGTAGTGTCAGCCTGTGATTATTAAGTGTTGCCCTAGAATACAATAAATAGACTCAAGGAGCTGTCATCCCATAAAGAATCCACGGTGCATTGCTTACGGACAATCCCAAACCCTCTGCTACCACTGCAGACTGTTTACAGCAGTTCTTTTTCCCCCCTCTGTGGACACATGCGTCAGGACGAGGTCCTTTGTTCACCCTACTGAAACTACAGAGGGTGCCCGGCAGGCTCCTCTCCAGGGCTCGCAGACTGACAGCAGCCTGCCAGCCGATCCTGGGCCTTAAGAGTGAGGTGAGGAAAAGACTTTCAAGCATATGCAGGAAGGGCTACGGCAATCAACATTTCTTCCCTTCACAGCTGAGGGAGAAAGGACACAGCTGAGGAACCCGCCTTGAAGCGCGGCGTTACCTGTCAGCATGGTCAGCTGCCGGTGTCTGATGGAGCAGCTGAGTGTGAACAGATGTCACAGCGCTGGGCCTGTAAAAAAAAATAAAAATAAATAAAATAAACACTGCAGCTCGCTGCCACACAGCCGCAAAGCCTCCCCGCACTGCCCACGCGTCCCCTGCCACCCGCACCTCGGCCCTGCAGGGACAAACACCCCCGGGAAGCTGAGCAGCCCCTGATCGAGCGCTCTGACGAGAACCATGAAGAGAAAAGGGCCCAGTTTCAGCACCCAGCTCTCTAACCCCCCGGTGCCACAGCCCCCAGGTCTCCCCAGCCGGGACGGGGGACGCTGCAGGGCCCCCCAGCTCCCTGCCCTGAGCCCTCCGGCCCCGTCCCTCACCTCAGGGCCAGCACGCCGCGCCGAGCGAGGCCGAGACCTGCAACGAGAGCACGGGAGAAATCAGCCCCGGCCGAAGCCCGGTACCGGGGAAAAGCCCAAGCCCGGTTGGGAGCTCGATGAGGCCGGGAGCCCTCAGAGCCCGGCCCGGGAGCCCTCAGAGCCCGGCCCGGGAGCCCTCAGAGCCCGGCCCGGGAGCCCTCAGAGCCCGGCCCGGGAGCCCTCAGAGCCCAGTCCCGGAGCTCCCCCAGCCCGGCCAGGGCCCAGCCGAGAGCCCCAGCGGCCTCCACCCGGTCCCGGTTCCCCCCTCGCTGCCCCGGTGCCTCCGCAGAGGGTCGGCTCCCGGCCTCGCCCCGCTCCCGCTGCCTCCCCCGTTCCCGTCCCCCGCTCACGGCCCAGCGCCGCCATCTCGCCCGCAGCCCTTCAGGCAACCTCTGGGCGCGGTGCCGCCCGCTAAGCCCTCCGGCCTCGGCCCGGTCCGCGCCTCACGGAGCCGGCCGGGAACTGGGAGCAAGGCGGCGGCGTTCCGCGGGGCGGCGGCGGTAAAACGTAGACGGGGAAATAAATAAATAAATAAATAAATAAATAAAAAGTTTATAGATCAGGGGGGGGGGCGTCCCTGGGTGGGCTCGAACCACCAACCTTTCGGTTAACAGCCGAACGCGCTAACCGATTGCGCCACAGAGACCGCGGTGCCGCGCAGGCCGCTGTGGGCACCCAGAGGGGGTCCCGGGGGTGGGGGGGGCGGGGGGGGCGGCCCGGTTCGGCCGGTACCGGCCGAACCGGGCCGCCCCCCCCGCCCCCCCCCACCCCCGGGACCCCCCCCCCGGTGCCCCCCCGACCCCCCCAGGTACCTGGCGGGGCGGTGGGGGGACGGCGCTGCCAGCGGCCGAAATAGCTCAGTTGGGAGAGCGTTAGACTGAAGATCTAAAGGTCCCTGGTTCGATCCCGGGTTTCGGCAGAACGCTTATTTTTGGGGGGCGGAACTTTATGTTTTGCTTTCCCCGCATTCGTGCAGCGAGAGAAAACCTCAAGGTTAACGAACCCGAGGGTTAACTAGCCCTTAAGCACAGCTTTTTCCCCAAAGCCACCCCAGCTCGCAGGACAGCCCCGCCCCAGGCAGCCCCCACGTCCCCGCTGCTGCACCCGCAGAGGTTCAAGGGTTTGGTAAATGCATCACGCCCCAAAGCTTCCTCCTCGGGAAGATCCCAGAGCAGCTGGAATTATCACAGCCAGTGTTAAACGGCTGCAGTTCAGTTGAAGGAAAGCCAGAGCAGTTGCAGGTATCACAGCTGCAGGTCAGGTGAAGGAAACCACATCCACCACACAGAAACCCTTAACACGCACCCTTGTTAACACCTTGTTAGGGATAACATGCAAATGCTTTAAATAAAGCACAATACTAGAAAAGAGTAAGTTTGCTTTCTTCTGCGTGCTGCTTAACAACATGAAACTGATAGCTGTAGCACCAGGTTTCAGTAAATCTGATATTCAGAAACCATCCTCACCTAGCACGTAGTTTCAGGGAGAAGCCTGCGCGCACTTACCACCCCAGCTTAAAATCGGTTTGAAATAAATGAACACATTCAAGCAAGAGTATTATGAAACTAATGAGGATTCACTTCTTTATTCCACCACTGTTAATTAAGACCACATAATACTGTACATTGCAAGAGTGAATTTGGTCTCAACCTATGAATAGTTAAAGTAGGATAAGCAATGCCAAGACGTTAAGTGTTCTTAAAGATGTAAACATTTTAAAGTGCTTAAACTCTACGGACACTGCTAGCTGTCCTGTCCTTCAGAAGGATGCAATTTGATTTGACACAGACAAGTTCTCATTTTAAACATCCTGCTAAGATTGAGATGGATGTTACGAAAAGTGAAGATTTGGGTAAAGGTAAGGGGGGGGGCAGAAGTTTATTTCTGTGCAGCGGTTTGAAAAAGGATCTTAACAGTACTTTGGGGATGTTACAGAGAAGAAGGAACCTGAGGCCACTTTGATTTCTTTGAACCTCCAACAAACAGCGCCTGCAGGATGGGTAGTTGCAGCAGCATTTTTTTTTTCCTGGGGAAGAAGCTCATGCAGCCCGAAGCAGCTGTACACGACAACTCCGCTCGCAGGTATCACCCACCTCTGGAGTTAGTTCTGTAACTGCTTTGGGCTATCACATGTACAAAAGATGCATTACCCCCATCACAAGTTCTAATGGAAACTGAAATAAAGCCCATCTCAGTATTTATTACATGATTTCAGTACTTGCGAATGTCACTTTGCTATGCAAACACAAGGATTGCAAGTGCATATTCAGTCTCAGGGTACCATGTAATTAAAAGTAATTAAAATATATTCAGATAATTACTGTGGCCAGAGTATATATCATTATCTAATTTCACATTTAAATTCCCGTTTAATTTCAAACCACCTTTTTTTTTTACTGGACAAGTATATCACCCTTTGACTGTAATACACAAAAATAATGATCACTGAGCTTCCATCACTAAACAGTTATCAATTATGCTAAAGGTCTGTCAGAATTTCAGCAAAAGCTGAGGGAGGTAACAACACTTGATTAAACTTGATATTTAAATCAGATAAAAACAGTTAAAAGTGTTCCTGAAAAAATCACTGACAATCAAACGCTTTTAAAATAGCATTCAAAATAGGTTCACTTTTAGAAAAATGGAAAAGCAAAGGCTTTTTCTTTTCAAACAAACACTGGATTCCTTTTCTGCTGAATGTTGCGGTCGTTCTATCAACAGGAACAAAGCCATTGTGAATTGGATTGCACGAGTAGGTACCAATTTTATTTCCCACACCTTTAAGACAAAAGAAAAAAACTGTCCAAAACACTTTTGGGCAGAAAATCTGTGCATATTCAGGTAGCAGCAAAGTCACCAGGCAATAATACAAGGCTACATAAATTATCAGTACATATTCTTCCGAGGACAATAGCCCTTCCTTTGTCAGAAATTTGGTCAGTAATTCACACAAGACTTAAAAAGAGCTGCATCGAGCAGCTCTCTAAAACACTTGCTGTGTTCCTGTAAATCCCACGTTAAGTGCACTGGCTGGATGAGGCCAGATTGGCAGCACAGCTGCAGGATTACTGCAGTTCGCATCACCTCTTGCAGGCAGTTCAACACGGCGGGACAAAGGGAAGCAGGGCACAGCTCCAGTACACAGAGGCGGCAGCAAGGACTGAAGATACAACCATATCTGACAGTAATGCAGCATTGTAACGATCACATCTTAAAGATATCTACATAGATTTTAAAAAGCAAGAATGATTTTAATACAAATAATCACTTCTCCAATATATACAGTGCCAGTGCAACACGTGAAAGTCTGTACCACCCTTTTTATAGGCTGTCTGCAGATTCCAATTCTGTCTTCAACTTTTTTCTTTCCAGAATTTCTTCATCAAATTTCTCTCTCTCCCTGAAAAGAAATACATTAAAGTTCTGCTGCAAAAACAATCTGAGTGCGTTAAAAATTTTGCAGCTTTTAGTTACAGTAACTCTGTAAGAATGTTTCCCATGTTTAATCACTTTATTATTTAAACAAGAAAGCTTGCCTTACAGAAGGGAGGCTATTGAACTCTTTATTACTCACACTTTTCCACATAAACAGTAAACTAATAAGGAAAACTCAGAGAAAATGCCAAGAAGATACCTTTTGCTCACAGACGGTCCTTTTATGTATTTCTCTTCTGCTTTTTTGTAGTCTATGTCGTCCACAGCAGAAATCGCATAGATGATTGCCTATAAAAAAATATTTAGCTCATTTATGCTGGCAAAACAAAAACTAAATTACAAAATTACAACCACTGATTTGTCTCAGTAGATGAGCACATTTTTGGAATAAGATTTCCCTAATCACTTTGGAAACTTGGGTGGAACTGCTCATTGTGTACCCAAGCCTGTTAAATAATACAAACTTGTCCTTTAGCAGGCTGAGGAGATTATTTCTGTAACCAAAATAAGACATTCTTAACAGCAATTTTGTTTCTACAGAAGAGAGATATTCTTACTAGTATCTTTCCCAGGAAAGTTCCCAACTAAAACAATAAGTATCTAAAACTATAACTGAAAGCAAAATAATCCTTCCTGCCAGCAATCCTACCACCAGGAAAAGCCCAGCTACCTTGCCAAAAGGAAAAAAACTCTGTAGAGTTAGAGAAATAAATCAAAATATACCAAATGGCAATCATTTGCCGTTAAAAACATTGTAACATGTAAAAAAACATGTAAAGCTTCCACATTCTGCACTAGTGGCTTAAAATCAGCATTTGGAATTATCCTGATCCGTATCTCACCCACAACCCAGTAGGTACCAACAGGACATGTGCAGTGAATACTGGGCCTTACTTATTAATTTTCTCCAACATATAAGCACATTTGTCAATAGTCAGTAAACTCAAGTCACATAACTCATGTTATTTAAACATCAACTTTACTCAGTGTTTAATGTTTACTTACTTCAGGCAAAAGAACATCTGAAATAAATTTTATTCTATCTCCATTTATTTGACGGAGATTTTCAGTGTCTATTTCATGATATACTTCCTTCAGGTAGTTTACTACTAGGTCCAATTGTTCTTCATCCTCTAAATAAGTTTCAATGCAGGTCACATACTGACTTGAATTCAGGAATTCCTTCATCCACCGAGACTGTTTTCTGCTTTTCAAAATAGCCAAGAGATGCTCTTCTGCCCCCTTAGTCTTCACTATGAACTCCACTATCTTTTTATTTGCTTTATCTCTGGCGGCCCTTGTTCTGTCAGGAAGAAGTTTCTTAGAAGGCTTCTGAGGTGAAGTTTCTGATAAAGACTCTTCGAGATTTTCTTCTGCTACGTTTGGAAATGTCATTTGGACTAAACCTTGATAACACTGCTTTCTAACTGGATAGCCTGAAAAAGAAAAAGCCACAATCATTCACACTCATTTATGTAAAATAAGGGGCTTTCTTGTATACATACTTTCACACGCAAAATAAGTTTTTTTGGTAGTTTTCTTTTCCTTTCTCCCCTACCAAGGAAGGAAAAAAAAAGAAAAAAAGGAATTGAACCTGACATGAGCTCTGAAACAAGCTTGCTACAATCTGAAATAACTAACTCAATTGTTTTTAACAATTGATATTTATCTTTTGTTGTAGGACTGAAAATCTTATAGCATATTGGCACGTAATAATTTTATCAAACCCTACCAGGTTTGATGCTTAACAACACACATTACTAAACATTACAGCTAAACTTCTGTTAGAAGAGGAATACAGAAGAATCTCATCATGAATTCACTTACTGATATCATCAGCAAAATATTCCAAGAAGGATCCCGTAAAAGAATGACAACCTAAAGAGCCCAAAACAGGGTTATTGATCAGTTAAGCCTATAAAACAAAACCGACAGCCTTAGCATTATCATTTTTTCAGTGATCTACATCAGAATGGATGACATCAACTCATATCCTTACCTACTCTAATTCGATAATCAGAGATCAATTGAATACACCACTCAATTTCTTGGCGATGTTCTTCTTTGGCTTGGTCCTGTAAAACAATGGCCATTTCCAGTTCAAGAAAAGAAGAGCCTTATGAAGCTTTTAGGTCTAGGACCAGTAAGCAAAAATGCCTAACAGTAACACACCAAAAAAATGCTTGCAGTTTCCTGCATTCTCTTGAATTTAATTTCTGTAATTACCGTTACGCACCATGAGAGTGGCTTTGTTGTATGTAGAAAACCCACAAGTGAAAATGCAGTTAGAGTCCTAAGCAACTGGCCGCCTTCCACATGCACTTGTTCTTAGCAGCATTCTTGGCCTCATCAAGGAGGAGAAATGCATCAGGAGGATCCCATCCCCATATTCTTCTCCATTTTGTGCAGTACAAATTATATTTAATTATTCTGTTTAGTAGGTGAGCATCTCTCAGAGAGCAGTGAGCAAACAGACCGGTCAGCTGCAACACTCCTCCAGCAGGGTAAGCTATACATTGCATTAAAATACTTTTTCCAATGTTTGTATACATTTGTAATTGCATGTTACTGGCAACACTTACAATGAGGTCCTGCTTTTCTTCACAATCAAAGTGCTTCAGACTCTTAAGAGATACTGAGAAGCTTGATGAGAAAAAGAAAGACAGGGAAGAGAGGCAATTAGGTTGCGCAGCTGTTTTTTCATTGTGATTCTACACCTCCCCCAAAACTAGGTTTCATAAGGAATTCAGTAAACAGGCTTTACTAGTTCTTGATTTTATAACAAGCTAAAACTGAGGAATTTTTAAAATTTAAAGCAAATGCAAAGGCAGACTGATGGCTGCAGGAAGCTTACCCCAGACATGAAAAAACAATACCTAGGTCCTCAGCCTTTTATGCTTTTTACTCCTCACATAATCGCCAACTGTTAGCATGGTAAAACAAGTAGCCCACACCTGCAAATCCTCACTTTACTTGGTCACTCCCTTTGATATCAAGGTTAGAACTAACAGATTGTAATTGCCCTGTAACAGGAGAAGAGTTCAGGAGACTGCCTAACAGAAACCCAGAGTTCAGCACCCGATCAGAATGCATAGTTACCCTTTTTTCTTGTCATTTACATTCCCTTCTATGAACAGCACATTTGCCTTTCTGTGTTTTCGCTTCACTTTTCTTACCTGTTAAAAGGATAAAGTTTCGTTAGCATCCTAGAGCTCTAATACCCTTACGAAGCATGAACATTTTCATCAGTGTTACTGAACTCACTCCACACTTAGAGCAACCTCACATAAATATGAAAAATAAAATGGCAAGAAAAGCAAAGGAACCAAATGGAGCATTTTTGTCAGTGTGCAAGGACCCATCCCTTTTCCACTTTTTTTGAGAGTAGGGTACAACCACACTAATTAATGATACGGGATACAAAAGCTAAGTAGGAAACCTCTGCACAAATATAAAGATGTGAACTGGCCACATTTCATTTTTTTGACCTGCTTTTATCATACATAAGTTTACTTCTGTTACTATCCTTGGTTTTGCTTCAGTTTCTGATTTAGAAAACAAGCACATCTGAAGTTAGGAACACCTCTAGAAGAGATCTTTAATATTTCCAACTCCACACCAGTCAAGAAGGGCAAGAGAAAATCAAGTTCGGTAAGTTGCTCCTCCTCAGACCCCTGGCAATAATCACTCTCAGATAAAGTGGCGAGCTGTTCTTACTTACCACTGCTGGCCAATAAGGATACCTTTGCCATTTGCACCAGACCAAAATCCCTTCCTCAATCAATTGTGGCTCTACGATGAGAAAATACAGTTTATTTTCTTAGAAAGAAACACAGACAAGGCAGTTAACTCACCCCACCTCGTTAGCCTCCTTTCACGCAGTAGATACTCAAGGAGTTCTGCTTCTGTGTTTTTACAGATTTCAACCAAAGTGGCAACCCCTCACCCGCACGCCCTCAACACCTCATCCCAGCCCAAACACAGCACAGGCAGTTCTGAATATAAGAACTTTGAAGTTTCAGACCCAGTTTCACAATGTGTTGCAATTTATTCTGTTCCTGAAAGCCTTTCTGGGGCACCCAAGAAAGGCATTTTAATCCAAGCCTGAACAAATTTGGATTCATTTTCTGAAAACATTAGGTTTCAATAACAGGAATTGCCATAACCTGGTCAGCAAGGCAGAATTGCACACTCTAAAAAGGCACACCAATCTTGAGTGATTAAGGTTCAAGCAAACTCATGCCTCACCTTGACGAGATAGAATACTAGGGAGTTCTTCATCCTCCTCCTCATCTTCATCTACCAGAGTTGAGAGGTGAGAGAGATTCTCTGTGAAAGAGATCTCTGAAGGCAGATCAGAAGATTCCAGTCCTGCCAACAGCGACAAACACCAGCATTCAGAAACACAGCACAGTGATTAGCTGTGTTAGTAGCGATCACTTTCAGACCAGGTGAAATACACAAACGTAGAAAGCCATAGTGATTCACATTGCCCTCTAACAAGAGTTCAGGAGACTGCCTAACAGAAACCCAAAGTTCAGCACACCTCCCCCTCAAAACACTATGACATTCTCAAAAAGATGAAAAACAGTGCTCAAGAATCAAAAGGAATGAAGTTTTCCCTGCCCTAAGCAACATACCCACCTTCATCTTCCTTGAAGTCAGACAGCTGAAACTCCTTTACTTTACTCGCAGGCACACGTGGACTATCCTTGCTTTCCTCCTCTTCAGGCTGGGAGAGGAAACCATCAGAAAGCTTTCCACGGTGAGAAGGCCTGGCTGAAGGCTCAGGGCCATTTCTGCATTTCCTTTTTCTGTTCGAGGACACGGGTGCACTGGTCTCTTGTTCTTTTAGTTGTTTTGAACTCGCTGTTTTTTTTCCCCCACCCAATTGCTTTACTAGATTTTTGCTCTCATTTCTGATGTTCTTCTCCAAGTCAGAGGCACTTTTACAAGATAAATCCAGTAACACCCTTTTAGGTTGACACCTACTGTTTGTCCTGCCTCTGACATTTGCCACTGTGTAAGACTTACAGGTCACAGGCAGAGAAGTGTCCTCAGCAAGAGGCTGTGCTTGAACTTTGAGGAGGTTATTTGGAAGTCGGACAGGTGATCCTGCACCAGGTCTTCTTTGTCCTTGCTTACTTTTTTCCTCCTTTGGCTTAAGCACAAGTTTATTTTCTGTTTGGGACTTTGTTGACAAACTGGATTTGGCTTTTTTCTGTCTCGATAGTGATTGTGATTCTGGCATTGTGCAATTTTGACCATTTGAGTTTGATGTATTATACAAGTCCCTAGCACTACGTTTTGAAGGCTTTGTTCCATTTTTATTTGCTTTAGCCCTCTTCTCCAAAACAAAACATTTCTGGTTTTGTTTTCTTATATCAGTCTTTAGGTTGGGGCTATTTTTTCTCTCTGTTTTCTTCTTGGGAGTCTCAGGCTCCAACTTTTCTTTAAGGTTGGAGAGTGACCGACAGCTATGTAAGGGGGTAGATGAGAGAGATCCCCTATTATTCGCCTGCGATAACCGAGGACTCACTCCCTCTTTTAACTGTGGCACTAGTCTGGCTGATGCATTTTCACTCAAAAAATCCAGAGCAGTTCTAAGAGCACAGCGATATTTCAGTTCATCCACAACTTCACTCGCATTTGTCTTTTCACCTGTCGGAGAATATGCAATACAATAACCTTTCTTTGTATACGATACTTTAAAAATGCATTTATGGTTTCTTTTGTCTAAGACTTATGTCATCCATGATTTTTGAGGTAGAGTATAAAACACACAGCGCAAGCTGCCAATAGCTTTTCTTTTTTTTTAAATTGACGCAAATACACACAAGTTTTTTCACTATTTCTTCCAACGTTAAACACAGTGGAAGAGTCAAATTAGCCTTGATAACATTTGGCCCATTTTCAAGCTTTATGGATTGAATGGAGAGAGGGGAAAAGAAACGCAAAAAGACACCTCAGGAAACACAAGTATGTAACGACCATCCACCAGCTTGAAGTTGTGCATGTGTTTCATATTCAGACAGTACAAGGCAGAAAGTGTTTTGAAATATCCTCACCTAAGTTAGAGGCAATATCTTCTATACCTTCCTCGCTCAGTGGAACTGTATCTGCAGAGCTCACACTAACCCTGAAAATGCAACAAAGTTGATTGAAACCGTCAGGACATTAACCATTACTAACAGCATGGCAACACCCTCATCTGGCAACAAACTTCTACTGTTTCCTCCCACAGCCCTGTAACATTTTAGGAGAAATTTAAAAAAAATCTAAAGAATCCTTGAGCTAACAGCGTGTTGTTTATAGATGTCCCACGAGACAAGCACACAGCCACCTAGCTAAGCAGCAGCGGGTTAGTCACCTAATCACTTTGTGAGTCAATGACTCATTCCACACATCGTCACATAACGGGATTACTTTTTCTTTCTTACAAAGTCAGAGCGCAAACACAAAACAGTAAAAAATATACTTTACTTTTCTTTTAAGCCAAGTATTTCAACTTCCAAAGAAGCCTCCTCTGCATTAGCGATGGATGATTTTCCAACATCTCCACTTTTGCACAAAACCTACATTAAAAGAGAAAAACACACGTTAACAATTCTCAAGCGCGTCTGTAGGACAGGCAGGACTTCAAGATATTTTCAGCACAAACAGCAAACAGAACAAACAGCACAGAACAGACTGACTTGGCATAGCAACTGGCTGCAGTATCAGCTTCTCTACAGGTTAATGCTTTTTTTTTTTTAAGAACATACATACGTGTTTACTTGGAGCAATTGCTTTCAGACAACTACTTACAACTATGTCTATCACCTGGGTAGTTCACTTAAGCTATTAGCGCTAACTGGGTAGCTATAGCAGCACAACTGGCACCTTTGTCTCAGCTTACATACAAAGCAGCAGCAGATTAGCAGCTGCTCAGAAGCGCACATCTTCTGTTACCGTCCCACATTTCTAGGCTAAATCCACAAAACTTTTCCTTATCTGTCCATCCACTTTACCTTCGCAGGCCACAAACGCTTCCTCCACTTGCAAAGCACATACTCCGGGTCTGCCATGACCACCTTTCATGTAGGAAAGGAAAACCCCGGAGCGCTCTGAAGGAAAAGAAAAAAAGAGTTTCTCAAAGTTTTTAAACGAAACGCAGGGCTTCGCTAGAACACGACCAGGCGTCGCTTTAACTTCGGGGTCACAGGTCTCGTACCAGCTTCCCGAGGACCCCCACGAGCCGAGTGAGGCGCTAACACCGGGCAGGCCCCGGGCAGGCCCCGGCCGAGCCCCTCCCGACTCCGGCTCTCACCGACGGGCCCTGGGCGGGCCCGGGACAGGCCCTGGGGCCCCCGCGCTGTGAGGGGGGGGCAGGAGGGGAGGGAGCAGCCCCCGCCCTATCCCGCAGGAGGGGCCGTGAGGAGCCGGGACGCCCCCCCCCCCCGGCGACCCCTGCCTCAGCCCCACGGCGGCCCCGGTCCGGGCCCCCGTCTCCCCCTTACCAGGCCGCCCGCGCCGCGCCGCTCTGCGCATGCGCCGCCATCCCCCTGGCAACGCCCCGACCAACCCGCAACGCCTCCCCTCAGCACTCTGCCTTCCAGCCGCCAAAACACGGCTCCGGCCTCCGCTCCTCAACCAATCAGAGCGCCTTATTCTCTGCTTGCCCCGCCCTCCCCTTCTCCTATTGGAAGACGCGAGGCGCGCCCCGCCCCCCAGCGCAGCGCCCAACCCGCCGTTCCCTGGGGCGGTGGCGTCGCGAGGGCGCTGGGGGGGGGGGGGGGAGAGCGCGTTACCATGACAACAAGAGGGGGCCTAGGCCTAAGGCCTAGGCCCAGGCCTCAGGGGAGGCCTTGGGGCCGCAGGGGGGCTGGGGCCGGGACACCGGGCCCGGGGGGGGCGATGGGGGCCTCGCCTCCGGGCCTGCCCCGAGCATGGCGGCGGCAGAGCACAGCTTGGGCCCTGGTCCCTCACCAAGGGACAGAATGGCGAAGGGCCACGCCAAGGCGAGGGCAGGCGGCGCTCCTCCCTTAGCACAGCCGTGGCGCCTGGCTTCAACACGCTCCGACCCCCAAGGCTTCAGTGCCCGAGTGCCCCGGAGCTGCGGCTTCACGGTGTTAGCCTTACTGACTCGTCGGCTTCGAGCTGCCCGCAGCCCTCCGGGGCTCCTGCCGTGCCCCCCGGGGCTCCTGCCGTGCCCCCCCGTCCTCCCCCGGTTGTCAGCAGAGCCCACGTAGCGTGCTGGCGGCGTGCCCCACGGTGCAGCGGCAGCCCGAGCTGCGCTACGCGGGGAATGCGGCAGGGGCTCCGCAGCCCAGCGCCCAGCACGGCACTGCCGCTCAGAGCAGCTCTTTCTAATTTGGCGTAACGAGGGCGTTGTAATTGCCATGGGTTAAATTACTGCGTGCGTCTGGCTGGCCGCGTGCAACAGAAACCCTGCTCGAAAGGTCTTCCTATTTATGCTAGGAGACAAAACACGCTAAAAAGATCTTTCAGTCTGCGGTGCTTAGACGACAGAAAATGCCGAAAGCCCGGATAAATCGACAGATACGCAGAGCATTAAGTTATGCAGCCTGGAAAGAGGTTGTCATATGAAAATGGGTTCAGAACTCAGGACAAAAAAGAAAAAGGCTTTTATTGAGCCGTTACTTAGCCCTGTCGATTTTTAGCCCTCTGATGCTAACAGTAAAAACAGAGTACACGTTCTGATGTTTGATATTTTATTAGCTCTGTCTATGCTTCTTTATAAATACCTGCAATATTGAAAATGTAACCACTATACTGAAGAAGTAAGTTATTAAAACACATTCTGAAAACAGCATACAGACCAAAATGGCATGTCCTATTAGATTTGTTCCCAGGAGTATACATTTTTCCTACCTTTAAGTACTGATATCTGTGGAATAATACTTTGTTGACATAACATGAGAGACAAACTCCTTTTTCTGCTTACAATTTTCCATCGGATGTCTCCTGTCACAGAAGACACATTACTTGTTGTTATCTAATTGATATCTTATGATTCGGCAAGATCAGGAGTAGTCTGAAGGCAGTGCGATGTCGCTTAGCATTTTCCAGCATTGGTCCCTGCTTCACAGGCTGTGGGTGTGCTGAGCACTCGGGCCTGGTCCTGCAAGATGTTTAAATAGGTATTTCATGTCCAAGCATATAAAATAGTCTTTTAATACCTGGTTTAGTAAATGGCATACTTGGAGTTCTGGCCCCATTATTGTAAATGCAGTTTGCAGGAGAGAGTCACCCTAAACACACCTGTAGGAGGAAGACCAGAGCTCAGCACGCTGTAAGATGCAGCCTCTACATTAAAAACAGAGGGAGGAAGAAAGAAAACAACTTCTCCTCCCACAAAACGCAGAGCAACAGGAATAATTTTCCCCTTGCTTACGCCATTCTCCCACACCATTAGCCTTTGCTTTCTCCAAAGCGATGCTATGCTATCCACCTGCTTCCCTGTTTAAGGTACGAAGGACAGTAACAGGAGCACATTTCTGGTCTTCACCTAATATTTTTCCAATTAAATAAAAACTCTTGAACATCCAATCTCTCCTCTATTCAGCTTTACAAGCACCCTAAAACATAAATGAGCATCATAAGGTATGGATCAGCCCTTACATGTCGTCTTTATGATTTCTACTTGTGCTGTAACTAGGTATGAAAGTCACCGTGTCACCTTTGCCTTCCTGCCTCTCTGCTTACAGGTCTCGATCTGCTGACCAACCCTCTCTGGACTGAGCTGAGTGTCTCTGATTCCAGCTTTTAGCTTAAGCAAAGATGCATTTTGTTCGCAGTCCCTTCTTTATCAGCTAATGGATTGTACATCCCCATCCTGGAAAAAGGAACTTCGTGTATGAATTCATTCTCTCCCAGGTGAGATTTTTTTTTTTGCCTGGAACACGCCGTTACATGTACATACCAAAAATGACCACGATTGACACCGCTTGCAGTGCCTTGGGTCAGCAAGCCCCATGCTGGATTACAGCAGCTGAGCCTGGCACCAACGGACAGGCTTTCTTTAGTCTAGCACGTGTGATATGGCTTTTCCTTTCTCGTTACTTGCTCTGTATTAAAATCCACAAATGGTTATTATCATGCGGCTTGGCAAATGATTGCCTAGAAATTTTCTTTTCAAGAAGTTTGTCAACCGATTTCATTAGCTTTAAAAACAAACAAAGAAACGTGTATAAACTCATTGTCATCAGTCAAGAAACAACAGCACCGTTACATGTTACAAAGTCCTACACCGCTCTGTAGAAATAGTTGCATTGTTCTTCATTAAAACTCGTGTAAATTGCAACCTGGAATGCAAATGAAGCCAGCATTCCTGGTCAGTAATGGTCCTACTACTCTCAAGTAGCCACACCGAGACTGAACATCGGAACAAATGAAACCGGAGGGTAACAAAAGCACAAATTAAACTGAGGTCACCTACTGCCTAGGGATAATGAAGGAACAACTGGCAAACACTTTCTCTGGCTAGGTTCTAACAGCTGGGTTCAAAGGCATCGACAACCCTGGTGGAATACAGCAGCAAACCCACGGCTGGGTCTTGTAGCAGCGAATGTAGGTGGAACGTAGATTGTCAGAAATCAGCTAAATTCACCTTCTCCCATAAGTAATGCACCCTTAAGGACTATTTACAGAAACGTAGAAAACTTTGTTGTTAAGATAACTGACTGCCTTTGTAGGGAAGGTGAAAGAAATCCTTTTTCTGCTGTTTGCTCCTCGTTTTTTAAACCACTTGGGCACTTTTTAAAGCCACAGCGGCCAAAACTGTAAGTTGTTGGAAGACCGAGTCACCAGCCTTGTTTTCGCAGGTCCGTACAGACACTCACACTCACAGCGACCGGCTACAACTGCACTGGCAACAGGACACGACAGAAGGATGCTTCACACCACAGACCACGCGCACCCACAGCACACCTACAGCACGCCGCGTCTCGCTCGGGGTGCTCCCGTCCCGTTGCGGCTTCCTCCGCCCCTGCCTCTGCCCGTGGCCGCCTCCGAGAGTCCCTGGGGTATTGCTCGAGGATGTGAGCCGGCCGCGGCGCCGAGCAGCGTTAGCTCCTGCAGCTGGCGCCGTTCACGGGGACCTGGGGCACGGCAGGAAAAGCCTCGAGGTCCTCGGCCGCGGCGGTGGCTTCGGGGACGGCGCTCCCTGGCCCCTGGGGCAGGTGCGTGCCTCGTGGGCCACCCCGGCTGCGCCCGCTCCTGGAGCAGTCGTGGTGCCCGTGGTTGCCCAAGCGGCTGGAAGCCACCACGGCTTTCATGGCAGCCTGTTGGCAAAGGCACAGCAATTGTTAGAGGGGTACAGGTATGCCATTTGCTCCCCCGAGCCAGCAGTGTACCGAGCATTTATTTGCCATGGGATTCCCAAACCCCAGTGGCAGCAGCCCACCCTCGGTGGCCACAAGGTTCGGAGGACAGCAGGAGACATCCTGGGGCTTAACGGGGCTTTTTCGTGTTACCTTCAGTTTCCTCCTGGCGTTAAATTCCTGCAGTTTCTTCTGCGTGCTATCCATGTGAGCAAATTTAGCGGCCTTCCCAGTGACCCAGGGGTGCTCCAGAGCTTGGTAGACGGTCAGTCTCTTCTGGGGGTCCAAGACGATCAATTTTCTAACCTGCAGCCAATTTCAGGCACACAAAAAAGCGTCATTTGTCAGTGGCCCCGGACCTGCCACCCCGTGTAATGTTTCTAAAGCTGCTTAGAGCTTTCTCGCCTCCTTGATGGGATTTGGCACCGAGAAGCTCTGGCTCCAAAGGCTTCTCATTTGCAAGGAGCACGGACACGTGGGGGTAGGAGTTTTTCTGAATCATGTCCAGAGACAGAAAGCATTTAAGACGCTGCCGTTCTGTTTGGCGAACTCATGCTTTTGTTATTTTTTTTTTTTTTTTTACAAACGAAGCATTGATCTGAAGGCTTCACGTCTGGCAGCCCTGAGCTCTGCTGCATGGCGCCGAACGCCAGCGCCGGGTCACTCACCAGGTCCTTGGCGTTGAGGGAAACCTCGTCCCACCACGGGGACACGAACTCGTAGTCGCAGGTGAGGATGCGGCTGTACATGTACTGGTCCCCCCGCGGGTCGAAGAAGGGCTCAAACCCGCAGAGCCTGGGAGCAGGAGGCCGAAGAACCCCGCTGGCCCCAGCCCGTGGCGGCCACCCGCGCACGGAGGGTAGGGGGGGGACGAGGGGCGTCGGGTGCTCGCCCACCCGCAGGGCTACTCACAGGATGTATGTGATGACACCCACGGACCACATATCCACTTCTGGGCCGTACGGGCAGCCGTGGAGGATTTCAGGGGCTGAAAGCAGAGTTTGGGGTCAAAACTGCACCGAGCTCTGTGCGGCCTCAGGCAGGGCGCAGCATCCTCGGTCCCCCCCGCCCCGTCTCCAGCATACGAAGCTCCCGAAACCCTGCTGAGGAAAACTGCTGTCCAGGAATTAAATTGGAGGCTAATGGAAAATGTGATTTGCTGGCGATGCAGCAGGACCGTGCACAAGACCGACCACAATGACTGGTGACCGGAGCAGAGCCGCGCAGCTCACAGCGGGGCCGGTGACCCACGGCCAGCAGGACTCTGCTGCCACGTGGCGCTGCCCTTGCAATCCCCGATTTTGGGCTCTTTGCAAGGCAGAGGGTTAGCACGACGGCAGGGCAGGAGCCCCCAAGAGCTTCCCTGTTCTTTGCCACCGCATCCCCGCTGCTCACCGCAGTACCCCGGCGTCCCGCAGACGGTTTTCATGGTGTCCTGTTCATCCACGATCTTGGAGAGCCCAAAGTCACCTGGGGGGACACGCGGAGGGGAGAGGCACTGCCGGGAACCCCTTTGGTGCCAGCAAATGGCTCCCAGGGCCCCCAGGCCGTGCTGGGGGGGTGCCACCAGGCTGGGAACGCCTTGGGCTGCAGCACCAGCAGCGGCTGCCCGGCAAACCCACCGATTTTCAGGGGAGCGTCAGGGGAAAGGTCTGCGTAGAGCAGGTTCTCTGGCTTCAGGTCACGGTGGACGACTCCGTTTTCATGCAGATACTACGGAGAGAGAAAGCAGGGATGCAGAAAGGAAGGGGAGGGGGCAGATGGACCTTGGGGAGGTGGCCGGGGCTCGCAGGACCCGGTACAGGGGCACAGCCCCACACGACACCATCGCTGTCTTTGGGACCCCCCCCTTTGTCGTGCCGAAACGTCTGCCGGGCGCTTCAGCGGGGCAGAGGGAGGACATTTTCCTTGCCAACTTTCCATTTTTAAACCCTCCGTTGCCATGGAAACCCCATTTCCAGCCGACCCCTGCCGTGGCGCGGCGGTGACCTTCCCGCGACGCCCCGGCCGCAGCCTCCCCTCCTCGCCCCCTCCTCAGGCCTGGGGCAGGGGGGGTCCGGCTGGCACGGGGCGGGGGGGACACGGGGACGTTACCGACACGGCCTCCAGGATCTGCTTGACCACGTGCGCCGCATCCCGCTCGCTGTAGAAGCCCCTCTCCACGATCCTGTGGGCACACGGAGGGGTCACCATGCGCACCTCGCCCCCCCAGCCCGCGGGGACGTGCTTCGGCCCCGCTCCATCCTCATCCTCCGTGGGGGCCGAGGTCCGCGGGTGCCCTACCTGTCGAAGAGCTCTCCTCCCGTCACCAGCTCCAGCACCAGCGCGATCTCGGAGGGCGTCTCGAAGATCTCCTTCAGCTTGATCTGCAAGGCACGGCCGCGGGTCTCAGCGGCGGCCGCCCCACTCGGGGGGCGCCGTCGGCAGGCCCCAAAAACCCCGTTTGTTCCCACATCGGGTGAAATCCTTCCGGAGCCACACACAGCAGAGACTCGCTGTGTGCAGAGCAGACTGTGGGGCTGTAACAGGTTTATTGGTGCTGGAACAGGTCCGCAGCCAGCACATTTCCCTCCTTCCCTTTTTATTTGTTTGAACTCGATTTTTTTTTTTTTTCGGTTAAACTGTTTGGAAGAGCCTCGCTCACTTAATCAAGCATTAAAGACGAGGCTGGGAATGAGGAGAGGCTGGCATGCCTTGCGTTTATCCTCTTTATGTCTTCAAGCTCATTAACTGGAAGAGGAGCTCGCCGGAGCCCACGAGAGCTCTTTGATTTCGCAGCCGTGCCAGCACCGTGCCGGTGCCTCCGGGGCCCCGGGGCCAAATCCAGCACTGGGAGCAGCACCGGGGCCCGGCCCCATGCGGGCACAGGGGGAAGAGGCCCTGGGACGGTTCTGGGGCTGAAGAAGCATGAAAGAAACTGCCTTTTTCTTCCGATTTTAGTTGCAGATACCACACAACGCCTGCCCAAGTGCTTTGTGCCAGTGCAGCAAATCTGGAATTAACGGGTGTCTCTTAAAAATACGTCAAAAATGCAATTTTATTTTATTTTTTAATGGAAAACAGAGAATTTCATGCTTCTTAAGACTTTTGTGACACTGTGAATTTCATGGGGCTTTAATCATTACCTTCACAGGCTGGGTGACGAGCCGTGATACCCTGCAGGGTGAGAGACACTATGTGGCAGCTTATTGCATTATAATAATACACAGAAGCACTATAATTTTCCTATTAACTTCAAAAGTTTACAATCCTATTATCATCTGCTGTTGAGGTTGGTGCTGAACGATAGCAGACGGGCGGAAGGCACCGCTGTAAATAAGGGCGTGCAGCAGCTCTCCCTCCAAAATCACTTGAACCTGCGAGCGAGCAGAACCCCACCAAAACCCAGCAAGGGCCAGGCAGGAATTTGCGCCCCTCAGACCAATTTTTGGGATGTTTTTGGCTTCCCTCGGCTCTCCCTCTCACAGCAGGGTTTGGAGCGGTGGCAGGCAGGGCTCCCCACTGGCTTTTCTCCGTCAGATGGGGAGAAGTGAGGAGTTCTTGCTCCGAGGAGCAGGGTGGGACGCAGCCGTGCCAAAGGGCATGAGCTGGAACCACCAGACCCTCTCGGCTCGCTGCCATTTCCTGGCCCCCCCAGCCACAAAAATCCACCCGGGGGGGGGCTCCATCCTGTGGGAACCACACCTCTGCAGCGCCAGCACAGCGAGGGTAGGCTGCCAGGTGGATTGCCACGTTATTTTTTTTTAACGCTGCTCATCTCCAAGATGCGTCTGCAATTTGGCGGTGGAACTAAGCCGCTGCGAACAAGGAGGAGGGAGCTGGTGAGGAGCCCGGGAGCCCCCGCGATGACGGGGGGGCTACACAACACCCCCGGCCCTGCTGACACCTTGGGGAATTAGCTCTGCTGCCGGGCGTTGCGAATTGCGCCGGGCCAGCCGCCGTTATCCCCCCAGCGCCGCGCCGGAGACACGCGGCCGGCCGCGCCGGGGCGCAGGGCCCGGAGCCGCGGCCCCGTCCTCGCCTTTTATCTCCCCTTGCAGGATTCATTACAGGCGGGCGATTCGCTTTGGTATTCATTTGATCTCCTCGATGGAAATTGCCTACCAAATGGAAATCTCAGGGCAGCGGGGAGGGGGGCGCGGGGGGGCTGCCCCTCGATGGCGGAGCTGGGAAGCTCAAAGGCGCCGCCAGGGCCAAGGTGAGCCCTGTGCGCACCCCTGGCTTCAAAATTCAAAGGGAAAGGAGGAGGATTGGCACCGAGCGGGGTGCCATGGGGCATGGAGGGGACCTGGGCACAGGGTTGTGGGGCGGTGGGTTCATCTGGCACCGCAGCAGGACAAAGACATCGCCACCCTCCCCTGGGCACCCAGGGCTGGGACCCCTGCGGGCAGGGAGCCGTGCCATGGCGCCGTACTCACGATGTTGGGGTGCGAGAGGCGCAGCAGGACCCCGATCTCCGTCCTCACGATCTTTTTGTCGATCTGGAAAGCAGAGCCCGCACAGGCATGTCACCCCCACTGCCGGGGCCACCGCGCGGCTCCCCCCGGGGCCATTCCCACCGCAGCAGCAGAACGCACCCAAAACGCTCCAAAAACGGAGCCTGCCACGCTCCCAGCCCAAACCCCGGGCCCCAGCAGCCGATGTCCCCGTGCCCATCCCCGTCCCGGTGCCCCGCGTGCTTTCGGAGCGGATCAGGGCCCCGTCACCCCTGCGTCCCCGCGGGCACTCACCGTCTTCTTCAGTATTTTGGCGGCGTACGGGGCGCCCGTGCCCTTCTCCTCGCAGCTGTACACCACGGAGGTGGCTCCCCTGGCAGGGCAGAGGGTGTGTGAGCGGCCTGGGTGCAGCAGGGACTGGGGGGGTCCGACTTGTCCCCCAGCCATGTCACAAAATCCTGTCCTTTGCCAGCACCAGGAGCTGAGCTCGCTCCCCCCCGCATCAATTCCAGCTTTCCCGGTAAAGCCGTTTTAATTAAAACTGAATCCTAAAGGCGGTTTAAAACCTTAAGCGGCTTTTGGGGCAGGAAGGAGCTTCCCTTTCCCTGCTCGCAGCCACAAGGACGACCTCGGCGGGGACCCAGCGGTGCTGGCGGGGCCCCCCCGTCCCTGCCGCATCCCCACGGTGCCTGCACGGCCACAAAACCTCCCCGCCAAGCGAAACCGCTCCCAGTTACAAAGGAGAAATCGTTCCCATCACAGTCCCCAGCTGTGCCACTCAGCTGCCCGTAATTTTTAGATCTGGTTAATAATGTTTTCTAACCACTGGACAGTGAAATCAACCCATTTCTTCAGGCCATTACGGGGCTAGTTTGCAATTTCATCTTTGATGCCTGGCTCCTCGGAGCAGATTAATTCTCACCCCCCGAGTAATCGACCACATTTTATTGCTCTTTGGCTTCGCCGCCTTCTGGGACCAAGTTCACGTTCTGGCTCGAGGCACACGCCAGCCCTGCCTGCCCACAGCGAGCACCAAGCCGGCAAAGGTCGAAGCCCCAAAGCCACTTTTTTTTTTTGCACCAAAACGTCCCTCGGGAACACGACGACCCCGCGGCCTGGCCGCGAGCGACCCTTCGCTGTAACGCCACGCGCTGCTGCTGCCGCCGGGCTCCCTGGGGGCTCTCAGGAAAGCCGGCGATTTGCTTGAAAAACGAGAGGGGGTTTTGCAGTTCCTGGGGCCGAGCTCGGGAATCGCATCCCCATGACAACGGCGGTGCTGGGTACCGGGGGGCACGGGGGGCTCAGCCTGCGGCACCCCCGGAGCGAGGCGAACCGGGCAGCCCCAGCCCCTGGGCGCTGCCGAAGCGCTTTTCTTCCTTTTGCACAACGTCTCCTACGATGTTTTGTTTGGGGAAACAAAACGCTTGGGAAACAAGCGACAGCTCCAGCTCGGAGTGTGTGGGGGGTGGCATCACGTCCCCCCCCACTTCTCCGGCTCTGCGAGACGGGCGGGTGGCTTTGGGCTGAACCCGAGGCACCAGCACCGCTGCTGTGACCCCAACGCGAGTGCCCTTCCCACGGGGAAAAAAGCAGCAAGCACCCCCCCAGCCCCACACAGCCCTCCTGTGGCTTCCAGGCACGCCGGGGGCCTGCACAGCACAGCAGCCCCTCGCCCCACGGACGTGTTTGCTGTCCCGATTTCACCACCAGCCGCTCAGCACCCGAGCCCCAGCCCCGCGCCCCTTCGCCCCAGACCCCGCGCCCCCTCGCCGCTCAGCCTGCGCCGGCTGCACGGGGGCTTTCAGCCCAATTCCTGCTGCCCTCAGCATCGTTTTAAGCCCAGCAGCCGGGGAGGTGCCCGGCTTTGCTCCTCCGATGACGCTCAGCCCGCGAGCCCCCTGCGCTCCCCATTACGGCTGCAGCCACCCCCAGCCCGCCCGGCTGCTGCTGCTCCAGGCCTCGAGTAAACACCCGCAATCAACCCTGACTGCGGCAGCAGATAATTGTATTTGCTTTGCAGATGAACTGGAAAATGTCGAAACAATGGGATTTGCCAGGAGCCTGCACCCGCTGCTGGCACGTTTAGAGCTGGATGCTGAATTGCCCGGTGGGCGGATGGAGGGGCCGGGGGCTCGGGGCAGCCCCTGTCCCCCCGCCCTACGTCCGGCTGAGCACTGCTGAGCCCGGGTGTTAATGAGAAGCCTGCAGCACCTGCTTTAATCAAAACTGCTCCTTTTCAGCCCCAAAGGCTCCTCTGCCAACAGAAACCCCGAGGGGCTCTCGGGTGGGTGCTGGCCGCCCCCGGTTGCTTTCCCTCCTGCTGGGGGCTCATCCACCCAGCCCTGCCGGACCCCCTTTAAGCAGGGGGGAAGCAGAGGAGCTCGGGCTCCGCCTGACGAGCAGCAGCTCCCCGGCTCGGCAGCCGCGTGGTCTGGTCCGCAGCGCCGTGACGAGCCAGCCCTTTGCTCCGGAAGATAAATGTGGGTGGTTCAAGGGGCAGGAGTCGGTGGGAAGAGAACGGGGTCAGCATCCGTGGCCATGTCCTGGGGTCCCCGGCCCCTTCCCGGAGCAGGAGGGCATCTCAGCACCAGCGCTGCCACTCTCCTCCACCACCCTCACGCTGTGGGGCAGTGGATGGGAGCAGGACGTGGCCCAGACCCACGCAACGTCCTGCTCCTGCAGCCAACTCGTGCTTTGCATCCCAGCCTGGCCTGATCCTGACCTGCTGTGAGCTTTTCCAGCGCCCCTGCAGTGGAGAAAACCCCTCTGGAGCCGGGTCTGGGCATCACCAGGCTGCATCGTGGCCACCAGGCACCCCGAGCAGGAGGGGAGGGTGGCACCACCTCTCCTGGCAGCACCGGGAGGTGGCACACAGCACCCCCGGGACCTGGCAAACCAGCCCTGGCACCAAGCCTGAGCATCGCCTGCCCGATGGCCCACATCAGGGCCTCTAAGGGATAAATCAAAGGAACCTCCACCAAAACGCCCACGTTCACCGAGGTGGCTTCGCATGGAGCCTCTGCGGGGCTTCCTGGCCCCGGGTGGGACAGATCCAGGCCTGAGCGTTATCCACGCAATAACCCATGAGGGATTTATCTCAGACACGTCCCTTCCCCGAGGCTCGGGTATTTGGTTTTCGCAGGAGGGACGTGCCACAGTCCCAGGCTCATCGGCGCCCCAAACCTCGAAGTCAGAGGAGAGGCCGCGGACAAACTGCACCCAGGGGATGAGACGCACAGCACACGGGAACCCAGGCCCCAGCCTGCAAGCCCTCAGCGAGCGCTCCCAAAATCACCGCAGCACCACGACGGACCCTGAGCCCCAGCCCACGTGCGAGGACAGGGTCCCCCTCCATCCATACCCCCTCCATCCATCCGTCCCCCCTCCATCCCACAGCCCCCCTGCGTGCACCCACGCCTCCCTGTCCTCCAGCAGGATGCGCTCCCACAAGGAGGATTCC
Organism: Anser cygnoides; assembly: GCF_040182565.1. NCBI lineage: Eukaryota > Metazoa > Chordata > Aves > Anseriformes > Anatidae > Anser > Anser cygnoides. Next base: position 974,208 of record NC_089899.1, on the reverse strand, counting down.
TGCCCCCCCCCCTCCAACCCCCCCGGTACCGTCCCAGTTCGGGGCCCACGATGTAGAAATCCTCAAGCGCGGTCTCGCGGTGGGAGCCGTCGATCCAGTACTCGCTGCCCGTCTTGGAGGAGGGCATGGTGGGGCCGGGGGGGGCGATTTCCCACCAGCTGCTTGGCAGAGGAGACCTGAGCATTGCCGCGGCCCCCCCTGCTGCGCCCCCCACGCGTGTAGATGGCCCAGCGGCGAGCGCTCCTTGGGATTATCGAGCGCGATGGAGTCGTAGGCACAAATCCCCTTCCCACCAGGCACGTACGCTGCCTCTTCCGGGATTATATCCCCCCCCCCCCCGACCAGCCCCCACCACCACTGCTTCTCACACCAGGCCCCCGCATCCCCCTTTTACCACCCCATCCCCATCTTTCGGGGGCCGGTCTCTGCTTTTTGGAGCCCCGCAGGCCGGATCCTGCACCCGCAGGCCAGGCTGTGCCCTGCACACAGGCACCCTGATCTGCACCCTGGTTCCTGCAGCCCCCTCAAAACACCAACGCTCCCCCCCCCCCACACACACACACCCCACGCAGCCCCGTAATTAATATTTGGGCCGTCTCTGGGGGCCGACACGTACCGTTAGCTGCGGCGTGGCTGCGCGGCGGAGCCGTGATCCCCTCGGCGCTCCCTCATCCCCGGCACAGGGCGGCTGCGAGCAGGGTGGGTGCTGGGTGCGGGGGCTGCGCGCCCCCCCCCCCCCCCCCCCCACACACACACACCTGGGTGCTGGCTGCTCCTGCTGCTCCTCTCCGGGGGGGGGGGGGGATGGAAGGGGGTAGGGGAAGGTTTTACAGCCCTGGGGTGCGGGGATGGAGGGATGGAGGGATGCAGGGAGGGATGGAGGGAGGGATGCAGGGATGGAGGGATATGGAGGGATGCAGGGATGGAGAGATGCAGGGATGGATGCAGGGATACAGAGGGATGGAGGGATATGGAGGGATGCAGGGATGGAGGGATGCAGGGATGGAGGGATGCAGGGATGGATGCAGGGATATGGGGGGATGGAGGGATATGGAGGGATGCAGGGATGCTGGTACCCGAGGATAGGGGACCAGGGGGATGCAGGATTATGGGGTCCCGGGGATGCAGGACCACAGGGACGCAGGCAGGGCCGTGGCTGCGGGGGCAGAGGGAGGTGGGACCGCGGGGCTGCGGCGCACCGGGACCCTCCCCGGCAGCATCCCCGCCCGGCTCGGCCGTGCCACCCCACGGCACGGCGCCGCCACTGCACCGCCAGCCCCGCGGCCCCCCCCGGGGGCTCCGGCCGCTCCCCATCACCCGCGGCCCCACTCCCAGCCCCGTGCTTGCCGTGGGACCGGCGGGACCACCCCCTCCCCCCCCCCGGCGGGACCCCCTCCCCGCGCCCGGTGCTGTCCCCGGGGTGCGCAGCCGGTGCCCTGAGGCAGGATGCGGCCCCATCGCCGGCCCCGGAGCGCAGCGGGGCCACGCGGCGGGACCGGGGCTCGGTTTGGGGCCGGGGCCGGGGCCGGTCCGCCCCCCCCCGGGGAGCCCCGGAGCGCCCCCGGGGCCCGATCCTGCCCCGGTCCCGGCGGAGCGGCGCTGCCCGGTGCGGCCGCACGGTGCCGCCGTCGGCCACCGGATGGGAACGGGGAGGGGGGGAGCCGGGGGAATAGGGGCGGGGAGGGATTGGGATTGAGATTGGGATTAAGGGGATAGGAAAGGGGACGTGGGAGGAGGATGGGGAGGTGCTGGGGGTGATCGGGGGCAGGGTTTGGGGAGGGGGAGTGGGGTTGCAACAAGGCATGGAGTGGGGTTGTTGTGGGACTGGGGTGGGATCCGGGACGGGAAGGGGGATAGGAAGGGACAGCGATAGGAGGGGATGGGGCCGGGAGTAAACTGGGAACAGGGAAAGGATTGGGGTGGGATTGGGGCTGGGGCTGGATGGGGCCAGGACCCACGGCCGGGGCCATCGCGCTGCCGGGCACCCCGGAGGGCGCAGGCTTTGTGCCTCCCGCACCGAAGGGAGCTGAGCAGGAGGTCGCTCTTGTAGGTACAAGGGAAGGAAATGAGTCCTGGGCCGAGAGCAGGGCCGCGGGTCGTGCCACGCGCTGGGACAGTGACACCAGCCCTGCTGCCGAACACGCGAGCGGCGTGTGCAGGGATTTCCCTGACACGCTCCAATCCCTCCCCTCGTTAGTGGCTGCACTCACCGCAGGGCAGTGGGGGGCACCTCAGCGAGCCCCCGGTGCCAGCGGCACGTTTTTGTCTTTTACCGTAAAATAAGGAAATAGGGAGAGCGGCCTGGGGCCGGCGGAGCCCCGGGGACGATGCTCAGCCCCACCACAGCTCGGCCGGGAGCCCCCACGAAAGGACCCGCCGCAGAGGTCTCGTGGCACGAAATGTTCTCCTTGTAATGGGCTCCCTGAGTATTTATTAGAATATTTTATCATATCTAAGGGAGGCAAGCTCGGCCCTGCTTGATCTAATCTGGTTGCAACTCTTGTTTGAAAGGGATATTCTTAAAGGGAGTGACCTGCTAAGTGAATAAATTGACTCTGCCTCCATTTGTCCCCGTCCTGCCCGCGCTTTATTATGGCGCGGTGATAAGGGTGGGCTGGAAGAGGCTGGTTGGCATAATTAATATTTATCACTTCATCTAGAACAAGCACAATCCCCCTCTTTATCCACAGCCCCAAAAGGAGCAGCGGGCTGTGTCTGGAGAGCGGGGGCAGCCCCTTCCCTTTTTAAACCCCCTGACACCGCGGTTATTGAGGGGGCCGTGAGCCTGCCCGTCCCGCCCCATCCCCTGCGTCCCCCCCACTTGGGCAATGGGTGCGGGCAAGTGGCCACTGCCAGCGGGCTCGGGGGCCGGGCAGCCCCCATGGAGACCCTGCAGCGTGGGGCTGCATCCAGCCTGGGCAGTGGGATGGAGATGAGTGCTACGGGGGCTGCCCTCCGCACACCCCATTCCCAGCCCCAACGCCCCCCCGGGGCACAAACCCAGCCCGAGCCCGTGGGAAGGGGCCGGATCCTGCCCTGGCACTGGGCAAGGCGCTGCAGGAGCCAGCCCATCCTCACCGCACGGGGAGACGGGGCTGGAGGGAGCCTCCAGCCTTTTGTCTCCGGCAGAGGAATTAATTATTTTGTTCTCTCATTACGCTGGAATAAAACCCATTTTAGAGTAGCATAAATTTTGGTGCCTGAAACCACTTTTTTTTTTTTTTTTTTTTTTTAACTTCCTGGGAAACATTTCTCTCCTTCCCTCGCCCTTTTCCAAATCGTCTCTGTCTAATTGCGCAGCCATCGGCGTTTCGGATGAACCGCAAGATGGAGGGGGATCGGCCGGGGTGCTGCTTGGGGCACGGATCCAGCCCCGGATGGGGTCGAGACCGAAGAGGGGACCCCCAAGGTCGGCCCCAGACCCCGCAGCCCCGCACGAAACCAGCGCTGGCAGCGTGGCAGCGGCACCCCCGAGAGCGGCCGGCCGCCTCCTCCCGCCGCCGGGCGATGCTCAATTGTTTGGAACATGAACTGGAAATTAATACATACGGTTAACGTCCCCCCGGCACCCCCACCCCTCCCCAGCGCCGCGCGCCTCGTTAATTGAACGGCACCAAGCAAATGAGGTCAGAGCTCACTTCAGCCAGCCAAGGACACAGAAACACCCCGACAGCGAGACACAGGCCCGTCTACCTAGCGATGCTTAGCATTCCTGCCAGGAACCGCTCATTAAAAACCTAAAAGACGGCTTTAAGCATCCCATTAGAGGCTCTCGCGGCCTGTAGCAGAGGCTGGTGGTTAGAGGCCGGGTGCTGGCGGCGGGGATCGGAGCAGATCGGAGCGCACCGGGGGCACGCGGCGCATCCTTCACCGGCGGCTCAGGACCGCGGCGCTTTGGGGGGCAGCGGGCCGGGGCCCCCCAGCTGTGCCCGGAGACAGGGAAAGGAGGCTGCGGGCAGCCTGGCCGCATCCTCATCCCCCCACCCCATCGCATCCCTCGTGCTCTGCTCTCCCTTTGGGTGCCCCTTTGGGTGCCAGGGCCTCAGGAGCGACTCCCACGCCGTGCCTCAGTTTCCCCAAGTCCATCAGGGCAGCGCAGCACCACGCACGCTGAATGCCCCCGTTTTCAGGGCATCCCCAGGGGTGCTCTCAGCCCCATTTCAGGCACCGTTTCCCATGTCCCTGCCTGCATTCCTGCTGCCCCCCACCCTGTCCCCCCCCCGCCAGCCCCAGGTGCCAGGGCAGAGCCCCCCGCACCTCCCGCAGCCAGCTCGGGCTCCCCACCTTCACCTCCTCAAACAAAGGAAGCATTTCCTCCACCCCACCTCGTCCTCCCGCTCCTCCGCTTCCTCTTCGGTTCCTTTTGCTCTTTTTATTTTTTTTTCCCCCTCAAAAAATGAGTTGTCTTCCCACAGATGCGACTAAAAGCACTCTGGAAATGTCAGCCACTGCTGGAAAGGGACCCAGATAACATTTAGCTTTAGGTAAGAGAGTAGATTTTCTCTGCACTAATTCATATTTATAAGCTCTCCTGTTCCCAGGGAGAGCGCGGCACTGATAGCACTTGCTGATTGCTAGTGAGCAGTGCAGGGAATTGTTTTCATATCTGAGATTAAAGAGTGGTTTCTGCTCCCAGTGGCACCTGTGTATTTACGCTGGTCATTCTCAATTCATCCCTATAAGATTAAGACTGGAAATGGGAAATGGTTATAGAGTGCCGAGGCTGCGGAGAGGCCGGGGGACGCCGGCGGGGACCGGGCGGGCGCTTGGTGGCCCCCGATGCACAAAAAACCCCAACGGAGGCCCCGAGAGCCCGGCTCCATCGCAGGGGCCCCGCAGCGGCTCCGGGGCTTCCCATGGGAGACGGCGTCCGGAGCCGGGACGGCAGCAGCGAGCACGGACACGGGCGGACAACGGATACCAGAGCACACCAGGATGGATGCACGCCTGTGATAGATTAGGTGAAAGATTTATTTCTATTATTATTTTTCAGCGCATCCCGGGGCTTGTGTCAGCTGATTAAAAGCAAACAAGTAAAGCCCTTCTTCGCCGTGGCACATCAAGGATTTGGGAACTTTTGGAGCTTTAGTTGGCTTGCCTTTTTTTTTTTTTTTTTTGAAATCATGTTTGTGAACGGGCTGAGCAGCTCCAGAGAGAGTTGCAGCGTAAACATTGGGGAAAAAAAGGAAGAAAATATATACTGCGGTGGGGATTTTAGGGCCTGGAATTAGGGGAGGAAGGGGAAGAAAAAAAAAAAAGGGGGAGGAGGCGGAGGGGAAGGCGTCGGGAGGGGTGCGCGGGGTGGAAAGGGAAAAAGGCGAAAGGAGAAACAAGACAATGGCAGAAGGCACCCCGGGGACTTCCTGAGAGGTTTTAGAAATTCAAAATACGCCTTAGAGCCTCAAAGCTGTGTCAGTCACAGCCCCGGCGCAGGGATCACTAAGGCTGCGGCCAAACAATACCAGATTGTCTGAGGAAGGTGGGAAAATAGGGGGTCTCAGCGGCTCCCGCTCACACCAGCGGTTCCGCTAGTCAAGCACGCGTTCCACATGAATCAATTCTGGACAGTGCCTCGGCATAATCCCCTCCAGCCTCGCTATGACAACTTGAAGGAGAATTCGGCGGCTGAGTGACAGCAGACGGAGAACTGACAAGGCAGAGGCCGCAGGACTTTCCTCCCCTTCCCCTTCCCCCTCCTCCTTTCGCCCTCTTCTCCCCCCCTCCCCAATAACTTTTTCGGTGACCGCTCGCTCGTGCGCGCTGCCGGCGGCACTTTGCTGCCCTCCTGCAGCCCACGAGCAGCTGACCCCAAATGCCGACCCCAAATCCTGCCTCCTGGGGTCTCCCCGGCCCGGGGAAGCTCTGGGGGGGGGGTCCCATAGGGAAGCCCCCAGCTGCCCCCCTGCAGCCCAGCCCCAAGGGCAAGGGGGAGAGGGGAGGTCGGGCAGCGGGGAGGAGCTGAGCCTGAGCAGAGATTTCCCCCAAAGAGCCCAATGGGAACTTTTTGGGAAGGAGCAGGGGGACAGCAGCATGCCCATGGCAGGCATGGGGGGGTGGGGGGGCTGGGGGCTGCCTGGCTCCAGCTGGGATCCCCCAGCAGCATCTCCCCCTAACAGCTCTGGAGGAAGAGGAGGGCGCGAGGTGCCAGTGCCTCACCTGAGCATCCCGCACGTGGCCTGGGGGCACCAACAAAGGCCACACACCTTCCTCCATGGGGTGCTGCAGGGCCCCCTCCAGCCCTGCCCTTAATGCTTTAATGACCCTGGCTCGTTATCAGGGGGGCATGGTGGGAGGTGGGGCTCTTTTAATTAGTCCTTCGCAGCTGGCACCATCCACGTGTGCCTGCCTTCGAGGGGCTCTGACAGCCCCTGGGTCCGGGATGGGGATGGGATGGGGATGGGATGGGGATGGGATGGGGATGGGATGGGGATGGGATGGGGATGGGGATGGGGATGGGGATGGGATGGGATGGGGATTGGGATGGGATGGGATGGGATGGGATGGGACAGGGCGGGATGGGATGGGGATGGGGATGGGGATGGGGATGGGGATGGGGATGGGGATGGGGATGGGGATGGGGATGGGGATGGGGATGGGGATGGGGATGGGGATGGGGATTGGGATGGGATGGGATGGGATGGGGATGGGATGGGGATTGGGATGGGATGGGATGGGACAGGGCGGGATGGGATGGGGATGGGATGGGATGGGGATGGGATGGGGATGGGATGGGATGGGGATTGGGATGGGATGGGATGGGATGGGATGGGACAGGGCGGGATGGGATGGGGATGGGATGGGATGGGATGGGATGGGGATGGGGATGGGGATGGGATGGGATGGGATGGGGATGGGATGGGATGGGATGGGATGGGATGGGATGGGATGGGATGGGATGGGATGGGGATGGGATGGGGATGGGATGGGATGGGATGGGATGGGATGGGATGGGGAAGGCAGATCGCTGCCAGTTGTGCCAGGGATGTGATCACCAGAGCTGGACTGGTTTGGGGGAGCTTGGCTACGGATGGGACCTTGGGGCAGTGAGCTGCCTTGAGGTCGTACTCAGAGACTTGAAGAGGCTTCTCCAGCCCTGCAGCTTTCAGATCCCGTAATCACTTCCCTGCACGTGCTGCCGCTTGCCCCTGCCCTCCTCGCCCAAGCAGCCCATCTGCCTCGTTAGGTAACCCGCGTGTATTATTAATAATCATATCAAGAATAAAGAGTGGGTTTGTCGTCTCTGGATCCTGTTCCTTTCTTGGGCTCCCCTGTTCCAGTTCCACATGCCTGCTCTGGGAGGCAAGAGGTATAAAGGAAACTAATTAAAAATTGCCAGTGTCTTATGTTGGAGCATTTGGGTGCGTTCAGTAGTGAAAGACAAGCGTCGTGTTGCAAGGAAATCAATTTTACAGTTACAGGAGCAGAATAAATAGAGGTGGTGCATTAAGGCAGGAGGACGGAAAGGGGCTCCAAGGATGCTGGTGCAGGGACACGGCCACTGATGGGACAAGCCACCCTGGGGACACTGCTCCTCGTCACACGTGGGGCTGGGGTGTGGGACGAGGAGGGTGGCGGGTCCCCTCGTGCCGCGGCTGTCCCCTGCTGGTGCTCCCGGCCCTGTCCCCGCAGCCCCTGCCCTGGCCGCCCTCCCTTGGCAGCAGGCTGAGCCCAAATCGCTGCGTTTTCACCCAAAGCAGCCCCGCACAGCAGGCTGAGCGCTGCACACCGTCCCGGCCAGCCTCACAGGAAAGCAAACGTTGGTCCCCAAAAGCCCCCGCTCGCGCTGCGAGCATCGCTCCCATTAGGGATTCATTATCCATCCCCGCCACACGACTCCCTCTCTGTCTTTTATTTATGTCTCCTCTCTCTCTGCGGGCATGCAGCTAAAATCTATTGGTTTCGCGCACAATTTCATTGTCTTTTTGGGGTCAGGGAAATGGTAAACAAGCCAATTATCCTTGACGGAGGGGGTGAAACGCTCGTCACCCCGCACAGCTATCTGCACCCAGCCCGTGGGTTTCGCCCGGCGCTCGAGGAAGTTCTCGGCTGCCTGGAGACGGGAGCGCGGCAGTCGGGGGGGGGACCAAAAGCAAAATGACTTTTATGCTAAACCACGCTGCTGGCAGGCAGGTAGCGGCTCCGGGTCCGGGGGGACCGTGCCAGGCCCCTTTTACCCCCCCCGGGGTCTCTGCGCTGCTGGCGGAGCCGTCACCGGGACCCCCCCGCCGGCTCCCCCGTCCGCCCCGCGCTGGCCACGCCGCCGCCCCCCCAGCTCTGCAGGATTTTCCTTTCTTCGCCCGTCACACCAGGACAGTTCCGATCCCTAATCCTCAAATTGTCCCTTGCCGGTTTTACATACAGCTCTAAGCTCCTCATAATAGATTTATTTCGGAAAAAAAAAAAAAAAAAGAAAAAAGAAAAAAAATGGGAAGGAAATAAAAACCCCTCTGTGGGTTATTATAGGATATTTTTGTTTTAATTGAAAACTATTCTGAGCACGGCGGGGCCGGATCCTCACTGGCGTAAGCCAGCACTGCTCACGAGCATCCTGCAGCCTCCCTGAGCGGGAGCTCAGCACCCTGAGAACCGGCCAGGATTTGGGGGGGCAGCAGCAGGAGCTGTGGCCGAGGGAGGCCCGGAGGGTGCTGAGCGAGAGGCGCAGCCTCTGCGGGGGCTGCTGGCGAGGCCGGCCGCTAATTGCGGTGATCACTTTTCCGCTGAGTGGCGGCCAGAGCCCGGCCGGCTCAGCCTGGATTGTCTCGTTGCTCTGCACCTGATTGAAAATCGATGCGGAAGAAAATTGAAAAATACATATTTGGGGCGACAGCGAGAGGGATGGAGGGCACCAGGTGAGGCCGGGGCCGTCGGCAGCTCGCTGCGCACAGCCGGCGGGCAAATAAATCCTCCCGGTATCGCCGCCGCGCGCCGGGAGAAGTTCCCTGGAAAAGAGGAGCCAGAAGCAGAACGGGAGCCGGGATTGATCGGCTGATTATAAAAGGCAGGATGAGTGCTATCGAGCCTCGCTTTCCCTTCATTAGGATCCATGCCACTCATTTCCCTAATAACCCACCTTGAAAGCTTTTAAGCACTTACAGCCCTGCTGAAGGCAGGAGCGTTTGCTAAAGGGTCTGCTGCCTTTCCCCAATCGTCTCCTGATTAAATCAGGGCTCTCCGGGCTCGCAGCCACTGCAGGATGCTCGCTGACCCCCCCCCCGGCCCCCCCGTGCCCTGGCTCTGCCCTGCAGAAACGCCTGCGTGGGGTCGGGGTCTGGTGGAAACGTGGGGGAGAAGCCGCTTGCTGCAGCTGTACAAAAGCTCCAGCGTGTCGGGGCCGTGGGTTTCCACAGCTGCTCCTCCTGGCCTCGTGGCCGTGCTTTGTCTTCCTCCTGCCTTGGTGCAGCGAGGAAGGGCAGAGGGCAGGCACAGGGGTGCTTCGCAGCACTGCTGCTCCTGCAGCGTGCCTGATGCAACACGTGCATGCACCAGCGCGTGCTGCAACGTGTGTGTGCGCTGCAATGCGTGTGTGCGTTCTGCAACAGTGTGTGCATGCACGTAAGAGCAGCCTGCAATATGTGCACACCTGTGCATGCTGCAATACACGTGTGTGTGCACAGGGGACGATGGCACCAGCACCCACGTGCCACGAGGGGACCCAGGATGATGCAGCAGGACAGCGCCGTGGGGTGACACCAGGAGCCCCTCGGGGTGCCCCGTGTACCCCGGCCAGCAGCGGCTGCAGCGGCCCCAGCCCCAGGTTGCTCCACGGTCCCGCCTGGCCAGGGCAGAGGGGAAAGGCTGTGTCGTTAAACAAACTTAATTAAGTTGCCGAGATGGTTTCTTGGAGTTTGCTCATCCGTATTTTTTTTGGTGAGAAGTTGCCTTGGAACTCTGCGGTCTGGGGAGAGAGGAGGTCTCTGGGTGAATTAGCATTTATATAGCTGTGCCTTGCATTTCAAAACCCCCTTTATCTCTATTAGCACCTAATAAAGACAGAGCTTTGCTCTAATTCATAATTATAGCACTGGATGGAAATATTTGTGTTTCTATTCCCTGGGACTTCGCCTCAAAACCGCTCAGCCGATCTGGAGCAAAACATCACCAGGCTCCCCTCTGCGCCCTGCGCCGGAGCCGTCCCGAAGCACGGGGACCACGACTGTTTGCACGAGGGCTCCGTTGCACGAGGGGCATTTGCACAAGGGCTCTGGGCTGAGCCCCCCCATTACTTTTGCTCCTCAGCACCACGGGGGAGCTGGATTTGGCCAGAGCAGGTGGCAGCAGGGCCAGCACCCGCCACGCCACCGCTACGGCTCTGCCTCTGCCGTGAAAAAAAAAAAGAAAAAAAAAAACCCAACACACACCTCGTTGTGAATTCACGGCACTCCCCAGCACAAATGGGTTTAAACTACCTTAAGTGTTTCAGCAGGGAACTGGCGCTGGCGGTGTAACACTGTATTACCGCAGCATTAGGAGTGAAGTATTGATCCTAATCCCCTGGTTCAAAAATAGGATTATCAGAAGGGGAGGGGAGGCAGGGGGCGGCTGGGGAGGATGCTCTGTCCCCATCCCCATCTCCCCCCGTCCCCATCCCCTGGTCCCTGTGGTGGAGGAAGGTACCGGTGTGCTGCGGGGTCCTGCCCGGCTGCGTCCCCCGGGGCTGGCACCTGCCCCCAAAGGGCCCAAGAAGGGGTCGGAGTGGGGTTTGGGTGGGTGCAGGCCGTGGCAGGGGGAATTCCTCCTCCTGCAACCAGCCCTGCGTCCCCTCGTGGCGGTGCCCGTGGCACCGGCCGCTCCGTTTGGCTGTCTCCAGACGCACGTTTCCATTACGCGGCCTCTGCAAAGCCATCTCCCCCGATCGATACCGGCGCCTTCATCCCCCATTGATTGATTGACCGGCAGAGCCCAGGCTCTCCAGGCTCTCTGGAGCTCTCCCAGGCCCAGGGGGGGCTTTGCTGGATTCCTGCTGCCGTGGCTGCCCCGTGGAGGGGAGCAGGCTCCTGGCGAGGCCGGCAGCGCCAGCACGGGGCCAAGCGGGGCCGGGGCTGCCCCAGGAGCTGCTCTCCGGGGTCCCGGCTGATGGCATCGGGCACTGGGGCGTGCAGGGGGGGACAGGGGTTCACCCGGCTCCGCCGCCGTGCATCATAGCGCACGCAGCACCGGGCTGGGCAGCTGCATGTGTTGTGGATTAAGGCACGCGGTGGAGGCTGCGTGGATTTGGGCTCCTCCGTGCCAGGAAATCGGGAAGGGGGCTGCGAAGGCGGCTGCATCTGGCACCTCGCTCGGCCCAGCCCCGCGGCTTTGTCCCTCGTCCCAGCAGCAGCCCCTGCCCGCCGGCTCCCAGCACCGCTCACGTTTCCCTCCTAATCTCCTCTTTTTCCTTCTTAATCCCCTCTCTCCTCCGGGGCTGGTTCTCCCTCTCCTCTCTCTCCTCCTCTTCTCCCTTCCCTCTCTTCCCACCCGCCCCCCCCTCCCCGCAAGCCAAATTACCCTTAATGATATGCTGAAGGCCATGACACCCATGTTGTCTCTTTGTCATCCTTCGCGGTGCAGTGTGAAAAGATAATACAAAATGCGGCACTTATCTACAATTGAGAGCCAAGACAACTTGCTAATCCCTTAATAACGCGCCGGCGAGGGCCTCATTGGCTGGCGGCGCGCGGGGCTCCCGCGGCTGCATGCAAAATCGCCGCCGCCGCTGCCAAGGTCTGGGCTGCGCACCGCGCGCCGTGCACCGCGCACCGCGCACCATACGTGCCATCAGCCGGGGCGCAGCTGCCCCCCGGGAACCGGGCTGCTCCGGGCCGCAGCCGGCAGCCAAATGAGCCCAAAGCGAGGAGCGGGAGCGGCGGGGAGATGGGGAGCATCCAGCAGATGGGAGAAAGGAGAGGGCCCAAGGTTAAAAGGGACATATCCCTGCGGGACGCATCCTGACTCTGCTGGTGCCTGTGTGAAACTCCATCCCTGATGGCTGCAGTCAGCCTGGCCCTGCTGCCGAGGGAGCAGGGCATGGTCTTGCTTGCTTTGTGCTTAGGTGCTGCACTGGGTACCCTGGAGGGTTTTGCAGATTGTGTTCATCCTTTTGGGGGACCGGCCAGTGCCGGGGGGCGAGCATGGCTGCACCTGAGTGTCATGGCCTGGGAGCATCACTGCACCTGCAGCGTTGCTGCACCAGAGCATCGCTGCGCCCAGGGCACTGCTGCACCCAGGAGCGGGGATGCCAGGGTGCAGCGATCCCGGTGCTCCTCTGCTCCGCGCCCTGTGACGGACAGAAATTGCCACTTAATTTCCGGCTTCCTTTCCCCTTCCCCACCCCCGCTGTGATTTACTTCTCCCCGGAGGAGCCCAAAAGCTGTAAACACACTTTTATTTGTCAGTTGTATCCCTGCAGCCGGCAAGGCTGTTGAAAAGGTAATATATGATTTCAGTCCTCTTTGCTTGATGATGTCGGGATTAGGAGCCCTACATATTTTATAGAAACCTCTACATGATCTTCCTTTATAAATCATTTAAATAGGAGTGTCTTTTCTTGGTGTGTGATATAAAATATTTACTGGAGTGGATGAAGGCTATTCATCCGTGTTTACCCTCCTGCTTACCAGACCGGCTACATTTACAAACAGCTCAGCCTGGCACAGCCCTTCGCCGCCGCCTGCGAGGACCTGGTTAAATGCAGGGCTCGCACGCTCCCAGCCCTGGGTGCGCTGCAAAAGTCAGCACGGGAGCCTGGGGGGGGCAATGTATCCCCCCCCCAGCTCTGCTTTGCTGCAAAAGGAACGGTTTTGGCGCAGCAGCTCAGCACACGCTGGTGCAGGAGCTGAGTGCCAGGGTATCCGCAGTCCCATCGCCCTCCGCACGGCCGGCTCCTGCCTGCAAAAACTGGGCTGTGCCCGCGGCTCCCGGCCCCGCAACGTCCTCCCGAGCGAGCGAGGCGCTTCCCCGGCCATTAGCATTCATTGCAATTCTTTTCATTTGTTACCTGGCAGGGAAATGAAAACACGTTGTTCCCCCCAGCGGGGTGTTCCCCACGGCGAGCCCCAACTTTTCAATCATTTCTTGGCACCGCCGTGGCAGAGAGCGGCCCCCCCCGTCCCCCAGGCAGGAGACATTGCTATTAAAAGGCTCGCCCAGGGGCATGTATTTTACATAAGACGCCGTGTACATGCTGTGCAACATTCAGGAGGATCATGCTGGAGCAATTGGTCCGGATATAATGCCGGTTACCTTGCGAGATAGGAGCGCGCAGAGGGGAGCGGATGCTCGCTCCGTGCCACAGGGAAGCGACCCCCCCCCCCCCCCCCCGCAGGCCCTTGGGGCTTGGAGGGGGCAGAATCACAGCCGGCAGTGGGATGGGGACAAAGGGGCAGGAGGGTCCCAACTGCTGTCCCCTGGGGTGGCATCGCCGCTGTCCCCTGCCCGCAAGGTGCGAGAGCTCCCCTCCCTGCTCGCGACGCCGGGGCGGGGGAATTAACAGCTCAAGAACCGAACTAAATGTCTAGCGGCCCGAAAAGTTTCATTTCCTGCTAGCGAGGGCCCTGCAGAACGGCATGTAAAGGAGGCTGCGCTATCTGTACACAATTACACACCCGGCTGGCTTATTTCATGGAAATCAATGGCCGCAGAGGGACAGCCCGTCGGGGGCTCTGCAGTGCAGCGCGCCGGCGGCCCCCCCGATGCGTGCCGTGTCCTCGCCGCGCCGCCGCGCATCGCCCCCGTGCCCAGCACGGCCCCGCATACAGATCAGCCGGGGATCAAAGGTGCTGGTGCTGCCCGGTGAGCAGGGACAGGAGCAGGCAGTCGTTATTTCCTCCAACCTGCATCCTGCTGCTACACCCCGGCAAACTCGCCGCTTCCCTCTCCCGTGCTATTTTCATAAATCATCCCCCCGAGCTGGTGTTTTCCTGGGTGCCCGGCAGCCGGCAGCTTGTTACACGGACGTTTCTGGTTGTATCGCTTGTACCTATCAAGAGATAAGGCCGGGGAGAGGAGCGGAGGGAGGGGAGGCAGGGAATAAAGTGCAGATGTGACAGGCAGGTTACAGAAAACGAGGAGTGGGGACGTGGCAGGGCCCGGGAGGTGCTGGTGAGTGCAGGGCACCGCGGGTCACCGCGGTCCCCTGCTCGAGGATGGGACCGGGGGACACCGAGGTGAGCCCCACAGTCCTGCTGCAGCTGGGAGCTCGTGGCCTGGAGGGGACGCGTGACACGTTTTGGTGGGGGAATTAAAACACCGGGAAGGCTGGGGAATCACGCAGTGCCTGCAGTTATTTTTAGCTGGGGTGTTCCCGGCGCAGGGCTCGCAGGAGCTGGAAGCCTCTGCCTCGAGCAGCCCCGGGGGAGCGCTCAGCCCCGGACAGCCTCGGGCCGTGAGCGTTCCCCTCCAGGCACGGGGCCGGCCCCTCGGTGGCGTAAATCAGGGAAACCCCACGGCAGGGCACAGCGGGGCCAGGCGCTGCCCCAGCGGAGGCTCCAGCCTCCAGCTGTATTTCGCCTTCAGGCTGTTAGAGCTGGAGCAAGGAGAGAAGGGAAAGGAGAGGCTCCAGAAGCGGCACGGTGCTGGCCGGATCCTGATCCCCACCGAGGTGTAAGTCTGGCCGATAACACAGGGGCAAGGGGGGCACCCCCAGACCCCACACCACCTGTGGCCGTAACCCATCTGCGCCTCGCACCTTTATGGGATTAAAAGAAAAAGAAAGATGATTAATGCTGAAATGTTGAGATTCAGCTGCCCGCCTCGGAGAGGTGCATGCGGTGAGCCCGGCAGGTGCTGGCCCCGCGGTGCTGCCGTGGGGTCCTGAGCCGGAGGCGCTGGGGATTGAAGGCACCTGGGGAAAGAGGAGCTGGGGACCGGCTTCGTCCCCACACGCTCCCCTCGTCCCTCCCCAGCACCTGGAGGAGAGCACGGCCACGGCCCCCTGTGGGCACTCCGAGCGCTGTGGTCCTGATTAATTGGCACAGCCACATCCCACAGTAAATCATCCCTCGCCGCGGCACGGAGGCGAGGCCGCGCATCTGTCAGCCTGGAAACCCGAGCAGGAAGCCTCAGGGCTGCAAAGCTGGAAAGGGGCTGGAAAAGCCTGGAGGTGTCTGAGCAGCGCCCGGGGCAGCGAGGAGCTCACTGCTCCCTGCAGGAAGGCAGCCCCAAACGGGCCCAAAGCCACGCTTCGAGCTGGGGATTTTGCTCACACAAGCACGGGACGTGCCGCTCCAGGGCTGCAGGACATGGGTGGCACCATCCCGCGTGCCACCGCCAGCCGGTCCCTGCCCGCAGCTTCAATTACAAGAGCAGCAACGAAGTAAAATTGGTGCTAGACGAGCTTCAGGCCCGTAAAAAACCCATTTCAGACACCACCAGCCATACGTGACACTTGGGGGGGGGCCTCACAGCTGGGTGCGGGGGCTGCCACCCCCCTGGCCAGCATCGATCCTGCACAACAAAGCCAAGTCCTCGCTGCTGGCCTGGACACTGCGCTGCCGCCTGCTCCGACGGGGCTCAGCCCAGCGCTGCCACCAGAGCCTCTGCCCCATCCTGACCCTGCTGGGCTCCAAGCGCTGCCTGGGCTCCAGCTAACCCAGGCTGCACCCAGGAACAAGGCTATTTTGGGGTCCCGGGGGTGAAACCAGGTGGGATCAGCCCTGGGGCCGCGGGGACCTGCAGCGGGTTGGGAGACCCGGCTGGGGTGCAGAGCAGCCCCCCGAGAAGCCCCACCGTGAGCAGGCACACGGGGGCCATGTCCGTCCCCTTCCCGCACGCTGCCACGGCTAGCGCGGAGAGGAGATTTAAGACGTGTTTCATTTCTGCAGGTCAGCGTGCGGAGGAATTCTCTGTTTCCCAACAGTGCCAGACACTTCAAATAAGGAAAGAGAAACACGAAAACAGGGTCTGGTTCTTAACAGCCCATCTGCTTCAGCTGGTTATTCCCCACCTGGCGCGTAGCAGCCTCCAGCTTTTAAGGACGCAGCAGCTTCCCCACGCAGCTCCGACGCCTCGCGAGAGGCAGCGATGCTCGGGAAGGGGATGCGAGGCTGGGACCTGGGAGAGCAGAGAAAAGGAGCTCCCAGGTCCTGCAGATGGGCAAAGCCACCACGTCCCCACCGGCCAAGTCACTCACCTTGTGCATCCCCGCTCCCTTTTGCCCAAGAGACCCCAGACCCTTGGGGGACCCAACAGGGGGGGTACTGGGGGTCTCCAACTGCCCGCAGAGCGCTCACTGCCCCAAATCCAGCATGAGGGGTGCCCATTGTGGGCATCAGAGCCAGCCCCCAACTCCAGCCCCAGGCTCTCAGCCACCCACCAGCCCCACGGGGCTGTGACCCATCCATGGCCCTGGGTTAAATATAACCCAAACTGGGCTGGTGGCCAGTGCTCACCGGGCTGCCTGGAGCGGGACGCTGGGGGCTCTCCATCACTGTGGGTCCTTAAATCAAAGCTCGATGTCACTGCCAAAGAGACAGGCGGGCTGATCAAAATGAGCCCTTTCAGGCCTTAAAAATCCATGACTCCATTAATTAATTACTAACGATGATCCGTCTCAGCCTTGCGCCTGCCAGCTTGCTATTTTTAACTCCGTATTTCCAACCCCACGTGTTAAAAAAATCATGAGTCAGGCCTCAAAAAAAAAACTTACGGCGTCGGGCTGAAAACCTCCCTTTTTCCCCACGTCCCTGCCGGGCTCTTTCTCCGGCACTTTGCGGTTTCCCGGCCCGGCGCAGGGTTTGCCGGGGCGAGGAGAGGAGCGGCGCGGGCCTCGCATCCCCGTCGGTCGGTGCTGGTGTCGCTCCCCGCGCCTGGCACACAGATGGCCCTTATTAAAAAGCAAAATGAGTCTTTCACCCTCTTGTGGCAAACTTCAGAGCCTCGGATCAGCTGCACGAGCCTGAATTAATTAACAGCGGATTGTTCCTATTCTGCTAATTATGCTGAAATATGCATTAAACGCTGGAAATTAGCATGGGCCGCACAAAAAAGTTATTTAGGGCTGCGACAAACAAGCGCGGGCGGGCGCCCGGTGCGAGCGCTGCTCTGCCAGGGGAGGTGGCTCACGGTGGGAGCTGCCATGGGGTTAGGAAAATGCCCCCGAGGACGCGCGTGATGCCCCTCGGAGCACCCTGCCCCAGGTTTGGTGGCCCCTGGGGACATCGCCAGGCACTGGCCCAATGCAGCCCAAGGGGAAACTGAGGCAGCGGCGGGCGAGCGCCTGGGGAGACGCCGGAGCGCCACGTCCCAGCCCGCAGCGCCCACCCACCGGGCTGCATTGCCTCCAATCATTAAGTACTATCAACAATCGCATATTAATTAATTTAATATCCATTATTATTCATTAACACAGTAATTAAATCCTTCCCGTAATTAACGCACCACCCAGCAGAGCGGTCTGGCGGCACGGCCCCCTTCCACCGGCGGAGAGGGCGGCGCGGGGAGCGGGGAAGGAGCCGAGCGCGGCTGCCCCGCTGCACCCCAGTGCCTCCCAGTGCCTCCCAGTGCCGCTGGTGGCCGGACCGGTGGCGCATTTCGGATCGGAGCCCGGCGGCGGCGGCGGGAGGGAAAGGCACTTCTCGAAAGCAAGGGCCTCACATGACATTTATTTTTATTTTATTATAAAAAAATACAGAATCCAAATCAGGTGGTGATCCGGTTACCATCAGCACGACGTCGAGGACGAAAGCGGCGTGGCTAAGGACGAAGCTAGGCGGGACGGAGACCAACACGCAAAACCAGCGCCGACAACGGGCTGCTCCCAAGGGAAAAACCGACCCCAGCAACCCCCCCCCCAGCCCTCACCCAACCCTCGCCTCTGCTCAGAGCTCCCTGCAAGTGTTGCTGCCTCACTTTGCTTTTAACTCTCTCACAGTCGCTGTACACAATATAGATATTTATATATATAATCTATATATATATAAAACACAGACCGAAGGCCAGGTTTTGCCGTCGCCACTCCCCTGCGAGCCCGGCGGTGCTGGAGCGGTGCCTGGGCACGGCCCCCAGCCCCCCCCTCACCCCCGGGGTACCGGTGCCAGGAGAACCACGATGCTTTCGCTCGCCTTTGAGAACCACGACCTGGTCAAGACACAGGGGGATGGGGGGGGGGGGAAGGCGACAGGACGGGGGGGGGGGGGGGCGGTGGCGGGGAATGTGTTTTTTTAATCGTCGTTTTGTAATTTTATTCTTTTTTTTTTTTTTTTGGATGGTTGAGATGAGCTTATTGCGAGATTTCAGCGTCCTAGTCTAAAAAATAAAAATAATCAAATAAAAATAAAATAAACCCTTCCATAAAATTCATTCTCAACAATACATAAAAAAAACGCTCACAGTATAGCGCCTGCCGGCTGTATTTACAGAGCGGAGCGGCCCCCGGGCCCCCGCGGAGAAAAGAGACGGGGCTGGAAAAGGTCCGTGGAAAGGGCTCGGTGCGGGCAAAGCCGGCATCCCGGGGCCACCGCCCCCGGCGTGAGCCCCCCGGGGGGGGGACACAGTCCTGGATTTAAGGCGAGGAGGGGCTGGGCCCCTCTCTGGTTCATCTCCCACCCCCTGCGCTTCGGGGGCCGATGGGGTTTTTCCGTGGTTTCCTTTTGGATGCGAAGAAAGAAGAGGAGAAGAAGCCAAAGCCCGGCGCAGCCGCGGCCCCGGTGCCAGCCCCGCGCGGAGCGGGGGGGACAATCATAGGGGGGGCCCCGTCCGCCACCCACGGCCAATGCTGGGGACGAGCCCCTGGGGCCACGAGCACCTGGGAGGCGGCGAGGAGGACGGGGTGCAGACCCAAAAAGCTGCTCCATCCTGGCGCTGGGGGGGAATCCAGCCCCCGGGGGGGCACAGGCGGTGCTTGGGCTGACACGGAGGGGATGCAGCACCGGGGGGGGCAGCGGTCGGCCCTGCTCCAGCCCCAGGTCCAGCCGAGCACCTGGGGGGGCTCCTGGTGCCATCCAGAACCCCCAGGGCTCCCCGTGGGTGCTGCCACTTCGCTGCTGGCGGAGCCGCCCCGTGGGGACGGAGGTGACATCCACAGTGCGAGCCATGGGGAGGGGTCACCCCAGGGGGCTCGTAGCTCGGGGACCCCCCCAGAAGCCTCGTGTCCGTCCGGGTCCCCCATCCCCGTGCGCTGCAACGTCCTGCTGCAGGAGGGGCGGCCGGGCTGGGAAGGAGTCCGTGCCATCGGCACCGTGGCGGTGTCCATCTCGCCGGGCGAAGGCAGTGTGCCATGCCGCAGCCACCACGGCCCCGGAGAGGGGCTCAGCGCCCGGGGCCCCCCCGTGCGGTTCAGTCTGACACGGGGAAGCCTGGACTGAAAACAGAGCCAACAAAAATAAAAATCTTTTTTTTTTTAAAAAAAAAAAAAATCGGAAAAAAAAAAAATAATCAAAAATCAGGACTCTATATTTGGTCTAGAAATGTAAAAAGCAACATCCTACGGGGGAGCCGGAGCCGAGCGAGCTGCAGGGAAGGGAGCCCTCGAGGCGCGCGGGCAGGATCCGTCCCGGTTCCACCGCCGCTGGTGCGGGACCGCTCCCCCGGCGCGCTGCACTGGTGCGGGGGGCTCCGGGGGGCTCCTGGCCGGCAGCACAGCCCCGCTCCGTCCCGCACCTCGCCCCGCGGCGCTAGGAGGCCAGCAGCGTCCAGAAGACCGGCACCACCACGAGCGCGGCGTGCGGCACCCTGAGGCTGCAGCACGAGTTGTTGCTGGTGAAGATGGGCTCCGGGGACTCGTAGAGGGAATCGTCTGCGGGAGGGAGGAGAAGGGAGGCATGAGACGGCTGAGCACCACGCCGGGGCACGGCGGGCAAGGGGAGGGGGGTGATGCTCAGCGCCCCACTGGGGTTGGGGACCCCAGGGTGGCGTCAGGCAGCGCCTGGGCCCCGTCCCCTGCGCAGCCTCCCCGACTGCTCGGATGCCAGCAGGGCTGGATCCGGCCCAGCTGCGTGACACCAGCCCAGCAATCCGGCACCGCGCCGGGTGGCAAAGCGGCGCGTGGCCAGAAATAAGTTAAATTACGGCTAACGCTGTTAGCGCACTCCCCGGGCTCTGCTCTCTCGTGTTTATCACCGGATTAAGGATTTTTTTACAGACCCAGAGCCAGGAAAAGCAGCGCCTGCCCCTGCCCCATCCTCCTGCCCCCATCCTGCAGGGTCCTCACGTGGGGTCTCACCCAGAGCCGGGTGCTTGCAGATGCAAAGGTCCCAGGGTCCAGAGTGGATCCCCCGGGGGCCCCGCGTTCCCCCCCCCCAGCGCAGTGCCTGTGCCACGGCTGCACAAAGGCAGCCCTTCTCTGCAAGGCACCCACATAATAAAATCCCGATATTATTAAAATACTAAAAAAAATTATATCAGGAGAGATTTTTTCCCCCATTATGCCCTAGTCCTGAACAAAACAGAATGATTTTTTACAGATGGTTTCATTATATTGGGTTTTATTTTAAAGCCATGCAAATAAAAAAAAAAAGAAAGACATCCTTTTAAATGGTGACATTTCGCAGGCACTCAGCCCTTCCCCAGGGAGAGCTGCTGCCATTTGCTAATTACACGTTAACAGGAGAAGAAAATTATTAATTTGTTTTTTTAAATGGCTGAGTTATTTGATTCTGAAAAGTAGCCACTGTGCAGAGATTATTATTTTTTTTTTCCCCCTTTCTGAAACCCAGCGGCAGGCGGCAGCCGCCCAGGCGAGGCGCTCGCCCTGCGCCAGCCGTGGCTCCGGGCACGGACCCTGCGGAGGAGCTTTTTGGGCAGGATGGGGGCACCCCCGAGCCCCAGGACACCAGCAGGGTTTGCCCCCCCCAGTGCTCGCAGCCTCCTGCACCTCGGTGACACACAAGTGCCACCCTGGGGACACCGGGGGTCACCCAGGACCTGGCGTGCCGTGGGGACTGGATGCAACCACGGCGCTTGGCACAAGGTCCGCGTTTTCCCAAAGCTCAGGGGGTCCTGCCCCAAACCTCCCCTCCCTCTAAAGCCATATTTATGCAGCCAAGTCCCACAGAAACCAGAGGTCCCCCCCTCGCCCACCAGTGGCTGAAAGCAGCGGCCCCCGGGGGGCCAGCAGCCCACCCCGCAGGGCACCTGCACCCCACAGCCCCCACCCCACCACGGCCCCGTGGCGCCCACTTACTCGTCGGCCGAACGTAAACCTTCAGCTTGAGGCAGGGCCTGTCCACCATGTTCGGGGGAGAAGCAGCTGCGGAGGAGCATAAAGGGGATAAAAAAAAAGCAGCCCCGTTAGCAAGGCATCAGCTCGGACCCCACAGCCCCCAGCGGGGATGAGCAGAGCCCCCTCGGGGCAGGGACCCCCTCGGGGCAG
The DNA here is from genome assembly GCF_040182565.1 of Anser cygnoides. NCBI lineage: Eukaryota > Metazoa > Chordata > Aves > Anseriformes > Anatidae > Anser > Anser cygnoides. Next base: position 952,925 of record NC_089899.1, on the reverse strand, counting down.
GGACCCTTTATAGTGGGAGGGCTGGGGCTGGCCCTGCCCTGCTCCAGGGCGGCCCAGTGAAGGGTCTTTACTGGTCCCAGTGCAGCTGGCAGCGATCTGCAGCAAATATTCGGGCTGCCTCCAGCAGCTCCGCGGGCTCTCGGCTCACACGCGGGATTAAACGCCTTGCAGAACACGAGGGCAGGGATGGGAAGAGCGGAGGAAGGGGCGAGGGGTCGGTGTCGGTGTCGCCATCACCACTTGGGGAAGCCCCGGGTTTCACGGTGGCACCCCGGGGTGCTGGCGGCAACGCTCTGCCCGCACCCACAGCCCCAAGCCCCCGGGATGGGGACGGGGAAGGGAATGGGGACAGGGCTCCACGTCTGCAATGCCCAGCCCCACGGCATGGGGCGATTCCGGCCGACGTGTGCCCAAAGCCTGATCCCCGCTGGCGGCTCTCCGGTGGCCTCTGTCCTGTCCCCCGTGCCACCAAGGAGGGCGAGAGCGAGAGCAGGTCCGCGTGGCTCTCCCTCGCAGGCAAAATGAGGCTAAAGGCAGAGCAAAACTAATACTCCATGGGAGAGACAAAGGGAGTAATTGCAATAATTATCTTGGTGAAAGTCCCCTCGCAATATTAGAAAATGTGATTTTTATATATGTGTTTTTATAGGAATTTAATTTTCTTTTTTTTTTTTTTTTGAATTAAAGAAGGGAAGAGCGCATTACTCTCAATAAAGTTTAATTTGAGCTGGAAGAAGGGGGAATTGGGATGTGGCTCGTGCGAGAGCCGGCAGCAAGGGGCCACCCTGCCTGGCACGCGCGGCCCCGGGCCACCAGCGCCCCTTCCCCGCCAGCTCTCGGGGGGACACGGCAGGCTCTGGGGACCCCAGAATGAGCAGCGACACCGGGACCACGTCCCCAGTGATGGAGCAGGGGCCGGGCAGCGGGTGCCGGAGCACCCGTTACTTCTTATCCCTTCCTTTTCCTCCCTCGTGCAGCGCCCTGTTGGGGAACACGACTGCCGAAATTCGGGAAGGTCACGGCGCTGGTGCCTGGCGCCGTGCACGGAGCCCGTGGTGCCCATCCCCGTCCCCAGGGCCAGCGCTCGACCTTGGCCCAGCGCGGGAGCGCGGCCCCGTCCCCGTGCCCGCGAGGTTAATGGCATTCCAATCCGCGGGCGCGAGGAGGAGGTAATTTCTTTTCTTTCATGTCTGCTAAATACGGTTCCTCAAAGAGGCATAATTTCTAATGTTCCGCATGACATGAATCCTAACCGGTTTAGCAATGATCAGCTTCACCATTTACTTCTGTGTAATCTCTCCCTAACGACATTAAAAATAAAAAAAAAAAAATAAAAAAATAAAATAAAACGGGGCGGGGGGGGGGGAGAGAGAGTTGTAGCTGCCGTTATTTCGCGAGTGACATTTTACAGGGGGAGAGAGCGAGGGGGGGAAATGGTAATTTAATATAGATAAAAGGAACAAATTAAGTGGGCTGAAAACAGATGCTTTAGGAAAAAGGGGGAGAAATAATAAGGGAGATAAGCAGGCCGGGCAGCTCCTGAGCGAGGAGAGAGGCGTCCCTGCCTCCCCGTGACACCGGCGGGTGCTCGGGGGTCACGGTTTCTAATTTATTTTTACTTTTTTTACCCTTCATTGATCACAAGGCTCCCAGCGCCCGATCCGAGCCCATTAGCTTATTCTCCCGAGGCTGGAGCAGCTCTCTTCCTCATCCTCATCCTCCTCCTCTTTCTCCTCCTCCTCTGCCGCCACCTCAGAGCCTGGCTGCTCTGGGAATTAAGAAGGGGCCCAATCCTGCCACGTGCCCAGGTTTGGGGGCTTTGTAGCGTTTTGGACAGCCGGGGTGGCCGCTGCTCCCCTTCGCTCAGGGGAAGTGGGGCAGATTTGGGGGGCAGTGTTCGACCCCCCCCCACCACCACCAGCCCCCCACTCACAGATGTAGTAGTACTCGTGGCCGGGCCGGAACTCGAAGCCCAGCGAGAAGGGGGTGAAGAGCTGGAACTTCTCGGAAAACTTGAGGGGCCCGTTGGGGGAGTCGGGGCGGTTGCACTCCCAGCGCTTGAAGCCCTTCTGCCGGTGGTCGCAGGACGCGTGCCCCTCGTAGTTGACCATGTAGAGGACGTAGCGCTCCATGCGCTCGGCGGGCAGCGGCTCCTCGTAGTGCGGGCAGTAGATGTCCAGGTAGTCGTTGATGCTCACCTCCACCGTGTAGTCCCCGCGGTGGAACCTGCGGCACAGCCGGCGTCAGCACCCTGCACCCCAAGGGGCCTGATCCTGCCCGGCCCCGCACCCCCACCAGCGCCCCCCCAGCATCAACCTCAGGAGATTAAACCCGGCGCCTCGGTGTTGTGGGATTAATACCCGGGCGACGCTCGGTACTGAGGAGCAAAAAAAATCATTATTCGCCGCGATAAGCATCGGCCCTTTTGGTATTAGTGCCGACGCGCGCCGCAATCCCGTTGTAATTTGCGTTTTTGGCACTGATTATCGGAGAGATTAAGGGATTAGCGGATCCGGGAGAGGTCCCTGTGCGCGGCGGCTCCCACCCCACAGCAGCACCCGGCCCCTGCCCCCGGCACCCTGGGCCCCCCCCCAGCTCAACCCCGCGCCCCCCCAGGAGCCAACCTGGTGCTTCTCCTTTTTTCCCCCCCTTGTGATGACTTTTCTCTGCTAATTAACTTGAGGCTCCCGCAGCACCGCTCCCCCCAGCACCACGACGTGTCCCATATGTGTCCCACGTTGCGCCCCCCCCCCGCACCGATCCTGCCCACAGCCACCCCCCGGTGCTCCCCGACACCGCCCGAGCACCCGGGCTGAGGCTGGCTCAAACTCATCACACGGATGTCCCGAACACACCGACGACGCTGCACGCCCCAGCAGGGACAGAGGCAGCCCCCAAAGAGCCACCGGTGCCCAAAAAGGCACCCCAAAAGGGACGGGGGGGGGGGGCAGGACGGGGGCTCAGGTCCTTGAGCCCTGCCGAAGGAGCCGGGCGGCGGCGCGGAGCCGCCATCCAGCTCATTACCTGCCTCATAAGCACTCTGATCACACAGGGACAGGCGCTAATTAAGGAGAAGGGCTTTGCTCGCTCTCCTTCCCTCTCCTTCTCCGAGTCGGTTGTGCCAACCCTGCCCCTGGCAAGGTAACATTTTAAAATGTAAAATTAATACAAAGGGCCGCGATTTACTGGGAAACAATTTCAAACACACACAAAACAATAAAAAAAAATAAAAAGCTCTTCTCTCTTCCTTTTATTTAAAAAAAAAATTATTTATTTTAATGATTGTTATTAAAGCCCAAGCTAAGGCGATTGTAACAGAAGGGCCCACGCTTATCAGGGGAATAATAATAATAATTATATTTTTGGGAAAAAAAATCAACCAACTCCAAGGGCTTTTGCCGGACTGACAAATTGCTGAATTAAAGCTGATTAGCTGTGATAAATGGCACGGACGGGGCCGGGCGCTCCCGGGGCCGGGGGAGGGCTCTGCCTTTGCGGGGGGGGAGCAGAGCGCAGCCCCGGCACGGTGCCCCCCCAGCCCCCGTCCCACCACCCCGGGGGGCCTCTTGGGCTGGGGACAAGCACGGGGCTCTGCAGGTGTGTGGGAGGGAGGGGGCAGCAGCAGCGCGACCCAGGCCCCCCAGCCTGATGGCCCCTGATGTCCCCGTCCCCACTGTCCCCCCCCCCAGCCATAAGTCTCCTCAGCCTGGCGCTTTTAGGGGCAGAGGCATGAAGTCACACGTAAAGCTAAGGAAATAATATTTTATGGAGAGGGCGATGGAATGTGGGGAGAAGGTGGTGAGATGCAGGGGCAGAGGGATGTGACATGGGGACAGGGCGACGGCACAAGGGGACAGGGCGACGGCACATGGGGACAGGGCGATGGCACATGGGGTCAGGGCGATGGCACATGGGGACGGGGCGATGGCACAAGGGGACAGGGCGACGGCACATGGAGACAGGGCGATGGCACATGGGGTCAGGGCGATGGCACATGGGGACAGGGCGATGGCACAAGGGGACAGGGCGATGGCACATGGGGACAGGGCGATGGCACAAGGGGACAGGGCGATGGCACATGGGGACAGGCTGCCTGCACAGCTCGGGCTCTCCATCCTTGGTGACGTTGCGCCCCGTCCCCGTCCCCACAGCTGCGGGTGGCAGACGTGTCACTGACCAGCAGGGCTCGGGGCGGCACAGGCGGTGACAGGCGCCTGGGGACCCTGCGGGGAGGCACGGGGGGCGCTGGGGCATGCCCCGGTGCGGGGACGGGGCTGGGGGCAGGACGGGCAGGGCACGTCCCCATCCATCCCCGCGCACCCCAGGCTCTGGGTGACTTTGTCTCAGACCTGGCTTTTCATCACCGGCAAAGCTTTATTATTAAAGCTCCGATTCCCCCCCCTGCTGCTTCCCCACCCCGTAAATCCCGGGCGCGCTCCCGGGCTGGGGTCTGCTCGCGGGAGCTCCGGCGGAGCCAGACACGGAGCGGCGCGCACGCACGGAGCCGTCTGTTAATTTGTTATCGTTTAAGTCATTCGGTCCGCGAAATGTCAACAGCATTTTAAAAACCCGCCACCTGGAAAGCGCGCTGTCGCCCCGTGTAATACCCGCAGCAGGGCTGCCAGGCCGCGCTAATTAAAATGAGTGGGATTTGAACTGTCTAAACGAGGCACATCGCTAATTCGCCTGCTTCGAAATATATATAAAAAAAAACACGCAGATCTCAGCTGGGGGGGGGGACGGGCCGAGCCGGGCAGTTTCGGCACGTTCCCTGGCAAGCACCGCGCTCCCTGGTGAGCTCCGTGCGCCTGGCCTGGCACCCGCTCGTGGTGCTGAGCCGCCAGGGTACGGTGCTGAGCTGCCATGGGCCGGCCGCGAGGTAAAATGTTAGAAAAAATAAAAAAGGTAAAACGGTGAAATGCTGCAGCCTGGTGGGACGGAACGCGACGGCTCCCCGGGGAGTTTTGGGGCACCGGCATCCCGTCCGCACCGGGGCTGCTGAGGTCACGCCGAATGAAAACCTCCCCCGTGAGCGCATCCTGCCGTAATCCTGGGAATTTTGGCCATGGCATTCGCCCAGCCCCTCTGCACGGCGCGGGGACCCCGCGTCCCGCTGCGGCCAGAGCTGCACCACGTCCCCGTGCTCAGCACCCACCCGCACCACGGGCTGGCACCGTCTGTGGGATCTGTGCCCCCAGAGCTGCTCGCATCCGGCGCGGGCCCCGCACAACGTGTAGGATTTCACCCTTTACCGGGTGCCTGCGTTGGTGCTGGGGCTGTGGGGGCCCGGGGCTCGCCCAGCGCCCAAGGGTTAACGCGGGAGCCTCGCTTCTCCCTGACAGAGATGAATGGAGCGGCCTCGGCGCTCACCCCGGTGGGATGCTGCGCTTGACAATCGACTCGGCGCGGCTTTCAGCTCTGTCAGCTACCATTAGGGCTGGGATCCCGGCTAATTGGGTGCTTCATTAGGGGCATTCGTTACCGTTAGCGCTGCCTGACAGCCCGGCAGCTCTGCGGGGCAGGGGACGGGGCTGCCCCGGTCCCACGGCCCCCAGCCCGAGGGACCCTTCGCCGGGGGCTCCGCGCATGGGGGCGGCTGCGGGGGGCACCGGGGGAGTCCCCGGGGTGCCCCAGCGCCCACCCAGTGCCACCTCCCTGCCCTCGCTCCCCACCCGAGTCCCCTGGCCGTTAATTGAGAACTTTCCCGGCCCTCACGTGCCTGCCCCTTTTGCATGACAAGAGCGGAAATCCATTGGAGTGAAATTGCCTGGAATAAAACACCGGGAACCAAGCGGCCCCGCTGCCCCCCGCCGGGTCCCCGCGCGGTGCCGGCCAGGGACAGGGCGGCACTGGGGGCCGTGGGGGCGCCTTGCCCAGGTTCTCCCTCTCAGACATTCACTGGGGAGGAGAAAAAGCCTTCCAAGAGCCCAGCCGATGACAAAGCTGCTTCGGGGAGACGTCACGCCAACCCTCGCTCTCTACTTTTCTTTTTTTAGGGCTTTTTCTGCAACCCGATGGAACCTGGGGGTGGCTGCGCCCCGGCCAAATCCTGCACCTGAGCCCAGTGACCCTGTGGCTGCCGGGGCCAAGTCCAGGCAGGGCTCTTCCAGGAGGCACCCCTGGCTCCCCCCAGCCCCGAGGTGCCACCCTGGGGTGAAGCCGGGGCTGGGCAGGGACCCGCAGGTCCCCTCCACGCACAGGGTGGCACCGGCATGGCCATGCCGAGGATTTCGCTCCGGCGGGACCAGCCCCGTCCTGCCACGGCTCTCGGCACCCCACCTGCGAGCCATTTCTGCTGGCAGGGAGGTTGAATCCTTCCCGTCCCTATTTGCCGAGGCAGCACACGCGCTCTCTGGCTTGCTCTCATTTTGTTTTTTTTTTTTTTTTTTAATCTCATCTAAATTCACATCCCGGTGACCCTCGGAGGACGGCGGACGCGCCCCTCACTTGCCTGCCCCACAAAACCCTACAGAAGCGCCCGACACGAAGCTTTGCCGTGGTTCAGCCGTGCCCAGCGGGCAGTGGTGCTGGGCACCGCAGCACCCAGACCCCATCCTGAGCCCCCCCCGCAGCCCCTGCCTCAGTTTCCCCTCCAGGCAGCAGCAGCCCCCCCTAAAAGCCCCAAAGGAGCACGGCAGCCTTGTGCACCGACAAAGGGCATTTGTCTCGTGGTCTGGTTACACCCTGCAAGCCCAGCCAGTGTCCCAAGGGTTAAATAATTCAGATTTTTCTTTCCCGAACAGCTTGAAAAGAGATATGATTGCGCTCACTGAAATACGTTGGGGGGGGGGGGGAGATATTATGGATGGAAAAGAGCTATTTAAGCTGAAGAACAGTGTTGGCACATAAACAAATGGGTATAAACTGGCCATGAATAAATTGAGGCTGGAAATTAGAAGGTTTGCAACCATCAGAGGAGCAAGGGGCTGGAACGGGCTCCAGCAGCCGGGCGGGAGGCGACGCGGGGCTCGAGCACGGGGCTGGGGGGGCTGGCGCCAGGGGTCCCCAGCTCCCGGGGGTCCCACGGCCCCAGGGCAGCCGGGCACAGAAAATTCTCGCTTCCACCTTCATCTGCTGAAATTCTCCGTCATTCAAATAGTCACAGCGTGATCAGGAGTAATAAGCCTCTTACAGAGCAAAATAAAGCCGAGCAACCCTCCTCCCCCACCCCCCCGAAAACAGCCCCAGCCCTGCCCGGCGCGCTCTCACCCGTCTTTTTTTTAGCGCAACCTGATGAAAATGCAAAGCGGCCACCAGCAGCCTCCCTCGCCGCCGCCAGCCCCTCTCCCCCCCACCAGGGAACGAGCGAAACGCAGCAAAATGCAGTAAAACGGAGCAAAAAGGCAGCCCCCCGTCCCACGGGGCCGGCGGGGAATTACTCCCGCGGGGGGAGGCGCGGGCGCGTGACTCCTTTCCGCAGCGCTCCGGCTCTTTTCCATTAATCCTGGTGCTCTGCTGGTTGCTGGCACGTCCGTGGCCGGCAATGGACTTCACGCCGGGAGCGTTTAAGCTAGTTTTCCCGTCTGTTTCTTTTTTCTCCTTGGGCAGCCTGCATTACAACGCCGCGGAGCGGAGCGGCGTCCTGCGCGAAGCCAGATTCAGCGCCCGCATGCGGTGCGGTGCCCGGAGCTGGGGGGGGGGGCACAGGGGACTTGGGCTGCATGTTTGCAAAAGAGCTCGGCATGCAGATGAAGCCTCAGCTCGTGCCTGGCACGGTGCTCACCACGCAGGGCAGGACGAGGAGCTGGGAGCAGCTTTTGGGGTCCCCCCGCCTATGCCGGGGACTCGACGGGTGGATGGAGCCGGAGCCCACAGCAAAAACGCCTGCACCCATCTACTCTCGGCCATCCCACCCCAGCACCCCATCGGCTCCCACCCTGTCCCGTGGAGCCAGTATTTATTGTAAGCACACTGGTGACATGTTTTGCGTGGCCAGAGAGCCAGGGGAGAGCAGCTGCTCTTCCGCCTGGGAAAGTTTCTCCAATTCCCCTCTGTTCCCACAATCACCTCCCCACGCCCCGCTGCGATGCGCCGCAGAAATGTGACAACCACACCAACGCAACGCCCCCAACCTGGCCGAGCCCTGATGACGGCCAGCACAAGACATGGGGCAGGGTTACGGAGCCGCCCTGCCCTCAGCTCTCCCAGCCCTGCCAAGCAGAGGCGACGAGCCCTCGGCCCCGGCAGGGACGTGCAGCGCCGTGCACGCTCCGGCAGCGCGGCGCGGCTCCGGCTGCAGCTCACGGTGCGCCTGTAATGTGGTCTTGAGGGACCCGCCGTACACACACCACGTAAATTATTTAATTTCTCCAAACTGCTGCACCTTTATAAATCATTAAAAGCTCCTTTTGATCTGTGTTAATGAGGTTTCCTGAGTGTGGTGGCTGGAAACGCACTTCAGCGCCAGATAGCGAATCGGCTAATTAAAAAAATAAAGACGGAGCACGCGGGAGCGCGGGGAGCGGCAGGAGGGACAGGGACCGGCACCTGTGGGACACGAGGGCTCCCAGACGGCCCCGCAGGGACAGGCAGGCGGTTTGGAGACGCCCGTTACGGTTTTCCCCTTTTCAGTTATTTTTGGGGACGGGAGGACCCGCACTCGGCTCTCCCCCCTCGCTGGCCGAGTGCCTCCAACGATGAGCCGCAGGGGCAAGGCGGCAGCAAGCAGCATCCAGCAGGAACAACCCTTAAAACGGGGATGGCAGAGGAGGGATTTTGGTTCATTTTCTGTTTTCCAGGCGTCTGAGCCCTGTGCCTGTTGGTCACTGCTCCGCTCGGCCAGCTGGGCTGCCAGTGCCACCCTGTGCCTGCTGCCCGCCCAGGGACGGATTTTCCAGGATGGATTTGTTACACCAGAAAAAAATCCAGGATGGATTTTTTTACACCTAAGCAGTAAAACTGTGAGCTCTGGCCCTCAGCCTTCTGGTCTCAGAGCACGTTGGGTGTGGGCAGGTCCCAGCTGCAGCCACCTCGCCCAGAAACCCCCCTGCTCGCTAACACCAAGGCCCCACACCATGCGTCACCGGCTGTCCCCTCTCGTTGGGGTCTTTGGGCCCCCCCACGTCCACACGCTGGGGTCCCCCATGGGGCAGGTGTGCAGGGACGTGGTGACCACTTCGTGTGCGTCCGTGGCTGGGGACTTTGGGTGCCACTGGCTTGTCCCAGCCTGCGGGGCACCGGCCCCGGGGACTAAAGCGTAGAGTTGCCCCTTTTCCTCGCAGCTGACGGCAGCAAGTCACAGCCACGGCACGTCGGAGCACGGGCCCTGCTTTTTGGGGGGACCACGGGACTCGTGGAGCCCCCCGGGGCCGTGCAGAGCCGGGGCCAGGGGGAACTGGCGGGACGGGCGATGAGAAACCGGCGGAGCCGGCATCAAGCGTCACTTCGCCAGCCCTGACAGCTTTAATATCAATATTTATCTCAACTACAAAACTCCGATCCCAGCTACATATTCAGCAGCTCGATTACAGTTATCTGGACTGACGGTGACGGCTCCCATCGACGGGAGGTTACTTTGGGCTTAATGCCGTTTGACAGCCCCGCCGCAGCCCGTGGCCGCGCCGCATGGCGGGGACGTGGCGGGGGCTGCGCGCCCGGCTCAGCTCCGCGGGGCCGGGGAAACCCTGGCGTGGCCACAGCCCTTGGCCACCAGCACCCTGCCCTCGATCACCCGCTCCTGCCAAGCTCAATCGTGGTCACCAGTTTTGGCTCCTGGGTCAGCCTCTGTCCTCCCTGTGTCCCCCCCAACCCTGTCCAGCAGCGGGGCAGCACCGCTGGATTCATCGTTAGTGCGTTTTTCCCACCCAGCACCCAACAGCACAGAGGTTTGCTGCCAACGCTCCCGGGCTCCTTGCTGCTGGATGCAACGTGGGGACGATGCTGGCAGGAGGCTCGGGTGGCAGCACCCCTACAAACCCCGTTGCTCCTGCCCAGGGGTCCCAAAGCACCCCGAGAGCCAGCTCTCCGCGCTCTTCTTCATCCCTGCAGCCCCCAGCCCCGTGCCCGCAGCAGGCGCTGCTCGGCGGCACCCATGGGAGCTCCCCAGGCCAGCAGCCGGGGCTACCCGCGGCGCCAACCCCAACCACGTTTCTTGCGAGATCGGCTTTTTTTTTTTACAACTTTTTGCGTGAGACGCGAAGGCGCCCAGCCCCTGCGCCGACACAATGGGGTTATGGCGAGCGGGGCCCGGGCGAGGAGCAGCCCCCGGCAGCCCGGGGAGGGCAGCGCGTTGTGGGTAACGATATGCAAATCGCCATGCAGCACTGCCGCCCGTGATTGCTTTCCCCCCCGCCACAGGGAACCGCTTCCAGCTCTCCCCGCAACGCCTGCGGGGAAACCTGTGCCCGAGGCCGGGGCGATGCGCGCAGCCGACGTCGTCCCCGGGTGCTCGAGGTCCCGGTTTGGGGCTGGCCAAGGGCCTCCATCGCTGGGGAGCCTCCCAGGCTGGTGCAGCCTCGCCCTCCGGAGGCTCACTCATCTTGATTTAAAGATATTTCCCTTTCCTTTTTTCAAATGTAAATGACAGCCAGAGAAACGCGCGGCGGCGATTAGACACAGGAGAGTGGAGGTAACCTCGTCCGGGCTCGCCCGCGCTCCCACAGGAGACAACTGCTCTGTTACCTGGGGCAACGGTGGAAAAATTATGGCTGGCATCTAAATTGCCATCATTATGCTCCAGAGCCAACACTCCCCATTTACACTTTATTGTCATCTTTTGCTTTAGGGAGATGCTGAGATATTACAGGACCGGGTGACAGAGTGGGATGAGATGGGATGCATGAATAGATAGACATATAGATAAATGGGTACACCCGCAGCTATTATTTCAGCCTGTTTGCAGATCTAGAAAAAGAGCAGCAATCCACCCTCCCGCAGGCGAAGGGAAGACTTTATAACGGGGAAAAAAACAAAATTTGTTTAAATGCAGGCGCGAGCCCGCCGAATCCGCAGCGTGCGGCGGCCGAGCGCCCTGGACACGCGGCGCATCGGAGAGTTTTCCATCAACAGGTGGCAAAAACGCAGCGGTGCAGAAGGGCAGGCGCTGCCCCGGGGATGCACCCGCAGCACCACGAGCTGGGGCAGGATCTGGCCCATGAGGCTGGGCCTCAGGGAGTGTGGTCCTGCAGCCCCCAACCCGCAGGGCTCTGGGCACAGACACGGGACCGTCAGAGCCGGGCATCCTCCCGCAGTTTGGTCCCTTTCACCCCGAGAAGCAGCACTCGGCCCTTCTCACATCTCGAAGGCTCTCAAGACGACGCACTTATCCTGTAAGACGTGCCCTCAACCACACGCATTAATTCAGAGGCAGAGCCGCGCCAGCCGACTTGAGTACGAGGAGCCACAGAGCGCCGCGGGTGCCAGAACTTCTCAGGGGCTTCCGTGCACAAACTGCCCCCATGGGCAGCCGGCACCGGGCTGGGGCTGACGTCCCATTGCAGGGCTGCCCTCGGGGGAACTCACGGGCACCCCAAACCAGACCGCTCTTCCTCCCAGTGATGCATGTGAAGGCAGCAGAGGGATGATGCAGCTGGTTTGGCTCCAGCAAAAGGAGCCGGGACTGAGCTGCCTAAGGGTCAGCGCAGTGTCGTGATGCTACACGATTAATGTAGCAGTGTGAATTTTAATTAATTTCTCTAAGGACCTAAGAGGGTCTTGGGTGAAGGGTGCTCGGGAAGCAAAGTGGGAGAAGAGATGAGAAAACCCCTCATGCCAGACCTTCTGCCCCGATCATGATCTTGTCTTGCTTTCCACTCCGGCATCGCTGCCGGCATGCCAGGGAGCGCAGACCCTCAGCACCCATGGGTGCCCCCGCCACGGAGCAGGGACACACTGGAGCCAGAGCCTGGCTCCTCTGCTCCCTGCACTGGCATCTGCCCAAAGCAGCGCGAGTTTTGCAAAGTTACACTAAGACAGAAAAGCAGCAGGAAAAGGTGAATTTGGGCATTGTTCCTCCCACACCACGCAGGGAACAGGGCTACGAGTGGGCAGGGTGAAGAAACTCAGTCTTTCGGTATTTTCAAGGAAAAAAAAAACAAATGAAAAAAGCAAGCCAGTCCAAAAACCAAGCAGCCCAGGTCCCGGGCTGGATTTCAGCCCTGCAGAAATGTGAACCTGCTCCGGCTTTCTCCTGCCCTCCCCCCCCAAAAACCCACCAGGACGCTTTGGGAAACAGAAGCGGGAGCTTTTAGCACATCCTGGTCTGGGACCAAACCCGGCCAGACGGCACAGACCTCTTAACACGGGCGCTGATTAGATTGTAGCCGGGCGCTGCCGCGATGACAAAGTACAGTAGGAAATAACGAGACGGACGGACGGGGAGATGGAGAGATACACGCGGCTGATTGATTGATACAGGCACAGACAAGACAGGTTTTCCTCTGGCTCACAAGGTTACTCACTTTCCTGGAGAAAAAAAAAAAAAGCAGGCGTCAATGGGAAATACGGGGTTTTGGCACAGAAATTCCCCGTTTTCCTCATGCCAGAGCCGTGCCTCGGCAGCCCCCAGGCCACGCGCCCCGCGGCCCCTTTTGGGGTGTGCGTCCCCTCCCCTCATCACGGCTCCCTGAATCTGCACCAGCTGCTGCAATTCGCACCACTCACCCCTCATTAGCATGGCTGCTCGTTAGCACAGCACCGAGACTAATCAATACTGCCATTAACGGACTACCCTGAATTAATGCATTTTAACCTGGCGGGCCTTTGGATATTGGTCATCTTCCCACTTAACCTGGCAGCAGCGGCTCCCCCTGCCCTCCCCACCAGGCTTGCCGCAGCTGGCGCAGGTCTGGGTGCCGTGGGCACCCTTGGGTCACCTCCCCAGCACCCCTGGGGGACACGGACGTGGCCAGGCTGATGTCACTGCCCCGTGGCTCTCTCGTGTTGTCCCGTGCCACCAAGCGAGGCCACCGCCTGCGTCCCCCCCTCAACGCGGAGGGTCTCGGACCTGCACCCACGGCCCCGTCCCGTGGCTCAGGGCCCCCAGGGGTGGCTCAGGGCCCCCAGGGCCAGCCCACGGCCCCTGACCCCTGCGTGGCCGTGCCCCGGGCAGCAGGAACAGAGCCGCTGTCCCCCGGGCGCCCCCCGGCCACCCTCCCCTGCTGCCTCTCAGCGCCTCTGGCTAAACAGAGATCAGAAATGTTAGATCTTTCTTAACATCTCCTGCCAGCACTGTCAGTGGCCCTCTCCAGAGTACCAGGGCCCTCTGTTATGTAAACACAGCACACTCTCTGTCAAAGATTAAAAAAAAAAAAAGGCTCATTTGCACATAAAAGCAGCCCCTGCACTAGTTACGGGCACTGTGGCATGTAAGGAAGGCTGTAGGTTAAACTCGGTAATAAGCCAGGCGGCACAGATCCCCCCCGCCACCCCTCCTGCGGCCGGACTCCGCCGGGACCGGGCAGCGGGGAAAGCCCCGACACCCCCTGCAGTGTGCTGGGGGCACCCTTGGGTGCTCCTCGTCCACGTAGCAGCACCGACCCCAGCTCCTCCGCTCCGCGTCGTGGCCGGGCGACATCTCCCAGCGCCGGCCCTGCTGGCGGTGCTGACGCTGCCGTCTCCCCTCGGGGCTGGGGGCTCCGGGGGTCCCCGACCACGCTGACCCCTCGCCCTCAGCCCCGGCCCGCTCCGGGAGCGCCCGAGCCCGGCCGGCTGCGGGGCTGGCGGCAGACATCTGCGTGTGCCGTCGGGGTCCGCGCAAATTTAATCAGATCAGAAATTCATTGTCGGAGAGACGGCGGCTGGAAAATGTAACGGTAATTGCGTTAGCGCCGTCAATTGTGCGGCCTCGTCTCCCGCCGCCGTTCCTGGAGAGAGACGCGGGGGCACCGCGGGGTGGGCACGGGACGGGGCGGGCGGCAGCGCCGGGATCCCAAAACCCGGGGGTGCTGGGGGGAGGACGGGAGAGGAGCCGAGGGTCTCGGTGGGAGCAGGGGAAGGGCCAGGGGAGGGCGAGCGGAGCACGGCGAGAGCCGGCGGCCAGATGGCTCAGGACACGGCCGAGCCGCCGCAGCAGAAGGTGTTTACGGTGCCGGCTGACAGCAAAGGTGAGCGGGGCACCGGGCTCCGGCGGGGAGGCGAGGAGAGGAGACGAGGCTGCTGCGCTTGGCAGGTCCCCGCCGTGCCCAGACCGTGCGCACCCCTACCCCAGCACCCTGCGCCCCCACCCCAGCACCCCTGCGCCTCCCGCCCTGCACACTCCCAGTGCCACGCACACCCAGCCTGACACGCGTGCCCCCACGCACACCCATCCTGCTCACCCCCCCCAGCACCGTGCACGAGTCCCCGCCGCGCGTCGCTCCCCGCAGACACACGTGCCGCCCCGTGCACGAGGCCACGCGTGCTCATACGTGCTCAGGCTGCTCACGCTGAGCGCCCTAATTAACACGGCTGATAAGGGGCGCGGGGCGGGAGCTGCTGGGGGTTATCTGCTGCAGGCAGCCGGACCCCCCGCCGCCCGCGCCGGGCCCCGCTGGGCATCCAGACAAAGGCGCCCGTTTGGGGGTCTCCAAAAGGGGATGGGGCGCACGGCCCCCGCGCCCCACCTGCGGCTCACCCGCTCCAGGCTGGCCTCGTTAGCGCTGCCAAGCCACGGCACACGGCAAGTTCGGGGCCTGGCACGCTGGGGGCAGCTCTCCGACCGCCCGGCTGCAGGAGCCAGCGGGGAGGTGACCGCTGCCTCGGCCCCTCCGGGGCTCTTTGCAGCAGCAGCTTTCGTTTGCCTGGTCCTGGAGCCAGGGGCAAGGCTTGACCTGCTGCAGCCTCTGTGCCTCAGTTTCCCCGTCCTGAGGCAGGGCTGCCCACCTCGCTTCATTTCAGGCACACCAATTAACACAGCTCAACGCCAGCACCCCGCCAGCCGCCTCCTCCATCCCCCTTTGGCTCACGGCTCCGGTAACTCCGCGTCGGGTCTCCCTCCGCGGGGACACCGCGGGAGGTGCCCGGCCATGGCCCCCGGCCTCGCCTCCTTTCACTCCCCATCACTTCGGCTGTCGGATGCTCTGCTCTCAGGCGGCATCGCCGTCGCAGCCGGGGGAGCCTGTGGGGCGGCGTGTTTCAGGGGTGACTTTTTAACCTTGCGACGCTTCCATTCGAAGGAGATTTCACGCGCGCGGTGGGAGCGGTTTCCCAGCACGTTGCCGACGAGCGTGGCCACGCTCGTGTGACGGGCAGGAGCTGGGGACAGGGCAGGAGCTGGGGACAGCGCCAGCCCCGGCACAGCCCCGCAGTGACGCCGCCGATGCTGATGAGCCACCAGCGGGATGCCGCACAGGGACAGGAGGACATGGAGATGGACAGGGGGACACGGCCAGGACGGACGCTGCTCGCCCTCCAGCCCCTTTCCCGGCCTCTCTGCCCCAGCCCCTTGGCCCTGTCTGGTCCTCGCGCACCCTGTGCCACCCCAGTGCCCCCGTCCCTGTGGCCAGGGGACGCCAGACGGGATCCAGACCCGCGGTGACCCCCAATCAAAAGGACGACACGGGACATTTCTCCCCAGCCCTGACGGTGACGGGCTGCAGAGCCAGCGGAGCCGTAATTTATCACGCCAGCCCCTGACAGCTCCCTTTGACGGGGTCCCCGGGGGGGCCGAGCAATGCCTTTTGTCTGCCCAACAATTAATTATTTCCTGGCTAATGATGAACTCTGACTTGCAAAGCAGGTAGCGGCTGTGTGCAGGAATGACACCCGCTTCCTCCGCTCCTGCTGCCCACCACAGACCCCAACACCTCCACCACGGGCGGGGGGCACGGGGAGGGCTGGTCTTGCACCACGGCCACCCCGGCACCCCACCGTCCTGAACCGGGGACGCTGTCCCCACAAAGGGTGCCCCAAATTGGACAACCCCATAAATGAGACCGAAGGAGCTGGCTCCAAAGGCACACGGGGAAGGGCACAACCGTGCCAGGCGTGCCGGGGAGAGGGCGCAGGCGTCGTCCCGCGCGAGCTCGCGGGGCGGGTGCCGCTGCGGCAGCAGATGTTTGCCGCGCCGGCGGAGAGCACTTCCAGCACCAGGCGCTCCGACCGCAGGCCCCGGGCGCTCAGCGCCGAGGAGCTGATAACTGGATGATAGGTCTGTGTTAATGGAGAAAATCCATTTAGGTTCACTCGATACTCTCCCCACAGGCTTTCATTACACCTCAGGGGTCCGCGGCGCACCGTGCCCCGATGCAGGCAGGCTGCAAGCCCCGCGCAGATCTCCGCCGTTTATCGGCCTCTGCAGAGGCTCTGGGGGAAGCTGTGGCGGTTTCGGCCCCGCGCTTGTGGCCGGAGGGGCCAAGAGCAGCGCTGTGCCAAACCCGTGCCAAACCCGTGCCAAACCCGTGCCACCCTGCACGAGCGCTGGAGCAGCGCGGAGCCGCCCGCCTGGGTGCCACGGGGCCAGATCCTGCCCCGCAGCGGGGCGCAGGGGAGGGCGGCGCGCTGGGGCCAGCCCCCGCCACGGAAACCGCTGCGGAGCCACGAAGAAAAGTAAAATAATTATCGGGAGCTCCCAGGCCGGGCTCCCCGCCTCGTGCGCTCTGTTTAAGGCTAGTTAATAGCTAGTGTTCTCTGGTTAGGCCTGAATGACATTTCCAGAGTTATAATAACTGAGCTATTACTTGCCGTATTGATGCATTCCCCCTGCCGGCAGCCTGCTCATCCCGCGCCGCGCGGAGCAGCCGCCGAAAGCTCCTTTAGTCAATAGCACTTCTATTTTTCATTACTCCCTGGAAATGTGGCTCTTGGAAGCTCATCCGTCATTCAATTACGCCCTGGTTCAGTCCTATCATACACGTGTCATAAAGTTCCTCAGATCTGAACTGCTGTTAATTTTCTGCGCCGTCCCGAGGGGATGCCTGGGACGTGCCTGGAAAGGAAGCAGCGCGCCGAGGGCATGCCGGGTACGGGGCGGCCGGGGCCGGGGGGGCTCTGCCCGCCTGCGAGCGAGGGGCGAGGGGCTGGGGAGCCGCCCCCTCCCCGCACGACCTTGGCAGCGCAGGCAATCTCTTCCTCCGGCTGGTTTATTCTTTTATCAGGTGTTGGTTTAACGGGGAGAGCTCCCCCCCCTTCCCCTTCCCCTTTAATCCTATCAGCATCTGTGTTCGGCACGTCCGTACACAGGATAATCACCTGCCTGGCAGATTTGTCACTTCACCAGATGTAATCGGGGAACTTTTTTTTTTTTTTTTTTCTTTAAACCCTCCTTATTTTCTGTTTCTTGGAAGCCGCAGCTCCCGGGCAGAGGCTGCTGCTGCGGGCGGTGCCTGCTCGGGGCCGTTCCGCTCCTCACCCACGGCCTCGTTCTGCTCGGCTTTGTTCTCCGGCTGCGTTTGGACCCGACGAACCGC
This sequence comes from Anser cygnoides, assembly GCF_040182565.1. Taxonomy (NCBI): domain Eukaryota; kingdom Metazoa; phylum Chordata; class Aves; order Anseriformes; family Anatidae; genus Anser; species Anser cygnoides. The sequence continues at coordinate 935,601 of NC_089899.1, read as the reverse complement.
AGCAGGTTGCAGGGCAGCTTGGGCAGATTTTGGGGCCAGTCTCCATCTTCCAGACCTCCGTGGCCCACGGGCACACATCTTGGGGCACAAACCCGCACGACAGACCTGGGAGCTGGGGAAGAGGCTGGGGACGCTGTGGACGTGGGTCCTGGGCAGAGCTCCCCGTGCCCATCACACGCAGGGAAACCAAGGCACCAGTGACGATGACCTCAAAAAACCCAAAGGGCCAGAAGGTGGCCTTGGTCCCGCTCCCCACTGCACAGACCCGGGGGTTCTCCTCCGCTTCCAGGTGCTCCTGACCCTGGAGCTGAGCCGCTCTGTCCCCGGGTCCCCGCCGCCTCCAAGGTGCAGCGCAGGGGGCAGCGACTGTGCCAAAACCCGGCTCCTCCGCACGCCCCCGAGCCATGAGGGGCATCCCCGCGGTTGTCATCCCCACGCCAGGACGAGCACTGGGCACATGCCGAGTGCTTGTGAACGCCTCACATCACCTGGCAGCCCCCAGGAAGCCCCCGGTGCCGCCGGCCTCGCCGCCTCCCATCCCACTGACCCAGATCCATCTGTCCGCCAAACCAAGCCCAAGGGGCATTACAAACGTTATCGACCTGTGGGGCTGACCCCAGCACCACGGGGCTCCCGCGACCGCCGCCAGCCCTTTTCCTCCTGGGGGATGTAAGGTGGGAGAAGCCCAGCTGCCAAACAGGGAAACTGAGGCACGGGGGACCCCGCGTGCACTTGGGGCGAGGGGCAGGCGCCCAGGAGCTCCCACTGCGGGGTGGGGACGAGCTGCTGGGATGTCCCCGTGCCTGCAGGACCACAGGGAGCAGGGAGCTGCCCCATCCCCTCGGGGTGACCCCCCCAGGCAGTGCCAGGATCCCCTTGGCTGCTGGGGGTCGGCACCCCCCCGGCCATCCCAGCCCCAGACCTCCGTCCCCTTCCATCTCACCAACGAGGCTCACGCTTCGCTCTGGGGCACGGCTAACGACTGGCCTAATTGATCCCTGACGAGGCTCAGCTCCTCGCCGGGAGATCGATGCTGGAAGCCGCTCAGGGCTCTGCGAAAAGCCATCCCTCACCCCCTCCCCGCCGGCCAGCACCGCCCCCGGCCGCACGGCAGCGCCCATCGATCAGGGGCAGGATCGATGCGATGGAAACCACGGGTGGGAGGAAGGCGGCCGGCCTGCCGAGGGGGGCCGCAGACCCCCGGCAGCCTTCGCTGTGCTCGGTGCAGCTCTGAAGCCCTGCGGAGGGGCTGGGCACAGGCTGGGACCCCCCATCCCCAGCAGGACAATGCCTGTGCCACCACCGCCCGCAGAGGCTGCGGCTCTGCCAGGCCGTGGCATGCACGCGATGCCCAAAACGCGCTGGGTCCCCCCAAAAACACGAGGTGTGAGCACTGTGCATGGCTGCAGCGAGACACGGCGCATCCCAACCCACCCCCAGGGGCACCCTGCAGCGTGCCCTGACCCACGGACACGGGGACAGACAGATGGGAGGGCAGGGATGGACGCGGGGCTTGGCTCACGCAGCGGTGGCGGGACACACGGATGGCTTTGCAAACACGCAGCTCCCCGGATGGGTTTTACCTGTCCCCCCCCAAATCACTGGGGGGCCACGGGAACGCCCCACATCCAGGTGACGGTGGCAGCAGCACCGAGGGGTGCTCCCCCCCGGCACCTTTGCCACGCGAGGCTGGAGGGTGCCCGACCCCCCCCGGCGGGGTCAGGGCGAGCCCCCGCGCGGTGGGGGGGCCGGCAGCGGGGTCGCGGGGCCGCAGCAGCGCTCTGATCTCCGCCCGGCGCCCCCCCGCACGCTTTCTTCCTTCCCCTCGTGTCTCCCTGGCCAAATTTGACCTAATTTGCCGTGAGCCGCCGGGGTCTCCACTTCACAGGGCACCAAGCCCCCCGCCCCTCCCCGCTCCTTTCACTTGGGTTTAAGCCTTTTCGCTTTGTCCATTCACTCAAAGCCTAATCAGATTAAAGCCTTTCCAAAGGTGCCCCCCTCCCTCCCTCCCTCTTTCTCACTCTCTCGCCCCGTTTCTTCCCCCGCCGCGGGTTTCGGCACCGACCTGCCCGGGGACCTTCCCTCCCCGTCCCCTGCCCGGTGGCACTGGGGCAGCGCACCGCGCACCCTCCGGGGAACCCCTTCCCTTCCTCTGAGATGCTTCACGTTTTGAGTCGGGCTCACCCAAAACAGAAGGAATTTGGTAAAAAGGCTGCGTTTCTCCCCTCCTTCCCACCCAGGGGGGGGTTTGCAGCAGGCAGCAGCACTCGCTTGCACTTGACCATGCTTGGCGGAGCCACGGCAGTGACGGATAGTGCCGAGACCCCGACCTTGGCACAGCCCCGAGATGCCCTGAGGACGGCCAGGACCCCGCACACAAACCCTGGCCCCAGGGGGACGCTGAGCCCTGGTCCCCACGCTCCCCACGGCACCAGCAGCATCCCTCAGCGTGGGCAGCTCTGGAAAGGAGGCGACTCCCACCAGAAACTTTCCGGCCTTGCCCCACGTGCTCCGGCCCTCCCCGAGCCCCAAAATCACCAAATGCCCCCGCCAAACCTGAAAAATTGATTTCAATTCATTTTGGCCCAGCTCTGCACACAAATGCATTCGACACGGGCACTCTCCCCCGGCCAGGATTGTATGCAAAGGCAGTTAGGGGTCAATGAATAATTCATACTCCGCTGTCTTTCAGAATTATACTGTGGAAAAATAAATCTGAGACTATATAAAAAAAAAAAAAAAGGAGAGAGAGAGCGAGAAAAAGAAAAAAGAGGCCGGGGGCTGGGGATGCGGGGAGGCCGAGCTCGCCCCCTTCGCCCAAACTCCGGCGTGGGGATGAAAGCGCCCCGCGGCCACGGCTCCTCTTCCATTGAGCAGCTCGACATTCAGGTCCGCGCGGAAACCACCTTAAATCCTTCCTGTGCTTTGTTCTGCTCGCCTTTTCACCGGGGTCTTAAGGAACCGGGGAGAGGGACGCGGCGAGGGCGGGGGGGGGGGGGTGAGCAGGGACTTCAGGGGGGTCCCTTTGAAGAAGCCCACTCATCCGTTCGGCTGCTCGAGTTCAAGGGGGCGGCGTGCTGGGGCGAGCGGAGGGGCTGGGGGGCAGCGGGGCCGTGTCCGCGGCCAGCCGGGCGCCCGGCCCCGAGCCCACCTCCCTGGGGACCCCGGCGGCACCGCGCTCAGCCGCGGCCACCCCACGTCCCGCTGAGAACGGGGAGAAGAGGGAGGCTCTGCCCCGTCCCATCGGCGCCCTGTGGGGTCGGGGTGGGCAGGGGGTGCACGCACCCTGCCGCCCACCCACCCACGTCCCAAACCGCCCGCGTCCCCCCTCCACGGCCCCGCGTCGGCCGCGGCTCCCCCCGGCACGCGGGGGCCACGTGCTTGTGGCACGATCTGCTAACAGGGAGGAAAGGAAGCGGGAGTCACTTTAATTTGGCTATTTAAAAATAAAGAAATAACACAGGCTTTGAAAGCCTGGAGGGGTCCCAGCGGAGAGACCTCCATCTCCCCCTTCAAAGGCCGCCTCTGCTTTCTTCCACCCGTTAGCAGCACACAAAGGTGCACGAGCACTTTCGTCTCTGCGGAAAGACCTTTTTAATTGGTTCCAGGCAGAAGGTTAAAATCTCTCCCCTTCCCCGCACGCTTTTCTAAGAGGGGGAGAAAAAAATAAAATAATAATTAAAAAAAAAAAAAAAAGGCGGGGGGGTAAAGAAGAAGGGAACGGGGCTTACAAAAGGCAGCTCTGCCCTGGGAGGGGGACCCGGGCTGGGCTGCACCCGGGGCCAGTGCGCCCTGCGCAGGGCCCAGGGCAGCGGAGGGGACGGAAGGGACACGGGACGGGGCGATGCTCGCAGGGGAAGGGAGGTGCTGGCACGGGGACGTGGCGCTGGCTGCTCCCGCAGCGAGGCGGAGCGCTGGGGCTCCTGCAGGCATCGCCACCAAGCGGGTGGGGACGCGCTTCCCACGCTCGGGGTCCCCTCGGGGAGCGGGGATCGGGTACCCGGGTGCTTCGTTGCTCCCGGGGCCTCTGGGGGTATTTCTGGCAGCAGCCAGGGACCAGCCTCGTGCTGCAGGGCACGCGCAGCCCCATCCCCGCAGAGGGGTCCCCATGACGACGTCCCCGTCCCCGCACCCAGCACCCGAACCCTCGCCGGTCTCCGTCGCCATCCCCACCCCAGCAGCGCCGCCGCCGTCCTCCCGGCACTTGGATTTCCTTTCACGGAAGGGGGAGCTGAGAAAACGCATCAATTATTGAGCCGGGGCGCCGCGAGCCCGACGCGTCCCCCTTGCTAATGCCGCTCAGGTAGACCCGCGCGGAGCTGCAGTCAGACACCTCCTAACACGATTAGCTGCAGGGCTCTTCCAGCGCGCTTCAAGGTCAATTTTTCTGAGGCTGACAAAAGGCACGGGCGGGTGGAGGCTGCCCCCCGCCACGGCCCGGGACGGCACGGCCAGCCCCGGCCACGGGGAGCACGGGTGCGGGACTGGGACGCACGGGTCCCGCCGCAGCGAGGCGATGCCCGAGGCTCCGGCGCTGCCCTGCCCGGCTCCTCGGCTGCGCACGGAGCAGCAATTGGATCCATATGTTCCCCAAAAAGCGGAAACCGCTTCCCCCCTCCAGCCCTCCCGGCCCGGAAACTGCTCGGCCCCTTCCAGCGCCCCGGAGCGGCTGGGACGGAGCCAGGAGCGTGGGTGAGCCCCGTGCCGGTGCGCAGGGGACTTACACGGTACAGGGGGATTTACCCCATGTGCAGGGATTTACCTGGTGTGCGGGGATTTACCCCGTGTGCCGGGCTGGCTCCTGGGCCCAAGAGCTTGGGACTTGCAGCACTTTGGGTCTAAATGGAAATGGGGGCAGGCAGCCAGGGCTCCGCCTGGTTTACGGGATAAAAGCCCCTCGCCAGCTCCAGGTGAGGCAGTTCCCTGCCCCACAGCCTCGCTCCCCACGCTAGAGGTTTTGAGGTTTATTTTATGCATCTGCTAAGCAGAGCTAAGGGCTGGGCTCCATCATTCCCGGCACGCCTCGCTCAGAGCTCCCGCTGAAGGCAAACGGCCCGACTAAGAGCACCCAGCTGGCCCCTTCGCCCCAAATCCCAACCCTCAGCCTGTCCGGGTCCTCCCCATCCTCCCCAAGCCCAACCTCATCCATCCTGCCCTGGGAAGAGCCGGAGCCAACATAGCCTTGGCCACCCAAAAGCGCTGGTTCCTGGTGCCTGCAGCACGAGCATCCTCTGCCAGGTGGCAGAAGCGGCTCAGGGCTTCCAGCAGCTCCATGGGGCACGAAGACGGCACCCCAAAATCCCGAGAGGCCCCCGACCCCGCACAACACGCGCTCTGTTTTGGGGAGGGTGCCCCAGGGAAGCGCGGCCCCACATGGGGCAGGAGCACGGTTCTGCTCCCCCCAGCCGCCGGGCGCACACAGCAGGGATGGCCCCAGGAAAACCTCGGAAACCCGCTCGGAGAGGCAGAACCCGAATTCACGCACCCTCACGTTATTTAAAGCCCATCTCGGCTTCCGAGTCCTGCAATGATGCGAGAATCTCAATTACCATTAAAAGAATGCATTTCTGCTCCTTGCGTTACGGAGGAAAGCTTGAAAACAAACCCCTGGGGATTAAACAACTCGGGAAAGAAGAAAAATTAAAAATTCATGTAATTTATATTATTTAAAACTGGCAGTTGGCAAACCAGGCTCCCGACTGGGGGAGTCCGGTGCCGTCCATACCTTGAGGAAGGCAGGGGACGAACGGGGCCAGCACCCACAGTCCCAGCCCTGCAGCCCCGGTGCCACCGCTCCGCCACCCCGCGCCGCTCTGACGGCGGGACCCGGGTTTGGATGGGGTTTGAACACCTCCGAGCTCGTGGGACGCAGCGCGCTGCGCAAGGACGGCGTGGTATTTTTATTGTTGTGTTAGTTCCCGCTTAATTGCTGGGATGTTATTACCTGCACAGAGCGCGGTACGGGCGGCGGGGACGCCGCTCTCAGTCCGTCCTGCCCGCAGCGCCGGGTGTGAGAGCAGCACCGTGTGGCTCCGAGCAGGATTTGGTGCTCAGCAGGGACAGGAGAGCATCGCCCGGTGCTGGGGCATCCCGCTTGTCCCCCCCCCAAGCCCTGTAGCTCCTTCTCCTCCTGCTCGCTCCGCTGCATGGAGCTGCGCGCCCAGCCAGTGCCAGCGCTGATGCGGGAGCCGGGAGCACGGTGTTGCCGCACCGAGACCTCCAAGGGACGGCGCAGGGACGCCCAACACCCCCCGAGCCCCGGAGCCGAGCTAACCCTGAGCTTCCCAACATCCAAACCAGCTCTGCTCTCTCAGCACGGTCCCCAGGCTCCGGGGAAGCCCCGACCTCTGCCCTCGCTGGCCCGCAGCCATCCAAAACACCGCGGGGCCGGCAAGCACGACGCGCGCCACGGGCGTCCGCAAGGAGCTGGGGGTCGCTGGGCTCTGCCGGGGCGTCCCCGCTGCCTCGCCATGCCGGGGTGACCTGCGCCGTGTTCCTCCTGCGGCGACGGGGCTGGCAAAGGAAAACCCAGAAACACAAACCCTGCACGAGCCCGTCGGAGGGCCGAGGCGCTGAGCCGAGGCGGGGAAGCAGCGGTGCCTTCGGCACCAGTTCATTGCTCTCCCCATGCCACGCTGGGCGCAGCCCAGCCATCGCCCCGAGCCTTCCCCGGGTCCTGTTGGTGGCCACAGAGCCACCGGCCCCACTGCGAGCCCTGCGCTCCCAGCGCTGGGGCAGGAGGGAGGCAGGAGAGCGGCGCGGAGCAGCCCCGCCGCTGAGAAATCACCTCGGAGGAAACCAAAGTCGCCAGTCAGCGATCTGAGTAATGGCAAGCGGGAATTAAGATACCAGAAAATACCCCGGCGTGCCTGCCAGCAGCTTCGCAGGCAGGTGTGTTTGCTACAACTTGTTTTCACGGGGAAAGCCGCGTTCGTGTCTGTGCAGCGCTGACAACTTGCTCAGCGCTCCGGCGCGCGCCGCTCCCACACCGGGACGCGTCCGGACCCCGCCGGCCCCGCTCCCAGCCCCGAGGGACGCGGCTGGAGCCCGGGGCATGGGACGTGCCCGGCGCGGATCCCATACACGCCAGAGGTGGGGAGCGGAGCTGCGAGCAGGTCGAGCACGCCGGGGCCGAGGGATGCGCGAGGTGCCCGAGCAGGCTGGGCAGGGACGGGCAGCAGCGCAGGGAGGTGGCAGAAGCAGAAATCGCGGCATCGTGACCGCTCCCAGCGGGGGAAAGGTGAGAAGAGAAGGACGGGGAGCAGGGCTGTGCCCCCAGTTGTAGGCACTAGCTCTCCTCCTGCCACCAGTAGCCCCCCAGTTCAGCACTGGGGAGGTGCCGGCAGCTCCCGCGGCGGCGGGCGACGTCCCGGCGTTATAGGGTCAGGCGGAGAGGCGGCATCGCCGAGATATTTCGGTGGCGTTTTACCATAGGAAAAATTAGAGTCACAATATTAATTAATCCTCAAAGCACTTTACGAACATTAACTAATTAAGCCTCCCAACCCCTCTGCGAGGTGGGAAAGGTATCGCTGTCCTCGTTTTACAGCTGCAGAAGATGAAGCGCGCCGAGGTGACGTGACTCGCCCAAGGTCACCGCGAGATGGGCAAAGGTGGGGACGGGACCCCGAGATCTCCCCGCGCCCCCTGCTCCTGCCCGCAAGATCAGGATGGGACCCAGCCGTCCCCAGGGGTTCCCCCCTCCAAATTTCTGTGTCTGGAAAGGGAAAAAAAACGAAGCAGGCGGTGGAAGAAGCCACATTAAGGACAAAGGAGGTGCCCTGGGACAGCAGGAGCTGTGCGTTGTGGGGTGCCGATGAGGCCGCCCCCCGAGACTGGGACCATCTCCAGCCGAGATGGGGACCCGAGGCTCGGCACAGGAGCCACCAGCTCACGGGCACGGGGTGCCGGCAGGGACAGCCCGACGCCGGGCCGCCGAGCATGCTGAACCCACCCCGCTGCCGGCACGGGCACAGCACCTCGCCCCAACAGCGCTGGGCTGTGCCTAAAAGCACCCGGGGGACAGCACCCCGAGGGGACTCATCCTGGGGGACACGGGGACAAACGCAGCCTTCCAAAACCCTGCAAAGCAGCAGCCCGGCTCGCGGCCCCGTCCCTCGCCCCAAGAGCTGGCGTGCGCCGCGCCACCCCGAGCGTGCCCCACGGGGGGGCCCTGGTCCCCACCCAGGGCAAACACTGAGTCACGGGCAGGACCTGCGCCCCACAGCCGCCCGCACCCACGGAGGCCGGCGGAGCCGCCGGTCCCGGCACGCAGCCCCTGGGGAGCCGGTGGATGTGGGGCTGCACGGGGAGGGGGCAGAGAGAAAACGGAAAACGCCGAGGGGGTTTTACCGAAAGCAAAACCGACCCCGCGCGGTTTAAAAGCGATTAGAGGCCCGGCTGGGTTATCAACCGGTGTCTCAATCACGCAGCATCGATCCAGATAATAGCAGGCAATTGTTCAGATACAATATCATAAAGTCTCCTTAACTACAGCCATAAAGCTTCCCCCGCCTGCAGCACTCCCGGGCGCTCCCCGCGCCGTGCCGGGGCCGGCCCAGCCTCGTCCCACCGAGCCCCGCGGGCACGTGCTCGGCCCTGCCGCGGCCCCTCGGATGCTCGGCGCACGGAGCTGCCCCCTTCACGCCTCCGCTCCACGCATCCCTCCCCTTGGCCAGCGCCACCAAGCCGGTCCCCTCGTCCCCATCCCACCTCTGGTCACCGCTGAGCGGCACGGATGTCTGCGTGCCCCACCGCCCCCACGGTGCCTGCATGGGGTCCCAGCTGCGCCCAGCTCCTCACCTGCTTGGTGGGGTCCCCATTGGGGTAGGAACCCCCCGATTTGGGGCTCGGGCACCCCCTCGCCTCCCCGTACATCGCAGCCCGTCCCGCTGCAGGAGCAGGAGGGGATGCCGAGCTCCCACGGCCCCCCCCCTCGCCACCCCTCCTGGCGAGCGGCAGCGCTGGGTTAGGGCAGTTCAAAGCCGGCTGCCGAGATTCACCGTTTCAAGTTTTAATCCGTCGGATTTACGGTAGTTAGGAGAAAACGCGTGGTGACAGCCCCGGCCCCGCTCCGAGCGCCGTGCCCCTTCGCCCCGCCGCAGCCGTGGGACGCCGAGAACCGGGGCTGCCGAGCTCCTCCGTGCCCTGCGAGGCACGGGGGGGGCTCCTGCAAGGGGCTCCCCCCTCCAAACGCCAGGCACAAGGGTGGCCCCGCACCCTGGCTCCCAGCTGCCCATCACCGGCTCCGCTTTTCAGCCGGAGGTCGGCAGGATTTCGGTCCCCGGTAAGCTCCGGGGACACCTTCGGCAGTCCCTGGCCGTGTCGAGGAACACCGCTTCCGCGCCCGCCGCTTAATGAGCACAAAATATTTCCATGTTGCAATTACTTGGTTCATTTGTGCTGCTGCGGGCAGCGCTTGCTCTGGGAAAATCCCCCTGGAGCTGCTGCAGAGCCCGTGGGGGAGGGGGGTGTCCCCCAGCCAGGTCCCCCACGGCTGATCCACCCCACGGCAGGTCCCGGCCCCGCCACGCGCACCCCACGGCGCCGCCGCTGCCCCATTGCCACCGGTCCCGGGGCCATCAGCACGTTCCCCGGGCTGGATTCCCACGTCCCCAGCACGACACCGACACCGCTGCGGCAGGAACACGAGCCCTTCCGGGGATTTGCACCACAGGACGTGGCGAAGCTCCCGAGCACCAGGCTCCTCGAGCACCCTCACGCCCAGATACGGGCAGAAGACGCCTTTTGGGCTGGGGGGGACTTAGACAGCCCCCCCACACACACCCGGTTTCGCTCTGCTGATTCACACCAGCGGCGGGGGGAAATGGTTTGGGAGCTGACCTGGCGCCACGCCAGAGCATCGGCATCGCGACGGCATCCAGCAGGAAAATCCCCAGCGGGAGGGTGGAGGCGCGCAGGACCTCGCTCCGGCCCTGCCCAGCTCCCCCCAGGTCCGATCCCCATCCCTGTCCCCCCCCCACCCCCGGGCAGGTACTGGGGGAGGATTTACAGCCAGGAGACCTCTCCCTTAGCCAGCACCGCCGCTGCAGTGCCATCATTATAAAAACATTAAAACAGGTCGGTCACCAGCAACAGAGTTCATCTCGCTGCAGCTACACCTGGGCCCATAAATCCTCCCTTTACAAGCCAGCCCGGGTGGGATGATTTATAAGGTGAAACGAATATTAAAATGTTTAAGGGAAAAAAAAAAAAACCAACAACCCAGCTGGCCTCCCCTCCGCATCCCACTGGAGCCAGGATTCGGTAACGGGATGCAGGGGTCCCGGGGACCCTTCCCGGCTCGGGGCTCGCCCTGCCAGGGCTGCGCACCCGCGCCGAAGCCGAGCCCTGGAGCTGACGAACGCGCCTGTCCTTGCCTCTGAGCCCCCAGCAGGGATGTGCGGGCACCCCCGGCTGCGCCCAGCACCATGGGGGGCTGCTCCCCGTCCTCGTGTCTGGCACGGCCCCGTCCCAGAAGCCGGGGTGTGGAGCAGGAGGATGCACGGCACGGCACGGCGCGGTACGGTGCCTGCACCGCCACGTCCCTCTCCGCCTCTCCGTGCACTCCGCAGATATTAATTGCTTAATTTAGCCTCTGGCAACGATCCTCACCTTAACGGCGGAGAAACTGAGGCTGGGAGGGGAGAGGCGACCCGTCTCTGCGTAGCGAGCTGGAAACAGGCTCCAGCGCTCCAACTCCCAGCTCATTGTCTTAATCGTGTGAGTACCCCTCCGCCTCATCCAAACGCCTTTCATTTCGAAAGACAACGTTCTGATTTATCGTTATTAATCAGCTCTGAAATATTTGCTGGAGTCCAGGTTTCTGCTGACGTCTGCCCACGGGGGCTCGGCCACCTCCGCCCGCTGCCGCCCAGCGCCGGCGTGGCCACAGGGCCTGGCGCTGGAGAGCGCCGCTAACGAGCCCCGGCGGAAAACGAGCGGACGCGGGGCTGCCCCGTGCCCAGCCCAAGCGGGACCCCGGGTGCTCGGGGACTTGAGCGCCCCGAGGAACCAGCGCAGGTGGGGAGAGCTGGGTGAAGGTGAGGGGAATTCTGCAAACGCGACAAAAGGAGACGGGGGTTTTAGGAGCGGGGCGCACGCCGCGTTGCGTGTGCTGTGCCACGCTCTCACGGCAGAGGATGACCCCCGTGCCCTGCTCCCAAGGCTCATTTCAGCCTTACATTTGCGCCTCATACAGCAGGGGTAAGGGGGCCGCATGGGTGGCACGGGGGGCCCCGATATCTTGTGGCACCCAAGCTCTGCGCATCTGCCTGGATCCAACCAAACCAAGCCCCCCAAGCCAATGCCACAAAGACGCCGCCGGGCAGGGGCTCCCAGCTCCCAGCTCCGGGTGGTAGAAACTGCCCCGGGTAAAGGATTTGGGAGCCCAAATCGGGCTGGAGCGGGGCCTGGGTAAAGGAAGAGCAGAGGTTGGGCACCGCCAGCGGCCAAAGCACCCCACGCCTCCCTGCTCCGGGGCGGGTGAGAGCCCCCAAACCAAAACCAGGGACCCTGGGAGCCGGGGGGGTCACCAAACGGGGAGAAGGGAGCGCAGCGGCACGGGCTCGGCGCCTCTTGCTGTGTTTCTTAGAGGAAGGAAAATGGTGGAAGCGCGCAGGGAAGAGGAGCTGGGATGGAAACCAAAGGAGAAAGCTGCGGGGTACGAGGGGTACGGGGAGAGGCGTTTCCAGCCCCCCCGTCAGGTTCACATCCAGACAGCAAACCCCAGGAGGGAAACCCCAGCGAGAGCAGCCCTGCAACACCCGGGGGTCCCTGCGCAGCACCGCAGCCACCCTGGGGGGAGCAGAGACCGCCGAGCCAGCACCCGGCCCCCCCCCCGGGAGAAGAACGGGTCTGAGATTTGTAGAAATCACCTTCCCGGAGGGCTCCGGCACGGGCGGCTCCGGTGTGGTGTCCAGCAAATCGCCTTGATAAAAATAAAACAGAATTCGGAGGAGAAATGCGAGAGGAAATATCGGTTAGCGAAAGGACCGGGGAACGTTTGCGCGATGGGGAACGGGGGAATTGAAACTAGGAGGCCCTGCCATAGGGAGGGCGGGTATTCTTTGTGCGAAGGGCAGAGGCGGCGGATAAAGGGTTCTTTGAATTTTAGAGCAAGGGAAAAATAACTTTTTTTTTTTTTTTTTTAAGCAAATATCCAGGTATCCTTTTAACGAACAACTTCCATTTTCACGGAGAGCCGAAATGAGAGCAGCGCATCCCGGCGCTGAACGCTCCGCACCACGCGCAGCCACGACGGCCGCCCTGCGCCAACGGGGGGACAGACGGACGGGCTACAGGGACAGACGGACGTGCAGTGGGACAGGGCACAAACCGCAGCAGCTCGTGCCCCAAAACCATTTCCCTCCCAGCCCCTCGCTGCAACGGGTGGGCGCCCGCAGCCCCCCCGGCCCCCAGGGCTCTGCCCTGGGTTTTTCCACTCCATTTCCTCCCCGCGGCCGCGGGAGATGAATCCCTCTGCCGAGGCAGGCGGCCGGAACGGCAAATCCAGCGGTGCCAAGTTTAATAAGAAACCCTGATCTAGAAAGCAGATAATAATTGGGATTATCGAGCTGCTGGGAAGCAGCTTCCCCGGCACCGGGCGGCCCCTGGCAGCCGGGGGGGACGCTCCCGACCGCAGTGACACCCCTGGGGCCACCGCCGGAGCGGGGAGTGGAGGGGCAGCGTTCGCTGATTTATTCAAAAAAAAAAAAAAAAAAGAAAAAAAAAGAAAAAAAAGAAGAAAAATCAAAACCCCACCCTTTCTGGATGCAGCAGGCAGCCGGCACATGCAGCACGAGGGACTGGGTGCCCCCACGTCACCCAGCTCCCCCCGCCTCCCGAAGCGCGGCCGGCACCGTCCCCGTCCCCGCTCCCCCCAGCGCCGAGCTCAGCCGCCGAAATAATCCCGTTGCGGTGGGATTTGGCGCGGGCCGCCGGGTTCAGGAGCTTTTTTTCCTCAGTGGAAACGGGATTGGTAAAAGGAAGAATTGGGATTTTTTTCGAGTTCTCTGCAGGGTCAGGCTTGGCTGATTTTATTTTACTGCAAATATAAATAGGGCTTTTTAAATAAATAAAAAAAAAAATCAAGGCAGCCTAAATAAAAACCCACTAGAAAACACAGCAAGAAATCCTTCTGGAGGACAGGGAGAAATATCTGTAGCGGGGCTGAGTGCTCAGAAATATTTGTATTTGCTGTCTAAACACTTTATCTGTTTCCTAGCACATGGGAGAGTTTTGCTCTCCGTGTAATGCTAAAGAAAAAATAAACCGATACAAATAATTTCTCCTCTTCCACAGGAAAAAAAAAAAAGAAAATCCAGCAAAACTTGGTTTGAGACGTATCAGGGGAAACGGCAAGTATTTCCACTGAAATTGGGCTGAGCAACGTGCTAACAAAATAGACGGAGGAGACGGCTGAGATGCGGCGGGAGGACGACCAGACCCGGCGGTCTAACGGGGCTTTTTTAGCCCCTTCGCCATTCGCTCGCCTCCTGCCAGCCCCACGGCACGGAGGATCTGAAATAAAGTTCAATTCCTGCGGGGATGTCAGGGTTGCGTGGGGATGAAGCCTAAAGAAGAGCACGTTCCCGTATTCCAGTAGGAAGTATTGAGCGAGGGGCTTAAAGCCGACGGGCCCCGGGGACGCGGTGGGCATGCCGGCGGTGCGCGCCGGGATTCCTGCGGAGGCGCGGGGCTCGCCGCTGCGTTTGGGCGGAGGAGCGGCTCCAAGGGGTCCAAGCGCGAGCCCCGCAGCCCCTCGTGCACGCGCCTCTGCACCAACGTGCACGTGGGGGCTACGGGAAGAGAGGGAGAGCCCCACGAACACAAAGCGAGGCCGGGGGGGGAACCAAGAGAGGCAGGACAACGGCGACGGCGCCCATGGCCACGTCCCGCGGCCGTGCTCGCTGCCTCCTGCTCTCACGGCGGGGCTTGGAAAGCGGGCACGGGAGGAGGAACAAAATTCAAAGGGTAGGAAGAAAACACACAAAAATAGCCTCAATCTCCGTTTCTCTTAGCACCCCTTGTCCCTCCATTAATGACCTGGAGGAAAACATCAAACGGATCCGAGCAGGGCTCGGAAGCGAGACCTCGGCTCTCGCCGGCTCCAGCGCTGGTTGGCTTCGCTGGAGGCAGTGGCAGCCACGCTCTGGGGCATTTAAATCGCTCCTGGGATCGATGTGGCCACATCACCAGTGGTTTGCTGTGCCACACCGAGCCCCAAAGGGGTCCAGCACCTCCGTGCGTCCCCCATTAGGTGGCCGCAGGTGGTGGCAGGATCAGGACATTGCTGCCACGGAGCAGCAGCAGCCGGGTGCTTCTCATGGGCGCAAGGGTCCGGGCAGTCGTCCCCCATCTTCGTTATTATTCTAGCGAGTGCCTTTTCCTCCTTTTGTTCCGTCTCCCCCCGTTGTGGTGGCTTTGACCGCCCCGTCCCCCTCTGAAGTTCGGGATCCTCCCACCCACGCCCGCTCCCGGCGCGGGGCGGCACAAAGCCCGGCTTCAATCGGCGCGGGGCGGAGGCGGGCGCCCCCCGGTTCCTCTGCAGACCCTTTTTTCCCCCATTTTGCCTGCAGTGCCTTTGCCAGTCGGCGCACGGAGCAGCCGCGTGAGCCACCACGGCCCCGCACGACTCCGGAGCAGGGCCAGGATCTGGCAAACACGAACCAAGGGCGCTGGGTACGAGCAGCGCGCGGCCTCTGCCCCGCACAAACCCTTGGCCTTGAGGTCAGGTCCCACCAAGGGACGGGACCATGCAGGAGGAGCCGGTTTAGCCGAAGCAGAGCAGAATTTGCCCCACCAAGGGCACACACGATGCGTAATCTTGGAGGAACTGCGTTTTTAGTGACCATGGCCAAAGGGAAAGATGCGCCCTACATATCTTTGTGTGGGTTCTGGTATCGCAAGGCTGCTCGCTCGTCTTTCCACCTGCAATCCCTAAATCCGGGGCTCGGCATGGGACCCTCTGCAAAGCCATCCCCTTTGGTGCCCGCAGACCTGAGCCAGCAGCAATCCCCAGCCCCAATATCCCGCTGCTGCATCCCCACACTCCGCAGAGCTGGACCCCATGGCAGCCCCACGCGGTGGGGAGCAGCCAGGCCCCCAGCCCCACACCTTCTCCCAGGCCCCCCAGCCCCACACCTTCTCCCAGGCCCCCCAGCCCCACACCTTCTCCCAGGCCCCCCAGCCCCACACCTTCTCCCAGGCGCCTTGGCGGGCGGCGTGCCTGAAAAGCAGCCCACCGCACGCCCTCCGCTCCTCTTGGCTTTTGAGTAAGGAGCCTCATTAAGAGGTAATTAGCTCTCGAACAATGGGAAGCTATTTAGCAGCCCAGCCACAGCAGCATCAACAACCAAAGGGGGAGAGAAGGGAGGAGAAATAAATAACCAACGGCGATGCGACCGCCCAGGAGCCAGCGGGACCGCGGGACGCAGCACCCTGCCCGGCCCCGTTGGCACCAGCCCCGTCCTCGGCATTTTCCTTGCAGGTTCCTGCTGGGGACAACCCAGCCCCAGCACATTGCAGGGGTTGGATGAGCCCAAATCACCCCACGGCACGCATCCAGCCCAGGAACGTGGTGGGGACCCCAATCCCAGGAGGGTGGTGGCAGAAAAGGGTTTTCTGGGCTGCTCGCTGCTGGGAAAGGTGCAGGCCAAAAGCAGGCACACCTTGACCCAACAACAAAACACAAGCCCTGATTTTGGAGTCACCGTTTCAGAGATGCCTCCTCAATGATTTTGGCCATGGCAGAGCATCCGCCTGCCTACACCAGCACTTTTTGGGTGCCGGACAGCGGCGCAGTCGTCCCCCGCATGGAGGTGACCCCGTGGCCAGGTTTATCCAGCACAGGGCTGGGCTTGGCCCCGTAATCACGCTCTGAGCGCATGGAAATGGCAGAACTGGGAGCACGTCGGTCTCAGATGGGCCATGGAGGAGGAAAAAAAAAATTACCTCCTCTTCGGGGCTGCAGGTTACAACGCCGTCGTCTGATGGCCTCCCCTACACCCCATTAAACCCAACGAGGCAGGGCAAAAATCTCTGCCCCGACAGGGAAAAACGCCCGGGATAAAAAAAGGAAGCCTCTAAAACCGTGATTAATATCTAGCACAAAAGAACCAAAATTTCCACCACCAGAAATGAGGAGCTATTTAAGGAACAATTGCAGCAATTTTGCAGACAACCCGGCAGATGAACCTTGTCAAATTTATGCACGTATTGACACGGATAGCCCCAGCCACCGCCACGTGGGTCGGCCGCGCACACGGGCGTACGCAGCGAGACGGACAGACAGCTGGGCGAGATGCTACCTGGCGCTGGGATCCGTGTTCCGACAGACGTAAAAACCCCAACTATTTATAGCCCTCAGCCTGCAGGTAGCGCAGCGGGAGCGTGCCACGTGCAGATGGCTACGGGCGCACTGCTGCCCACGCAGGGGGACGCCGGGTGGGCGACCGTGGGTGTTTGTGCACGGGGATTATTTGTGTGCGTGCACAAAATACACGCACCCGCGAGCACTTTTAAAGCTCCACGGCGGCATCCGAGGGCGTCTCTCTCCCCCTCGCCCTCCGCAGGGCTCCCTGCCCGTCCTTTGTGCCCCTGGGACCAGCACGAGGTCGGGTGGCGCGGGGCCGACCTGCGGCTGCCGGCCCCAGCCTCGCATTAGGATGCGGCGCGTGGCCGGCATCTGGACACCAAACGGGCGACCAGTAGGGAATGTAATTGCAGTCCCCAGGAAGGGACAGGGAGAGACGGAGACAGGCGGGGAGAGAAAATCTTGTCACAGGCGCTGGACCTGGTTGTATCTGCTCTCTATTAACCGCGCCGCTACAGCCCTTGGCTGGTGAAGAATAGCTAACACGGCTTAACGGTCTGGAAAAAGAGGGGTGGGAAGGGCTGCGAATGATCGCGGCACAAAGGGAAAACGATACAAATGAAAACTCAAAAAGAACTAATTGCGCAGGATGGCCGAGCTGGCCGAGCAGCGGCAGCTCCCACCCCAAGCTCCCCTCACCACCCCCGGGAGCTGCCCCGGCCCCGCTGGGATAGGGGACCCCGAGCGCCGGGGCTCAGGCCAAGAGCCAGGAGCTGGGAGCTCCGTGGTGGTGTCGGTGCAAACCCAGCTCACGGGCTCCGGGGAGCACCACGGGATGGCCCCAAAGGTTTGTGCCCAACCCGGGCAGCCCCGGACAGGAACAGAGCCTTGGAAAGGAGCCCAGGGCACGGCGGGCACCCAGCCCTCCCCGATGCAGATACACGAGCGTGGTGCCGAGCACCGAACCCTCCTGCTGTAGCATCCAATTCCCCCTGGAAAAACCACCGTGGGTTTTCCTCGAACGAGGAGCCGGCTGCCATCACCATCACTGCAGCCCCACGCGCCGGGCGAGTTTGCTCAGGCTGGGGCTGGGAAATCGCCACTGAGCACAGGCGGGCATGGCCCCGGCACGGCCCCGACAGCCACGCACCGGGCTCCAGGACAATGCAGCGGCCGGCCGGCACGCCACGGGCTCTGCCCGCGTGCCACCAGCTGCCTTCGGAGGCGGAAAGATGGGAAGAAGCACACACAAAAGCTCCGTCGCCCCGACTCCCCCCGCGCCACAGCTCGGGCCCCTCGCCCGCTCCCGCAGGATGCACAAAGGGAGCCCCCAAAAGTCTCCTCGTGTCCCCCCCCCCAGCGAATGTCCCCGCTCAAAAACGTTTGCCTGGTGTCCCCAGCCCCGGCCTGGGGAGCGCAGAGCAGCGGAACAGAAACCCCAGCTGTGCTCACAACACCAAGAAAAAAAAAAAAAAAAAAGAAATAGAAAATAAGCTTTCCAAGGCACAGAAATGACTTCACAGTTAAATATAGGCCATGGGTAAAATCTAGACCATTTACAGCATTTGTATCTGTACTGTAAATAGAGAGAGAAAAATACCTAACACTTTGCACATTTCTCTCTCTACAGACACAGAAATACGCGGCTGCATATGGGGGAATTGCGTTTGGCTGCAGGAAAACCATCATTCCGGAATTACTATAACCTGCCCATTACGGAGCTGCAGGTGGAGCGGGGAACGAGAACAAATCCCAAATTCTAAGTCTTTCCTTTTCTAAGTCTTCCCTTCGCGTCCGGGAGGTTTCCAACCACGGCCCCACGGCCAGAATTCTGGACGGGTCCCGGAGCCGTCGTGGCACGGTGGCGATCCTTCCCAAAACCTTTTGTACCCCTCGGTGCTGAGATTTCCTCAAGCCCCGATTTTTCCCGGTACGGCTCGGTGCAAGGCGACCAAGAGGCACACCACGATGTCCATCACGGCACGGGGCTCGCTGCGGTGCTGGGGGTCCCGCACCAGCGCTGGCAGCGGCCGGAGACCCCGACGCAGCCGCGGTGCCGCCATCCGACAGCGGTGCTGTGCCGGGATCCCCGCCTCGACGACCCCTCTGCTCCCCCCAGCCCCGTGCCAGCAAAACCACCCCGGGGACGGCACCGGCTGGGGTTGTGGCGAGCCCTGGCCACAGCCCCATGGGGGGTGAAGAGGTGTTGGTGCATCGGTCCGCACGCGCCCCGCCAAACCCCCCCGTTACATGCAGGTACTGAGGCTCCGTGGTGCATAACGACACGCTCTCCCTCCTTCGGCTACGTCCCGGACAGCCAAAGCCATGCAACCTTTCCCAAACGTGTGTTTGCAAAATCATTTAAAAAAAAAAAAGATCTCTAAATCCGTAACGAGCAGCTAAATATCCCCACAGAAGAGGCAAATTGCAGCATCTCGATGTAACACTTATTTTTAATTTAGGCCCAATTACGAAATATAGAATTATTCTAATCTGGGCAAATTGTATTGACCACGAGATTTATTACCATCTTTTATAGAATATAGATTGCAATATAAAACAGAAGAAAAACATTTATTGCCAGATCAGGTATGCAGGTTCAAACAAGCAGAGAGCATTTCCTTCTCTCTATTTTTTTTTGGTCTTTACATCCCTTCCGATTTCCCTCTTATTAAACAAGACGGTGGGGAAAAAAAAAAATAAGAAGGAAACCAAGAGACCAGAAAAGGCACACGCGGATTATTCCTCGTTTTTAAGAATGAAACGGTCTTCTAGCAACTCCGGAGACAAACCGAACCACTGCTAGGCTCCAAAAGAAAAATAAGCAGGAAACTCAGCGGCAATTCCTGCAACGCCTAACGATCGCCCTGGATTCCCGAGCCCCCAACACGCACGCGGGGAGCCCCGCAGCTGCCCGCAACGCGGGCGCTGCCATGCTGGGAAATGTGGGTCACGGCGCAGACCCGGGCGCTGCCTGCTGAAACCCACGAGCCATTGTCTGCTCCCTCCTTGCATCGATTCCTACTTCCTTCGCCCTATTTTTTTTTTTTTCCATCCCCCCTTCAAAACATTTCCTCCACCGGCAGCAGAACCGGCAGCCGTAGCTCACCACCGCCGCCCGGTCCGGGGGAGCGCGTCCCCGCGGTGCCCAGCCCGGTGCTGCGGGACGGTGCCGAGGCACGGGGCAGGAGGCAGCGGGGTGACCGCTGGCGAGCAGCTCGGCGCCCGTTTTGGTTTTTGGCACTGCCGTAGGAACCCACGGGCACGGGCCCCGACCTCGGGGCGATGCCCGCCCCATCTCCAGCGAGGGCGATGCCCAAGCGCGATGGGTGGCAGCGGGCGCAACGACCCCGTCCCATCCCAGCAGGGCCCTCGCACGTTGGGCGTTTTGGAGAACAAAAGGAAAGAACCCAAACTGCGACGCCGCGGAGGAGCAGCCACTGTAACCAAAAACTTTGCAATGGGAATGAAAAAAAAAAAAAAGAAGAAAAAAAAAAAGAAAAAACCCTCCCTCTTACAACCCCCCACAAAAATGCGAGGGAGATAATAAAATCCATATGCAACGCGGCCGGCCCGCGGAGAAGGCCCCGCCGCGCACAAAGGCGCCCGCCGGGCGTCCCGGCTGTCGGGGTGCGGGCAGAGGCGCGAGGCCACGGCGTCACGGGCGGCTGAGCCCCGCCGGGGGCACGCAAAGCCGGGGCCGAGATGCTGCTGGAGGAAAGGGGGGGGGGGTCCCCAACGCCCCCGTCCCACCCGTGCCGTGCAGATGGGGCCGTGCGGTGAGCCCTGCGCCACCCGTCCCGACACCTCCTGCGGCACCGAAACACCGCCGGGAACTTGGATGGAGAGCTGGGGTCGTGCCGGAGGAGCCCGATCTCCCCTCCGATGCTCCGAGAGGGGAAAATCCTCCCGGCCTCGCCGGCAGCACGGTGCCGCCCGTTGGGACGGGACGGGCGAGGAGACGCCTGCTTCGCCCCATTGGCGCCCATCTGGGGCACCCAAGGGGGCTGGCTGCCACCCGTCGGGGACACGAGCGAGGTGACCCTGCACTCGCAGCAATGCCTGGGGGGGGGTTCTGGGGCCCTGCTTAACTTTTATTAATTGGGGGAAGAACGGGCGGCTTTGGTGGCAGTGATTTATTTTTGCTTTTACGGGAGCCTGCCCGAATCGGCCCCTTCGAAGCCCGGCTCGGACCCGTGTGGAGCAAGGGGTGGGGGCCCGGTGGTCCCGGCCGCCCGGGCAGGGCTCCCCGAGGGCTCTGGGGCGATTTTGGGGTTCTCGGAATTACAGACAAAGAAACGCAGCACAAACCAAACTCTCCGAAAACAGGAAAAACCCAACGCTGGCGAAAATAAGGGAAGCGCCCCCAGTAATGCAAAGGGAAAAAGGGGAACCGAGCCGCCGGGAGCAGCCCGGCCGCCTCCGCCCTCCCTCCGCGGGCTGGGGGCTGCGGCTCCCCGGTCCCGGCGGGGTTCCCCCGGTGTCCCCCCCCCCACCCCGGTACCCCCCCCCCGGCCGCCCCCGCCGCTTTGTTGCGCTCGGCGGCTGCGGGCAAACTTCGGGAGGGTCCCGGGCGGGCACCGGGAGCTCGGCGGGCACGGGGAGGGGGGGGGGCAAGCCACAAAACACCGTTTTTCCTAAAACCCCTTTATTTTTTTAAAACAAAACCCGCGAGCCCCGGGGGGGGGGGGGGGGGGGGCGGCCCCGCTGTCTCACCTGGGGTTGCTGCGGTTCCAGTACACGGCGTAGCGGTCCGACACCACCTTCCCGGGGTCGTCGGTCCACACGCAGACGCCGACGAGGGCGGCGAGCAGCGCGGCCGCCTCCCAGCGCGGCGGCATCGTCCCGGCGGGCGGCGGGCGCGGCTCCGGCCGGTCACGGGGGGGCGGCGGCGGCGGCGGCGGAGGCGGCGGAGCCCAGGGGCCGGCCGGGGGCTGCGGGCGGGCGGCGGGGGGCGGCGGGCGGGCGGGCGGCCCTCACCATCGCCCGCGGCCCCGGGCGCCGTCAGCGGGGCAAGTCGGGGGCGGCCGCGGCGCGGCGGGGCCGGGGCGGCGGCATCCCGCGGTGCTCCCCCCTCTCCCCCCGCCTCGACCCCAAACCCCCCCCCCCACCACCACCACCGGGGGGGGGCACCGGGACGGTGCCGCGGGGCCCCGGGAGATGCCGCCGCCGCTGCTGCCGCCGCTGCCGCCGCCGCCGACACCCCCCCCGGTGCCCGGCCCGAACTTCGGGTCCCCGGGGCGGCCCCGCACCTGTGGAGCGGCGGCGGGGATGGGGAGGGACCGGGGGGAGGAAGAGGAGGAGGAGGAGGAAAGGGAGGGAAGGGGGGGAAGAAAGGGGAGGGGGGGGGGGGGGGCGCGGGGGGGCCCGGCGCTGCCCACGGGGGGCTCCTCCGCCGCCGCCGCCCGGGAGCCCCGGCGAGACAAAGGCCGGGCCGGGCGGGCCGCTGCTCCCCGAGCGCCTTCAGTGCCGCCGCGCCATGCTGCGCCGCCGCCCCGCCCCGCCCGCGGCCACGCCCCCACCGGCAGGCACGCCCCGGGGCCACGCCCCCTACCGGAGGCCACGCCCCCTACCGGGAGCCTCGCCCCGGCCCCGCCCCGCCCCGCGCCGCCGCCGCTCCCCCTCCCCCCCCACCCCCCACCCCCTCCCACCATTGTCGCCACCGGCGGCTGCGGCCCCGTGCCGGGGGGGGTGCGAGGGGGGGGCGCGGAGGGGGCTTTGCAAAGGGGAGGTTGGGGGGTGCATTGCACGGGGGGGTGCATTGCAAAGGGGGGGTGCATTGCACGTGGGAGGGGTGCATTGCACATGGGGGTGCACTGCACGTGGGGGTGCATTGCACGTGGAGGGTGCACTGCAAAGGGGGGGGTGCATTGCAAAGGGGGGGTGCATTGCACGTGGGGGTGCATTGCAAAGGGGGGGGTGCATTGCAATTTGGGGGTGCATTGCACGTGGGGGTGCATTGCAAAGGGGGGGTGCATTGCAATTTGGGGGTGCATTGCACGTGGGGGTGCATTGCAAAGGGGGGGTGCATTGCAATTTGGGGGTGCATTGCACATGGGGGCGCATTGCAATTTGGGGGTGCGTTGGGGAGGGTGCATTGCAATTTGGGGGTGCATTGCACATGGGGGTGCATTGCACATAGGGGGTGCATTGCAAAGGAGGGTGCATTGCAATTTGGGGGTGCATTGCAAATTGGGGGGGGGTGCATTGCACATAGGGGGTGCATTGCAAAGGAGGGCGCATTGCAATTTGGGGGTGCATTGCAAATTGGGGTGCATTGCACATAGGGGGTGCATTGCAAAGGAGGGTGCATTGCAATTTGGGGGTGCATTGCACATTGGGGTGCATTGCAAAGGGGGGGTGCATTGCAATTTGGGGGTGCATTGCACATTTGGGGGTGCATTGCAAAGGAGGGCGCATTGCAATTTGGGGGTGCGTTGCAAAGGAGGGTGCATTGCAATTTGGGGGTGCATTGCACATGGGGGTGCATTGCACATTGGGGGTGCATTGCACATAGGGGGTGCATTGCAAAGGAGGGCGCATTGCAATTTGGGGGTGCATTGCAAATTGGGGTGCATTGCACATAGGGGGTGCATTGCAAAGGAGGGCGCATTGCAATTTGGGGGTGCATTGCAAATTGGGGTGCATTGCACATAGGGGGTGCATTGCAAAGGAGGGTGCATTGCAATTTGGGGGTGCATTGCACATGGGGGTGCATTACACATGGAGGCGCATTGCACGTGGAGGTGCATTGCAAAGGGGGGGTGCATTGCAATTTGGGGGGCTCGGGGATGCATTGCAAAGGGGGCTCCTGGGGGGGGCTAACACCAACGGGACCAGCGTCAGGGCACATCCGCGCATCCCATCCCGCTGCCTGCCCAGCCTCGTGCTTCGGCGTCCTGCAGCCCCCCCGTCACCTCCCACTGCCCCCTGCACGCGGCACCTTTGGGGTTTGGGGTCTGTGGGCTCCGAAGGAGGGGAAGGGGTCCGCTGTCAGCCACACCAATGAAGCACGGCCCGCCGTCGTTATTTAGCAAACCTCTTTGGAAAAAACTCAATGGGCTGCGGAGTGTTGCGCCCCCCCCCCCCCCCCCCCCAAAAAAAAAAAAGTAAACCAGACCAAGGCAGGATTGTTTGGGACGACGCTGGCGGCGCGTCCTCCCGCGCGGGAACTGCTCATCCTCCGCCACCAAGGTTGTCCTCGCCCCGGCTGCGCCCATCAGGACATTTCTCCATCAAGCCCCGACAACCAATCTTTCTCCCTGTCAGCGCGAAGCTATCATAAAGCTGTCCGCTTGTCTATCAGCTTTATTTGTTTTCATTTATCAAGCCAAGCCACTAAAAGCCTCTCCGGGGCGCTGGCAGCCCAGCCGCGGCCCCTCCCCACGCGTGGCTGCGGGGGGAGCATGAGCGGACCCCAGCCCAGCAGCACAGACCCCCAGAGGGGCATCCCAAAGGGACCTGGAGTGATTTTGGGGTCTGGAGCTCCCGACACTGGACCACGCGGACTCCGGCACCGTGGCGCTGAGATGGGCTCTGACACCCCCGGGCTCCGAGGTCTGGTGAGGGGAGGGTGATTCTTCTTCTCCTCCCCAGAAACACAGGGCAAGGCGCAGGGCCAGGTTCCCACCGCGCTCCCAGGCTCCTGGTTTTGCCTTTTTCGGCCTCGTTTAGGCTGCTCGGGCACCTGTAGCTTTGAATGCTGGCGGCGGCAGCGCTGGGGACATCGTTCCAGCACCAGACCGGGCCAGAGAGCACGAGCTGAGTGCCCAGCACCGTGGCCAAGCCGGTGCAAGCTCCAAGGGCTGGGGTTTGGTTTTGGCTTCCAGCCGGCCCGAAGGAGGGCAGGGGGCACGGGGTGGTGGCAAACCTCACCGCGGGGTCTCACGTAGCTTCTGCAGGGCATCAGGCACGCAGGCTTTTCAAAGAAAAGGTCACTAGAATATTTTAACACAATTACAAAGTCTTTTTTCTTTTTTTTTTTTTTTTTTTACAAAGCCTCATTCTTGGAAATCGCTAAGCAGATTTGGCTGAAATCTCAAGAAAAGAATAACCTCGACTGAAAAACTCAGCCCGAGCCGTAAAGCTGTGAGCAGCTCAAACGCCGAGCGCTCGATAACAGGCTCTGCTCCAGCCTAAAGCATCTCGGGCACGGCTCGCGGGGAGCGGCCGTGCCTTTTATGAGGCAGAGCTGCAGAAAGCAGAGGAGCTTCCCGGCACGGGCGGCGTTATCCAGGGCTCGGCACGGGGCTCGGTTTTCCTGCCCCGGGGGCTCCTGGACCAAGAAACGTTCCCGGCACCGGCTCCGGAGAGCACCCATGGGTGCGTGGCATGGCCGGGGCCGGCACCCGGGGTCCAGAGCCCGGGGTGAGGCCCCAGCGGAGGCTGCAAGAGGACGTCTGAGGGGCTTCGGATCGGGCCCTTGTGGAGGGAAATACCTTGAAGTCATAATTACCAAATTAATCAGGCTCCGCCGTATCCCTCGAGACTAATCAATCCCGTAGTTATTTTGTGGACGGAGAAATGGAAACAACACAAAGCCCCTGGCGCTGCCTTCAGCGGCCGCTGTTGATTTTTGGCCTCGGTTTGGGGTGCGGCGGACACCCAGGCGCTCGCCGTCGACACCTCCGAGGCCGGTCTGAAACACACGGGGTGCAAAGAGCGCGGCCCAGAGCCACGGGGAGCAGCCCCGGTGGGCTGGGGGCAGCCCTGGGCCGTCCCCCCCTTCCCCCGGTGCTGCACGGGGCTTTTCTCTGCCCCCCCAGGAGGCGCACGGCGAGCTGCCGGCTCACACTCGGGCAAGAAACCCAGCTCAGCCCAGCTCAGCCCAGCTCAGCCCAGTTTTCCCAGTACAGCCGAGCACAGCGGCTCCTGCCAGAGCCGCGGGAAGTCAGGGATCAAATTCGCTGGGAAATGGCCGGTAAGGGGAGAAGCGCGGCGAGCGGCCCCGTTAATCCTGGCTCCCCGGCGTAGGCGCGTGCTGGCTCCGCGGCGAGGTCCCGGTTTGGTTCCTACACGCCCCTGCCAGGCGCGGAGCCCGGCGCCAGCTCCGCGTGTAATGACTTTTTCTCCCCCGGTCCTTGGTAATTGGAAGGAAAACACTTTCTACGGTTTCTCTTGCTTTCTTTCGAGCAGCACCGGGTTGTTTTTCTTACCAAACAAAAACAACTATTTGCCTTAATTATTGCAAATCCACATGTTTCCAGCCCCCAGCTACTCTAGGGGGGCGAGGCCGGTTGCAGGGAGGTATAATTTACACCCATGTTCTATAGCTTTAATTGCACCAGCCCAGAAATTATGGAAAATATTTGCTACTGAAAGCAAAAAAAAAAAAAAAACACAACCTTCCTGCTTTAAAGGTAAAGAGGCGCAGCAGAAAGGCTCGCGAGGAGCGCGGCTCCAGCGCCAGCAGAGCCGAAGCGAGCCTGCCTGCTCGTTACCAGGGCTGGTTATAATTTAGCTGCAACAGGAAAAGGGGCCCAGCCGCGGCCCCGGGAGCTTTCGGGGCCTGGACGCGTGCCCGCGCGCAGCCGCGGTGCGCGGGGGGATCCCGGCTGCTGCAGGCTCTGCCCCTGCCGCGGGGTCGTGCCAGCGCCCGGCAGCCCCGGCGGAGCCCCCCCAAGGTGCCAAAGGCCGGGGAGGGGGTGGCGGGGGGGGGGGGTGCCGAGCGGGTTTGCTGTTTAAGTGAAGACACATGTGAGAAATTAAGGGCTAATTTACAACCGGTCCCAGGCAGCCACCGGAGGGGAGGGGGAGGATGCAGAGGGAGAAGGAAACAAATCCATTAAGTGACCCAAATGTCAGAAACCCCAAAGTAATGAACAGCCACGAGTGCATCACTGCCGGCTCATTAGCGTCCGCTGTCAGCTTGGGCCTCTCCGCTCCCCTGAGCCGCGCCAGCGCTGACGGCAGCGCTCCGGCAGCCCTGCCCGCGCCGGGTCCGGGCTGGCACCGCGCCACCGCCCTCTGCTCCGGGCACGAGGCACGCGGCCGAGCGGCGAGGGCAATCAGCCGCCGCAGCGAGCAGCCCAGGTCTCCCCGCGCCGCCGGAGCAAAGCGCCACGGTGCCGTGCCGGGACATAGAGCCTGCGTGCCCGGGTTTGTCCTGGGGCACCCGTTAGCGCGTGGGTCGAGGTGCCCCGGGGGGGGATCACAGGACCACAGCTCCGGGCACGTGGCTGCTCTGCGGGGCAGATGGGGTCAGCAGGGAGCAGAGGTGTCTGCACAAAGTACTGCCCACGGGGAGCTGGCGATGCCGGCACTGCAGGGCGGTGGGCTATCGGTCGACACGGCCAGGCTGAGGCACAGCTTGAACGCCCCGGAGCCCCCGCAGGCTCACCAAGCACTCAGTTTATTCAGGAAACCACTTCCAAGTAAGCAGGGGCGGCAGTGCAAAACGCTACAAAATAACCCAAACGCAGGCTGCGCCCCTGAGCCCGGAGCTATTGCGTGAATCCGCCCTGGGAGTGCTCTCTTTCCTCCAGAGGAAAGGGGGGGGGACACCCCAGCACATGGCTCAGGCACGGAAACGCAGAGGAGAAGACACCCAGCACTTCCACGCCCAAATCCACCCACGGCCACGCTTCTCCCGGGCGTGCTGGGCGCTGCCTCCCTGCGGGCTCCACGCGGAACCAGGCACGTTTCGCTGCCTCATCCCACGCTTGTTAAAACGCCCGGCCCCGAAATCCAGCTGCACGTGAAGCCACCCCCGGCTGCCGAGCCGTCGTCCCACGCCAGGCCCGCGCTGGCACGAACGAGCGCGGCTCCCGGCGGCTCCGGGGGCGCGGTGCCAATTTGCGCCCACCGCGGCCGCGGCCCCCTGCGAGAGCTGAGGCTCGGCTGCCGGAGACGCCGGCACGGCGAGTGTCCTCGCACCTCTCGCAGCAGCCATCCTCAAAGCAATTTGCAAACATTAATTAAACCACAGCCCCTTCACCGAGGGGGGTGGGAAACAACTGCAGAATGGCACCTGGATGCGAATGCAGCTGGCGCCTCTGAAAGCGGCCCTGCAGAAACCCACCCCGCTGCAGCAGGGGAAACTGAGGCGCCTGGGGACGTATCTCCAGGTGCCACGGGGGGACCCCGGCAGGAGGAGGCAGCAGGGCCCAGCAGATCGGGTTTGTGGCTCGGTGCTGCTCAGACCGGGAGCTCCTCGGGGCTGCAGCACTGTCCTCATGGCTCTGCCTAGTGGTGGGAGCCGGACCCCAGGGCTCAGCTCTGAGCACGGTGCCCTCCCTGCCACGGTCACCCTGTCCTCCTAGCAGCCGTGGAGGGGTGGCAGGACTGACTCTAGGAGCTCTGCATGGGGGGGAGCACAGGCTGGGGCAGCTCCGCTCCGCCCTGAGCACCCCATCCCCTCGCAGAGCGTTGCCCCCGTGCCGAGCAGAGCGATTTCCCCTCCTTATCAGGGCCCCAGGCCGCGGGCAGGGTGGGAGCAGCGCCTCCGGGCTGAACGTCCCCCGCAGCGAGGGTGGGAATCGGGGCGCAGGGGCCACAGGACAGCGAGGCCGAGCACCCCACGCCCTCTTCCCAGAGCCCAGGAGCTGTTCAAGCCTCCAGCAGCGCCCAGCCAAGCTGTCCAAAGCTCCCAAACTGGGCGCTGCAGAAAAGGAAGCGGCTTCAGGACAAACCTCTGGCTGCTGATGCAGGCCCAGCTCCACATGTGCACGCCGGCAGCAAAACCCTCCCCGGCCTCCCCCGGGAACCCTCGCTGCTGCAGCAGCCAGCGCCGGGGCCCCCGGCCTTGGGAACGAACCCAGCGCGGGCTGAGCTGGCTCCGAGCCGGCCCCGCACGCGGAGAGCAGCCACCGCAGCCTGCCAAGGGCCCGGCGGGGGCACGGACAGACGGCGGCCGGTCCCCGCGGCGGGCGAGCGGCGCGCAGACGGACGGGTGACCCCGCCGCACGCCGCGGAGCGAGGAACAGCTTGCACGGATCAGACCTGACGGCGCAGCGACTGCGCCCCGTTAGCGAGCAGCGAGGTCTGGCGGCAGCACCGCCGCCCCTCCCGGCTCTCCGCTGCCGAACCGCCGAGGGCCCTGCACCAGAGCTTTTGGCAGAGCGTGACGCAGCGGGACGCCAGATTTGGCCAGCAGCGATGCTGTAGGTTTGGTGCCAACAGAGGGGCAGAGCAGCCCGCGTCCTCTTTTGCCACCACGGTCGCTATTTGCCAAGCCCCGCGCCGAGCTGGATGCGTGCTGCGGTGCGCGGGTGGCCGCAGCCGGCACCGAGCCCAGCCGGGCGCAGCGGGGATGTGCGGGAGATGCCCGGGGTAAAATCCCCCACCGACGACCCCCAAACCGGCCTCTTTTCACCCCAAACTCGGGCCACGGCCGGAGCAGCCCCGGGGGCGGCGGCGGCGCCCAGGCAGCGATTGCCGGTCCAACACCCCCCCCTAGTGCCTGCGCCCCTCGGCTGCGGCTGGGGGCGGCTCCTGGGGACACCCCGCGCCGCCCCCGTCCCTGCCCCGCCCGGCCTGGCCCCGTTTCCTTTCTGTCCTTGGGGAAAATTCAATCGCCTGGTGGAGCACCGCGAATCCCCCCAGCTCTCCATCCATCCCTCCCGGCACTGGGGGCTGCCATGGCTGTGCAAAAAGCCTGGGGGGGGGGCAGGGGTCCGCAGCCCCTAACCCGGCACCCCACCAGGGATGGCAGCGGGGTGCTGACAGCGGGGTGCTGACAGCGGGGTGCTGGCACCCGTCTGCTCCCAGGAGCCTGTAACAAGCAGTGCCACAAGGACATCGCGCAGCCCCAACAGCCCGTGGGCACGGAGCTCGCCCACCCGCTCCCCAAGCCCCCCAACCCGTGCACCAAAGCAGCTCAGGCGCGAGGCCGTGGCGACGTCCCCGGCGCCCCTGCCCAGCACCTGCAGCGAAGGGAGCGCTGCTTTGCACCCGAAGCCGTCGCCCCGCTGCAGCCCAGCCCCGAGAGCACGGGGCTGGGGGCCGAGGCTGCTGCTCGGCCCCGTTCCCACCGCGGGCACGGAGCCGCCCCACAGCGCCTCGGGAGCTCTTGAATATGGAAAGCGCAGGGGAAAAGCGTTTTCTGTTCGGCCCGAACCCACCCAAGTGGAATGGGAAGGGGAGGAGGGGAGGGCAGCCCAAAGAGTTAATCCACTTTGAATTGCAGCGCGGCTGCAGCCCAGGCGCAGACACGTCAGGGCTGACAGCTTGACAGAGACGGATTGGCAGCTCCCGAGGTGAAACATCCCGGCCCCAGACACGGAGCCGTATTAAAGCCCGGCTTGGAGGGGGCAGATTTCATTACTTCATTGCCCACATCGGAAAAATAAATAAAATAACTAAAGGGGAGAGGGAAGGGAGGGCAGGGAGCTGGAACGGGCCCCAGCGGGACACAGCTCCGGGGCTGCGTGCCGGCCCCGCGGGCTCCCCAGGCGCGGGTGGGAAAGTGGCTGCCCCCCCCCGAGCACGGACCTGGCCCCAACCAGGGCATCTTCTCAGCTGCCCCACGTGGATGGCTGAAGGCCAAGGCTGCTGCCAGCTCCCAGCACCCATCAGGATGTGGGGATGTACCTTTGCTCCCATCCTGAGGGATGGGATCCCTGAGGAGCCGCTGAAATCTGCAGAAATAAATAATAAAAAAAACCAGGGCGAACGGGAGCGGACGCTCCAGAGCGACCTCCTGCACGGGGCTGCGCATCCGGGCACCGGGCACCCACGGCCCCATCCGAGAGCAAAAACCCTTCCTTTTGTAGAAATCATTTTTTTCAGGAAGGAACGAGTCAGGAACACGAGGCCGGCTCTGCCCTCCCAGGGCCGCCTGCCTGTCAGCAGGCTGGAATCACTGAGCTACAACTGATGTCTCTGAGGGATGATAGGGCAGTGACCCTAATATTTTCTGCAGCAAGCACTCCTGTAAGCTACCTTTGTGCTGGAATGATAGGAATTCATTACAGACCACCCCCCGCAGCGCGGCTCGCTCCCCAGGGAGGAATCTGCAAGCTCTCTCCAAGCCTAAATGGGATTAGGTTATCTGGAGGCGCTGAAACCGGAGCTGCAACAAACCTGGGAAGCCTCAGCGCATCCAGCTCAGCACCGCTGGTTCTCGCCAGGATCCATGGGGCCAGGCAGTGCCTACAGGGCAGGGTTTCATCCTGTCCGCGGCACCTTTGCACTCGTGGGGGCCTCTCCAGGCATGGCCGTGAGCTGCCTGGGCAGGGGCGAGCCCTCCAGGTGAGGATCGGACACAGGAGGTGCGTAGTGAAGATGCTGGATCTCGGCGCATCTAATCTGCCCTTGCATTTTGGGCAAGCATCACTTCCATGGTCCAGCGCCCCTAGCACGGTCACCCGAATAAACCTCGCCCTCATCCTGCCCCAAAAAGCAGCAGCAGCAGGACTGCAGGAGCTCAGCACCGCGTCCCTGCGGCCGGCGGAGCCGCTCCTGTGCGAGGAAGGGCGACGTGCCACGAACTGCTGCGGGCCTGGCAATCCCCAGGCAACACCAGTAACAGCCCAAAACGCTTAGAACTCCACGTCTGATGCTTGCAAAACTACGCGTTCGCTTGGGGAAGGAGCATCCTCGTGCTCTAGAAGGCAAACAGCTCCTGCAGCACCGCGGGGCCATCGTGCCCAGAGGTGTCCACGTGGAGCCTGGGGAATCGCAGCCCCGAGGGGCCCTGCAGAGCCTGGTGGGGCCCCCGAGCGCCCGGCACCCACCCTCGGCGCGAGCAAAGCAGCTGCCTGGATTTGTTTTAAGCACTGCTGTGTTTGCAACCATTTTCTCCTCTCCCTACGGCTGCTGGATTCCCTCTCAATCATGTCAAACAAATCCAGAGAAAAACATGTTTGACTGCATCAAAGTTCAAACCTCCACCTGTCTGTGTCCCCAAGCAGAGGCCCTTTAATGCTGCAAAGATGTAAACTCCCCCAGGTCTTCATTATGTCTTACAGGCCCGATATTATATCAGATTATGGAATCATTAAACAAAAAATTGTACTCCTCTCTGTCCAGAGGGGCCTCTAGTTACCTTGTCTAAATATAACAGCATCATTTTTAACCAAGGAGCTGGTACGGTCCCTTGGGCCTTCATTATATTTCATGGGCCTGGGCTGGAATCTCATCTCCTGCTCAGGTGCTGCCGTGCTCACCCTGCGCTCGTGCCGAGGCCGAGCCGAGGTCTGCGGGCTCCTCGCGCGGCGCCGGACGGAGAAAAGGCTCCAGCACCCGTTTTGGGGGGCGAGAGGAGCTGGTGGTGAGCTGCCGAGACGGGAGGAAAGCTGGAGAAGAAGCAAAGGAAGAGAGAAAAGCGATGTGGGGGGGCTGAAATCAGCCCTAGGTATGCACCCAATTATTTTAATTGCATGTAGGTGCTGTTTAGGGCTCACTCATGCGTCGCACATCATTGTTTACTGCTCTGAGCAGAACCAATTATGTTTGAACACAGAGGGGCTGAGAGACAGCAAATAAACAAGCAGGCGCGTGGCGGGATCCACTGTACGTCGGTTTGCACCCGTCCGTCAGCGCCCAGCCAGGCATGGACCGGGGAAAGCGGGGGCGAAAGGGCAGCCCCCCCCCCCCGGCATCGCCCCCGGGATGGGGCTGGGGCAGGGGGAGCCCCGAGGGGCAGCGGAGAGAGGGGCGAGAGAAAGCAGATCTGCTTGGGAACAGAGGGGAAACAAATAAAGACATAAAAATATAGTTTCTTGTGGGGTTTTGACATGAGTTGTCAGAGCTGGTGGTGCGTGTGCTCCTGTCTTTACAGTAAATAACTGTCAGCAATTAGAAAGTGTAGGTGTTTATGGAGGGAGCCAGGCGGCTCCGGGCGTCAATCACGGCGCCGCAGGGAGCAGCGGCCGCCAGCCCCGGCTCCGCACAGGGGCAGAGCCACCCCCGGACCGCGACGTGCCCAGGGCCACCGCGGCGCTGCCGGCTCCCCGGAGCCACCCGGACGGTGGCAGGGATGCGCCAGCCCCCGTGGTGACGGCACCGACCGGTGCCACCGCAGCGGTGCCGGGGATGGGGACCA
The DNA here is from genome assembly GCF_040182565.1 of Anser cygnoides. Classification (NCBI taxonomy): domain Eukaryota; kingdom Metazoa; phylum Chordata; class Aves; order Anseriformes; family Anatidae; genus Anser; species Anser cygnoides. Next base: position 903,301 of record NC_089899.1, on the reverse strand, counting down.
CACGTGGCGGCGGCGTTACGAGCGCTGGTTTTGCGGCCGGGCACACCATGGGAAGAGGTCACCGAGCCCTGGTTGCCCTCACGTGAGCTCTGCACCACGAGCCAGCCTGCCTCGCCTCTGCCGTCCCACCGACAGTGGTGGATTCCAGGGAACCTGTGGTGGGGGGTCCCCGAAAAGCCCCCCTGACAGAAGCTGGGGCTGCTGGGGGCACGCAACGGGGGGCAGGCACCAGCTCCCCCAGCTCCGTGCCACCCCTTCCCTACGCCTCTTCAGGAAAGGCAGCCACCAGGTGAGCGCATAGAGGCACAGATGCACTCCCCAGAGGGGGTTTACAGCTGACACGGAGCTGACAGGAGGGGTTAGGGGGAACGTGCCCATTAACGGCCCCATTTCCCAGGTGGGAAGCCGGGGGCTGCAGCCCGGCCCTGCCCGCAGCCGGCACCGCGCCAGATGTCAGCGGCAAAGCCGCCGATTCCGCCCTGAAGCCTCAGCCCTCCCGCCGCAGACATCTCCATCTTCTGCCTCCTCTTCCTCCCCCCCCTGCCCTCCAACAACTGCCTCCAGCTCCAAACCCGTGCCCTCCCGGAGCTCTCCCTTCCTCCTCCCGGTTCTCCCCCCCGTGAAGCAAACCGTAAGGGCATTTTACCCTCGCGCTCCGCAGGTTCCGTGACACCGATAACCTCTGCTTTGTGCCCGGCAGCTCAGACCAAAACGCTGCCTTTCAGCTTGGCAGCAGCCTGCTCCGAGCCCGCCGGCCGCGGGGGCCGTGGCGCGGGGCCTTGATGCGCCAAACTTCACAGGCGGGCACGGCACGGCCCCGGCAGCGGGGCCGCGGGGGACGGGGGGCGCGGGGGAGCCCCGCTGCCGTTCCTATGGTGACCGAGGATGCCGGTGTCGCAGCCCGAGGCGCTGCTTTTGGTACTTCCAGATCAAACGGGCAGGGCAAGCGGCGCGGGGGAGAAACGCACAGAGCGCAGGCGATGCGACGACTTGAATTAACAACGCGGGAGCCGGCGACTCCCCGCGGCGCTGGTCGGGAGGAGGCACAAACTTTGCCTGGTTAGGTTAAGAGCTGGGGTCTCTCTTTTTTTTTTTTTTTTTTCCCCTGCCCTTGTCCTCTTCCCTCGCTTTGGTGTCTGCCCGGGAAGCACGCGTGCACTGGCGTCGTGCCGAGGACAGAGCCAGGACCCACAGCGGTCTGCAGGCACTTAGCCCATATGGGACATGCTGGGGATGCCGGCCCCATGGGACACACCAGAGACCAGAGCAGGGCTCAGGAGCACCAGGAAAAGCCCAGGACCCAGCACCCAGCACCCCCTGGCAGGGTCTATGGCACAGCCATGGCACACACCTCGCCCCACGGCACGTGGGGAACATCTCCCCTCGTAACACACGCAGTGGCCGTAGGGCTGGGAGACCACAAGCGGGGCTCAGCTGCTCCCTTGGGGGCTCAGCAGCAGCCGGGGGGACCCTCAGCACCAGCTGCCTCCACAAGGGCACGGACTGCGTATCTGCAGGGAGAGAAAGGCAGAAGATGATTTCTTCTTCCCCGCTTTGTCTCTCCTCACAGTCTCTTTTCTTCTCCGTCTCCATCAGCCTCCTTTTCCTCGTATGCTCTTTACGCTCTGGAGCACTCTGCTTTACCGGGGCATTAAGAGGCAGCAGCTCAGACTGTTTAGTGAAGCATTAAAGGGGCATGAAAACGCTCACATTGCATCTGAGCACTGAAAGCCCTGAAGCGTCCCGAGGAGAAAAAAAAAAAAAAAAAAAAAAAAAAAGAAAGCAACCTACCAATTCTGCAAAATAAGACATATTTCTGTGCACAGCAAACATGTGCAGCACCAGACGACATCCATACCTCGGACACGGCCGGCGTTTCAGCCGGGCCATCAGGCGTTTATCAGCTCCTGAAGCCACCCCCTTCCCACGGACGGGTCACTCGGGAGCGCTCGGGCCATTAGCGAGAGCAGCTGCCATCTGCCAAGATCCAGCCCCACATCAGATTTCAGAGGAAATTGCCTGCCTGGAAGAGTTCATGCCCAAGACCAGAGCTTCGCACAGTAACACGCGCATTAAAATCATCACAGCTTGTGCACACAGAAAGGAATCCGTCCCTCGCTCCCCCTCCCTACCAAAACTGGCAGTAACCTGCAAACCTCTCGGACACCGAGGGGGGATTTTCCCTCTGTGCTGACCCTGCCCGGTCTGACAAGGGGTCAGAAGAGCCCCGGCTGGCGCGGGGCAGGGAGCACATCACCCTCGGTCCCTCCTGCAGGCACCGGCATGGCCCTGAACCTGTTGGCAGCCCCTGAGCAGCTGTGGCACGAGAGCTGGAAAAGAGCCCGAAAAGCGGCCAGTGTCTGACTGCTGTAGGCCAGTGGCACGGCTGGGGAAGGGGCTGCCCCACCCGGGTCCCTCCACAATGTTTTTTTTTTTTAATTTTGTCCTATTTTGTTCTTCTGGCTGCAGGGAAGTCCGATGCTCCCCAGCTTGGCTGCTCTCCTCGTCCCAGCGGCTCAAAGAGGGACGGACGCGTGCGCCCCAGCTGCGGGGCTCTGCTGCTGCTTCGAAGGATGGGGACAGCAAGAAGGAAAGCAAGACTGCGGGGTGGCTTCATGCAGCGAACCCACAAGAGCAGGGCAAGAACGAGAGGAGCCGAGGCTTTCGCTTTCAGACCCTGCCCGAGCTCAGAAACCAGCCCCAGGAGCCCCAGGCCCCTCTCCACGGACACCAACGGCCGCAGGGCTGGTGATGGTTCGGGACATCCCGACACAGTCTCGCTTGGGGCATCCCAATGATTGCAGGGCTTCGACATGAGAGAAGGGGCGAGCTGGACACACAGAGGGAGCTGGGGGCCGCGGGGCATCCCCAGGATGCCTGGACACCGCCTGGGAGAACCCGGCCAGGACCAGGACCGTTGCTGCTCCCAGACCTCTTCCGCCCTCTCTTCTTCCCCCGGAATTCGCCTCCTTCTTTCGGGCAGCTCCTGTTTCCATCGCAGAAAGGGCTCTCTGTTCAGGTCTCCCCCCTCCCTCCTTTTCCAGCAATTGTTATGTTAAAATCCCCAGGACATGTTTCTGCAAAGAATTAAAAGAGGGTGAGGAAGAGATTGTTTTCGTCGGTGTCTCACTAAGTCTCTGACCTTGAGCGTGAATAGAAAACAAGAAAAAAGGGACTTTATGCTAATATCACTCACTAAGCACAAGGGGGAAAAATAATAACGGCAAATGAAGATTATGAATGCAAATCAACTTAATAAAGAGACAGGGTCTATGCAGGAGCCTTGTTTTGCTCTTGTACAGAAGACTTGCATTGTCTGGTTGTGCTGCACCCCAGGTCTAATCACTACAAATTATATCAAGATAGAAAAAGAAAAGAACAGGAAAGGTTTAATTTCCCAATTATGACATTGTTCATTTCCCCTGCTCGCGGCTGCTCTTTTAAAGGGGCCTCTCGCGCCGGCCCTTGGCCGACAGCCCGCGGCTCACCTCCCTCCACAGCCAGCCCCCAGCGCTGCTGGTCCTGAGCTGGTCCCGGGCTCACGGCACCAGCCCCAAAGCCAAACCCCCAGCAGGGGAAAGCCACCACCCAGGGCAGGCCTGGGAGCCACGGGAACACCCCGCGTCCCAGCCAGCCCCTGTGGCAAGTGGCCGCCTCCTGCACATTTATTTCTCCCCCTTTTCCCTTCCCTCAGCCTCTTTCTCCTTCTGCCGCGCCACGGACGGGGACCGGCGCTCAGCATCCGTGCGCGGAGCATCCCCGTAACAAAGACCTGGTCCTGGCAGGGATCGGAGGCACCATCACAACACCAGCACAATAGCTCTAAAGCAGCCACGGCCCTGACAAAGAGCGCACTCACGGCAGCCTTGTCCACATCCAGATCAGGAGCAGCAGCAGGAGCCCACGGGCTGCTTTTGAACGCGTGTTTGTTTACAGGCAGGGAGCTTGCAACGAAAATGGCTGGGGCCGGTCCTCGGTGCGGTGTTTCCAGGCTGTGAGAGTTCGGCCACCCCTTCCGACACCCCAAACACACCTTCACCGGGGGAAAAATGCTCCTAGACAGAGCTCTGCCTTGCAGGAGGCAGCAGTCGCTCCGAGCCTGGCGTGCTAAGAGGGGTCAGCGCCTCGCTTGAAGACACCGAGAGCCCCGAGGTGAGCCGGGAGCTGCTCCCGTGCCTCCCGAGGGGCTGCTGAGCCACCCCAGGGCCGTGCTCGTGGTGCTGGGGGTGCTGCCTTGCTGGAAGTCGGGAACCGCTTCCTCTCTTCCACAGAACTGAAATCAAGGCCAGTTTTTACCTAAACAAGCCTTACGCTGGCCCAGGAGATGAAATCAAGCCACGATTCGATGTAAAAGCACTGCCCTGCTGGGCAGTTTGCTGTGCCAAAACTGAGAATTCATTTATGAATTGCAAGGGCCCCAGCACCCTGCTGCTCCCCAGGGAGCCAGCGCACCCCAGCCTGAAGCACCCCCAGATCACCCCCATGCCCCAGCTGCTCCCCAGGCTCAGGGCTCGTGCTGTTTCAGGCCGAGGCAAGGATTTTGCAGAAGATCTGGACGGGAACAAAGCTCCCAGAACCCCACCACCCGGCTCTGAAAACCGCTCCTCCGGCTGGGGGGCCGCACTTCTCCAGCGGTGCCACGGCAGCGCAAAGCGGAGCCGGCGTTATCTCCATCCCACAAACACCCCCGGCCCTCCCCTCCCAAACAACGCACACGAGAGAGTTTGGGCTGGGAACGCAGCTCTTTAATCTCCAGCAAGCCTTTGACAACCTGTCTCGTCCTGGCTTTTAGCTGTGCGAGAGCTGTTCGCTAATGGAGCATTAACCTTGGAGAGCTTCTGCAATTACTCCAACACTAATTCTGACAGTTTTTGGTGTATCTGTTTGTTCTTTTGACAGGCAAAAGGAATTTCTTTTTAAAAGCTGTTTGATACATTTGAGACCTTCTGTCCACATTTCCTTTTTTTCTGCTAGATGGGAAGGTGGGGGAGAAAGGGTAGAGGTAGGGAGACGCCGTCTTCCTACAGACACAGCAGCACGGGCACAAGCCAAGATGTTTCCTCCCTTCCAAACCCCCCTCCCACCCCTGCTTTAAGTCACAGAAGCGTTTGGTCTCTCCTGACCTCATTAGGGTAATTAGTAAACCTTTTGAAGCTGGGAGAATGGCTCTGAGCTGTGGGAAAGTGAGGAGAGCAAAGAGCCTCTGAAAGGAGGCGCGCGAGGATGGGGAAGGGGGGAGACGAAAACATCCTCGGCTGTGCAAGGGGCGACCTGCAGAAACGGAGGGGATGGAGCAGGGGGAGAGGGGTGCCAGAGCTTCTGCTCCCCCGGGCACCTCCTCGAGCTGCCCTAAGACCATCCAGGGCCTGGGCATCCCGAAGGCACACAGAAACGTGGTGGTGGGCCCGAGGATCTCGGTTCCCTTCCCTGATTTGCCACCGCTGCTGATTTGCCAAAGGGCAGCGAGGGTTCTCACTGTGCCTCAATCCTTCTTTCATTTAAAAAAGCCTCCCCGTGTCGTTTTCTACGTGGAAAGTATTTCCGTGGGTTAATATTTCTAAATATTTCTAATATTTTCTACGTGGAGAACACGCTTTGGAGGGAAAGGGCTACCTCTGCCTGCCTGCGCAACTCCCAGCAAAGCCAGGCTTCTCCCGGGGACTTCCCGTGCTCCCAGAGCCAGGTCCGCCCTCGCTGGGATCCTGGATCTGGAGCCTGATGAGGCAACGGGGACGTCCCTGCCAGCTTCAGATGGAGGACAAGAGTTACTGTGGTGCGAGCTCCGCTCTCACTCCCACGGCCTGGGCCTGCACACACATGCGCCAAAGGGGTGGGAGCCTTGATTAAGGACACAGCCCGCCCCGTAACCAACACAGAAAATGCTTTCCGTGCGCCTACCCAAGCCAGCTGAGGAGCCAAAATGATGACTGTGGAGAAGCTGAAGTTATAACGTGGATAAAAACCTCTGCTTCTGAAAGAAAAAAGCGGTATCTCAAACCTTTGCTATATATCACAAAGGGCACAAACCTAATACCTCTCTGCACTCTGTAGAAAGAGGGAGTTTGATGTGAGAGAAAAGCAGATTAAAATAACACTGGTGTAAAAAAAAGAGACCAGAATATGCCCCGGCAGCAGACAATGTGAACCAACCGATCCCAAGCTCCTGCTGAGCCTTCAGGTGCACACAATGGCATCCCCGTGCTGCCGGGTTTCGGCTCTTCTTGTTCCAGCTTTCCTCCTGCACGCAGAAACGAAACCCTCGCAGCCTTCAGGGGGACGCTCCGGTGCTCCAGAGCCTGGTGACAGCTCCGGCAGTGCCCGCCAGGGGCACGAGCAAGCAGCAGGCAGGGGAGCCGAATTTGCCTCTGTTGGAAGAGTCGCCCCCAGCTTGGGTGTCCTTGGAGAAACCTCCGCTGTAAAACAACGCCAGAACAAAAACACTTCCCAGCCCTGCCTGGCTTTCCTGAGATGAAGCAGCACCTTGCCCCCCTGCAACAGCCTGACCCCCCCGGCTGCTTATTGATGGCATTAGTGCCCCTCGGGTTTGTCCCGACCAGGAGCAGCACCGACACCACTTTTTGCCAGGGAGGGGGCAGCGTGCACTCAGCGCAGGCTGAGCGATGAAACAAGTAGGATTATTTTAAGTATGCGAGGTTTTTTTTTTTTTCTTTGAAAGAGCGAGAGTAATTAACCACCAGAACATATTAGCAGCATATCAGGGATGCAGTAAATGCTCCATCACTTAGCTGCCTCAGACGAAAGCTGGCACTATTTCTAAAAGAAACCCTCTGGTTTCAGCACGCAGAAGGAGATGAACCAGCCAGCGCTCCGTGGGAGGCTGCGGCATGATGAGCATAATGGTCTCTCCTAGCTGCAAAACCTGCACATCTCGACACTTCCATTTCCTGGCTCTTATGAGCCAGCAGACGGCCGGGTTGCTCTGATTGCAAAGAGAGCAAGCAGATCCCTCGGCGCCAACAACAACAGTTGCTGCGGCTCACGGCGAGCCCCGAAGCGTGTCCAGCGTGGAAACACAGGGACCTCAGCAGCAGCTTCCAGCAGGCGAATAAGTTGGGAGGCATCAGCGAGAGCACGGCCCAGGCAAGTCCGGTGCCGTTTGGGTGCAATCTGCTGGCACTGGGAACGACACAAACCACGCTGGGGAGCCGAAGGCGAGCGTGTGGTTCCTGGGAAGCGGGCGATGTGCTCCAACACGTCAGCCCCGACTTGTTTCTGTGCCTACACCCCTAGAAAGGGATGCTAATTAAAACTGCTGGCAGTCCCTGCAAGCACCCCAAAATGCCGGCAGCCCCGGCACGGGCAGGGAGCTCTCCGAACCCATCACGAACCCTGCTGGAGCAGACGAGAGCCACACGGACCCGCAGGAATCCCGCAGCCCGTGGAAGCGCCTCCACCAACTCAGCCCCAGCACTTCTGTTGCCTCGTGGTTTCATCTCGGAGGTGCGCCGAAGTCTTATCCTCTCAACAGGTACTCCTGGACGTGGGCTCTAGCTAGCGCCTTTGATCTGGCAACGCAAAGAAGAAAAGACTGAAGTGTTACATCTGAGGCGTTCAGCTCAAATGTAATTTTAGGGACATCTTCTCCCTTCTACGCGTGCAGTCCCGCATTAGCATGCGCCAGGAGTACAGCATCCCCTTTAATGTTTACTCATCCTTAGATTGCAAAAATTGTTGTGTGAATTCCTTCTTCAATTAGTTCTGGTACTCCAAAAATAAAAAGTAAAAAATATTGTTCCGTTGCCAGTACAGTTATGATCGCTTCTTTCCTTTGTACTTTTATTCCCCAGAGTAACTTGAAAAGAAAATGCTTCTCCATCCTCCCCTGCAAAGCCCCCTTTAAAAAATTTTAAAACAAAACCAACCAACATTTCTGAAGGAAAGGCTTTTGTGGATGAAGTGCCACTTCCATTCACCTTTCCATCGCATAGGGGGAAAAAATAAAGATCAGAAGGAGGATTTAGACAAAAAGCCAACTAAGTAAAGCTAATTTTTTATACAGAAGAATCCCGCTAGTCGTATAGAGGGGCTTTGTTGAGTGGAGCAGAAAAGACATCAGAGGAGGATCTGCAGAAGGTTTTCAAACACTCCCAGCTACCTTCACAATGTGCAGTCTGTATTCCAAAATAAATACAGAGGCAATTTTCAGAGCACCCACGGTGTGTTGCAGGGTAAGCCCCCTGCATTGCTCACAGCTTTTGGCCCACGCAAGCCCCCCACACCCTGCAGAAGGCTCCAGGGGGGCTTTCTGGGGCCGGGCCCCCCAGAAACTCCTCCAGAAACTCACAGGGGTGGTGTCAGGAGCACGGCCGAATGCGTGGGGGGTGCAAGCTCCACCGCCAAGCTGAGCTGCTCAGCACCGAGTCCCGCGGCCCCACGCAGGTCACCGCCCCGAGCGCTTTCTGCGAGTCAGCCTTGAGGAACTCCGCTCCTTTTCTCCTCGTTTCACAAAGGTGGCATCTAAAAAGCACGGGTGAGCGTGCAAAGCCGCACGAACAGCGAGCAGAACAGGGTGCTCGGCCCACAACGCCCCCCACCCACAAAGGGGACCGGGCACCCGACACGCTCGCAGTAACGCCAGTGCCAGCTGGGACCAACCCAGGGACGTCTCCCAGCACAGGTGGTTCCACCCATCACAGCCATTTCTTCGTGGCACCAGAGGAATCTACCTCATTGACAAAGGGCTCTGAAATCCCCACACGAAACATCCTGTGCCCTTAGAGAAATCTTACGTCTTTCTTGTTTTCCTCCCCGGGTGGCCGGAGGGGCTCGCACCACTTCTTCTGCACAGCAAAGGGAAAACACACACAGACTACAGCCCAGACCTGCCCCGACAAACCCCAGCTTTATAAATGAGCCTTCGTAAAGAAGCAGGCCTGAGCACAGATAGCAAGAGCAGTGCTCTTCTATGCCAGCGGAAAGCTAAGAGGTGTTCCCCCCGCGGGCTCCTGCCGCAGAGGTTATTTTGCACTCCGCGGAGCACGGCTGCGAGGTGCGGCGCTGCCGCAGCACACAGGCTAGCGAAATCAAAAGAGCTTACCAGCACTCAGCGCGCGGCCTGCAGTTCCCATTTCAAGGAAGGAAAATTTGCATCCAAAGCACCGAGAGCACTTTAACTTGAGTTTGAAATAAATTCACAGCAGATACACGCCGCCAGCTCGTGTCTGTGACCAGAATCCCAGCCGGCGCCTGCCTGGACTTCACCGCAGCAGCACAGAGCAGGGCCAGGACGCGGTGAGGAGGACAAACATCTGCACCTGATACAGCGTGCACAGGCCCCAGCCATTAGCCCTATTAGTGCTAATTAGAGCTACCACCCCCCTCCGCCTGAAAACGAAGGAGCATTTTATTTGCCTCCCCTTGCAGCTCGCTCCTCCGCAGCGCCCCGCACAGTTTTAAGCCCACGTGGTTTTAAAGCCACGAAGCTGTCCTGCCCGAACCGCTGCCCTGATAAACGCTCTCCGTAAGTTCATTAAGCACTGCACTTAATTTTGCGCAGCACGCTCCCCAGGGAGAGCCACGTGCGTGCCAAAGGGCGCTGCTGCGGCACAAGTCCGTGCAGCGCTCGCTGCAGGCGTGAAGCGGGGGAGCGGGCTCGGGGGGGGGGCTCTGGTCCTGCCGGGTGGGTGCCAAGCCTTGGACCAGCCCCGGACAGCTCCAGACAAGCCTCGTCCTGGCGGTACCGAGCCTACGGGTTAATTCAACCAAATGAGGGCATCTTTAAAGTTTGGCTGTCCCAGAATCACAAAAAGCCCTTGCAGACAAGTAGTAACAGGGTGAAAAACGGCTGAGATAGAGGTGTGGGGAGAGCAGCACCCGCAGCTGGGAGAAGCCTTCTCCAGGCTAAGAGCTCCCGGAGCAGGGCCCCGCCACCCACCGCTCCCTTGCAGGGGACTCATCCCCTACGGGCGCTTGCCTCAGGCCCCCGGGCAGCTCTCGAGGGCAGGTTTGCCTCTGGAAGGCACGGCGAGTTGTCCTCAGCCTCACCACGTCTTGGCAGCGCCCCGTGCGCAGGATGCTCGGTCTGCGAGTGCCATCTACAGGGTTCCCCCGCTCACCAGCTTCTCCTTCAGCTCTGCCCGCCCGGCACACGGCGTGGCAGGAGCCTGTGGCAGTAACGAGTTCGGTCAAACCACGGAGCAAACGAAAGCCCCTTCACCCCCTGGCTGTGCCACCCTCCAGGACCAGCATTAGGCCACCGGTGCCCTGCGCACAGCCAGGGAGGACGCAGGGACATGGCCAAGAGCAGGTCGGCAGCGTGAGACGCAGGCAACTCGGCTTCCCTTTCCTCCGGTGCCACTAATGTGCACGACCGAAATGTGCACAGCCACCCTCATTTGTAAGATGGATGGAAAGCAGATGTTAGTACCCGGGAACGCCCTTCATTTTGTTAAAAGTTTAATTCTTTGCACCGAGGAGCTAGGAGAGCCCCAGCCGGGGGACAGCCCCCCCGCCATCTCCCAAAGCAATAAATAAAACAAAACTTGGCTCTTCTGCTGTGGAATCACCCCTCCAGGGATTCACTTAGCCTTCTGTACAAGAAAAGGGATTAAGGTAAGAACAGGGAGGAAGGAAAGGGAGGAAACTTGAGAAAGTGGAGACAAACCCTGAGATGATCAATGGAGGTGAGCACTGGGCAAAAAACCAGAAGTGTAACAACACACAAATAATGCACAAAAAGGTGAGCGCGTAACTGTTACCAAGCAGAAAGCAAGGCGGTGCTCGGTTAGGGCAGCTGAGCAGGGAAAGGCTCCAAAAAGGCTCCATCCCATGGGCTCAGCAGCAAGCCAGGCACGTGAGGCAGCCCCGCAGAACAATCCCAAACGCTGGCTGCCAGGCACGCTGCAACGGAGGAGTCGGGTGAAACAGAACGATTTATTTCATTTGTTCCGAGATACAAAGGAGGGGGGACGCTGTAAACAAAAGGAAAGTAAAACAATCAATCAATACAGGACTGGTTGCTATTTAAAAATAAATCAACAATTCAAGCAGGAGGGTGAAAGACTAACTCCTCATTTCTGAGAGCACAGACAACACAATGCACTCAAGTGCTGTTTTATTGACTTCTTGGCAATCTGCTCATACCACAGGTCCATCTCCCAGCACGTTAATGCTGCAGATCCCATTCCAGTCACATGTAGGAACGAAACAAAACAGAAGAACGTTGTTAACAATAGAGACCCGATGCTCATATCGCTCTCAGTCAACCTCATTAACCTCAGCAGACGGTCCAGTCGATTTGCCTAGCAGCTCAACACCAACGGGAGAGGATTCGATACAGCCCTCCGAGAAGATCAGAGAGGCAATTATGTAAACTTTAGAAATTAGGCTTTGGCTTAAACAACAGTGATTGTTTCGAGCAAACTCCACAGCAGTCACCTGTGAGACACGCAGGCCGGTGACCGCGCAGCATCGCAGGGCACCGCGCGCTCCACCCTTGGTCCTCGCCACCCTGCTCCCATCGGCTCCGACAGCCTTGGTCCCTTCGCTTTTTTTTTTTGGCACAGACTGGCAGGAGCTCTGCACAGACCAGCAGGAATGGGCTGCCGGAGCCCACAGCACCTCCCACGAACATCCCAATTTGTTCCAGAGAAAGAAAGCGCGGCAGCAGCTGGCGAGGGATCAGCCTGCCCGGGGACAGGCGCACGCACGAGCACAGCGCCGCGCTGATGCCGCTCAGCTCCAGGACGGAGCCGCCTCACATGCACCTGGCTCAGCGCACACGTGCGTCTGTTTGCATCTGTGTATTCAAACCTATTCTGAAAAACTACTACGAGTTCTAACCGCTGCAAAGGCTACCAACATGGATATCACACGTCGAGTAACTAAAGCTGCAGCTGAAGCAACTACTGAACTGCTCTCATATTAGGAAAACAAAATGCAAGGCTTAAAAGCCACAATTATAGCAAGGCCCCCCAAAGCCTGCACTGGCCACGTACCATGGGTGTGCTCTTCTACCTCCGTGACGAGTGGCTGCTGCAGTAGCTCCAGTTTATTTGTCCAGGAGAAGCAGAGATCAGTAAAGCTGTGCTGAGCTTTTGCTCATACATACATAATCACACAGCTGAGCTGTGCTGATACATTTGTACTTGAAGGAGTCTCAGATCTGTAACTAGCATCTTTGTTTTCTCCCCTTATACGATGCCTTTAACAATGATTTGGAGCTACTCCACATCAAACGGAGCGGGATTGTAAAGTCGTGGCCTGTGAGGAGCAACTCCAGGCTACAGACTGCTCCCGAGACGCAGGGTGGCTCAGCAGAAAGTGGAAATCGCCACCCATGGCCGTGGACTGCGGCTCAAACTCGTCTCTAGCCAGAACAGCTTCAGATTAAAAGTGACAGTAATCTGACATTGCAGCTCCAGAATCACTTTTTCATTCTCCAGATGATGAAACTCTCTCCTTTAAAGAGGGCCAGCAGAAGGGCTTCTGAAAATATGTACGTGGTACATAGGTGTCGGGCCAGCACACCCTCTGGGCCTTCAACTTAATCATCACTTGCCTGTACAGCACAGAATAGGGACCTCATTACACACTCTAGCTGCATCCCTCTGCATCTTTCCCTGCTCACATTCCAAATACCTACTACAGCAAAATCAAATTCTATCAAAATTATTTTCATGACAGGACCTACGGCTTGAGGTCCTCTCTTTGATCAAAATCATTCAAACTGTTAACATTAAAAAATCATTCCCTCCTGCAAGGAAAGGAAACTTATAAATTGCTAAACCCATCTGTCCAATGAAGAGCAGAGCCTAGAGAATGATCAAGTAAATCACCTCCGCTAAAGAAAGACCAATGAACGCGTCAGTCAAAACGCTGTGCCGGGGCATGTCAGCGGACTGAAAGAGTCGGGCTTACCTGGCTTGTGCACAATGCAACAGAGAAACAACTTTGTAAAGGGAATTGAAGAGCCAAAGAAAGTTATCAGCATGTTCATAGACCTGCCAGGCTGCAGAGGATCAAGGAAGCTACACTACCATGAATCAAACAAATCAGCTCTCTGATCACCCAAGGGGCAGCAACGGCCAGATCTAGCTATTACCGCTATCCTCACCGAGGAACGCAGCAAAGGCTTTCATCTCTGCATCAGCTAAACAAGCAGAAAGTACCTAAAAGAGGCATGAAAGGATATAAATGATATGAAATTAGGGCACATCCAAGTGCGGTGTTCACATGACAGCATTACTAAAAATATATATATATTTAAAAATCTTTCGCCTGTGTGCAAGTCGGAGCTGCCAGCACCTAGGGTGACATTTCTCCAGGAAACCTCTGAGAAAGGCTGCCCCTCGCACGGGTGAGCACCAGGACCACACCGCTCCACCAAGCGCCTCACGAGGGATTTCGGTGCAGCAGCCAGACCCCGAGCTCCCAGGTAACCGCAGCAAAACCATCTGTCATTGCTACCTGATAAAGGTACCCTTCTGCCCCACTCTTTCTGTTAAGCATAGGTTTTGTCCCCTTATCTAGAGGATTTGCTAACCAAAAGAAAGGAGCCATTACTTCAGACATTCTCAATCTTCACCGTAAAGGTAAAGCCCTTAGCCTTAAGGCTGCACCTCTTAGGGAGGGAAATCCCTGGCCCGCAGGGTAACTTCCCTTGGGATCTCCTAACAAAGGCACTACCAATTTTGGGTGGAAGAAGAACTTAAGGACACAGGTCTGCACTGCCCAGAGCTTTCCAAGGAACGACCCTCCCTTCCTGGCTGAAATGTGCTGTGAACAGAAGCGCTTTGCAAGCAGTTTTCACCATTTTAGCAGTAGGTCCACCTAACAAAGACATTCTAACACAGCCACCTTTGGTCCGACATTGTAAGGATTATGATATCGACACAATGCACAGGAACCCTCCAGCTTGCTGGGCTGACCTCAGACAGAGCCAGCAGCCCAAAATCCAGAAGCTCGGTAGATGTTACACATTTCTCCGGTGAAAGCACCATTGCAGCCCCCTTGACTTGCAGCTGGGCAGAGCAGCCTGAACGCTCACAGCCCCACTGGCCACACAGCCAGTAACTCCTGGAGAAACACTCCTTCGGGCCAAGTGGCACGTCTCATTTGTAAACATCTTTGCTCTGTAAACCCATGTAACGACCTGGACTATCAGGTGTAACAGCTAATGCTGCAACTACACTGCAGCATTAATCAATGCATTTAACTCACAGCTCTTTCCCCATACTATTCTATCTGAACTAAGGAGACTATCCAGCTATCCATGCCCAACACTGGTATAAAAGACAACAAAAGCTCTCCCAACTCCACCATTAGATGCAGAGCTGATTACAGAGATGCTTACTAAAGAGGTCACCTGATATTGCATGAAGGAAAGAGGATCAGCCTACAGAAGGAACCCACTTGCCTGATGCTTCAAGCTGACTGCCACGGTCAGGAGAGAGAGGGATATGAGCACCTTTCAAGTACCGATAGGCCAGCAGACACAGCTGCAGCACTTGAGTCCAGAACCATTAGATTTCAAACGCTGAGGATTCATCCAGGAGCCACATTTTCCTTACTGTCTCCCTGTGCAGTTGGCAGCACTCAGTGTAGCATCCTTTAGCGTGCAGCTCCACCTTTCCCCAGAAACATGTATAAAGGAAACAGGTTTGGTCCCCTTTCCCCTGCCCCAGCTACCAAAGTGTTTGTGCTTTTAATAGTCATTATAAGCAATTATAAAAAAATAAAACTTGAGCGTTGGTAAGGTGATTCCACTGGTGGACTTGCACCCCCGTGGGCAGTCTTTGCAGTTGGTGCCACTGGTCCCAAATCATCTGGAAAAAAAGAAACAAAAAAAACACAACACTCAGCATCAGAGTGAGCACATACAACTTGACAGATCATTAGCAACCTCAAAAGAGCTGGGGGAGCTGAGAGGCCAGAAGCAAGCCATGCCTAGCTTTAATAGAATATTCTCCAGAGAAATCAAACTCGCATGACCCAGGGAATGAAAGCACATTGCTATGAAAGCAGGAAGGGATGCCTCAACAGGACCATGAATTTAGCTGCGACTTGACTTGGGAGCAATTCGCCCGCTTGAGAAACAGACAGCTTTATTTCCAAGCCAGTGCAGGGAGCCTCAGACTGGGCCACGAGGGATGTCCGTCCCTCCTGCTGGCCTGCTGAGCACACAGCACAACGCGGTGCCCCAAACACCGACCGTCTGCGAGACCAGGACTGGTGCTCTTCAGGGTGCTGGTCAGGAGATGAAGAAAGGCAAAATAAAGTCCACGTGCTGCCACAGAAAGACCACACGCAGCAGATTCATTTATGCAGAGCTGATGACACGATCTGTGCCAAAGCTTCCACCCCTTAGGAAAGGATTCTGTTAGTTTCTCGTGAGGAAAAGAGAAGCATAGGAAACACCCGCTCACCGCCTCAGATTCCGTGTTTCAAACACTGTTTCCTCGTCACTGTCGAGCGAAGCCATCTCTATGTTCTCATCGTAATTTGACAGAAGGCCGTATTTCTTCCGCTGCGGCTTCTTCAACCTGAAATTAGTTTTGAGCTCTCTGGGTCCCTCTGATCTAGAGCTGAGGGCACACAGATGGCAGAGTGAGTGCTCCGTCACCTGCAGCGCAACGGGTTCACACAGAGACGGGGCCTTACAGCTGCATGGGCGCAACAAACGGGACCGGGAGGCTTTTTATCATTAATTAATAGTGGCATGAATGTACGGGGCTGTTTCCCCTGCCATAGTGAAATGCCTCTGCACAGCTCCTGGCCTGGCGGAGGGAGGGGAGAGAGGACAAATGGACACAACTTGGCCATGGGGGGGCAAACCAGGCACTGGGACGGGACAAACTGGGTACCCGGACGGGGCAAACCGGGTACTGGGACGGGGCCCGCACTCACCGGACTGCCCGCAGGAGGAAGTAGAACGCAGCCAGCGCGGACAGGGCGCTGAGCACGTACAGGGCCCGCTTCAGCACCGGCAGCCCCAACCCGGGCAGCGGCCCCGGCCCTGGCCGCGTCCCGTTACCGGCAGCCGCCCGCGGCGGCACCTCCGTGGCATTGAGCGGGACCGGGGTGGTCGGGGTGGCTGCCCAGCTGTGTAGCAGCAGCAGGAGGAGGATGAGGAGGAGGCAGTGGGGCTCCAGCCGCAGCATGGCCGGGCGGCTCGGAGTGGTGCTGCGGCGGGGCAGGCGCAGGAAGGCGGCAGGCCCGTGCTGTGCAGTGCAGGCACCGTCCGGGCCCGGCGGAGCCGCATGCGGCGTTCCGGGGCAGCGCCGTTCCGCGGGGCCCTGGGCCGGTGTGAGGCTCCCTGCATGGGGCTGGGCTCAGCGGGGCGCTGCGGAGGCTGCCCTTCGTGTCCCACTACCGCCACTGCGGCCCTCACAGCCTGAGGCCTCCGGCGCCATTTCCCCCTCAGAGCCACCCCGACCTCCTGAGGGCCGCCATTTCCCCCCTCGCAGCACGACTCCTTCGCCCAGGGGTGCCATTTCTCCTCAGAGCTGCCATTTCTCTTCACCACACAAACCCCAGCCTCAGGGCCTCTGCTCCACTTTCTCCCCTCACGCAGTCAGGGCAGCCGCAGCCCCTCGTGCCCTGCAGAACTGCGGATGAGGGCCCGCAGGATATCACCGACCGTCCCCTCGGCCTTGATGGGAGCCCTTGGCACCATCCTGGGGCGTGCACTTGGTGGGGGACAGCGAGCAACTCGCAGCAAACGCACGCAGCAAACCTTTCTTCCAAATTGCCCAGCTCTCACAGAGGTGAACATTTAAAACCACAGCACAAGAGCTCCAATGCCCCAGGTGGTTTATAAACCGCCCCAAAGCATCGTCCTTTTGGGGAAAGGCCTGAGCTGTCTGGGCGTATCAGACTTGTACAAAAATAACCAAACAATTTCGGCCTGGACGTGGGTCACCCCTCTCAGCTCACACCAGTAGGTGTCACAGCAGCCCCACGGCACCCAAGCACGGTCTGGAGATCACAGCTGCATTTTGCATTCAGCCCCTGCAGCTAGCTATCCCCAGGCACAGCCCAAACCCATCCCAGCAACAAATCATTAATGCAGCGCTGTAATTAGTGATGCCGAAATAACAACATCTCAAACTAGGCCTGTTTTTACACCTATAATTATTTTTGCTTGTGTTTAAGCATCTAGGCAACCTATATAGGAACATACGGTCTTTCAGATGTTTTGTAAGTATTTCCAGATTGAACTTGTTTAAAATTCACCTGACTGCGTTATTATTTAAAATCAGCCAAAGTTTCTCACACCCTCAGTCCTATATTTAATATCATCCTCCATTAACATACAAAGTGCAAATTAAAAATTACCAGATACAGCCCCCAAAAACGTATCAGCGGATTTAACTGGAAGCACTGCTCATTTAGATAATTGGAAAAAGGTTAAAAAAAAGTAGATTTCAGGAAGTAGGCTTCATCATCATTCCCATTCTGCATGAACAGAACGCCCCCAGGGCTCTTGTAGACCCTTATCACTGCACAGGAAATTGTGATGGAAAACTGTGATGTCTGTAGTAGGGCAGCAAACCCTACACGCTGAATTCCCACTGAATTCCTTTGTGCCTGGGAGTCCCCGGCAAGAAAGAACACTTCTTAATAAGAGCAAGTTTTTAAAACTAGAGTTACCCGTTAATTTAGCTTATTTGTACCAGCTAAGTGTCTGGCCTCCATCACACCTGTCTGCTCTGCAGAGCTAATTCAAGCAACAACAGAAGGCAGACGCCTCGGTAGGTCCATGTGCTGGCAAGCAGCTACAACCTTCCTTAATAGCCAGGCTTTACACTGCGGACTGGAGAACACACAATCAATCCTGCCCTTCAAATACCACGGCAGTAATTGTTACCAGGCTCAATACCCACAGCTGCATAATTTCTTCAGGCACTTAGGCTGTACGAGCAGACTTCTTTTTTGCATAATACACTGCTTAAAAGACTATTCTTCAAGTGGGACTTAGCATAACCAACAGCCAGAGAAGCAGCTGTTAAAAGATGGAGGGTTGGGGGGAAAAAAAGCAGGATAAAGCAATCAAATTTGTTCTTTTAACACAAAGGTAGGCAGGACAGTAGCAAAGAGAACCAGAAACCCTCTTAGTGCTTTGTCCAGCTACCACATTGCAGTCTCCTGCCTCATTCTCCGCAAAGCTGCCAGAGATGCATTCACAGCTGTCAGCCTTTCCATCAGTATAAATCCTCCTTATTGAGCTGCCACATTTCGAGGATTTAAGCAAGAATGAGACCTCATTTTTCATGAGAATCAGGCACCTGCATCAATTCAGTTTGAACCAATTGAGCGTGGTTACAGTGGCAGCGGGTCTCTTAGGAACGCAGCATTCATTTTGGAGCAGGAGCCCTGTGCCAGCCATCAGTCAGCCCAGGGCAGGAGTGGAAAAAGTAATCTAAGCCGCTTCCGCTCTGCTGTGTAGCACGGCAAGACACAGGTCTAGCATTTCGAGGATGACAGCCTGAAGGGCAAAAATTTTTAAGGACAGTTTGGGTTACAGTGTGATGTATCGGAAAACATCCTCCACTACTCAGGGAAAAAAAGTTTGTAACTTGAAGCATGCAAGAAATGAGTCAAGGACAACTGAAGGAATTCAGCAACCAGCACTCATCTGACTTCATAGACTTGGTAGCAAGTAGGTAAAATTAAGTTATTGCATGCATACAGAAGAGGAAGAAAAGGGCAGTTTGCTTTGATGCAAGGTAGAGAAACCCAAACTGCAGCAGTTAATGAAATTGCAATACAGTACCTTAATTAAGCAAACACAAGTGTTTAAACTCCTGCACTACTCTTGGCAAAATACAATAGCCATTGCAAATAAAAGGCAACATCTGCTAACGTGAGTAGATGGCAGTATTTTTATTAGCCATTCTGTTCCACGGAGTGAAGAAGTCCACACAAAATTGCAGATTCTCCAATTGGTGGCTTATGCACATTTGATCTGTGGCTGAATTTCCGATTCACAGGCACTAGCAGGAATTGGTCTAATTATGTATCTCCTCTTTAGACACAGAGAAATGTTTTGGTACTGAAGTAGCTACATGCAGTATTCTAAAACTTGCCAGCTGTTACGAGTCAGATTTCTTATTGACACCCATCCAAGCGGCTCGATTATCCTGCTCCATACTGGGCACTTTCCTGGCATTAGACTGGTGGAAGCACTTACTATTCGGTTATCTACAGAGCACAACTCCACCTCTGGAAAGATCATGGAAATGCTACTGTGCCCTAAAAGCCTTCGGAAAGCATTTGCTATCATTTTCCCCCCACTTCCAAAAGGGGGCTGCTGTATTAATACCTTTTAAGGAATGACTCGGATCAGGTAACTCTGCACGATGTAATTATACCACCCTCAACTGGAACCTTTTTTTTTTTTTCCATCTTACCCTATGTGATCCTAAAACCCAAAAGGTAAAGCTTTAGCTTTAAAGCTAAAACTCAAAAGCAGAGTTACAAATACCCACTTCATCAATACGGGAATCCTAAAGCAGCTTCACCTTGAATCAAGTACTCAAAGACCAAACAGCAGTTGCAGGCAGGTGAATCTCACGTGCCATCTGAGAACTGAAATGCGTGGAATTTTAAAAACATACAGTCACTTGTACAAGTAGCAGAAACATCACATTTCAATTTTTGTAAGCAAAATAGTTTTAATTGCACTAACGTGTATGGGAAGAAATCATTCCTTATCCAAGCTCAAAATGGCTTTTAGCATTCAAGTGCTAATTAGACTTCTGCATTCGTTACCATTTCAAGCATTCCTCAACTGGCAGAAGCAGCTTCTCTTCTGCACAAACAATATTCATCGTTTATGTAAATACTATCTGATAGCTCCCTTCAGATGTAGCCGCTTCACTACTGAAGTTTTTACAGATGCACTAACAATGTAATTAGGCCACTTAATTCAAGGTTACAACAATACAATTTAAATTCTTCCTCAAAGTTGACCTTACAGACAGGCTACCTTACCTACCCTCTGTCCACCTCCCCCCCCCCCCCAAACATTTTTTGTAGCTTTAGCTGGGCAATACACACAACAAATAACTAAATTTTTCTTGTATGCCTTGGCCACAAGCTAATATTCATCTTTTTTCCCCCACAAAAGTACTACAAAGATTCATTTTTTTCCACATTCCAGTATTTTATTCTAGCTCAATTGGCTTAAATCCTCGATCCATTGACCTACATAAAAAATCAGTAACAACACCGCTTAAAGCTCTTCATCGCCACTCCAGTCTAAGGTTGTCCTTCTTGGTCTTCCCTGATGCAGTTCATTGCTGAAATAAAATTAAGACAGTGAATTTTAAAGGCAAGGTCTATGTACATTTTCATCTTGAAGCTACTGAAGGCATATTTTGCCACTTCAAGAATAATACTGTTAAAAAGTAACAGCGCCAAATCTTTTGGTTCAAGGAAAAACTCCTGGGATGAAGGTCAGACGGAAATGAGATGCTACCTGGCTGCCAAACCCGCATCTTGGTCCTGCTTCCCTGGAAGGAACGCTCTCCTTGCTCAGAATCCCCACTCAGCGTCCGTGGTGAGCGTCCATCTTCTCTTCAGCCTGCCAAAGCAAAGGTGCATTAATAATAATATAAAGCAGAGACTTTACATCGCCACCCACCTCCCCCAACACAAGTCACATCATATACGAGGGTTTCACAAGCCATTCGCTGAACCCATCACATCACAGAAGCACAGTCTGGGAAAACTGTTCCAGGGCTGGCTGATGCCTTTGATATGCCAGCCAATGTATCATTTGATCCCTAAGCAGAGAGTTAACCACTTTGACATGGCTGCTTAGGAAGTGTGGGCTATGGGAAAAAGTTAATGGCAACAAGTAGGATGGCAAAGAAAGCTACAATTAAAGTGAGCAACTTAATGAAGTCTAGAAAGAGTCTCAATAGATGAACACATATCAAGTCAGGGAATTCGGTTTCCCATCTTGCTTCCATACCTACTAGCAAGACATGACTGCATGCCCAACTCTGATCTGTGGAACTGAAGTTGTGCCACAAGCCAAAGGTTGCATACGGCATGGGTTAAAATTTTTCCATCAGTTGACCAAAATTGTCAAAGGAATATTTCACAGGTACATTAGACTTTCAAATGAGCTCTCAACAAGAGGAAGGATGCGGACATGAGCAAAAGGAGTTACCTCGAATTACAGGACTATTTCCACATATGAACTAGCCAAGAGAGCAGCTTTCGTCTCAGAGGTTTCTGTTGGAGGCACAACACTTCTTTTCTCCAAGGACACTGCAGTTTCCATATGCTAGCAAAGAATTCTTAGAACTTGTAAGGCAATGACAAAGCTAGCTAATTACGGCAATTTACCTACCATTGAACACTCCATCAAGCTAGTAACTAGTCCAGTTACTAAAGGACTAATTCCTCACTACAGCTTTTCAATGCAGGGTATTTCAGTATTTTAAGGAAACATCAATTATCCTCACTAACACTGGCATTCCCTCAACTTCTGCTGACTTAGGCTTTGAGTACTAGAACATCCTAAGGTATATGCTTTCAGTCGCCTGCCTCTTTAGGCAAGTCCGACTATTCTTATGTGAAAATATGTCGACAAATTCACATGGCAAGACCGGTTAAGATTAAATTCCAGCAACTGTTCAATACATCTGGTTTGCTCTTGTACTATTCACTGCTTTTCTCCTCTCCTCTGGCATCCTCTACATAGACTGTTCTCCGTCTTCAAGGATTGTGTTGTGCAATGAAATGTAAATGTCAGGAGCAGAGTTCATTTCAGACGGTCTTTTAATAGGCTTCGTAAAGCCAAAGAAAACTGTATACAAGAATCCTTTACCACTTCAAATACAATATCAATGGAATATGCATATTTCTTCCAGTAAAAAAGGACAATATAAATAAACATTTTCAAGAACCTCTTTTATGGTAAGTTTGCAAGTCTACTTCTGGGTAATTTACATCATTACAACAGTAAAAATACCGTTATGCAGGTTGAACATACAAGCGAGTTTCTCTTTAGATATATCAAGGTGGTTTGCCTTCCAATTTGTACCCAGGCTGCATTCCTACCTTGCTACACTAAAGGAATGTTACAAAAGACGAAGGTAATGCACTTAAAAAAAAAAAAAGAAAGTCCACAGCTTGTTCAGCTTCTAGTGAACATTGAATTAAAGGTCCTTTCTATCTCAAAAGAAACTGAATTGGGGCCCCAACTTTAAAAAAACGCCTTGGCTCATCATGAAGGATAAAATAAAATCTGAAGTGCTTTCAAAAAAGATTAAAAACACTTGAAAGCAGAGCTTTCTTAAAGAAAAGTCTAATTAGACCATCTTATATCAGAAGCTGTCAGGCTGTGTTTGACAAGATTAGAACTGATAATACTACAAAAGTGAAAATACAAGTAGATGTACTACACAATAACGATTTCAGCGAAGCTCCAAAAATCTTTATAAATACAGCCATTGGAAGGACGATCTTGAGTCAGGAAGGATTTTTACTCGTTGTGTGTAGCTGAGGACAAGAAGCAGGCACAATTGTAAAGGCACTGAAGCATAGACAAGTTCCAGCATTTTACTCCCTTGCATTATTCCAGAAGCTAGTGCGCTACAATGTAAGAGAATTCCCCCACCCTTGAATAAAGTTTGTTAGGGCTTCTGAGTTTTGGCTTAGTCTCAAGCTCGAAGAACGTATTTAAAAAAAACTTGCTTTGCCTTAGATCCAAGCACTCCTACACATGCATTACAAATTAGAAATTTAAATGGCACAACCACGTCCAAAGCCTGACAGATTGGTTCTTACGGGCAAGAACAGAAATAGTGGCACAGTCCAACTGAGCCTTACAGTATTTCCAGACTTCAGAACAGGGTCAGAAGATTTAAGAGAGTTCCTACAGCAACGTACGCATCATTCCCATTTGAACCAAGACTTACCGTAACTGTCATAGCTGTCTCTGTAGGATCCTCCTGAAGACCTGTCACCATAGCCACCTTGACTCCTGCTGTTAAAAAACGATCACATGCTTTATACTTGTTCAACAGTTTCTGCAGCCCGTTGACATTTCTGGCTAACAGGCAATGGACATCAAGAGCTTTACTACAACGAGCCACGGTAGGAGTTGTGACAGCATTACCTGCTATTATAGTAGTCTCTGGAACCATTATATCCTCCACTTCTGGAGTCAAATCTGCTTCCGCCATAGCCTCTGTCTCCACCTCCTTGAACAGATACCAGGTTATGGTTTTTCTTTAGCATTCTGACAAATGTCATCATCATTTCAAGAAGTACAAGTCATTCATACACACTCACCTCTGGAGAAGCCACGGCCCCGACCTCTGCCGCCCCGGAAAAAGCCTCTGCCCCCAGAAGAACCCCCTCTGTATCCACGAGATCTGTTCTCTGATGACTTTCCAGCTTGATCAACTCTGATCTGACGTCCATCTACAGACTAACAACCAGGAAACACACAAGTCAGATTGCTATTTCACAGTTATACACCTTCACTTCTAGTTAAGCAGTACGAGAATTTGCTAGTTCTTATGAAGAATGGTTTTATTAAATGCCACAGCTAAACCAACTATGCCAGTAAACCAACTTTCAAACAGTTGTCATTCTTTTTGTAACTGCATAGATAAAAAAATACTTCAGCACTTCAAAACTTCAGTAACACACACTTCTCTGTATTTATTTTCTATTTTTTGTTAGAACTCTAGTATTTATCCACTTTTTCAAGCAGTATTGAACAGAATCACACCTTCCAAGCTTCAATTATGACCTTTCGAGGTAAAAAATAAGTCAGTTCCAAGGCCTCCTTACCTTTCCATTCATGGCCATCATTGCATCTTTAGCATCGTCTATGTTTTCAAATGTAACAAAGCCAAAACCTCTGGATCTTTGAGTCTCTCTGTCTTTCACCACAACAACTACAAATAGGGAAGAAAGAAGCACGCATCAGCACCTGTGCAACCTACGGGACCGACCAGCCATCGCGGTACTCGGTGCTGCAGCCTTACCTTCAGAGATCTGTCCGTATTTAGAGAAGACCTGCTCCAACGACTGCTCGTTGGTGTCAAAACTCAGCCCGCCGACAAAGAGCTTCCCCTCGTCTGATGCCATCACGACCTGCAAAGCCAACACACCGCGGTCAGCGCCGCCCAGACACGCTTCCCCGCCGCCTCAAGCGTTAACCTCGGCTCCCCACCAGCAGCCTGGCGCCCTTAACGGACCCAGCTCCACCGAGTGACCGCTGCGGAGCCCGGAGCAGCCGCCGGGGCCGGGCCCGGGGCCGAGGCCTCCCGAGGGGTCCGGGGCCGCCCCGCCAGGCCCTGAGAGCCCCGAGGCCCCGTCAGGCCCGGGGCCGCAGCGCGCATGCGCGCTCCCACAGGGGCCCCCCCCCCCCCCCCCCCCGCGCCGACCCCCGCCCGGCCGCGGGACCCCCGCCCCCCTTCCGCCCCGCCCCCCCGCGCAGGCGCAGTGTGCCGCCCCTCCTCCCGCCCGCCGCCATTTTGCACGGCCGAGGCCCGTCGCCATTTTGTTTCCGAGGGCGCACCGCGGCCCTCCCCGCGCCCCTTCCCCCCCTCAGGGGCCCACCGAGACGGCTCCGCCCGGCTCCCAGATCGCGCGGAGGGCACCCACACCGGGCCGGGAGCCCGGCTCCGGAGCCCTGTGCCCAGCCAGGCCCGCTCCGGCCACACACGACCGCCGGCCGCAGCGCCCTGACCCCCCGGGCCGGCCGCAGCCCGCCCACAGCGGCGGCGGGCGCTTACCGGTGCTGCGGAGCCGCGGGATCCACGCAGCGCCCCCAAAGCTTCAGCACGATGAGCGCCGAGGCTGGCGGGGCGGCGCCTTATAAAGCTTCGCGCGGGGCCACGCCCCCCTCATGCATATGCAGATCGAGCCGCCGCCGCAGGGCGGGGCGAGCGGCGCCGCCAAAGCGCCACCGCCTGATTGGCTCGCGCCTCATTAATATTCATGAGGCCCCACCGCGCGGCGAGGGGAGGGGGGGATCGAAAACAAAACCGCTGCGTCCCCCCCCGCCCCCCTTCCTCCCACGTGGGGGTGGGGCGTGGATGCCGGCGCTGATTGGCCGGCAGCGCGGCGGCTGTCGGCCGGGGGAGCCCCTGTGAGAAGGAAGGAAGTGGAGGCAGCCGATTGGCCGCTGGGGCCCCCCGAAGCCCCGCCCCGCCCCGCCCATTGGCGGCCCGCACGCCGAGGGGGCGTGGCGGCGCTGCCCCAGTTTCGCGCCCTTCGCAGCAATGCGGCGGCCGCAGACAAAGGGGCCGCCTGAGGGGGCCGCCGCCATCTTGGGCCCGGCCTGGCCCGGCCCGGCCCGTTCCCGGCCCCTCGCCCCTTCCCTCATCGTCGGGGCCGTCCCCGCGTGTCCCCGCCGCCCCTTCATCCCCGGTGCCCGGCGGTCGCCCTGTGGGGCGGGAGAGCCTCGTTACTGGTTCCAAAGCACAAACATTTTAATTAAATAAAAATAAAAATGAAAAATGAAAACTTCTCTGTTTTGCACTGAAGTGGTTAAGGGCCCAGACTGGGGGGTTCTAACGTGAAAATGTCTCTGCGTTAAAGGCTTCCCACAGGGCCCTAACTGAGGTGAACATGCACTTGTGCATGGGACTGCATTGGTTTGAAAAGCGCTACCAGTTTCCCAGCTTTTCCTCCCAAAGCTGCAGTTTTGCCTCAAAACCGCCACCGTGCATTGCGGAGGCCGCCACGTCCCTCCCCTGCAGCTCGCAGTGCCCGGCCTCCCTCCTTCCCCCCGACACCGCCACGGCCGCGGGCGTCCTCGGCGCAGGGCAGCACGGGATCAGTGACACCGGGGGTGTTCGCCCCCCGGCACCGTCACCGGTTTCCTACCTGAGCATGGAAATGGAAAGAGTCAAAAATAAACCACAGCAAAATGCAAAGTTTTCTGCCCACCATGGTTCCGAAAAGCAGCGTTTGCCCGCTCCCTGCTCTCAGCGGGGCTGTTCCTCTCTGCTTTGTTATCACACCGACTGGGCCCCGCAGTTTGTTTTGTACACAGCCGGGTGTAGTAATTACGAGATGCAGAGGAATCTCGGTATTGCTCTCTGCCCCAATCTCTGCTGCCGTACGCGCTATTTTAGTTAGTTTAGTTGTTGCTGTTTCGTTCCTCCTCAGCAGCAGCACGCCGTCTGCGGGCTCGGTGCTGCGGCACTACAGCACCGGGGCTGTGCCGAGCTCAGCGCCAGCAGGGACAGCACCACCGCCGGGGTGCTCAAAACACGTAAAAATACAACACTGATGAGACATCAATCTAGTAGTAGTAGCATTTTCTTACTGGCAAAACTGTGAAAAAAACTAATTAACTTCCCAGTCCTGAGAGCGGAATACGAACGTTAAGTAATTATAATAATATGCGTCATATATACGATCTACTGGTAATGAAATGCACGTGGTACACTCTGCAGTAAAACGAGAAGAAAAGGTTCAACATTTGGAAAATATTAGTGCAATATTTAAAACCGAGATGAAACTCTGAATAGTCAGATAAAGTAGTACAATATTTTGTGCAAATAAAATGAGCGCTTCCCAATTTGAAGGGAGTCTGAGTTACTGAACAAGCCCGGGTTACCTTTCGATTCTGGCCAATTTTGCGTGGGGCTGCGTGGTTTTTGCCTGTGCACCAGCCGTGGCCCGGAGGAGCGAGGAGGGTGGGCTCGTGAGCCGCATGAGACCGCAAATTGATTTTTGCCCTTCAAGAGGGGAAGATGACAGCGCAGCCCTGAGCTCCCATCCCCAGCACGGCATTCTGATTAAATTAGGGACACGTTAACATAAGCATTTCTGGTCCGTGATAAGGGCGGATAAAGTGACCTTGACACATGGAGCTGTTTCCCTGCGCTGCTTCAGGGGTGTTTTAGTTCTAGCAGGACCAAAGGCTGTGGGGACGGCGTATGGGGACTGCAGCTCTCCCCATGGGACTGGTGTATGGGGCTTGCAGCTCTCCCCATGGGACTGGTGTATGGGGACTGCAGCTCTCCCCATGGGACTGGTGTATGGGGACTGCAGCTCTCCCCAGCAGAGGCTGGATCTGTCCACAAAAAGCAGGGGGCATAATGCTTTGGGTGCACATCAATGCCCTTCCTTTGACACCGACAGAGTTGCTCTATTAACCAAGATCGCCCGCGCTGCCCCCCGCTGCCGCCCCAGTTCTGCTGCTCTCGGGAGGTTTCGCGTGCTCCAGATCTGCTCGTTCCCCGTCTGACCCAGGGCGTTAGGCGCAGCGTCTGGCGCTGCAGGCTGCGGGCAGCTGCCCCTGCTCCGAGCCGGCGGTCGTGCCCAGCACCACGGGCCCCAGGATGGACCCAGGACAGGGAAACCTCGACACACACCGCAGGGCTACCTACGGCTGAAACCGGCGCTGGGAGTAGTAGCTCAGTAAATACCTCGCCCGGCAGATTTCGCAGGTTGTTAGGGCAGTTAATTGGGCGTAACGCCTGCTTTGCCTCCCTGGAGCAAACCTCCCTGCAGCAGAGGCTGGCACCGGCCCTGCTCGATGGGACAACGAGGGAACGATGCAGCGAGGAAGCCATGCAGCAAGGGAACCGCGCGGCACTAACATGTGCAGCGCCCTGCAGAAGGGCTGCACGCCTGAGCCGCCTGCACAGGCTCAGGCTCCTGCGCCCGAGCCCATTTTCCGTCGCCTTTGGGTGCCCGACGAGAAGGGACGGCGGTGCTCGTGGTGACCTAATATGGTGAAAGCGCCGTGGCTTCGTCAAGGACTCCAAATAGGCGGCTCGGACTACGTGCTCCTCAAAGCGGAGGCCGTGCCTTCACGTCTGTAGGCTGTGGTGTGCGATCATCGCTCAGTCATAAATCACAGGAGGCCGGAGGGACTGCGGGGATCAGCTCGGCTGTTGAATCATGCAACCCCGCTCCTGACAGATGTTTGTCTCACCCTTTTTGTTGTTGTTGTTGTTAAAAATAAAAAAATAAAAAAGAGCCTCCAGTGACAGAGATTACGGTACCAAACATGGTATAAATGATAATATTTTTTTCCCGAAGGCAGCACACCAGCCCTCAGCACCACGCTGAAATACGCGAGGTGGGCAGTGACGGAGCTGTGCTGAATACCTGCCCTTCTGTCCTGCCTTCGCTGCAGCCTCCACATCCAGCCCAGGCCTTTCCCTGCCACCCTGGGAGCCTTGCCAGGGGTGCACCCCGCAGCCCTTCCTGCAGGCTGGGGGTCCCCCCTGGGACCTTTTTGCAGGGGCTTTCCTCCAGGCCTCCGGGGCCAGTCTCACCCCGCAGCACCGAGCACTCCGGGGTCTGCCCAGAGCCACGCGGCCCGAAGCGGGGAGCTCCAAACCTGAGCAGCCCCAAATTCCTCTGGGTGCCGTTGCCTCCAGCGAGGGCTGGGGAAAGCAGCTCCCAGGAGGGTGGGGAGGAGCACGGGGGCAGCGGGAGGACGTGGGCGAGCACCCCGGGGCTTTGGAGGAGCACCCGCAGCCCGCTTTGGGGCTCCGGCTTACGCAAGCTGTGCAATAGCAGGATGGGAGCGGGCACAAAACCGTCCACGTAGCCGCGCTTCTGCACTCCGCCATCGTGTTCCTCCCCCGAGCCTAAGCAAAGCGCCGGGACCACCCTTCCTGCACGCAGCCGGGGGGGTGCACGCCGCTACCGCAGCGCCCGCCAGCACAAACCGCCCGGCAGAGCCGCCTCCTCGCCCTTTGTTTCTGCCGGGATTGCAGGGAAAGAGGAACGGAGGCTGGCCCGAGCCAGGGGTCCCCTCGCCAAACCCTTCCTCCTGGCAGCGCCACGGAGCAGGGGCTTGCACGGCGGGGGGAGCACGCAGAGCCCTGTCCCTACAGAGCCCCCGGCCCCTGCTGCCCCACGGGACCATCGGTGGTCTCATCGCCAGCCTCGGACTCGGAAGCACAGAGCGGAATGCTGAGCTGGGGCTGAGCTCAGAACGGGCGGCCCCGAAACCCGCAGGAAAAAATATTCCCTCCTCTCTCACTGCTTTCCCTAAGGGAGTTGCTTATCCAGCTTTGCAGCTCGAAAAAAAAAAAAAAAAAGGCCCTGACGCAATCAGGCTGTTGCCATGGCAAGAAACGTTGCTGCTGCATTTCCCTCTGTGATTTACTGCGACTAGGACTTAGCAAGTTGTAGGACAAAGCAACAGCAAGCGACGGGATCGGCTCCCCGGCAGGGCTTGCAAAAGCTGCACGAAATCGGGGCTGGCACACATTGCCCTAAGGCGGGGGGGGGGGGGGGTCACGGCAGCGTGGGGGACACCCAACCCTGAGCGTTGGGAAATGAACACGCTTCCCAACCGCCCCAGTGAGAGCTCAGCCTCTGCTGTTCCCAGCTTTCTTCCCCCTCGTGCATTTCCAACCCTCTCTGGGCAGCGAGCGAGCAACCACCCCGATCCCAGTCCCGGTTCCCCATTGCTCCATCCCCACTAACACCAGCGGGGAGCGGGCGCAGCGGGCACGGTGCCGTTGCCCTGGGGGGGTGTAGGGGGGGCACCCGCAGAGCGGACGAGGCCAGGCTGCACACAGGGATCCGCAGACCCCGTGCCGAGGGATCCAGCCCGAGAGCCCCTGCCCCCTGCGCCAGGCTGGCCCAGCACCTCGGGAGGAGGGAGAGATGCGGACCCCAGGAGCCCAGCCTCGGGACACAGCCCCTGCACAGTGTAGAAACACGGGGTCCCTGCACAAAGTTTAGGACCAACTGAACGCCAGCGCTGCATCGCACCAAAAAGAAGTCACCAAATCCCTTTTGGGGCGCACCGCAGCAGGCGCCGTGCCCTGCCTCCGAGGCGCCAAGGACGCGGCCGGACTCTGCCCACCTGCAAAGTCGGGGCGATGCCCACGCACCCCAGCCCGCCTCTGTCCCTGGTGTGAATTTGGGGCATTTTGCGAACGCTTCACACATTGCAGAGCGAACTGGCAGCGGGGTGTGACGCCGGCGCCGAGGCAGGGATTTGCACTGAGGTCGGAGCAGTCGTTTTTGTTTTGTTTTTTTTTTCCATCCTAGCTGCAAGGGCGGATCAGATCTCACGCCACGAGCAGCTCCGCGCTGCAGCGAGAACAGCCTCGGCTCAGCTATCACCTCGGGGGCCACAAGGCTCAGCCCCTCCTAATTCTGTTATTGGGCTTTCAGAGGGCTGAGCCGCTCCAGCTCTCGTTCGCCTGCGCGGTGGCTGCAGGTTTGGGGTCCCTTTAGGGCCCTCGGGAACATCCGACAGCTCCAGGCTCCCCGCAGAGCCCATGCCTCCGCACCAGCCATGCTCTGCTTCCCTCCCGGGGCTGGCGAGAGCCTGGGGAGCCCCCCTGGGCCGAGGGCAGGCGCCCCTCGCTCCCCACAGCCCCGTCCCACCCCTGCATCCGCGCCGGGAGCGCTTCCAGGGGCCCCTGTGCCAGCTGCGGCTCCTTCTGGCGTGGAAAAAGCAGCAGCAGCAGCACGGTTCTCTCCCACCTTCGCTCCTGTCAGCCTACCAGCTGTATTAGGGACTCATCTCGGTTATATAAGCTCTCATTAATCATCATCTAAGAGTATTTGCAGCATAGTAGTTCTTAAGGTCAGGAGATGCTGCCTGAGGACACCACAAAAAACTTCCAGCAGGCAAACGCCGGTTTGGGTGACCTTGCAGGACACAGGCGTGGGGATGCAGGGAGGTTTTCCATCTCGGTCTGTAGGAAGAAAAAAGCTGCCAGGGGCACCATTCCTCCGCCCGGCAGGAGGTGAAACATGCACTGGGTGAGCCAGACGGGGTGCAGGAGGGAAACGGGGCTCTTCCACCCCAGCCCCTTCCTCACCGCCACTCACCCCGTGGGCCGGAGCAGCGCTGCTGCGTGCTGCGGTGCTTTGCAGCGGGGCGGGGGGCTCGTCCCCTCCTGCCCCCACGTACGGGGACCCTCGGTCTCCCTGCAGGCGGGCTCCAGGGCCCCGGCTTCCCCCTGCCTTCTTCTTGCTGCCCACGAGGACGTGACCTGCGCTCCCATTCTGCCACTGGTGAGGCTGAGGGCGCGTAAATCACCCGGAGATGTGCAGCCGAGCAGCCTCTCCCGAGCGGGTTTGGTGCTCCCGACTCGAGGCACAGCGACACAAACCAGGATTCTGCGGGGGCAGCCACAGCCCCAGAGCCCCCCGAGCTGCGGCATCGCCCACCCCGCCAGCCCCGAGGCTCCCGCACCGCGCCGGGGAGCCCATCCTGCACCAGCCCCCTTCGGAGCCCCCCCTGCGACGGCGCCGGGCTGTAACCCAACCTCTCCCCAGGCAGGAATGAGAACCGACAGCCGAGCGGATTCCTGGCTGTCTGGGTCACTTTCTCCCCGCGCTGCCTCTCGGCCCTGCCCGCAGCTCCTGCTCCTTTTTCCCCCTTTAAGGCAGGGAAACGGGCCGGGGAGGTTCCCCCACGCGGGGGGCAGGCAGAGGCGAGGTCCCTGCCCCGAGCAGCACCGGAGAGCTGCGCCCTGGCAGGGCAGGGCCCGATCCTGGCACGCACCCAGTGCCGCCAGCCAGCGGGGCCGCACGAGGACGAGGGGAGCGGGGACCCCCCGGCAGCCCCCGGTTTTGGGGTCGCGCCGCCAGCCCGAGCATCCTCGGTCTCTGCGGCCGCCGCCCCGTCGCACTGCGCCCTCCGCTCGTGCGGGGCCCGCGGGGGGACCCGAAATCGGGAGGGCGCCGCTGCCCCGGCCGCACCGGGGGTAGGGCAGCACCACGGGGGGCGTCCTCGTCCCTGGCGCCCCTCGCCCGCTCGTGCCCCTCGCCCCGCTGAGCCGTTACCTTGGTGCTAAAGCCTGCGCTTTGTGAAGCTGTCCTCCCGCAGCTGCCTCTTGGCAGGAGGGGAGGCTCCTTCAAAGAGCCAATTCACGGGGCCTCCCCGCCCTGCCTTCCCCCGCGGGCAAGGTGGGGGCTTTCTCACGGGGGGGGGGGGGGGAGAGAACGGGGCTGGGGCCCCGCAATGGGGCTGGGGGTGAACCTGGCCCCGGGGGGCTGAGCTCATCCCAAAGGGGGCACCGAGCACCCGAGCACCCGGCCGCATCCCACAGCATCCCACCGCGTCCTCCACGGGGCCGCAGCCCCCCAGTCCCCCCAAGTGCCCCAGCAGCACCCTGCAGCCCCCCCAGGACCACCCCAGCAGCACCCTGCAGCCCCCCCAGGGCCACCCCAGCAGCACCCTGCAGCCCCCCAGGGCCACCCCAAGCTGCCCCCCCCCCCCAGCAAACCCAGGAGCCCCCCCGCGGCCCCGAGGAAGGAGGCACCAGCAGCAGGCTCCCACGGCGGTGAGCCGAAGGAGGGCGAAGGGATGCAGCCCCCCCCCCCAGGGCTGAGCGTCCCCCAGGCACAAAGCCCTGCTCTGGGCTGGAAATCCTTCCCCCCCCCCATGAGCCCAACCCCGCTGCCGGAGCCCCGAAAGCCCCGAGAGCTCCGGAAAGCCTCAGCGCTGCCCCAGGGTGCTGAGCTCCCCCAGCACCCCTGAGCAGGATGCGACCTGCCTCCCGCTGCTGGGGGCGAGCCGTGGGCCGGCACCAGCACCCCTGAGAGCAGCAGGACCCGAGGAAGCACCCAGGACCCCCCCCCAGCCTGCAGCCCCCTCCCCAGCTGCTTTTAAAGCCACCCAAACGCGCCCCAGGGATGCCGCTTAAATCCCCTCCCAGCTGCCGGGGATCCCGCTCCAGCTGGGCAGGGGGGGGGGGTGCGGGCGGGGGGGGGGGCCCTCCGTGCCTGCAAGCATTCCTGCAGCTCACACCCCCCCCCCTTGAAGCCCCCCCGGCTCCGTGCGTGCCGCGGGCCTGCCCCTATATGGCTCCGAGCGGGGCGCTGGGGGCGCGGGGCTGGCGCTCAGCACCCCCTTGGCAGTGGCTGGGAAGGGGCAGGGGGGGGGGGGGGGCTGCTATTGTTCAGTGCAGGCGGCTCCGCAGACAAAGGGGGGGCACAGGGGGCTCGGAGCATGCGGGGGGGGGTCAGGCTGCGGCTGCTGGGATGGGGGGGGCAGGCGGTAGGATCTCCGCCAGCCCCGGCAAATTGCAGGGGGCAGACACAAACCAGGCCCCCCCCCAGGGGCTGAGGGGATGCACAGAGGCCTGGGATGGGGGGGGGCACGGTGCTGGGGGGGGGCACGGTGCTGGGGGGGGGGCATAGTGCTGGGGGGGGGCACAGGCTTGGCCACAGTTTTGGCAAAGTTTCGGCAGCTCCGTCCTGCAGCCGGGGCGCGCAGGACCTGGCACAGTCTGAGCCCCACGGACGGTGCCTGCCGGGGGGGCTGCTCGTCCCCTGGCCCCCCCCCCGTCACCCCTGCCGGGGGGGGGCCCTTTGGGCACCGGGAGATGCCCGGCAGCATCCGGAGCTGCAGCCACGGGCACGGCTCAGCAGCTCTGCCCGCAGCCGGAGGGGGCCCTGGGGACCAAGGGCACCCGCTGCTGCCCTTCCTCCACCCCCTCCTTCCCCCCCCCCCCCCGCCCCGGCACAGTTCATGTTTTGGAAAAAAAAAAAAAAAAAAAAGAAGAAAAAAAAAAAAAGATCGAGATCCGGGAAGCGGGGGCGCGGTTCCTGTTTTAACGCCCACGGCTCCTGAGCTCGGCCCCCCCCGCACCGCACGGGGCCCGCTGCGGGCAGGGCGCTGCTGGGGGGGGGCTGGCAGCAGCGGGGGCTCAGCCCTGCAGCAGGGCTCTGCACAGCTCCCAGCGCCCCCCGAGCCCCCACCCCGGGGCGTCTGCGTGGGTGGGTGCTCGTGGGGGGGGCGTGGGAGGGGTGGGCATGGGTGGGGGGGGGGCGTTCACACGGGCTGCGCTGCGTGCGCCCGCTGCAGCTGGATGGCTCCCGTGTGTGCACCCAGCCCTGCCCCACGGCACCCACGCGTGCACCCTGCCCCACGGCACCCGCGAGACGTGGCACGGCACGGCACGGCTGCGGCCCCTCGGCACGGCTCAGCCCCCCCAAAAACGGAGGGGAGGAGAGCCCCCCCCCCCCCATATCAGCCCGTTCGAGGATGTCCCGCGTCCCTGCGTGGTGTCCCTGTCCCCACTCGTCCCCGCTGTCCCGCGGGAGCCTGCACCCGTGGGTGTCCCGCGGAGCCGGAGGGTGCTGAGCACTGCCGTGGCGGTGGCAGCAGAGGGCAGCCACGCTACACGCACGGCACCGATCCTGCCCGCCCCGCGCTGCACGCGTGGCCCCGCAGCCCACGCGTGTGCCACGGCCACGGCCACCGCGCTCAGCCAACCCCCCCCCCGGCCACCCCTGCACGTCCCCTCCGCTTCCCCACCCGGCTCGTGGGTGAGCCCGGGGGCACCCCTTGCTCTGGGCTGCACGTGGGGCTGACCCCAGCACCCCCCCGACACCCCTCAGCACCCCCCAGCACCCCCCGGCACCCCCGTCCCCGCTGCAGGGCGCCTCGGGGCGCAGCACAGCCTGGAGGTGGGCTCCGCACAACCCGAGCGCCGTGGCCGTGGGTGGCGTGGGAGGGGGTGCGAGTGCGGTGCGAGGGGGGGGGGGCTGCGAGGCTGCAGGAGCCAGCCCTGAGGCCCCCCCCCCCCCCCCGCTGCAGGCCCCCCCCAGGCCTGCGCAGAGGGTGGTCGCGGTGCGAGCGCTGGGGGCCCGCAGCCGCCCGGCAGTGCTGCAGGCAGTGGGTGGTCCCGGGGCTTCCCCAGTGTGGGGTCCAGCTCCAGACACCCCCCCCCAAGTCCCCCTCGCGCAGCAGAGCCCAGCCTGAGCCCCCCCATGCCGACAGCCCCCCGCAGCCCCCCCAGCAGGCTCCATTCCCCGGGGGGGGGGGGGGGGGCTGCCTCCCCCCGCACGGTGCCGGTCACCAGCACCAAGCCAGCCCCTGGAGGCAGCCGGGAGGGTCCCAGCACCCGGCGTGGGACCACGCGGCCGTGCACACCCACGTGGAGGTACACATGGGCACACGCGTGTGCACACGGACGTGGGAGCACACGCGCGGCCCTGCTCACACCCGGCTGGGCACCGAGGCTGCAGCCAGGCGGAGGAGGACGCGCAGGGGCCCCCACGCGGGTGTGCAAGCGCCCAGCCACACGCGTGTGACCGTGCCGCCGTGCCGCGGCAGCGACGCTCTCCCTGTCCCCGAGTGACTGTCTGCTCGGGGATGAATCACTCGCCTGCGCCGTGCCTCAGTTTCCCCACAGGGGCCGGTGGCCCCGGGCTCTTCACGGCACAGGAGAGGAGCCAGACGGCGCCGGGGGCCGCGTCTGCGCCCTCTGCCCCGGGGCCGAGCTCCCCGAGCCCCTGCAGCCCTGCACACCCAGTTCACGCCACCCTGTGCACACCCAGGCACACGTGTGCCAGGTCCCGCGCGCTTGCACACAGCCGGACACGCGTGCACGGGGACAGCCCCCACCTCGGCTGCGGCCGTTGCACGCGCAGGCATGCGCCTGGTGCACACGCGCGTGCACCCGCTGCACCACCACCACCCCCCCCCCCGTTGCGGCGCCCGGGCCCCTCGGCGGCGCTGCACCCACGCTGCGCCCGCTGCAGCCGTCGCCGTGGCAACGCTCCGGATTTATCAATGGAGACGATTTCGGGAACGCTCCCGGAGAGGCGGGAGGAGGAGGAGGAGTTGAGCTGGGACGTGGCGGGCGGCCGTGGGAGCTCACGAGGACGCTGCACGGAGCGTGCACGCCAAGGGCGCCGCGTGCACACGCGTGTGCAAGGGGAGCCTGGCCAGGCTGCGGGCGGGGGGCTCGGGGGGGAGCATCCTTCCCCGGAGGAAGCCGCTCCCTGCCTGGCGGCGGGCAGCTTTTCCTGTTCCTGCAGGGAGGGGAGAGCCCGGCGGCGGGGGGCCGGGGCTGCTGCAGGAGCAGGGAGCAGGGCGCTGGGTCCTCTGCCTCGCCGGGGGGCGGAGAAAAGGGGTGCACAAGGGGGAGGCCAGGGCTGCTGGGCCCTGTCTTTGGGGGGGGTTGGGGGGGGGAAGTGCCGCCTGGTGCTCAGCACGCAGGACAGTGAGTCAGGACGCCGGGCTCTATTCTTGGCCTGCCACTGACTCAGCGCGTGGCCCCAGGCAAGGCACGCCGAGCCCCACGCTTCCACCGCGCTTCCCCTGCGCTTCCCCAGCGCGGTGGTGATGGGGAAGGGGTGCCGGGACCCGCAGGGCTGCAGCCCTGGGGTGCTGAGACCCTACCCCACGTGGGGCTGGCCCTCACCGGGGTCCCATCGCAGACCCCCAGCCCCAGCCCGGGGACACGGCCAGGACACGACCCGGTTTTCCTCCTTCCCCTTCTCCGTGGGGACCAAAGGCCCAGGGAGCTGCTGCATCAGCACAAATCCCGGGGTCACTGGTGGCACGCGTGGGCACCCCCACCACTCACGCGTGAACCGAATCATCTCTGGCAGGAAGGCGCAGGCAGTCCGCACAGGGGTGGCCGTTACTTCGGGCGAGAGGACCGAATTAATCCCTGCAGGAAGGCGGCATCACTTCGGGCACGAGCACCCGGTGAGGAAGGTGGCATCACTTCGGGCTTGAGCACGCCACGCGCGCATGCGTGAGCACACGAGCCACCCGCGCACGAGCACACAGTTAATTCACGTGCAGACGCGCACTCGGCACACGCATGACTGTGTGATTAGTGCACGGACGAGAGCCCAATTAATCCGTGCATGAGCGCACAATTAGCTCACAGACGAACACCCGACTGCTCACGCATGAGCACCCAGTTTGTGCCCGCAGGAGCGCCCGGCTCCACGCCCCGTGCCACAGCAGGGACACCCGCGAGACCACGGCCCCAGGAGGAGCCGGGCAGGAGCAGAGCGAGCACGGGGCAGCAGCAGGAAACCGAGCAGCAGCCGGGGCCCCCCCCCCCCCCCCCGCGCTGCTGCCACCCCCCAGGAACGGGAGGGACCGGGCGCGACCCACAGTGAGGATGCAGGAAGCTGAGACAGGGACAAAGCCTGGGGAAAGGCAGGGAACAGGAGCTCACTGCGGCGTTCATTGTTTGTGTTTTCTCCTTCCCTGATCCCCAAATCAGTGCTGAGAAGTTTGAGTTAATTGGCAATAAATTAAATTAAGCACGAATTCCTGAGCAGAGACTGCTCTGCCAGCAGCACCTGGTGCCTTCGCGCCTCGGCTCGTGCCGCAGCGGCAGCCCCAGGTGGCCGCGTGTCACCGGGGCCCCGTGCCCCAGCCAGGACGGGGCCGGGGCCGGGGCCGAGGCAGTGGGAAGGAAGCGAGGCCGGCGGGGGCCATTTCCCAGCTGCTCGCCCCAGGAAACAAAACCTCTGTGACCGCACGTGCAGGGCAGGCGGACGCACTGCGTGCCCGAGCGCCTCTTCCTGAGCCTCCCCTGCACCCTCCGCTCCGCGGCACAGCGGGTGGGCGCCCCCCCCAGCACGCCCCGTGCACGGGGGGGCATCGAATTATCCTGCCCACCCCCATGAAATGCACGAGCCCCAGCATCTTCTGCCCATGCCCGCAGCCCCGCAGCGGGGCCGTGCCTCCAGCACCAGCGTCAAGAGTCCGCGGGGACGGGCACCGCTGCCCCCGTACCGCACCCAGCGGGGACGCTCCCCGCTGCCGCTTCCAGGAAGGGCTGAAGAGGAGGCGATGGGATCTCGGGTTCACACCAGCTCAGCACTTTCGCAGCCCTCCCCAGCCCCGTCACACCCGGCTCATCGCACGCCTGCTCACACACACACACACACACAGACGCACGCACCCGCTGCCGGGCCCCCGGCCAAAGCCACAACACACACACAGCGAATAAAAGAGCGAAAAGGAGGGGGGGGGGGAAAAAATCCAGTAAGTGAATGACCCTTTTTCCAGCCTCACCACAAAACATTCCTGACATTTTGGGCTGAGCCAGCGAGGGCGCGTGCATGTGCACGGGGCCGTGGTGTCCGCGCTCGGGGGCTCGCTGGGGGTGCTGGTGGCGGTGCAGCCCCCCCGGGGCGAGGGACGTGGTGCTTGGTGCTGTGCCACTCGCAGCCCCCACCCAGCACCGGCCATGCCGCTGGCTCTGCCCGGCCACGGAATGATCCCGGAGAAGCTGCTTTGGGCTGAGAACCAACAAAACTCGGAGCAAGGATGAGCCACGGGGGCCAGGGGCTCAAAGGCTGCCCCGCGGTGGGCGCAGGGGGCAGCTTGGCCACCTCCCAGCTCGCTGCCAGCCCGGCGCGGAGCCAAGCCGCAGGGTGTCCGGGCAGGCTGCGGCCGCGGCGCTCGCGGCCGGTTGGGATTTACAGCCCAACGGCCCAGGGAGAGGCCGGCAGCCCCAGCCCAGGTGAGCTCGGACACGGGAAATCCCCGGCCGCTGGAGCCAGGCACCCACAGTTCCTGCTCCGGCCCAGCCCAGCTGCACGAGGAAGGCACGAAGGCACCTTTGTCCTAGGGCAAAACTCAGGGGTTTGGGGCTCCTGCCAGGGTCGAGTTGCCACCCAGCACCCAGGACGGGTGCTTGGCCCCAGGCAGCATCCTGCCGGCCACAGGGCCTCCTGGCCGCACTCCTCCTCCCCATCTGCCGGCCCAGGAAAGATCTGCGCTGTGCCCGGAAACTTGCTGACTTCTGAAAAATGGGTATTGGAAATAAAACCTCATCCGAAGTCCTGGGGAAAGCGGGCTGGCGGCCGTGCCGCGGCCGTGCCGAGCGCAGGCGGCTGGCGGACGCGAGCAGCAGCCGTGCCGTTGCGCTCTAACGCTTTATTAATCACGGCCTGGATCAGCTATTCCATTATTTTGCCTGGGATCGATGCTGGGCTGGCAGCCCTATAATTAACTGACTCAGCCTGTTTACCCTTCACAAAATCCTGGCAAAGGGCTGCATTTTCCCCTGCCCTGAAGTCCCCCGGTGCTGCGGCCGGCAGCCCGTGCAGCGCTCCACGCCGAGCTCCTCGCAGCTGCTTCATGGCCAAACGGCTCCGGCAGCCACCGCTCGCTGTCCCCAGGCCCCTTGGTCCCCGGCAGCGGCTTTGCTGCCCCTTTGCTGCCGTTCAGCAGCGAGGGCAGATCCTTGACGGGTTGACCCCACACCGCCGTGGGGCCGTGACGTGCGGTGGGAGCTCGGGGTGCCCCGCGCCCACCCTGGCGCCAGCTCAGCGCGGCTGACGCAGAACCTCTTTCTCTCGAGGCTTTTTCCCGGGGCTGCTACCTGCGCGCGGTGCCGGGGGCGGATTTGCCGTTTTGCTCTCACACCTCCACCACTTTCCCCTGAACGCCAGCCCGGCCTCGCGCCGCCGTAGCGCTGCTGCCGTGAAAGCTGAAAAACGTCCCCGCGCTCCGGGAGGTGACACACGTCTGAAACCAGAGCGGCTCCGGCCCCCGCTCAGGCTGCAGCTCCCCGTGCTCCCCGTCACGCTGCCGGCGCTGCAGGGAGCTGCTGGGACAAGCGGCGCTGCAGGCGCCCGCACAACCCCAAGACGCAGCTGCTCCTCTGCGGCTGCTCCCAAAGCCGCGGCCGCTGGCACATTTTGGGGCCTGGGTGGCCGGGGCGCACCAGAGGCTCCCCTGGGGCGAGCGAAGGAAGCGCAGCTTCACACCAGCTCGCTGTTTGTTTGTTTTACAGATGACTCATTCCTAAAGCGCTGCGTCCCCATGCCTCCCCACCTGCCTGCGGGTGACTCACTGCCAGCTCCGCGCTGCTCGCCGCGACCCCCAGATGCCACCTGCAGTGACCCTGTCCCCGGAAAGGGACCGCGGCCACACGGGGACACGCGTGGGTCTGCTCGAGAGGACGAATGCCGCAGCGCCCGGGCAGGAGCTCGCAGGGGGCAGAGTTGAGGGGATTCGGCCGAACGCAGCCGGAGGAGCCGCACCAGGGCTCGGGCAGCGCTGCGCGGCCGTGGGCAGCGCGGGGCTGGGACAACCTGCGGGGCACGGGGCCAGGGAGAGCTCAGCAGAAGCGGTGCCGGAGGGCAGGGCCGGGGTGGCTGTCCCAGTCATTGCGAAAGCGATTCTGGCGAGCGGGGCCTGGGAACGGGCTGCGGCGCCAAGCGCCGAGGGGGCAGCGGCTCCACCTCGCTCTGACTCAGGGAGGCCGCCCCGTGCCACCGCGCAGCGCCCAGCCCGCACCGCCCCGCTGACCACCGGCGTGGGGCGGCCGGGCTCAGGCGGCCGGCCCCTGCCCGCTCCCCGTCCCTTCCCGATCCCATCAGGGAGGTGAGCGCAGAAGCGCAGGGCACCGGTGAGACCCCGTCTGCTCCGGCCGCGGGTGCTGGTGACCGGAGGCAGTGGCACGACCCCCTCTCCCCTCTGCAGCCACCAGCGCCCGCTCCCTGCCCGTGCCCAGGTGCTCCGCACCTCCTGCGGGACGCCGCGGCACCCCAGCCCCAAACCTGTGCCGGTGCAGTGGCCCCGGCACGGAGCCGTGTGCCCGTGCTGCACCGGGGAGCCCAGGGCAGCGCTCAGCACCGCTGCCCGGGGGCGGCACGCCGGTTGGGCCGGCGCTGCACAGCTGGCATCACCCGAAACACCCCGGGAAACGTGCCCGAGCCTGAAGCCGGTGCTCAGGCGTGAGTCAGGGCGTGCGCGGTGCCACCCCGAGCGCCCGGAGCTGCCTCCTCCCGCGCACCCGGCCTGGCAGGGCCGGAGCTACCGAGCCCCCAGGGCCGCAGGGGACCCTGCGGGGGTGCAGGGGCCCAGGGCAGGGGGTCCGAACCCCAGCCCCGCTCCCCGCAGCCTGGTGCCCGGCTCCGCTGCAGCGCGGCCATGGGTTCCACGTGGCTGCGCGATGGCAGGGGCCGGCCGGGGGGTGGGGAGAGGCAGGAATCCAGGACTGAGTCACG
This sequence comes from Anser cygnoides, assembly GCF_040182565.1. Taxonomy (NCBI): domain Eukaryota; kingdom Metazoa; phylum Chordata; class Aves; order Anseriformes; family Anatidae; genus Anser; species Anser cygnoides. The sequence continues at coordinate 862,630 of NC_089899.1, read as the reverse complement.
GCTTCCTCTGCGCGCCGTGAGTCATCCCCGGCAGGCAGCGGGAAGACGCGGGGCCGGCGAGCAGAGCCCGCCGGGGAGAGGAGCGCGCACGGCTGCGTGCGAGGGCAACCCCTGGCATGTGCGTGTGCGCGGCCCTGCTGCGCCGCCCGCGCGTGCACCCGCGCCTTGACGTCAGCGTGCGGCCGCGGGCAGGCGCTGGGGGTGCGTGCGTGGCCCCCCCCCGGGTGCAGACAGGCCCGGGAGTGCAAGCAGGAGCTGGCACATGTGTGTGTGCGCGTGCACACGTGTGCGCTCACCTGCCTGGGTCCTCAGCGTGCACGAACCCCAGGCGCAGGAGAAGCTGCGCGTGCACGATGCACGTGACCGCAGCCGTGCAAGCAGCCGTGCATGGTCCCGGTGGCACACACCCGCCGTGCCTGTGCCTTGCACGCCAGCCGGAGCCCACCTGTGGGGCTGGGGCGTGGTGCAGTGGCCGGCAGCACCCCCCCAGCACCCCATGGCCGCGGCTCCTCACTCCCGACGCCCTGGGAAGGCGGCCGGGAAGCTTTGCCCAGCTCCGGCTCACCCCGTGCTCGTGCCGCAGCCCCGAGCTTTCCGTCGCCACGCACACAGCCCCTGCACAACCGGTGCCGCCCCCCCCCCCCCCCCCCAAAAAAAAAAATCAGCACCCCGGTGGGTGCCCGTCCTCCCCACACAACCAGCCCCAGCACCCGCAGCCGGCTGCAGCGCAGACGCAGGATGCGGCCAATTCCTGCCCCCCCCCCCCCCCCCAGCTGCGGGTGCGCAGCCTGCGCCCACCCTTATATGCGGGGGGGCCGCCTGGGGGGGGGGGGGGGCACCCTTGCCGACGTGGCAGCTACCGAGGGGGGTTGAGGGGGGGGGGGGTCAGGGGAGGAGCCCCCGCACCCTGCAAACAACGGGACGCCCCCCGGCGCTGCTCCCCCCAGCGAAACGCCCCCCTCCCGGCCCCCCCGCGTGCACACGGCCCCCCACCCCCGCCGCCGCCGTGCCCCGGGGGGGCCTCGCCCCCTGCACCGAGGAGGGGCTGGAAGGGGGCCGGGACCCCCCCGAGGCTCCCCCCGCTCCCGGCCCCCCCCCCCCCCCCCCCGCTGCTGGGGACTGGGGGGGGGGGCGCTGCCCACGCCGCGGGAGCCTGGGCGGTTGCCACGGCAACGGGCCTCCCTCGCGCCGCCGGGATGAATGGGCCGGGAGCGCGCGCGGCGGCTCTGTGAATGAATGAGCGCGCGGCGCCCAGCGGCACGCCGGAAAACCCGGAGCGGAGCACGGAGCACGGAGCCCGGAGCGGAGCCCGGCTCCCCGCCTGCCCGCCCCTGAGCCCCGCCCGGCGCCCGGCTGGGAACACCCGGCCTGGAGCGAGAGGGGGCTCGGACTGGAGCTGAGCCCCCGGCCCTGCGGCAGCCGGTGGGGGTCCCCCCTGCAGGCACGCACCACGCCGGGGCTGCTCCCCCCGCACGGCCGGGGGCGAGCCCCCATTTCTGCACACCGGGTCCAGATTCAGGGCGGCCGTGCTGGCCCCCTTGCACCCCCCTCAGACCCCTTGCACCCCCCTCAGACCCCTTGCACCCCCATCAGACCCCTTACAACCACATCAGACCCCTTATACCCACACCGGCCCCATTACGCCCCCATTAGACCCCTTACACCCGCATCAGACCCCTTTACGCCCCCACCAGGCACCCCCCAAGACATGCAGGAAGGATCCAGAGCCCCCAGCCCCAAGCCCCCCCCCCCCCAGCCCGAGTGCTGGCTGCCTTGGGGTGCTCCAAAGCCAGAGCCCCCCCCTCATGCACCCCCAGCTTGTGGGGTCACGGGGTAGCCTGTCCTCCTGCCCTGCTGCAGGGTTTGGGGCTGACAAGGGCTGGGGGCAGGTGGCAGGACCCCAGCCCCGTGTGCCACCTCCACGAGCCACCCCGGGGCTCGGCACGAAGCTGGGGTCTGGGCTGGGCAGGGTGCTGCCCCCCCAGCACCACCAACGGGACCCTGCACTGCCTGGGCACCAAGGGCACAGCGGGGGGCTTCCTGGTCCTGCAGCACCCCCAGCCCCATCCCACACCGGGGAGGGCACCCAGGACCCCATCCTGGTCCTGGAGTGGGGCCAAGGCTCCCCGGTCCCCTCGCAGCTCGGGGTCAACGTGGGGCCCTGTGATCAACCGGGGGGCTGGGGGGGACCCTGCCCGGCTCTGGGCAGGCCGTGGGGGGCACTGCTTTGGGTGGGGGGGGCTCCCTGGTGAGCCCTCACCCTGCTGGGTCCCTTCCTCACTGCCTGCCCCCCCCCACGCCCGCCCCGGTTCCCAGAAGGCAGGATGGAGGAGGGTGGCACCGCCTCATCTTCCCAGCAGGGCCTGGGTCAGCCCCGGCTGTCCCCGGCCCCAGCACCCAGCACAGCCCGTTCCCAGCACAGCCGGCGCAGGAAGCGGCGTTGCGACACGCGGGCCGGTTCCCCACGCGGGGAGGGGGCATTCCGGGGCTGCCTGGGGGCTGAGTCACCCCCGGCCACCGCGGCCACGCACACGGAGACGCGCCGCGGCCACACACACAGTGCTTGTGTGTGCGGGGCCACGGCGGGCACGCGCGGGTGGGAGCGTGCACACGCAGCAACACTCAGGACACGCAGGGCACACAGGGCATGCAGGACACGCAAACACGTGGGGACACGAGCATGGCACATACGGTGACACGCAGCCGTGACCACGCAGAGACACGGCACAGCTCCTCGGGGGGCCACATGCACACACACGCGTGCACACATGGGGGGGAACAAGCCCCCAGCAGACACCACCCTGCAGCACAGCAGCCGGCTCAGGACCCTGCAGCTGTGGCCACCACGCACGGGGACCGCCTGCAGCCTGCAGGTCCCCAGCTCCTGTGCATGTTGGGGACATTTCGGGGGGGGGGCAGAGCCACCACGGCCCCCAGGGACCGGCAGCAGGGGCGTTTGCGGGGCGTGCGGCCGAGCGTCGCTTGCTCGCCGGGGCTGCGTCACCCGCGCTGACGCATCGCTACCTGTGGGTCCCGCCGCTATATATAGCCCCGCGCACGCCCCATCTGCTCTCTCAGCGCGGCGGCTGACGGCTGGGGGGGGGGGTGAAGGGGGGGGGCAGCTCAGCCCCCCCCCTCCCTCCATGACACCGGGGCCCAGAGGCTGGGTGGCCCCGCGCCAGCCCCGAAAATCGCAGCAGCGAAGGAGGCAGCCGGGGGGGGGGGGGGGAGCGCGGCGCGGTGGCACCGTGCCACCTGGCAGGGCTGCGGCTGGCAGGGCCGGCGCGGACGTCACGCGTGCTCCTCGAGGTCCTCGTAAACACGGTGACGCACCGGCGCTGCCCTCCGGCCCCGCTCCCCGCCACGCTGCCGGGGCCACGCTGCGCGTGGCGGGGGGTGACCCCCACCCACCGCCACGCCGCTGTCACCAGGGCCGTTTAAGCACCGTCCCCGTGGGTCCCGCTGGGGGCTGAGCCCGGTTCCCACTCCCAGCTCCCTCCAGGAGACACCGGGGGGGTCCCCAGGTGTTGGGACACGGGGCGCAGGCAGAGGTTTTGCTGCTGGTAGCAGCCCTTTTCCAAGAGCAAGCAGCCAAACTGGGGCTCCCAGTATGCCCAGTGCCGGCTTGCAGCACGGTGCTGTGGCCGTGGGGGTGGCAGCTGCAGCACGGGCCCCTGCCGCGGCTCCATCCTGGCTCCGGCGCGGGGCCTCCGGAGGAGGAGGAGGCGCGTGGCCATCCCCTGGGAGCGGGCTGGGCGGCGTGCCCCTGGCTGCGCGTCCCCCGTGATATCACCGCCCAGGCACGCCGGGCTGCCTCCGCCGGCCGCGGCCCAGGGCCAGGCTGCGGGGGGGGCCGGGGAGGCCCCGTGGCCGCGGGGAGACCCTCTGCACCCCAGCCCAGTGCTCGGGGATGCAGTGCAAGGGGACCAGCGTGCACACACGGCACCCATGCGTGCACAGCTGTGTGCACACGCGTGTTGTGGCGGCACAGCCACGTGCACGCCACCAGTTGCACGCCTGCACTGCAGCGTGCCCCCCCCCCCCGCCGTGCGCACACGCAGCTGCGCTGCACCCGTTGCACACGTACGTGTGCACACCGGCCGCGTGCTGTGCATGCACACGCGTGCGCGGGGGCCCCGGGACACGTGTGGGGCGGAGGGCGGCTGAGGGCGGTTTGGGCGAGCGCCGTGGGGCTGGGCTGGGAGCGGTGTGGGGCTGGGATGGGACGGAGGCCGCCGGCCGGCCGGGGGGGGGGTGGGGTGAGACATTCCTTGCGGCGCTTGTTATTTTATCTGGTTCAAAGTCAGTTCCTGGAATGTTTTTAATTCCAGGATCCCGTCTCTGTGCCGGCAGCTCCCGCCCCGGCCCCCCCCTTCGCCGCCTCCGCGCCCCACGCCGGGGCTGCCTGCCCGCAGCCCAGCCCCGCGCCGTGCCCTGCGGGACCGCAGCCGTGGGGGCCCCACGAGGGGCAGTGCCTGCAGCTGCACCGGGGCCTGCGTGGGCATGGGGGGGGGGGGGGGAGCTCTGCACCCCAAAGCCATGCCCGGGGCAAGGCGGCTCGGGCTGCACCCATGGGTGCCCTGGCGGTGGGAGGCCACCCACGGCCCCCATGCGTGGGCCGGGGCTCTCCCCCGCGAGCGCGCTGGGACCCCGCTGCCGGCAGACGCCGTGTTCCCAGCTCCTGCCAGGGACACGCCGGCGCTCGTCGCCCACCCGGCGTCTGGCACAGCCGCGCCAGCGCCGTCTCTCGCCAGCAGCCACCAGCGGGTGCCCAGCGCAGCGGCGGGTGGCACCCATGGGGCTGCGGGCCGGGGGCTCAGCCCGAAGCAGATAATCGGCCCCACACGCGTGCTTGGCAGTGGGGTGTGCACACACGGGTGTGTGTGCACGTGGGTTTGCACGCAGTGCGTCGCTTGCATGCGCACACAAGCCGTGGCAAAGCAGCTTGCAGGTTTGGGGGGGGGTGGGGGTGTGAGGAACAGCGGGTGGGTGTGCAAGGGACTCGGTTGCAAGGGGCTGGGTGTGCACAGGGCTGGTGTGCAGCAGGGCTGCGGCTGTGGGTGTGCGCCGGCCCCAGGGGTGTGACGGGAGGCCCGTGGGAGCTGCGCGGCTCTCACCGCCGTGGGTGTTGCCCGACGCACCCTCTGCTGCGGGGGCCGGGCTGGCGGGGCTGGGGGGCACCCGGTCCAACCCGCCGGCACCCGCTGGCCCTGCGTGGGTGGGGGCCTCGCTGCCCCTCCGAGGGTGCCCGGCTGGCGGCGGGGCCCCCGCTGTCCCCCCGGCCCTCTCCCGTCGGCACCGCGGCAGGCGCAGGGGCTGTCGCAGGTCAGGGTCACCCCCGTGGTGCTCTGAGCTTTAGGACTGAAGGCAAATATTTGCCCCAGGCCGGCGGCTGAGGCCTGGCGGGGTGTGTGCTGTGCGCACCGGGCCGTGGGCTGTACCCTGGGGGGCTGGGGAGGGGGCACCCCCTCTGCCTGGGCAGCTGCTGCTGTGCGTGTCCCGGGGGGGGGGCATGGCTCCCCTTCAGGGGGCTGAAATACAGTTGGGGTGCAAGGGGAGCGTGCACTGCTTGTATGCACGCTCATCTCTGCGTGTCCCTGCATGCACACCCCCCTCCCCGTGCATGTCCCCCCCCCCCCCCCAGTGCATGCACTCGCACCCTGTGTGCACCCCCTCCCCTGCAAGCACCCTGCTGTGTGCACCCCCTGTGTGTGCATGCTCACACGTGTGAGGCCGCACATGCACATGGGCGCCCGCCCGCCGGTGACACCCATCTCCCCCCCAGCAGGCACCACACCAAAGCGGCGACGCTGGTGCCGCTGCATTGCCTCATACTGGGAGGACTGGGACGAGCGCGGCCGCGCCAGCGTGGGCCTGGCCCTGCAGGGCGGGGAGCGGGGACGCGGGACGGGGCGGGGGGCGGCGAGGAAGCGTCGGGCAGGACAGGGCGCGGGGCTGCGACGAGCACCTGGACACCGGCTCCCGCCCGGCCTCACCCACCCGCCCCCCCCTCCCCAGGACCCCCCCACACCCCCCCGTTATCACCAGCATCTGCCGGCCCCGGGCGCGGTGATGTCACCCGGCGGCGGCGCGATGCGGCGCCCGTGTCCCAGCTTGCCTCCTGCACCGCTGCAGACACCTCCCGTGGGTGCCTGTGGTGCAGTGAGGCTGGCTGAGCCGGGCTGTGCCCTGCCGTGCCGTGCCGTGCCACACTGGGCTGTGGCACACTGTGCTGTGCCGTGCTGCACTGTGCCGTGCTGTGCTGTGCCGTGCCACGCTGTGCCGTGCCGTGCTGTGCCGTGCTGTGCCATGCTGTGCCATGCTGCACTGTGCCATGCCATGCTGTGCCATGCCATGCCGTGCCATGCCGTGCCGTGCCGTGCTGTGCCATGCTGCACTGTGCCGTGCAATGCTGTGCCATTCTCTACAGCGCCATGCCATGCTGTGCCATGCCATGCAGCACCATGCCATGCCGTGCCATGCTGCGCTGTGCCACACCGTGCCGTGCCGTACTGCGCTGTGCAGCACTGTGCCGCACTGTGCCTGCGCTGTGCTTCAGGGCCAGGCCTGTCCCACACCCACCCCACACCCCGTGCCCCCAGCCCAGCAGCACCCTCAGCTCCCCCAGGTCCCCCAGACCCAGTGAGCTGGGACAAGGCCACGGGGAGGGGGCCAGAAGGAGGAACCCCCCCCAACTGCTGGTCCAGAGGTGTGGGGGACCCCAGGGGCCACCAGGAATGCAGCTGCTTGCACACGCGTGGGTGCCGCTGCCGTGCACAGCTGCCTGCTGCATCCCCTGCGCACACGCGTGTGCACGCAAAGAGGCAGGCGTGAGCGTGCACACGTGCGTGTGTCCCCGCGCGTGCCCGGCCGGGCAGGGATTGCCTTAAAAGGCCTCCGCCATTTGCTCGGTGCGGCGAGCGGCTCCTCTTCCCCTTGCCAAATTTGGCGCGAGTGGTGCGGGCCGGGGGTGTCGGGGGGGGGCAGCCCAGGGCTCGCGCTACCCGAAATGACGTCAAAGCCGGGCGCTGGCAGCGGGCCGCCCGGTGCGGCACAAGCCACCGCAGGAACCGGAGCCACTTCCTCACCCGGCCTCGGCTTCCTCCGCAGCTCGGCCCCGGGGCGCCGGCTGCCCCAGGGGGGCTCTGGGGCCCAGTGAGCCCCCCCCCGACACCCTGGGTGTTCCTGCAGGGAGAAGACACCGGCCCCAGCTGGGAAATCCCATCCGCAGGGTGCTGGGGGCCCCGTGGGGCTCTGGATTGCTCCATCCCCTGGCTTCCTCCCCCAGCTCCCTGGGGTGCAGGGATGCAGCTGGATGGGGACACGGGGGGGGGGGAACAGGCTCAGGGTGCAGGGGATGCAGCCGGATGGGGACGTGGGTGCCATGGCCTGAGGGGACTCCCACCCCCTCCCCAAATATCAGCCCCACAGGTCAGCCCCCGCTTCCCTGGGGTCAGGCTTTGCCCATGCACCCAGCGGTGCCCCCACTGTGCCCCCTGGTGCTGGGGACCTTGGAGTGCCCCCACACTGGGTGCAGAGGCACGGGGGGGGGTGGGGGTGTCAGGGAGCAATGCAGCTTCACCCCGCAGCCCCCCAGGGTGGGCTCGCAGCGGGGCTGAGGACGGACGCACGACGGGGCCGCTCCTGCCCACGGTGTCCCCAGCCGCGACACCGCAGCCACCGCTGCCTGGAGCCGTGCCGGCCGCGCCGCCCTGAGACCCGCCGTCCATCCGCGGCCCCACAGGGCACCCACAGGGCACCGGGGCGCACGCGGGTGCTCAGCTCACCGGGCTGTGGGACCGCAGCAGCGCTCGCCACCCCCGGCTTCCTGCCCGCTACCCGGAACGGAGCCGCCGGCCCCGCGCCCCGGCACTTTCCACCCGGGGACACGAAGGGCCTCTCCCTGCGGGAGCCAGCAGCGGGGCCAGGGGAAGCCGTGGCAGGACCGGAGCTGACGCGCATCCCCAGGGCCTTCCCCTCCCCGTCACCTTCCCCGGGGCGGGGGAAAGCCGCGGGGAAACGAAGCTGCTGCTGGTGCAGGTGGGGAAACTGAGGCAGGGCCACGCAGGGCCCTAGGGATGGAAGCCGGGCGGCGGGGCCGAGGTTCGGTGGCTGCGGGTTTGCGGCCGCCCTGACGCAGGAGGGCGGCGAGCCGGGCTGGTGGAACCGGCCGGGCTCCTGGGGCACCGGCCCAGCACGCCGGCGGGACGGGGCCCGCGGGACGGGGCAGCGCGCGAGCGGGTTCGCCCAGTTGGGTGAGCGCTGCAGAGCCCCGGGGTCCGGCGTGCCGCCAGCGCTGGGAAGGCCAGCCCCGACACGTCCCCATGGCAAGGGGGGGTGTGTGCAGCGTGGGGACCCCACCACTACGGCCGCACCGAACCCGTTCCCCCTTCCCAGGAGGAAGGCGGGGAGCTGCTGCGTCCCCCCCCCCCAAGCTTTTGGGTTTCCCTCCCTCCTGCAGGGCACGGTTGTGTATGCGAGTGCAAAACTTGGCACGGCTGCGCACATGCGTGTGCACCACATACATGCATGACCTGGTGTAGGCGTGCACCGTGATATTGCATGGCCACGTATGCCCTGCATCAGTGTGCAAGGAGGGAGCTGCAGGGGGCTGCACGCAGGCACGGCCCCAACCACACAAAGGACACCGGGAGGACGGGGGAACCCCCCAGCCCCAACAGCAAGAGCAGGCGCGGTTGCATCCAGACTGCCCAAATTTATTTCAAAAATAAAAAATAAAATATTAAAGACCGAAAGCCTCGCTCTCCCCCCCCGCCCCCCCCCCCCAAAACACACAAAAAAGACTTTTACAGACAAAAAACACATCACATGGGTTCTCTATTTGCACAGATCTCCTGACGAAAAAATCAAAGTCGGACAAGAAAAAGGATTTCTACGGCCTATGCAAGACTATGTCAGTATTGGCTCAGTCGGGTAATTAATGTCTATAAATATTAGCCCCACGGCTTGCAGACAGCCATGACCAAGTACTGGGTTTGTTTATTCATTATTTTTTTTTTTAACTCTTTTTTTTTTTCCTCCTTTAAGTTAAAAAAAATCCAACCAACCAACAGGCGGGTGGGAAAGAGCCCAGCGACTCGGCCGTTGGTCTCCGCCACGGAGGGAAGGCGCCACTTCTTCTCCCTCCGAAAAATAAAAATAATAAAAAAAAACCACCCCAAAACGAAGCCCCCCCCTACCCTCGCTGCGGCAGCGGGGCCGGTGGCGCCCAGGCACACGCGTGTCCCCCCCCGCCGCCCGCGCGGACCGGTAAAGTGCACGCGGGGCCGGGAGGGGGGGGCCGGGGAGGGGGGGGCCCAGCCCCGCAGCCGAGCAATGCTACATATAGAAGGGAAGGAAAACAAACGGCCCCCAGGCTGGTGGGGGCCCCCAGCACCTCCGAAAGAGACTTTGTCTCCTCCTGCCCGCGCCGAGGGGGCCGGGCCGCCCCCGCTGCGCCCCTCGTCACAGCCAAAGCAGCAGCTTGGAGCCCCCGGGCAGCACCGGGAGCCGGGCTCCCCCCGGCTGGGGCAGGGGAGGAGGCTGGGGGGGGGGGGGGCAGCTCCTGCCCCGGACCCTCCCCAAAGCAGGGAGGAGGCTGCCCCAGCTGCCCACCCCCCTCAGACCACCCCCCCCCCATTGAAACGGTCTCCCCGGCGCAGCCACGTCCGCAGGAGCCGGCAAATCTAGAGGAGATCTGGCCCACGAAAACAGAAACGAGACCCCCCCCCCCCGGGGGGGGCGCCCCCCTCCCGGCAGAGTCCGCGGCCCCGGGGCGCCGGCACGGCTCTATGCTACGACGAACTCGGACTTCATGTCCGCCTTGACCTCCGGCTTCCAGACCGAGTCCTCGAAGTCCAGGTCGAGGCTGCCCTCGCTGGAGACGCTGCTGTTGCTGTTGGTGCGGCTGGACTTGCGGTTGGGCAGCCAGTGGTAGGGGGCGCGGGCGTCCCGGCGCGCCTTCCTGCGCAGCCGCTTCTGCTGCATCAGCAGCTGCAGCCGCTCCACCTTGCAGCGCGTCGCCCGGTTCTCCGTCTGCCGCAAGCGGTCGCCTGCGAGGGCGAAAGGGGGGGGCACGGCGTCACCAAGGGGCGTGCTGACCGTGCACGGCGCCCGCGGCGACCCGAAATCGGTCCTGGGGGGGGCGGGGGGGCGCAGGGCGTGGGACCCCATCCCTTTCCCTCCAGACAGGGTCCAAGGAGCCCGTGCCGCGGTGCCGGCCCCGCTGCGGCATGTGGGAGGATGAAGAGCCAGGGAGAGGGAGGAAGAAGGGAACCCGCTCGGTGACAAACGTGGCTGGGGGAGCGCCGAAGCCCCAGCCGCAACTGCAGGGGGCTCAGGATGCAGCGACTCCGCTGTGCCTCCTGCCTCAGTTTCCCCAGCACGGGGCCGTGGCTGAAGCATCAGCACCAGACCTCGTCACCCCAACAGCCCCGCATGAACACAGCGGGTAAAAGCCCCCAGCTGATGCCACCTCCAAGCAGGGCGCATCGCACCAGTCCCCAGCGCTGCCTGGCTGGGGCAACTGGGACCCGAGCTGGTCCCTGGGGCTGGGGACAGGGCCCAGGCAGCGGGGCAGCCCCGCGCACAGACCAAAACTGAGGGTTTTGGCATCGCCTGCTGGAGCACGGGTGGAAAAAACACACCAGATATGGGGGGGGGCATGGAGCAGGGACACGCAGGTGGCCCTGGCACAAGTGCCACCAGGTCGGGGACAGGGGCTGCCCCCACATCCCCTACCCACGGCACCTTGCTGGGAATTCCACCTCCCCAAAAGGTGCCCCGGGGCTGGGGGTGGCCCTGGCCGCACGGGGTGAGCCCAGCCTGGCTTATCAAGCAGCAAGGGGAGGGGGGGGGCACAGGTTCCCCCCCACCAACGCACCCCCACCAAGAGGCGCAGGTGGCCCTGGGAAGCCCCGGGGTGGCGGTGGCACAGCGGGGCCCCGGCCACGTCACCGAGGGCTGGGACCAGGCACGGAGCCACCCCCAGCTGGGGGACCTGCCCCCCCCCCCAGGACCAGGAGAGAAGGAAGAGAAAAAAGCAAGGGGAGAGCAAGGACCCCCCCCGGTTTCAGTTCTTTTCTCTACGCAAATCGGGGAGGGGGGGGGGGGGCAGGGTGCGCGCCTTTGGGCGCCTTCCGGCCTCGGGGCGCGCAGGTGTGCACCCTGTGAGCACGGGGGGGAGGCTGCGGGAACCAGCCTGCCTGTGTCCCCCCCCGGGAAACCCGCCCTCGCCCCCCTCACGGCGTGCTGTGACCAAGGGGGTGGGAGCTGTCATTGTCACCTCCCCCTCCCCCCAAAGCACCACCCACACGGCAGGGCACGGGGACAAGGACGGGGACACCGCAGCCGCCGGTGCCTGGGGGTGCGAAAAAAGCAGCACCGAGAAGGGGGGGGGGGGCAACGGGGAGGGAGGTGCCGGGGGGGGGGGTGGGGGCAGCACGACGTGCGGGGGCGCTGCCTCGGTGTCCCCCCATGGGACGTGTCCCCACAGCTGTCCCCAGGGCTGGGACGGATCTGGGGCAGCGCCGCGGTGGCAGCTGCTGGGAGAGGAGGAAGAGGAAGAAGGAAAAAACCCCAGGGGAGGAGAGGAGGCGGCGCAGAGCCCCGAGCCCGCAGGCAGGAGGCTGCTCCCTTGGGACAGGCGACAATCTTGACCCCCTGGCACCGTGTCCCCAAATCCTGAGCACCCGGGGGGCTCCGCAGGGGACCCCCCCAAGGCCAGCGGTGCAGCATGGGGCACCTGTCCGCCCCCCAAGGGGAGGGTACCCCCAGAAAACGTCCCCTAATTACCACAGCTCACCACCCAAAGCGCTGCAGGAAGTTAACCCTTTGGGGAAAAATGGGGGGGAGGAGAGTGGGGCCAGCTCCGGGCTCTGCAGGGACCCCCCCAGCCAGGAACCCGGACGGGATGGGACGGGTCTGAGCGCGGATCCCAAATCCCCGGCGCGCCCCCGTGCTCACCGCTGGGCTTGCACATCCGGATCTGGCTTTGGCACTGGACGACGGGGTGCAGGGGCGGGGAGGCCGCGGCCGCCGGCAGCGGCTCTGAGGTAGTTTTGGTGGCGAGGTCCGGGGACGAGGGGGGCGAGGAGGAGGAAGAGGAGGAGGAGGAGAACTGCGTCTGGCAGCGGAGCTGCGCCAGGGACTGGGGCATGCCCTGGTAGTGTCGCGTGGCGCTGAGGAGGTCGTTCAGGATCTGCAGGATGGTGCCGATGTCCCGCCGCGGCCGCCCGCTGCTGTCCTGGCAGTTGGGGTGCAAAGTGCCTGCGGGGGGGGGGAAGGCAGAAAGGACGTGAGGACCCCCTCCCATGGGAACCCGCAGCCCCCTGCCGCCCCCAGCGCTGCCCAGTACCTACCGGAGAAGGTCCCTGAGAAGACCCCAGGCGCGTGGTTGACGAAGCTCTCGATGACGGCCCCAGGTTTGCGGGAGCGGGCGCTCGGGGCAGGGCTGCTGCCCGCGGGGGAGCCGCTGTGCGTGCTGCAGTCCACCTGCACGCGGGGAGAGACGCGGCATCAGCCTCCGGAGGCACGCAGGACCACACATCGCCCCGACCCCATGCCCTCTGCCCCCCCAAAACAGCCAGGACCCCCCCACACCCCCCTGCCCGGCACGGAGCAGGGCCAGCAGCCACCTCCAGGGTTTGGCCAGGGGGGGATAAGCAGCACCCAGCTTTGCTCCCCTACCCCAAAGCTATGAACCCTGGCACCCCGACACCCCCCCAACACACGGTAGCAGCCTGACCCCCCCCCCCCCCCCAAAACACTACCCACGGCAGCCCCCCACCCTGACCCACCTCTGAGCAGGAGGACACCACGCTGCTGTTCACCGTCTGCGCGCTGGCCCCGTGCGACCGGAACATCCCAGCGGTGACGGGAGCGGGGTGGGGGGCGTTACAGTACACGGGGGGGGCTGGCGTGGGGCTGGGGGCCGGGCTCTGCTGGCACGCGGGCACCACGGGGATGCGGGCGAAGCCGGAGCCGGCGCCGCCGTGCAGCATCCGGCAGTGGGGGCTGGCGGCGGCCCCCGCCTCGCCGCGGCTGGCGATGACGTGCCGGTGCTGGAGCTGCCCGCTGCTCTGCTGGGCCGCCAGCTGGAGCTGCACGAACATCATATGGTCGCCCACGCGCAGGGCCAGGGTGAGCGGGGAGCGTCCCGACAAGAAGTCGTTGACCTGGGGAGGAGAGGAGAAGGAGCGCCGTCAGCACCGGCAGCAGCGCCGCGTGCGGCCAGCCCGGGCACCCCGTCCCCTCCCCGCAGCGATCCCCAGGGACACGCGGGGCCGGGCGGGAGGCGAAGGGGCGACCCCTTCCCGTGCCAGGCTGGCAGGGAGGTGAGCGCGGCCGCGTCCCCGCGCGACCCCAGCCCGGTGCCAGCTCCCTCAGCTGACAGCGCCGGGTTATTTTCCTTCATCCCCCCCCCCCCCCCCCCCCCCCCCCGTCCTCCCCCCGCCCTTTATCTCCCAGCACAAAGCCGCCGTGCCCGCCCTCCGCGGCACCGATCCCGCTGCAGCGCCGCTGCTGCCGCCAGCGCCGCCGGGCAGGGACGGGGCCGCGGCTGCCGCCCACCCCGGGAGCCGGCGGCGCAGCTGCAGCACCCCCACCCTGCCCACCCCCGGGGGGGTGGGGGGGGCCACAGGGGGGGCTGCTTCGCCACAAGGACGGGGAGGGGGTAGGTGAGGACATGCCGGGTCCTCGCTGCGCTCATTGCCACGGCTTCGGGCTAGCGGGCAGGGGATGGCAGCCCCCCACCTCTATCCCCCCCCCCTCATAAAGCCCAAGCCTGGGGGGGGGGGGTTAGGCCCGGCTGCAGGCTTGGCCCCTGCCCCCCCCAGAGGCCCCCGCCGCAGGCAGGTGATGGAGCAGCTGCAGCACGGAGCTGAGACAAGAGCAGGGCCTGACCCTGCCCAGATCACAGCGCTGGAGGAGGGGAGGAGTGGGGGACAATCCCCACCATCTGCTGCCCCCCCCCCCCCCTTCAACTCAGCCCCCCAGGAGGCATAAATCACCCGAGACTGGAGCCACGGAGAAACAGGGGCACCCCTCCAGCACTGCTCAGCACTCCCCCAGCACCCCAGGGGGGATGAAAGGGCTGTGCCCCCCCCCCCCCCCCCCCCAATGCCCCCCTCTCTCCCTGTGCTTTCGTGAGCATTGCTGGGGGGGGAGGGGGGGGTCACACCTCTCACCCCCGCCACGCGGCGGGCTGAAGGGCGCAGGCTCACACCCAGGCCGGCCGTGGGCAGGACACGGGGTCACAGCTCACGGGGATGACGCCGCCACCGCCCCCCGGCTTCCCCGGCCCATCACGTGCGGCGCCGTGCCCGGCTCCCGGCAGACGTCACCCACCCACACCCCCCCCGGCAGCATCACCCACGGCACGGGGGGACCCCAGGAGCCGTGCTCCGACCCCCCCCGCCCCCACCCCCCGACCCCCAGCCGAGGGCCGGCGCCTCAGGCAGAGCGCAGCCCCCAGCACCCTGCGCCGGCCCCGTCCCGGCTCCCCCGCGCCCCGCTGGCGCGGAGGCCGCTTCTGAGAAGCCGTGGGAAAAGCAGCTTTAAAAATACCAGCAGCAAAGCCCCGAGCATGTCAGGCGGAGGCTGCAGAGGAAGAGGTGGGCGTGAAGGAGACACTGCAGCTCTGGACACGGAGGTTACGGGGCGAGGGGGCGGGAGAGGACGGCGCTCGTGCACGGGGACAGGCTCAGGCACACGTGTGCGTGCACGGCGCCTGGCCCTGGGAAAGGGGCCCCATGCAGACCCCCCCCCCCCCCCGATTCCCTCCTACGGGGGGTTCAGGATGGAGCACGCAGGACCGGCAGCTCCAACCCCCCGAATGCGGCGTGCTGCCCCCATCCATCGGCCACCGCTGCCTCTGCTCGGCCACCGAAGCCTCCCCAGCCCCATGGTGGCCCCCGGGGAACGGGGTCTGCTCACAGCCCTCCTGTGAGCAAGGGGCACGCAGAGCCCCCCCCGTTCTGATCCCCAGCATCACCACTGCCCTCATTCTGTCCCGTCCCCCCCCCCCCCACACCCCCCCCCCGAGCACGGCGAGGGCTCGCTCAGCCCATGGGGAGCCCCGCGCGCCTCCTGGGGGCCCCCTGACGTCAGCGGGCGCCCGAGGCGGCCTCGCGGCTCCATCTGACTCACACCTGCCTCGGCGCCCTGCCTGACCCCTCGCCGGCGCTGGGAGAAACCAGAGAGCCCCAAACCCACGCCGAGCCCAGCGCCGGGTGCTTCCCGCAGCACCCACAATAACCCCTTCCTCCCCGGGCGGCGGCGGCGGGGGTCCCACCACCCCACAATCCCCCCCCCCCCCCCCAGAACAGGGCGGCTGGGAGCAGCAGGAGCGCAGCAGGAGCGCAGCTCTGGGGCTCCCAGCACCCGCCCCCACGCCGCTGCCACCCCCCCGGCAAAACCAGGCCGCTCCAATGCAAACACGTCCCACCCAGCCGCCTGCTCGGCCGCCCACGGCCGGCCGGGGAGGACCCTGTCCCTCCCAACCCGCTCCGCCACAGGGGCTGGGAGCGGGGACAGCCCTGCCGGGAGGGGGGCTGGGGGCAGCCGGTCCCCAAACGCCACTGCCCGGGGGTCCCCCGGGACCCCGCCACGTCCCCGCAGGGGACCCGGCTGCGTTGCGCCGGGCTCTGGGCCCGCAGGGATGGGGCAAGTGTCTCCCGACTGCTTCTGAGAAATGCCGATGACTCAGAGAACGCCGCATTCCCGCCTCGCTCCAACGCCTGGCCCCGCATAACCCCGGCCCCCAGCCCCAAACCACCCCCCCACGGGGGCACGCAGGGGCACCGGGAGCTGCCCCCCACCCGGAGGGGCCGTGCTGTCCCCTGTCACCACCTCTCCCAGGCAGGGATGCCCAGCACCCCCCCCAGAAATGCAGGCAGGCTGCGCTGCCGTGCTCCCTGGCAGCTCCATAAGGGAAAGGCCAGCCCAGACCAAGAAAAAGCTGGGGGGAGGGAGCAGGAAATAAGCCCCCCCAGCCCCTGCAGGCTTTCAGGCGAGCTCTCCAGCCGGGCGCAGCTGCAGCCGACAGCTGGGACCCCGCCGCCTGCTCCTGCGCTCGCCCCGCCGCTGCTTGGGGTTTTTTCCATGCCAAGCAGGGCAGAGGGCCAGAGCCCCTCGGCCACCGTTGAGAAATCGCATTCCTCCGGCCACAGCCCCCGGCAGGGCAGGATGCATCCCCACCCCCCCCACGGTCCCCAGCACGGCCACACTGGGACAGGGACAGGGCTGCGGGGACGAGAGGCGCCTGCCCGCACCGGGGCTGCGGGCGCAGCTCCCTGGAAAGCGGGGGCAGCCGCCCCCCCCCCCCCCCCCCCCCCCCACGTCCTTCCAGGAAGGCCCCGCAGCGCCCGGCGTCACCTCCTGCCCGGCCACCACTTCCCGATGGCACCTGGGCAGGGGGTGACAGCGCCCGGCCCCCCGCCACCCCCAGAGGAAGTCGGCGCAGCGCTCCCTGCGCTGCCGGAGGATGCGTGACGCAGGCAGCGCCGAGCAAAGCATGAATGAGAGGAGTGGTTTCCTGCCCCCCCCCCCTCCCTCCCCCCCCCTCCGCCCCCCAGGTGCTGGCGGTTCCTCCTGCGCAGCCCCGGCTTCCTGAATCACCGACCCTGGAGGAACCTGCAGCAGGCAGGGAGGCGCAGAGCTGCTTCCCCCCGCCCGACGGGAGCCGTGCTGGGTGGTACGAGGCCGGGAGCAGAGCTGCCCCCCCCCCCCCCCAAGGGGCACCCCCTGAGCCCCCCCTGCTCCAGGCTCCTCCCTGGCCCCCAGCACACAGCACCTCCCCGGGGTGCTGCGCAGCCCTGCCATAGACCACCGCACCCCGATGCTGGCACCCACAGCGGGCCCCCCACCCAAAAAGCAGCTCCAAGGGGGGGGGCGTGGGGGGAAGGAGCCAACCCCTGCTGCAGGACCCCGTGTCCAAGCTCATTCACCCCACGCAGGGTTAAAAGCAGCCGCCGAAAGTCAAGGTCACCCCGGGCAGCCAAGGGCACCATGGGTCACCAAAGGTCCCCCCGGCAGGGGTGTCCCCACGGGGGCAGGGGGGGGGAGGTACAGCCATGCCCCAGCCGAGCCCCCTGTGCTCAGCCCCCTCCTCCAGATCCAGCGAGGCAGGCATTAAAAAAAAAAAAAAAAGCCTTTTAAAAACAAGCTGCGGCGCTGGCCGGAAGGGAAGGAAGGAGCTGAGCAGCAATAATAAAGGGGCTGAAAACAAAGGAGCGGGGCCTGCGCGGCTGGGGGTAAATTCCACCTTCGCGGAGGCAGGCGGCTGCGCGCGCACCCGCGGCGGCTCCCCCGGCCCTGGGAACGCTTCCTCCCCCGGGACCCCCCCCCCCCCCGCCGCCTCCCGCGCTCGAGGCCGCCCCAGCCAAGAAACTTCGCAGCTCTCCCAAACGCGGCCTCCGCCAGCGCCGCCCCCGCGCCCCCTCCTCAGCGCCCCGGCACAAGGCCGCCACCGCGCCGGGGCTCCGCACCGCAACGCCAGGCTGCGAGCATTTTTTTTTTCCCCCCTCCTTCCCCCTTTCTCTCCCCCCCCCCCCCACGCAAGGACGGGTCCAAGGGGATGGGGAAAGCGCTCCGGGAGGGGAAGCCGAGCTCCGCAGCCCGCGGTGGGGGGGGGGGGCTCAGCCCCGCGCCCCCCGGCCGGGCTGGCCGCCGACCTGCTGCGTGACCTTGGGTGAGTCACGGCACCTCCCAGCCTCTGCCCTCCCGGCCCTGCGGTGTTTGGGCTGCGAGCGGCAGCGTGGGACCTCCCCGCCCGGGTGCTGGGCACGATGACGGAGCCAGCCCCGGGCACCACCCTCAGCGCCCCCACCCCTGCCGGGGGTGCAGCCGGAGCGAGGCGCCCGCCCGGGGAGGGGACGAGGAGCGAGGCCGCGGCCGGCCCTCCCCCCCCCAGCGCCCCGCAGAGCCCTTTGTCTCCCGCAGCCGGCAGCCAGCCTCTCACCTGAGTTTCAGTCAAGCTTTCCAGGGCTTGCATCACCGACTGCTCTGGCCTGGACGCCTGGGACTAGGGGGGGAGGAAAGGGAAAAAAAAAAAGAGAGGGGGTTATTA
The DNA here is from genome assembly GCF_040182565.1 of Anser cygnoides. NCBI lineage: Eukaryota > Metazoa > Chordata > Aves > Anseriformes > Anatidae > Anser > Anser cygnoides. The sequence continues at coordinate 844,563 of NC_089899.1, read as the reverse complement.
ACATTACAAACGCAGAGAAGGAGGGGGCGGCTGTGCGGCAGGAGGGAGGGCTGACATGTCACTTCCACTATTTCTACACCAGCCCTGAGAAAGCCCTGAAACATTAAACCCGGCGCCCAGCCCAGCCTCCCCCAGGGCTGGGGCAGCAGAGCCGGGGGCTGCCAGCACCTCCTCGCCCGGGGCTTTAATAATACACGGGCACGAGTGGGAGCGAGGGGGGGGGGACAGCGCGAGGCCGCTTACCATCAGGCCGGCCTCCACGGTGGGCACCAGCGTCAGCTTGCTTCCTTCCACGACCCCCAGGTCCTGCAGCTTCCCGGAGCTGAGGCGGCTGCGGGGGGAGAGCGGCCGGGTGGGTGCCACAGGCGAGGGCAGCGCAGCCCCGCGGGCGGCAGATGGGGGGGGGGGGGGGGGCACAGCGGCCCCAATCCCTGCTGATTCCGGGGGCTGAGCCCCCTCCGGCACCCCCACCCCGAGCGCTCCCAGCACCCATCTGCCTCCCCCATGCACCCCGGCTGCAGCCGGCCCCCCCCCCCCCCCATGCACGCAGGGTGCTGGGACCCCCCCTTCCCTGCAGGGTGCAGGCGGTGGCTGGCCGGGGGGGGGCTCAGCAGACAGGAGCACGTCGGGCTCCCCCCCCCACCCCCTTCAAGTTGCTCGGGGCCGGCTGCGGGCAGGGGCAGGGGGGGCGCAGAGCCCCCGAGCCGTCGGCTCCGCTCCGGAGGCGGCCGCGGGGGGAGCGCTGCTGCCCCCCCCCCAACCTTTGTCAGACAAAGGACTCCCCCTCCCCTCGCCCCCCAGCAACCGCCCCCGGGCTGGGGGGGGCCGGGGCCGCGCCGCCGCCGAAGTTGAGCCCAGAACAAAGGGCAGGGCCCGGCCCCGGCCCCCGAGGGGGCACGGCCGGGAGCCTCCCCCCGCCCCGCTCCCCCCCCCCCCCAGGGCCCCCTCGGCGCGGGGCCGAGCCGGGGGCGAGGGGACGCCCCCGCGGCCGGGGGATGGGGCCGGGCCGGGCCGTGCCGAGCCGAGCCGAGCCCTACCTCTCTTTGTGCAGCAGAGCCAGCCGCTCCTTCGGCACCTTGAGGCGCTGGGACAGGCGCCGCTTCAGCCCCTCCACCGTCTCCTCGGCGGGCACGGCGAGCTCATAGCGGGTGCCGGTGGTGGTGTTGATGCACAGGTTCATGGGGGGCTCGCCGGGGAGCCCCTCGCAGGCGGCAGCCCCGCGGCTGCAGCTCCTGGCGCCGGGCTGCGGGTCCATCCGCCGACCTGCGGGGGCAGCGGTGCTCGGTGCCGGCGGCGGACAAAGGAGGGCCGGGGCCGCTCCGCCGAGACCCGCGGGGGCTCCGGTTCCGCTCCGGGTGCTCGGGGCCCGACCGGAGCCTCGCGGGCGGGGAACCGGCGGAGGAGAGGGGGAGGGGGGGCGCGGGGACCCTCCCGGGAGCGAAATAATCAAAAATTAAATAATAAAAAAAAAAATATAAAAAAAATAAAAGCGGATCCCCGGGGCCTGCTCGGTGCCTCCGCAGCTGCCCGCCCGCTCGGGCCGGGGCCGGGGCCGGGCCCGGGGCTCGGAGGCGCTGGGGCTGTGCCCGCGGCCGGACCCGAACCGGCAGCGCCGCCGCCGCCGCCGCGCGGAGCCGTGGAAGCGGCGGGCGGGGGGCGGGGGCGGCGCAAAGTAGCAGCGGCCCCGGGGCGGGGCCTCGCCCTCATTCACTCCGGCTCCGCCGGCGGCCGCGGCCAATGGGAGCTCGCCCAGCGCCCGGCCGCCCGCGGTGGCGGCCAATGGCGGCCGAGCTCCGGCTCCCCACGTGGCCCGGCGGGAGGGCGGCCCCGGCCGGATTCCTCCCGCCCACGCGGCCGCGCGGCCCCGCCCCCCGCCGCCCCCCGCGCGCCCTCGCGCCTCGCGGCCATTCATAAGCCCGGGGCCGCACAACAAAGGGCCCGGCGCGGCCCCGCCACCGGGCCGGGATGGGGGGGGGGGGGGGGGGGACAACGGCCCCGCCGGGGCCGGCTCCGGGAGAAGGACCCGGGGGCGGAGGGGTTGGAGCGGGACGCGGCGGAGCGGCGGCCGCCAGCGTGCGGGGGGAACCGGGGGGGGGTCCGGCACCGGGGGAGGGGCCGGGCGGGACCCGGAGCCCCCGGGGACACCGGGGCGGAAAGGGCGGGGGGGGCCGCGCACAGTCACCCGCGCCCGGTCACGCCCGCCCGGTCACACGCACCCGCCCGGTCACCCTCCCGGTGACGCCGTTAGGGCCGAGGGGATCTGCCCCGGTGGGGCTGGGCCCCCCCCGGCACGGTCCCGCTGCGGCCCCCCCCGCAACGAGCCCTGGCCCCGCAATGCCCCGGTCCCGGCAGCGCGGGGGGAGCCGGCCCGGGGGGCGAGGGGGGGGGGCTATGAGTCAGCAAAGCGCGGGCGCCCTCTGCCGGCCCCGCCGCGCCTCCAACGCCCCGGGGGGGCCCGCAGCGGGGGGGGCCCGGCCGGGACACCGGGAGCCCGGCCGCGCTGTGTCCCGGGGCCGCTGCCCGCCCTCCCGCCCCGAGCGACCCCGGCCCGGCAGCTCCGCGTCCCCCGAGGGGCCGGGGCTGGGGGCGAGGGGCCGCTCCCCGGCCGGGGGGGGCAGATCGGGACGCCCCCTCCCCGGGCAGCCCGAGCTCGGGTCACCGGCCGCTGTGCCCGGGCGCCGGAGGCAAACCGCGAGATGGCGAGGGCACCGACGGCGGGGCTGTGGGGGGGGGTCCCGGACACCCGGAGCGGGGGGGGCTCCGCCGCGTCCCCCCACCCAGAACGGCCGCTCCCGGGCAAGCGCCCCCCCCCCAGCCCCCGGCACGGAGCCGCTCAACGGAAACCGACCGAGCCCCAGCTCCCCCCCCCAGCCCCCAAACCCAGCCCGGCCCCGACGGCCGGGGCCCCCCCGACGGCTCGGCCCGCCCCACCCCACTCACCGTGCCCGGAGCGCGGCCCCGCGGTTCCCCGGCGCGGCTGGAGCTCGGCTGCCTCCGGCGGGGGGGGGGGGGGAGGGTAAGAAAGAAGCGTCCCGGGGAGGGCCGGTGGCGGAGGGCTCGGGCCCCGCTGCGCTTCCCCCTGCGAGCGCTGGAGCCGGCCCGAGCGCAGCCCTGACGCGGAGCTGCCGGGGAGGTGCCCCAAGTTTTATCCCGCACCGCCCGGGGTGGAGCCTGCGGGGGGGGGCAGGGACCGGCCTGGCCCCGGCACCGGCCCCGGCCTCGGCGCGGCCGCACCTGCTCCCGGGGAGGGTCCCGGCGGCGCCCCCCCCGCCGCTGCCGGGAGCTGCCCTCGGGGGCCCGGCGGCGCCCCCCCCCGGCTCCCGCCCCCGGGGGTCCCGGCCCCTGCTGGGGGCCCGGCTCTACCCCCCGGGGGGGGGCCCGCTGCTGCCCCCGGTGCTCCCGGGCCGGGTGCTCGGCGCTGCCCCCGGTGCCGCTGCAGCCCCGCCTGCGGGGGGGGCCCCGCCTCCCGCGGGCGCTGGGGAGGGGACGGCCCCGGGACCGGCCGGGGTGCGGAGCGACCCCCGGGGGGAGGTCCTGGGGGGGGATCCGGGGGGTGCTCGGGGCCGCCGGGGCCGGGGCTCGGCCCGCAGCGCCCTGGGGAGCGGAGCTGGGGGGTGATGCCGCCCCCCCGGGCTGCAGCACGAAGCCGGAATCCCCCGGGACCGGGGGTCGGGGCAGGCAGCCCCCCCGGTGGGACGGGGCCCGGGACGCTGCGTGACCCCGGGTGGCTGCGGCGGGCCGCTGGCTCGCAGACAATGCCCTGGCACCCGCGGGGAGACACAAAGCTGGGAGGGCTGGCGGCCGCCCCGCAGCACCCAGGGGGCTCCGCAGCCCCGGCCCCCCAGGCAGCAGCGGGGGGAGCCCCGGGGGGAGCCCCCAGATGCTGCGGCCGTTCAGCTCCCGCACGCTCCCATCCCGCGAGCCCCCAGAGCCGTGGTGGGCCGGGAGCGAGGCCCCTCGGTGCGCGCGGGGCCGAGCGGGGCCGCGAGGGAAGGCGGCTGGGAGCCTTTGTGGCGCAGCCCTGCGGCCCCCCGGCCGCCAGCCCCGGCCCCCGCGGGCTCTCGGGGGGGAGATGAGCTCAGGCGGCTCCAGCTCCGGCTCCCTCCATTGTTGTCCCTGGGAGAGGGGCCGAGGCAGGGCCTCGCCATTGTTCTCCCCGGGAGCGGCGGCGCCCCGGGCCCACGCTGCCGCCCCTCCTGGGGTCACGGCGCAGCTTGCTGCGTGGGCAAGGCCCCCGGGGGGCACGGGGAGAGGGGGCCCCCTGCCACGGCTGGGCCTCGTGCTCCACGAGGGGCCGCGGTGGGGACAAGGCTTCGCCCCGGAGCCACCTCCTTGGGAGTGGGGCCTCGCCGCCAGCCCCTGCCCCATGGGGGCTGCAGGGGGGACACAGGGACGTCGTGGCCATGGGGCGGCTGCTGCAGCGCTTGCTGAGAGCGTGGCCCGTGGGGTCCGTCGGGGAATCGCCCCTGTGCCCCCAGGGCAGGGCTTCACCCGCCAGCTCCCCGCTGCCGCCCTCCGGCACGGCTCCGGCTCCTGCCCCGGGGTTCACTGCCCGCCCGGCAGCCCGGTGACTCGGAGCCGGTGCTGCAGGGAGCACGTGGCACGGCTTCGAGTATGGGCGCAGCTATCCTGAGCCTCCAGAGACAAAAGCTGGGAGATCCCAGGATTCCCAGCAGCCCAGATTTTGTGTGTTTAGTTTATTGTGTTGCCCTGGGAATAAATCGTTAAAGATTACCGTCAGACTCGGGTATAATTGCTGTGCGGCATCAGAGGCTCCTGTCGTCTCCAGAGGGAGCGTTCCCCAAACCCCGCACGGCTGAGCAGCTTGGGGAGAGACGATCTGACGAGCAAATACCTACACAAATCCCGCTGCAGGCCACACGCAGCTCCTGCAATCCGCTTACCTAACCTGGGCCCCGCGGATTAGTCCCCGCAGCGGCTCGCGGCCACGGAGCAGGCGGCTCACACCACGCGGGGCAGCGCGGCCACCAGGGCTGGGGGACCCGGGGTCCCGTGGGGACACTTCCAGCGGGGACCTGGCTGCCGTGCACGGCCCTGCTGGATGGGCCAACGCAGGGCAGGGCGCGGTGACGACTCCTCCACATCCCTCGGTGCTGCTGGGCCTCCCCTGGTTTTAGCTGGGAGCCCTGAACCTTTTGGGGCTGGTTCTTGGAAGTCCTGTCCCTCGAAGGAAGGGAATTCCCAGGCCTCCTTCTTTGGGGAAATCCCCCACCAGCCCCGGGCAGTAGCTTTCCTCTCTCTTTTATTTTTCCTCTCTCTCTCTCTCTCTTTTTTTTTTTTTCTTTTGGACTGAATTCCTGTCTGATTTTGTAGCTTTGGCAAACGGGGAATTTATCGCAAGTCTCTGCATTCCCCTCGCAGGCGCGGGGTCATGGGATTAGGGCAGAGCTGCAGCCTCGCTGAGGCAGAGAAAGGGGAGGAAAGGGGGAAGGAGGGAAGCAGGGAGCTCCTCGCTCCTCGCTCCTGCGGCTGCAGAACAAAGCAGGACTCGAGGTGGGACGGGGACCCTTTTCCTCCACGCCTTCGGGGAGCCCCCAGCGCGGAGCAGGGCCCTTCCCGCGGGGCCGGTGCAGGGTGCGTGGTGCTGAGCTCCCGGCAGCGAGTGGGAGCGTTCCCACGGGCGCAGGGCCAGCGGCAGGGCTCGCGCGGACACACCCCGGCAGGAGGGTGCAGCCGAACCGCTTCACCCCTGCCCGCCCGGTCCCGCCGGGGGGGCGGCGTGGGGCTGCCAGCTGGGGGTCCCGCTTCCCCCTCCCGGCCCCCCGAGCCCCTCGGGGCCGAGCGGCTCAGCCTTAGTCACGGCGCTGAGCGTGACTCAGGGTACCCCGTGTGCTCAGGTGAGCCACCGCCGTGAGTAAGGAGCTGCAATCCCCACCCTCCCGGCGCTGATCCGGGAAGGAGCCCCCCCCCCCCCCCCCGGACGGAGCCCCCCACCCATTGGGGCTGGGGGCTGCCCCAGGGCGGGCGGCTCGGGGCGGGTGGCGGGGTGTCCTTGGGCAGGACAACGGTGCTGTGTCGGTGACGCTGGTGGGGCTGTAAACACCCAGGCGTGTCCTTAGAAACACACAATCGGCTCCGTGTGCTTCCCGGCTCTCGGGGACGTGTCCTGGTGGCCCTTGGCAGCGCGTCCACGCATCGCCGCCTGGGGACACCTTGGCAGCCGGTCCCGGTGGCCCAGCCTGGCCTCACGGCCGGGCCCCATCTCTGGGGCGCCCCACAGCCCTGTGGGGCCCCGGTGCCCGGTGAGCTGAGGCCGGGCGAGCCCCGAGGTGAAGTCACCAAAAGGGGGTGACTCGGGCAGCACCCGCTGCGGGGTGCAGGGGCCCGGAGCCGCCCGCCCTGGGGCAGCGGTGACCCCCAGCGCGGCGGGGGGCTGCTCGCCTGCTGCTGGACCCCGGCTGCCGAGCTCGTGAGCCACAGCCACGCGGCCTGGCCCCGGCCCCGGGAAGGATGGCGAATCCCTCTGGATATAGCAGCACGCCGAGCCCAGGTGCGGGGCCATACTTGGCCGTGCCGCGGCCCCGCTGCCGGCGCTGAGGGCAGGACTATTCTGGGCGCCCTGAGCTCACGGCCCCCTCCGGGACGCCGCGCTCCCCGTCCCCGCTGACGCAGGGCGAGCAGCTCCCTGCCAGCCCTGGCGCGCTGCCGGTCCCGTGGCCGGCACCACCCCCTTGGCCCGGGCTGGGATTTGATTCCTTCCCCTCGCCGGCCGCAGCACGCGGGCTTGGCCCGGGTGCAGCCTGGCTCCGCTCGGGGCCAGGCACGGGCGGCCAGCTGGCCCCAGCGCCAGCACCGCAGGGCCGGGACATGTCCCCGCCTCGCCCCCCCGCCCGCAGCCAGCCCAGCGCTGCGTGGGGCGGGCAGGGGGAAAGCCTGAAGCCCCCCGAAATGCGGGCACGGGGTGGGAAGGGGCTCCTGGGTGAGGGACCCCTGCCCGGTACAGCTGAGAGCGCCGTGGAGCCCCAGCACCCCCTGGTCCCTGGAAAGCCCCTCGCCAGCCTCCGCAGCGCCCAGGCTGGATGCGGCCCCGTCTGTGCTCGGCACCGCGCGGTGGTTTCTCAGACACCGCGACATTTGTTGGTCTGCTTTAAATCACCGGCTCCGGGAGTCAGATGACAACTCAGCCTGTTGTTGTTGTTATTATTATTATTATTATCATTATTATTATTACAAATGCTTGAGCAAGGTGCCAGCCCAGGGGAGGGGAAGGACCTGGGATTTCGGCAGCCTCCTCGGCTGCGCGCTGAACCTGGCTCCTCGGCTGACCCCGGGCTCCTAAATCAGAGGGAAATGCAACCCCCCCCCGCCCAGCCCTCAGCTCCAGCTCGGGCGTTTTGTGGTCCAGCCCGGGCAAGAGAGAAGCTGAGCAAGCTCCGGCCACGAGCCAGCACCGCCCGCGCTGCACCGCGCCTCCGCCGCCGTCCCGGGGCTGCTCCCCAACACCCCTCGCCCAGGGGCTCCCCCAAATCCCCCCAGCCTGCCCCTGCCCTTGCCTCGCCCCGGCTGAGCCCAGGGTGACGGGCACAGGGGTGCCCTGGGGGCATCGAGCGGGGTCGCCTCGGGCAGGGCTTCCGTAAGGCACCACCGCCGGCCCTGCCGCCCCATCCTGCTCCTGCCCCACAGCCCGCCCCCCCCCCGGGGACTACCCATCCCATAATGCCCCGTGCCACCCCACAGTGGGTGGGGTCAGTGGGTTCCCACAGTGCATTGTGGGGGGTGTAGTCCGCTGCCCCACTTTGGGGCGCAGCACTGGGGCGCAGCATCCCCTGCGCCCATCCCTCAGCCCCACACCTCCTGCCCCGTGGCCGGGGGGGGGGCTCAGTGTGGCTGCCTGGGGGGTGTCCGGCCGGAGGGGGGGCACCGCCAGGCAGTGAGCGCACCCCCAGGGCTCGACCCATGGGTGTCTGCCCCATCTCGCCTGCACGGAGGGTGGGGACAGGGCCGGCACCCGGCTGGGGTCCTGCAGAGCCCAAGCCTGTGCCAAGGGCCGGGGGCGATGCCGGTGCAGGGCCCTGAGGGGGGGTGTGGGGCAGCCCTGGAGGGGGGCGTGGGTTGGCGCGTCCCACGGGTGCCCCGACGCGCTGACACACGGGCGCACACTCAGCGCGGCGGCATCCCCACCCCTCGCGCCTGCCCACTGCTCCACTTGGAGCCGCATCAAGAATGCGGGGACCTCACCCGCACGGGGGGCACGGTGCCAGCCCCGGGGCCGCAGGCGCCCCGTCCTCCCTGCTGCTGCCTCGGGGGAGGGGGGCAGGACCGCTCCCAAAGGGATGGGGGCCCTGCGGGGTGTCCAGCCACCCCTTGCACCACGGGCTCTGGCACAGTGTGGGGTGCAGGACGGCGCAGACACGAGCACCCGCGCAGGCTCCCCAGCACCATCCCTGCCCTCTGCCAGGGCCGGCACCCACCAGAACGGCAAGACCGGGAGGAGGAAAACAAGCCCCGAGGGCGGGTGGTGCCACAGGAAACCCCAGCCCAGCGGGGCTGAGGACGGGAGGAGGCGCTTCCTCCTGGCCTCGTCGCTTCACGCGCGTGTGCACCCGCTCTGCAGCGCCTCGCGGCGCGCTGCACTTGTGCATGCACACGCACGTGCTCGCTGCATGCACAGACACTGGCACGCCCTCCTGGATGTGTGCTCCTGTCCATGCACGCTTGCCCAGGTCCCCTGCACGCTCAACCCGCTGCTGCACCCCCCCGGCCTGGCCGGACGCTGGCTCACACCGCTCACACACATCCCGTCATGGGCACACGCACCCCCTCGCTTCCCGGCTGGGCCGCGCTCTCCCCCCGGCCGCGGTTCCTGTTTATGGTGATGGAGCCGCCTGCACGGCCCCCCCTGCACCAGGGGGGCTGGCCGGGTTGGGGGGCACCGCCGTGTCCCGCTGCATGGCCCCGGTGCTGCCCCTGCGCCCTGTGCCGGGTCCGGGGTCCCGGTGCCACTTGGGGCGGTGGAGCTCGTTCCTGGCCGGTGGCCACGTGGGGTTGCGCGCTCCCCCCACGGATGTGGGGCCACGGCTTTATTCTGGGAAGAGCGGCAGGAAATCCTGGTGGGAATGAGAGCTGGACCCCGTGTGTCACCGGCGCTGTCACCACAAAGGAGCTGCTGGGCACGGTGCGCCGGGAGGTCCCCGCAGCCGGGAGCTCCCCGAGCATCACCCGTCCCGGCCCCGTCCTTCCGCGGGACCTGCCCCGTCTGCCCGCAACGGGACCGCGCTGTGCCCATTTCCCAGCTCGGGGGAATCGAGGCCGAGGGGGAAGTGACGTGTACAGGGTCGGGGTGAGTCAGTGGGAGCTAAGAATAGATGGAGGAATCCAGCCCTGGGCCGGACCCACTGCGCCGCATTCCCCAGCACGGAGCCGCGCTGCAGGGAGACGGGCTCAGCTCATCTGTGCTACCTGTGGGGAAACTGAGGCAGCGGTGGGGGAAGTGACTCACTCCACACCGTGGCCTGCTAAACACCCTGCTCTGATTAGATAATGGGCGGAAGGATCAGAGAGAGCCGAACAACCCCTAATTAAACCTTTGTCTCCCCATAGCGCCTTCAGCTCCCAACGGAGACCTTGGCCACGCTGCCCGGCGCGGGGGCAGCCCTGCCCCGAAACGCCGCTCACACCCGCCGCGCGCGCTGCAGCGCGTGGGCAGGAGCACGCCCCAACACCCCACGAGCCCGCGAAGGCAGAGGCTGTCCCGGCCATAAACGGGGCTGGACCTGAGTCCCCCTGCCCACAGAACCCGGAGCCAGGCGCTTCTCCCCCTCCTTGGCGCACGTGGATGCCGAGAGCACCCATGGGACACCGAGAGCCCCCTCGGGTGTGCACGGATCGTGGGAATCCGGCATCCACAGCCCCCGGCCGGGCTGGGGGGGGCGGTGGGCAGGGAACGAGCTCCCCGATCGCTTGGGCAGCGGTGGCGAAAGAGGCACACGGGGCGGAGGAGCTCGAGCTGCTCGCAGTGAGCACTGGGCAGAAGGTGCCGTGCCACGGCTCTCCCTGCTCGCCTGCTGCCTTTTGCTCTTTTCTTTCCCCTCTGCCCTGTGCACGGTGCAACGAGTGCCCAGAACTCGGCCCCGTGGGGTATTTACTGCAGCGAGATTCAAACCAAGGCCGAGATAGGCCTCCAGATAAGGCCAACATCTCGGGGAGGCCGGCGGCTCCCGGGCAGCCCTCCCGCTCCTGGGGCCGGGGTCAGGCAGGCAGAAGGTCTCTGCAGGCGGCTGAGTTCGGGTCGGACCGGCTGCACCGGCCCTGCTGCCACCCGGGCTGGAAAAGCCCCCCCGGGGAAGGGGAGGCCGGTCCTGGTCCCGCTCCCCCCCCAAGCACAGCCCTGGAGGTCGCCCGTGGGTGCTCCCCACACGGGTGCTGCTGGCAGGGCCAGCCTGTGGGGCCCCAGTGACGTGGGGCGCTCTGCAGGATTAGGTTTTGAGGGGAAATGCGATACGGCAGCGATAGGTTAGGCTGCAGGAGATTAGATCATCTGTGGTTTTGGGAGCACCAGCAGAGCGGGGTTCTGCTCTAACCTCTGCGGCGCCCGCCCCGCAGAGCCCATCGTCGCCGATCGGCCAAAAGCGCAGCGGCGTCGATCCCGCTCCCCCCGGCCCCGGGAGAGGCTCGGGAGCCCGCGTGCACGCGGGGCATGCTCAGGAAAACAAGAACCAAATAAAAGCAAAAGAGAAACTTGAGAGCAGCGCAGGGGACCTCTGTGGAGCGGAGGCCAAGCACTGTGTCTCGCCTTTGGCTGCTCCTGACAGCCTTCAGAGCAAAAAGCCTCAGCTTAGGGCTGTAACTGAGGTGAATTGCCAAGGGAAGGTGCTGCTGCTGCAGCCCCCAGCCTGGCTCCCCTCCTCTTCCTCCAGCCACAGCCCTTGGCCGGTGCCGAGATGCGCACAGAAAGTTTCGAGCCCCCCTCGGAGCCCCAGGAACCAGGAACCAGGCTGCGGCGTGGGGCACAGCATCGCTGGGTGGCAAACGGAGCCTGGGCACCGCGGCTCACCGGGGTCACGGCCCCTCTCCCCGCACCACGGAGCTGCCCCAGTCCCCACGGCCCCCGGGCGCAGGGTGCTCGTGCTCCTCGAGCTCCGTGCCGGGACCCTGCGCCCCTGGGGTGCCCGCAACAGCTCGGGATGCTGCGGGTGTTGCAGCCGGCCGGGGCTCGCCACCGGGTCGGGGCCCATCTGCCTCGGCAGGATGTGGGGCCGGACGGGGGACACAATGCGGGGAAGCGGCGAGGGGCGAGCAGGGACAGGGACATCCCCCGGCAGCGCACGGCCTCGCTCCCGGCACACCCGAAAACCTCAGCAGAGCCCGGCCGGGGGGGTGAGCGCGGTGCCAGCGGCGGCCGTGCCGCGGCGGGCGCAGCGTGGCCGGAGGCATCCCCGTGCCCCGCATCCCTGCGCCGGGTGCTCCTGCACCTGCCTGGCCCGGGGGGGGACCGGCCTGCAGCAGCCTGTCCGCGGGGAGCCGGGACGCGAAGGAGCTGGTCGGGGCGGCAGCGGGGTCCGCTCAGCCCACACAGGTGTGGCCGCGCCGGCGGCAGGCGGCGAAGCTCCGCGCCCGGCTGGCCCCGTCTTGCTGGGTGGCAGCAGCCTCCCTCCCTCCCCGCGCTCTCCTCCCTGGGGCAGGCACACCCTGTCATTACGCCCCACAGCAGCTGCCGGCGCTGCCCGGGAAGGGAGGGGGCGGCGGGGCCAGGGCAGAGCCGGCCCGGTGGGGACAGGGATGGGGACGGGAGGATGGGGAGCCCTCGCCCCAGAGGGGCATGGAACGGGCACGGCCTCACCTGCCCGGGCAGGAGGGCGGTGGGGACCCGCGTCCCCTCCCCGCCGGGGCGCCCCGTGGCCTCGCGGCCCCGCGGTGGCCTTGGCACGAGGGGGGAAGCAGCCGGGGTCACGCCGAGCAGCTGCCGGGGACGTGCCCGCGGGGCTGCGGGCGCACAATGCCCCCATTGAGGTCCCGCGGGGGGGGGGCGCCCAAGGTGGCGGTGGCAGAAGGGACTCCAGTGTCACGCCAGGCCTCAATCCCGGCTATTTATACCCGGCCGGGGGGCGGCCGCTCCTGCACACAGGCGGCCTTTGAGGCAGCGGGGATGAAAGCGCGGCGCGGGGGCATTCCTGAGGGCAGCCTCCCCGGCTCCCCCCGGCTTCCCTTCCCCACCCCGGGCCCCAGCCGGCGCCAGCCCCGCCAGGAAGAGCCCCACCGGCACAGGCAGCTGCGGCCGCTTCCTCCCCGCGGCCCGGCGAGGAGCGGGGGGCTCGGGGCCGGAGGTGAGGGCGGCCCCGTGGTGGAGCAGGCAGTGGGGAGGCCGCGGGGACACCGGCTCCGTGCTCGCCCCGCTCGGCAGTGCTGGGTGCCGGGACCTCGGTGGTGCTGGGTGCCGGGACCTCGGCGGTGCTGGGTGCCGGGACCTCGGTGGTGCTGGGTGCCGGGACCTCGGCGGTGCTCGGGTGCCGGCACCTCAGCGGGCTGCAGCCTGGAGCTCCTCGGGAGCCTCCCAGCTTTACTGAGGGCGAAGTCCCGGCACATCAAAGGCTGGCAGGGGCAGCAGGAGGCAGGGCAGGAGCCTTTGGTCCCCACCGGTGCCCAGCTCCGCCACCCGGCCCTTGTGGCCCACACCGGGGTCCTGGCTGGGCACACCTGGGTCCGGCCGTACCCCCCCCCGTGGCACAGCACCCGGCCCGTCACTGCGGCAACCGCCACCAGCTCCGGGTGTATTTTCTTAACCGGGGCCGCCGTGGGAACCTGGCCGGGCGCCACCTCATTCCGCTCGGGCTTTCTGGGCCGCCTTTGTAGCCGGCGTCGAGCCCAGCTGGCAGCCGCTTCCTCCCGGCCTCCCCCTGCCCCGCGTGGGTCGCGGCCCCGGGCAGGGGGTGGCAGAGCCGGGGGGGGCTTTGCCAGGACCCCCACCACGGGGGCGCGTGCCCCAGCCGAGCCGGTGGCCCCCGTGCACCCCGCAGCGTTGGGCTGGCTCCGGTGAAGCCAAGCGCCAGCGGCCGCCAAAGCTGCCCCGAGCGAGGGCTGCGCCCGTGGCCCCCGGGGTCCCCGAGCCCTGCCAAGGCACCTGGGAGCCCCGGGGGGGACGCGCCGCCCCCGCTGCCCCGCTCCCGGCCCCGTAGCTCCCTGGGGCGAAGCTCCCCGTGCCTGGCGGGGGCACCCACAGCACCCCGAGGTGCTCTGGGGGAAGAGCGAGACTCCTGCGCCCCGTCCCGGCTTTCCCCACCAGTGCCTCGGTTTCCCCCGGGGAGCACCCGCCCCGGGGCCAAGGGTTTGCTGCGCTCGCCGGCGCGGCGCTGCGAGGCTGCTGGACCGCGAGCCGCGGGGCAGGCACCGGGACAAGCAGCGTCCTGCCGGCTGCAGCGCCCGCCCTCCGCAGCACCCGCCGGCGCCCGCGCCCACATTTCGGGGTGAAGCCGGCGGGGAGATGGGCGGGGGCTCCCCATGGCTCCACTGCCATCTGCCGGCACAGCGCCCCGGGATGGGGCTGGGGGGCTGCTTTCGGCCCCTCGCGGCGGGGATTTTTTTCCCCCCTACGCTCCCACCGCCGGGACAGGGCAGCGCGCGTGGGAGGCGTGCGGAAGAGGAGCATTTTCCAGTGCTGGAAACCGAGAGGAAAAAGGCTGCAGGACGGAACGGCTGCGGCAGCGCGGGTTAATCATTACAGCAGCGCTCCCCCCGGAGAAGGAAGTGCGAGGATACGGCCTTCGAGCCACCCAAGGGCGACGTGGCCCAAGGACGCAGCTGGGCTCGCGCTGGCAGAGCCTCTGCTGACCTTCCCACGCCGGGGCGCCCATGGCCACGACCTTGGAGGGGGGGCCACAAAGCCCTGGCAGGGGCAGGTGGGTGCTGCTGGCCCCGAGGGGGGGCCCAGCTCCGTGCTCAGCACCCCTTCCCCCGGCAGGATCAGGGGCGCCGGGCAGCCCCCGCACCCCGATGTTGCAACGCGGGGCACGAGGCTGCGAGAGGCCGGGCAGGATCCGAAGCACCGCGGGTTTGGGCAGGGAAAGGGGCGGCTCTGCCGGATGAGTCAGTGCCGCCGGGAGCCAGGGGAATCCTGGGGCTGCGGCGGGCTTTGGGTTTGGTTTTTTTTTTTTTTTTTTCTTTTTTTCCTGCGGAGAGCTCAAACCTTTCCCCTGCATTTTGGGATCCGGGCGGGACCGTGGAAACACCGCGCGGCCAAGCGCTGGGAGGGGACGGCAGCGCCGGGAGATGCGGCCGGCAGCGCCCAGCCCCTCTCGGAAACCGTCCCCCACGAGAAGAGCCGCCGGCAGCGATGGTGATGCTTCACTTTCCGAGCCTCCCCGGCCCCGCTCCCCACCCTCCATCTGGCAGCAGAAGATGCAAGTCACGGGTGAAAGCGCCGGGTGGAAAGGGAGGACGCGGGCGCCGCGGCCCCGCTCACGCCGTTTTCCAGCCCTGCCGCCCGCCGCGCCCCGGGGCAGCCGAGGCAGCCGGAGCCTGGGCCCCGTGACGCCGCTGCCGCTGCCCCCACACGTCCCAGCCCGCGGCCCCGCAGCCGCACAGCTCCTGCCCGGAGCAGGGGCAAAGTGCGGGGACAGGGAAGCGCCTCGGTACCCGCTGCGGGGTCTCTGACACCTCCCGGACCCCAAAACGCAGCGGGGACGGGGCTCTCACCCCGCCTGCGAGGAGGACGGGGGCTGCACCCCCCCCCCCCCCCCGGGTGCGTTGCGGCACCCTGGGGATCGCCGAGCACCTCGGTACCGCAGCTCCCCGAGGCAGGACGGTTTGGGGAGGAGAAAGGGGACAGTCACCTGCTGGCTCACACCAGGGGCGCACGCACGTCCCCCCCGTCCCCTGCGGCACCGGGTGACAGCGGTGCCCTGCACCAGGAGGGGCCTCGCCTCCCACCGAGCAGCCGGAGCGATTTCTTGGCCCCCAGCGGGCCGTGACCGCTCGCGGCGTGGGCAGAGGGAGCGCGGCGAGCCGGGGGAGGAGGAGAGGCTGCTCCGCGCCCAGCCAGACCCGCGGCAGGGCTGGGGAGGACGAGGCAGGGGAAGAGGCCGGGAGCTGAGGCCTCGGGGGGGGGGGCAGAGCAGGATGGGTGCAAGCCCCCTGCCCACAGCCTGGGGGCAACGAGCAGCCCCCGAGGCACAGAGGGGACGCAGCCATCCCCAGGGGCTCTCGGCCACGGGGCAGGACGGAGGAGCCCCCCGCCGCTCGCCCCCAAAATCAGACTACAAGTCCCAGCAGGCGCCACGCTGGGGAGGGCCCCGGCAGGGCCGGATCCGTGTTTGACCCCCCCCCGGCACCCCCCTGTCTCCGCTGGAGCTGGCAGGAGGCAGTGGGAAGAGCTGGTGAGAGGACGCTGACGGAGACGCTTTTTTTCCCATCCTAAAAATAGCAGCTGGCCGTTTCCCCAGCTTCCCGGCCTCGCCAACGCTCTTCCATTAGATGAGAGAAAAAAAAAATAAAATAAAAAAAAAAAAATCAGCCACCTTCCGTCGGAAAGAGAGCGGCTGCGTGTGTCGAGGGAGGCTCACGCACGCCGCAAATAGAAACCGGGGACAGGGGAGAGCGAGAGGGAGCGGAAGAGGGAGCAGGGCCGCCCGTCCCCAGTTATTCCCGAGACGTTTTAATTAGCACTCGTCCTGAGTTTGAGGCTTCGCTTATGCACGGCGCAACGTATGACCTTTAAAAAAAAAAAAAAAAGAAGGGCAAAGAGAGGGAAAGAGAAGAAAAAGGCACTGGAGCAGCTCAGGAACTGGGAAGCCGGCTGATCTTCAAATAGGCTCAGCGTCAGGCACTCAGAGGCTTTTAATAAGCTCCAGAGTGAGAAATTTAACACCACAGGCCTATTTTTGATCACTTGTGGAGGGGGGTGGGGGGGGGGGGGAGAAAGACAAGAGAGAGCGAGAGGAGGGGGAGGAGGTGGCGGGGAGAGGAGGAGGCAGCCGAGATTACATCCTGGGTGGCAGCGCCGAAAATAGCCGAGCCCCCCCCCCGGGGCCGCGGGAGGGCAGGCGGGGGGCGAGGTGCCGCCGGCGAGCGGTGCGAGGGGAAAGGGGATGGAGCCAGGAGGGGCGGTCACGCTGCACGCTCGCCTTTCCCCCCCCCCATGCCAGGAGGGTTTGTGCAGCAGCGGGAACCTGAAATCCCCCCTTGGGAGGCGCGGGGAGGACGGCACCGAGCGCGGAGCCCCGCTGGCTGGTGCCGGCGGCGATGCGCGTCCTCGGGCCCCTCGCTCCAACCTGCTCCTTCCCGGCAGCGCCGCGTTTCGCGGGGCACGCGGGGACGGGTGAGCTCGCTGCGGACAGGGGAGCAGCTCCGGGTTCCTCCCGGCACTGAGGACGCCAGGGCTGTGCTGGGAAGCCCCAAAGCAGCCGGCAGCTCCAGCAGAGCGTTGCCAGCACCCCCCCGCCCCGCCGCACAGGCTGAGGGAAGGCTCCCACCAAGCAGAGCATCTGCTTCCCTCTCGCACCGAGCCTGCCTCGGAGGGGCGGAGGGAGACTTCCCCCTGCTCCGCACGCCACCCGCGCGTGCAAACAGCCCGCAGCAGCGGGGAAACGGGGCAGAGCTGGGCAGCTGCTGTCCAGCTGCAGGAAGGACCGCGAAGGAACAGCAGGGCTGACGCGATTCCTGCGGCAGCGGAGCCGGGAGGCTGAGCGAAAACAGGGCGGGGGAGGCACAACAGGAAGCCTTTGGCAGAGACCTGCGCTGCCCTGCAGATGCCTCCTCCCGCGCTGCCCTAATCCTGCTGTCCAGGTGGATTACTGGCAGTGGAGGTGGCTGACAGCACAGGGAGGGAGCTATAAAATCTGCCTGATAAGCCCGGGGTGAAAATCTCCCACGGGAAGGCGCAGCAGAACCCCGAGCGGTGCTGGAGGTGCACCTCAGCACAGCGCCCGCACCCCGACTGACCCTGCCCCACGCTCCCAGCCGCCGGCGCAGCTCGAGCTGCAGTTTGACGCCTCAGAAGAAGGTGACGTGCCACAAGAGAGGATTGCATTTCCTTTTAATTGATCAGAGCGGTTTCTCCGCCTCCATTTGTCCCGCACCATCTGTACAAACGGGGAAGCCAGAACAAGTAGGACAGCCTGGGGTTTTTCTGCAGCGACAGTGGGATTCCTGCAACACACAGAGGCGGAGCTGGTTTTAACGCGGGGTGGGCTCGGCGGAGCAGGATCCCGACCCGAGGCCTCGCTCGCGTTGCTAAATGGCTGCAAGGAAACTCTCAGAGCTGACCCCAAGGGCCAAAGAGCAGAGGGAGCAGAGATCGGGGAGACACGGGGGAGCTGCTGCCCTGCTGTACCTGCTCCGGAGAGAGGCCGTCTGAGGCTCCGTGACTCACCTGCCAGGCACAGCGCGCACGCTGCCGCGCAGAAAGCCTTCCAGCTGCCAGCACGTGGGAAGAAAAGAGATGAGGCAGAGTCTTAGCAGGGTACAGAGAAAATGGGCCACGAGGTAAGCAGCCTTGCCTCGCCTCCCCCGAGACAGAAGCTGTTTGTTTGCAGTGGAAGGGAGTGTACGCGGAGCAGAGGCCGCACCACTCCCTCCGGGGCCCCAGGCACGCAGGCTGCTCGCGCGGCCAGCCCCGGGCTGCCTGTCCCAGCGGGGACCTGGAGGCAGCGGCGAGGCCCCGCTCGTGACCGCAGGCTGCCGCCCGCTCCAGCGCCGCGGCACAGCACCGGGCCCTGCTGCCATCTAGCGGCCCCGGGACGGCTCCGAGCAGGGCCCCGCCGCCTCCCCTGGCGCTGACGGAGGGGCCGAGAGGGGCAGCCCTCGTGTCGCCGCTCCCGAAATGTGTCACCGCTCCCGAAACGTGTCGCCGCTCCCGAAACGTGTCACCGCTCCCAAAACGCCAGGCACAAGCCCTCAGGGCCCCCCACGCAGCCTGGCGACAGCGAGGGGAAGCTCCCCGTGGGCAGCAGGGAGCAAGGACTGAGAGCGGGTCTGGAAGTCTCAGCGAGGACGTAGGTGACGCTTACCAGATTACTCCAGGGCTTTTACAAGGGCTTCGTTGGCTTCTACTTTAATCTGAGCTTCTGCTTTAGCAGCTTCATCGGACGCGGCAGCCACCTCTGAAATGGCCTTCTCCAGGTTTGATTTTGCAGTCTGAACACGAGAGCACAAGGAATGTGTCACCCAGAGACCACCGCAGGGCGGGTGGCTGTCTCACAGCCCTCAAATCATCACCCCCCCCAACACGCTGCAGTCGTCAGCCCCACGCACGGGGCCCCACGCGGGCTGCAGGAGCCTGTTTACGTGCCGGGCTGGCAGCAGGCACCTTATCACCAGGCCCTGCTGTGGAAAAGCTGTTCCCGAGATGAAGAGGGGTGGGGAGCGGCCAGATCAGCATCTGTCCGAGGGCAGGGATGTGGCCTGGGGAAGGGTTCGCGACTGCACGGCTTCCTCCCCCCGCAGCCTGCCGGGGAGGAGCAGCCTTTGATCCCGATCAGTGGGCGCCGACGGGGAAGCTGGGGGTGAAGGCGCAGCCCCGGGTCCTGGTGCGCGCCTCGCAGCCACAGGAAGCTCCCGAGACGAGCGCCCCGCAGGAGAGAAGCGGGGAGCAAAACCTCCTGGCTGCGGGGACGCGGTACTCACGGCCAGGTCCAGCATGTCCATCGTCACCGCCTCCTCCGCCAGCACCTGCACCGTGGAGTCCGCGTTGACCGTGACGGAGCCGCTGCTCACTGCGAAGGCACAGCGGCGTCAGGCAGGGCTGCCGGGGGGGTCAGCGCGCAGGGCAGCTCTGGCGAGGCGACCATGGGGAGCCCCAAGCTCCCTTTGCCAAACCAAAACCTCAAAGCCCTCCTGTGACGTTCCCCAAGCCCCAAGGCAGCGTCAGCCTCGGGTTAGCTAGGAGAGAGGTAAAGCAGAGGAAGCTCTGCAAGGGAAAGGCTGGACGTGGTGCCTGGGGACATGGTTTGGCACGGGATGTCGCAGCAGGGCGACGCTTAGACCAGATGATCCTGAAGGTCTTCTCCAAGCTTTTTTATGGTTCTACGATCCAGTGACCTCTGAGCAGAAGAAAACCCGAACCCCAAACAACCGCCTTGCGCCGAGCCCCCTCTTCTGCAGCGGACCTTGGCCCCCAGCTGGCCGTGCCTCCGCCAGCCGCTGGGCAGGGACCCCCGGAGCCAAATGGGGCCCTCCCGGCCCCGCAGAGCCCGGCGACAGCTCCCCCATCCCCGTCCCCGTCCCTCACCGAAGTACTTGGTGGCCGTCCCGTCCTCGCCGTACACCGTCACCACGCCGGGCTTGAGGACCTGCAGCGTGGGGACGTGGGCCGCCAGGATGCCGAAGGAGCCGGTGAGGGTGGGCACGTCCACCTGCTTCACGGCGGCGCCGTTGTAGAAAACCTGCGGGGAGAGAGCGGCCGGGATGGACGGGACGGGACGGGACGGGACGGGACGGGACCGGGCGGACACTGCGAGGTCACCGCGGCCCCGGGACCCGCCGCCCGCCGCCCTCCGCCTCCTACCTGCGTGGGGGAGGCGAAGGTGAAGGCCATGGCGGCCGGCCCGGCCGCGGGCTCCGCGTAGGAGCGGGCCCGGGGCGGCGGCAGCGCGGCGAGGCGCAGGAGGCGGCGGGCGCACAACATGGCGGCGGCGGCGGCGGCGGCGGGCACGGGCCGGGCCCGGCAAGGGCGAGCGGAGGGGGGGTGGCGCGGGGCACGCCGGGAGTTGTAGTCCTCCCCGCCGCCTCCCGGCCCGCCCCGCGCCGCGCGACTACACGGCCCGTGGGGCGCCGGGCGGGTGACGTCACGGGGCGGGCCGCTGGGGCGCATGGGAGATGTAGTTCTCCCGCGCGGTCCGCCCCCCCCCCCCCCACCCCCGGTGTTTATTTCTGGTGTTTATTGTAGGGTCGGAGTCGGTTTGGTGATGGGGGGGGCGGTTGGGTGTATGCACCGGTCTGGGCTGTAGTGGTGGGGGTGCGAGGGGCTGTGGTGTTTGGGGGGTGGGCAGGGGGCTGGGGGGGGGGGCTAGGGAGCTATGGGGGGGTAGGGGGCTATGGGGCGGGCAGGGGCTATGGGGCGGGCAGGGCGCTATGGGGCAAGGGGCTATAGGGCAGGGGACTATAGAGCTATAAGGCAGGCGGCTATAGGGCTGGGGGCTGTAGGGCAGGGGGCTACAGGGCAGGCAGGACTGGGAGCGGGCAGGGGGACGGGGGCAGGTGGGGCTGCGGGCGGGGGGCTGCGGGCGCTGCGGGGCAGGGGCTGCGGGGCGGGCAGGGCCGGGGGCGGGCAGCGTGCCGGTGCGGGCAGGGCCGGGGCAGCCCCGTCCCCACGTGACGGCCGCGCCGCGCGGGGGCGGCCCCGGTTCATTCATAAATCCGGGGCCGCACCGAGCGCGGCGGCGGCGATGGAGCCCCGGCCCCGGCTCTAGGTGAGTGTCCGGCCCCGCCGCTATCGCCACAGACGGAGCCGGCGCGACAGGGGGGGGGGGAGCCCGGCCCAGCCAAGCCCACCGCCCGCTGCGCTCGGGGCTCCCGGGGGCTCCGTCCCGCTGTCACCGGCGCTGCCCGCAGCCCCCCCCCCCCCCCCGCTGCCCGCAGCCCCCTCCCCAGGCCGGGTGCAGCCCCCCGGGGGGGTCCCGGGGGTGCCGCAGCCTCGGGGGGGGGGGGGCAGCGGGGCAGGATCCGTCCCGCCCCCGCCCGGTGCCCCGCGGGGGGGGGGCTCAGCCCTGCTCGGTGCCCCCGGGGGCCGGCGTGGGGACAGCCCGGGGGGGCCCGGCCGCGGCCCCCCCCCGCCGCTGTCCAGACAATGGCCGGCCTGTTCCCGCCGGGTCGCCATGGAGACCGAATTCCTCCATGATGGGGGAACAGCGGGGGCATTCTTCGCGCCCCCCCCCCACGGGGCAGGGGGCGCCCAGCCGGGTCCCACCCGGGGGGGGCCGCCCCACGCGGGACCGCGGCCCCCCCCGCCCTCCACGGGCCCGGCCGGGGTCGTGGGGGGAGCCCCCGGGGGTCGCGGGGGGGGGAGGGCTGGGGGATGCCCGGGGCCGGTGCGGGCTCGGGGCTCTCCCCGCCCCCCGGTGCCCCGGTAACCCCTCCCCACGCTGCCCCCCCCCCCCCCCCGGCTCCATTCACATTTTTCCGTGCCCCGATTTTGGGCGGTTTTGCCGCGCCCCCCCCCGCCCGGAGCACGCGGCTCCCCACGGCGACAGCATCCCCCGGGACCCACGGACACGGCCCCGCGGACACGGCCCCGCGGACCCTGGGGGGGGGCCGGGGGGGCCCAGCCCGGTTCCCGAAGGCCGCCGCTTTCCGTCCGTCCGTCTGCCGGTCCGTCTGTCCGCCCGGCCCCGCTGCCCGGGAGGGGGGGGGGGGGGCTCGGCCCTTCCCGGCCCCTTCCCCTCCCCGGTGGGGCCCCGGTGCCCCCCCCCCCGGTGGCGGAGCCGCTGCGGGGCTGACTCAGACCCCCCCCCCCCCCCCCAGCGCCGCCCCCCCGCCCACCCCCGCTCGTTGCGCGGGGGGCAGCGGCTGCAGGGGGGGGGGGGGGGAGGCAGAGCCCGGGCAGGATCGGTCCCCTCCCGGTGTCCCCCCCAACCCCACCGCGGGGCCCGGCGGCCTCCCTCGGTGCCGGCCTCCATCCTCGCCCCGGCCTCCATCCGTGCTGACCACACCCTGCTCCATCCCTTCATCCCCGGCCCTCCCCTCCGGTCCCTCCCGGCAGCTCCGCACCGCGGTGCCGGGCAGGGCCCGGGGCCCGGCAGGAGCCCCCCCCCCCCCCGCCCCCCATCGTTCCGGTGCCCCCCATCCCAGCGGGGCCCCCCCCTTTTGTCTCGCAGCGGCCCAGGAGGCGCCCGGGCTGGCTCGGACCATGAGCGATGAGCCGACCCCCTGGGACAACGCGACCGAGAGCGCCACGGTGAGCGGCACGGGCTGGGGGGGCTGGGGGGGCTGGGGGGGGGCTTGTGGGGTCTGCGTGGGGCTGGGGGGCCGGGGACGGGGACGGGGGTGGGAGCCGAGCCCAGGATGCGGCCGTAGGGACTGGGGTGGGATACGAGCCCGGGGTGCGGGGACAGGGAGAGTCAGGACGCGGCCACGGGGACAGGGACGGGGTCGGTGCGCGGGATGGGGGTGGCAGCGTCCTCCCGTCCCGCCGCTGTCACCCGCTCCCGGAGGTCGGCGGCGCCTCCCCGTGCCCCCTTCAGCCCCCGCAGACACCGAGCTCCGGGCTCGCAGCGCTGGGAGGGGGGTGCCCGAAAAGCAGGGGCCGGGGTCCTGTCCCCGTTCCCGCTGGGCGCGGGGGCCGCTGGCGGCTCTGCCCCCCCCCGGCTGCGGTTGCCTTGGTGAAGGCAGGTCCCCGCAGCCGGCAGCAGGCCCGGGGGCGGCGGGGGAGCGCGAGCATCTCGGGGGAGCAGCGCTCAGCACCAGCCTCGGGAGGGGCCCCCCCAGCCCAAAGCACGTGTTCGTGTCCCCCCCCCCCAAAGCCCCCGGTGTCTCTCCCCGCGCAGGCGGTGCCCGGCGAGGTGTCCCCGCAGGATGGCTACGTGCTGCTCCTCGCCCTGCTCTCCATCTTCATCGGGGGCACCCTGGTCCTGCTCTCCGGCATCCTGATCATCTGCCGCCGCTGCTGCGAGGCCGACCGCCGGCACTCCAGGTCCGTGGGGACGGGTGGTGCCGCTGCCCCCGGGGCTCTGCGGCACCGCCAAGGGCCCCGCGCGAGGCCCCAGCGCCGTTCGCGGTGCCGGTACGGCTCCCCGCGGCGTGAGGCACCTCGCAGCATCCTCTCCCCCCCCGCAGGGCCAGCGATGACCCCGAGAAAACCAACACCAGCTACCTGGACGACTCGCAGCCGGCCCAGGGTGAGCGCTGCGCTGGGGCTGGGGGCGCTGCTGCCGCCCATCGCCCACCCGTGGCACCGGCTGCTCCTGGGGGGGGGGGGGCACAGCGGGTCCTGCTCACAGCGCAGCGCCCCGGTGCTGGGGCAGGGCTGGCAGCGCACCCCCTGCACCCCCCAGCCGCTGTCCCAGCAGGGCAGCGAGTTTGCCCAGCCTCAGCTGGGAAGCCAGCATGCCCCACAGAGGGGGGGGGGGGCTGGTGGCTCTGACTCCCCCCCCCCCCGCTCCTCTCCGCAGACATCACCATCAAAGTGGAGGACCCCGACTGCCTCTCGTCCTCCAGCTACCGGGATGTGGAGACCGAGCGGTTCCTGTCCTCCAGCTCCTCCACCGCCCGCCGCGTCTCCTTCAACGAGGCCGCGCTCTTCGACCAGGGCAAGAAGACCCAGGAGAAGGGGAGGAGGTGAAGGGCCGGGCCTGCAGGGGGGGGGGGGGGGGCAGGCAGGGGGCTGGGGCCGCCCCCTGACCCGGCGTGCCCGCAGGTACACGCTGACGGAGGGGGACTTCCACCACCTGAAGAATGCCCGCCTGACCCACCTGCACCTCCCGCCGCCCGCCCTCAAGATCGTCACCATCCACGAGTGCGAGTCCAGCGAGAACAGCCTGGCCATGACCCCCCGCCTGCCCCCCCCCAAGCCCGGCCTCGCCATCTTCCAGGTGAGCCCCCTGGGGACCGGGGCGGGGGGGGGGCGGCACAGGGACCGGGCATCGCGCTGGGATGCGGCTGGGGGGAGTGGAAGGGGTGCAGGGGTGGGTGCTGTGGGGTGCAGCGGACCCCGACCCCGGTGCAAAGCCCCCTGAGCGAGCTGTGCCCCCCCAGCCCCCCGCGGGGGCCCTGCCGCAGCCGGCGCTGCCCAGCCACGCCGTGTGCCCCAGCTCGGCGCTGCCCGGGGACACCTACAACTCCACCGTGGACACCAGCTTCGCCGAGGCCAGCCCCTCCGCCTCCTCCGACTCCGGGGAGGGACCCTCGGTGAGTGCGGGGTGGGGGCCGGGGGCTGGGGCGGGCAGGGGCAGGGGCTCAGCGGGCTCAGCACCGTTCTGCTCCCCCCAGTCTGACAGCATGGGGATGGCCCCATGCCTGGAGGCGCTGCTGGGCCCCCCTGCTCTGTGCTTTTAGGATTGGTGGGGGGGCATCCAGCTAGAAATAGGCTCTGCCCCCCCTGCCCTGTCTCCATCCCCTGCCCCAGGGGCCATTTGTGCATCGCGCAGCCGAGCTGCAGGAGGAGGACAAAGGAGCGGGGCCGGGGGGGGCTGGGGGGGGCCGTGCCTGGCTGCACCCAGAGCCGGCACTCACAGCCCCCCCCCCCCCCAATGCCCCCAGTTTGCCGCAGCACCCAGGAGTGGGAAGGGGGCTGGCGGGGGCAGTGCCAGCCCCGGGGACGCCCCCCCAGCCCCCCCCCAGGGCACCGTCCTGCAGTTCTTCACCCGCCTGCGCCGCCACGCCAGCCTGGACGGGGCCAGCCCCTACTTCAAGATCAAGAAGTGGAAGCTGGAGAGCACCCAGCGGGCGTCCAGCCTGGACACGAGAGGTGGGAGCTGGGGGGCGGCGGGGGAACCCCCCCGCAGGGATGCGACCGTGCCCCCACCCCTGCCCTGCGCCCCCCCAGGGTCCCCCAAGCGGCGCCAGTTCCAGCGGCAGCGGGCGGCGAGCGAGAGCATGGACCAGGAGGACCGGGACCCTCACCAGACCGACATCATCCAGTACATCGCCCGCACCGACGACGTCGCCTTCCACCCCGCGGGCGGCCCCTTCCTGCCCTCCCCCGCCAGCCCCCCACCCTCTCTCGGCAGGTATTTTTCAGTAGATAGAGGGGACGGGGCGGGTGCATGGGGGTCCCCTGCCTTCAGGGGGGGGGGCGGCGGGGCCTGGAGTGATGGGAGCTGGGGCGAGGGGCACGGGGTGCGGGCAGGGGGCCTGGGGACCACACGGCATCGAGGTGCTGCCACCAAGCCCGCGGGTGCTGAGCTGGTGCCTCCCCTGCGTGCGGGGCTGTCCCTGTCCCCGTCCCCGTCCCTGCCGTGACGCCCGGTGGTGCCCGCAGGCTAGAGCCGGGCGAGGGGGGCGCGAGCGAGGCCGGTGCCCCGGAGCAGCCCAGCGCCTACCACGACATCTGGAGCCTGCGCGCCTCGCTGGAGCTGTACGCCTCCTCCGAGCGGAGCAACGACCAGGACTCGGTGCGCAGTGACGGCGGGGACAGCGTCTCCTCCGCCGGCGGCGTGGCCCCCTGCCCCTCCTCCTCCCTGGACGAGGCCGAAGGCCCCGAGGAGAAGCTCTGGGGTCGGCCCAAGCAGGAGGAGTCGGAGCCCGGCACGCGCAAGCTGCTGCAGATGGACAGCGGCTACGCCTCCATCGAGGCGCCCAGCCGGGGGGGCGAGGAGGGGCACCCCAAGGACCAGACGGCCTCGGAGAAGCGCATTTGCTTCACCAGCGCGGGGCGGAAAGGCACCATCTTCGAGAGCTTCGAGGGCCGGGAGCCGGAGGAGGAGGAGGAGGAAGAAGAGGAGGAGGAGGAGGAGGAAGACGAGGGGAGCGCAGCCCGGGGCGCGGTGGGCGGGGGTCCCCTCCGTCCCCACAGCCCCCTGGCCTGGTCCCCGTACGGGCAGATGTTGGCGGGGCGGGAGGCGCCGCCCCGGCGGGACTACAGCATCGATGAGAAGACGGACGCGCTCTTCAACGCCTTCGTGCGCCACGACCCGCAGTTCGACGAGTCGCCGCTGCGGGGGAAGCACCGCTCGCGCGCCCACCTGCGCAAGCAGTGGCAGCACGCCAAGCAGTACAGCGACCCCGGCGTGCGCTACCCCGCGCTGGAGCGGCACCGCACGCCCCTGCGCCGCGGGGACAGCGCCAACTACCCCCTGGACGCCCGCTTCCACAGCCCCCTGCCCCGCATCGTCAGCGCCGGCGACGAGGAGGCGGCGGAGGCGGCCGAGGGGGGCCCCAGCGCCTCGCCGCTGCCCGACCCCGAGATCCAGGTGATCGTGGAGGAGCCCGGCGAGGCGGCCCCCGAGCCCAAGGCCAGCCCCGAGCCCGGCGGGGACGACTGCCCCGGCCCCGGGCAGTGCCTGGGGCTGGGCCCCGGCTCGGAGCTGATGGACAAAATCACCGGCGGCCTCGAGGAGCGGCTCTACGGCCACCTGAGGAAGGCGGCCGAGAGCACGGAGTGCGCGGTGGCCGTGGCGGCCAGCGACGCCCCCCCCGACCACAGCCCCGTCTAAGCCCGGCACCGAGGGGGCAGAGACCCCGGCAAGGGGCGCGGGGGGAGCAGCCGGTGCGCGGCACGCGGGGCGCCACGGGACGGGCGGCCCCGGCGCGGGGAAGGCCAGGCGGGCGCGTGGGGGCCCCTGGCCGTGCCCACCCCGCCGCGGGGGGCCGGCAGCGCGGGGTGGCCGAGCCCCGGTGCTCGCGGGAGCGAGGAGCCGCCGGGCCCTGGGTGCCGGCAGGGCGCAGAGGTGGAGCAGGGCGCGTGCCAGGAGGCTGGCGCCGAGGGACTTTGCTAATAAACCCCCGAACCGAGCTGAGGCCTACTCCTTACCTCGCAGCAGGGCTGTGTAGCAGCTACGCTCTCCCCTCTCGCTGTTTTTTGGGTTTGTTTTTGTTTTTTTTTTTTAACAAGCAATAAGGCCGCTCCGTCAGCTGGGGACTGTTCTCGCACGGGAGCCGTCATTTGGGGAGCAGGGATCGTGCCCGCGAGCAGCCCCGGCACCGCGAGGAGCCTGGGGCCTGAACTGGAAGCGGGGCCTGGGGCTGCTGTGCCGGAGCAGGAGGATGCTGGGGGGGGGGGCCTGTGCATCCCCTGGGGGGGCCCGGGCAAGCTGTGGCCCCCAGAGCAGCAGCATCCTGGGGGTGGGGGAGGCTGGAGCCCCCTGGGGCCACCCTTTGCCTGTCCCCGGTGCTGTCCCTTCCCAGCACACGGTGACGAGACGGGGTGGGGGCCAGCCTGGCACGTGCCATGGGTGACCCCCCCCCGCCCCCCCCCGGGGCTCAGCGCACTCAGAGGTTATTTATTGATTTTTAGAGGTGGATGCTGCTGCTCCTAGGTTAGCTTTTTATTGTGTTTGGTTTGTTTTTAATTTATTTATGTTTCAATGGATGGGTGAAAAAAAAAAAAAAAGGAGAAAAAAGCCCAAGCTGTGTTACGGGGGGGGCTCGGCAGCGGGGCGGGACGGGGCACGGCCGAGGGCCCCCCCCTCAGCACCGCGGTCCTGCCCCGCGCCCCCTCCGCGGCACCCCCATTGCATGCGAGTAAAGAGGCCGGGTCCCTCCTTCCCCTCTGCAAGTCTCTGTCCAAAGCACTGACCCCGACTACAACTCAGCGTTTTTAAGTCTATGAACAAAGGAGGAAAAAAAAGAACAACAACAAAGCTGTGACTTCTCCGAGCTTGGTTCTCGCCTTCCTGCCCCCGCCGGGCCGTTTCCTCCCCTGCTCGCCCACCGCGGCTCCGGGCAGGGCGCGTTTCCCCGGCACCCGCCTGCGGCAGGAGGAAGGACAGCGTGAAACCCACCTCTCTGTTTTCACTTTATTTCTTTTTCTTTAAAAAAAAAAAAAAAAAGGAAAAAAAATACGCTGAACGCACCCATTCCCTTTTCCGAGCCCTTTTACAGCATGCAGGTTTAATAGAGTTTTGCTTTGTCTTAATACCTGTTTTTTTTTTTTTTTTTCCTCATCTGGTTTATTTTAAACACATCACGATGTGTAGGAATCTCTAAATATACCGCAAATATAAACAAAAAAAAAAGAGGAAAATATATAATATATAACAGTAGTCTAAAACATAAAGTGCACGGCAATGGCTTTGCACGACTTCTACACAGCCAGGGCGGGGAGAGGGGCGCAGGTCCCCCCGCCCCCCGGCCCCGTCCCACCCTTCCCATCGCAAAATTAAAAACAAATCAGTGTCTTGATTGGCAAAGAGTGATTGGGGCGGGGGGGCAGCATCTTCGCAGCCGGAGGTTTCTCCGTCCGGGGTGGTCGGGGAGGGGGTCTCGCCCCATCAGCTCCTGGCGCTGTCCGTAGCGGGGGGGCCGCGGGGAGGGTGGGGGCGTTTTCCTCGGTCGGTTTCCTTGGTTTTTGGGTCGCAAGCACAGTCCGCTCCCAGGAGAGACGCCGAGGTGGGCGAGGACGCGGGGCGCGGGCGGCCCAGGCCCTGGGACGCTGCGTGGAGGAGAAACAAGAGGAGGTTGGGGAGGGCAGCGGGGCCCGAACCCGGCTCTGCCCCTGCAGCGACCGCGGGCACTTTGGGGACCCCCCCCAGCCCCCGGCGGTGGGGTGCGAGCAGCCCCGGGGCTGGGGAGGGGGCGAGCACTTGCCCAACCCTTCGGTGGGGGAGCCCCAGACCCGGCCCCGAAGCCGGGAAGGGAAATGGAGAGGAGGAAGCGGAGCCCTCGGCCGGCGTCCCCGCGGGATGGCACCACGGGAAGGGCAGCGCCGGGAGCAGGCGACCGCGACCCTGCCCGTCCCTGCGATTCACCCGGGAGGGAAGCGGAGGCGATGACCTGAGCGGGCTTCTTGGGACCCCCAAAGCCACCCCGAGCCGAGCCCCCCCCCCCCGGGCTGTGGTCACCGAGCGGGAAGGGGCGCAAGGAGCAGCAGCTCCCCGGGGAGACCCGGAGCCGAGGCATTTGCCGGCAGCGCAGTAACTCCCCGCGCAGGTGACTCACTCCCCGCCATGAATTAAAGATGAAAGCTGCCACCCGGGCTGAGCGCGGGTCTGACAGCTGCAGGGGGAGGAACGGGCTTTTATTTCTGGCTTTTTTTCACACCACAAAGCTGGTCGTGATCCAAACAGATAACAGAGCCTCAGCCCCACGGAGCGCCGGTGACGAGCGCAAGCGTGAGGACGGGGGTGGATGAGCGCTGAGCGTGAGTCATCGCTGGCTCACTTATGAATGAGGGGTGGGAAGAAGGGGACAGGGCTGCAGAGCGGAGGAACGAGCCGGAAAAAGGAGGGGGGGGAGCACGGAGGGCTCTCGGCTTCCCTGGGCGCCCGAGCAGGGGGAGGACGGGGCTTGGGCACGGCCGGTGCAGCCCCGGGGCTGAGCTGGGCACCTCCCGGCCCTGGGGGGACCCCCGGGAGCCCCCCCAGGAGGCTCTGCCCCTCGCTCAGCACCCCCCTGCGGCCTGGGGGCTTCACTCCCCGCAGGCAGGAGGGCGGCGACGCCGGGAGCAGCGCAGGGGAGAACGTGGGGGGCTCTGGTGCCGAGGAGAGGGGCGCCCCCAGACCTCCCCCCCTCACCCCAGCCGGGGCCACAAACCCCACCCCGTGCACGCCCCGGGGGCACCCTCGGGCGCCCACCCACCGCCGCCGTACCTGTGCGGGGCGCGGGCGCTCCCGGCTCACTGCTGCTTGCAGGTGGAGAGCTTGCGGATCTTGCTGCTGGCCGAGCAGGCCTTGCGCGAGGGGTTGGAAGAGGCGCTGGCCCGCCGCTCCGCCTTGGACTTGGCGCTCAGCTGCCCCGGCTCCGTCCCGTTCATGCAGACGGCCTTGGGCAGCGCCCGGCCGCGGCTCTGCCCGTTCTGCCCGGCCTCCTCCTCAGGCACCTGTCCTGCAAGGGGAGCCAGGCGTCAGCCCCGCAGCCGCCTTCCCCCCCCCCGCCCCCCCAGCGGGGCATCGCCTCTGCTCGGCCCCGCGCCTCCCGTCGCCCGAAGCCGAGCCAGGGCTGGCTTCACAGCCCTTAAGGACCGCAGGAGGCGCAGCCCCGAGACCTCACCTCCCTCCCAGGCGCACGAGCGAGGGCTGCCTCTGCCCCGTCTCTCTGCCACACAGCGGCTGGCGGTGCACGAGGAACCAGAGGCAACGAGCGAGGGCCGCGGGCACGGCTGGCGCAGGCCCCCAAGGCAGGGGAACCCCGTGCCCCCAGCCCCAGCGGCTGCTCTCCTCTCCCCTCGGTGGCCTTCTCCCTAGAGGGGACAAGTCCCAGCCCCGTGCACCCCCCCCGCAGGGCTCCCAGGGGCTTAGCGGGGCTGTAGGGCACCGACCTGGCTTTGATGCTGCACCGAACGATCGGCGTCACCCCCAAGAGGTGCGCGACCACCCTGAATGGCACGCAGGAGCTCAGGCACCCCCCCAGGAGCTCAGGCACACCCCGGCCCCTGGAGGGGACGTCCAGCAGGAGCACGGCTCGCGCTCCACCTGCTCGGAGCAGCCCCGTTGTCCCCCCTGCAGGAGCAGCTCGGTGCGACTCAGCACGGCGGCTGCGGAGCCATTTCCCGAGGGATCCGCCTGCCACGGCGGCTGGACAGGGCTCAGGTCACAGCCCCGGGGTCAGGGAGCGACACAGGACCCCCCCAGCACAGCCCTGGCTGGAGCAGGAGGGGATGAGGGGGACGAGGGGATGCCACTGCGCCCATCGCCCCCTGCTCCCCACGGCACCGCTGCGCGCCCCCCGGATGGGCCGATGGAAGGATTGGGACTGATGGAAGGAGGATGGGGGCTGCTGGAAGGATTCGTCAGGTTCCCAGCTCCCCCCACCGGATCCAGCCGAGGCAATTTCCTTCCAGCAGGAACGTCACGCTCCAGGGCCCTTCAGTTATGACTCAGAGGGCTGAGTGGAAGCGAAGGCTGTAAGACGATTATGTATAATTTTCTTTAAAGGATGCTCAATCCTTTCTCCGCCAAGGCCGAGCGGCACGTCATCTCGCCACTTGCGCCAGCGATCACCCCACTGCGTGGGGAGGAAGGGGACACGGGGGGGAGAGGTGCCCGAGGAAGACAGCGGGGTCCCAGCGGGGTCCCCCTCGGACCCGCACCCCCCTCGGTGCTGCACGGGCTCCGCTCACTCTGCTCCGTTCCTGCACCCCTGCGTGGCTGCTACAGCCCATGGCCATGTGCAGGGAGGCCTCCTCCTCATCCTCCTCCTCCTCATCCTCAGGAGGAAGAGGAAATGAGAGCCACGAGGGGCCGTGGGGGGCTCTGGGCTCAGTCGCCCTCAGCACCCACCCAGCACCCACCTTCCTCGCCCGGAGCAGGGCAGAGCTGCTGCCTCGCCAGGCGCCAGCTGCCCCCAGAGGCGCTGCTGGGCACCCGCCGCGCTCCTCAGGGAGGGGTGCCCGGCCCTGTGCCCCCCCGAAATGCAGCTCCGACTCCTGCCGGGGCTCCAGGAGCGGAGGTGCCCGGCCGGCACGGCCCTGAGCTGCCTGGAGGGTGCTGCTGAGGCCGCGCAGGGCTCAGGAGCCCCAACCGTACCCACGGGCCCAGGCTGTGCACGAAGGGAGCCGCCCTTGATCCGTTCAGCTTCCACCTCCCGACCCCTTAAAGGCGGGGGTGATTTGCCAGGAAAGGCTCGAGGCCCCCCCAGAGGCTGAGGACACGCTGGACCCCCCCAATTCCTCCAGGAATTCAGCCCCTGGTGGGACGGCAGCCCGGGACCCGCAGAGCCTGGCCGTGCCCCCACCGAGCCCAGGGTCTGTCCTCTTCCCCCCCCCCCCCCCCAATATTGTCACGTCTGCAGAGACTCCGATAACCCCCTTCAAAGCCAAGTTGAACACTTTTCCTTCCCCTCCTTCAGCTGAACTCGGGCCAAGTCAATTAACATTTCTGACTGGGGAGGGAAGAAAAAAAACCCACCCTAAACAGTTCAGTTGTCTTTTGTGTGACTATTGCCTCCTCCCCCTCCCACCCCGCCTGAAAAGAACAATCCCAGGAGCCTATTATGGATACCGAGGAGGGAGGGTGAATTGCAAGCTAATTTTACCTCCTTCACCAATGACAGTTGCTGACGTTCAAATTAATGAAAATAAAAATTCGCCATCGGATGAAGTCTTGGCAACTGCCTGCCCCCGCGGAAGGCGGTGACCCAGCGCTGGGGCCGTTCACACAGCCCTCTCCCACCGCACCGTTATCGGCTGAACAGGGCTAAAAATAAAATCAATAAGAGGAGGGACGAGGCTTTGAGAACACGCGTGCTCGTCCTTGCCCCCTCTCACATTTCTTAATGGCTCCATCCAGCTCATTCAGGCGCAAAAAAAGGGTTCAGAATAAAACCGCGGAGAGCTTTTGAATTGCCGGGTTTGCCAGGCACAAGCACGCAGACACGATTTGCTGCGAGGAAGGCACCTCCTCAGGCGCCAGGCATCACCCAAAGGCTCCAGCCCTGCCTTTATTTTCCCATTTTCCAGCCTCAGACCGAAAGAAGCAAAAAAAAAAAAAAACAAAAAACCAAACCAGCATCGAGCTCCGCAGCCATTTGCCTCCACCACGGGACCGGGCTGCAGGGGTTAACGGGAGGGGAGGAAAAACGCAGAGCGCAGCCTCTACCTGCGGTCAGCACAGAGCAGGGAGATGCGAGGTGCTCGCAGCCCTCGGTGCCGCGTGCTCCCTCTCTCCGAGTACGAGGGCAGCACCTCTGGGGCGGGGGGTTTGTTTGTCGTGTGCCCAGCGCCACGCTCTTCTCTCCTCAGCGCTTCCCGGGCTGAGACGTTTAACACCGACTGAGGCGGGGGCACGTAACGTTTATAACGTCTAAGGCTCTCCACAGAGCTGCATAAACCTTTAAATAGCCCTTTAAAAATAAAAGCACATTCTCACAGCCCCTTCTTCCGCTGAGGAAGGTGAGATTTAACGAGGTTCCCTCTTCTTCCCTCCCAACCTGAACACCCACTCCCACCTCTGAGTCACTTGCACGGCTCCGGCTGCCCAGCAGAGCCCCGGCTGAATTGATCACTCATTTTCTGAATTGATCACTCATTTTCTGAATTGATCACTCATTTTCTGAATTGATCACTCATTTACAAGGTGGTTTTTCTTTCTTTCCTTTTTTTTTTTTTTTAAGTCTTTATTTCAATACGGCATCGCTGTTAGCAATGTAACACTTGCACGGAGCTGGGCACATCCAAGGAATCCTGCAGGAAGACTTGGGAAAGGCAGATTAAGGCTTACTCTCCGTGCAGGCTGCCCCCAGCCTTTTTTGTCACACGAACCCAGCGGAGCAGCCTGCTCCCCTGCTGGGCTCCTCCTCAGCCCTGTTCCTCCTCGAAGCCTGTTGGAGAGGTGCTGCACTTGGGGTGGGGGGATTCCTGCCCATTGCAAGCCCCTAAGCTGTAAATTGCACCTCTCTGTCCTACCACACCAGCCCCCTTTTTTGTTAGCCTTATTTCAAGAGGTCTTGCCAGGTCCTGCGAGCAGCCTGACCGTCACCGCAGCCAGCAGGAGGGAGCTGAGCCTGACCCACGGCAGCAGCGCAGCTCTCAGCCCTCCAGGGCTTCGGTCTGAATCGAGTCTGTTCTGGCAACCTAGGGGCGCGCTGGACTACGCTTTCTGCCCTCTGTAGGGAGGGACAAGCCAGAGGTGGCTTGGCTGCAGGGGAAGAACTTGTCCCGTCTCCCCGGGCTCAGCCCCAGCTCCCCGGGGCGGGAGGTGGCTGAGAGCAGGGAGGTGGCACCTGAGGGCACGGGGGGGCTCAGCACTAACTAACTAACTAACTGCTTTGCTCCAAAGGAGCCGCAGAGCACAGCGGTTCCCCAAGCACACCGCCACCAGCAGGCGATGCCCAGCTGCAGGCCAGAGACCCTCGGCAGCAGGCAGAGGAGCCAGGTCGCTCCCCTGGGCACACCACCGCTCCAATTTTACAAGCCTTCCTAAGTTTCCGTGTTTTAATCACAAAGAAGTGCACAAACCAGGCAGCAACAGGCTGACCATCGCTAGGAAAGTTAAAGAAATCCAACATTTGAACCAGAGTGAGAACGGACAGGAACACTTCTGCACGAGGTCGCTCGGCACGGCAGGTCTGCAGGCGCAGGCAGAGTAACCCCCTCTAGAAGGGCTCACAAAACGCTGCACCTTTTCGGCTAGCCTTTGGTTAAAATACAGAGCCAAAAACCAGGGAATGACTCCCTTGCAGAACAGAGTTATCTGCTTTTGCAGTAAGACAGCTTTCTCTGAGACAGGAGGGATCCTGCTGGAGTGTGGGGGATGCGAGGAGCTGGTCCTGCACTCTCCAGCCTCTGCCATGAGCTCAGGCCACGGGAAGCCCACGAGGGCAGCGCTTTGGGGCCTAGGCTAAGCTTCGTGCTCCTCTTCCATGCCCGTGGCCGACGGGAGCACAGCTTCCTCTCCAGACAGCTCGTCACAACTTCTGCTCTCTCCTTCAAGCCCTGCCTCAGCTTCCTCCTCCGCAGCTGGGAACGCACAGGGAAGCAACGGCACCGTTAGAGACACGCACGGCTCATTCTCTACGCTGACACCAAAAGCAGTAGCACCGTCCTGTGGGCTCACAGGTTCGGTCGCCCGCTGACTGCAACGGCTCTGTTCTCCCAGAGCCTCTCAGCTCGGACGGCCGGCCCAGGGCTAGCTGTGTGCCCGGCGTTACAGCGGCCAGCCCTACCTTGCGCTCACCTCCCGAAGCCAGTTCAGAAAGGACAGCGTCAAATTAGAAAGGGGTGTCAGTGATGCTGGTTATGGACTTGTCAGGCCTGCGCACTTTTTCCACATCTTTACCACTTACATGTGGGCTGTTGCTGGCAGCACCCCTTGCGCAGGGCAGTGGGTAACCTCTGGCAAGCCCTCTTCCCTCCTGCTTCTCTCCTTAGCAAGGCCCTAGCAGTCAGGTACGTGCTTCAGTGAGCCCAGCACATTTTTCAAAGGATGCTTCATTTCAAAAAGCCTCCGCTAGGCTCAGAGGAAAGCTCTGGCCCCGGTCAGACTCTAGCAGCAAGTCTGTGGGATGTAAGAGAGCAAAGGACGGAGCTCTGCAGGTCACCCAGCTGGCACCGGGACACCGGCTCTATTAGGAAAGGTTATAAATTACCCGACTGCCTCCAGTGAATCAGCACTTGGAAACAGATCTTCCACTTTGATGAGGCTCCCTTCATCTTGGCAGGCTCCACCTCCGACCCCCCTACGTATCCGTTGGACCCTGCTGGGGACGGGACGGGGACGTCCTACAGCAGGCGCCCTGAGGCACGGCCTCGGAGAGCTTGGCTTAAAGCAGCCTCAGCCCTTCTCCCCTCGGAAAGCCCTGCCTGGGAGGCCAATCTCGATTCAAGCTGTTGCCCCAAGGAATTTTGGGCGCAATTTGAGGCTTATTACAAGTCAAGGCCTGACGCTGTGTTCTGCGCTGGTGATTCAAAAAAAAAAGAGTAGTTTCCACCTAACCAGGAAACCAGGAGAAAACCAAGGTCTTCAGGAATGAGATTTCTGCACAGGTGAAGAACAGACCTTGCTTTTACTTCGATCCACGCAAACCCACCAAGCCGCCGTTCAGGAAAAACTTCGGCAGTTTGGTTAGTCCTGAAGTGCAGGCCCTGGGGCTGTCCTCGTCACAAGGGCAGGTCAGCCCCAGACACCTCCAGTCGCTCCCACCCCGACACCCAGCGCTTGAAGCCTTCCCTCCAAAACAACAACTAAACCAGGCCAGAGCACAGCGAGAGCACTTATTGGGAAACGCGCAGGGCGTTGATTTCGGCCCCAAGAGCAGAGGCAGGGAGACCAGGACTGCTGCCTCCGTCGCACAGCACAACCACCACAACCGCAGAGCCCGGCAGCCTCGGCCTGCAGTCTCACCACGGACGTGCCCGTCCGCCCTCTGCGCGCCAGTTACGGGGCTCAGCGGTGCGGAGGCCGGACACGGCAGGCCTCTCGATTACCACCACTTTGTGAAAACTGCACAGGTGAAACCAGACACACCCCTCTGCTTACTGCTTGGCTCACCCTAAAACACCGGGAAATCCCCAATGAAGAGGCAACTCGGCAACCACATTCCCAAGAGTGGGGCAGAAAGGAGTCTCAGCACACGGCCCACAGCACCCTTCTCCCCCAGATGTGCCGTCTCCTCTGAACACTGAGTCATGTTAGGGCTGTGCTCCAAAATAACTCGGTGAGTCTAGCAAAGCCGGCCAAAAGAATTAAGTGTGCTCGAACAACAGAGTCCAGCAGGAGCAAGCTATTACTGGATGAGGAAGGAACTCAGCATATGGGCAGCGCACAGGAAGGGGCATCCTGGCTGATCAAATAAAGGACCAAGGCATCCGGAGCATCGCGGCTCACTCACTGTGCGTCACTCTCACCACTTAATAATCAATACTCTCCTCCACTGCTGGAAGGACGCATTCAGACCTCACGGCCTTTCCCAAAAAAGGGCTTTAGACGGGCAAGAGAACAGTCACTTTGCCCTTCTCATCCCAGCATCGCTCCCTCCTACCTGGTACTGTGAAATCCTGAGTGTAGATGATATCATCTTCAATGTCATACAAGTCATCATCTTCATCCTCGTTGTAGCCATGCAGATCTTCCAGATAAGGCACCGCCGTCATACTTCTCCACTTGTCCTTTGTTTCTGGGCTGGGAGGTATGGGCACCAGAGTCTCTGCCTGAGCATGTTTCTTACGAAACCAACTGCAAAGAGTCCAAGAACAGTTTCATCAGTACAGCTTCACTTTCCAAAAGGCACGGAGAAATCCTCGACAGTACGAGATGGCCCCACTCCACCCCAATATTCAAAGGCACGCGGAGTCTGCTTAAGGAGAACTTCCTAGCTGGTTTGACACCACTGCATTTTTTTAATTGTGTAATAATCAAGTGGAAGGTGCCAAGAAAGGCAAGCTTCCCTTGCTGACTACAGCTCAGGGACAGTAGCAGCCGTGTAGCTGCTCCATCCCCTGGGTCCCTTGTGAGCCATGGAGAGAGCCTCGCAGGCCTGCCCAGCTGCTGGCACGTTGCCGTCCACTGCAAGACACCCTGGGGGGCACAACGCCCACAGGAGGGTGGCTCAGGGCAAGGAACAGAGCGCAGAACATTTTTTCCATCACCAGCTCAACCACACTAAGGCACAAGAGGCGAGCCGCTGTTCCCTACCATAGGTCAGGGCACA
The DNA here is from genome assembly GCF_040182565.1 of Anser cygnoides. NCBI lineage: Eukaryota > Metazoa > Chordata > Aves > Anseriformes > Anatidae > Anser > Anser cygnoides. The sequence goes on along the minus strand of NC_089899.1, from coordinate 807,936 downwards.
CCAGCGGAGCAGCCCGAGCTCCTGCCCGAGCTGTATTGCCAAAGCAACAGCAGAGAAACTTCTTCACCCTAAAGTTGAGGCTAATCCAGCATGACAAGGCAAAAGGGTTTGCAGAAGGTAATTCTAAGGAGAGTGCTGTTTACTCCCAAGCTCCCTTTTAACAGGCAGTTCTCAACAAGATCAGAGCAGAGACGCCTTACCTTCTAATCCCTCTGTCTCAAGGGACTTCCGTTACCACTAAAACCAGTAGCCACAGTGCTACCATCTGCCCACTGAAGGGCATCAGCCCTAATTAACCGAGGAGTCCAACAGGCTTGCATCACGCCAGCACCTCTGAAGCCACACGGGTGGCCTTTTACAGCTTTTGTCCTTCCATAGCGGGGCCCAGCACCAGACCGCTCCGGGACACCCACGAGCGCTGCACGCTGGCACCGAAACAGGTTCCCAGCAGCACCGCAGGAGTCTCACACCCCCAGAAACCCCCTCTGAAGGGGGGTGAGAACAGCAGCTCCTCCGGCACCGAGGTGCTTCTCACACGCCTTTCCAGCTCCCCCCGGCAGCAGGGAGAACCAGCTGCCCGCAGCCACAAACCAAGAGGTCCGGCGCTGCCATCCCGGCGCTCCCTCCTGTCCTGGAGGGGTTTTGTTCTGCCTCTGGAGGCGGCGTGTCCCGGTGAGCAGGGAGGCTGCCACACCGAGGCGCTTGAGGCTGCTTCTTACGCCTTGCCCCGGGGGGTCCTCCGCAGGAAGGAAGGGACGGGAGGCATCGACAGCTCCCAGGGCCAGGGCCATCTTCTGAACTGCAGCCTGGGTTCCCGATCAGCTGCTTGACTGGCACCGCTACCAAACCCCTGTGCCTGCCTTGGGGGTTGGATGTCACTTAGGGCGCTGGGACCCGTCCTTCACGGGCGCTGCCTTAGGAATCGGCTTAAGGTCTCCTTGAAAACACACCTCAAAAACAGCGTAAGGCCTAAAAATCACTTCACTGCACATTCCCTTCCTGTGAAAGCAGTGTTCCAATAAAGCTACCCAGCAAAAGAAAGGAGCTTGGAGAGAAATGGAAACGTAACTGTTGGGACGAAACAGCGCTGCTGAGCGCCTACTGGCAGCTCTGCTCCAAGCACTGGCAAAAGCAGCGAGTTTTAGGAAAGTGCAGAGATCCAACGTGTCAGGTCTGCCCTCTGGTTCCCGGAGCGGCCTTACAGGAGCGAAACAAGAGGTCACCCCAGCTCCTGGCCTAGCAGGAAGCAAGCAGGTCCAGCGTAACTTGATTTGGGCCAAGAGCTTCAGCAAATCCTGTGGCTGGCTTCCTCGGAGATGTGCATGGCACACAACACTCCTAATTCGATCATTTGATTTCCTTTACTTGGGAGACTGCTTTCATCAAGGCAGCGACTGCCAAGATAGCAAATTCTGCCGAGGCTGCTCCAGCCTGGCAGGATCATCTCGCACAGGAACAGAAGACCCAACACAATCAGCAGCTATTTTTGCCAGGGGCACTGGAGCTAGAGGGAACCGAGCTAAATGCCAGGGACCTGAGGAGGATGGAACACGCAGGACAAATGAGATCAGAACGGCTGCCAGTGAAGGGAATATTTTAAAGGGAGAAAGCCTACAAGTCTCTAGCAGAGTGTTTTTATTGTGCTGTATTTCAGCTCTGCCTTTCTTTCCTTCTGTCCTACTTACCAGGAGAGTAAAAATAGGTTTTTATTAACAGCTGAAACCTGAATCACTGTACTCTAGTCATCATGATCCCATCCTCTGGGAGGTGATTTCAAATACTTGCATATGCATACATGGTAATGAGGCTAGAGAGTGAGCGGTGAAATTCATTGAAGTTCTGAGAAAATCAAAGACCTCTTGGAAGGAGCCTCAAGCAATTCTTTCTGGAGTAGCAGAGTATTTCCTGGCAAGCAATTTTCCAGCAGGGGCAGGGATGCTGCTTTCTATACTGGCGCTAAACGTGATTAGAGATTTGCTGTTCAGCTGAGGACCGCTGGCTCCACCAAACGCCCTGATCTGGCTCGAGATGCTACTGACCACTGACTAAGCCAAGCAGCAGCCAGCTCCCACAGCGCGGCGATGCAGAGGAGATAAGGTCCCTCCCTCACCCTGCCTTCCCCACCGACACTAAGACGCGGGCTGGATTCGAGTGCTGCTGCCTGAGTTCCCCAGTTATTCCCAAGCAATTCCACAGATGTTTTCTGACTCCACTGCACTGGCGCAAACGGCAATCCACCGAGGGGCTGCTTTAGCAGCTAAGGGAACACACAAGCTTCTGCAGGTCTCAGAGGCGCTGCTGGCACTGAACACCCTCTGTAGAGGAACCTGCCTCGTACAGACCGTGGAGCATTTCTTAGCCATTCCCAGGCCTTTGAAACCAAGAGAAGGGAGCAGTAGTGGAGATCGTGTCTTACTACTGTGCAAGCTTGTGCACCTGTGAAGCACGAACAGGAACTGTGATCCTGCCCGCTAAGCAGCAGTGTCCCGAGTTGCTCTAATCTACAGGGAGCTAAACAGCAAGGGTCGAGGGCTGAATGAAAAAAGGGATCTGGGCTGACCAAAGCACAGCGATCCTGTCTGGTTTGCAGCTTCCAAGCCCAAATTTCACAGCAGAAATCACCACTCAACTCTTTTCAAGTTCTGGTACAAGCAACGTTAAAATAAGACTCAGTAAGCACAGCTGCAGCTTCCCCACGCTCACAGCTAATTCACTTCCCATTCTAGGCCACAAGCATTGCACTTTGCTTGTTCTGGGCATGGACGATTTTCTCTGAAACCAGACGCCAAGCTGCAGATCGCCACCCTGCCAGCGAGGACCCGTCGCGAGCGGTTTGTCACCTCCCGCAGCACCGTGGAGGTCACGGGCACCGCCACAAGCAGCTAACCGCTTCGTTCAGCAGCCCTGCGCGGGCAGACGCAGAAGGCACAGGGCAGGACGTCCCTGCAACCGCTGCTCAGCTCCTGGGACATCAGGAGGCGTTCAGGTTCGCAAGCCAGGTCCGTGAAGAGCCAGCAGTAGGTAAGAGGAGCAGTGTCAGGTAGGAGGAGCAGCTTCCCCCAGCTGATGCAAGACCCAGAGGCCACGGCTCAGACTCCCACGAAGAGGAGAGGTGTCGGGTGCACAGATGGCGACTGGCGTTCCTTTAACACCAGACAGTTACGTTACGAAACTGATCTGCAAAACGTGGGTAGAGGAAGCAGAGACTCCCTCCCATGCGCCTGCCACAGGGAACTGAGACAGACCCAGGTGCCTCAGCAGGAAGGGAAAGGAGAAGAGCGTGTGTCCCCCCACACTGAGGGCAGGTTTCTGCGTGACACCACGGACGAGGGATGGGGAGAGCCCCTCGGTACACACGCTGCAGCACAGGGTAAGGGAAACCCCTCTCCCTCCCTAAAGTCCAGACATCGAAGTCCAGGAGCACGCTCAGCACCTGCGAAGGAACCCCCAGTGGCACCGAAGGTGGGTTCCCAAGGGCTTCAGCACCCAGGGTTTGAAGAGCACGGCAAAGCGCCCAGCATCCTCGCGGCAGCTCCGCGGGAGGACCCTGGGATGGTGCCACCACCGCCCGGGGGTCAGGAGGCAGCTCCAGCCCCGCGAGTTCGTTTGCGCCTCCGCTAACAAGAGGTGGAAGCGCCTTCCCCTTTCTCGCTATAAGCTCTTGCAAACGTATCTGTGACTGAACGAATTAAGTGTGACGCTTCTGGAGAAGGAAGGCAAGATGGTTGCCTTGGAAACAAGGGACAGAGGTAGAATTCTGCATCCACTTCATCACTTCAAGTGCTGCAGCAGGGTCAGTGAATTACTTACGAAATGCAGTGTACGAGCATTAAGCCCTTCAGCAAAAGCACAAGGTAGAGAGGAGACGGTGAATAATCTGTAGGGAGCAGGCTGCTCACTCCCCGGCTCTTGGCAGCATTTCTTCACCGCCCTGCACCCCCGCCCGGGAGCACAAAACACTCACGGAGGTGAGCTGAAAGTGTCAGCTTTCACTGAGCATCATCCTACCCAGATCCTTCTGGGAAGAGCAGGCTCCGAGGCTCTTCCATTGTTATTCGGGGGTCAGCTCCTGGCAGTTCATAAACTTAGATGTCAGGCTGAGGGAGTTTTAATTCATTTCCATTTACAGCTCCTGGGCCTGCACTGCACGCGTTGCTTCCAGAGGCTTTGCAAACCTCGCCAAAGAACGGGCTAAGTTAGCTTGGTCCAGCTGAACTAAAGCAAAGTGCTGAGGTGGGAATTTGATGCAAGAGTTCACTACAAGAGTGAGGAGAGGACAAAGGCATAAAGATAGAGAACGAAGCAGGTTCTTCCTGCAGGATGCTTCAGGTCGGGCTGTCACTACAAGGGAAAAGCATCTGGAGTAGCTACAGGAATAAGGGGAGGAGTGGCAGGATCGCAAGCCATCAGTGACATCAGCTCAAACACAACAGAAGACTTCAAGCAGCACGGGAAGGCACCAGGCAGTCCTGGCTTGAGCCAGCACCCGCCTCAGCAGGGCAGCCCAGGCAGGTTGCTTGGTTTCTAGTCCAGTTCCTGCACCCCAACGCACGCTCTCCTTGCAGGAGTGCAGAGAAACCCCAGGTCACCGACGACCATTACTGCCCCTCCCCACACCCCGACTAGAAAGCTAAGGATTCTAGAAATCAACTCTCTTCCCACTAAAATGCTTTTGAAAAACCCTCTGACGATATTTGGATGGCTACCTGCTGTCCCTCCGCTCGCTTTGTTCCATTTTAAATAAAGCAGGGTCAGGTTAAGCACAAGGGCTAAGCTTCTCATCTATTTAGAGAAAAGCGAAGAGAACCACGCGCTGGATTCTTCAGCACAATGCTACTCCACAGAAAGCAGAAGGACAGACACGTCCAAAGCCCAAGGCTGCAAGCTCTGCTGTGCTTGATGTAATTATTAGGATGCCACAGCAGGAGGAAGGAGGCAATTACTAATAGGGGAGAAAAGCCTGTTAAGAAGCACTGGCTAAGCTCACAGAAAACTAATAAGAGACTAAGCCTTGGAAACGCTCCTGTGTTTGCAGGTAGAGTCTCTCCCCAGCCCCTCTCGGTGCTATGAGATTAAAGCCTCCCCAGCAGCAGCCGGCCCCAATTAGAGGGCGGTTGTGCCTCTGCAGCATGGGGAAGCGGCTGCCCTCCCTGCCAGAGGCACGCTCCAGTTTCTCCTGCTCTCTCACTACAGGCAGGGCCCCTGGAGAAACCTCCCTGCTTCCAGCCGGGGCAAAGCTGACGCAAAAGCTCGCTGCCACAAGGGAGAGGTACAAAACCGAGTACTGGAGCTGGAGAGGTAGCTCAAACAGCCGGCAGACAGCGACACACGAGAACCACGGCGCTGACCCGCACCTAGGGGCGGCTCACGGCACGCTTTGGACCCATGGCATCAACGGGAAAGAAAGTGCTTCCGGTGATTTAAAGTGCTTTCAGTGATTTCCTCGGTACCTACTAACCGGCTCCACAGAGCTGATTCCTACCAGGCTTCTCCAGCGCTGACAAAGCAGGGGTTTGCCGTGCAGGAAGGCGATCAGTGCCCTGCCGCCAGCTGCACTGACCAGAACCACTTCATTACCGGGACACCGACGGCACGCAGGGCTTCGCTGTGTAGCTTGCGGCCTCCAGTCCTCAGCGGTAGATGGGAGAAGGACAGTCAGCAACAGCAGGAGCTATTGTTTCGGGGATCAGCTCCATACGGGTCCCAAACGCTAGGCAGCATTTGGGGGGCCAGCCCCCAGCAGCCCCCTTCACGGCCCGCTCTTACTGGGGAGCACGTGCATGGGGAAGGGCACTCAAAAAGCAAATGCCTGCTCCTGTCACCTCCCAGGCCCGGTGAAACAACCAATGCACGGCGCCTGGCTGCTATTAAAAGAGCCTGCCTGCCTAATTAATTGACCAGGCAGCTACATAAGACCTGCCCCCAGCCCCTTTGATCTTAGTCAGGGGTAGCCGCAGCAGCTCCTCGGCGGCACACCAGTGCAGTTCGAGCCTGGCTGGTTTTGTTCTGGGGCTCCTGCAGACGCCTCCCATGCCGTAACATCTACCAGGGATCATCATCTGACAGCACACGGCTACCGCTGCTGCTTTTTTCAGGGAAACCAGAGGAAAGTAGTGCTCGTGCTGACTGCGGGCAGCACAAAGCAGGCCCGTTGCCTTCTAGGATCAGAGCCTTGTTTTTACAAGGTTCCCAAAAGCTTTCTGGGCAGGCTTGTAGGCAGGACCTCTGCCGAGCAGCTGCGGTCCAGCAGGCAGCTCTGCATGTCCTCAGAAGCACTTCCTATTCAAATAGCAGATAAGCTAATGCAGCCTCCGCGCTGAAGCATCCTTGTGATGCTTTTTGTTCTTGTACTTTTATCCGCCCAGGAAATCTCTGCTTAGAGGCAGCATGTTCAAACAGATCCTTTAAAAAAAAAACCTCAGAGATAACGGGGCCTTCCCCCCCCCTCAGACAATGGCAAGGATAAAGGGGGAGGATATGGGGGAGGGAAGAGTATGACATTAAAGAGAAAAATAAAAAAAATCCCATTGTCCTGGAACGCTTTTCCCCATACTGATTCCATATGGAGCAAATACCAAGGGATATTTCTGTCACCAGACTGTCCAGAAGCCCAGAACTAACACACGCTCCTCAACAGCCCTCGTTCAATAACCCAGCTTTAAGGAGCCCCTGTTCCTCTGCTCCATTAATACTAGCTGGCCTCTGAAACAAATTATCCAGAACCCTCAATTATCAAGAACCAGTCGCGCTAGAAACATATTTTCAACATATTCATTATTCACCGGTTAGCAATTCAAATGCTTTAACCGGATGCTCTAATAGGAGGAAAAAAAGCCAAGGAGAGGTTGCCAGAGCACCAGCAGAGCTGGAGGAAGGATATCTAGTGACTTCCATGTGTCTGCTGTCAAAAGGAAAAATGAGTTGAGAGCAATAGCACAGGTACATTAGCATAAGAAGCAGAAAGAGAATGACTAATAGGAAGAAGCTGAACACTCACTTGTGCTGCCTTATCTGCTGTATTGAAAATCTCTTGGCTGGGTCGTATTCAAGCATCCCTGAAAAGAAGGAAAAAAAGTCCAGGTGTGATCACAGATGCTCTCAGCCAAGTTGAAGACAGGAGGCGTAAAGCTCTGCCCTTCCCTCCCACCACCCTGCCCCAGCAGCAAGCGATGTGTCCGGCCCTCCTGGCAGCTCCGGGAGCCTGTACCTCCAGGAAGGGTTCGCTCCACGGGTCACAGGGAGCGCAGCACAAAGCCCCGACTCTACTGCTGGCTGCCTGATCAGTCTGTTCCTCAGTTTCCCCACCTGCCATGCAGACACGACCTTTCCCTCCTTCACACTGTGGGGACGGACTCGTACGGCCCCGGATCGTACGCCCAAGCACGTCTCTAGGCAAAGAGCAGCAAGGCTCCGCATGTCAAGGGTAACGCTACTGAACTTTCTGTGGAAGAGGCACGGCATATGTAAAGCTGCTTGGCATCCCAGGAACTCTGCAGTCCAGGGAAATCCTGTTCTGGAAGTACAGCTGCAAGAAGTAACAACAAATAATCCTACTGTCCGTCCTATCAGCCGTCTTTTTGCCCTAGCCAGAAGTTTGATTTCTGGCATCAGCTGCTAAAATAACTGGGATTAGGGTGAAGAGAGTGGAGGGTGGAAAAAAATAGCTCATCTGTGTTTGCCCTACAAAAGAAGGGGGTGGATTACTTAAACAGGCTCATGAGATGCCCACTCTGCTCCACTATCTTTAAAAAGCTTCACAACTCCACAGAAGGAAAGAAGGAAGTTTTGCTGTATTCTTCAGAGAGGAGCCAACGGGACCTAACGAGTCCCATCCAGCAGCATCCAAGATCCCTCCAACGAAGCTTCCAAGACCACATTCATCTAGTGGATGTTGAACTCCTGCTGCTGCACATTACAGGCGGTTTTGCATGTACTGGATGAAGCCCCCTCGCTGCTTTTGAAGCGCTAGTGAGCCTCGCAGAGGCAGCACGAAGAGGAAGGTTTTGGGAAGAGGTAGCAACAGGAGCACCCCACCTCCAGCAACCAGAAGAAAGGCCAGGAAGCAGAACAGACCTGTCAGAGTGAAAGTCGGGACAAGGGGCATTCAAATAAGTTGCAAGGACCTTGCAGATGGTTTTTCTCTTGAACAACGGTATTAGAAGAAAGCAGTCAACAGCACACGCGATCAAAGCTGATTCAGGTCTTCCTTGTCAGCTCAGTTTGTGTCGTGCTACAACCAGTAACGATTCTACTGTAAAAGACAGAAAGCCACTATTGTGTGTCCCCACAGGCATTTCTGCAAGACTCGGTCACTCCAAACAAGTGAGCACTTAGGAAACAAGCTTTTGAGAGTAGTTTTGTATCTTTAAAAACAAGGAGATTTTTCCAGCAGATAAGGGTTCATTTAGATCAGTTGTAGCCTATAGAGTATGGGCAGGAAAAGATGGTGTGAAAGCACTGAAGTCACCTTCCCCTCAGAAACCAGCACAGTTTCCCATGGCAATTTGAAAAGATTTATCAGTACTGATGACAGCACTAATAGCTTTAAGCAGGTGGCATCACTATTGCTCCACACTACATCAACATGAAGTAGGCGAGAAAAACAAAAACAAGCCATGGGAAGACCTCCAGGTTAGAGAAGGCCAGGTGCATCACAAGCAGCTCAAGGCACTGGAGCCTTCAGCATTCAAAGCTTTGGACTGAGCACACCAGAAACGTACAACTTGCCTTGCTGAGACCATAAAAGCCACCTTGTGGCTGTTAAATGGTGAGCTGACGGGAGTCCTAAGCTCAAGAGTCCTAAGTCTCAGGAGAAGCTCCTCATACTGGGTATTTTCTCCCCCGAGCAGAATAAAGCCCTGCAAACAAGCAAGCAGCAGCCCAGGCTGCAGCTACAGACCAGAACTGGGATTAAGTGGCAGGAGGTGATTAATGTTAGTGACGGTGCCAAAAGCTGAACAGCTCGGCTGCTACCGAGACCCACCACCAGGAGAGTATTTTGAGATGGCCTCACAGTAAGGGCGAGAGAGAGGGAAGATGCATTTGAACCACCTTCAGCAGAGGAAGGATTGATCCTGAATCCTGCTAGCCTGCAAAGCGCTGCAACACCTGTAGTCCAACATCAAAGTGCTTTCACTGGGCAAATTCCAAGTTCTTCTATATTCCAGCCTGTCTGCAGAGTCCCTGCAGCCTTCCCAGTCCCAGGACAGCTGAGGCTGGAATGCTCCTCTGGAGATGATCCTGTGCAACCCTCTTGCTCAGAGCAGGGTCCGCTAGAGCAGGTCACCCAGGACCATTTCGAGCTGGAGCACCCTCATCATAAGCGGCTCGCTTTGGCCACAGGAAAAAATCAACGTGCATCCCTTCAAACACTGTTTAAAGAATGACAGGACTAACAGAGAAATTTAAGGCATTTACCAGATGAAACCGGTGCAACAGAGGATAAGGTTCCAAGGTGAATTATTAACAGGGGCCTAGCAGCACTAGTTACAAATAGCTATGGTGCAGAGCTGTATTGTTCTCAAACAAGCAATTAAAGAGGCATGAAGAAGGTAAGCGAGCAAAAAATATTTCCTTAAAGGAAAATGGCTGCATTTCAGGCAGTGCTCTAAAGAAAACAGAACATCCAGTCACTGAAAATGTACATTCGTGTGTTCAGCGTGACTCACTCATGGCAGGCCTGTGGCTGAAGTCCTGCACTGAAGAGACTTCACCAAGACAAAACATCATGTACTATTCACCAGTCAAGTCATCTCAGAGCGTCTGCCCACAGCAGCCACACATCTCTACCATTTACGGTAAAGATTTCCACGCAGTTTATCTGCGAGTAGAGAAGAGACGCTGCAACGGGGAGATTCTTCAGGAGGATGCCTGACTTGCAAACCTCTGCTCCCCTGGTATTTCAGGAGGAGTCGCTGTGCCCATACATGGGATATTATGCCCATTACAGCACTCTGGCAGCCTCAAAACCCTTTCAAATTACATCAAGTGGTAACGTGAACACTGGAGACCACAAACCTGCCTTGAGCTCCTTGTCACAGACTCCAGCCCACACATTTCAATAATCCTGAACAAGCACAGCATGGTATCACATGGTAGAATATATTTTTTAAGCAGACAGCACAATCAGAGGTATGTTTTTTGAGAGGCAGGAAGAAATCTAACAGCTATAGTTTGAATTCAACCTGGATTTTATTTCAGAGCAATATTTTAAGCCACCAATATAAAGCAGAAAACATCCAATTTGTAAAATGAGACGGGGATTTTTCCCTCTCCTCCATCCTCCACAAGCACAACCAAGTGCTCTGACCAGAAACTCCCTCTGCAGGCAAACCTCAGAGCTCTGACGATGCACATGCAGAAGCCTTGCCGCTGGATGAGTTATAGACACCAGCCTGCCTGACTGCTGGCTCTGGGGACTCCCTGCTACTACAGGATTAAATCATCCCACTGTCATCAGGGTACACATCCTCTTATCCCTGTAAGGTAAGGTCACGGCAGTTACACAGAAATAAGAAAAAACGCTGAGAAACCAACCCAAACCAACCCACTTGTCCCCAGTCACAGCCTGGAGCAGAGCCTGGAAATGAGTCCAGGTGCCTAACGCAGGGACTGCAGCCTCAGAACTTTCTCATTTGGTAAAAGCGTATCAGAAGAGGAAAAGCTGACCCTGCTCATTTTTCTTGGTCAGAAGCAAGCTGCATAGGAGTTGGTAAGTCACATGCAGATGTTGTCAGAACCTTAACGCTGAACACTTCCACGTTGACACATCTTTACTGACTGTGCACACAGAAGCCAGAACTGTACTAGCCTCTTTTTCATCGGTGAAGAGTATAAATAAAGCTTCATTCCTGATTAGGGAGGCAAAAAGAAGGGCAGCATCCCAAGTAATCAGCTGAAGCGCACTGCCACGCGAGTCTCTTCACAAGCCAAATAAAACAGAAGCTTTTAGGTCCTCTACATTCTGCTTTTACTAGAAAGTAGAACATACAAATAAAAATAAGCCCAAGGGGGAAAAAAAAAAAAGAGTGAAAACACCGCTTTAAGGTTTCCATTCTTTGGTGGACTACTTCTGAAGCAAGTTCTAGTTTGTTTCTCAGCCAGCCTGGCACTATGGTTAACGCAGCTTATAGCCACAGAGGAAACAAGCACTTTGCAGCACGCTGAGTTCTGCCTCACAATAAGAACGCAGCGAACGCTTGCAGCACTGCAGAGCGCTTTGAGCCTTTTAGAAGCACTGCAAAGGTTAAAGTCTCTAGCAAGACAGAGCTGAGCTGCGTGTGTCTGTGCAGCCCGTAGAAAAGCAGCAGCAGCCATGGACAGGATCTGATCCGTAGGCTTTGAATCAGTTTCAACCTGCTGCAGCAGCAGGCGGCACCTACCAGGAAATGCAGATGTTCTGGAGGAAAAACCTGAACCAAATAAAGCACCCTGGTTTTGTCACCATAGCTACGTAGTATCGCCACCACAAGGCTTCAGCACACGCCTTGCTGTCGGCCGGGCTGCGGAGCTGCTCAGCACCCCGCAGGGTGGAGGGCGCTGGGCAATCCCACGCAAACCCGGTCACCTCGGGTCCTCTGGGTTCTTAGCTTCTAGAAGAGGACAGCGTGTCAAACCAAACGAGGAGAACATCGGGAGGTTTTGCCAGCTCCTTCTGGGTAACAGGTGTACAACAAGAGGGGGAGAGCGTTTTGAGGTGGGATGGAGGGGAACGACAGAAGGAATCCGCTGGATTTCCCACCACCCTGGAGGAAACAGACGGAGAGGGACAGACAGGCAGCTGCCCCCAGGCACGCTCCTCTGCCTACCAAGTGCCCCCTGGCTTGCATCTCTGCGGTGCCCAAAGACAGAAGGGGTGAAGACGTGGCTAGGATGAAGGAAGCAACTCAAGTTGGCAGAGATGATCAGTTTTGGACAAAGGGCATCAGCTGTGAAGCTCCTTGTTTAAAGTGAGGCAGAAGGGAAAGAGATTCTGACTCCAGGTCTCACCCAGGGGATGGAAAAGGAACTGGAGGGAGTTATTCTGCTAATGAAGCATAAGGTTTGAAGCTATCAATATCCTCAGGACAAGGAAAGAAAAACAACCGCCACGCTCATTCTCCCTAGGGGGCAAAGCTAAGTGCAGCAGAGAGGCCGATCGCAAACCCCCAACGATCTCTGCAGGATGCCGTAGAAGACCGGCTGCCAGCCTCGACAGACCGCTGGATTGACTCTACTGGGGCAATTCCCAAGCTCAGAAAAAAAAAATCAGAAAAACACGGCACGTTTTGAGTCAGCATTCACAAACCAAACACCACAGGTAGATCAGGACATCGTTCCCCGGGGCACAGGGCACGAACCATCAGCCAGAAGCACGCCGGGCAGCCAGCAGTAGCCACGTTAGGCTGAGCAGAGCGGCCGCGGCACCAGCTGCAGCTCGTAGCTGTGCCTTACGTAATGGCTCCTGAAAGCTGTTAGTGCTGGTTAATGCTCCTTGAAACACCGGGAAGGGAGGTATTTCATAACGCTACGGGGCAGGATAAGCTAAGACAGCCTCAAACGAGGAGGCTTGCAGGGGGTCGGCCACCCCCTGGGAGGTGGGGGGCTGGAGAGGAGCCCCCGCAGCCCGCCGGCAGCAGGCAGACGGACAGACAGCACCACCTGCTGCCACAGCCCGGCACCCAGCCGGCACCCAGCGAGGACACCCGCGTCCCCAGCACGGCAGGACAGGGCTCTGCGGGCAGGGAGCGGGTCCGGGCTGCAGCCCCTCACAGCCCCCCATGCAGGGGCTGGGTGCCCGAGGGCAGCGCCGCCTCTCCTGCAAGGTCGCAGCAGGTGCTATTTGTAGGGTAAAGTGCAGCCGTAAACGCTTCGAAACTCTTAACCTTTTGGCTAGCCACAAAGCGCAGGAGCGCCGTAGCCCTGCAGAGGACACAGCGCAGCACACAGCCCCGTGTAGCAATAAACAACCCTGTTACGAGCAGACCTGATGACACTGATGACGGACAGGAGGAAGCAGAGCTGACTCAGTTTCCTCACAGTGCCCCATAGCCCTTCGCCCACGCTTACCCCTAGCTACTTGCCTAGCACAAGAACCAGAAAAATAAACCTGAAACGAGGCGGCCTCATTTCATATTTGAAGTCAGGTCTTTCTCAAACAGCTGAGGACAAAGGAAAGGGAGCAAGCCCGCGCTGGGGACTGGGAGTATCCCTGCACCCGACTGCTTCAGAGAGGCAGCAGGAGCTCTGATCGGGATCTCCCGTGTGCTAGAAGTGCACCCAGCTGCTGCCAGCCAGGCACCAAGCTGGCTGCTAAACACAGCACAACTGCTGCTTTAAGCATTCAGCTTTTAAAAGAAGCTGAGAGACTGTTCAACGCTGAACCTCAAACTATTTCAACAAGTGACTAGAACAAAAGCACACAAAAACACCCCTTTCTTCCACCCAAAAGGTGCTGTTCCCATTTCTGACACAGGTCTGGTATGAAAAGGGGCACCAGCCACTTTGCTCCACCACCCCCGCTGCTGTAAATTTAGGGAAAGGGATGAGACAACTGGGACTAAAACACACTGGGGGTAGAGGCTGATGAGGAAGGACAGCAGAACCTGAGTACTCAGTAATTCTCATTGCAGAAAGCTTGGGCAAGGAATTTAATCGAGTGTTCTCACTTGCCATGTTAAATTTAACCTTGTGGGCTTTGCCTTCAGGTTTAAAAGCTGCTGAGAGCAGGAGAAAAATAATGCAAGAACCAACTCTTTACAGAGTAGTGTCTGCAACAACTGCAACCCATCGAGAGTTTAGCATATCTCAGGAAAATGCCAGTGTTCGAGACCTTCCAGAGTCTTATCCTAAGATAAATAATCCTACCTCCTTTCTAATAGGATCCCATGTTGTCACAGGATACTTGGAATGAAGCTCTCCCCTGGTCTACACAAGCTGAGCACTTGTTCCACCTCTAGATTTTACCCACTCTTTTTAGAGTCGGCTGAGAGACTCACCTCTCAATAAGTCTGAGAGTGGAGGACCACAATCCTCTGGAATTGTGAAGTCGCCTTTCCCGATGTTTTCAAATAACTTATATATATTATCCCCTTCGAAGGGGTATAGACCCGTTGTAATGTTGTATCTGTAAAGAAGGAGAAGCTGTGTGAGAAGCAGCACACAGAACAGGTGCTTAATTCTTATGTGACTAGGTAAATCAAGAGCAGACAGGAGTAAACTACAAGATGAATATTTGGCAGTATTTGGAATGCTTCTTCTAACTTTGCCTTCCTTTGTCGCAGCCTCTTCATTCACATGAGTCAAAACCACTAAGACATCTCCCTGACAGGCTGGGACGGAAGAAACTTTTAAAAATAAATACTGGAGATACCAGCGCTTTGTGGTTTCTATTCTTATAGTAGCTGCGTATCTCAGATGCTGAGAAGTGGCTGGCAGAGACTTACTCAGAGAGTGGAGATTGCTTTATTCAGAATTGCGAGCACTTTGGATGGGTGTATGTTCCCCAAAGGAAGGGCCACACCGCACACACCCACTCCCCCAACACCATGCAGAAGAGCAGTGACGACAGCAGGTTGCACAAGACCGCGCTATTTGGGGACTTGCAATTTATTGCAACTCCAGGATGCTGCATAGGCACTTACAGCGTGACCCCTGCGGACCAGATGTCTACTTTAAAGCCTGAAAAGGTATCAAGGCCATTGGCGATTTCTGGTGGCTGGAATGCTGGCGACCCTTGGCTCGTTCTGCACGTGTCATCCTCTGCAAACGGATGCAATGCCTGCAGCAGAAGAGACCGATTAGTTTCAAACTTCCAAGGCACACTAATCGTAACTGGTAAACACAAACAGGGAACGCTCTGCTACTGAACATCTACTTGCACATCACGAGAACATGCTGCTATAACAATCGCATGCCACTGGCGATGCTTCCTGTGCTAGCCCTACGTAGCCGAGGCACTTTTTGTATACAGTTAAGTACGAGGGCATGCGGCTTGTCACCATACTGCTGCTGTTTGTCTAAGATTGATGTCTTTGCCTGTGAGCCTCCTGGATGGAAGTTTTGTGCTGTTATCCACAGCGCAACAACAACGTTGTGTGAGTTACAATAAATATTCAGCAGAGTCACTCTAGAGCACTCTGCAAGTTTAACAGAACAGAAGCCTAAGCGCACAATAAATCAATTGTTACCACAAAGGTGACCTGAATCTAGAATATTATTCTTCCCACACTCTTGACTTCACTGCAGTTCTCACATACCTCTGCTACGCCTAAATCAGATATTTTCAGCGTCCCGTTGGTTGTTAGCAGGAGGTTCCCCGGTTTTATATCCTTGTGGACAATCCCTTGGCTGTGCAAGTATTCTAAGCCGTCTATAAGCTGACAAAAGTACCTGCAGAAATTGTTAAAGGAAAAAAAAAGTCAAGCACTTCCAGAGACTAAGACTGTGAGCTACCATTAATACTTAAAGCAAAGACTAATGTTATTTGATAAAGGTAGGAAATACACGAACACTTGATGCTGAGGAACTTGAGATCGAACTGTTGTGTGTTAAAAAAACACTTTTACAAGCAGCCAGAAGTTACCTGCTAGAGCTCCGCACCAGCGCGTTAACCAGCTCAGACTCTGTCGAAGCACTCCTCACAAGTTGTGTATTTTCTAAGTGCGGGCACCACGACAGCACAAACCTGCTAGTTAATTCTGACACCTGACTTAGCCTAGGCTAAATTAAGCTAGCAAAAGATGCTCTTTCAGTGGCATAGCTGTCTCTGCTAGAGGATGGGGAAAAAACGGTTTCCTTCAGCCAGCAGAAGGTTTATTTTTCTGTTACTGGCTGGGCAAAGGTAACAGATGGTCAGAGACTATGAGCATGGCATTACTATAATGTAACAAGCATTGTGCATTGACAATTGTTCATTCACTTTTTATCTCATAATTTATCTCCAGGAAATATTACCCATCTTAACGCATCTATATCTCACTTAGACCCTCTCTGATCTCAGACACCATTTAAGACCGTGAAAATATGTAGTCACTACAAATTTGCTGGTCTGCACAGATTTTATATATAAGATCTCCTCCCTACATCCATTTCCAGAACTTTAAGGTTCCTTTACTTGCATGCTGACACAGGCTTCAGATTAGCCTACCTAAACAAGCTAACAGATCATGCTGGATATTGCCCATTCTTAATCCAAAGACCTTTAACCTTTTTTCCTGACACTGAACTGTCTGGCTTGCCTCATTTAGATAGGGCAAATCCTCACAGAATCCTCCACCACATGCATCTTAGCTGAACGACAGCTATAGCAAAGGCCAGGAAAGGCTGCCATGCATCTCTTGCAGCAAAACAAAAGCAACAGAAGATTCAATAGCAAGAGGCTTTTTCTTCCCAGAACCAAAGGGTTCTCCCTGACAGCATTTCATTAGTCTTTTTTTTTTTTTTTATCCCCATGGATGTAAAAGATGTGGTTATTAAACAAAGTTAGTTTTACTTTAAAGTGCAGCCAGCAGTCTAATTGAGAGTAGAACACGCTCTTGAGTTCAAGAGATAGCAGCAAGGAGAGGCTGATGCAGTCCAAGGAACAAAACTGCACTTACCCATGAGCCTGAAAAACTGGAAACCTCTTTTCTGGGACACTGTCCAGCATCTCCTGCATCCCACACACACAGTACTCCATCACCATATACGTGAAGGCAGAGTTAAGGAAGCTTCAAGGTTAAATACTTCCCAGGCAAAGGCCGCACGAGGACTGCAGCCGGGGAGCTGCCGTGCAGGCAGCTCTGTTACCTGGTGCACACACACCTGAGAAGCGGAGCCTGAGCTGTGCCCCACCTTCCTCCAGCTGGCTAACAGGATGCAAGGAGCCCCCAAAACTCTTCTGAAGGACCAGCAACAGCTCGGCAATCAGACGTGAAACGGGACATGAACAGAAATTACATTGGAAACCTTACAAGCATGACAGAAGTCAGGCAATTTTCTGCAGTGGCTGAAAAAAAAGTTAACCCCCCCCCAGCAGAAGAGCTGCAGGCTGCAGCACATTCTCCCCAGCCCCTGGCTGCTCCGCACCTGGCAGAAGTGAGCTCCCGTGCCCTCCCCCAGAGGTTGTTCTTCCTTTCCTGTGGGCACTACCGAGCAGCTACTGCTCACCCCCATCCCCACAGCCGTGTTCCACCAGTAGAAGGATCCCTAGACAGCTGGGAAGCTTTTTTGGAAAGCTTATGGACAAAAAAATTACAATACAGTGCCAAGAGCTGGTGGCACTTCTCAGTGTTTATTCCCTTCCAGCGTATTCCATTTTTCATCTCCCTTAAGTTTTAATGCTGGGGCCAAACAATGGCAACGACACAACTGCCTAGAGCAGGAATTGCCTCTGCTTTCTTCCTCTCCCAGGGCTTTTAAAGGCAGACTGCACTCAGAGGGGCTCAGGAACAGACCCTGAGACATCTGGTGGCTTTGTCAAGGGAGTGCACCTTCGAGATAAAGCGCAGAGCGAAACAGGGCTGTCGGGCAGCCCCGTTCTGCAGCAACACAAAGCACTTCTTTGGTCACTAATTCTTCCTGGCAGATGCCTTCTTAATCTAAGCCTAAAATAAGTTGCTTATCTCCCAAGATACTGCCTTAACTCTTGAGGCAAGAGAGGCTGAGGAGTTGGCCTGCATTTTAAGTGGGATTGGGCTAAAGGCTGGTGCCCTTTTATAGAGGATTCCATCCCAGAGCTCAAAACACCGCACAAACTCACTGATATAGCGCTACATCCCCCATACGAGCTGCTCTTCAGAGGGATGCTAAAGTACTGTAAGACTTTGCAATGGGCACAATGCCACCTGTAAATCAGCAGACACAAGAACAGCAGGAAGAGCCCGGGCTTCATTCCTATCATCTCTTACCATGGAAGAAAGCTACGGGCTACTCGTATCACAGTGACGTGGGAGAGCAGCGCTCCCAAATTCAAGAAAACAACGCTAATGGTAGATTTTGCAGGCTAGCTGTCGGGAAGCCAAAGCCAGCTCATTCTCATCTACAAAGAACAACCTGATTTTGGTCTCATTAACTGCCAGGCTGTCTTTCACCCCTTCTTTTGTAACCGATCCAGCTCTGGCTGGTCAGCCAGATTACAGTACGAACTTCCAGGCTGGAGCAGATCTATTACCGGTGCCCCGAGACGAGTGAAGCTCTCATTTCTGCTAATCAATAGGGTTCTGCTCCCACGCACAACTGCACGCACTGGTAACAGAAGCTGTCGAGGGAGGGTGCCAGCTGGGATGCTGCTTATTGAACTGGGTTTATTTTCTGCCTGGATTAGTTCTCCATTCATCACCAGCTCCGCATTCCCAGCCACAGCAGGTCAGCAGAGCAGCCCATTAAATACTAAAGGTAGTTGATATTTTTAATCCAGTCATCACAGCTTTCCTATTAGCAAAAAAATCACTGAAGGCTTTGACTCGACTTGTTAAAATGCCATCTGCCTAAGTACAGGACTGCGGGCTTCAGCCACACTTAGCAGCAACAGAAAACTCAGGTGAAAACAGAACCCTCCCGTTTGTGGCATTTGAAACTGGGCCTGCAATGTTCATCCTGGAAATTAAGGTTTGTTTTTAACGAGTAACAGGGAAGGAAGCGACAATTAAAAGTCGAGTGAGGTACAGGGGAGGGATGTTGCCTTGCACAGCTTCCTGCAAGGCACCAATCCAAGCGTTTGCACGACTACATAGCAAAAGGAGAAAGGGAACTGACCTGCAGAGAACAGCCTAATGAAAGAGAAAGTTACTGTTCAGCTGGATCTGCTCCCAAACCCATTTGCCACGCAGCTGCACAAGTGCTTGTACTGCCGCATCCGAAAACATGCTGCACAGGCACCGGCAGTGCCAACAAGAAGCTGGAGAAAGGTTAAAGCACAATCATGGACAAATTCCCTCTCCCAACCCCAATTTCTCCAGTTACTGCCAGAATAAAGAGGTACAGGGAAGAAAGAGTGCAGAAGCAGATAAAAACCGGAGAAGTCAGCCTAAAAAACTATGAAAAACCAAATAGTTCCTTTTCAAACACCTCTGTTAGTAAAGGAAGAAACATCCCCATTGGCTCAGAGAGGCCAAAACCCATTTCTGAATGACCACTTTGGGTTGTCATCACCTGTTACCAACACACGAGGTCTCTCTCGGGCTCTTTTTCAGTACGCTTCTCCTTCAGCATCCCAGCTTCCTATTAATTAAATGGTATCTTTCTAGAGACAGTAATTGAATTACAGTCCCTTCAGTCTGTTAAGGCTACAAAACACAAGTGAAAGTTGTCATGCTTTTCATATCAATGATTTGGTGGCAGAGCATTTGATCTAATTAAAGCGCACAATTAAGTTACCCGTTTTCTGAAGTACCGTAATTGGAAGGCAGTATTTAGAAAACACTGCCAAAAATAAAAGCAGCTATTTATGAGGCACTACACCAGATCAGCTCGGTGAGCTTACGGGCTGGCCCACGTCAAAGCGCGCTCCCCAGAAGCGCCCAGCTGCCCGCCTGCACGCCGAGGCACGGCGCACAGCAGGGGGGGGCTCAGCGCACCCGTGGGACCACGCGCTGCAGCAACACGCTGCAGTCCGCGCGATGCACCGGGATCTCAAGCCCCAGCTTAGTTTCCAGAGCTGCAGTTGTGTCTCAGAAGCAGTGTGCTAAAGCCCTCACAAGCTTTCCCAGCAGTGCCACGAGAGACCTTCGCACAAAGAATAAAACACGGGGGGCTCTGGAGTTTGTCTCACCTTGGTGAGGACGACCGGCACCAGAGCGCTCCAAGTGCCCGTGGAGGAGGCACGCTGCTGGAGCGCGCAGCCCCTCCACACGAAGGGAGCGAGCTGCAGGCATCCGTGTTGCAGAGAACAAGTGATTTCCTTGCCCCCCTCTTTCTTTTGAGGGAAAGAATAAGAATACCTAAACCATTGCCAAGAACTTAAAGGAAAAAACATTACAGGAATTGATTTCGCATGGCGTAAATCAAAACAGAGCTATCTTTAGGGAAAGCAAGCCCTGCCATATACCACCAGCCAGGACAGGAGGCTCAACGGGACAGATCCGCAGCTTTATTTTCTTCTCCGAGCTGCTGAAGGTCACACAACGAAGCACAGGGTTTCAGTGGTGGTTCCCCCCTGCTCCAGCCCCACATACGTAACCTGGGGGCAATATTTTTATTTCCTAACTGAGAAGCTGGGAAACTTAAGAAAGCACACTTCAGTGGAAAGTATTCCAGACATGCGATACGTTTAATACTAGGGGAAGTAATTTTAAGCTTAAGAAACATTCAGCGGGGCCTTAAAAGCAGAACTAAAATGATTCAGCACTGCAGCAGAAAACGACAAGAATTCAAACCTTCAGCCCCTGTGTTGAAAAGGATATATTTTCTGCTTCTCTTCGTTGTATAATACATCTACCAACTGGATAACGTTTTTGTGCCGTAACCGTCGCAGAAGCTGAATTTCCCTGCAGGAAAAGAAAGGGGAAAAACATTAAATTTAGAAGCCTATTTCCTTACTACGGAACGCAACTAACGTTTTCTAATGGATTTTTACACTTCAAACTGTATCAGTCCCAGCTGCTTCACCTCAGGTCACCTACACACGCTGTCCGACAGAAGGTCTCGTGTTCTTGGATTCATTAGCCCAGGGTTAGCCCACGAAGATACTCCCTGGCCACTGCCCAGGAATAAACCAAGAACCCTTCCAGTTAACACTACACAGCCCCTCGGTTTTCCCCAGACAGGAATCCTGGTCCATGGCGAGCAGCAGGCGAAGCGTCCGCAAGGAGCAGCCTCCTCGGTGCTGGTGCTGGGGCTGGGCTCACAGCACCAAGCTCAGGACCGCGTCCTGCAGGGCGCACAGCTAGGAGGCGACGATCACACGGGTGATCTGCGTTTTTGTTTGAAAAACAGCAATCACATTAAGAAGTGCACGCAGGCCCGCCTGGGTTTATCCCACCCGTGGCAGCGACTGCACCGAGCGGAGGAGCGAGGGGTGCTGGCGGGAGCCGCTGCGCTCAGCAACACCGCGCCGTGAACCTGGGATCGAAGACAGGGACAGCGTCTTCTTCCAAGCTTTAGTCCTACCTCGAGCAAACTGCTCAGAGATCTGAATCGAATCCTGTTTGTGCACAGGGCGTACTGCGAGACTGAGCGAGAAGACACCCTCCCTTCGCTACGGAACGGGCCCTTGGGTGGATCTCCTATCAGCCATCTCGATCTTTGTCTCTCGAGATCTTGCACTCGGTCCCAAACCACCACATTTTAGTATCTTTTACATTAAACAGCCTGCAAAATCCTGCCGGATGGCGGCTGCGAAGAGGAGGAACAGGAGGATCAGGCCGGTCAGGTCGGGGTGGTTCCGTTCTGCGGGGCTGGGAGGTGCAGACGCTTCGCTGCCGCTGGGTCCCTGAGCTGCTCGCAGGCTCCTCTTTCTCGCTCCCCTCCTGCCACTTGGGGAGCGGCTTGGAAAAGCCTGGCCAGGGCCCGGCAGCTGGGGCTCCTGGAAGCAGCACTACACGGAACTCGGAGCACAGCTTCAGAAGGGAGAGCCTCTGCCCGAGCCCACGGCGCTCCAGGCTGGGAGAGCTGCGCCACGAGCCCGGCTGTAACGAGCCGTGGCCAGCACCACGGCTTGGTGATGCCTCCCGTCTGGTTAACGAACCAGCAGCTGCTCCTTCAAAGGGCTCGTAGAGTGCAGGACCACAAGCGGGTTTGTTTTTTAAAGAGATCTTGTAGGAACTCCTGAGCAGTGGTATTGTCCCACTGCCAAGGGTCAGCCCAGGCACTCTCCCTTTATCGCATGGGGCTTTAAAAATTAGGGTGGCTGCACAGAAACCTGGGGCGGCAAGGCAGAGCTCCAGTGGGTGTTTAGTTTAAATGGCAGACGGATTTGCAAAGTGATGCAACTGCTCTAATTATAGTAATGACCAAAAGGCTGAAGTGGATTAAATTAGCATAGGAACTGCAGCCAGCATCAGCGTGGGTCTGAGAAGTTTGTGCATAACGAGGGGGACGGCCGAGGCCTCAGGCCAGCGAGAGACGGAGCGAGCACGCACCCTTCAGTCAGATTCCTCTGCTGCGAAGAACGAGAAAGCTCCCAACACCGGGAAGCTTAAAAACACCGATCCCACCAGCTCATTCCCCGCAACGCCGCTTGGAAGCGCAAGCACCGATTCGTTCCACCTTTAAGAGAGGAATAACCCTTCCCATCTCCGCGGTGCCTGGTTCCAGAAGGACGCCAGGAGCCCCGCGGGGAGCCACCCATCCCAAATGCCAGCGGAGCGCACCCACCTCCGGGGCAGAGGCCAAGCAGCCGCTCCCCAGCGGGAAGAGGGCTCCTATTTTTAGCTCCTCTCGCATTCTCAAACGCCCGAGGAATGGAGGCAGCCACGCCGGCCACCTCCAGCTCCGCTTCGTTTCCAGCCTTCGCCACCTCAGGGAGCGCAGGCCTTACCTTGTCAGGAGGCGCCTGGACCTCCTCCCTCCCTCCCCAGTTAACACCAAGACGCCCCGGCCCCCCCTCGTCCCGCGCAGCAGCGTTTCAGTCGGCAGCAGGGGATGGGCACACGCCGTGCGTGCCCACGGCTCGCTGCCCTCAGCCCAGGCACGGCCGCCCAGCGAACCTGCTCAGACTTTGGGACCTTTGGGGCCTGCTGCAGCTTCACCTCCTTTCCTTGCGGCTTCTAACGCGCAGGTTTCTGAAGTCTGCAGCTGAGCTTTTTTTGGGATCGGCGCTCTCCCCAGCAGAGGGGAAGGGAGAGCTGCCAGGTCCCTCAGCGGGGAGCTGTCAGACCCAGGCTCACCCGGACACGTCGAGGCTCAGCTCCCCGCTCTGGCGACCAGCGGCTCTTTTTTTGTCCCTAACAAAGCCACCTGCCTGTCCCACGTGCCACACGAGTCTGGGGGCGCCGAGGAAAGGGGACGTGCTTTCCTGGACCCCTCCAGTGAGGGCAGAGTCTTGGGAAGGATCCTCACCCCGACGGCGACACAACGCCCAGCACCTCAGAACCGCGTTGCCTTTCCCCAGGAAGAAGCGTTCGGGACGGCCCCCACACAGCCTCGCTCAGCGCCCACGGGTACCCCTGGGCTGAGCACCCGCTCCTCCGTGAGCCCGTTTCACCGAGCCCATTCCTGCTCAACCAAAGGGGCAGCGCAGCCCGAAGACGCATCCCAGCCCCTTCCTCGGGCTCCCAAGGGTCCTCCGCAGGCCCAAGCTCTTCGGGTTTGGCTGCAGGTGGTGTGGGATCTTTCCCGCATTACCCCCAGGCCAAACCAAGCCAGAGATGAGGGCCTGCAGCACAAATCCCAGCCGGGGAAGCGCTCACCCACCCCAAACGCTCCTTCACTCTGCCTCAGGCAACTGCGCCCCCCTCCAGCCCCACACGCGGGGCCCAGGAGCCGGCGGCACCGCGCAGGATCGGTGCTGCGCCGCACGCCAGCCCTAGCACGTGCCCTAAATCCGCCGGCACCGCTCCTGCTAATTGCTACAAGGGACTGGAGAGTCACCCACTTGGTCTTTACGCAACCCAACTGCTGCACGATGCAGTTATTTAGATTGATTTTGTAATCCCGCACGGCCAAAGTGAGCATTAATTACAAATTAGCGTCCCCGAAACCCCACAAAGCAGATTAACAAATCTTTCCTGGATTCTGAATCCTGGAAAGATTAACAAAAGCAGAGCGCGGTGACACCTCCTCCTCCCCACCCACGCCCCCAGGGGTGCCCGACAGCCCAGACCCCACGCCCGTTTACATCTTCTAAACCTCCACCTTGAACCCAGCAGGTGCCCCGCGCAGCTGAGCACCCCGCTCACCCCACGGCACGCGGCCCCAGGCTGCGGCGGGCAGGAGACGCGTCGGTCACCTCGGGACCGTCCCCATCTGCAGCACCCAGCCCCGCGCGCACCAGGTCCTCCCTTCACCGGGTCCTCCCTGGGGCAGCACTGCCCAGGTTCGGGGCTGCGCGGCCCCTGACGCGCAGAGCCGAGGGGCAAACCGTCAGATTACAGGCCTGCTGCGCAGCTGAGGCCTCAGAGGAGTCCTAACGAGCATATATTCAAATGTGAGTAATCGCTGAGCGTGGTAAGTACAGAACAAGCCACCTGGGACACACACAGAAAGTCCCAAACACTTAATTAAAATGGGAGGCTATTAGCACACGGCTTTATTAAACTTGTGCTGCTACAGACGAAGCCTTCCAAGTTTTCCTTCGTCCTTTTGCAGTCCGACCAAACCCCTTTTCTGGGCTCACCGGAGGCAGCAGCTAGCGCGGTACCGCCTGGCTGCCCCAAGCTCTCCGCAGGACCGCGGACACGTGCAGGTTCCCCGCGGTGATTTAGGGAAACGTGTCTCAGGTTTAAACCCTCAGCATCTGCACCAGAAATCCCAAACGTATTCCGGCCGACCCCCGGGTCCCAGAGCCGCCACAGCAGCATGCCCGGGCAGGACGAGGGCTCGAGCACCCGCAGGAGCGACGCGAGAAGCGCTCCGCAGCCAGAGCTGCCGCCCAGCCCCGCACAGCGCTCGGGGCTGGTCGCTGCCCCGCTCCCTTCTCGCCATCCCGCGTGTTACCCGCTCGTGTCGCTACCCGAGGGCCGACGTCTGGGCGGCGTTTTCCAGGGAACCTCTCCGGCCTGCTGTCTGCAGGGGCTGCCCCTTCGCAGCAGCGGCACAAGGCACCCGGCGAGAGCTGCGGGGCACGAGCCCGCCGCAACTCCCTCACGTCTCGGCCGGCCAGACGCAGCGCGCAGGGAGGGCAGGAAGCTGCGCAGGCAAGAAACCAGGGCTGGAGATCAGAGCGGGGTAGGAACCAGCTCCGTCTCCGCAGCTAGCGGAGCCGCACAGCCAGGTATTTAGGGACAAACACCAGGCAGCGGCTCCCAGGAGACAGGCACTGAGCCGAGAACCCCCCCGAGGCGCCCAGCCCCTCTGCCGGGGCACGAACGCGTGCATAGCTCTGCAGGAAGACGTTGGCCCCCGAGAGCAGAGTAACAACTTACACAGGGGTCCTATGGCAGGGAAAACAATTCGTTAGGGACTCAAAGGGTCTCTCCCAACCATTTAATTCGCACCAGGTGCAGCTGCCTGCGTCCTGCCGTGGATGAGGCTGCTCACGCACACCGACGGGCACGGCGAGAGCAGGAGCCTGGTGCTGGGGGCAGAGGAAGAGATTTTTGATCTCCAGGGGCAGCAGCTAAAGTCGGGGTGGTTACGGAGATCAGCCAGCCACAACCACGTCGCACGCACAGCGAGCGGCACATCCGCGCGCAGATAAGGGCGCGGGGAGGACCAGAGGCGCGTGGCACCAACGCAGGAACCAGTTACTCATCAGGAACTTGCAACAAGAAGCAGAAGCTGACGGCACGACCCCTTCGCTGCCTCCCCGCGCTCCGTGGGAGCAGTTTGTGGGTGGGAGCGCTCGCCGAGGCTGCTCGCAGGCAGCTGCAAGGAGTGAAGTTTCCACGCGGCGCGGCCAAGCAGCGCGACGTTAAGCAGCGCTAACGCACAGCTTCCCGGCGCCGCTGCCGCGACAGCCTCCCTGTGGGCACGCGGGTTTTATGGGCGCTGGTTTGCTCCCCGTCCACGGCCAGACCCTGCGGCTTGATGACGAACCTCACCACGGCGGGCGTATTCGGGGAGGGGACACGGCTCCCACCTCCCTGTGCAGCCGCACCAGGGGGTTTGGGTTAGGTCAGAGCTGCGTGGTCCTGGCTGTGACCAAAATGCGACGTTTTGTCCTAAAAAAGTTCACGGCTGAACACAAAGAAAAGCAAACGGGTAGGCGGACAACGAGAAGAGGACAGGGTGACAAAAATAGGAAGTCGAGCTGAAGTAAGCCCTCGTTCGGGGGCAAACGCTTAAGATCTGCCGCCGTGTTTTGAAGCAAGGGCGGCTGAGCCAGAAAAACATCCCCAGCAAAGCAGCGCCCAGCTCGTCCGCTTCACTAAGCAGCCTTAACGAAGGCAAACGAGACGTTCCCAGGCTGTGGGCATGAATAAAGCCTCCGCAGGGTGCACCTCGGGACTCGGGACCATTACCACGGCTCTGATAACAGGAAGCTCTCCTCTGGCTTGGCAAGCCCCCTTCCACCAGGAGGGAGAGGCGTTCAGAGCCGCCGTCGGGAGGCACCAACCTCCCCTTCTGCCGCCAAGCCGACACCAGAGGAGGGGGGCAGGGACGGGGCGCCGTGCCTCTACCAGAGGAACGAGAGCCGTTTCGTTACACATTAACCCGCAGTTTACTCTTATCCTGAACCCGAGCCAGCCGAGGGAGGTCCCGGCACTGGGGCTTGTGACCGCCCTGTCACCACGCCTGTCACCGAAGGTTAGAGGCGAGCTCCGAGAGCCGGCCGCCCCCGGGCCCGGTACAGGATGTGAAATATCTCGCAGCTGGGCTCGGAAACTCAACCCAACCCGAGAAACAGAAACAAGACGCCGCTAGGTCAGGGCTCCGGGCTCAGCACGCCGCAGCTGAGGCCGTAACACCGGAGTCTTCCGAACACCCCGAGACCTCCCTCCCGCCACGAGATAAGCCCTGCGAGCAGCTTGTTTTGGCTGCAGAAGGCTCCCCTTCGCGGCAGATAAACAGCTATCTCGCGCGGCCGCAGCGAACAGCTCGCTGTGGGAAACGCAGCCGGCTGCGAGGCCCCGGTGCGCAGGGCAGGGAGCCGAAAGGGAAAGTTTTGTGTAACGAGCCCTGCAGAGGAGCCAACGCCAGGCTTCTCCCCGGCCTGTTTTAATTAGTTACTTGTGCCCTGACTAATCGGGACGTAACTGGCACTCGGACAGCCTTCCAAGCACAGATCTTGAGTCACTGAGGAGAGGTTGGCAACCCTTGTCCCCATTTTACAGCTGCAGAACTCAACTGAGAAGAGCCTCGAGTTGCTTCCTAAACCCATTAGTCAGGAGTGGAACCAGGAAGAAAATCCACGGCTTCCTGTGCCCACCGGGTGGGGAGCACATGGGAACACGTCCCGGGCACTTGTCACAGCGGTGGCGGCGCCAACGGCCACCCCCAGGACCCAAACACCGCTTGGTGCTGGTGCGGGCTGTGTCTGCGCACCCCCAGCTCCACCACCCCTCACCTCGCCCAGCTAAAAGCAGCACCGCTCACCACTCTGACATGAAATCCTGAAGAGGAATCCTCTCTCAGCAACACCACCACAAAAAAAGAGGCGTTACGTGCTGCCAGTTCACAGCGGGGCTGCCCCCTTGCCCTTGAGGCCGAGCTCCCTGTCCCCGCTCTCAGCGCGGGACAGTTTAGGAGCGCCCTCAGCCCCGCAGTTCCTGAGCCCCCACGACTTCGGGAGCGTTCCCACAACACAGAGCTATGGGGTTCCTTAAAACGAGAGGACTTCAGCTGGAAAATAACGGCCAAGGTCAACCCCCCAGCCCCCAGGAACGTTTACTCACTTTTTCACATTTGCCTCCCCGTTGGGGATCCTGCGCAGCTTCTTCTTCTTCAGGATTTTCACAGCTCTCCTGCAGAGGGTTTCGGAGTCCAGCATCTCCTTGACTTTGCCGTAAGAGCCTTCTCCAAGCAAGTCTCCCATCAGGTACTTGCCGATGAGCTTGGCCCTCTTCCGCCGCGGCTGATAGATGACCTCCGTGGAGTCGATGCGATGGATGAAGGTGTCCATCCCCACAGACATCAGCTCGCTCTCGGCAAACATACCCAGCTGCTGCGGCTCCTGCATATCCATCCTGGATTAAGTTCCTTCACCTGCCTTCCTTAAGCGCTCAGGGTTTTAATCCTGTTTGTGAGTTTCCAACACTCCCTTTTACTCCTTCTTGAAAAAAAAAGGATCCAGAAGATTGTACAAACATGAATAAAAAACAAAACAAAAAGAACTACGAGCTGCTTCCAGCTCAGGCGGATGCTAAAAGATCCAGGCCTGCTCCAGTAACGCAAAGTCTCTTAAAAAGAATTTATCTCGGGCCAGACGCACGCAGGTTGGGACGCGCTTTGCTCCCGACCTGGCCCCACCACTAGGGTTCTTTCAAGTCAACCTGGCCTTTAGCTTGGCCCAGTTTGTCGAGCGAAGTGCTAGGTCATCCTCCGGGACTTCAGGCCACCGCATGAAACCAGACAAGTGCCAAGTCCCTTTCGTGGCTTTCCATCACCAGCAGAGCACAGTCACCGGCTGCAAGGCGGAGGGCAGGGGGGGCGTCTCTGCCCCGCCGGCCTCACCTTCCACGCACGAGCACGGGCGCTGGGGGGGTTCAGCCGTTGGGAAGCTGGAACCACGTTTCCTCGAAGGAGATTTCGGGAACAATCCTAACGCCCTCGCTTCTCACGCCTACCAAAGTTTGAGGCCTTCGGTGCCTACCGAGACCTCCCAGGGGCATCCTTCAAGCACCGGGATTCCGCCTGGCACATGATGCGACCCCCCCCCGGGCTCCGGCTGGGCTCACGCGACGCAGAACCGGCCGGAGCCTCCCCGAGCACCGCGAGACGGCCGCCGTCAGCGGGACGCGGCTGCCCCCGCCCGCGGCCCCACGCGCCCCATTCCCCGCCCGGCAACGGGGAGATCGCGGCAGGGCAGGGCCGCCGCCCCCGCCCGGGCTCCTTCCCGCGGGGCAGGGGGCACGGGGCCGCTAGGAGAGCGGCGGGGAGGGGCGGGCCCGGTGCTCCCCCCCCCCCCTCCGGTACGGGAGCGGCGGGGCCCTCTCGGGAAGGGCCCGGGCCGCGCCCCCCCCCGGCCGCCCCCTCAGCCCCGGGTCGGGGGAGGGGGGGGGCTGGGGGCCGCCGGCCTCGTCCCCCCCTCCCCGCTGCCGGGCCTCGGGAACCGGGCCCGGCCCCGCCGCGCTCCCCGCTCCCGCCCGGCCTCAGGGGGATCCCCGCCGGCCGCCGCCGCCTCCGCTCTGCCCCCGCGGCCTGCTCCGGGCCCGCTCCCGCCGCCCCCTCAGCGCCGCCGCCGCCGCGCGCCCGCCGCCGCCATTTTGTTTACCTCCCGCCCCCGCCCGGCCCCGCCGCGCTCCCGCCGCTGTCCCCCCTCCCTCCCCGGCCGGGCCTCGCGCCTCCCTAGCGACCGACGTGCGCTCCCATTGGCCGCCGCGCCGGCCCCGCCCCCGCACGCTCGCCCGCTGGTTGGCCGCGGCCGGGCGGCGAGGGGGAGGAGCCGGGAGAGCGGCTTTCGCTTCCGGTTGGCTCGCGGAGTTTGCAGCCCGCCCTCCCGCTCGGCCGGGCGGCGGGGCGCTCTGATTGGCCGGGCGGGCTGTCCGTCAGCCGCCGGCGGGGCGAAGGGCGAAGGGCGAAGGGGAAGCGGTTGCCATGGAGACGGGCGCGGAAGGGAGCGGCGCCGGGCCTGGGCCTAGGCCGGGGAGCGGGGCCCGGCCCTGCCCCGCCCCGCCCGGCCCCTCCCGGCCCCTCCCGGCCCTCCCGGTGCTCCGGGCCCGGTGCTCGAGGCCCGCAGAGCCCCGCGAGCCTCCTGTGTCCCCGTTACACCCCGCTTTGCCCGCGTCTCCTTCCCCTGCCGGTGCCTCCTGAGGCGTCCGGCACGCGTCGGTCGGTCCCGACACGTTTCCACGCCCCGGGACAATAACAAATAAATAACAAATAAAGCCGAACGCCGCCTTTAGCTGTAACCCCCCCAGACGGGGTCCAGGGAACGCTCCGGCGGCCTCTGAAAGGCAGCCGGGCTGGGCTGGGGGCAGCGCCTGCGTGCTCTGTGCTGCGTGGCGCTGTCAGCGCGCGCTGGGGTCTGCTGCTGCTGCTGCTGCTGCTGCTGATGATGATGATGATGATGATGATGATGATGATCGGAGGCACGGGGGGAGAAGGATTTGGATGGAGCCAGGCACAGTTTGCTGAGGTCACGCTCATGATGGTCCCGAAGCCCGCAGTGATCTCCGCTGCCTGGCTCCGAACACTGCGGCGTTCCTCAGCCGCGCGCTCAGCTGCTGGGCAAGCACCAGCCTTGGGGTGCCTCACGCAGCTCAACCCACAGCTTTTCCTGGGACATTGCTCCATCGCCTGCAGGAGACAGATTTACCAGGGAGCTTACTGAAATCACCCGTGTTTTTGACTGCAGACGCTCACTCGTGCACCGCCCCGACCTTTTGGCCGCTTTCTCATCTCACGAGCATTTATTTGTCTTTCTCCTTGCTGTGTTTTAACAGCAGCACCCAGAGAGCACCGCTGGAAGATAATTCCCGCCCTGGTGGCTGATCCGAGCGGGCCGGACGGACCGGCGGCTGCGCAGGACGGACTGACGGACGGGCACGGCTCCCCCGGCAGCGTAACGAGGCTACGGCGTGCCCTGAGGCAGCCCCACCGCCGCTGCCTGCTGGTCCAGCCCAGCCCAGCCTTGCCCCGGGCCTGTCTTTGGGGTGATTTCCCCTAATACGCAACGCGAATCCCCCTGGCACCTGCAGGCACCCCGCAGCTGGGCCCTTCCCAGGCCCGTCTGCGGCGGCAGAAGCCGCCCTCTCCCGGCCGAAGGCGCACCCAGCAGCGGCCGCCCGCCCTCGGCTGGCCCCGGGAGCAGGGCCGGGAGCAGGGCCGGGAGCAGGCCGTCACCTCCAGCCGTCGGCGTTTGCTTTTGGTCAGCGTGGTACAAAAAAAAAGCACAGAAAGCGCCGGAGAAAACATCTCCGGTTCGATGCGCACGGTGGCTCCCCCGGGACGGCGGCACCGGGACAGCACCACAGGCAGGGGCCCTGCAGGAGGATGGGACGCTCCTGACCGAAACGCTTCTCCTGCAGGGCTTCTCCAGCAAGAGCTGGCTTTGCTCCACTGCCTCCCCTCATACGGGCATTGGGAAGGCTCCCGCCGCTCGCTGGGTTGCACCAAACACCTCGCAGCGTGCTGCAGCCTCCGTCCGGCAGCCGGGAGCTCAGCCAAGGGGCTCACGGGAGCCTCACCCGCTGCTGTCCCCCGCGGGCGGCCGGGGGGACCGGCTGCCTCTCGGTAACGGCTGGGGAGCACTTGGAAGGATTTTCTGCAGGAGGCCGGGCATCCAGCAAAGTGCAAATGTTCTTGCGCTGCAGACGTGCAGATTACAAAGGCGTCACTGAAGGGAGATCATTTTGGAAGGACCCTGTAAGTTGCAGAGAGCAGCGTATTTAAACACCTCAGGCATAAATCTGCAGCCTTGTGGCCGCCCTCCCAGCTCCACGGCTGGCAGCCCAGCTCGGGGTCCTGCTGGGGAGCAGTGCTGCAGCCCAGAAACAGCCCCGTACTCCACAGCCCGGGGTCCCCAAAGGCTCTGCAGATCCCCAGGGCCAGGGGCATCTCCCCGGCTCCATCCCCACAGCACCCTGCGGAGCTGGGGAGCCTTCCCAGAGCACAGGGCCTGGAGCTGGCAGCAGGGCAGAGAAGGGGGCGCAGCCGCCCCCCAGGGCTCCGGCAGCACCATCTTTTTCCTCCTGCTCCCTTGCAGGCTTCTCTCATGATAGCGCCTGGCCGCGTGTGATTTACTTCGATCTTGGCACCGAGTCCAAAGTGCTGGAAAGCGATCACCCAAATTCTGGTAAGTGCTGTGCTTCCCCCTCCCGAGAGGGCCGGGTTCCCAGCAGCAGGAGGGCAGGATCGATTGGAAACTGTCCACAGCAAAGAAACGCGGGCAGGAGGCAGCTCCCATGGCTTCGGCTGCAGCTCCCGGCCGGGTTGCATCAGCTGCACTCTGCTCCCTGCTGCTCCCGGTGCCGCAGAAAGAGGCTCCCCAGAGGTGGAAACTCAGTGAAGGAGCTCCCCAAACCTGAGGGGCTTTGCAGGATGCTGCCCCCAGCGTGGCTCCTGCCAGGTACGGGGCAGCCGGGTCCCGTCCAGGCTCCCTGCTCGGCTCCAGCCTGCGCTGACGGCCTGGCACAGGGCAGTGGCTCTGTCCCCCCACCCTGAGATGCCCCTTCCCGAAGCTGCGGCCGGCAGGGAGCCAGCTGGACCCAGGGCTCCTTGCCCCGGCGGAAAGTCAGGGGATTTCCAGGCTGTGGGAAAAAAACAGGAACCGAGCGCATGCAACACAGCCGGGCTCACCCCGGCACCGCCACGGCAGCGGCCCTGTGGCACGCACGGCAGCCGAGGCCGCAGGCTCCGGGCCCCAATGCTCTCGTTTTTGAGCCCATTATCCCAGGCCCCAGTGACCCCAGAGGCCTGGCTGCCTGGGAAGGGATTCTTCTGGGGAAGGCAGAGCGTTTCCCGGGGGCATCGCTCTCCTGTGAGGGGCAGAGCGCCAGCACGCGGCCCAGCCACGTCCCCAGCACTGCACACGGACATCCCAGCGCCACGGGGTGATGCCCCCCACGTGGGGACGGGGAAGGCAGAGCCCTGCACCCACCAGGAACACACCCAGCACCTCCCCGCTGCCCCCCAGCTCCAGGGCCCGCAGCTGAAGGCCCCCAAACCATGGCTGGTGGCTGCCTGCAGCAGGTGCTGCGCTTGCTCCTGGAGGGGATTTAGGGGTGCAGAGGGGACCGCAGGGTCAGCGGGTTTGTGCCTGGAACGGGAACTGGGGTGGGAAGTGGGGAGGAGGCGAGTGCTGGAGCTGCGGCACCAGCGGCAGGGCCGGCAGCGGTTACAGGAGGCTGACTAACCGCCGGCTGGATCCGTCCTGGTTCTCCCACTGCGTTGATTCACTGGTATCGCACTACATAAATAGCTCTAGGGGATTTTAAGCCCTAAAAATGCACAGCTAAGGAGGCTTCAGCGATTTTTCTCATGTAGGAGAGCTCCCACCCGTACGGGGGACGAGGACGGCGCAGGCAGGGCAGTGCTGCTCTTTGCGGATGTGTCGCTGGTGCCTTCAGCGAGCCCGCTGGGGTGTGCAGTGAGAGCCAGAGCAGCAGCAGGAGTTCCTAAAAGCGTGATTTAAAGGAGCCAGAGCCTCTGGCATTAACCTCTGGAAAAAGAATACTTCAGAAGGCATGATGCAATTGCTGATTAATTAACGCATGCAGATGAATGAAGTGTTCTGAGAGCAGCGCTCACCGACAGCCCCAAAAGCCCAAACATGACAAATTCTGTGTTTGGGCCTGAGCAGGAGAAGGGGAAACTTCCCTCGTGCCCGGGCTGAGGCCCTGCAGGGGCTGGGGCTGGCAGAGCTGGCGGCGGGGTCCTGCTGCGAGGTGCCCGCTCGCGGCAGCGGGCTGTGGGACGGGCGAGGCCGGATTTTGGGTTTTCGCTGCTGCAGGCTCTGAAGCTCCCCAGGACAAAGCGTTCGGCTCCCCGAGGAGCAGACGAGGCCAGCTGAGGGTGCTGGTGCCTGAGGCTCCCTGGCCGTGCCGGTGCAGGCTGCCTTCCTCGAGCGCTGTACACGAAACCCCAAGCCTTTTGTTCTCACCGTCTGCTTTGAAGACAGCTTCTTTGATGGTACGGGGCCGCTTCCCTGCTGAGCCGGCTCACGCTGCTGGGGCTCCGTGCAAACCCCAGCAGGGCCAGGGTTTTACGGGTGACCCCGATACTTCCCCGACTCCCCGAACCCCTTCAGCAGGTCCTGGAGGGGCTGCCCTGGGGGGCGCAGAGCTTGGATCCCAAAAGGCCTTGGCATTTGACTCCCAGGCACCCGCAAACCTGGGCTACCAGAGCTGTGCCCTGCTCTACAGGTGGGTCCCGGCGCTGTGCAGGCACCGTCCCCGCGTGCCCAGCGCTCCGCTGACAGCAAAGCATCGCGGCACACCTGGGCGGTGAGTCCGTCCCGTCCCGTCCCGTCCCGTCCCGGTGCCAGGGACCCGCGACCAAGGCCTGCGCCTCTCCCCCCGCCGTGCCGCTGGCTCTGCGCCTCCCTCCTGGGGGTCAGCCCGGAGACCTCCCCGTCAGGATGCCGCTGTGCAGACAGAGCTCGTGGGAACGCTCCTGGATGTGGCTCTGGGGATCGGCCTCGTCACCCCGGGGCTTACAAGGGGCAAGGACCCAACGCAGGCACGCTTAAAAAGTTATAAACGCGGGCGGAGGGGGAGGAAGGCGAGCAGCGCGGGGGGGGGTCCAGGGCTTTTATTTCCCACCCAGCCGCTTCCCCGGTAATCCTGAGCGGGAGCCCCCCACCAGCTCCCCCAGCAACCGCAGCACCGGGACCCGCCGGTCCCCCCCCAGACCCTCCCGGCCCCACTGGGAACCCCCCGAGACCCCTCAAGGACCTCCCCCGGGACCCCCCCGGCCCCATTGGGACCCCCCCGGGACCCCCCCGGCCCCCCTGGGACCCCTCAAAGACCCCTCCGAAGACCCCACTGGACCCCTACAGGACCCCCCCCCGGCCCCATTGAGACCCCCCGGGACCCCCAAGGATCCCCCCGGGACCCCCCGGCCCCCCTGGGATCCCGCCAGGACCCCTCCGAGACCCCTCAAGGACCCCCCGCGGACACCCCCGGTCCCCCTGGGATCCCTCCGGGCCCCCTCAAGGCCCCCCCCCCGGGAGCCCCCCCCTCCGTCGCCGCCCCCGCCCCTTCCGCCCCGCGGGCCGCGTCCCCCCAAGATGGCGGCCGCGCGGAACCCGGAAGCGCGGCGAGGCGGCGGCGGCCGGGCGGGAGCCTGAGCGCCCGGGGCACGGTGAGGGCCGGGGGGCTCGGGGCCGGGGGGAGGTCGGGGTCGGGGCCGGGGGGTCCCCGCCGTGCTCTGCCGCTGGCGCCTGGCCGCGGCTCGGGGCTGAGCACCGCGCTGAGCGCCGCGGCCGCCAGGTCTACCCGTGCAGCGGAGCCCGGGAAGGCCCCGGGGGGGCTCCGCGCCCCGGCCGCCTCCCGAGGGGCTTCGGTGCTGCCCCGCTCGGCTCCGTGCGCGGTGGGTGTCTGGGGGTGCCGATTCCCCTCCCGGAGCAGAGCCGGGGGCTCGTGGCCGCCCGGGGCCCGATTCGGAAGGGTGCTGAGCCCGAGCAGCCCTGAGGGGCGAGGGGCTGGGAGGGGGGCGCAGAAACCCCCCGCGGCGATCACCGAGCGTCTGCCTGTCGTGGGTCCTCACGGCCCAGCTGGCCCAACTGCCTGCCTCTGGGGCACGGAGCTTACGCTCACAGGCACCCGGCTCTGGTGCTGTCGGTGGTCACCCCCGCCTGGGTTCTTAACGCCATTAAATCACGGTGCAGGCTTTAAGAGAGAGCTCCGGTCTCAAAAGTAGCCGTAAATACCAGCCCAGGAGGGCTCGATCTCTCTGTGACTCCGAGCTAACACGCTCCGTTTCCAAGTGAAATAGGACGGCCTTTTGAAGGGCGAGTTCTGCGGGTCCGTTGCGGGACCCGGCGGCCTGTGGGGGTTTTTCTGGTGTCTGCGCCCTGCCGGCTGTGAGCCTGGCGGCAGGAGGACGCCGGCTGCGTGTGCTGCGCCGCTGGCTGCTGCGGGCCCCCCGTGGCATCGGGACACCGAGCGTGGATCGGCCTGGTACCGCTCAGCCGAACGGCCGCCGGTCGTGGGAATGTCTTTAAGTGGAAAATCACATACCGGTGCTTTTGCTTTCAGTTCAGGGAGCGCTGTGCGTCCCCTAAAGCAGACTTTGCAGAGTTACTAGGTAGGATGCCAGCTGCAGCCCTCAAAGCCTCAAAGAGTTCTGTTCTCATCTCCGCCACTTGCTCTTTTTTGATGGTTATCAATTCCCTTGATGTTTGTGCTCATTTTCCTAAAATACGACCCTACCTTTAGCAGCTCAGCTGAGCGAAGTCTCATTGAAAGGCTGGCGTGAGCGCTGTGGGAGGGAAGACTGCTTGAATCATCCAAAGTAGTTTTTAAATCACTGCCAGAGGAGCAGCCTAAAACGCCTGAAACCTCGGCGCTTAGCGGCACAGCGCGAAGCCGGTGCTCACGGCGACTTCGGGCGCTCCCCCGTTTCTGCCCGCCCGCTTGCCTGGTGTCAGGTGCTGGAGTTACCAGAACTGCGGCTGGCATCGGGGGCTCCGTGTCTAACCTGAGAGGTGTTTGTATCTGGGATTGTTTCGAGTAATAGCTAGGATGGCTGGCTTGCTCAAGAAGGGTGCCTTTCCCCACCTGTTTCCTTCGATGGTGTTTTGCCCGTTTTTGGAATCAATCTTGCTTATGCGGGGCTTTCGGAGTGGCTGAAAGCGAAAACGTTTTTTGTAGAGGAAAATGCAATGGTAAATGCACAGAGCGTGTCCGGAGATGGCACAGTCAGTGAATTTTACAGCTTTTTCTCCTTTAACGTTAGGTCTCAAGTTTGATTCCTTACTTCTAAGTGTTCTGAAAGATTTCTCCGAGTCCCGCAGACGGCTTTGTCTTAGGTATGAACTCACACCTTTGTTTGAAACCTCGCCGTTCTCAGTGATTTGCTAAATGCCGTTTCCTCCCATACCTTTGTCAAGGTCTTACATCCTCATTCCTGAGCAGGAACAGACTTCTGAAAAAAGCTCACTTCTCCCTTCCTTTAGCGGGCGGCTCGCTGCTGTGAGCTCCCGAGCCCTGCCCGTGGCGCGTCCCCCGCTGCTCCCCGCCGCCCCGGCCAGGAGCAGCGGGGCCGAGCGTCGCGTTTCGTCATGGGACAGGCATGGGACAGGCTGCGTCTGCCAAACCGGACACTCGCTGAGCGCTACGGCCACGTTCGCTGCAGGCTTTTTTTTGGCGCTAAAGTGTACATGGAGAGGATTTTCCTTTTTTTCTAAATTTTGTGTTTAAAATCCTGAGCGTGTGGTGTGTTTGAGGGCTGTGTTTCCCGACTGAATAGGCCTTTTTTAAGCTTAAGTTATAGATCCCTGAAATGGAGGGTTTATAATGAAAACGCTGACACAGGTTTAAAGCTTTTTGAACAGTGGCACTGTCATAAAGAGCTAACTGTGCAGTCGCTGAATACTGCGCTTTGATTTTTAATCGTGAGAGCCTGGATCTCTCTGGAAAGCCGTCCAGGCTTAATTAGGAGTTTTATATTCTGAACCATTTCGGCTTAAAACTCTTCGGTCTCTTTTGGTAACACGATCAAGATCCGTAAACATGGAGCTCTGAAAGAGACCAGTACATGCCTCTCTCACACAGGAGGCGCACGTTGAGCCTGCCTGGAGGCTGCCTGCTTTGAAATGGGGTTTATGTGCTCACGATTAATAGGGAAGCAGGCTTTGGAGTCCTGGAGTATTTCGTGGCCGTGTGTGAACCGGGACGCTCGTTCCCCGCCTGGCAGCACGGCACGGGGTGTCGCAACGTGCTCGGCTCAGACGGGGCTGGTTCCTTCCAACGCGTCTCCTGCGATCGCCTCGAACTGGGGGTAGAGGCAAAGCACAGAGGATCCGGAGACCTGAGTTTCTTGGCTTTGAACCTCAGCTCTGTTCCTCCTGCTCTTCTCTTCCCCTTTAATTAACCAGTATAATAGCGCATTTCTACCTCGCAGGTGTGCTTTTGAGGTTGGCTCATTCCCGTTTGTGTCGGGCTTGTGTTACAGCTACGTCCAGGCGTGCTCCGTTGCTGCCGGACCGTCGCGGAGCTGAGCTCCAGGTGCCTGCTCCGGGCCTGCTCCTGCTGCGGTTTGTTCTCGTCGAGGACCTCGCTTGCGGCAGGGCCGTGCCGGGAGCTGCCCTGCTCAGGGCGAGCCCTTGCTGGAGCGGAGCTGCTGCCTTGGAGAGCGGTTCCGTGTGCTCCTTGTCCGAGCTGCGCGGCCGCCCAGCCGTCCTCCTGCCCAACAAACCCACGTGCTCCGCTTTGGGAGCTTGGGTGCGCGGCTGTGCGCGGTGCTGCTGCACCGGCTGCCGCTAAAACGTGCCGGGGTCCTTGGCAGGGGCGTGCGTCGTGTGTAGGGGGGAATTTGTGCTCTGGCCAGACGTAGTCGTATCGCCTCCCGGGTGGAAGAGCAGGGGCAGACGGAACCTGTCCTCCTCTACGAGCAAGCTTTAATTAAATGTGCTCGGGTCCCTGTTTGAACAACGGTTTGTTTCTCGAAGCAGAGCGTTTGGAGACAGACCATTAGGCTGAGCAGCCTTGCGAGCAGAGGGCACGGCAGTCTGCTTTGCAGCGGCTTCATTGTGGGGAGGTAACGTGAGACGTGCGGCTGCAGCGGGGACCTGCCGGGGACCTGCCGGCTCTGCTGGCGGAGAGGGGCCGGGGAGCAGGGAGGGCGACGACGTTCTGGGGTCTGAGCCGAACGAACAGCGAGTGAGGTCAGCATTTCAGGGAGAATCAGCGGTTAGCTTCAGTTGTGCATCCTTGAGACAAAAGTACCTGGGGAAGATTTAAGAGGAATTCTCTCAGGGAACAGATAATGAACCTTCCTCTTTTGTCTGTGTCGGTGCTAAAGCTGCTGTGCCACTTAACTGCTTAATATTAATCCGAGGAAGTTTAGGGAATGGCACATTGGGGCAGATGCCAGCAGCAAGGCTCCAGATGAAGCTTTTTCCTTCTCTCATTATCTAGGCTTGCATTTCTGTGCTTTTCTTTTGAGGATTAAGGCCATTGTGACTCTTGTGCGTATCCGAACAGCACCGAGGAGCGTCCCGGTGACCGGCAGCGTGAGCCTGGGCGCGGCGCAGCCCTCGGCTGCCCAAGGTGCTGTGCAGCGGTGCTGATCCTTCCCGGGGGAAGGAGGACAAGGACCCCACGGAGCTCGGTCGGAGTCGCCGTCGGTGCCGTTCCCCTCTCCGTACGCGGGCGCGCTCAGCCTGATGCGAGGCACTTCCCCGCTCCCGGTCCGGCTGTTTCCCTGGCAGACCCGTGTGGTGTGAATACAGCCGCCCCGCTCTTCCCCTCACGCCCGTGGCCGTGACATTCCGACTTCCAGGAGCCTCTGGTGGGGTTGGACTTCCCATCCAGCCCCGTGTAGGGCCGGGGGCGTAGATAAAACCCCGGTCGCGGGCTGCGCGCGATGGAATGGCAGAGCTGGGTCGGGCTGCAGGCTGCCAGCCCGGGGTGCGGGGTGAGGTGACAGCCCGCAGAGCCCGGGGAGAGGACGGGAGCGTTCGCAGGGGGCTTGTGCTGATGCTTGCGCGTTGGAGCCGGAGATGAAGCGAAGTGCTGCTTTCTGCACGGGGTGAGAAGATGGCGCATCTCTCTGGAGAGCGATTCCTTCCTCCGGTGAGCCCGGTTCTGCCCCGACTCAGCTGCCCCTGGCTCTGCGGGCCACTGCCGTTGCAGTGTGTGCGCCCTGCCCAGTCTCGGTGCCGGTTTCCAGCTCTTATTTTTTTTCCCTGGCGTTTATAATAAAGTTTCTGGGGTGCAATTTAAATCTGCCTGACTTTAGTCTACCTGTGTGGGAGAGTTCACGTTTTCTCGAAGATGTTGCCTTCCCAAAAGCTGTCTTTGATCCCCACCGACATGGCCTGAGCTTCAGATGAGGAGGGGCTGTGCTGGTGCTGCTCGGGACACGAAGCTCTTCCTTTCTGCTCCCGTACCCCCGGTCTCTGGAAGACGAGTTAGCTCTTCTGCACGCACCACCGGCTGCCTCACGTAGACCTGGCAAGAAGCTTTGAAATGATCTCAGCTCTTCTCCTCCCTGTTTACAGACCGTATAATTCCAGCAGTTAATCTGTCAAATAGATTGTTCTCAGGCACTCCGCAGCCCTGCGTTGGCTTGCGCAGCCCAGGTAAGTAACGAGGTTTTCCCCGCTTCCTTTTCCGTCCTGCTCCCGAGCCTGGTGGTGCTGCGCGCAGGAGCTTACAGGGCTAAGTCCGTACAGAACAAATGCACCCAAAGTGCATTCCTGCTTGCTGAAAGCATCCGGGAGATCAAGGTGGCTTAAAGCACTCGGTTAGCATGCCCTGAAGTGGTTCCATTTTCATCACAGATACTTATTATCTTCTAGATTGATGTTATCCTGCGCTTTTGTAACTGGACTGGGTTGTATTCCGCGTTCGCCTGAGGTTAAATTTTCTCCACTCCTCTGTAACTTTCTAATATTCCTTTGAAGTTGCTGCATCGGGCTCGCTTTGCTTTGTGCTTTCTAATACGCAGGGTTGGAGGCATTCTCCCTTTCTGTTTTCATTGAGATAAATGCCTGACTGGCCTGACTCTTTTCTAAGCCGGTAAAGAACAGACTTTGCGTTCTTTGTCTTTCTCACAAATTCGCCCGTCCTTTACTTAAGAGCAGTGGAGAGCTGGAGTGAGTCACCCCCAGCATTTTCTGTTTCTGCATGAACTTCTGTCTTCTTGCTAAATTAACTCGAAATCCCTTTTCCAAGAGCGCTTCAGACGCACGACCGAGCAGTGCCTCGTTGCGCCGCCGGGAGCTGGATCTGCCTGAAGAAAAGGAGTTAAGTTGTGAACAGGGGACAGAATTTACAAATGGAAATACTTTTTTTTTTTTTTTTTTAATTTCTAATTATTTACAGGGAAAAGATCTGATGCTTCAGCCGGCGTCGAGCTGTTGTACTCAGAGGCTGTCTCTCTCCTGCTGGGCTCCGTCTGAGTGCGGTGCGGGCACCGTGGCAGCGGCAGGCGGGCAGGTCGCAGCTCCCCTCCCGCGCTTCTCCTGCGTCACAGCGCCAGTCCCCGCCGGTGCCAGCGACCGGGGCTCTGCCTCGAAGCCTCCCCCTCTCATCGCTCGAGGTGAAATGTTTGGCCGCAGCTCCGTCCAAAAATACGGCGAGAAGAAACTTTAAAGAGGAACTAGAGGCTGGCTTGGCGATGGAGACAAAAACCGCGCTTAGTGTCCCGTGGGGCTCGGTTCCTGTTTCTCCGGGCACTTCACGTACGAGCTGTTCTCAGGAATCCTGTCCCCGGCAGCTGTGGCAGGGTGCCCGTGGCGGGGCGGGGGGCTCGGGGCTCCTGTCCTGCTCCTGCTCTGCGGGCAGGGAGCGAAGCCCCCCTGTGCCCGTGCCTCCCGCTGTGCCTGTGCCTCCTCGGGATCCAATTCCTGGGGCCTTTCTGTCCTCGCCGAGCGCGTTTAACTCACCGTCAGCAGGTTTAGCTCTGCCTGTTGCGTGCATACCTGTGGTTTCCCAGCTATCTTCTTTTAATGGAGAGCAATTTAGAGTAAGTTAACAGAGACTGAAAGGAACAGGGAGGAAGTGCTCGCTTCTCCTGAACGTACCGAGGGTTTTTACCTCGCTCGGTGGCAGCTACCTGTGAAGCGCGCCCTTACCCACAGCTCTATCCATCCTGACTATTGCAGAGCAGTTCGTTACGGTTTCCAGGTTGGAAATTGCCTGGTGCAGTACCGATCCCGCAGGTTTCTATGCAGCTCAAGCCGTTAAAAGTTGCAGTTTGTTCCCCGTAGCCCCCAGGCACGAGGAATCCCGCAGGAATCCCACGCCGACGCTGGCTGTTGGGGCTGGGCTGAACAGCGAGCCCGCAGGAAAGCTCCCTGATAGTGAAACCCTCCCTGCAGCTTCATCAGAGTGACTTGCGATACAATCAGGGTGCTCACGGGGCTTTATCGCGCTGGGCAGGAAGGTTTTGTTTTCAAACGCCGCGCGGGAGCGGGTCCAGCGCTTCCCACGGCCGCGTGGCCGTCGCTCGAGTGCCGTCGCTCCGAGCCTGGGAGGAAGGTCGCCGCATCCCTCAGCGCTGCGTGCAGGAGGAAGGTGCTGCTCCTGCGGTCAGTAGAAGTTCTGAAAAGTTAGTAGTCAGCAAGCATCAGTTTTGGCTGTTAGGCTGGCAGCGCAGGACGTGGAAACGGGAGCTTTGGCTTGCAGGAACTCGCTGAGTTTCGTGGTTCTGAGGCTGCCCCGAGGACGCCAACCAAGCACCTGCGGAGGCTGTTCGTGCTGGGATGGGCAGCGTCCTGCTGCCCTCGGCCCCCTGCCACATCTCCGTCCTTGGCGTTAGTCCCTTGGGATTCAGGAGTGTAAGGCATAACCGAGAAACGTTGGGGGGATTCAACCTTTTCCGGTTTCCCAGAGGACAAGACCGGGAATCCACAATGTCTGGGCTCCTTCACCTCTCGCTGATTTTCTCGGTGTCTCCGAAGAAAGCATCCCGAGTTCTGGGCTGTCCACCCACCCACCCACCCGTCCGT
The DNA here is from genome assembly GCF_040182565.1 of Anser cygnoides. Taxonomy (NCBI): domain Eukaryota; kingdom Metazoa; phylum Chordata; class Aves; order Anseriformes; family Anatidae; genus Anser; species Anser cygnoides. The sequence continues at coordinate 766,157 of NC_089899.1, read as the reverse complement.
CCGTCCGTCCGTCCAGCTGTTGGCTTTGATCTCTTCAGAGGAATCTGTCACGCGAATTCGGTGCGTTGGCATTCGCCAGCTGCCTCTTGCTCAAGCGTAGGAGTTTAAACTTGAGCAGTTTTCCTTCGTTTTGCTAATTGGGTCTGACCTATTGTGCAAGAGTTTTCCTAAGGAACTAATGCTGTTGTAGAGAAAAGCACTCTGCCGAGTATCTGGCCGGTGAAATCTGGTGTTGCCAAGACCCAGGATAATGCAGAGCAGGCGGGCAGAAGCTCTGCTATTGATTTTACCCTTCGTAAGTTGCTTTGGATGGAGGAGTAAAGCTGTATATTTGCTACAGCTGTTACGGGAATCGCTGCTGCTGATTTCCTAGCGAAAGCTGTTACAAACTGGAAGAAAAAAAAGGCAAAAAACCTGAACTCTCTGGTGAGAAGAGCAGAGACAGTATTTTAAAGGCACCAGAGGCTATCGATGTCTCTAAAGCAAGTCTGTGATGCTGACCTTAGGTCAGCGCAGCTCCCTGCCTCGGTTCGGTAGCAGCTGAGCTTTATTTATGTGATCTATAAAGACAAGCCATTGATGCTGTTTGCAGCTCTGTGTAGCATTTGAAGAACATCTCAAGTTTTTTTTTGTTACGTTTTTCTGTTGCTTTGTCTTCCTTACAGCCTCGTACTACAAACGTCTGCCTTGATTTGGAAGGCTGGAGGATCTCGGAGCAGGCTGATGGGACGGAAAACGAAGCTAGCTGTAGGTTTCTGCTCCCCACTGCTTCGTTTGGGGGGTTTGGGCGTCGTAGCACAGGCTTAGTTTATACCATCGGTCCTCTTGTCAAGTCCTCTGGGCGGAGGAGAAAAGCCAGGAGCTGGTGACAGAGAAGGAACGAGGCTTGGCCGTTCTTAAAGCCAGCCCTGGAGTTTCCCCTGTTCCGTGGGGTCACGACAAACCTTTGTCTTGCTTGGCCTTCAGCCCTTTCTCTCTTACTATGTCCTTCCTGAGGTGTGAATTAAAATGTCGTAGGATCTCCTGCGGACCACCAGTGGCGTCAGAGAAAAATACGAAGAAAAAGAAGAAAGCAGCCCTAGAAGGCGGAGCAGAAGGCGCCGCCGGGGGTGGCTGGGCAGCCGCCCCGACGGGGCTGCGCCGTTTCTCCCCGGAGCAGCTCCTTTCCTGGCTCCCTCCGCAATGGGCTGGAGGTCAAAGTCTGCATTTATGCAACCCCGTTCGCCAGTTCCATCGCAATAAACCGTGCGCTTCGGGAGGCAGCCCTTGAATATTTTAACATCTCCAGCATCCTTTGGGCGCGGAGACGCTCGATAGGCGGGACGCGACCGTAGCTCTGCCCGAGGAATTCATCGGCGGTCCTTCGGGTTCAGGAGACGTGACGGCAAGCAGGCTTTGCTTAAATGGCTGCCCTTCAGCATCAGCACCTCACTCGGGTGTGCGCGGGGCCGGAGCGCCTCCGGGCAGTGCCGCTGCCCCTGCCGCCGTGCCGGTGAGCTGACTTTTGTCGAGGCAGGCCGGGACGGAGTGGCCTCTAATGAGGCTCCAAGCCTGCAAGCGGTCTGCAGAGTGCTTTTTGGGAGCCCTGGTGCTGACGCTTGGCTAATAAATCAAGGGGCCTGAGGCCGGTATAACAATATTAATTAGGATGCTGGGGTGCTAGCTAAGTGTTTTTAGCTGGTTTTGCTCCTGGGCTTATGGACTATAAAGCCTGAGTGTGGATTTTATAGTGTAATAAAAAGAAACACTTCTGGCTGTAAAAGAACGAGACTGCAGTAAATCTGTGGTGAAATAAAGCCAGAGAAAAGGATCTAGGTGATCCCGCGCCTTTGTAAAGAGTATTTCTTCTGTTAGCAATTAATTAAAACGGTCTGGGTTTTTTTTTGGTAGTTGAATGGCCTTTTCAGGCAGCCTGGTGTTACTTCTGGTGTACAAACCTTATTCTTTGGAGGCGATGTTCCGTCGTGCTCTGCTAGAGAAAACGCACCTAAGGACATCTTGGTCGCTTGGTCCTTTTTTCGGCGGAGCAGCCGCAGCGAGTTTTTTACGATCTGCCGTGCTGCGGGAGGAGGCAGAGGCAGCGAGCAGCTCTCGGCGAGCCGCTTGCCAGGTTACAAAACCGTGCGGGTCCCAGGGTGGCGGCCTCTTTATCTAAAATAAAAGGGGGAGTGCTTTCTTAAACCGCAAAGTGCTCAGCCTCTGGCAAACGATTTAATTCAGTCTGGAAGCCTGCGTCTCGTGAAGGCGTCCGCGTGCCCGCCGCTCGCCGGAGCAGCAGGCGGCCGATCCTCGGCTCGCTGCCCGAAGTCCCCGCGTCCGAGGGCTTCGCCCGGTGCCTTCCCCCCTCGCCACCCCCTGCTGGAAGGGGGTCGTCTGCTCCCCTGCACGCGTGAGCCCTGCTCAGAGATGTCCTGACGTGGCTCCAGCCACCCAGAGAAAGAAGTAAACAGTCATTTTAATTTTGCTTTCCATGACAAATGCAGAAATAATCCTGTCGGCTGAAAGGTCACTTATTTTTAAAGGGGCTCTGACTCAGAATTGGCTTTTCAGAAACTCTCCTCGTAGTGAGTATCTTGTAAATGATCAAAGCTGGTGTTTTTAAACTACAGCTTCAGTTCGTGCTACTTAGATTTTCGGCATCGGTAGCTAGCTCAAGGAGAACCTACCAGCCGCGTCCCTTTGCTGGGCTGTCACACCGCAGGCTTCTGGTGGCAGACGGTCCTGGAGAGCAGAAGGTGGCCCGAGGAAGACGCGTGCTTTTCTCTCAGGTTTTGGGTGCACAGATTGCTGTTAATGCTCAGTCACCTTACAGAGAATTTAGCCTCCCCCCAGAGAACCCTTTATGACATCTTTTCGTTACTTTGCAGGCGTTGGAAGTGATTTTGATTCTGTCCAGCCCTTCGGGATTAGTTTCCCTTGGAGCTTGTCACGGTACCTGCCCCTCTGGAGCAGAGCAGCTGATAAAACTTGAACGATTTAGTCCATTTAAGAAGCTGAGCATTTACTGCTCGCTGGTGGATAAGACTAATAGGAGGAGGAACCAGGTGCTGTGCCGTTTTGTGCCCCTGCCCAGGCGCCCGTGTTGTGGGACTGTCCTGGCTTCGGAGCATCGTCGGAGTTCTCGGTGCCCAAATACCGAGCGGGTGAAAGCCGTGTGATGCTTTGGGAGGTGGTGGTGGTGTCATCTGGTCGTCTGGTGGCGGTGGGTGAGGTTTTCTTGTGCTCGTGGCCTGCCCCCAGCCCTGCCGGGCTGTCAGGACGTGCTGGTGCTGTGCCCCGTGTGCTGCGTGAGGGCGCGGGTTGCGTCCCGGGCTTGGTGCCCGCGCTTGTCTCCTCTGCTGCTCTTGCCCGGTCGTGACTGCCCGTGCCACTGCAGGTTAAATTGCCTCGCGAGGCCAAGTTAAACATGCCAGGAGTTACTTCGGAAGCTTCAACCAGGAAATTGCACTGAAGGCAACGTCTGAGCATGGGGCTGATCCCTGCCAGAACGGTGATCCTGAAACCATCGTGCTAGCAGCAGGGGGAACGAAAGGCAGCGGGTAAGTGCTTGTGTTTTACACTGGCAGCCTTCGTGCTGAAGGTGCACCACCCGCTCTGACCTCTGCTGTGCACGGCCGTGGGGAAGAGCATCGGTGCTCACTGCACAACCGCCGTGAAGCTACGGGAGACATCGGAGTGCGGCGAGATCGGGGGCGAGCTGTGCCCCCGCCCGGCGGGGTGCTTCTCTCCTGGCTCAGGTGGAACAGCGTTCTGCCTACGCGGCACGTTTTCATCCTCCAGCAGTGAACCTGTCAGCGAGGATTCTTAATCTGCCGGCTGTGAACGTAGGTCGTGGCTACCTGCGAGACTTCCAGCAGGAGGGCTGCGCTGTGTCTGCGCTGTGCTGCCATGCGGGTACGTACAGCCGGTCAGAGCTGAAGGTGAATGGCAAACAGCGACAGGCAGGCCAAAAAAAGACTTTTTTTCCATGCGTAGCACTGCGCAAACTGTACGCAGAGAGCTGGAAGTGCTGGCCGTGTGTGTTCCCATCAGTGATGCCAGGACTGTTCTGGAGAGAAGGTGCCCCACCGGGGGTCACATTCTTCTGGCTGAGAGAATTGAAGCTGGCATTCGCCGGGCTGAGTTAAGTGCCTGTGTGCTAATGTGTGCTGATTACTGGTGGCACGTCGGTATCTTACAGGGCTTCGGCTGGCATTCCAGCTGCTTCCTGAGAGCTCAGGCCTGCCAAATTACCTGCTAAGCCAGGGTAAGTTGCTGTGAAAATGAGCAGTCTCGGGGAATCGATCGTTTTAGTCAAGAGCTTGCTCAGAAGTTCAGAATCTTTTTGTGTATTAGAAAAGAAAATTCCTTGAGCTAAAAGCCAGCACTTGGCTGCTGCAGAAATCACGGATGAGTGCGACAACCTGCCAGACTTCTGTAGCGTTTGCAGTGAGGCAGGAGAAGTGTGTTTAAGTTCGCCGTCTAGGTGAATTCCAGGTGCGGTGAGATTTGAGAACTGTTTCCCAGTAAAAACCTCTCTGTTTGGTAAAGAGGCAGCCGGCATTTGCAGCCTGCCGTCTATTTACCGATTTCTTAGCTAGGTTTGATCTTGGCTGTGCTTTCTTCCCCTCCGCCGGACTTAAACGTGCGTTTCTTTTCCGTCCTAGGACATGGTGCGGGGAGAAGAGCACAGATAAAGAGCCTCCCACCGCTCCCCAGCCCGCTCCCCCTGCCCGGAGGACTTCATGCGGCGGGACCCGGGCTGATGCCCTCAGCACACGCTGCCATGGACGGGGGGAAGAGCTGTCCGCAGCACGAGCACCAGCAGGCGGGCGACGCGCTCTACAGCGTCCCTGCCTTCCGCTCCCAGCTCGCCGTGCCGGCCATGGAGGTGAGGGCCCCGCAGCAGCGCGTGAGGCTGCCTTGGGGTGTCCCCAGAGGGGTCTGGGCAAGGCAGCCCAGCTCGGGAGCCGCATCCCGGGAGCCCTGGTGGGTGTTTGCGGGAGCCATTTACCAGACTTGCTAGGCAGCTGTCCAGGGGCAGGAGGTATTGATCGCGAATGCTGGAAGGTGGAGGTGACGGCTGTCTACTTACTGCCTTGGACGTGGGAGGAGAAAAACAAGGCTGTGATTAAAACGACGCCTCCTTAAAAGCTGGAAGGTGCCAGGCTGCTAGGGAGAGGGGTGAAGAGCTTATGCAGAACCGCGAACTTTGTTTCCCTCTCAGCTTGTCTCTGAGAGATGCTAAATCTGTTCCTAGGTCCAGCTGTGCCTTTTTTTTTGAGAGTGGCACAGCGGAGTAGGGTTGTGTTTGTCCCAAAACAGCTTCTAAAATAAGACCGCATCCCTGATGCATTTGTTCTGAAAAGGGCAATAAGCAGACCTTTACCCCAAAATTGTTTACGTGTCCCTGCAGCTCTGTTTCTAAGTCTCGTTTGAGTTTTGCCGCATACGTGAACGTACAGGTTAAAAAGAGGGCTGTCTCACCAAGTGCATGGTGCTTCAGACACCAGGTGTTGTTGTTTTGGATGCAAAAAAGGACGTATGAAAGAGAAGCTGAGAAATAGATGTGTTCTTCCCATGATCGTACTGGTACACACTGAGCTAAAAGCTTCCCGTGAATGTTGGACCCTGTTTGGGTGGGAAGGGGGCGGTGGGAAGTGTGCAGGCGTGTACCTGTGCGAGCCAACTTCAAGAGAATTGGGTCGGTACTCGCTCTCTGCAGAGACTGAAGTTAAAGGGCGACGAAAGGGGAATGGCCCTGTCGTCCTCCGGGGGCAGGAGCAGGACAGGAGGCTCAGAAGCTGGCACTGCAGAGTAGCGCTGGACTACGGGAGGTCGAGAGCCACGTCTGCTGCTGGCAGGCGCCGAGGGGGAGAAGTCGCGTTCCTGGCTGAGAGCTGCAGGTGGTTGTGCCGGCCCTCAACTGCTGTAACCGTTTTGGTTTCTGCTTTCAGAATTCCATGCTGGCGGCCGACTCGTGGAGTAACTGCTACCCTGCCTCTTTCCCAACCTCATCTTTCCTAAGCGAAAACCAGTGAGTGCAGTTCTCCTTTATACAGCTCTATGCTCTTGCACACTCCGTGATTCAACTGTTTCTTTAGTACTTTCCTTGTTTACTTTGTTTCTCGAACTGATGGGGAAATAATTGCATCACACTCATCTTGTGGCATTTCATAAACTGCTACATATTGGAAAAAGCAGCAAACAGCTTTAAAAAAAAAAAACAACAAAAACCAACAAAACTTTGATTTCTGGTAAACCTGGTGGCTGCTGTGCGGGAGAAACGGCCTTGTTCTAGCCTGGATTTGTTGCACTAATGGAGTTCCTAAACACCCCATTAGCACAATCTGGCTGAACAAATGTCGTGCATCTGGAGCTTTATACGGATGGCGAATGGCGTGGACAAGAGGAAGGCGTTACCGGCCCCGGGTGGCAGGCTGGTGTGAGGTGAAGGTAGAATCTGCTGCTGTGTAGATGACTAGAAGCTGGCGAAATGCTCTTAGCCCACGTCTGCTGAAAAAATATACGCAACCCTAACCGTGCAACCCCGAGTTCAAGAGTCATTACTTTTTCCTCTGGTTACAACTGATAACTCTGCGCTGATAAGCTCGTCCCCCACGGTGCGAAGTGATGAGAATGGGCTCATGTGAGAAATCGTGACTTCCTTCAAAGTAAAGCTGCCTAGTGCACAGGGAGGTGCCACGGAGCAGGGCTGTGCCGGGTCTCAAACCTTCGCATAGTAACAGGGGTTCTGCCCTGTCTGGTGGGAAAATCATCCAGGTTACGTGCCTGAAACAGCATTTTTGGGGACCCTTTGTATAATGATAAATGTTGTTCTTCCCTCTCCTCCTTCCCTTTATGATGAACCTCCATCCTGGATCAGAAGGATGGATGCTGGGTGTGACAGGAGATATTTGGGGTGACATAACGTGGCCACGTGCCGTCACAGAGTGACGGGCTGGAGCTCTGTTGGGACGGGGAGATGCTGATTGCTGGGAAGAAGGTCTGAAGGCTGGCCGACGGCCGCTTCGGTCGCTGTGAATACAGGGAGTGGCACAGATGTACAGGATGTGTTTTTATTTAGGTCAGAGGTGGAAGGAAGAAAAGTAAAAGAAACAGAACTCGGTATCGCGAGCTAGAAACCGTGTTCCAGGTGCTTGAGGATTTAGTTCTACCTCCTTCCTGAGTGGATTTTAGCACCTTCGTGGAAAAGCAGAGATCCATCCTCCCGAGCGCTTCGGTTCCAGGCTGGCTGTCAGCAGGACGATCAGCTCCTCTGCTCAGAGCAGTGGGACCCCTTTTGTCTCCGAATTAGTTCTGCTCGTTTCTCGTGTGCCTGGTCTGCGGAGGAAGGTAGCCAGCAGCGATAGGGTGAATGTAAGAGGACGGTTCTTGCGGTACGACTACCAAGAAGCTGTCCCACAGGTGCTGCGTGGAGCTCTGCCTTGTTAGTTACTCCCCAAAGTGAGAACTGGAGAGGAGCTATCAGATAAGTTCAGTATCTTTGCTCTTAGCTAGCCCGTCTCTGATTGGAAGAGGGTGTACTTTTTGAGCATGATTCCTGTAAATTACAGTTTGTGAACCCTCAAGAGAGCTATAACAGAATTTCTGTTTTGCTGCATTGAACCACAAGATTAGATTGTGTTTGTCTATTGTGTGTTTTTTTTTTTCTTTGACCGTTTGTTCTGGTTTTGCCCCTCACTTTTTTCTTGTGTAGCGCTGCTCTTTGCTGTTTGTTTCGACTCTGCTGGAAATGTTGTAGCCTTGATCCTGCAAAGGCATGCCTCCATTTAACGCTGGTGTAAACTTGTTGACTTTGCTATCGTTACTTTAGGAAAGGAGGCTCATTGCAGCGTTTATTTGCTGGAGAATGGTTTAGTCAAGGCCGCACCTTTAGCTTCCTGTTTTTCATATCCTGGTAGCTGTAAAAATTACCTTTCAGGTGAAATTTTCCATATCTGTATTTCATGACAAACAAAAGAAGCCTGTCCTGTATTTGAAAACTGCAGCTGAGCTTTTTTAGGTGGGATATTGTAGGCTGAGTGCGCTCCAGGTAGAAACCCCGAAGGGATGGAAGCAAAGAGGGGGATTCTAAAGGGAGTCATAATTAAAGCTACCACAGTATAAGAATAAAAATATAAATATAGATGGAATTAGAGTTAGTCCAAGATTCTTCAAAATCCTGGTAGCAGAAGCCTCCTTTGCGAGTGGCTGTGTTTGGACACGGCTTACTCCCCTAGCAAAGGGCTTTGTCCTGAGGCAGGTTTTTCCTGTTTCTTTTCAGTAGTTTCATGCTAGAGAATTTCTTTAAAAGATACCAGTGCTCGCCTCTTTGTTTCGGCTTTTCTTAACCCGAAAATGTAAACAGTGGATTAAATGTTGCTGAAAGAACAAATGGTGTTCAGGTGCCCTGCAGGGAAGGGCTGGAGCTGGGCTGATTTCAGGGCGGTTATCCCAGAAGCGCTGGGCTTCCTTCGCGGCGCTGGGCTCGGTGCGCTCCTTGCTTCAGGGAGCTCTGGGTCAGGCCTGTTGAGCTGTTGGAAGTGGTGTCACACATCTACAGAAAGTATTCCTCGAAACCGGGAGCGAAGATTTCTTGCCGGGTTTCTAAAACACACGCCTCCCTTCTCTTCTACTGCTTTCATGCACTTCTCCGCTTCACCACCAGTGAGTGGGGTACCACGTGCCATTATGTAAAGTAGGCTTTGGAATCGTGAGTTGGTCTAACGATGGGGAAGAGGAGTGCCTAGATTGTTGTCCAGGCAGTAGGTGACCTTGCCAGCCCGCCTCTCGTCGTCTGCTGGTCTGAGATGTGGAATTTGCATCTCTGGATGGGGGGCTGCACCGTCAGAGCACGGCGCCTGGCTGAAACGCCCAAAGGAGGTCTGCACTGAAATCACAGCATGGCCCCCGAGGGGCTTCAAGTGCATCGGACGCGTTGCTGAGCAGCTGGCGTGGAGCAGGCGCGGTATCACGGAAGGATGGAGACCCAGCTCCCGGGAGGGACGTGCACTGCGTTGGCTCACCAGAGGTGTGGATCCCAGTAAGCCTGCCCCCAGCGCGTTCCTCTGGGTCCTTCTGTTGAAAATGTGAGTTTCAGGGAAATTGAAGGAAATGATCAAATTCTTTTTCAAAAAAACAAGCAAACAAAATGCCCAACAGCCTTCTTTTGGAGTATGTGAAATAGCCCTACCAGGCGACCCGCTGGCTGGACTGACATCAAACGATTTGGGTGAGTCAGATGTCAGTTCAGGTTTGCCTTGTACCAAACTGTTCCACTGCTTCTATATTTAAAGCGGGTGGCAGCAAAAACAGCAGGCTTGCTCTTTAAAGCAATTGTCTGAACTTGATATAATCCGAAGATGCTCCCCACCCAGCTCGTGATGTCCCAGAAAGATGAAAGAATTTCTGAGCCGTTATTCCTTCCAGGACGGTAGCAAGCAGCTCTGCAGTAAGACGGATGATGTTTGTTGGCTTCCAAACGTTGTGCACCTTCACGGACTTTCCTTTACATTCCCCTTGATTGCTTCAAGAGGCAACCTCAATGCGAATCGGTGGCTGAAAGGGACTGAGGTAGCGCCTGCACCCAGAGTAGCTTCCATGGAGCAGTTTGCTGGTAACCAAATCCTGGAGAAGGTGAGCGGGTATGGACAGGGCAACCTTCCTCTGAGGCTGTTTTCACGTCCTGGCTCTGGCAGTGCGGCGAGGTTCCTTACTCGATTCTTGCCGTTAACGCTGGATTTGCAGTCTGATCCGAGCCAACCTGTCAGTGGCTTTATGCCAGCTCTTCAAACGAGGGTGGGCGTCTTCTGAGTTCGTGATGGAGGAAAAAAAGGCAGAGCACAGTACCAAAGGTACTAAAAGGGTGATGGGAAATGCTGCGTGCTCAGTGGCTTTCCTAAGAGGGTCTCAGAGCAGTGCACTGAATTCCTTTTAGCCTTTATGTCAGGCCTCCACGAGAAGAAAGGCGTCTCACGTTCACAGCTTTGAAACCCAGATTAAGGGAGGCAAAGCGACACGCCAGTGCTGGTGATGGCACGGCAGTTCCAGCCAGGGAGGCCGGGGCTGGCTTGGTTTGGTTTCCCTCCCGTTACCTTAGCTGACTTCTGGCCAGCCCCACAAGGCACTGGTGAAATGGGAGGCGATGGTAATTTTTGTGGTAAAAATAGTTTTCCCTATTCCTGGTTAGTTCGTTAAGCGCTGGCCAAGCTCTGTCCTCGTGCAAAGGAGAGAGAGAGACCACAGCAGCTCCAGCCTGAAAGCAGCTCAACAAGCCTTTCCTGTGCGTAAATACGTTAATTCCCAGAAACTGTACCCGGATTTTAATTTGGCTGAAAAGATCGAGGAGCCACAAGGCAGCGTTAAATTGCCAGATCTGTTACATGCAAGGGTGCTAAATCCACCACTGCTGCTTTTTGAGGGTGTTATCTTTATGATGCAAAGAAAAGAAAGGAGATAACATAAATACGTATGTAATGTGAAGCACGGCGTATGAATGAGCTGCTAGCCACACGTGGTGTTTTAATTGCTTAATAATATTTTGTTGGCGTAGTCATTCCCCAGCTCTGCTCCTGGACGGTATTCCTTTTTAAATTTTGCTTCTCCCTCCCCTCGCGTTGCCTTGCTGAAGCTGATTGCCGTGGCTTCTGAGAGCTTGGCACCACGAAGAGCGCACAGCTTGCCACGAGAGGAAACCAGGCAGCTCGGCCGAACCGTGGCTCCAGCGTGAAAACGTGTTGGGTGGCGATTGCCCAAGCGGCGTGAGCGCACAGCCCTTACGGGAAAGATTACGAAGCACATTCCTTGCTCCTGCAGGAGAGGGAAAGGCTCGCGTGTGTAATAGCAAAACCAGAAGGCAGCCTGAGTGCGGGCCAGAGGCTGCCCCTGGGAAGGAGGAAGGGAATTGCTCTTGTGCAATCCTTACCTACCCTCTGCTCGCAGGAAGCCAGCGCCAGGGGGGGGAGCAGGAGGAAGTGCTGGCGTGTGCCTTGCCCAGCAGGGAGGAATCAGAAGACCTTTGCCTTTTTTCGCTTGTTAGTGCAGTCGAGATTTTGCTGTGTTACTAGGCATAATCGGCTCCATCCAGAATCCATCCCTGCCTGGGCTAGCAGTTCTGTCTGGGCGTGCGTGTCCCCAACCCTCCCGTCTTTCTGTCTCCAAGCCGAGCGCTGTGGCTGGTGTGAAGCTCTCTGCCAGGGGTGTGCAAAGGGGGCTGTTCTCTTTCCAACGCTGCGAGCTCGTCTGTGCTACTTCGCAGTTTTATGACCCGAAGAAGCACTCGGGTGTGATATTTCCGTGAAACTCGATGCTTGTCCTTATGCAGTGTGATTGTCAGGTTCCATCACACCTGTCAAACGCTTGGCGCCGGGACATCATCAGGCTTATTTTGCTTTGTTGTCAGGATTGAAATATTATTTAATCCTGCAGATTATTGTTTTTTTCTATGAAATCCTTCCCAATTTACATAAATTGCTGAGAATTCAATTCGTAATCTTAATGCAGCTCTCCAGATTCTTGCGCTCCTGAGTCTGGGAAGTAGGATGCAACTTGCAGCTCTCTTATTGTGCCGCGCAGATATCTCTTCTGGGTAAACACACCTTTTTAAAATCAATCTCTCGTATGTGTCATCCCGTAAATGACCCTTCACCGCTAATGCTGGAGTCTGAAGCAACCTGAGGAATACTCAGAACTGCCAGGAAATAACTGCTTTTCCCATTTCCTTACAGGCAATATTTTAATTCCCCTCACGATTTTTATATGAATTCCATCAGCAGACCACATTTCTTGGATACAAACTATGCATCTGTGGACCCCACTGACTTCTTACCAAAAAATGGTGATTTTCCTCAGGTGAGTACATAGCTACTGATGGCTTTGGGGAAAAACTGTACTTTTGTGGTGGTGGGTTTTGTTTTTCAGGGTTGTGGTATAGAGGGGAAGGGAAGAGGCCAGCAGTGTCTTAAATTTATCTGGCCTCACATAGGAATCTCACATAGGAATTGCACACGAATGGGATAAATTCTGCTAGCAGCAATTCAGAAGCTATCCATTGTCTTGGTAGGAGCAAGAATTGCTTGTGGCTTTTAAAAATACATTTAACAAACACTGACAGCACATGGGAGAATCCTGTTTGCAGGAGGGTGTAGGTAAGTGTGAATGTGAAAATGCTTCAGTCAGTTAATTCATTTGCCTCCTAAAACTTTCTTCACTTACACATATTGCACTTGCTTTCTTGCTAATTACAAGTGGTGGATTCCTGAGCAGTGAATGTTTAAGGACTACATCAGCTCAGCGCCTAACGAACTCAGGGTTGAGCCAGTTCCTGTTTTTTTCTTTTTTTTTTTTTTCTTCAATGTTGGTGAAGTGTGGGAGTCAGTCTCCCTAGTTCATTTGGCATCCCTAGGGACCAGCAGGCATCCTTACCTCTGGGATCCCTCTGGGCTGGAAGATCTTCCCGTAGAGTTTTTGAAATGCTTCGCTTGCTTTTAGCAACATCTTCTGGTAAGATGAGTCAGTGAAGGCTGGAAAGTTCAGCTTCTGTGACAGAGCTGACTTGAAATAAAGAAGGGGCTAACTACATCCTTTCTGGGAGTTAATATAGATGCTATCAGTGCCTGTGCATGTTCTTTGCAATGTTTTTTTTTATACCCAGTGTCTGAAGATACATAGTGAGTGAAACTGTAGAAAGTTACCCTGCTCTGATCTATCAAGGCAACAGCCAAACTGAATGAACTCTGTAGCCCCGGCCCTTCCATCGCAGTAAGTTACTGCACTGATTATTGGGGAAGCAGATAATGTGCTGGATGCAGTCCAGCATCCTCCCTCAGGTAGTCAAAGGGCACAGCCTGCTGTGCTTCAGGAACTTCAAAGCAGCAGCCGAGGAGTGCGGCAGAGCTGCCGAGCGCCCCGTCGCTGCCAGCCCCTGCCCTGCGACCTGAGCCGCTGCTGGAGCACGGCTCTCCCTCCAGGCAGAAAACATGAGAAGGGGCAGAACTGGCACTGCAGGGCTGGCACGTGCTGCAAGTCAGGTGCAGGGTAGGTTTTTGATTAGACGATGCAGTGAGGAGCTTACGTGAAAAATTTCAGGGTAATTTTTGTATACTTAAGGCCTCCTGATGAGGCGTTATTAGCAGGCTGGCTGGGGGCTCAGCAGTTGCTGACAGATCGGACCTTACAGCCTCAAAGGTGCCCAGGGGATATCAAAGGAACCTTTCAGGTGTGCAGAACCATGGGCTGCGTTCAGAATCTTCATCTATGTTATCTACAAGTCAAATCAGTTTCATTAAAAGTACTCTTTTTTTTTCTGGTCACACAAAAGCTTACCAGCAGAGCCAGGCTTCCTCTGCGTGTGGGAAGGAGCTAATCTGAACATCGCAGTTGTCTGCCCCAGGTCTGTGCCCCGGCGTGGCAGATAAGCACGGCGGTGCTGTTGGGGTGTGTATGCAGTGGAGCTGTTTGGTTCCAACTCTTTCTGCATTCAGGTGAAGATCGACCCTTCTAGATCTTGGCTCTTAATTCTAGCCGTGCCCTGCAGCGCAGCGCTAAGTTGCTGAGAACAGCAGAAGGGAGACGTGAGGATAAACTGGGGCAGTATGTATGTGCTTTGGGCTGGCATCGTGCTTTGATACGTCAAGAAATGCTTCAGTAGGCCCCAGTAAGCTCCTGTGAGCTTTTGAATGCTTTTTTTCCTCTAACTGCCGAATGTCAAGACACGTGTATAAACAGAAACTCTTTCCTTTGTAATCTCTGTTCCTCCTGCATGATTCATTGAGATGCCTCAGCTTCTTGCTTTGCAGTGGATGCAGTGTCACGAACGTTGGATTATGCTGCTGAATTGGTTCAGCAGGGAAGAGCAGCTTGACTGTAAAGAACTTTATTCAGAAATGCGGCACGAAATACATTTATAGCAGTAGAAACAGCAATTTGATGCATTTCCCCTCTTCTTGAGGGAGATGTGCGAATTGCCGCTGTGTTATTTTCTTGGCAAGCCCAGAGAGAGGTTTCGAACCTCCTTGGGGGTCTGATTTCTGCAGGTTTGGTTTTACACATGCTGGGGATTCGAGCCCTTTGAGGTAAGCCACTGGTGCGGTAACCCAAATTCAGCTCCCTGAGCAGAGCTGCTGGGGGTGCTTCGTGTTCGCGACTCGCCCGACGCCACCAGGCTGCGCGGTCACCAGTAGCTGTTGCTGGTCCAGGGTCTTCTGACTGGATAAAACCAGATAAGTAAATGAATTATAATAGCATTGATCTTGGCCTCTTGCAGAATTAATTGTGGGAGGAATGAGGCAGAAATGTGATCCGCTCAACCTGTGCGAGCCATTTAGCAGCCTGCGATGGGAAGAGGGAGACGGGTCCTCCCCGCAGGTCTCGGCGTGCAGGTCTGGTGGAGTTTGGCTGATGGGTTTAACGGGAAAGGGGCTTAATTACTTTAACTCGCACACTTTCTAGTATCTTAAGTGGTCGATCAGCTTCCTTCCCCTGCTGCATGCGGAAATCGATCTCCGCCAGCTTGACAAGGGCAGATTTTGGAGATTCTTTGTGAAAAGGAGAAGCCCAGCTGCTGCGAGACTGCACCCGTTACAAGGTGCCTGCAGAAGTTCTTCTGATTCAAGGATAGGAATGAAGCGTCCATCTCTGAATCCATCCCAGCCGAGCCAGTTCTTTTGCTTTGCTGTCGCACCACACAGAGCAGGTGGTGCCACACAGGTTCACACGGGGTTTAGAGCATTTTATGGGTGTTTTTCTGGCCTGCTCAGTGGTTCTCTGTAAGCCCGTGCGCTGAGCGTTACTGCCTGGGACTTTCTGGAGATTCCCACAGATAACCCAAGGCAGTGATGTGTCACCCTGTGTGCTCTGAAACCGAGAAACACTGAATAAGATTTTTGTTAGAGCTTTGTTTTCCAATATGAAACTGCTCTGATCTAGTTCGTATTTCAGAGCGGCGTCTGTCTGGGGCTGCCACAGTGCAGACAGACGTGTGCTTGCCAGGTGCCTCGTGTGACAGCGCTAATGTGAAATAACACAAGTTTTGTGCTCTTCTGTCTCCCCAAGAGGCGTTTTAGTCTTAGCCAACCTCCAGCTCGGGCTGCTTGCCACGCTGAAGCGTGGAGCCAGAGCAGCCTTTCTGAACCCTTGGCTCTTGTCGCCTTCGAGTTTTTTGCGGGGTTTGCCGCAAGTGCTCTGACATGTGAGCATGTGGTAGGCACTAATGTGGAAATACGTTGATATAACCTAGGGCTCCCTAAACTGCCAGTCATTCCAAAGAAAAGCTGATGCTTTTCTGTAGGAGCCAGAATTGGAGCTTGGATCTCGTAGAGCGGGCAATTAACTGGAGGCAGTGGCATCCATCTGGAGTCATCCGGGAATGTCCTGGAGCCTTTCCATCCCTTGCTTCAGCAGTATTTTCCACTTTACTGATTTCCTGCTGTCCCAGATGCCAAACTGTTAAATATTAACAATCTGCACGGAAAGCTGAAACATGCCATTCAGGAGGTGTGGGAGCAGCTTGGGTGGCTGTATCTTTTCAGGTGACTGTATAGGAAAGTACCTGTCTTTTCTGTACTTGCCTGGCGTGGTGGCAGGAGTGGCAAGTCCCATGAAACGTGGTGCTGGTATGACCATGCCAGACTAAGGACTGAAACCAGGGAGGGAACATGAAGAGTTTGCACGCTTTGGTAAGAGATTCCTGATTAAATCTGTGGTCACTGGGCAGCCGAGATAAACTGGGTGCTTATGTGAGAACCTCGGCTGTCTTCGTACGTGAGTACAGCTTATTCTCTCGTCTTTGTTCAGATACCAGAATCCGGCGTGTGACAGCAAGCTCTGCTGTGCTGCTGACCCGCACCCTCAGGTTACAGCGCTGTGCGTGCCTGCGTGCGGCCCGGCAGTGCTGGCCTTTCTGCACGCTGTCCTGGGGGCCCAGAGGAAGGGGACGGAAACGTCACCTCTGATGTGGGGCGAAGCTTTGGGATCCTGTGTGTGATTTGATGGTGAGCTGGTGAACGCTGCGTCCCCGGCACGTACCTGCGGCTGTTCGGGGCTGCAGCGGGACTCCAGCCTAGACTCGGGCTGCAGAGGCGGTTTCTCTTTCAAGAGTTTTCCGGGGATGCACGTGATGCTGAAAATGGATTTAAAAGGCCTAAAGAGCAGATGCCTACTGATTCTGTCGAGGTGTTTGTGCAGTAAACACTTCCTGCTGGTGGTGGTGATCTGAGGATTGTTTGTGCGACCGAGGGCTTGAGGAACCGACCCAGGGGTGCAGAGTGGGAGGCTGAACTTTCTTCCTCCAGCGCTACCCTTTGAGTCCCCGTCTTCTCTCCCTGTTCTGTCTCAGGGCTCCTCAGCTGCGCCTTCAGAATGCAGACTGCTGGCCAGATGGTGCCATCAGAGGGAGTTGCCACACTTCTTAGCTGCTCTGGGAATTTCTTTTTAGTTGAGTCACTCACCACTGGCACTTGGGTCTGGTGAGAAGCCATTTCTGCGTGTATCGCAGCAGCCTCGATGAATGCCTGCTGCATGTTGGAAAAGATGCTTCATGTGCGTGGCCAGAACAGCCGAATGGGGACTTGTTTCCTCCACAGTATTTTTGTTTTTTTGGCTTGTTCTTGGGGTGATTCATCCTTGCCGGTCTGTTGGCATTCTTTATGTAAACAAGTGGCTTAAATTAAGGTTTAGAAAATAGTTACGAGGCCATATTGGAGTCTGATAGCACTTCTCGATCTTGGGAACTGTTGTCTTAAGCCAGAGCCTTGCTCAGACCTTGCGGTGTCGTCATCTTACAGAAAAAGTCCGCTGACTGCACGTACATCCTTAGAAATCAAACCCCGGAGGAGATGCACGACTTCGGTTTCCCCAGCTCCCCTCCGTGTCTGCTTTTTACTCCTCTGGCCTCGAAACCTGACGTCTCGAGGTGCCGCCGAGCCCGCTGCTGCTGTGCAGTAATTCTGTCACAAAGGCATTTTTATCACAGCAGGGCTCTCTCTTGTCGCTGCTGCTCGGCGCTGTGGGTTGCCGCAACAAAACGCTGGGTCCGGGAGGTTTGAGTTTATGCTCTGGCATCTGGTGTCTCCAGGCCAGCGTCTGTTAACCGCGGTCTGAGCGCCGAGCCTTATCGAAAAGCAGAGCGAGCTGTTCTAGAAAAGCATGCCTGTCGCTTAACTACTTGCTTCTCGGCCACCGCAGGTTTTTCTTTAAGCTTCGCTGTTCCGTCCTGTTTAGAATCACGTAAAACACGCGGCTCTGCCCGTTTCCTCGGAGCCTTTTTCTGACGGTCACTCTGCTTCCCTTTGCCTAACTTCACTCAGCTTCTTCCTTCGGTCTGTCCAGCCCAGGGCCCTTCTGAACGCGGAGGCTCCTCTGCTGGCTGCGTTTTTCCTAAGTCCCACTGACAACAAAGCTGCCCTTCCCGCAGCGGGACTGAGCAGCTCCCGGTGAGCACGGACGGTGTGGACACGGCGCCCTGCGAGGGAGCCCAGCCGGGGCTCGCTCCTTGCCTTTGCTCGCTCCTTGCCTTTGCTCGCTCCTTGCCTTTGCTCGCTCCTTGCCTTTGCTCGCTCCTTGCCTTTGCTCGCTCCTTGCCTTTGCTCGCTCCTTGCCTTTGCTCGCTCCTTGCCTTTGCTCGCTCCTTGCCTTTGCTCGCTCCTTCCTCGCGCACTGCAGCAGCTCGACGTGCAGCTGCTTTGGCAGGAGCTCGGGTACCCCTTCTAGAACTGAGCTGTGCTCGGGCTGGAGGAAGGAGGTCAGTCCAGCCTGGCCTAGGCTGTGGGGTCAGGCAGGAGTTGGCTGCTGTTGGGCCGAGCCGTTTGCAGGAGTGCGGTAAGGTGCATTACAGCCTCGTGCGATCCCTTCCAGACAGCTCGTGGTGTATGGGGGCTCTTGGCCACGCGTTAATCGTACACCAGCCCTCTTCCTACTACCACCCCCTTGCGATCTCCTATTAATCTTTCTCGTTAAAGGGAGGGGGCAATTAACCTACTCTTAAAAAAAAGTATTAATTTTTAAAAGTGCTTCAGCGCACAGAGCTGTGGTGATTTAAGAGAAATCAATGTACCAGTTATTAAATTATAAGAAGGACTCGGTTCTGACCGAGATGAAGAGTTTCCCAGAATAAGAAACCACCTGGAATTTCCTATCGCTGTCCTGGAGTTATGTCTACGGGGAATACAGATAGTAAAATCAATTAGCAGACAATTAACCGGCTCTGGTGCCTCCGCAGCACTTTGCGAACAAGTTGCTGTACGCGCTCACCTCTTTGTTTTCGTACTCCGGGGCTGGGCTTCTGGCCTGACTTAATTACACTCGAAAAACACCTTTGGTGAGGTGCCTAACGCTTGGTGCCGGGGTTTAGAGAAGCAGAGGTGGGGATTGCGGCGGCGCCTGACCCGGTTACGGTAAGCGCGGTTCTGCTGCGCCGGTGGCTGCGGCGTGCGCCCCCCGGGAGGGCAGCCGAGAGCGTGGTGTTCGTCTGCCGCCGCTGGCACGGGCTGTGTGGCTCAGCACCTGCAGGGTGCCTGGGCGATCGCACGCCAGATGGCACCACGAGACGATCCCCCAGCAAAGGGCTGAGCACCAGCCTGGGCTCCCAGCTCAGGGCTGTGCCGGCGTCGCCTTCCTTCGCCTCCTCGCCCACCGACGGCATCAGCAGGGGCGGAGGTTTGGCTGCCTCGTCTCCTCGTCGTTGGGTGAGCTTTAGGAGTAAATCTTCCTCCTCCATATCCAAAAGGAGCTCTTGGGGTAACTGAGGTGGCGATAGCCGTGGTTAAGCGTGAGTAATTCTGCTTTTGGGACCTCATTTGTTGTCAGCCGTGCTTGGCTGCCGCTCGCAGAAGCGGGGTGGCCGAGGCGCCGGTGGCCCTGCGAAGCGGTGCGAGGGCCTGGAGGAGGACCTGGCTCGGACGCTTCCTCCCTTCCAGGCTTGTTTGTTTTCATCTGCTTTGCTGGCTTCTGACGCTGCTATGCCCACCTTCTAGGCAGGAGAGAAGGCATGGGAGGCAACAGAAAACTGCCTTCTGCAATTCTTGGCAGGCCCTGGTCTCTGCCTCCTTCCCTTCATAAACCTAGCAAAAGCGGGAAAAGCACCGGTCTGAAACACGGAGTGCTCTTGAAAAATGCTGGTAATATAATTTAATAGCAGACCACTGGGAGATGTATTAAAATAGATGCTTTAATTCAAAGCAGAGTTGGTCTGAGTCAGTCTGATGGAGCGAGTTTCCCTGTCTCCAGTTCTGCTGGTGGTGGCTGCGTGTCCGCCGGGTAACACACTGAGGCCTCTGTTCCGAGGGGCTGCCTCGAATGCTCTTTCAAACACCCCTCACTTCTGCAAATTGTCCCTAATGCCACTGGTCCTACCACAGCAGTCACCGTGAGAAGTTTGCCTCCGACACGAATGGTTTCTTCATTTTTTATTTCCCTGGTCTCGTGTTATTGTTGTTATCGTTGTTAATGTTATTAATCGCAGCCTCTCGCTGCCTGCTTCCACGCGCTGCTTTCTTGCAGCTCGCAGGATCACCTGCAAGAATTTCTTCTCTTACTCTGGCTTTCCTTTATGCTTCACGCTGTTACCCAGCTCCTCCTTATTTCAAAACTCTTCACACTCCCACCAGCCTGAGATTTCTCCCCTGCACCTCGGCCCCAAAAGCCCCATCCAGCCTGGCCTTGAGCACCTCCAGGGCATCCGCAGCTTCTCCGGGCAGCCCCAACAAGTGCTTCCCGAGTGCCCTGTCCTCGGGCCAGCCAGGTTCTGACAGCGTTTGCTGATCTAACGCACCCTCCGCATGCTCTGCATTCAGCTCTGGTTATAAAATACCGCCCGGCTGCTTTGTTATCCTTGTTCTTGGTGTCTGCTTTAAAAATAAGCCTTTTGTGGTCTCACCTTGTCAAAGGCTCTGCGCAGTCACCACGCACTGTGCTGCCTCTCGCTCTCTTTTGAAACTAGAGCAGAAGCTGCCCTGTGCGAGGCAGGAACAGCTCTTCAGGTCTCACAACAGCCAAAATGCCAAGCCTCGCACCCAGCGTAGCGAAGCCGGTCACATCGTGGGAGCGGGAGAAGCACGGCCTGGGCTGTACGATACATGCTCTTCCATCTCTCACCCCTCTGGAAGGAAAAGCCAACCCCATTAGGACAAACCGCAGAGAGTTCGAATGTTCAGGACTCTTCCACCTTTTAGCTACTCTTAAGACGTTTTTCCAAGGCACTGAGGACTTGCAGTGCTTTGGTTAAATATCCTCTTTGCTGCTTGAATGGCCCTCCGGCAGGTGAAGCTGCCTGTTTGCACCACCTTTAGGCAGCCAAGTGCTGCAGGAAATTCAGCCCCAAACCCTTTGGTCGTGAGAGCGCCGAGCCAGCGGCCCTCCTCCTGTACCCAGCCCTCCTGCGCTATCCCACATCGATCTGTGCTCGCGCTTTCCTAGAAGTTCAGCACGTGCTTTCAGGAAACCATCAGCACGTTCAGGAAGCTGCCTGGTAGGTCGGTGATTAAAAGGTTGTGGATGATTACCTGTGAAGATGACCCGACAGAGTAACTAAGGGGGGCTAACGTGGCAGGTTTTGCAGGATGACGGTAAGTCAGGCTGGTGGTGTGAGCCCTGGAGTAGTTCTGCTCCCCTACCCCGGTTGTCAGCAGGCACGTTCACAAGTCGATTGTGGAGAGGGGAAACGCCGTGGCATGCTTTCTCCCCTAGGAAGAGTTCTTAAAATACCAGGCGGTGGTTTTTCAGTGGGAATCTTATCTCCTGTGATTGTATTGCTGTGGTGTTGCAAAATCAATTGAGCAGTCCTGGTATCTACGGCGATGCCACCTGTCTTGCTTCCTTCTGCTGTCCCAGGTTTGTTGCCCGCGTTTTGCCCCGTTTGTCTACTAAGAGAAGAGGAAGAAGAAATAAGTCACCTGCTTTTTAAAGGCTACAGAAATAACAAGACGTTAATCTTAGGCAAACATTGGTGGTGTAATCAAGGTCACACAACGAGTCAGTCACCGGCAAGTCGCTAATTAAGACATTTCAGAAATGTATTTGGTCTCCTCACTTCAGACGTATCATTAAAGCACCTGTCCCAAGCTCCAGGGCCCTGCCAGCTAATTAAAGACAATCAAATTCAGATCCAAGCAGCAGTGAAAGCCCGCTGCCTTTCTCCGACCCAAAGCAGCTGCCCACAGAAACCAAACGCTTCGTTTTCACCCCGGTTCCTGCAGTCGCGCAGCACTGCGCTGCGCCCCGGGAGCTCCGCGGTGCCTGGGGAAGGGCTTTCTGCTTTCCCTTTTGCTTCTTGGGAAGGGTGGAACTTGTGGGCTGGGTGCTCGGTCCGATGGAACTCGGATCCTCGTGACTAAGGGTTCTTGGTGCCTTCATCCCTGCGGACCCCAGCTGCCCTGTTCGCAAGGGCCTCATCCTGCGGGTGCCGTTGCAGCCCTGGGGGCCGTGTGCTTTTCTCGCAGGGGTCTCCGAGGGCAGCGCTCGCTCCTCATCCCACGGCACAGAGCAAAACCGCCCCCTGGCTCGCTTCCCCGGGGTCTCGGAGGGGCTACGAAGCTCTGCACGTGGTGCTTGGATGCTGCTCTCGGCCCCTGCAGGCCTGCTGGGGGCTTTGCTGGCTTCTCTTGCTGCTGGCGCTGAAGTTCTGCTTTTGCCAAGCGCCTCGCACCCCGGGGTTTTCCAGCAGCCCTGGGCACGGGGCCCTGGGAGCCCTCGTGGCAGCGGTGACAGCAGCAGCAGGGCGCTGCTGCTGGCTCTGCAGGGGAGAGCAAACGGGGACCTTTTGCACCAAAACCAGGCAGGGAAGTTCTGGTTTTTCTGCAGGGCAGCGCTTGGGCAAATTCACTTCTCCTTCCACCTCTGGCTGCAGTGGAGCAGACTCCTTTAACTGACAGTGAATGAATCCTTCCAGCTGACCCCTTTCTGTGCCTCTCTTTTCCCCACCAGAAATTTTGCTGCCCCCCCCCCCCAATTTTTTTTTTAACCCAAACTTTAGAATAAACTTTAAAAGGGAAGCCCTTGGAAAAAGAAGGCAGCGCTCGTGGACACGGAGGTGGCAGCGATGTGGGGCGGCGAGGCAGCGTAGCGTGCTCCGTCCTATTTTCTGATTGTGAGAGTTGGGGTGGGGCAGATCCTGAAGACAAAAGAAAGCACATGGCTCTTTATTTTAAAGAAAAAGGAAAGGAAAGGGTGCTGCTCGTTACCTTTTCGGCTTGGTTATGTCACCTTGAGCCCCCCAAAGCCCCCCGGGAAGGAGGCGCTGGGGCGATTTCTGCGCTTGGGGAAGGGGCAGAGGTGGCAGCGGGTGGCCGCGTCCCTGCAGGGCCAGGTCCTGCCCGGGTCTGCCGGCGCTGCCGTGGAGCGCAGCTTTGTTTACAGTGCATCTGTGGTTGAATTACACCACATACAGTAATTCTCATCGCACTGCCAGTAATTTCACTGACTTACCAAGCAGGCATCATTTCCTGAAAGTCAGCCCTCGTACTTAGAGGAAGTAAGAGCACTCTCCTTCATGACTAAACAGTATATGCAAATTTCCACGGGCTTAGGACAGACGCACTGGATGGCTGTCCTTTTTTCCTCCATTTTCACTCCTTTCTTCTGCATGTTAATTTTTAAAAACCCTTGATGAGCTCTCTTTCTGGCCGTTGCTGCTGTCGCTGTCATGAATGAAGACCTTTCTGCACTGCATACCGAGAAAGCTCACCGTCCTGCTTCAGCTGTGTCCTGCGCTGCCGACAGCAAACTGCATGCTGCTTTAAAATGTCCCAGATGCAGTTCTGGCTAAAGTTCCCATCCCTGTTCAAGGTAATGCTGCATTGATTTATTTTCTCTCTTCCTTGGAATTCCTGGTCTGTGTTTGGTTTGGTTTGTCCCTCCGGGCTTGCTTGTCCCTTAGTTTTTTTTGCCACGGCAGCGGAGTTTTAGGGGAACGCTTCTTGGTGCAGGGCAGCGAGGGCAGATTTGCCGTGTCGGAGATGAGATTTGTGCTTCTCTGAAACGTGCGTGCGTTACTTGGAGCCTGCTCCTGTCGGTCGGGGCTTGTTTACTGCGAAACTTGGAGGAAAAGGGGCTGTGTGGAGAATTGATCTGCGTGTTTATGTAGCTGTAATGGCTTTCAGGAATTTTATTTTTAAACCAGATGCTGTGTACAGAAAAGCAAGGGAAGTGTTTGCAAGACAGAGCACTGAACCCTTGAGATTGCAAGTTTATTGCCCCATATTTACAAAGACTTTGGGTTTTGGCAGCTAAAAGATTTCCTTTTAATGATTGTTAGCTTACATTGTAGCTGTTAATTTTCTTATTCTGTTCTATCTGAAACCTAGCTTGGTTAACCTGTGATTGTTGAGAAACCAAACCTTTCTCGTCTGGCATTGCTTCAGTCGTGTCCGTATATTTGCATGTGCCTCTGTCTATAGGATTTCTTTTGAAGCTCCTATCAGCTGGAGCACGCAATCAATAGCTGCTGTACAGAAGGGATATTTGTTTCCTCTGTGTCTAGATCGTTCTCGATTGTGAGCAAATAAACCATTTATAGTGAGGGCTTCACGGCCAAAATTATTTTTAGGATGCATACTGCTTCTGTATTTAGGCTTCACCTGTTCTTTCAGTATTTTTAACAAAGACTCTGTTTTGACTAAGGGAGCTGGGCTTTATCTAGTGGTTGGGAGAAAGGGGTTAAGAGTTTGTATTGTTTTCTTACCCCGATCTTTTCTAGGGACTTTATTCTTGTCTTTGACAACCTCTGGTTTGGGATAACGGTAGAAACACTGTGTGCCGTAGCAGCATCGGTTGGCAATTATTTTGCATTCAATTTAGAAGTTCAGCAAATTATTGTTATCATTGATTTATTGAGCTGCTCACTAGAGCGTCTTCTGGTATGGAGATCAGACAGTGCTTTGTGATCGTCTGTCTCCTGTTCTGGTTTATTGATCTTATTAGTATTCGATGTACAGGAATGCCGGCGAGCCCCACGGCCACCAGCTGTGCGTAGCCTCTGCGTCGGCCGGTGTCGACCCCTTATAAAACTCTCCATTAAGCGGTCGCCCTGCCGTAAAGGAATCGCCCTTTCACCGTCTCATGATGTGCTCCTGTAACTTCATCCCTGACACGAGCAGTTAGTTGTGAACTGCTTTCACCAGAGCAGACCTCGCGGTCTCTGTGTCCGTCCTCCTGCGACAGGAGAATCGGGGCCAAGTCTGCGCTGAGAGCCGCGGTGCAGGGCTCGGCGCCTTCAGCTCGGGCGTTCGCGTCCTGGCGTGGAGGAGCACGAGGATCGTAAAATCACAGGACCATTAAGGTTGGAAAAGACTTTTTAAGATCTTCTGGTCACGAAGCAGGCGGGGGAGATGGGAGGTGAAGGAGGCCTGCCGGTAACTCTTGTGCCAAGGGCGATCTGCAGCGTGCGGGCTGGACTTTGGTTGGCTGTGCAAAATGGGAAAGGGAAAAAAAAAAATAAAGCCCACCCCAAATAGGTAGGGCGTAATTTCAGGAATAAGTCATTCCTAGAGAATTGCTGTAGATTATCATCTGAAATAAAGATCCAGCCTCGCAGGATAACTTCCTTCTGTTACAGCAATTACATTTACACTGAGACATAAAATAAGCGATACTGCTGTAAAATCCTCTTATTTCTAAGGAGGAAAAAAAAAAAAAACCTCTACTAATCAGCCTTAAGCAGGGATGAAATAACTCACTCCAAATCCTGAAGCCAGCCATCTCCCCAGAGCGATCCCTTTCAAGTGCATCGGAGGTTTGGGACCACGTGTCGGGGTGGCAGCGGCGCTGCGCCCCTGGGAAGGGGTCGTTGTGCCCGCTGCTGTTTCAGCGCTGGCGGTTTGGGCGGTGATCCTTCCCCTCCTTCGAGGCCTGGTGACTCCTGTTTGCTCCACATAAGCCCGTGGAGTCATTAGTCAAGGCACGGTTTGCAGTGACACGGACTGTAGCTATCAGCATGGCATTATATTAATTATACCACATTTTGTATTTAAACAAGTCTAATTTGTTGGGGCTGCGCTGCAAGCTCTGCGGGGCAGGGATCTGGCACGTTACGAGTTTTAGTGCTCTTTAGATAATTCAGTAATTGGGTAAGACTAACAGGAGGCTCTGAAAGCCTGTGACTAATGCCTTGTCATTGCGCGAGGGGATGGACTCGCTGAAGTCTTTTCCAGGGCTGGTATTATCCCCCTCTGACTTGCGGGCTGATTTCCTCTTCCTTATTTCAGGCCAGGGCCCTGAGCAAAGGCAGCGGGGCTGGAGCCGGCACGGGGCTCGTGTGGGGACGGCAGGGAGCCAGGGAGCGCGGTGCCGGGCTGCCTCGGGCTGTTACCGCTCGTCCCGACGCTGTCCCGGCCTGGGACGTCCTTCTCTGACGCCCCTCGAGTGAGACGATGTCTGGTGAATGCCCAGATGGATCCACCTGGCAGAGCTTTTCAGAAGGAATAGAAAAACGGCCCCATCCCGCCCCTGAATTTTGAGCCTGAGAATGGCAAGAAAAGTTGCTCCAAAACTGGCTGTAAACGGCTTTATACCAGGCGTAATATGAAGGAATAGTACCAGGTGGATTGTTATACTCGTTCCCTAAGCCCCAGCAAGCCCCAAGGTCGGTGCTCCCTGCCGTACCGTGCCCTGGCTGGACCTGAAGGCGTGCGGCAGCACGGGGTGTTGATCGTGGGGACAGCCCAGAGGCTGCTGAACTCCTGCAGCTCTTTTTCCTGGGGTCGGGAGTCCAGAGGAAGAAGCAGAAGCGCGGTGAGGACAGCAGGGGAAGACGGCGGCTTGTTTGAGCAGCACAGCGGTTTGAGGTAGTCAGCGAGTGTCTGCTGAGGACTGGAAGGTTGAGAGAAGCTACAGACCTTGTGTGCTTAACGGGGAAAAAAACCTCAATAGCATGCAGAGTGCTAGCTGGAATCCCGCACACGGCACGTCCAGTACTCCAGATGAGGAGCCTGAGGCAGCAGGGGAGATGCAGCTCAAGTTCTTGTGCCTGGCCTCTTGCTCCTGGGGGGAAGACGGCGTGGGCAGGGCCCTGGGCTTGCAGCAGGGTCTGGCACGGCTCCGCTGAGCTGAGCTGAGCTGAGCTGAGCGCCTCGGCTCCCCTGCGTGAGTCCTCGCGGGCAGGCGGGTGCCTGCAGGAGGTGCGAGGTGCTCGCCCTGGCCAAGAAGCGCTCTGTTTATCCAAGTGTTTCTCTGGTTTCTAGAGTGCAAAACAGAGCCCCATTTCCAGGGATCGCTTAATTCCAGCCTCGGTGTGTGCTGCTGTCTCTGAAAAACCTCGGATTCTGGGTAAACCCTAAAATAGCCGCCGAAATGCCGAGAGTAAGAGCTGCACGGGAAGCGCTGCCCGTCTGTCGATGGGCAGGGGGGTGCCCCGCACGGAGCACAGCCTAACAAACAGCCCTTTCTCCTCGAGCCCTTGGGTCTCCCCAGATGATACGTGATGCATCGGAGGTTTACACATCGCTCCTGCGGTCTCTCTCGTTGCCTGCCTTTGTTTCACGTCCGCTGCTCTCACGCAGCTGCCAGCTCCTGCACCTACGGCTTCAGAGCAGCGACTGACTTCTCAGGGGCCAAACGAGACGTGGCTGGCAAGAAGGTGAAAGGAACATGTCCTGCAGGCTTTAAACACTGCAAAAACGTAACTTTTGATAGCAGTCAGGAGGGAGCCTGACCCAGCTCTTGGCCAGAAGCCCTTAGGAATAACACAAGCAGGCTCAGCTGCTCCTGATTTTGTCAGGCAGGGCTAAGTGACTTTTAAAATCGTTGGCTGCCTTTCTGCTTTGTAGTAGGAAATGGCCTTTAACTGGAAATGAACAGTGATTTCTGCTCGTATCTGACACTGTGGCTCTCCTGGCAGCCGTGCTGCGGTATTATCACGCTGGTTTGGTTATCCGGCGTAGCGAAGTAAGCCCCTCAGTAAGCAGCAGACAAACTTTTTCTGCCAGTCTGAAAGTGGTGTTTCGTGTGCCGGAGAGCTGAGCTGGCGTGGTGGAGTCAGGAAGGTGCAGCGATCTGTGTCAGAGTTTGAGGGCGGAGAGTAAAAGTGCTTCTGGCTATCGGTTCTTGCCACCTGAAATCTGAAAAACCAAATGACGAGTTGATGGTGGGGAGGGGACCGAGGGCACTTTGTGATCTGGAGCCGTCATGACTCAAATCGGCGTCACCAGTGGTCGGCACGAAATAAAACAATGGTGAGCCGCCTCAGCACCGGAAAACGGGCAGGGGCAGAGCCTGACCCGTGTCGCTGAGGCATGTTCGCTTCTCGCCCAGATTGAGGCACGTCCCGGGAAGAGGACTGCTGGGTTTGCCAAGATTTAGCTGGATGCAAACGCAGGCGACACCAGCGCTCCTGCGCCCCTGCTCCCGGCAGCCGTGGCTGTGCAGAACCTGTGTGGAGGAGGCTGTAATGTTTTCCGAAGCCTCTAGGTACTGCTGTGCTATAAGCTGCGATTAAGCAGCCCTGTCCTCATCGGGTGGAGCTGGTTCTCTGGGGGCTTTTGTGGATGAATGGAGCCCTCGAGTCTTTTGGGTGCCAGACTGAAGAGTTTTCACCCTTCTGCAGCCACTTAAGTCACACGCAAGGTTGATGTGACTGACATCCTGGTGAACGTATGGGGAGGCGTACGCAGTCCGAGTTAATCCTGAGTGCGTGCCAGCACTTCAGTGCAGTCAGTGTTTCCTACTTTATCAAGTAACTGAGATTTTAAAACAGCTGCTCAGAGCATGTGTCTGTTTACAAGTTAGTTTCTGAGTTCCGTGGAGCATGAAGGAACAAAGCTGCTCGGTTAATGGTAAGAAATTCAAACTTTCTGGAGGAGTAGGAGCGAGGAAGGAGCTCTCTGCTCTTCTTCCTGCCTCCTCTAACTGTGGTCATCTCTTCCATTTCAGGATTCTTCATACCTCGACGAGCTTTCCAACAACAACTCCCTCTTCTCATCCCCTGCGGATTCCCTCTCTGACATCGCGGATCCGAAGGACTTCTTGCCCACGGATAGCCTGAACCACGTGCCAACACTATGGGACGTAAACACGTCGCAGCAGAACCAAATAGAGGTACAGGATGCTTCCTCTTCCATCCTCCCCATCAGACAATAAAAACCTCGGGCTTCATCCCATGGTGTTGAGCTCAGGAGTGTTGAAGAGCTGGACTCGAGGAAAACACAGTGATGTAGTTTGTTAACTGTCCCCAGCAGCATCCAGTGTATGTTTATTCTCCACGGCAAATATTTTACTAACAATGACTAAAAACCAAACTGCCTCAATTTGAAACTAATCATTTGTGTTTACTTTGTGAGTCCAAGTCCCTGCAAGCTTTTACATCTCCTGGGCATGTGATCTCCCGGCAGTCTGAGAGCAACAGGAGGTTCTGTGCGTTTTTACCAGCCTTCTGCTGTTATTTTCCCTCGTCTGTTGGGACCGCTTACTCACTGTTGCACAACGTGGTGTCAGTCACTACTGGTAGCCACCAGCTGTGGCTGGTGGTGGAACTGATACCGTACACATCTGCTCGGTCTCGAGATCTCAGCTGTCGTGGTGAAGATCCAGCCCTGCAGCAGGTTTCCTTTGTAGGTCATTGTCTTAACGAAGGTTGTGGGGGAAGAATTCAACGTGAGTGCTCCAGAATGCAATCCAGCACACCTGTGCTTTAGTCACTGTTGTATTCCGAGGTTCGGTTGTGTTTTTAAAGGCTGCGTTTTGCTGTTAGTGATGACTTGGACTCTGTATTTCCATGATGAAAGCTGGCTGCTTGTCACAGTCTGGAAATAAGAGACCTGGCAGCAGTTATGCTTTGAAACGATACCACTGGGCAGCTCAGTGATAGGTCAGGCATTGAAGCGTGGCTTGGTGGTGAGGGTCCTGGACTGGGATTTGGGAAATCGAAGCTCCTGTCTGCCTTAGCCGTTCTGTGGGTTCTTAGGCCAGCCATGGCAATGCAGATCCTCAGATCAGATGCCTGTGCTCTTGCTGGAGTTGCCGAGATTTGATCACCCCTGCAGACCTGTGCAGCATCTGCTTGACCCTCAGCGTGTCTCTAATTGGTGGCAGAGAGTACCCCTGCGCCCTTCCCCTGTGTTGGTTGAGATACCCGATGCCTCAAAAAAAGACTGTAGTTTCGTGTCTGTGGAGTATACAGCAAAAATTAACTGGGAAAAGCTGTTTCAAATCCAGCATAAAGAATGCAAGTGAGAAGCAAATGTGTCGTGTAAGTAGCACTGAGGCCTCTGATGGCAGCGGGCGGCTCTCCTGCGTGCTGTCCTTCACCTCCTGTCTTCTACCGGGAGCCCTGCCGGTGCCCCTCGCTGTCCTTTGGAGCTCTTAGGTTCAGATAAGGCCAATCAGCTCCTTTGAATTCCATTTATAAACAACTTCCTTTTGAAAAGAATCACCAGCTATTTTAAACGTTGTCTTATCAGTGTTTTCTGAACACAGAGGTTGCTGTTTGTGTTGTGCTTTTTGTTTATTTTCAGTGAGCCTGACATTTCCTGACGAGATGCCGCTGAAGCGTATCCCAGGCAGGAGATTTCAGTTTCGTTTTTGCATGGGAGGTGGGAACTTGCAGGATGCCAGATAGAGGGATTGTTAGCTTCGTTGATTGGCAACTGATTTATTACCTTTTTTTGAAAATACTCTTGGTTTTCGTTAAAGGAGGCAAGCCAATGATTTGTGGCAAAATCCCGAGGCAGTGCCAAAGTAAAAAGTTCCTTACTGTAACGCTCGGTGCAAGGCTGGCACCCGGCTGATGTCTTGCACCAATGTACACGCAATTTATCCAGTCTTTCCCTATCCCCTCCCACATCATCATGCCACCGTAATTCTCCATAAGATGCCAGGAATTTTGGCAGTTAATCTGCAGTACAGGGCTGAACGTGAGTCAGGTTTCACTGTACGCAGCCCAGGCGGATGCAGTCCCCGTTTTGCTCCAGTACATCTTATCAGCTGTGGCTGTACAGTCAGCTCTGCCCAGGAACAATGGGAGGCCTTGCTCTCTGCTGTCAGGACAGCAGATAAGTTCCTGAGACAGAATTTCAGTCTCAGATTCTCACGGAGCAGAAGCAGCGATCTCTGAAGGGCTCCGATATTCGGGACGTCTCCTAAACGTGTTGGATGCATCCTGCACGGAGACCCCCTATGGATCCCGGGTACAAGAACGGCCTTGTGGCTTGTCCTCGTTAAAAACAACCCAAAAACAACCCAGAAACCACCCACGTGTTTTCTGTCACGCAGCAATTTGAAGACATGTTACGGAAAAGACCATATCTGTATTTTAGCTTTGCCCCCTCTCTGCCAGCCATCGTTAGCACTGGGGAAGTGTTTTACTGCAGGGGGACGGAGGAGGACTGGAGAAAAGCGTCGCGGCTCGATTGCACGCTGCTGAAACGTTTCAAGCTCACCGAGAAACTCTTATCTCGAGTGCCCAGGGCTGAAGCTTTGGGCGGAGTGTTCCTAAACCAAGAGGAAATGGCTGGGCTCAGAGCTGCCTTCGTGTGCCCGTGCTGGGGGAGCTGGCACCAGAACTAAGGGAGAGGTGTTCGGTGCGTCGTCTCCGTGCGTTAGTTCTGAAGCGGGCACGGAGGGAAGAGCTACCACATAGTTAAATATTTGCAGGAGTTAGCAGACAAAACACGCTTGCTTAATTTGTGATGGAGTTGTGAAATACCTTTAAAAATAGTTGGGGTAGTCCATTGTGCTTTCTCACAACCATCTCCCGAGAATTCACGGCCTTTTTAGATCGGGGAAACAAAGCCCTGCCTCTGAAAGCTCGGAGCTCCAATTCTTGTGACTCGTGGACGCGTTTTTCTCAGCCTAACTCATTCATAGCACTTAAAACAGTGAACACCCTTCTCCTAGCTCCGTACTAGGGATTGTGTTTCTGCTGGGGGGAGCTGGCTCGCCAGCCAGATGCGACTGCTCATTTCCCATGGAAGTCACAGCGAGATGGGGTAAAGGGAGAACAATGCAAGGAGGAAGAAAGTGGACTAAGATCAAGCCTCGGTGCAGTTGTCAGCAGCTTCACGGAGTGAGTCCATCTCCTGCTCCATCCCAGTGTTCTCACGCACGGTGTACTCTTACGTTAACGGGTTTAGGTACGTCACCTAGAGAAAGGAGAAAATCGGGCAGTGAGGTGAGCAAGAGGAGAGAGGGGCAGGAGCTGTGTGAGCTCAGTCCGGAGCAAGGTGATTTATTGCCCCGTGCAGCCCCTGGCCCCGCCTGGACTGGTCCTCGCAGCGTATCCTCAGCTGTGGGGTCTGTTTTCCATTGCCCCAGACCGCTGGGTCTCTGTCCTTTTCCTTGTAACACCTGAGGCGAAAAGCCGCGTGCCAAAGCCGCGTTGCTGAATCGGGACGGCAGGGGTTTCTGTTCGCAAGATGACACGAAGCAAAACCAGAGCTACCCGAACTTCCCACTGCCGCAGCTGCGCGTCCCCCGATCCTGCAGGATCCGGACCTTCTATTGCCTAAGAAGAAACTTTGGTATTGAGCTCAGATTTGTAGGTGGAGATGTTTCACCTGCTCTCCAGATTTGTTGGCACTGAAAATAGCTCTTCCGTCCAGCTTCCTTCTGGTAATTCTGACTCAGGCTTCCAGTAATGGAGGGTGTTTTTTTCTTTCTTCTTTTTTTTTTTTTCTCTTTAATTTTAAAAAAAGGAAATAATCAGAGTGTTTATGCTTAAGAACTTCCCATTTTTCACTTCTGCCTGTGGAGCATAGGTCTCTTCAAGTCTGGCGCTCTTGACAGGCTATAAAGTTGAAGCAGTGCCGCTTTTGGAGCCGCTGATTGCTTTGGATGCCATGAGCTGCTGGCTTGACCTTGCTCGCTGTCGGGAAATTCCAGGGCGATTTTGTTTGTGTGGGGGCAGACAAAGGCTCTCCTCAATTGTGCCTTCCCGGCTCGGAGCGGCTTGGGCGCTGCGAGCGGCTGCGGTGCGGCGGGCTGGCCGGACCCGGGCAATCATTAACCCGGCGCAGCAGCTGGCGCCTGCGGGCACCGGCACCCGCCCCGAGCACGACGGCCGCGGCGGCAGCCTGGCGCTGCTCTGCTGGGCCCCGGCGCCCTTTGGGACCCGGGCTTCGCGGCCAGGATCTGCGCTGCGGAGGTGCTGGGCCCCGCAGGTGTGAGGTGAACCCCCCGTGCAAGCGGTGGTGGTGGCAGCAGCGGTCCTTAACCTCGCAGAGCCAGTGCTGAGCCACGGGCCGCCCTCTGGTGCGGCTGCTTCATTACTTCAAACAGCATTTTTAATGTTAAAAACACAATTGCAAAACCGGTAAGTAAATGCTTGCCTCGAGGGCAGTTTGTAAGAAGGTTGTAAAATGTCGGGGTTCTGATGTAACGCCCGGTCCGCTCCCAGGGGCGGCTTTGGGTTGCAGCCCTGTTCAGTCCTCCCCACCGCCCCTGCTTGGGTCTCCTCGGCCGTACTTCAGTCTCCCCGTTTGCTCCCCGCAGTGGTGCTTTTTCTCTCCCGTTAGCAAGCCCAGCCCCGTGCTCTCGCTGGGACTCACCAGTTCAGAACGAAACGTGTGCAATGGCAGCGGGAGTCTGCACGGCTCCTTTTGTCGGGGACCTGCCCTTCAGGGAGCGCAGAGCACTGCAGTGCAGAGCTGCCCGCGGAGCAGCTGGGGCCCGGTGGCTAACGTAACTGCTCCGGTGCAGAGCAAACCCAGCGCTCCCATAGCAAACTTGCATCAGGTCTTGACAGGCTTTGTAAGAGTCCTTTGAAAGTGGCGGTGTTTGCACAGGTAACCTGTTGGTGCGAGTGTGAGCGGCCTGAAAGGTGGGCTTCTGCCTGAGGTCCCCAGTTGGAAGGCAGAGTGGAGTGTTTGGGGTGACCTGTCTTAATGCCAGCAGTTGTTACAGCTCTGGCAGAAGGGCTCCTGTCCCAGTCGTGTTCACGCTGCGGGAGGACACGCGTCTCTGCAGGCTTTCATCTCACACAGAAACACACAAAATGTTCATGCTTCTTGCAGGAATGCTTTTACCTTCGTCAGTTATTCCCTGTGTTTGTGTTGACGAAGGCATGTGGGGCGTTTGCAAGATTTATTAGTTTCCAGAATTACTCCCCAGGGCTTGTCATTCACAAACAGAAAGTATTAAAGCATTGACGTCACCGGAGTGTAAGGTCTGAGCACAGAGCACAAGTGTCCTCGCTGTTGTTGTGTTTTCGTGCTTTAATTTGCTGGAGCTGAGGCTGGAGGGCTGGAGGTTACGGCTGCTCTCTGACCTGCGTCCTTTCTGTTCCAGCTGTTCTCACC
Organism: Anser cygnoides; assembly: GCF_040182565.1. NCBI lineage: Eukaryota > Metazoa > Chordata > Aves > Anseriformes > Anatidae > Anser > Anser cygnoides. Next base: position 732,960 of record NC_089899.1, on the reverse strand, counting down.
CAGCAGATCGTTCGGTGGCTTGAACAGCTCAAACGACCCCGTTCCTGCTGTCCCCAGCACCCCGCTCCTCATAAGCTACCAGGTGAGAACCACAATCTGCTCCAGCAGAACCGCACATCGAGCTCCTAACTCGGTACCGACGCTGTGCAGGGAAGAGCAATTCTAACCACGTTCCCTTCAGGGGGAGTGAGACAAGAAAATCAGCCAGATACATTGCAAGTCGCTGCCCTTTCCCAGAAGTGCCTCGTATCTCCCTCGGTGGAACCTGGCTGCGTTAGGGAGTGATGTGTGCCTTCTGTACAGCTACGTCAGCAGTCTGTAGGGGCCCTTCCTCCTGGAACGCGTGCCTTCGCTTCACGCTGCCAAGTGCCAAGCTGAGCTGAAAGCTGGTCCGGGTCCCTTACTTGGGGTCAGGTTAGAGTACGGTTGGGCAGAACTAATGCTAGCCCACAACCCACCTGAAAAGTGATGTAAACATCTTTTCCTAATTCGGTGTGGACTAGGCCCTGAAAGTAGCTCTTAAAGCACTCGCTAGGGCTCTGGGGTGGGCTCTCGACGGCTGTTTTCCTTTGTTGCTGGAGTCTGTAAATGAGATTAATTGTACCCGAAGGGGTTGTGAAGTTGTGTTGGGATGGATTAAATGGTAGCTTCTGGGACTGTGTCCATAGGCCAATGAGAACATTAATATTTGGTCAATGCTGTTTTTCTTTTCAGTCTCAGGCTCCTGCAGAGGAGGATGATGAAGGTGATGAGGAAGAAACAGAAGAGTTGGGACAAACGGAGACCTATGCAGAATACATACCTTCAAAGTGTGAGTGTCTTGGTACTACATGGGCGTGGGAAGGGCTGTTAACTCCACTGTGGACCAGCCTAATTAGCTGCTCCCTTATCTTCATGCGGGCAGAATGTGCTCTTTGCCACGGCCCATCCCAGGCCCGTGACATTGTAGGAAAGCTTCACCAACGTACTGTCCTTTGTTGGTGCTACGCAAATTGAACAGGACGCTTTCTGTTGTCTGCTTTTGGGGTAGGCATGGCTTGGTTCTGGCAGTCTGAAATTTCAGTGGAACGAAAGAGAGAGGAGGGCGGCAAGGGTTGGGCTTGTCTCTTGTGTTCCTGGGGCTGCAGACTGAACGAGACTCTCTTGCAGTCTGAGGCTGCAGGCTGGGTGAGGCCTGCGGTCCGTTCTGAGGTGCTCCATGGGAATGAAGAACTTGTTATCTGCTTTTTGTGTTGTCATTTAGCCAAGATTGGGAAGCACCACCCTGACCTCGTGGTTGAAACGAGCACTCTGTCCAGTGTCCCCCCACCCGACATCACCTACAGCCTTTCCCTGCCTTGCTCTGTTGCCGACAAAGGGTCACTCTCTGCACTACAGCTGGAAGCAATCATTTATGCCTGCCAGGTATGTGGCTCCACCTTCCCCAGCTTGCGTGTCTGAGACTAGAAATAAACTTTTTTGTACAGACAGATGCTGAAGTGAGTTTTAAAATAACCTGTAACACAGGTGATGAACCTTTGGAAGCGTTAGCATATGGCATTTTAAATGCTTTATGAAAGGATTATTTGAAACCAGGGTTTAATGACCTGTGGGGTCTGCTTCCCACAGATGCAAGAACTCTTGACTATTGTTGCAGGAGGGGGTGCTTAACATTTCTGGGGGCCTTTTCCATGAACTGCCACTTGTGAGCTCAGCCATGACACCTGGCCTGTCCTGATGTTTATCTGAGCAGGGAATGCATATCTGAGAGAGAGGTGAAAGGGTTAAATGTTGCTCTAAGCTCACATGAAAGTTGCTGGCAAAAGGCAAATCTTGTTTAATTTCCAATTCTGCTCATTGATTTTGCAGCAACATGAAGTTTTATTACCCAACGGGCAGCGAGCTGGGTTCCTCATTGGGGACGGTGCTGGAGTTGGAAAGGGCAGGACAGTTGCGGGCATCATCTTTGAAAATTATCTTAAAGGGAGGAAAAAAGCTCTGTGGTAAGTTGTTCTTTTTTTTTTTTTCCCTCTTTTCCCGTAAGACCTTGGAGTTAGTTTGAACTGGGAGTAAGGAATTCCTTAGTGCTGATGTTGGCTTTATAGTTGACTCATGCTGTGGCCTTGGTAAGACGTTTCCACCTCTTTGTGCCTGCTTGCTAGCCGTGAAATGGGAATCTTTCCCCTGCAGCGGTGGCAGAGAATGAATCACTATGAAACGGCAAATTGTGTACCCTCGGAGTGCAGGGTCGAACCTCTTCCTGCTCTCCTTGAAGTCGGTGGAGGGGTGTTTATGGACTTCCCAGGTGCAGACTTGAGCCCCTGGAGCATGGGGGCTTTACTGCAGGATAGACACCACTTGTCATAAGTGCCAGACCGGAGTCTGCTGTAGGATCTTGCACTGAGGTGTGTGGGCAGTTGGAAATGTAACAGTTTTATACACCTACAGTTGCTTTAGTCAGAGCTATTAATCACTGTGCATGCCCCGACTGTCTCCCTAGGAGATAACCAGGCCCACGCCTTGCTTTACAGGTTCAGCGTCTCCAATGATCTCAAGTATGATGCTGAGAGAGACCTGAAGGACATTGAAGCCTCCCACATTCCTGTGCATGCTTTGAATAAGGTAGGGGAGAAAAGTCGTAATGCTGTTCTGGAAAATCAGCCTACAGCAGCAGTCAGGTGGATCTGTCTTCACGTGTAAAGCAGCAGTCGCTTCTGCCTCTGCGTGGCTGGTGGCACAGGCAATAACAGGCTGCAGGCTGCTTGCTGTTCCCTTTTCTCAGTGTGTTCTTCCCACTCTGGACTCGTGCTATTTTTGTACGCTCTCCAGAGCTGCACTGCGAGTACAGATCTGTTTTCCCCAGGGAGCGAGATGCGTCTCCATACAAGTGCAAAGTGCAGCAGGGCTCGAGCCCTTTTCAGCGTTCCTGCGGAGGGAAGAGCCCCTGCTAGGTGTGGCTGTGCTGTGCTCTCGTGGGCTAATGTCTCCCAGGATTGGTTTCAGGGCTTTTGCTTTTCAGAACGTGCGAGTAAAGGGAGCCCACGTGAACGCCCAGCTCGGTGCCTGGCAGGGGACTCGAGATGCACAGTGCCGTGCCTGAGCACAGGGGCACTTTCCCTGAGCTGCTTGGATCCGAATTTTCAGACTTCCTCCCAGTTACCAGCAATGAGGACGAAGTATATTTCAAAGAAACGGCCAGCAGCTCTGTAGTGGTTATTCGCAGGGTTCTTCATCACCCGTGCTTTAGCCTCTTGTCCAGGCTTGTGTTTGCCACCCGGCCGTCCAGTTCGCTGAAACATTCTCCTCTGGTTTTCAGTGGTGTTGAACAGCCAGCTCTTGCAAAGTCAATGGAAACCACATGTATTTGACACCTCTGAATGCAGTCCATTAACAGACTGAAAGAGATGTTTGTTTCAGACCAACAGCTTTTAAATAGAACTTTCTTCAGATCAGGACCTTGTTTTATTTGTTTGCCTTCGTACTTTTTATTTTGTTACAGGTGAGACCCAGGACAGAAAGGCAGCAATCTCACCTGGCCAAAGAGAGAACTATTTTCTAGAAGCAATTAAAATAGATGGGAGGTATTAAAAATAATTAAACATTCCAAACTATTGCTTAAAAAAGGAAGCAGCTTCACTTGGCCAGAAAATCGAAGTCCTAGTGTGGTCTCCACCTTGCGCAGCGTGCATCCAGATGTGCTGACACATTGGCAGGGGAGCTTAGCCAGGCATTTAAAGTCCCTGTCATCACCATGTCTCAGTGCCAAGTAGAAGTGCTAAAGATGTCAGCTACCAGCAGGCTTTTGTCTGTTCTGCTGTCATGTTGGGTTTTGTTCTTGAAGGCAGGAGCGTGTGCCCTCCACAGCCACGGCACAAGCAGCGGTACTGGCTGTGGGCAACGGCTGGGGTGGTGTACTGCAGACAAATGTCACAAGCACAGCACCTGCACTCTTGTTCCTTCTTCTTTCTGCAGATTAAATATGGTGACACAGCTACCTCAGAAGGAGTCCTCTTTGCCACTTACTCTGCTCTGATTGGTGAAAGCCAGGCAGGCGGACAGCACAGGACGCGCTTAAAACAAATTTTGGACTGGTGCAGGGAAAATTTTGATGGAGTTGTATCCTTTAAAAAAAACAAAACAGAAGAGAGGAGAACTGCATGCTTGTGGTTGTACTTCGCCAGGGAACAAAGAGCTCGGGGCCAGCTCATGTCACAGGGAGCAGCTGTGCAGGGCAGCCTGGCGCCTGGGGTCAATATTTAAAGTGCTGTAAGCACATGCGTCCCCCCCCCGCTCCTCTGTCCTCCTCCACAAGCTGCAGTGCTAATTGGAGGAGGGGGAGAACACAGCTGGCATTAACCTTTTCAGCATTCTTCTCCCTCTGCATTGATGGACTCGCTCCCGGGCAGCAAGATGTACCTTAAAAGCGAAAGGACAGAGGGAGGGAGAAATGGCTTTTAGCTCTGAAGAGCAAAGGGTAGGCAAACCCAACAGATTTCATGCAGCGTGGGCAATGAGTCTGTCCTGTTAATGCTGGGACTGATCATTCAGTTGCTTAGAGAAGCCTGGGATGTATTGTGACTGCTGCCATCCTTATGATGAAATATATGCTTTCTCCTTAACTGACATTCCCTTTCAGATTGTGTTTGATGAATGCCACAAAGCCAAAAACGCCAGCTCTACTAAAATGGGCAAAGCAGTGCTGGACCTCCAGAACAAACTGCCTCGAGCAAGGGTTGTTTACGCCAGTGCCACAGGTAAGCTTCTCTCTCAGCATGGCGTGGGCACCGGGTGTAAACTGGTGCCAGTCACCTGTGTGCTCTGAAGGATGCCCTTGGGATGCGAGCACGTACACGGAGAGCGCACGTTTGTGCAAGGGCGTGCAAGGAGAAGAATGGTACTACAGTGCTAGAGAGGAGCTAGGATGCTGCCTTCTGTCACTGCCGTTACTTGTGACTTTTTGGCAAGTCAGGCTAATTTCTCTTCAGTTTAACCTGTTCCCAGCCAGCTTTTCAGCTGTATGGTGTTACCTGCCCAGTTAGTGTACGGAGGGGAGTGTTTGGAAAGGCCCCTGGGCCTACTGGTGCCCTGATGGCAGATGACCGTCCTTTGACGAGTTCACTTTGCTAGAGTCGTAATTGTTAGAGCCATCTACAACTGCTGTGGTTTTGCTAACAGTGAATTCTGTTCAAACAGGTGCCTCTGAGCCAAAAAACATGATTTACATGAGCCGCCTGGGGATTTGGGGGGAGGGCACCCCATTCAGAGCATTTGATGAGTTCCTGCATGCAATTGAAAAGAGGTAAGACACGTCCAGCATCCCCTTCCGTCTGGCTTATATTTTGTGGCAGCCTTTGTTTGGCTCAGAAGGAGAAGTGCTGGCCAGAGAACCAATCGATAGGGTTGGTTGGGTTCCTGTTTGCTCATGAAAAAACAAAACGTCCAAGCCATCCCAGCAGTCTCATGGCTGAACACTCTGTACATGTACAGGGGCAGCCTTTAAAGAGCAGGGGAGACAGCCAGGGCATTTTCAGAGGAAGGGCAGAGGCCATTTGTATCGCTGCCCTTCCACTCAAGGAGCAGCGAGAAGAGCAGTGTGGGTCGGTGGGTCTTCTAGCTGGCACTGTCCTCTCAGTTTCTAGAGAAAGCCAAATCACAGGACAGCTGGAGGAGTTATTTGCCCCTGTAAGAAATGGGTTCAAAGCCTGTCACGTGCATGTGTGAGGGCAGCTTGAGCCAGGAGAAGTGGCTGAAGGTGTCTCACAGCTGTCTTCCTCTCCCAGGGGAGTTGGTGCAATGGAGATCGTGGCGATGGACATGAAGGTCAGTGGAATGTACATTGCCAGGCAGCTCAGTTTCACTGGCGTGACCTTCAGAATCGAGGAGATCCCGCTGGATCAGCAGTACAAGATTGTCTACGACAAAGCAGCAAAGTTGGTGAGCTGGGCCCACTGCAGTGGGGGAGACGGACGTTTAATCGTGCTCTAGGCATTGCCACTTGTTACGTGGGAGGGTTTGAGGTCCCTGAACATGGCCATCACCACAAACTTGGGGTTTTTAATAAGAAAGGAAGGGGGTGCATGTGCTCAGTTTACATTAAAAAAAAATCTTTAAGTCTTTTACCTTTTTTGCTTCTGTTTAAATGTTCTGTGTTCATAAACCTGGGCTTGAAACATCATGCTAATGCAGAAAGGAGGGAACGAGCAGGCTTCGTTCAGCCTAATGCGGCAGCATCAGTATCAATGTTAAATCAGATTATCAAACCTCAGACTGTTCTAATAACTGCGTGCACAGCAGTAATGAAAAAGAAAAACGAGATATTAACTCAGCCTTTCTCGGTACTGTCTGCAGTGGGCAGAGGCCTTGATGGTGTTCCAGCAGGCAGCCGACTGGATCGGCCTGGAGTCCCGGAAATCCTTGTGGGGTCAGTTCTGGTCAGCTCACCAGCGCTTCTTCAAGTACCTCTGCATTGCTGCTAAAGTCCGGCGACTCGTGGAGCTTGCCAAGGAAGAGCTGGCAAAGGATAAGGTGTGGTATTAGAGGCTGGCTGCAGCGGCAGCAGCCATCAGTCTTACATTGCAAGTGTATTTTTGTAGTCTCCAACCAAAGAGAATTAATTATCGTTCAGATTTGCTTGAAGGCAATCTCAGATCTCTTTAAGGCTGACTTTCTCTCCAGATTAATCAGAATGAAGTGCAGTGTCTGGGTTTCTGAGAACATTTACAGTAAATTATACTGGGGAGTTAATACGACCTCCTCTTCTGAGGCATTACCCACGGTTTGTCTGTGGTAGGCAAGGGCAAGCTGACTTCAAACAGTGTTTTGGGTCGTGTTCAAGCTAGGAGAGGCTCCAGGCCTTTTACCTTTAGCACAGCCCTGTCTTTACATCCATCAGGGACGGGGTCCAAGGAAGATGTACCCGGGACTGTCGAAAGCAGTCCCCTGAGCCTGTAGGTGTGGGCCTGACGCCCGCTGTGCCATCCCTTGTGTCTCCCCGCAGTGTATCGTCATCGGCCTGCAGTCCACTGGGGAGGCTCGCACCAGAGAAGTCCTGGACGAGAACGACGGGCACCTGAATTGTTTCGTTTCTGCTGCAGAGTAAGTTAAAAATCTTGGGTTTTTCTTCCTCTGGAGGGGATGCATGGGAGGCTGGAGGCATGCTAGGGAAAGCCCTGCCCTAGGGCCACTTGGAACTTGAAGTTCCACAAAGGCAGTTTCATAAAAGCCTCACCCGATGCAGGCTGTAAATAGAGAGAATGCTTTGTTGTGTCCTCGGGGCCCAATTTCTTTAGCGTCGCTTTGAGCTAGGTCCTGGATTTTTGGAACCTCCTGTGGTCCAAACCTGCACGAGGAGCCTGATCTGGCTGTCTGCACGCAGAAAGGAGCCAACAGGTGTAGGAGAGCCAGAAATGTGAGCTCAGGTGCAGTTCGTGTGGGTCTGACCCTGGAAAATAGGGCTGTTGACACTGAAGAAACGAGCGAGGGAATCTCGTGTCGTGACAGAGGCCGGGGTAGTGGAAAGCCGCGTGGCTGAACAGTGAGAGGCAGGAGTGGCTCAAGGAGTTCGGGTTCTCCGGGGCTGGCTTTCAGGACGAGTACAAGGCAGGACGCGTGGTTCTGCTGGGGTTCTGCAGCTCCTCCCTAGCTGAAGGGGGAGCTGGTTGTGCCCGAAGTGCAGCCAGCAGCAGGACTCGCGCTGCCCTTTCAGCAGAGGTTGAGGATCACTCTCCTCATTTTGGCACCTTCCAGAACGCCAGCCTGTCCTGGGCTGCTCCTGCACGGTGGGTGATGAAAAATTGGGGCGTTGGATTGAGTTGTTCCTGCAGGCAGCAGGGCTGTTACTGTCCTTGTTTGAAATGAGTTTTATTGCTGGTGAAAGCAGTGAGAGATGCCCGAGACAGTGTGTGTCCAGTCCAGGCCCATCTCCCTCCCTCATTGATGGGAGGTTTTGTGTTGGCCTGCGTCCGTCACTCTGATGTGCCCAGACCATTCCTGAAAAACAACTAGAGGTTGGTGACAGCATGCAAGACAAATCTGACAACTGCTGGGATTGATTTGGTCTCCTGAACTGGTTTCTGCCTCGCAGAATTCAGAGGAACTCAATCTGGAGGACCCCGCGGTCCCCTGGGGCCTCTCAGCTTTCGAAAGAGGAAAGCTCTGTCCCCGATCACACGCGCTGCTCAGCTCTGTCCCCAGCTGCAGAGGTAGGAGCTGTTTGCTCAGCAGCATTGGCCAGATAACTCCATGTCTTCTGGCATCAGCTGAGCCTCCCATTGCAGTGTCCTGGTTTTACAGCACTTCGGGGGATTTCTCGAGGGGAGTGTGCTGGGAAGCAGCAGTTGTTTAACAGATGCCGAGAAACAGGGGTAAAGCTGGTTCTGCAGTGAGCGCGTGCCAGCCCAGCCCTTTGTGTGCAGGGAAGCTGGGGAGTGTCAGGACGAAGAGCAAGGTTTCACGGCAGGGAGGCTCCAGACCTGAGAGTTTTTGCATTTTGTGCCCAGGTCAGGCCAGCACAGGGGACAGAAGGGCCCTTCTGGTGCCGTGTTGTTGCTGTAGCTCCGCAGCCAGCCCCGAGCTCTGCCCCGTCAGGGAGCGGTGCCGACTCTGTCTCCTTCAGCCCCTCGCACCAAGGGTCTTAGAGTCCCCTCCCTGGTTCCCAAGGCTCCCTCTTTGTCCCACGGGCGAGTTACCATGTCCATACCTCTCAGCTGTTGCTTTCAACATTTTTTTTCCCAACCAGAGCTCATCCAGCACTGCCTTCTCATTGCACTGGGGGCTCATCCCCATCCGACACGATCAGCATTTAAGCGTTTGCTCTTTTGTTTGCAGAACAGCCCACAGAAACATTTAATTTCCACCTCTTCTGATTTTCCCATTCACCTGGAACCACTGTGTGTCCCATGTTTTGTCACCTCTCTCTATTTCGTGGGCAAGCGGGCCCGTGCCCCGTTAACCGAAGGACTTGGAGCACATTTCTTGGACAGCCTGACAGAGGTCTCTGCTGTCAGAACGTGGTCTGGGACCGGCTGGATTTTTCAGCAGTGATGTAACAGCTTCCCAGCACAGTGTTTCCCGTTTAAAACTCCCTCTCAGTTGCTATATAAAGGTCTTGCAACTTGGGCATGGTAGCACGGAGCCCAGGGCCTGCCCTGCTTTTGTCGCAGCATCTCCCGAGCGCAGCAGGGAGCCCGCGGCAGAGCGCCGTTCTCCCAGCACTGCAGCTCGCAGCCTGCCCTCGCCGTGCCAGCTCCACGGCCTCAGGTCTGCCGGCTCAGACCTTGTTCCTGTGGCTGACTTGTGTGTCTCCAGCAGAACCCTTTTGGTGAAAAGCTCTCAGTCTGAGTCCCTGCTCTTCTGGAGCGTACCAGTGGCTGGCTGACCACGTGCTCGCAGTTGTGGTGCTGGGTTTGCCCCCTTCCTTGAAATGTGCTGCTATCTCAAATACACATTGCTACGTGATAACCGGCAGATGTTCCTGGTAGCTAGAATAAATTTTGCATCTTACTTTCAGAGGCGTCTTTCTATCACTAATTCAGAAGCACTTTCCTTCAACCAAAAGAAAGAGAGAAAAAGGAACTGGCATTAAAAGAAAACGTAAGAGCACACTCCACTGCCCAGCATCTGACTTCCTGCCTTGCTGCTTCACCCCAGCCACTCAGCTTTTTCTTTTCCTTTTTCCCTTTTCCCTACTTCATGCATTTGCTACTCTGCCCTGGTTTCAGTTTGCCCCCCGCACATCTCCCATCACTGTCTCTCCTCCGGAGGGCAGCAGCTCTGTAGGTCCCCCACCCTCTCCTCCTCCTAACCCACTTCCCCGTCGCCAGCGTAGATCTGAGCCTCCACCTCTTGCCCGGTAGCTGCGCCCCTTTCCCGTAGCTGCTTCCTTACCTAGGCTGGGGGGCGGATTGCACAGGAGCTCTGGCTGCACGTTTGAAGCCCTCTTGCAGCACGGGGGGGGTTCTCCGCTCCTTACGTACAGCGTGGCAGTGTCCTGGGAAAAAAAATCACCTCCCTGCCAGAGCGTTGGCTGTGGCTGCAGGTAAGAGCAGTTTGGGATGGGGAAGGGCGGACAGCAGCGCAGGCAGGTTGTGGAGGTTGTCCTGGCTGGTCGCTGCTGCAGAGCAGCCTGTGCAAGCTGGTTTCTGTGACCCCTCTCACGTGGCAGGGGCATGTCTTGCTGTGCTTGGAGGTAAATAACGCCCCATCTACCAACACCAAACACCAGTGCCTCCCTGCTGCCTGCTCATTCCTCTGGGGGCAGCCAGACCTGCAGGCTCCTTCCCTGAGGAGTTAGCACTGCTTGGGGCTGGCCGTGTGTTCATCCTGACGTGTGCAACCAGCTTCAGCCCTGATACGAATTGCCTTGTTCTTCCTTTCTCTCTCTTCCTTTCTCTTTCTCTCCTTCCCCCTCTCTCCCTCCCTTCCTAGCTGTCCCCCCCTGCCCGAGAAGCGTTGTCTCTCCAAGGTCAGCCTTTCATTGGGGGCAGTCTCAGCTATTCCGTGGTTTCTCCTCCTCTTCTTCCTGAGCTGGCGCTTGCTGTTCTGCATCGGTGCACGAGGCGGGGACCCTGCCCTGACACCCCTCGCTCTCCCTCGCAGGCAAGCCGAGGGGCCGCTGCGCCAAGGCGCTGAAGGGCGTGTGTGACCCCGCGGGGGTGATCAAGATCAGCGACGACAGCAGCACGGACTCCGACATGGGGCTCGACAGCGACTTCAACTCCTCCCCGGAGTCCGTGTTTGAGACGGACGATGTCATCTTCGTGGAGCACACCTACAACGGCTTCGCAGCCGAGGACAGAAGTAAGCCGAGCAGCGGCACGGGGCCGGCTCCCTCCCTGCTGCTGGCAGCTGGGAACTGGAGTCGCTTCATTCCTTAGCGCGTGGCACCTGGTGCGCAGGAATGCAGCCGGAGGCAGCCACCTGCGAGCAGGACAGCTGCAGATAACACGTAACCCTTGTGGGGTCTGGCTGAGGGGGTGGCAGTGTCCAGGAGCTGATGTGAGACCACCTCTTTGGTGTCTGCTTGGAATCGCAAAGCTCCTCCCATGCCTGGGACAGCTTTACTGTCTTGGCTAGATTTTACCCTGGGACAGTCAAACTTGGGCTTGTGAGGTGGATTCACAGTAACCTGCTGTCACCGGTCAGCAGGGAGAGTTTGCCCTGCAGGCTCCTTCCCCCACTAAAACAGGGAGAAGCAGAGAGGGAATTTACTACATGCTCAGCAGCTTTCCTTGCAAAGCAAGGTGTCTTTACCTGCACGTCAGATACTATGCCCAAAAGCTCTTTGGGACTTTTTTTTTCTCTGATTATTTGCATTTACCAGGTGGCTTTAAACTTTTGCCTTTTACTGCAGGTAATTTTCACATGCTGCCTTCCCAGAAAGAGATGCATGGCCTGAGAGAACTAGAACACGTGGAAAAGATGAAGCAGGACCTCCTAGCAAAAGTAAAAGCACTGGGCAAAGAGCTACCTCTCAATACCTTGGATGAACTCATCAATCACTTTGGGGGCCCGGAGCATGTGGCTGAGGTAATCCTTCCCAATCAAGAGTGTATTTCGGTGGCACTGGGTGACAGGAAAAGGGACCAGCAAAGGGAGCTCCTGCTTGAAGAGAGCTTCCTCTCCTTCCTTGCTATCTGAAAAAGCTGTTGGGATTTGACCTCCTAAACACTGTACAGGTGCCCTGTGCGGGTCTGTCCTCCCTGCTAACAGCCTCTCTCTCTCCCGTGTGGGACATGCAGATGACCGGGCGGAAGGGCCGAGTGGTTTGCAGACCGGACGGCTCGGTCATGTTCGAGTCTCGTGCAGAGCAGGGCCTCTCTATCGACCACGTCAACCTGAAGGAGAAGGAGCGTTTCATGAACGGGGAGAAGGTGAGTGAGGCCTGAGCCAAGGAAACCTGCAAACGTCTGCGTGGGAGTGAGTGCATGGAGAGGGGAAGGAAAGGGAGGGTGTCTGTGCATGCTTTTGGCTTGCCAGCCTTAGGTCAACAAGGCTCTGCATCTGTCTGTCTGTGCCTGACCTGCTGGAGCGTGACAAGAGGCCCGAGTCCCTTCATGGGCTGCTGCTGCCTTTTGGCTGCTTCCTGTAACGGTTTTGCAAATATCCAGGAGCCTCGCTCCCTCTTCTCACATGTTGTTTCTCTCCCTTAGCTTGTAGCAATAATCTCCGAGGCTTCCAGCTCAGGTATCTCTCTCCAAGCAGACAGACGGGTGAAAAACCAGAAGCGCAGGGTCCACATGACGCTGGAGCTGCCCTGGAGCGCAGACCGGGCCATCCAGCAGTTCGGTGAGTGCTGAGAGTTCTTGCTCAGTCTCCTTCCCGAGCATGGTGCAGACCGTGAAGCGTAGGGCAGCCCTGGAAAGGAAGGTCACACGTAGTCTCCCGAGCCAGGGGATGCCTGGGGATTTCTGTTCCATCCTGTAGAAGCTTTGTAGGATACGAAGGGCCAGTGCCTCAGTACATGAGCACAAAAGAAGTAGTGCAAGTCCTAGCTCAAACTGGGGAGTCGCTCCTCAGCCCCAGAGAGTAAGGACTATAAACTCAACTCCGACAAGGTCTCAGCAGCACCAAGGTGATGAATGCAACTGTACCTCTGTCCTTTCTCCCCACAGAAAGATCTCATTTGAAAGCTAGCATGACGTGAAAAGTTGTTTTAGCTCTCACCTCCTGCTCAGCTTCTCTTCCCGTACCAGCCAGGAGGTACCAACCTCTCCTTTCACTTCTGTTCTCACGTCCCTGTAGGTCGAACGCACCGATCGAACCAGGTTTATGCTCCGGAGTATGTCTTCCTTATCTCTGAGCTGGCTGGGGAGAGGAGGTTTGCATCCATCGTGGCAAAGCGTCTGGAGAGTCTAGTAAGTGCCCCGTATTAAAGAAGTTAATGCGTCAGTTCCAGTTCTTTCCGAATGGCTTCCATTTTGGTGCTTCTGCTGGCATGGCCTGTGTAACTGGTACGAGGGATTGCATCACCCCCTGACTGCAGGCATTGCCGTGGTGCAATGCAGAAGGCCTTTAACATCCTGGGATTTGGGAAGGGAAGTGAAGAACGTGTAACCAAGGGAACAGGAGGCTTTTCGGGGAAGCAGAACCCAACTCCAGATGTTGGAATTCCCCCCGCGCTGTTACAGGAGCATACACCCATGAATTTCCGGAAAGCCAATGGAATAATTAATGGAATAACTAATTAGTCTGTTTCATTTCAATTCCCTTCTGATAAATCCCCAAATACTTCGGTAAAGTCTCAGTATTCTAGACAATCTCTGCCTGCCCACAGCACATTCGTGTCCTGACCTCTTCTGAGACTGACTCGGGCCATCCTTCCCAGGTGTTTTGCATCAGCTAAAAGTAAGAACTCTGTGCTTTGTTTGTCCTCCTAGGGTGCCTTAACTCATGGAGACCGAAGGGCCACTGAGTCCCGAGACCTCAGCAAGTACAACTTCGAGAATAAGGTAACTCGCAGCTGTTTTCAGGGTAGCCCAGCCAAAGAGGGGTCGAAGCAGTTGGCGAGTGCCTTCGGTAGCAGCCAGGGATGGGAAGATCACTGCTGGCATCTACAGGCAGGACCTGGCCTAGCAGCAGCAGCACCCAGCACAAATGCAGCCCGGTGTACAGCACCCAGGACTGAGTTAATGATCAGCGTGCGCATCCTGGGGGTTGGACCCTTCTGGGGAGCTGGAAGGGCACTTGGGCGACCAGCCCCTGCCCCGAGGGAGCTGGTGGCAGCGCTGGGGGTGGGCTCCTGCATTCTGGTCCCCTGGGGACAGGGGAGGACCCTGCCCCGCAGCGTCCCCTTGCACAGCCCTCACGTCGGTGGGGTTGCTCTGCAGAGCCAGCCCGCTGCTGGGCTGCCGGTGTGGGGTTCCTCTCGTGCATGACTCTTGTCTCCTTTCGCAGTATGGGGCTAAAGCACTAGACAGAGTTCTTTCCACTATCCTGAACCGCACGGAGAACAGAGTTCCTGTGCCGAAGAGCTATGACAGAAGAGAGGCTGTGTTTTTCCATGGTAAGAACGTTATCAGCTCTGGGTTTTCTGCTCTCTTGCTGGCTGGGTTGGTCTCAGGGCTGGGACGCTTGAGGAAGCTCAGAGAGAGGGAGCAGCACCGCTGCCCTAGCAGCTCCCTGGTGAGCAGGACAATTGGCCACCCTGCCAGGCAAAGGGGAGAACGGGCATGGGACAGTCTTAGCTGTGAAATAACGGGCACAGCAGGAGGGGAAGCAGCCCTGCAGGACTGCTGGGGCTGGCACTGAAATACTTAAGCTGCTTTCTGTTTTTCCAGAAATGAAGCAAGGTCTCATCTCTGTGGGGATCTGCTGCAATCAGATGAAGTATGGCACTGTCCCAATGGAGAAGGGTATGTGTCAAACATTTCCTGCCCAATGTAAGGGGGAAATGAAGGAGGCAGAGGTGTCGGGGCACCGCCTCGAGGGGTTTGCTGTGCAGCTGGGGCAGAGCAAGGCACTGCTGTCGCGAGGGCAGAGTCCTGCGGGGATCAGCTCACGCTGCAGAGCACGTTTCGCAGCTGACAGCCTGGAGGAACAGCCCTTTGGGTGCTCTCCTGTGCCTTGGTGCTGTGCTGCCATCAGGAAGGGAAGGGGCTTTGCTCGTCGGGTCTCTTCGGGAGCGTGCTGGTCGGTGCCGTGCCCAGCTCTGCCGCCTTCCCTGACCCGCCGTGCCCTTGCAGACTGCTCCATCACCAAGTTCCTGAACCGGATCCTGGGTCTGGAGGTGGACAAGCAGAACATGCTGTTCCAGTATTTCTCTGATACCTTTGACTATCTGATTGAAAAGGACAAGAAGGAGGGCAAATACGACATGGGCATCCTAGGTAAGGAGAAAGAGGGGTGATCATACCTCTTCCTACTGCACCCTGCGGTTCCCTGCTCCTCCCTGTACTGACCACTGGCTGTTGCAGCCTGCGCTGTCCCCGTGGCCTTCGCAGGTGCTTCAGTGTCCCAGCCCCACTTAGCACGGCTCCTACAACCCCTGTGCAGGAAGAGAAGGTGGGAAAATGGTTCTTACATGTGCTTTGGTCTTTCCTCGTGCTACAGATTTAGCCCCAGGAGTGGATGAGATCTACGAGGAGAGCAAGGAGGTCTTCCTGACCCCTGGGCACCCGCAGGATGGGCAGGTCGTGTTTTATAAGGTAGGCAGCCTGTGCAGCTGTCGCTGCAGTCCGGTCTTCTCCAGTGCTTCCCAGGCTGGGGCTGTGAGCTGCCGGGTCCCTGCCTCGTGGCTGTGTGTCATGTTTGTGTCACGTTCACCCTGGTCATGAGCAGTTCGCTGAGGCTGGCAATTGCACAGAGGAAGCAAAGAGAGGCCCTGCCCTGCTCCCACGGGGCTGCCATGCCCCGGAGTGTAGCCTGGCACAGAGCCTGCTTCCAGGCGGCTGAGGGTGTGATTTGTGAGACACATCGGTGGGCTTGTCGTGCGCTCTGAAGTTACAGAATCCCTGTGTGTCTCCATTTAGATCAGCGTCGACAGGGGCCTAAAGTGGGAGGAAGCTTATGAGAAGTCGCTCAAACTGACGGGATCTTTCGACGGGTTCTACCTCTCCTACAAGGTAGGTCCCTGGGCTCTGACGGCGTGGCACCTCAGCTCGAAGGATGGCTCCTTGGGGAAGGTCTGTGGCTGTCAGAGGCCCTCAGTCTGTCTGACCTCGTGCTGGGGGCTGGGAGATGCCTCCAAGAACCTCCAACGTGGAGGGGCGCTGGGCAGAGAGGCTGTGACTGTAACCATCGGCTCTACCCCCACAGACGCGGGGCAGCAAGCACACCTGCCTGCTGGCAGAGCAGAGCCGTGGGAAGAACTTCATCCTCTACAAGCCCAATATCGGGAAGCAGAGCCAGCCCGAGAGCCTGGACAGTCTGCACAAGAAGTACCGACGGGTAGGTGGGAGCCCTGCCGCACGGGGAGAGCAACAAGCACCTTCCTCTGGGCAGGGGTGCCTGAGGACATTTACCAGAACCCTTTTAGGACCCCTCGTAGCCCCGTTGGGGGTCAGGCAGAGCTGTGTTGGTAGCATCTGGGTGTCCTGACACCAAGCCCTGCATCTGAAGTGTGAGCTGGGTGTTGGGCAGAGGAAAATCCCAGCCCCTGTCTGTAACTGGCTCTTCTTCTGCAGGTGCTGCCCGAGGAAGCCAAGGAACACTGGGAGAGCTGTTACCAATTCTCCTTGAAGAAGTGCAACCATGCTGTCTGGTAAGGGATGCGCAGCCCAAACCTTCCCGGAGCGGGAGGCCCGTCCTGCACCCCTGGGTGCTGGGGACGGGCTCTGGGCTGTGGCCGCAGGGAAGGACCACGCCGGGGAGGGCAGCGCTCTGCCGTGCCGATTCAGATTGTTTTCTCCCCTTTGGACTGAAGGAACAGGAGCTGCAAGCTGATCCAGGAGGGGAAGGAGTGCTTCCAGGGCATGCGGCTGCGTCACTACTACATGCTGTGCGGGGCCCTGCTGCGGGTCTGGAGCAAGATTGCCAGCATCATGGCAGACATCACCAACACCAGCTACCTGCAGATTGTCCGCCTCAAGACCAAGGAGAAGAAGAAACAAGTCGGTGGGTGAAGTGCGGGGAAGGGAGCGGGGACAGGACCTTTCAGAAAGGGGAAGGGGTCCAGCTGCCCAGCGCCAAGGTTCCCCTCTGGAACAGGGCCGCGTCCCAGCCTGCAAGCACCCAGTGAGGGCTGGGGGGAGCTGAGGCACTGATGCGCGTTCCTCCCCTAGGGATAAAGATCCCCGAGAGCTGTGTCCGTAAGGTGCTGGAGGAGCTGAAGCAGATGGACGAGAACGTGAAGCGGAAGCACAACCGACTCCTCCAGGCCCAAGAGCAGAGCCCGCAGTTCTCCCTGCCGCTGCACGTCCTGCAGCAGCCCCTGGACCTCACGCAGAGCGGGCCCAGGGTCCCCCTGCCCAGGCACTCCCTGCGCCAGGACGAGATCCTGGACCTGACCTACAGCCCTCCCAGCAACAGCATTCCCGACGTGGTGATGAACCCAGAGCCCAGCGCTTTGTGCTTCCCCTCGGAGCCCGTGCTCCAGCCACACCAGCAGCACAGATTGCCCTTCGGCTTCAGCCACCTTTCTGCCTTCAAGAGCCCCGACCCCGTCCTGGAGGGGAGCGTGCCTCTGAGCTCCTCGCTGCACGAACATCTGCCTCTGCCTCACCCCGGACCCTTGCAGACCCTGCAGCAGCAGCAGCAGGAAGATTTTGTCCAGCAGGACGGGAATATCAATTTCAGAGAGATCCTGGAGGACATGCTGAGGACGTTGAATGGGGCCCCTCAAGACAACATGCTCCCCCAGGAGCGCCAGAGTGTGATCCAGTTCAGCGGGCCTTTCCCAGACTTCTGAGAGCCTGCCGGGTGCGCCAGGCGCTGCCCAGCCGCTGTGGATCCATATCCTTTGGCCCAGAGATGAGAGCTGGGGAGCCCTGGCTTTCCTGCTGGTTTGGACTGATCCGCTTCTGTTTTTGAGGGAAGAAAAAAACCAAACGTATAAAGCAAAGTTTATTTATATATAATATACAGTCAGGCATGTATAGATTTGTATATAACACGCTTGGGGGAGTCGAGTGCCGCCAGGTTCAGCTGATCTGGACTGACGGCCTCTGCCGTGTTCTGGTCCTGCTCCAAGGTCAGTGCCGTGCAGGACTGAGGAGAGGCTCCCCCTCCTCGCTGCCCGCCCCCTGCAGACTACTGAGTTTCCAAGCCGGGCCGGGCCTTCCCCAGCCCTCCGGCCCAGAGCTCTGCAGCCACTGCCGCCCCTTGAGCTGGGCAGGAGCACGTCGGCTCCAAAACAGCTGGAGACCGGTGCCCAACCACAGCGCACCTGCCTCAGCTGGTGCCAGCTCTTCCACCAGCCCTGCGCTGCTCGGCACTGGGCTCCGGGGGGCTGGGCTGAAGGGAAGGTTGGCGCTGGCTCAGGGGGGTCAGGAGCCACGGAGATCCCGTCCCTCTGTGCAGGAACAGCAGAGGGAAGCAGAGCCGCCTGCTCCTGCTCTGCCCTCCCCAGGGATGGCAGATGCTGGCGCCTCCGGGCTGCCTGAGCTCTGCAGGAGGGGACAGGAGCTGGCTGCGCTGGTGCTGCCTCTTTTGTCAGCACCCCGACAGAGCTGCGGAGTCGGTCGGAGCTTGGCTGCACCGGGACCACGCGGGGATTGCCCGGAGCAGCAGGGCCACGCGCCCGTCAGCCTGCCTGCAGCCCCTGGCCAGCCCGCACTTCAGCCTGGCTTCTCCCAGCTTCTCGCTGTCGTGCCCTGTCCTTTTACCTGGCCAGCTCCCCCTGAGCGGGCCCTCCTGGTCCCGGTGAGCGCTGCTGCCCGGCCCTGAAGAAGGGAAGAGGTCCCTGGGGAGCACCAGGGACGCGCGGTATCGCTGCTCATGCTGCAAACCCAACCTCCGATACCAAAGAGCAAAGGTCTGCTTTGCAAAGCACTGCCCCAGGCAGCCCGCCTGCCTCTCCCGCAGCACCCGGCCGGCAGGGCCGGGCGAGCTGCCCTCTCCCCGGGACAGAGGTCGCCTCTGGCCTCCTCTGCCACCACCCCTGCTCCAGCAGCATCGCGCCTCGGCGGGTCCCGGGGAAGTTCTTTTGTTTTCTCTGCCTAACCTAAGGAGTCTGCCGGGAAGCTGCCTGCTGGCAGGAGTGCTCCAGGCCGGGATCTCCCCTGCGAGCCTCCCCGCTGCCCTGTTTTTCTCTGCCTCAAGTCACCTAGGTGTTTCCTGGGAGCTGCACCAGGACCTTTCCAGGGGAAGGACGTGAGACCTGCCCCGGCTGGCCCGGCCCTTCCTCAGCGAGGACCTGGGGAAGGGAGGCCCAGCCCGGAGAGGCCTCCGCCGGGGTCCCCCTGCCTGGACAGGTCGGTCGTGATGGGGCTGGAGCTTTGTGTGCCCGGATGAGCCCCTCGTCCTGGCAGGGAGCTGCGACCCCCTGGGCTGCGGGGCTGTCCGGGAGCCCTGTTCGCTTTGGGTCACTGGGGGCAGGAGCTGCCTGCCCAGCGCGGTAAGACTGCTCCCTGCCCTTCGTGTGGGGGCTTCTCCTTCCCCCAGCTGGCATCGCCTCCCCGCAGCCCCCCGCCCCGCTGTTTTACCGTGCGAGGGACCCTCCTTACCTCACAGCCCGCGCCAAAGAGGGGAGCCCCCGGCTGCTGCCCCGGGAGCTGCTGCGCAGCTTCTGCTCGCGGCCAGCCCCGCTCCTGCCTCCGCCAGCCTCGGGGCGAGCGGCAGCCTGTTCGAGTCCTGAGCAGAGCAAGAGCAAGGCTCTCCCCTTCCCTGGCCTCTATTTAAAATATTTCCCGGTTCACAACACTCGAGGAGAGGCCCCGGCCTCGCCACGTCCCGGTTCGCTCGCTTGGCGCTTGCCGAATCCTCGGCGCCGAGGGAAAGGGATGCCGAGGAAACCCAGCTCAGAGAGGTTAAACTCAGGAATCGCGACGAGGGATTCTCGCTCTAGGCACCCTCCGCCAGCCACTTCGCCACCACTGCCCCGAGTCTGACCCGGTGGCTCTAACGTATGGTTTTAAAATATATGCAATTTTCCCTCCCTGATTTCTGGAGAGACAGAGCACCTTCAAGGAAGTCCTTCCCTGCCCCGATCCTGTGTTTTTGTCAGGGTTAATAATATGTAACGATATCTTTTAACTAAATTATTATGCAGTTGTCCTACTGATTGTATGTATTTTTAAATGAGTCCCTTTTCTCCTTCCCTCACACCTTTTTGTTAGCACTTTTTAATCCGCTTGTTGTTTGCCTTTGTTTTTCTATGTGTATTTATAATTAATTGAGATGTATATATGTAAAGAGATTTTTTTAGAATATGTGCCTTCGACTAATAATTCCTGAATTTTCTACTTGCTTCGGAAGGATCATTTTTCATTCTGCTCAGTAAAAATGCGAAGGAAGCCACGTAAGGCGGTTTCTGGAAGTGCCAGCTCTCTGTCTGTCCGTCCGTCCGTCCCCAGGTGTAGCCTTGCCCCCGTGGCACCAAACCGGTGGCACCGAGGACGCCGACCCGAGCCTCCCCCCTTCCCCCTGGGGCCTCGGGGGGGATCCTCCCTGAGCCAGCCCGGAGGCCGGCCTCTGCCTCAGAGGCCGTGTGCCTTCTCCCCCGGCTTTGCTGTGCACAACGCTGATAAAGGAGCCCTTGTTCAGCCACGAGCTGCTGCGGCGCTGGGACAGCTCTGCCTGGCAGCGCTGCTCCTGATCTTTACCCCAGACAGCGTGGGGCCAGCGGGCTCAGCACCCAGCAGCAACTCGTGCCTCGCCTTGTGCAACTGCGGCCGGGCGTCGCGAGCGTGTGGCAGGGCCCCGTGGGGCTGGGGGCAGCTCCTGAGCAGGGGGTGGGCGGTAAATAGGAGCCCCCCAGCCTCCTCGCGGCCCCGCTTCATGTGGGGGACCCCGGGGCTTGTCCCCCTCTGCTCCCCGCCTTCCCCCCGTGCCACACAGGGACAGGGCTTGGCACCGCAGCCCCATCCCCAGCTACGTGTGGGATTTCACCGTGTCCCGACAGGACCGGGTTTTGTTTTGCAGTAATTTTGTCTGGGTGGATCTTGCGCCACCGAACTGGGCACTTTGGTATTGGGGTCACTGGGGTGCTGCTGCTCGCCCAGACTCTTGCCTCGAGCCTGCCCCAGCTCCTCCTTGTTTTAGCAGAGAAATCTTTCTCCTCTTGGGAGCTGCCCTGTGGTTTGTGGTGCAGCAGGATTCCACCCAGGTGCAGGCAGCGGGACAGATCCCCCCAGGGGCTCCCCACAGCCACGCTCCTCCCTGCTTTGGCTTTTCTTGTGTGAGCCCCTCGGGGCTCCTGTTGACCCAGGCTTTGTGTGTAATTAATTCCCCTGTCAGCACTAATGAGGATTATCCCTGCTGGGCTCTGGTGAACTGGCGCAGGAGTTGCGTAAGGTCTCAGTCCCCGAGGTGCAGGGGGGCAGCGCAGCAGCTCCAGCCCCACCGCCACGCACACAGACACACAACCTCTCATTTCTAGTACATTTATTGCAAGGGAACATCAGGTGCTGTTTTGTGCCTACAGGAACGGGCTGCCCAGCAGAGGCCACTGCCCCTGCGAAGCCTTCTTCCAGCAGGTGCACGCCAAATCTTCAGGTCTGCCTCACCAGCAAGCTGGCTTGAAGACAGACCATCATTTGTGCTGGGTGAGAAGAGTCCCCAGGGAGCAGGAGGGTCAGTGCTGGGCACATGAGACAGCGCAGGCGAGAGGAGCAGGTCTAGAGGTAGGAGGGCAGGTCCTTCTCGATGACCTGTAAGAAAGAAGGAGCATCACAGCGAGAGCACCGTTGCCCCGAGAACACGCCAGAAGCCCCCTGCGCCCTGCCTGGAACCCGTGTGCCGGGCGCCCGCTTTCCCTGATGCCACGGGGCAGGCAAAGCCCAAACAGCGACCACGTGGGCAGCACTTACGTAGGGATCCTCCATAGGGCTGTATCTCTTCACCACTTGGCCCTCCCGGTTGATGAGGAACTGTGGAAGCAAAGCAGCGCCCACACGGGTGAGCCTGGCCCTGACCCAGGCACTGCAGCCGTGGGGGATGGCAGAGCGGCCGTGCAGCGGGGATCTGTGCCCTCGGGGCACTCCCACACATCCCAGAGCAGGGCCGGGCCACAAGGACCCCGCTCCCTGCAGCGCTCCGAGTGCTCCTCACCACCCCCACGGGTAAGGATGTGACCCCCGTGTGGTCCAGGAGAAGGCAGCGCAATCCTACCTTAGTGAAGTTCCACTTTATGGCACTAGGAGAGAAAAAACAGGGGTGAGACACAAAAACCTTCCCCGCTGCAGCCAGGCCCCCTCGCTACGGGGCCGGCCGCTTTCTGCAGCGCCCTCCCCGCACTCACTTGCCCAGGGTGCCTCTTCCCTTGGGCTGCTCCTTCATCCACTTCCACAGGGGGTGGGCGTCGTCCCCATTCACATCGATCTTGCTGAACATGTCGAACTTCACCCCGTAGTTCTCAGCAAACGCCTTAATCTGTGCGTTGTCCCCGGGCTCCTGAGGAAGCAAAACAAAAAGCGAAGCCCTCGGTGAAGCGGGCGACTCCAAGCACAAACCTCGCGGCCCCAAGGTCAGGAGGACGCCGCGCCCCCTCCCCACGTACCTGCTTCCCGAACTGGTTGCAGGGAAAGCCCAGGATGCGTAAACCCCTCTCAGCGTAGCGGGCGTGCAGGTCGACCAGCTGAGTGTAGTTCACGGCGGTTTTCCCTCATTTGGAGGCTACGTTGGTGATGATGCACACGTAGCCCCTGGGGGACGGCGGAGAGGCGGCGTGGGACGGGGGGAGGCTGACTGGGGCAGGGGGGGACGGGGGAGGAGGGAGGCTGCCTGTGGGGGTGAGGCTGCCCCGGGGGGAGGCTGACCGGGGCTGGAGGCCGCCTGGGGGGGGGTTGAGGCTGCCCCGGGGGGAGGCTGCCAGGGTTGAGGCTGACCGGAGGGGGGGGGGGGGGTCGGAGGCTGCCTGTGGGGGTGAGGCTGCCCCTGGGGGAGGCCGCCTGGGGGGGGCTGAGGCTGCCCCAGGGGGCGTTGAGGCCGCCCGGGGGGAGGCCGCCGTACCTGTACTTCTCCAAGGCCACATCGTTGCCGTCGATGTCCCGGGCGTGGAAGTCGTAGATGGCCTTGGCCGAGCGCCAGTCGTCCGCCTGGGCGCACTGCGGGGCCGCGGCACGCGTCAGCCGCCGGCCCCGTTGGGCCCCGCTGGGCCCCGCTGGGTCCCGCTGGGTCCCGCTGGGTCCCGCTGGGTCCCGTTGGGCCCCGTTCTCCCCCCGCCCCACGCCCCGCGCCCCCCGCCGGGCCCAGGCCGTGCCCCCCCCTCACCATGCTCCGTCCCGCTCCCGCCGCCGCCGCCGCCCCGCGCCGCAGCGCCCGGCCCCAGCCCCAGCCCCAGCCCCAGCCCATGGCGCCCCGCCCCCGGCCCCGCCCCCCGCCGCCTCTCCGCCACTCAGCGCCCGCGGGGTGGGGGGGCGGGGCCGGCCGCCTGACGGACAGCGAGGCTGACCAATAGAACAACGAGATGGCACGGCGGAGGGGCGGGGCGTCGAGCGGGCGGACTACAACTCCCAGCACCCCCCTCTCCCCGCAGCCGAGGCCCCCGCTGCGGGGCAGCCCCGCCTGTCGCCGGGGGCAGCCCGGGGGCCTCGGCGGCAGCATGGACGACGAGGAGGAGACGTACCGGCTGTGGAAGATCCGCAAAACCATCATGCAGGTGGGGCCTGGGGGCCTGGGGGCCTGGGGGCCTGGGGGCCTGGGGGCCTGGGGGCCTGGGGGCCTGGGGCCTGGGGGCCTGGGGGCCTGGGGGCCTGGGGGCCTGGGGGCCTGGGGGCCTGGGGGCCTGGGGGCCTGGGGGCCTGGGGGCCTGGGGGCCTGGGGGCCTGGGGGCCTGGGGGCCTCGGGGCCTCGGGGCCTGGGGGCCTGGGGGCCTGGGGGGGGCCTCGGGGCCTCGGGGCCTCGGGGCCTCGGGGCCTGGGGGCCTGGGGGCCTCGGGGCCTCGGGGCCTCGGGGCCTCGGGGCCTCGGGGCCTCGGGGCCTCGGGGCCTCGGGGCCTCGGGGCCTCGGGGCCTCGGGGCCGGGCCGTGTCGTGTCGTGTCCCACCGCCTCACCCCGCCGCCGCCCCCGCAGCTGTGCCACGACCGCGGCTACCTGGTGACGCAGGACGAGCTGGACCAGACGCTGGAGGAGTTCAAGGCGCAGTTCGGCGACAAGCCCAGCGAGGGCCGCCCGCGCCGCACCGACCTCACGGTGCTGGTGGCGCACAACGACGACCCCACGGACCAGATGTTCGTCTTCTTCCCCGGTGCGCCGCGGGGCCGGGCCGGGGGGAGGGGGGGGCCGGGTTCGTAGCCCCGGGGCTGGGTTTGTAGCCCCCGGGTCCGTCTCGTCCGCAGAGGAGCCCAAGGTCGGCATCAAGACGATCAAGATGTACTGCCAGCGCATGCAGGAGGAGAACATCACCAGGGCGCTGATCGTGGTGCAGCAGGGCATGACGCCCTCGGCCAAGCAGGTACCGAGGCGGCACTCCTGGCGGCTCGGCTGTCGCGAGCCGGGGGTGCTTTGTTTCTGTTTCTCAGCATTGCTTTAGGTTGACAGAAACCTCGAATTTTCACCCAGAGAAAATCTTTCACAGAAGGCCGTCGTACCTTAACGCAGGCTCTTGGGGTCTTTAAATAGAACAGCGGGTTCTGGCTGCAGAATAAATGGCAGACCATGAGTAGTCGAGGGGCTGGGGAGAGAAACGGAGATACCAAGAGCTCTGTTTGCTCTCTGTATGTGTAACCATACCCGTGCGAGCACAAGGACAGCGATACCACGCTCGCAGATGGCTGGTCCAAACACAGGTGGGGTTGTCCTAGAGCAGTGTGCGGCCTGACTTGTTTCTTCCTCCTCAGTCCCTCGTGGATATGGCTCCCAAGTACATCCTGGAGCAGTTCCTGCAGCAGGAGCTTTTGATCAACATCACGGAACACGAGGTGAGCGGTGCTGGGCAGCAGAGCACGAGTGGGACGGTCGGTCTCATGCTGAGCTGCGGCTCAGGCTGCTCTGAGAGACCTCCCCTTGGTTGGAAGGCCGGGCTCTGTAGTTCTCTTCCTTCCCTGCACATTGCTTGTCCCGCCACTGTGAGGAGACAACTGCTGTCTCAGAATTTCTGGTCTTGCAATCTCTCTCTCTTCTGTTGTTTACAGTTGGTCCCAGAGCATGTCGTCATGACAAAAGAAGAAGTAACCGAGCTGCTGGCCAGATAGTATCCTTTGTTTGTTCCTTCCCTTCCTGTCTGGGTGTGATGCATGCTTGCTTTGGGCCGCAAATGAAAACATCTGCCTGTGACAGTTTATTGCTTTCTTCTGGTAGCTGTGCCTGGCCTCAGAACAAAGGGGCACCTGGGCCACGTGCTTGTTGTGCTGGTGGAGCTTCTCCTTGACTCTGTGCAGTAAGCTGAGGGAGAACCAGCTCCCAAGGATACAGGCTGGGGATCCTGTGGCCCGGTACTTCGGGATAAAGCGAGGTCAGGTAAGAAAGAGAGTGGTAACAGGCTGCAGTGCCCCATGGGCAGGGCAGGGGGCCGTGGTAGCACGGTACTTCAGAACTCTAGAGACAAGAAGGGTCTCATTCAAATATAAAAGCTGTTATGGGTTCGTTTGGGATGTGTAAGCCAAGCAGGCTTCTGGCCAGCAGATAGCGCTGGGGACAGTCCTGGCTGCCTGTGGAACCAGCTGCCAACAGCCAGCAGCTGTGACACCAACCCCAAACTCTGCCACCCCCTGTCTGCTGCGCCCCAGCTGCAGGGAGGGAGCTCAGCACCGGCTGTCCCAGTGGCTGCCGAGTGCTGTGGCTTTGTGTCCCTTCTGGGTGTGAGTGCACGCGCGTGTGTCAGGCAGGGGAAAGTTGCCACCAGCTTCCCTCCCTCACGAGTTCCTTCTGCCGGCCTTCCAGGTAGTGAAGATCATAAGACCCAGTGAGACCGCGGGCCGCTACATCACCTACAGGCTGGTGCAGTGATGCGGAGCTCTCGAGGTAAGGTGGAGCACTCGGCCTTGAGTGGTCTGCTCGGGGAGGTGTGAGCTGATCAACATCCCAAATTCTCTTTCTTCCAGGTGCGGAAGGGTCCTGTGACAGCTCTGATCTCCCCACCCCTGGCAACTTACAAATGCTCTGAAGTGTCTGTCTTCTCACAGATGCAGTTGTTTTTCTTGGCCCAGATCCTTGTTTTCCAGCGTAGATTTTGCTGTAACTCCTCATCCTTCATAAAGGACTCATGCCATGAAAAGTAACTTGAAGCAACTGAAGTGTGCAGGGAGGAAGTGAGTGGAAAAGGGCCTTTGCTTTCCTATTATGTTTTATAGGATCTTATTTTTAATAAAGGTTTGTACTCTTACTGCTCTTCACTATTACTGTGTTTCTTTGTCTTTTCCAGTATCAAAGCCTTACGGCCTTTACAAGTTCCTGTAATTTTCATTCTGTTTGGAATATATTGCTGCTAGAACCCTGAGCTCCTCGCGGCTGAGCCAGGAGCTCATCCTGCAGAGCTCTGATCCATCTGGCTGTCCCGTGCAGTTCTGACACGGCGGTTCAGACTTACCTTGTTGTGATCTGTTCTAGCCTCTGACCTCTGTCTTGAGACTGTGGTATTCAAATATTGCAAAGGAGAGTTGCTTATCCCTACCCCAATTACTTTAATTTTTAATTTGTTCCAGGTCTCCTGAGGGTGTTTAAATTTCATTTTACTTGCTGGAACTACTCTTAGTACTTCATTACAGTGCTTAGGCCCCTGCAGCCATGGGCATACGATCCTGGAAGACTTTGATCTCCAGGACAGACATGGTTTGGAACACATGAATTTTATTCTTTCTGGAAGCAGGTCAACCTGAACACAGCAAAACACAAAAGGTAGTTTCATACAGCAGTACAGGCACGTCACAACAAACACTTTTCAACACTTCTCTTTTCACGCTGAACTTATGTACAAACAGAAGGGTGCCTGTTACCTTGTGAAGCTCAAGCATAGCTTTTGTCCCTTCCCTCACTCGCACTCACCCGTCATCCATCCTCGCACACACACGTGGTACCGCCCGTGGTAGCAGTTCTGATAGCAAGAAATTTCCCTTGCTACCATGAAAATGACCTGCTGGAAAAATCCAGCTGTCTTGTTGAAGAGCTATGCAGCAGATCGTCTCACAAATAGCTCTAAGCTCTTCTTTGGCTCAGTTACAAACCTTTTAGCTGTAAAATTTAACTTTGGTTTTGTGTACCTTTTCCCTACTGTGCTGAGATGCTTTTCCAATTAGTCTAGGAGAGCTCTGGCAATTGGAAAGCCCAGGCTCTTTCTACTGTGTTGGAGACTGATCCTCTTAAGGGATCAAATGTCTGTTCGATCGCCCAATTCTACAGTAATGAGGTGTGCATAACCCTTCCAAACACCGTTCAGTGTATCTTCAGCTGGGACACCGCTCCCGCTTGGCTTCCTTGGCTGGAAATCTGTCTGCCTTCCCCCTCGCTGTCCTGTCTCGAGAACATCCACGCGAACCTGCAGAGGCGAGGCCTGACAGGTGAGTAGGCAGCACAAGAGATGAGTTGGTACTCAGCATTTCACAGAGGAAGGGTCTGGCTGATCATTAGAGAACTGCTTTGGATTTGTGCAATTTCTTAGGAACCGTGGACTGAGAGTTGTCTCGTGTGTGCCAGCCCCTGTGCATCTGTGCCTGGCAGGGAGCTCTTGAGCTCTGCTGATCTCGGGCCCTCTCAGGGCAAGGGTCCGGGGGCACTTGGCAGTGACGGCAGGAGCACAGTCCAGGTCCAGGTACAAGCAGGGCAGGAGAAGGAAGCAGCTTTCGGCTCTTTCTAAGCTTAAAATCTACTTGTTTTTCTAGGCTTCAGTGCAGAAAAGTCTCATAGCTTTAAAAAAAAAAAAAAAACAACAACTTTGGCTGGTCTTGTTCAACCCTCTTAAGTTCTGTTGCCAGCAGAGGTAGCAGATTCATGTTGAAGGGTTATCTTTTTTAAAAATAAAAAAAAAAAGCCTCATATACTGGCAGGGGCTATAAGTTGGTTCAGGCGATGGCAATCCTGTGGGGAAGCATCTGCCCCTTGGTGACCTGCAGCAGCTTTTTGTTGCTGCCACAGCTGAGGTTTTGGAGACCAAATGTCTACCAGAAAAAAACCCTGAGATCACACAGAGTGCAGCTGAGAAAGCCAGTCCCCTGAGCTTGCTCAGCCTGGGGGTTGCTCTTTGCACGGCTCCTGCAAAGTAGAAGAATGCCCATAAATACAAGCAGCACTGCAAACCTTGCCAGCAGAGCCAGGAAGGGCACGCTGCTATTTCAGTCCTGCGTTGCGTGGAAGTGCTGAGGCAGTAAATGCGTAGCTGGGCTGCGGACACCCGGTACAGTCGGTTGTAAACAACGCCTGTACCCTGCCCAGCCTCAGCGAGCAGCGTGGCCCTGATGCCTGCTCTGTGTGGGTGCCACAGGGGGCTTTCAGCAGCCTCCGTGGAGCCCCGCGCTCCTTGGTGGTGTTATCCTGACTGCAAGCAGTGCCGGGAGGCGTCTGGTCCGGCTGCCGGCTTCAGGCCTTGCTGCTGCACCCGCAGCACTTGGGGCCGTGGAGCCCTTCTCCCCCAGCTCCTCGGGGAGCTCTGTCCTGCGTCTCCTGCCAGCAGCCTCTTCTCCTCCTGAGCTGCTGCCGGCAGGGAGGATGAGCTCAGCTGGAGCCTTGCGTCTCTATTTCCGCAGAAGAGCCGTAGGATTAAGGACCGGCGGCAAAACTTAAAGCCTGTGGAGTGGCACGGTGAAGGCCGGGGTTTCTCCCCGGTCTGAAAGAAGCGAAAGGTCCCCGCGCTTCAGCTCCGTTCGAAGAAACGTGCGTCATGAACAGAGGCCGGACCCGGCAGGGGCTCTGCCCCGTGGCTCCCAGCAGCTGAGGCGAAGCGGACGGATTTTCCCTGCTGGGAGCCGGGGGGGGGGCTCGGGGTTTGTGTGAAAGCTTCAGTCAGGAGGCGGCAGGGACTCGCCTGCAGCTGGCACACCAAACCCTCCTGAGCAGGCCCGCGGCCGCGTGCTCTCCCTCCCACCCCTCTGCCCCACAGCTTCGTGTGCTGCAGGCTGACCCAGGGTGGCTGCGGGCCTTCGCCCCGTGCCCTCCCCGGTGCCCGCGTTTCCCTGCTAGGAGCTCAGGCGGGCCGGGGCCGCCGCTCACGGCTGGGCCGGGGCCTGGCAGCCGACGGCCGGGGCAGCGGCAGGCATCGAGGTTGTGTCGCAGTCCGCCTGGGCAGGCTCGAGGCTGCTCTCGGGGTACTCCTCGAGGTCGCTCTGCTCCTCTCCCGGGGGGCTGCGGCAGCGCGGCGCCGAGCCCTCCGTGTCCGACTGCCCCGTGCTGCAGGTCCGGCTGCGCTGTCCCTCGCTCGCGTCATCGCAGAACTGAGCCTCGTCTGTGCTCGTCTCGCTTTCCTGCTTCGTTAGCTGCGTTCTGGGGCCGCTGCCCGCTGGAGGCTCCCCGTTGTCCTCCAGCTCCGAGTCGGAGTCAACAGAGCGGTTGCCGGACCCTGAGGGACGCAGGGAGCCGCGTGTCACCCCCCCGGCACCGGGGCCCAGCAAACCCACAGCGTTTGGGGCAGGGGACAGGCTCGGTGCTACTGGTGGAACTGGGCTCTGCCCTCCTGTGAAGGTGGATTTGGGCATTCTGGGTGGAATTTTTTCATTTGGGATCCACTTGAGTGGATGGCGTGGTTACCTTCTGGCCCTCCCTCTGTCCTTGACCCCTTTGCTAAGGTGAATTCAGTGAACAAAATGTGCGGGTGAAGGACCCCGTGGCCGAGGGCCATGTCAACAGCTACTGGCAATGAGAGGGGGCTGTAGCCATCAGGTGGAGGCTTCCGGCTGTGCTCGAGCATGGAGCTGGCATCCTGGGAGGGCAAAGTCCCCTGGAGCCCTTCAGACCCTCCCCAGAGACCCGTGCCCCCCTGGGGAGGAGCCACCAAGTGCCCTTCACTTACCTCCGAACGAGTCTGTGCTGTAATCCAAACTCTCCTTCTCCAAAGGCAGCGCTAGGTAGGGCACGGAGCTGTGCGGCGCTGCGGGCTGCGAGCCTGCATCGTCCTGGGGGGAGGGACAGCAGTTAGGGCACAAGGAGGAGAACTCCCTCCTTCCAGAGATCTCACCAAAATAACTTCTTGTCCTTGTGTAAAGGCAGGTAGGCTCCGTCCTCCCCCTCCCCGCCTGACTGAGACGGTTCTTTTGGGACAGAAAATCACAAGCGGCGTGGGGATGCACGCGGGGAAGTGACGAAGCACGGTAAGTTTCATCAGAGAGCCAACTGTGTTGGCCAGCCCTGCACCCTGGGGTGGCCCAGCAGGGATGGGGAAGGTCACTGACACATGGCAGAGCACGAGCAGCGTTGTGCCCGCCTGGTGGCAGGGCTGCAGGAGCATGGTCTGGAGCCGGGCAGGGGGAAGCTTCCTCCCCAGCCACGAGACGGGCGCTCGCCTGGGCTCCCTTTCCTTCCCCTCATATCCTGCTGGGTTTTGGGGGCCATGTGTGTGAGGCTGGGTGATCTTCGCTTCCCCAATCTTCAGCTCTGTCCTCCCTCCCCTCCTCAGCTGCTATCACTTTATGCCTGCCTACAGGGAGAAGCTGCTGTGATTTATGCTGGTGAGTTAAAAGCTTAGCGGCTGCTTTGAACTGCAAAGGCACAGCTTCCAAAAGGGAGCAAGCTAAGCAGCAGCAAAACCTTCTCACGGGAAGGTGCCAGGAAGGTATTCAGGTCTCCTTCCCTGTGTGGGCAAGTCCTCAGAAAGCTGTCGGGTTGTGAGCACAAGCAGGCTGCCTCTATAGGCCCCCCACGCGTGCTCCCTTCCCCTGGGACTCGTACCGGGCTGGGGCTGCTGGCCGTCTCCTCCTTGGTGTCTGCGGCGTATTTGCTGGCGTCGGCCAGCAGCGGGGCCTCCTTGTTCTCGAAGATGGTCGAATAGAAGATGATGAGCGCCTCGATGATGCGGGCTTGGTGGGGATAGTCAACCAGCGAGGACAAGGAAATGGTGGCGTCCGTGGGCCTCGGGCGCATCAGTGTTGGCCCAAAGACGATGCCCAGGTTGCTCGAGGTCATCTTGTTGTCCTGTTCCACCTCCACGATCCTGGGAGGAGGGAGAGGAGCTCGTGAGAGTGAGCATGGCATGTCCTGCAGGGTGGCTGTGCCTTCCTTTCCCTGCCCCTTCCCACCCTGGGGATAAAAGGGGGGCGCCCGGCCCTGGCCCGGCCCTTCTCACCTCCTCAGGTGCTGCAGGAGGTACTGGAGCGTGGCCATGTTCTCCCAGGGAAGCTCCTTCAGCAGCTCCTTCAGCTTCAGCACCAGGGTCACCACCACCTTGTCCGTGTCGGCTCCTCTGTCCACCAGCTCGGGCCCCCCCTTCCCGCTCCTGCCTTTGGCCTCGCTGCTGCCCTGCAGGCTCTCCTTGGCCAGGCCCATCAGCTCGTTGTACATGCGGAACGGCATGATGGGCTCCGGCAGCTGCAACAACAGAGGGAGATGGGCCCTGAGAGCCTCTGCCTCCAGGTGCAGGATTTCTCTTTTTTCCCCCCTCTCGAAAAGCCCTGGCTCGGGAAGGGCAGAGCAGTTTCCCAATAGATAAGAGGTTGTTAGAGAGGCCGGAATGAATTGTTCCCCGGGAGGAGAAGGCGAGATGCGATCAGCACAGCCTGCAGCACAGGCGGGGCTGTGGTTAGGTGGAACCTCTTGCTTTGTACTCTGCATAAAGCACCCAAGGCAGCACGTTAACCAGTTGGTGGTTTTGCAGCACTGGTGATGTTTTCAGGGTGGCTTAAACAGATGTCTGCCGGGGATGGATTGCCTTCGCCACAGAGCAGCTTCCCTCCAGCTCAGCACCCTTACAGAGCGACTTAGGTGGATTTCTCCACAACGTACCGAGAGATGGGATTGTGGTTCAGTGCTCATTTCTTCCTCTCTTTGCACTCTGCTTTCTCTTCTCCGGAGAAACCGCAGAGGCAATTCAGAGCCTGTCTCTCCCTGCCTCTGGGCAGGGAACCCAGGGACAAGCCTTGAGCTGAGCACGGCGCCGGGCGCTGGTGCTGGCGCAGGGGCAGCCGAGCTCTGGCACCGTGCCGCCAGCCCTCCGGAAGCGCAGCACGGAGCGTTAAGTGGCGAGGCTGCAGCAAGAGAGAAGCTGCTTCCTCCCCTCCTGCCTTGTGGTGGCCCCTTTGAGGATGTGGCTCTCGCAGTCTGCGCCGAGCTTTGCGTACTGCCGATGTCGGGAGGGCAGAGCCCGGGGCTGGCTGCGGGCAGAGCCGCTGGGGAGAAGTGAGCTCGGCCCCGGCCCTGCCGTGCGGAGTGACCTTTGCTGGGTCACTTCCCTTTTGCCTGCCTGGTTCCCCAATTGCACGGGGGTGGGAGGGTTTTGTACTTCTGTGTGTGTATTTCTGTGGGCAGGCATCTCGCTGCACCACGAGGAGCCGCGCACTGATGGCTTGCGGCTCGGCTGGGGGCAGGAGCCTGGCGCTCAGAGGAGAGGCAGCGGGAGCGCTGTTCGGGGGCAGCCTTCTCCTCCCCACTCCACATGTGTACACATCTCCGTCCCGACCCCTTCCCAGCCAGGAGGGGCCTCTCGCCCCCGCACCGTCACACAGCGGGCAGTTACTAAGCCCAGTTTGTGGCAGGATCACCCTGACCCAGCGGAGCCAGGCTTGGTTTTGGAGAGTCAGTTCCTGCGGGCACCTCACCTGCCTCAGGTAGAGCTTCAAGACGTTGCTGATGTCGTGAGGGGAGGCCTGGGACAGCTCCACCAGCTCCTTCCCATTCTCAAACGCCTGGCAAAGCTTCTCCACACGGGTCTTTACACCGTTCACGCGGTAGATGCCCTGTCAAAGACAAAAGTGGAGCTGAAGTGAGGAGGAGGGATGTTTCTCTTCAACTTTGCATGAGACAGCGAGCTCCGTGCTCCTATCCTGTCCTTTTGGGGTTGGAAATCCCTCTCAGGAGGTCCGGGAGAGCCTGTCCCAGCCCAGACCTTACTGGTGTTCCCCTTCCATAGGAGAGGGAGGCACGAGAAGCGGGTTCCCAGGGCAGAGTTTTTAGTACCAGGGCCAGGTTTATAACGGGACTTTCCGGCCTCCTGCCTGCTGGTAACCTGGAACATCTGAGCCTTAAGTCTTCGTACCCAGAGAGAAGTTCACTTCGAGAGGAGGCAGCTGAGCCAACGTAGCTGAAGGAGAGGGAAGAGGGGTGAGTCACCTTGGTTTTCAGCGCCCGCTTCTCAATCTCGGAAATGCACTTCTTGATGATGAAGGGGATGCCGTCTGAGCTGCTCTGAGAAGCCTTCATGAAGTCTTGCCCAAAGAGCTGCAGCTTCCCTTGGAGCTTCTTGTGCCCGCACTGGATAGCCAAGGTTTCCAGGCACTTCTTGTGGCAGGCCAGGTAGCACTGGAAAACAGAGGGAAATGCTCGGAGCTGGGACAGAGGCAGGGAGTGGAAAGGAGCTGCCGAAAGCCAGAGGCAGCCAGGGGCTGAGCAGGCTGCAGGCAGGAGAAACGCCTTCCTTGGAGACACCGCGGGGCTGCCTCAGCGGGGCCGACCCCAACAGCACAAACCAGTCCTAGCACTGAGGAAGAGCAGCAGGGAATTGCCTTCCTGGGCACAGGGGGGAGCAGCGTTAGGGTAATCCTGCCCCAAAGTTCAAGCTGGTGGCTCCGCTTCCACGGAACTTGGACCTGCTGCCTGTGGTTACCCCCACAGCTCTGACCGTCTGCGTGTCTGAGCTCCGGGCTGGGTTTGAAGCAGATCTGTCGACACCCGCGTGAAAAGTTACCCCACACGCCTGCTGCGGGACGCGTGGCTCATGTCTGAGGACAGACCGAGTCATAGGACTGCAAGTCCAGCCGAGGTCACCCGGCTCCTGGGACGTGTCCTCCACCCGTCCCACCCCCTGCGTTCTCTTCCCACTTCTCCCAGCTTTACCTCCTCACATTCCGCTCCCTGGAAGTAAACGTAGCTGTTGCACTCCCGACACTTGGAAGGGGTCCGGAGCTTCCTCAGCCGGTGGGTCTGGGCAGCCTTGGATAAGCCAACGTTTCGGAAGGGTCCTGTCGGAGCAGTCATCTCGGGGGTGATCCCGTTGATGCCTACAAGCAGAACAGGAGGAACACGTCCACGTCCTGGCTCCTGGGGAGGCGAGGTTCAGCACGGCTGGAGCAGGAGGGTCGCTGTCGTGGGGCCCTCACCCCCCGGGTGCACGCGTCCTTTAGCAACGTTACAAACAACCCGCGCTGAGGTCCCAGCTCCTGTTCTGCTGCTTTGAGCAGAGCTCATCCCTTGGTAAAGGAAATGCTACCATCTTCCTCATGGGGTTACCATCATTTTACCTCTCCTCCCAGCAAGTGCTCAGTTTACCTCCAGAACTACCGAATTTTGGGAAAATCAACCTGCAGTCAGCACTGTTATGGTGTGTGGGTGCGGAGCCACGCGCCCAGCAGAAGCACCGATTCACCTCCCGCTCCGTCACCTACTCTGCTCAAAGGAGGTGGCGTTCTCGTCCTTCTCCTCCAGCTCTTCGCTGGAGGACATGGTGCCGTTGGAAGACAACCGCTGGAGTTTATGGCTGAATTCACCTGCCAAAACAAAACCCCCAAGCCAGTGAGACCGCTGGCAAAGCTGCTTCTCGTCTGAGTGCACTCTTAGCGTGTGGCTGAGTCCCATGGCGAGAAGCGCTGTGCCTTGTGCTCCTGGGTAGGTCTCAAGGGAAAGCGAGGAACCCGGGGCCAGCAGGGGCAGCGCGTCCCCTCCCGGCGCCTTGCAGGGGGGAGGACGCAGGGATGCAGCAGGGCAGGGGCTCAGGGTCCCACATCCCATCCTATAGCAGCTGGGGTCAGTGGTTGCTTACTGTGCAGTCTTATTTTAAGGCAGGTTTAAAAAATAACAAGGGGGGAGGAACAGATGCCACCTAACTCTGATGCTCTGTTTTTACACTATCAGAAGGGTGAAGACTGAGTGCCCTGGACCGTGTGCTGTACCTACCCGTGTTTGAATCCAGACTGCTGTCGGTTTCAGATATGGAGGTTGGCCAGGATTTATGGACCTGGTGTCCCCTCCCACCTGCAGAAGAAAACACACATTCCGTTTGAGATTGCTTCCTGCGTTCAGGAGTACCACAGGAGGACAGCCTAGACTCTGGGAGATGCTTAAATGGCTGATGGGAGCTGCTCATTTTCCTATTTAGAGGCTGGTGAAGAGGCTCAGAGCACCCTCAGCAAGGCAAAGAAGAGATGGGAAGACGGAGCGTAGTCCAGCAGGTGACAGGAGACAGCAAAAGAAAAGAAAAAGAACCAGAAAAAAGCCCAGATCAAAACGGATCTGCTCGTGTGTCCTTGTCCTTCAGGAAATGGAGCTTGCGAGGCTTCCCTTTCCAGCTTGTCCCGCTGGTGCCAGCCCTTGGAGTCCCCCCAAGCCCCTGAGCAGGAGGAAGGGCACAGGGGGCACAGGGGCTCCCCGCCGCAGGCTCACCTCTCCGCTCGGCTGCTGCCCCGCTCTGCTGCTCCTTGGCTCCTGCCCCCCCTTCCGAGGGGGCCCCGTCCTTGGGCAGCCCGGCCCCGTCGGGGCTGCTGCTCGTGGAGAAGTCGTTGGCATTGAAGCTGCCTTTCCGCGTCCGGATAAAGGGGGACCTGGTGGTCGGGAGGAAGGAGAAAAGGGGACGTCCAAGTGGATGCAAGGGAGAGGGACGCGTGAACATCTCAAAAGGGTGACGCTTCCCTCCCTGCCCGCCTACCAGGCGTTGTGTGACACGTAAGGCTCAAAGTCGTATTGGATATCGGGTTCGTCTCCTCGCTGCAGCTGCTTGACGTGGGAGGCGTATTGCTGCCCGGGGTCGTAGAGCTTGCTGCTCTCGCACAGCGTCTGGAAGTAGACGGGCAGCGGAGCTGTCTGCATGTGCATGATCTGGTAGAAGGCGATTGTGGCCTGAAAATAACGTAGAGAAAACCAGGCGTGAGCTTTGTGAGGTGACACACAGGGGAGAGAGAGACAAGGAGCCCCCGGTTAGCCCGGAGCAGTGCTGGGTCTGCAGCCCTGACCCGTGGCTTTTCGGGGCACGAGGGAGCTGCGTGCCCTCCTGGACCTCGTCTGAACTGAGCAGGATACGGCCCCCTGCCCTACTCACCAGCTTGATGACCTGGTCGCTTTGCTTGATCAGCTCGTGGATCTGCCGCAAGGAGTTCACCTTGGTGTCCTCCAGCTCCTGCTTCTGGGTGTTGGCATCTGCGATGCAGGTCCGATAGGTGGCCATCGCCTCTTCTGCCTGGGAGTTGGGAGAGCAGGAGATGAAACTGCTTGTAGGTAAGGAGAGCTGCTCCTCGGGGGGCTCGGTGCAGCCCACGTTGTTCCAGGCTGCTCCTGTGCTAGGACAGCAAGGCACGAGATGCCCCTGGCAAGGCGCTCGGCCGCCACCCGGAGCTGTCACGTTCCTACCTTGTTCTTGGCCTCCTCTTCCAGCCGCCTCTTCTTGTCCAGGGCTTTGGTGGTGATGCCGCTGGTGGTGCTCTGCTGCTCTTCCTCCGCTTTCGCTGCCATGTACTTGGCCTTGTCGTGCTCCTCGCTGCGCTGCATGTATATCTGCTTGGCCTTGCGCAGGTTGACCTCTGCATCTTGCTGCCAAGGAAAGAGCGACCCAGGGTGAGGACTGAGCTCTGCGAGCGGATCGTTGCCTCCCGGTTACCTCCCACAGCCTCTCCCAGCTGCCCAGAGAGATTCGTGCGCGTGGCCACAGCCTGGGCTTGTGACCGACACCAACGAGCTCCACTTGTGGAAGACGCGTGGAAGGAGAGGACTTTCAGCCCTAAGACGCTGGGGGGTGGAACTAGAGGATCTTTAATGTTCCTTCCAGCCCAGCCATGCTGTGATGCTATGATTATACGCAGTGGTTAATAATAAAGGAAGAGCCTCTATAGGGAAACAGGCAGAGATCTGGCTGCCCAAAGCTCTCTTCCATCCCTTGCTCTGTACAAGCAGAGGGGCTGCGCGGCACAGCAGTGTCTCCTCCAGCTCCTGCGTTGCAGGGAGACCCCTGGGAACCCCTGCAGCGTCCCCCAGGCCTGGGAAGAGGCTCCCTGGCACAAAGCAGCCACTCTCGGGACAGGTAAGGAGTCCCAAATCCTCGCGGACACGTCCCATGGGAATACCTTGGACCTGGGGAGCACAAACCCAGCCTGGGCTGCGCGCCTGCGTTCCTCACCAGTTTCCGCTGTGCCCGGTGCCACTGCTCCTTGATCTCCTTCCTCCGCTTCTCGTGCTCGAGGCGTCTCACTGTCAGTGGCTGAATCAGGAGGGAGAAACAAACGGCGCGGCTGGCTGAGCTAAACGCTCGCTGTGCTTCCCCTGGCTAGAGGCTTTGCAAGGGGCAGCCTCCTGCGGGGGTGCTGATCGTCCCCGATAGCACCCCTGGGCTCGGTTACAGGGAGGGTTTGTGTCGTGGATGGAAAACTGCAGCCTGGGAAGTGCCAGGTCCAGTTCCTAAGCAAGAGCCACCCTGTGCTGTGGCAGGGCGCAGCGGGACATCGCCTCTCCCCGGCGGGCAGCCCCAGAGAGCGGCTGTCCCTGGGAGCTCAGCGAGGCTTGGTCTGTGCAGACAGGGGCTGCTCAGTCGCAGAGAGGCCTCAACAGAGGTGGAGGACAACAAGGAGGTGCCCTTGGGTTTTGCTGAACCTGGGGACTTTCCCCTAGACCTGGTACCTAACCCCTGGGAGGAGCAGGCGACTGGCTAAGAGCTGCGCCGCCTCGTCCCCTCACCTGGAGGAAGGTCTGGTGCTGCAGGGTGTTGACAGTCTGCAGAACCGACGTCCCGTACTCCATATCCTGCTCCAGGGCCAGCAAGTAGATGGACAGGAAAGGCATGCTTGTCTGAGAAAGGAGAAAATGCACAGCCCTGAGCCTCATCACCGCAGCGCGAAGCAAAGAGACGCGTCCCCTGGTGCGGCGTTTGGAGGAGGAATAGCGGGCGGCTCGGCTTGCTGCCAGCTGCTGGAAAAAGCCCTGGGCTGGACCGAGAGAGCGTGGTGCAGGCTGCCGAGAGACTGCTTGGAGGGAGGCCGGGGGAGGCCTGAACGTGGACTTACCTCCTGCGTGATGGTTTGCTTGCAGCTGTTTGCCATCTTCTGAAGCCCTTTGGCAAACTCCATTTCTGGAAGGAAAAGGTTGCAAGTGAAAAGAGGTGAAACACAAGGGTTTCCCTGCTGAGTGGGGTCCTTTCAAACATAAATCAAGGACTTCAGGAATTAAGTTCTTTTTGTCCTCGCAGTGTCTGCAGCCCTCTCCTTCCCCAGCAATCAGTCTTTGCATCTGCACGGACTCGGTTCACCTGCAGACACGGCGGTGTAGGCAGATCCCCTTCCCAAAGGGGAAAAGTGGCTCGTTCCTGACCACACACACCACGCCATCAGCAGCTCCTGGAGCAACCTGCACGCCCCAGCTTCTTGGAGCAGGAGGCAGCCCCCAACTACCCAGTGTAAACCCATTTCCAGATCAAGGTCCAGAAGCTCTGGCTCCCTCAGCCTCGTGTGTGCGACCTTAGAGGTCAGGGACCTGTCCCGATGCTGCCCCGGGGCGCTGAGCCCCGCTGCGGCGATCCCACCCGCCACCCATCCCGTCTCACCCAGCGTGGTCCGTTTCTCCAGGTACCCGATGAGGTCCTTCATGTACTTGGAGATGTTTTTGGCGTACTGGAGGGCAGCATCCACGCCTCCCTCGCAGCGCTGCAGCATGACGTCCACTTCTTCCGCAGCCGGACGGACTGTGACGTGGGGACGAGAGGAAAGGGGAGCGACACTGAACCGTGCTGCTGCTGCTCACGAGTTTCCAGGACCACCAGAAGAGCTGGGAAAACCCCAGCACCCGAGCAGAGCCGCCTCGCTCGCTCCTGCAAGGTTTCCTGACCCATTGCCTGCCTCAGCCTTCTCAAGCTTTCAGTGCAAACTCCTCCCTGCTGCGCCTGCCGTTATCTGTGCCGGCATCATACCGAAACGTGCCGCTGTCCTGCAGGCACCGGGGCCACCAGCAGCAGCTTCTCAGCTGTGCCTTCAGAGGCTGCTCAGCCCAGGAAATGCCTTCCTGAGACAACCCGGGCTGCCAGCACCCAGTTGTGCTTCAAAGCCGTTTTCGTGCCCGTAATGAGGTTTTTCACGTTCTGCTCGCTGCCAGGAAGAGCAGCTGGGTTGTGCGCTCCTGCCGTGCTGGTGGCAGCGGCTGTGCGGGGTTAGAGCAGGCGGGGAGCGAGCCTGCGCCCTGCCAGCACCGTCTCCAGGAGCAGCACTGCCAGAAATGCGAGCCCCAGCCCTGCGTAGGATGCGGCTGGACTCCAGCACGGTGTCCACCTCACCCAGCACGGGGTCCGTCTCGCCCTTCTGACTGCTTTGGTGCAGCCGAGGGGCTGCGTGTGGCTGAGAACCGCGGTGGCGATGGGAGGACGCCCAGTCCTCTCTGCTCAGCAGGGTGCCCTGCCACCCCGAACCTGCCACCGCGCTCCCGCTCACCTGTGTCATAGCTCTCCATGCCCGCAGGCATGACGACTCCTCCAGAGATCCCGGTGTAGAGGCTCTCCATAGACTTGAGAAATTGGGAAAGAAAAGGAATTCATCATCACATAAGAGGAAGGGCAGTAGCCAGAGGGGCAGCGGATGGAGGGGAGGCAGCAACCCCGAGCTGCTGGAGCTGTTCTGCTACTGCTTGAAGTCTGCAGCGCGCAGCCTGCGGCCCTACAGGAAAGCCACGAGCTGCTGGGAACATCCCTGGAGAAATCCGGTGCTGCGTGCATGCACGGGGGCGAGCTGGATCCCTGGGTCAGGGGCTGTGCTCCTTCCCCAGCTGGGGCTGAGACCCCGGCACAGTGAGATCCACGCACGGGGAGCAGCAGCACTCACCTGGTTCTGGTCGCTGGGTGGGATGGAGAGGATGGTGCTGCTGTCCACCTCCCCCATGAGGAACTCGGACACGCTGTGAGAAGAGGAACACAACCGGGGTCAGCAACAGGAAGGACGAGCAGCGACCCCGTTCGTGTCTGGGGACAGGTTGGACCAAGGCAGTGGGAGCTGCGGTGTTTGCTGTGGTCTTGGGGGTGCAGGTGGAGGAGGAGAGGGTGGGCCAGGGGCTGGAGCTGGCTTTGGGGTCCCTCCTGGGCCCTGGTGTGGGTGGCAGGAGGAGCGGGTGCCCGTGCACGCACGCCGTCCATCCGTGCTCCCAGCAGGGTCCCGCTGGTCCCCAGCTGCCACGTGGGGGCCGTGCGTGTGCGAGGGGACGGGGACAGGGCTGGGCTCTGGCAGGGGGCGGTGGGCTCCGGGGGGTCCTGCTCTGTGGGACCCCTGGCCAAAAGCCCTTACGTGCTGCTGAAGGACACTGCGATGGTCTCCACGGCCTTCTCGAACTCCCGCTTGTCCGTCTCATTGTTGGATTCGTAATGGAAGCCTGGACGTGGGGGAAAGGCAGGAGCCCTGTCACCGTCACCACCAGCGCCTGTCCCAGTCCCAGGTGGGGGAGGACTGGGGGCATCCTGCCCACAGGGTCGGGGGCTCGCTGCTCCTGGAGATTTGGGGATCAATCTCCAGCGTGCCCCAGCAAATGCACTGTGTGTGGGGGTGCTCAGCACACAGCCCGCAGCTGGGGAGGGCTGGGGGAGCAGCGGGGGGCCAGGGCCATCCCCACAGGGCACGGACGTTGTGCAGCACAGCGCTCCGTGTCGCTGCTTCCCCACCGCTCGCCGCTCTCGGGCTGGGCTTCCCTGCCAGCATCGCCTGGCTCGTCTTTTATTTACTCCATCACCCAGGGCTGCCAAAAAGGCGCTGCTGACCGTGAACCTGCCTCGCCGCCGGCGTGGCCTGATCAAGACCCCCCTGCCCCGAGGTGCGGAGGCTTCCTCCCACCCAGGTGAAAGAGGAACCGGCGGCAGCACCAGCTCTGACCGTGCCCTGCAGGCGCCGGGGCCGAGGGACGCTCGTGGTGCCTCCGCTGCTGGGTGAGGACCCGGACCCGGACCTGCCCCATCCCGGCCGCCATCCCCGCAGCCCTCGGTGCCGGACCCCGCTCCACCTCGGGGCCCCGCAGCCCCACGTGGGGCCGGCCCCACGGCAGAGCTCCTTCCAGCCGCGACGAGGCTTCCTGTCCCCTCGTGGTTACCGCTCGGTGTCCAGGAAACGCAGCGGTGACGCAAAGTGTTGTGAGTGTTGTGCTCTGCCTGCGGTTAGCGCAGCCGCCCCCCTCCCCGCCGCGGCTCTAACTGCTCTGCCCCAGCTGGGATCCGGGCTCCGCGGACCCCCCCCCACAAACCGGGGGTGCTGCGAGGGGCGGCGCAGGACAGGAGCCGGGCGTTTCAGCGTGTTTCCTACGGCCGTGCTTGGAAGCCCCCAGGCAGGGATCTGGGCTCTCATTTCTGGCACTGCATCGCCCTCAGAACACAAACACCGAGACCAGGCAGCCCTGCCCTGGGCGGGGGGCACGGGGCAGGAGCAGACCCCGCTGTGGGGCAGGCGGGAGGGTGCCGCAGACCAGGCGTGGGGCTGGCTCCTGGCTGTTGATGCCTTTGCCCTCTGCCCCATCTGTGCGGCAGCCCCCAGATGGGCTCCCCAGGTCCCCCCCTTCCCCGCACAGGGCAGGAGGGAAGGGGACGGGGCCCGCAGCCCCCTCGGCTCACCCTTCACTTTGGAGATGAGCGTCCCCGCCGCCGTCAGGGTCTCCAGGGTGTTGAGCAGCGGGTACTTGTTGATGACCTGCCGCAGGACGCGCAGGGCTTCGCCCAGGCACTCGTGGGCCTGCGGCCGCTGGGACTCCTTGGGGTCTGCAAGAGAGGGGGGGGGTTGAAGCATTGCCCCCCCTGCTGCCCCCCAGCCCTGGTGCCCCTCTCCCATCCCCTGCCAGCCACGCTGCGGGCAGGGCCACCGGCATCGTGCTCCCCATCCCCTGCCTTCGGTGACCCCAGGATGGGCACCGCCGCCTCCCGCTCCCGTCCCCCCGCCCAGGTCAGGGCCGGGCCGGGGGCAGCCCTGCCTTTTAGGCATTTATTCCTCAGCAGTGAATTTTTCCCTTGAAAGCGTTTTGGGAATTTCCTCCTCATTTCCGCCCTTTCCTTCCCGCCGGCCGCCAGGAGGGACGCAGCAGGTCTGCCCTGCTGCCCTGCTCCGTGTCCAGCCGGGCTGGCCGCGTCCCGGGGGTCCGGCCCCAGGACTGCAGCCCCTCGGGGGGGCTCCAGCCGCCCACCCAGGGCTGGGGGAGGCAGGGTCCAGCCCACAGGGCTCGGGGTAGGGTGCGGACAGCCAGTTAAGGCGGTGGTGAGCATCCCATAAAGACGCATTAAGGATGCACTGGAGGAGGGCAGCCTGGCACCCGCTGCCCAGCTGGGCAAACCCTCCCCTCCCTGCACCAGCTGAGGAAGGAGTTTCCTCTGCTTCTCCAAATCACGGCTGCATCCCAACACCACGGCCACCTCCCCACGCCGTGCCCCTGAGGATGTCCCCGTGCACCAGCCCCGGCCTCTCCCCCTGTGCTGCCTTGGGGACGGCACCGTCCCGGCTGTGCCAGTGGGACAGCTCGGCCAGGAGCGAACTGGGGGCAGCGGTGACCGCTGACCCCGAGGGGGACCGGTGACGGGATGGCCGCAGGTGAGCTCGGAGCCATCTCCTCCCTGCCCTGCAGTGCCTACATCTTCGCAGGACCCGGAGGCATCGTTCCTGCACTGCCATCCTGCCACCCCCGGGCCACGCAGAGCCCCGGGCGCTTTCCGCGCCAGCCCAGCTGCGGATCCGGCCGCCGGGGTGAGGCAGTGCCACGTTTTCCATGACAAACGGGGATGCGTCAACATATTTGCGAAGACAGCGCTGAAAACAGGGCACCATGTGATCCCCGGCAGCCCCACCTCGCTGCGGGGAAGACCAGATCGCTGCCGCTTCCTTTGCCTCCTGGGAGCCAGGACGCCCACAGCCCCCGGCCCCGCATCCCACCCGGCCCTGCGCCCGCCCCAGGGCATCGCCCCCATCCCGACGGCTGCCCCAGTGAGGCAGGGCCGGGGGTCCAGGGCCGTGCCCGGTGCCCCGCGGGGTCTGGGGGCCCTGGCAGGCAGCTGGCACCGCTGCTGTGTAAACAGGAAAGCGGGCGGATGAAAATAGCTCGCAGGCAGGAAGCCGCGTTATCCTGGCTCCGAGCTCCCGGCAGCCACCCGCCACCGGCTGCCCGCCTGGCTCTGCGCGGCCCCCGGGGTCCCGGCCCCCTCCCGGCCAGGGCACAGACCCCCACCCACGGATCTGGGCCTGCCCCTGAGCTCGGGGTGCTCCTGGACCTGCCCACGCCGGATCCCTCGTCCCTGGTGCCCCGCAGCCCCGTGCCATGGGGCGATGCAGAGCCGTGTGGCTGTGCAGGAGGTGGCGTGGGGGGGGGTGTCTGCAGTGCCCCAGCCTCGCTGCCCACAGCCTGCCCCCCCCCGGCACCCACCGTCTCGCAGCACCACATCCCGCAGGTTCTCCAGGGCATCCGCGAAGCGCGCCACGTCCGTCAGCAGCTGGGAGATGTCCTCCACGTCGATGAAGGGGCCCTCCCCGCCCTCCATGGGGCTGTAGGATGTGGGGGTCTTGTGGCCCTTGGGCATGGCCCGGGGGGCCCCGGCGGTGAGGGGGAAGCCGGCGGCGCTGGCATGGCGGCTGAGGCTGGTGGGGCGCTTGAGGGTGCCCACGGCACTGGGGCTGCTGCTGAGCTTGGAGCTGGCGGGGGGCAGATCCCCCAGGCTGGAGCCGGGCGCCTCCAGGCAATCCTTCCGGGACAGGTCCTGCGGGAGCACGGCCCAGGGTCAGCCCCGGGGGGGGGGGGGGACACGGCTGGGACCCCAGCTTGGGGAGGGACGGGGCAGCTCCCCCAGCCCCACCAGCACGGAGGGACGGGGTGCTGGCCGGGGGGCTGGTGC
Source organism: Anser cygnoides (assembly GCF_040182565.1). Classification (NCBI taxonomy): domain Eukaryota; kingdom Metazoa; phylum Chordata; class Aves; order Anseriformes; family Anatidae; genus Anser; species Anser cygnoides. Next base: position 689,576 of record NC_089899.1, on the reverse strand, counting down.
TGGCAGGGCTGGAGGGGCCGGGCTGCACCCCCCCGCCCTGTGAGAGCCCCCGGCACTGCTGATGGGCCTGGGGGGGGCGGGATGAGCATCACGGGCATCCCCTGAGCTAGCATTGCCTTAACCCCCCCCAGCTCCCTGCAGGTTAACCGCCGGGTACGGGTGTTCCACCAGCAACCATCGGCTCTGAAGCCAGCAGCCAGCTTGGCCCCCCCCCCACCCCCCCCACCCCCCTCGCCCCTTGTCCCCCACTGGCCCCCAGGGCCCTGGTTTTGTTGTTTCCAGGCCTGTCCCGGGGGCACACAACAACTGCGTGGGTGACGCTGCCCCGTCCCCATCAGCACCCACAACACGGGAGGCCCCCATCCCCGGGGAGGGCCCTGACGCAGCCAAACGACAGCAGGATCCGGCCCCACGCATCCCTTCCTCTTTTTGAGCCCGTCCCATCCCCAGGTCTGGCACGTCCCTTGTCCCGCCGGGGATGGGGATGGGGAAGGGGAAGGTGCCACCTCCGAGGCCACTGACGCTGCCGAAATGTGGCGGTCAGAGGGAGCCCCCGTTTTGGGGGGTGAAACTGTGGGAGGGAGAACCTGGCACCAGCACCCTCCGTCCGCCCCGGGGCTGGGCACAGCGGGAGCCCCCCACCCCCAGGGGCCCTCACTGCCTGGGGAGGGGTCCCACGGCTGTCCTCGCCCCCCCAGCCCCCAAGAACCCCCCGGCTGTGACACGAGTGCGCTGGGTCCCAGCATCCCCAGCCGGGCGCTGCCTCTCGGGGCCCGGAAGCCGGGTTTGGTGCAGACGGGGCGGACGCGGCGGGCGCCTTCCTACCGGGACTGGCCCCGGAGCACGAGGCTGCTGCAGACCTCGGCCACGCCGGGCGCTCTGCCCTCAGCGGGGCCGCTGCAGACCCGTCCCCATGCCCCCGTCCCCGAGAGCCCGGTCTCCCCCCGCCATCCCCGTACCGTCAGCCGCACGCCGGGCGTGCGGGGCAGCGAGTCCAGGGAGCCCTTGGGCGAGCTGCCTTTACCCGTCCTGCGGAGCCCGGCCGCGTAGGGGCTGTAGCTGTGTTTCCCGGCCGCCCGGCCGAGCATCCCTGCGTCCGGCCGGCCCCAGCGCCCGCAGGCTGCGCCCACCCATAGGCCCCTCTCTGGGGGGTGAGCGGCAGCGTGGGGACAGGGGTGGGCGCGGGGACAGGGCCCCCTCGCTAAGGAGCTGCGGGCGGGCTCCGGGGGCCCGGTGGCCTCGTCTCACCGGCCCCGAGAGGCATGTCCCGCGGGCTGGGGCGCAGCGCAGGCGCGGGGCGGGCAGTGCCACGGGCGCGGAGGAACCCCGGCCGCCCCGCTGCCCCGCGGAGGCGAGGCGCTTCCTCTCGCCCCCCCCTCAGCGCCTTTGGGCTGCTGCTGAGTAAATAAATACATGGCAGGGCCGAGGCGCTGCCCAAGCCCCGCGTCCCCCCGCTCCTGCTGCTGCCCCCCGGGCAGTCTGGGGGTCCCTCTGCCCACACAGACCCACGGTCACAGCCACCACCGCCGGGCCCCCCCAGCTTTCTGCCGCTGCACCCCAGCCCCATTCGCCCACCCTCCCCACGTCAGGCCCTTCGGCCACTGCTCCGTCCCCTTCATCTGGGGCAAAATCCCCCCAGCCAGGCCCAGCGGGTCCTTCCTCAGCTCCCTCCTCCTCCTCCTCCTCGTGTCCCTCCGGCCGTACCACCCCTCTGTCCCCGTGGCCCCCAGCGCTCACCGGCAGGGTCTGCGGGATGGGGCTCCCCGCCCGGCTCTTCTTGGAGATGGAGGGGGTCTTCATCAGCTCGCGCTTCTTCCGGGAGAACATCGCTGCCCGGGGGGGGCACCTCGGGGTGCCTCGCTGCCAGCCCCGCTGCTACCCCGCCGCTACCCCGCCGGCCACATTCGCTGGAGCCAACTGTCAGGACGGCGCGTGTGACGCCGCCTTATTTCCTCATCGGCTCTGCAGGCGAACCTGAAACAGGAAAAAGCCAAATGTGCAGCGAGGGCGCGAGGCAGGGAGGAAGGGGGATCCTGGCCACCCCCTCGGTGCCGCCCGGGGCTCGGTGTCCGCGCTGCCGGGGGGATCTCCGAGGGGTTTTGCCGCGCTGCACCCCACGGCGGTGCGGAGGGGCTCAGGGAGGGCAGAGCCCCCCCGGACCGGGGCCGTGGGGCGTCAGAGCCGTGGGGCGGTCGGGTCCCGCTGCACGGGGCTGGGGGCACCGGGGCGAGCAGGGGGCTCCGGGCGCCCTCCCGTGGGATGCTCCCTGCTTGGCCTCCCCGGCTCAGCCCAGCCCAGCTCCAGCTGTCCCCCCGGGACCCCCGCCCCAGCCCCCCCGGCCTGTGTGCGCCCCCCGCCGTGTCCCCCCCCCCCCGGCACAGCCCATCCGTGAAGCCGCTCGTTCACCTTCCGCGGGGCAAGCAGGGATCGGGCCGGGGGCGGCGGGCAGGGCGCGGGGCGGGGGCGCGGGGGGCCCGGCCGGCACGGACCCTTCCCCAGCCCGGTGCCCGCCGGGCTGCTCGGGGACGGCTCCCGGGCCCCGCACGCCGGGCTCCGGGCGGCTCGGCGGGGGTCGGGATGCCGGAGCCCCCCCAGGACCCCCGCGCGGGGCGGGCCGGGGGCCGGGGCCGCCTCTGCTGTGCCATCTGCCGGCGGCGGCGCGGGGAGCGCCCCGGGACGGGACGGGACGGGACGGGGCCGGGCGACGGCCACCGGGGGTCGGGGGCGTGGGAGGGGGGCGTGGGGAGGGGGGGGGGGACGCGTGGCCGTGGCTGCGCGCGCGGGTCCGCGCCCGTGGCTCGGCGGCGCGCCCCGGGGCGCGCACGTGTAAGGGGGCGCACACGCGTGTGCGCGGCTGGGGGGGGCGCGCCCCAGCCCGCGGGGGTGCCCGCGCGTGTACGGCTCCAAGCGCGGCCCCCCCCGGCTCTCGGGACCCCCGGGACCCCCCGGACCCCCGGGTTAGGTGTCGGGGTGCGCGGGACCCCCCCGCGCTCCGGCCGCTCCTGCCCTTATTTGGGCATTTCGGCCCCGGCCAATCAGCGCGGGGGGGCCGGGCCCGACCCCCCCCGCCCCGCCCGGACCCCCCCGCCCCGCCCGGTCCCGCCCGGTGCCGCCGCTCCCCGCTCCGGTGCCCGCTCCGCTGCCGCCGCGCCATGAGCAACTCCCAGTTCAACAAGGGCCCGTCCTACGGCCTCTCCGCCGAGGTCAAGAACCGGGTGAGCCGCGGGGGGGGGGGGACGGGGGCCCGGGACCACCGGGCGGCGGCGAGCGAGGGGGCTCCGGGGTCGCCGGGAACCGGGAACCGGGGCGGTTCGGTGCCGCGGGAGCGTCCCGGCTGCGCTCGGGGGTCCCGGAGAGCCGGGCAGGGACCAGGTGCCACCGGGGGGCGCAGGGCTGAGAAGTCCCGGGGGGGGTCCCGGCGCCACCGGGGGGCAGAGAGCCGGGAGGATGGAGAGCCCCGGGGCGCAGCGGGAGGGGGGTCCCGGTATCAGGGAGCCCTGACTCTGCCCGCGGGGTCCCGGGAGGGGTCTGGGAGAGACCCCGGGCCCCGGCCGTCCCCTGCAGAAGGGGCGGAAGGGGAAAGGGGAACCCGGTGCCTCCGCCGGGGCTCTTTACCCCCGGCTGCACCCACCTGCCTCGGCGGGACGGCACCGGGTGCCGGTGGGCAGCGCTGGGTGCCCCAGGCTCCCCCCATCCCCGCCTCAAGCTCCAGCACCATGGGCACGGGGGTCCTGCCCCAGGGGACGCAGAAGCCCCCTCCCCATCCCTGTGCGCCCCTGCTCGGCCGGGCTCTGGGGGTGGCTGCAGCCCAGCCCCATGCAGGGACGTGGTGGCAGCAGCCGGTGGCACTGGGCCGTGCCCGGCCCGGTGAACCACAGGTTGGCCATGGTTAACCAACGCCTCCCGGGGCAGCAGGACCATGGCCCCAGTGGCTGTGCCTTGTCAGGACACGAGGGCAGCCCGCAGGGGCTGGGGGCAGGCAGGGGAAGGGGCTGCGCACCACATCCCGGGGCTCAGCCGTGTGTGGCTGCGGGACCGGGCGGCCACAGGACGCGGCTTGTGCCGGGCTCCCCTCCCCGTCCTCGCAGGGGATTTGTCTTTCATCACCGAGCGGGGACGGGCCCCTGCTTGCACCCGGGTTGTGCTCCGCACGGGGCTGGTGGACACGTGCCGGAGCCTCGCCGGTGCCTGCTCCTGGGCGCTTCAGCTTGATTCAGCAAGACTGGAGCCAGTCGAACTGCCCCGCTGCGCCTGCTGGAGGCTGACATCACCCCGGGAACCAGTCGAACCAGCGGCACCCTCCCCGGCCACGCAAGCCCTCGCAGCCTGGGCCGTGGTGGGATCTGATTTTGGGCTGGTCCCGTTACGAGACCGCTCTGACACTCCCCTGCCGCCTCCGCTGAGAGCCCCGCGCGCAGGGAGGTGGAAGGGAATCGGCGCCGCCGTGCCGGGAGCTCAGCTGGCCGGGAAGCGAGGTTCCCCCGGCCGGCGCTCGCGTGATGCCGTGAGTGTGGCCGCGATGTCCGGACCGTCCCTGCGCCCCGGCCGAGTCCAGCTTCCCCTTTGGGGCCACAGCCCTCAGGCACGGCCGCTGTCTCCCCACGGGGCAGTGCCGCGTCCATCCCTGGGACCTCTGGGGACCCAGCCCCAGTGCGGGGCTGAGAGCTGGGGGCTGTCAGGGGAGGATTGCGTCCTCCCCCCCCCCCAGCTGCTCCCTGTGCAAGGGGAGGGTATCTCCAGGGCTGCAAGAAGGGAAACTGAGGCATGGGTGAAGTTTGGCCAGAGACTGCAGAGCTCAGGGTCCCCCTCAGTCCTGCCTATACGTGGCTAGGTGTCTGGGGGAGCCTGGTGAGCGGCTTGGGGTCCCCTGCCACGCCAGGGGTGGCGATGGAGCAGGCGCAGGTCCCGTGGGTGCATGTGCTGAGCACCCCTGCTGCCGTCCATCCCTGCACAAAGGGGACAGGCGAGCCTCGTGGCAGACCCTGGGCGCTGGTGTGGCACAGGAGGGCTGCGCTGGCTCCTCTCAGGCAGCGAAGGTGCTCGGGGCTTTCAGCCTCCCCCCGTGATGCCTTCTCCTTCCTGCCCCAAACCAGGGGGGGCTTTGCTGTCCCTGCGGGCAGTGTCCGAGGCGATGTTGCCGGCCTGGGCAGCTGCTCTCGATTTGGGAGGAGGCGTCCGCATTCCTGGCATAGCCGCGGTGGCCGAGGAATCTGCGGCGGCGCGATGGGCCCGGCAGGAGGGCAGGAGGGAAGAGCATCGCGGGGTCGGTGACCGGGGCTGATTTCCCCATTCAGGCTCTGATTTCCCCATTCACTGGGGAGAAACGGGGCCTCGCGGGGGGCTGCTCCCCACGGCCCACGTCGGCAGCTCTTCCTCTTCCCCTTCGAAAGCTGCAGAAGTCTCTGGGTCGCTGCGTGCGAGGCTCTGCGGGCTCGTGCTGGAAGCGGCCGTGCCTGATGGCAGCACCGCGTCGTGCCGCCGCTGTCCCCTCTCCTGCACCAAGGATGGGGCTGGGGGCGGCCTGGCCGTGCTTGCCCCCCAAATCCTGCGTGCAGACTGAGCCCAGCCTCTGGAGGGGGATTTGGGCAGCTGGCGCTGGGGGGGAGATGCTCTCCCCTGTGATGTCTTTGCCCCCCACCCCGGCTCTTGGTCCCCGGGCACGCCATGCCCACCCCGCAGGGCCCAGGGCCGGGTGCTGCTCTTGCTCTGCTCCCCCCCCCCCCAGCGGTTTCTGTGCTGCTGAATCTGGGTTTCCTGTGCACCAGGAAATTGCAGCTGATCAAATATCCCGGGGCCGTCCAAACCCCGCCTCGGCGCTGTGGCGCCCGAGAGGCGGCTGGGGACCGGTGTCGTGCTGGGCTCGGGAGGTGGTGCCGGGGAGCTGTCCCTGGTGGGGTTTGGGGCGCATGAGGGGATGTGCCTGACCAGCCCCTGCCGCCCCGCCAGCTCGCCCAGAAGTACGACCCGCAGAAGGAGGCAGAGCTGCGGACGTGGATCGAGAGCGTCACCGGGCAGCAGATCGGGCCCGATTTCCAGAAGGGGCTGAAGGATGGAGTCATCCTCTGCGAGTGAGTGATGCCAGCACGGCCCCTCGGCCCCTGCCCTCCGCGGGACCCCTTTAGGGCAGGCTGGACCCAGCCAAACCTGCGCCAACATCAGCCCGGGCAGCGGTGGGAGAGGGGGGCACGGACCCGGGGGCTCCCCAGCACCGCGGGGCTGCGGCGTTCCCCTGCCAGGGGGGGAAGAGACACAGGGAGCCCCATGCGGTGTCAGTGCCTGTGCTGTGGGGAGGGAGGAGCGGAGGGGTCCCCCGGCACCCCCAGCTCACCGCCGCCTCCCTCCAGGCTGATGAACAAGCTGCAGCCCAACGCGGTGCGGAAGATCAACCGCTCGGCTCAGAACTGGCACCAGGTAGGAGCGAGCTGCCCCCGGCCGCCGCCGAGCCGCCCCGGTTCCCGCCGCGCCCTGACCGCTCTGTCCCCCCGCCGCAGCTCGAGAACCTCTCCAACTTCATCAAGGCCATGGCCAGCTACGGCATGAACCCCGTGGACCTCTTCGAAGCCAACGACCTCTTTGAGAGCGGGAACCTGACGCAGGTGCAGGTGTCGCTGCTGGCGCTGGCGGGCATGGTGAGAGCGCGGGGCCGAGGGACGGGATGGGGACACCGCGGGTGCGGCCCCTGGGGGGTGATCCGGGACCCCCCCCCCTCCTTCCTCGCCACCCTTCCCCGGCAGGCCAAGACCAAGGGGATGCAGAGCGGCGTGGACATCGGCGTCAAGTACTCGGAGAAGCAGCAGCGGAACTTCGACGAGGCCAAGATGAAGGCCGGGCAGTGCGTGATCGGGCTGCAGGTGGGCTGCCCCCAAGGGATGGCGAACCCCCGGCGCCCACCGCCGCGGTGGGGGTCTGGGGGGTGCCCTGCGGTGTCCCCGCTGCCCACCCCGTGGGGATGGGGAGGGGACGGAGCCCCCGTGGGGCTGCGCCCGGTTCTCACCGAGCCCCTTTGCGCCAGATGGGCACCAACAAGTGCGCCAGCCAGTCGGGCATGACGGCCTACGGCACCCGGCGGCACCTCTACGACCCCAAGAACCAGATCCTGCCGCCCATGGACCACTCCACCATCAGCCTGCAGATGGGCACCAACAAGTGTGCCAGCCAGGTGAGGGGGGGGGGGGGGGGACAGCGGCCAGGGGGGCACGGCCGGGGAGCGCCGCGCTGAGCCCCGCTGCCTCCGTCCCCTCCAGGTGGGCATGACGGCGCCCGGCACCCGCCGGCACATCTACGACGCCAAGATGGGGCTGGAGAAGTGCGACAACTCCTCCATGTCCCTGCAGATGGGCTCCAACCAGGGCGCCAACCAGAGCGGGCAGGTCTTCGGCCTGGGCCGCCAGATCTACGACCCCAAGTACTGCCCGCAGGGCGGCCAGCCCGAGGGGGGCGACGCCGCCTGCGAGCCGGGCGCGGACCCCCCCGGGTACCACTACTACCACCAGGAGGAGAGCTGCTGAGCGGGGCCGTCCCGCGCCCTCCCGCCGCCCCCCCGCCGCCTTCCAGCCTCTCGGCATCATTCCCTCTTTTTTTAACTATTTTTTGTTGTTAATTTTAAAAACGAATTATTTTTCGGAGCGGAGAAGCGCCGCCGCCGTCGCTCGAGAAGGGACTGGCGGTGCTGCGCCCCGGGGCCGGGAGCAGCACCCTGCCCGAAACCCAAACTGGAAATTGATTTTTTTTTGTTGGTTTTTGGAGAACTTTTGGGGACCAAGTGCCCGCCGCCTCCAGCCCAGCCCAGCTCAGCCCGGGGGGGGTCCCGCTGCCACCGGGTGCCCGCAGCCTGGCTGCGCCCAGCCGCTGGCACAAAGCCACTGGTGGTGCTGGGAGCTGCTGGGAGCTGCTGGGAGCTGCCTGCGGCTGAGCCCCGCGGCCGCATCCCGCACCGGGGGGGCTCGGGCTGTAGGCGGGGGGCTTCTTCCAGCCGCGGGGGGGGTTAATGCAGATGCTCTTATATTGAAAGGTGTTCTTTTTTTAAAAAAAAAAAAAGAAAGAAAGAAAAAAACCCTGTGCTTTAGTTCAGCCGGAGAAGGAGCTCCAGGGGCGCTGCTCGGGGTCGGGGCAGCCCCCGGGACCCCCGGGTGGGGCCCACCGCATGCGTGGCCCCTTTAAGGCCGCTGCCCGTGACGTCACGCCGCGGTGTCTTTGTAGGGGAGCGGGGCGGGGCCTGCGGGGCCCTTAAAGGGGCCGCGCCGTGAGAACGGGACCGGGGCGGGGGGGCTGCGAGCGGCACCGGCACCGGCGGAGACATCGGCGGCTGCGGCTTCGCGTCCTTCACCTTCTCCTTCTCCTTTCCTCCTCCTCCTCCTGCTCCCCCTCCCCGCACCTTCCCCCCCCGTGCCCGCATCCCCCCCGGTCCCCCCCGTGCCTCAGTTTCCCCCGTCCCGGTGTGCGGCCGGTGGGGGGGGGGGGGGGGGGGGCACGAACCCTTCCCCGCCCCCGCCGCCGCCCGTCGGGGCTCAGCGGGATGTCGCGGCCGGCGGCCCCTGACCCCGTAATCCCCTAATCCCGTAATCCCCTAATCCCGGCACCACCCCCCCCCGGGGCCCCGCGGCGGCAGCGGGCGGGGAGGTGAGTGGGGGGCGGCGGCGGGCGGCTCGGGGGGGGGGGGGGGGGGAGGACGGGGAGCGGCCCCGGGTGGGGAAACTGAGGCAGGGGCAGCGCCGTGAGCCGGGAGGGTCGCGGGGCTCCGGGGGGGGCTCCTGGGGCCGGCCCCGAGGCTGCCCCCGGCGGGGCTGGGGGCTCCTGCCCCGCTCCGCGGCGGTTTTGGCCCGGAGCGGGGATTTGGAGGCGCCGGGGAAGGAGCTCCGCCGGCCGGCTCGCGGGGCCGGCTCCTCCCCGCTGAGCCCTGGGGAGCTGCATCGGGAGCCCCGGCGCATTGCCGGGCTGCACCGGGCCCGGAGAGCCCGGGGCTGGGGCTGGGGCTGGGGCTGGGGGCTGGGGCTGGGGGCTGGGGCTGGCGCCCACCCTGCGGCCATCGCCCCGCAGGACCCGCGCCATGGCTGTGGGCACCCAGCTGGGGCTGCTGCTCTGGAAGAACCTCGTCCACCGCCGGCGGCAGCGGGTGAGCATCGCCCCCGGCACGGGGCGGGGGGCTCCCGGGGCCGCTGGGGCCGCTGGGGACGGGGGCTCCCCCCCCCCCCCAACCGCGGTGTCCCCCAGGTGCAGCTGGCCATCGAGCTCCTGTGGCCCCTGTTCCTCTTCGTCATCCTGATCGCGGTGCGGCAGTCCCACCCGCCCTTCCAGCAGCACCAGTGTGAGCGTCCCCGGGGGGGCACCGGGAGGAGGCGGCGGATGGGGCCGGGGGCTCCCCCCGCTCGGGTGCATGGGTCTGGGGGCACCCGGACCCACCTCCCCGCCTGCCGCAGGCCACTTCCCCAACAAGGCGCTGCCCTCGGCGGGGACGCTGCCCTGGCTCCAGGGCATCATCTGCAACGTGAACAACCCCTGCTTCCAGCACCCCACGCCCGGGGAGGCCCCCGGCGTGGTGGGCAACTTCAACGGCTCCATGTGAGCGGGGGGCCGGGGGGCTGGGCGCGGGGCAGGGCTGGGGTCTCCGCTCACCATCACCCCCCCGTGCGCGCCCCCAGCCTCTCCCGCCTGCTCGCCGAGGCCCGCCGGGTCGTGCTCCATGCCGAGAGGCAGCAGCTCCCGCAGCGCTTGGCCCAGCTCCTGCCCGCGCTGCGGGGTCTGGGGGCGCTGAGCCCGGCCCCCCCGGCCCGGCCGCTGCGGGACTTCCTAAGGGAGGACGAGACCTTGGCGCGCTTCCTCCGCACCAACGCGTCCCTGCCGCCCGCGCTGGTGGAGGAGCTGCTGGGGGCTCGGCTCAACCCGCGAGCTGTGAGTAGCGGCACTGGGATGTGGGGGCCGGGGGGGTCCCCGCGCTGCCTGACCCTGCCCGCCCCCCAGCTCTTCTCCGGGGGTGCCCGCGCCCCGCTGGAGGCCGCGGTCTGCAATGGCTCGGAGCTGGGCACCTTCCTCGAGGGGCGCGACGCCGCCGGCACGCAGCGCCTGCAGCGAGGGCTGTGCGCCCTGCCCGGCCCCACGCTGCGCGCCCTGGGGGCCGCCGTCCTCTCGCAGCTGGACCTGCCCCGGCTGCTGGCGGTGAGTCTGGGCTGGGGGGCGCGGGGCAGGACCCCCCCCCCCCCCCAGAGCAGCCATGAGCCCCACTTCCCGCACCCCCTTCCTGCAGGAGAGGCTGAGCTCGGAGGCAGACGGCGCCGTGGGAGCCCTGGGTCCCTTCCTGCGGGGCGCTGAGTCCCTGATGCGGGAGGTACCAACCACAGTGCCCCCGGTGTCCCCACGTCCCGGCCCCCCGCCTGGGGCTTTGCCCGCAGCCCCCTCCCGCTCTCCCCAGGTCTCCTCCATGGGCAGCGCGGCCGAGCTGCGGCACGAGGTCAGGGCGCTGCGGGCCACCGGTGCCTCGGGCGCCTTCGCGGCGCTGTCGCGCATCGCCTGCGGGCACCCCGAGGGCGGCGGGCTCAGGGTCCCCTCCCTCAACTGGTACGAGGACAACGACGTCAAGGCCTTCCTGGACCGCGGCGGCTCCGAGCAGGGCGCGGGGGCCCCGGACAATGGCAGCAGTGAGCGGGGCTGCGGCGGGGCTTGGGCAGGGACCCTCGGGGCTGCCCGGGGGTGGGTGGCGGGGGCAGCGTGGGGGCTCAGCGCTGCGCCCCCCAGGTCCCTTCTGCACGGAGCTGATCCGCAGCCTGGAGGCCACCCCGCTGTCGCAGCTCTTCTGGCGGGGCATCAAGCCCCTCTTCGTGGGCAAGATCCTCTACACGCCGCCCGGCCCCGCCACCGACGGCATCATGGCCGAGGTGAGCGCGGTGCCGTGCTGGGGGGGGGTGGCACCCGCCCGGTCCCCCCTGACCCCCTGCCCCGCGCAGGTGAACCGCACCTTCCAGGAGCTGGTGGCACTGCGGGATGCGGCGGGCGCCTGGCGGGAGCTGGGACCCCACATCCGCGCCTTCCTCAACAGCAGCCTGGAGCTGCAGGTCCTGCGGGTGCGTACCCCCAGAGCGGGGCTGCGGGCAGCTCGGGACCCCGGCCGGGGCCGGGTGCGAGGCCCTGCTCTGACTTTTTGCAGGAGCTGCTGCTGGCACCGGGGACGGCCCCGCTGGTGGATGGGATCCTCAACGGCACCTCCTGGACCGCGTCGGCGCTGGCCCGGCTCCTGGCGGGGCCGGCGGCGGGGCCGGGGCTCAGCTGGCACCAGGTGCTGGATGAAGCTGACCAGGTCGTGGGCACGCTGTCGCAGCTCCTGGAGGTGCGTGCCGCCCCGCCGGCCCCGCACGCGGGCTGCCCGCGCCCCGCTGAGCCCTGCCTGCCCGCAGTGCGTCCGCGTGGACAAGATCGAGGCGGTGGCCACCGAGGAGCAGCTGGTGGCCCGCGCCCTGGAGCTGCTGGAGGAGCGGCAGTTCTGGGCCGCCGTCGTCTTCCAGCCCCCCCTGAGCGCCTCGGCCACGGCGCTGCCCCCCCACGTGCGCTACAAGATCCGCATGGACATCGACGATGTCACCAGGACCAACAAGATCAAGGACAGGTCTGGGGACACCCGCCCTGCCCGTGCCTGTGCTCCCCCCGGGGCAGGGGCGTCCCCCCCCCCCCCCAGCACGCTGCTCTGCCCCAGGTTTTGGGACCCCGGCCCCGCAGCCGACCCCTTCAGCGACCTGTGCTACGTCTGGGGCGGCTTCGTCTACGTGCAGGACCTGGTGGAGCAGGCGGTGGTGCGGGCGCAGACCGGGGCCGCCCCGCGGACGGGGGTCTACGTGCAGCAGATGCCCTACCCCTGCTACGTGGACGACGTGTGAGTGGGCGGCGGGGGCGGCCCCCGGCGCCGCGGGACCCCCGAGCCAGCCACCGCTGCGGGGCACGGGGACGAGCGCCCTCAGCACCGTGGGGCCGGTGCCGTCTCCCCCAGGTTCCTGCGGGTGCTGAACCGCTCGCTGCCCCTCTTCATGACGCTGGCCTGGATCTACTCCGTGGCCATGATCATCAAGGGGGTGGTGCACGAGAAGGAGGCGCGACTCAAGGAGACCATGAAGGCCATGGGGCTGAGCAGCGGGATCCTCTGGCTCAGCTGGTTCCTCAGCAGCTTCATCCCCTTCCTCCTCAGCTCTGCCTTCCTCGTCCTCATCCTCAAGGCAGGTTGCGGGGTGGGACGCGGGGGACGGCTGAGTGCTGGGAGCCAGCACAGGCGGGGGCTCCGCAGGCTCCAACCTGCCTCGATTCGCAGCTGGGAAACATCCTGCCCTACAGCGACCCGGCTGTCATCTTCCTCTTCCTCGGCACCTTCTCGGTGGCCACCATCTGCCAGTGCTTCCTCATCAGCACCTTCTTCCTCCGCGCCAACCTGGCCTCGGCCTGCGGCGGCATCGTCTACTTCTCCCTCTACCTGCCCTACGTGCTGTGCGTGGCCTGGCGCGACCACGTCACCTTCCCGCTCCGCGTCCTCGTGGTGAGCGGCCCCGGCCGCCTCGTCCCCTGCGCCCCCTTGTCCCCCGGGCGTGCCGGGCGTGGGGTCTGGGGGCTCAGGAGCCCGCGGCTGGGGGCTTTCCACCCACGCTGCCGTTCCTGCCACCGCAGAGCCTGCTGTCGCCCGTGGCCTTTGGCTTTGGCTGCGAGTACTTCTCGCTGTACGAGGAGCAGGGGGTGGGCATCCAGTGGCACAACCTGGGCGTCAGCCCGGTGCCAGGAGACCCCTACAGCTTTGCCACGGCCATGGGGCTGCTGCTGCTGGACGCCGGCCTCTACGGGCTGGCCACCTGGTACATCGAGGGCATCTTCCCCGGTGAGCGCGGAGCCCCCGACCCCTCACAGCCCCCACGCAGCCCCAGCCCCGCTCAGCCCCGCTCAGCCCCGCTGTCCCTGCCCGCGTCAGGTCAGTACGGGGTCCCCAAGCCTTGGAACTTCCCCTTCCTGAAGAGCTACTGGTTTGGAGAGCCGCCCTCGGCCGGGCACCCCCCGTTTCCCACCGATCCCCTCACTGCACCCCAAGGTGAGCCCCTGCCCGCCCCAGGGCAGTCTGGCTGGGGTGGGAGCCCCGCCGCGAGGGGTCCTGCCCCACCACGAGGGGTCCTGCCCCACCGTGAGGGGTCCTGCCGGGCTGTGACCCTCCGGTGGCTCCCAGTGCTGGTGGAGGAGCCGCCTGCCCAGCTCCAGCCCGGGGTCTCCATCCGCAACCTGGTGAAGATTTACCGCAGCAGCAACCACGTGGCCGTCAACGGGCTGAGCCTGGACTTCTACGAGGGCCAGATCACCTCCTTCCTGGGCCACAACGGGGCTGGCAAGACCACCACCATGTGAGCCGGGGGACGAGCGGCTGCGCCACCCACCCTGTGGATGGGAGCTGAGCCCCGGCGCTGGCCCCTTCCCATCCCCTCTGCCCCCCCCGGGTCCCCTCGAGGATGGGCTCGGAGCACCCCGTGTGGGATGGGGGAAGCTGTCCCTGCGCTCTGTCACCCCCTCTGTGCCCCCCACCCCTCTCCAGGTCCATCCTGACCGGTCTCCTGCCCCCCACCTCCGGCACTGCCTATGTCCTGGGCTGGGACATCCGCTGCGACATCGACAGCATCCGCAAAACCATGGGGACGTGCCCGCAGCACAACGTGCTCTTTGACATGTAGGCAGGGCAGGGCGGGGGTTTGGGGGGGCTGGCACAGCGGGGCCCCCCGGTGACCCCCCCCACCCCGCAGCCTGACGGTGGAGGAGCACATCTGGTTCTACGGGCGGCTGAAGGGGCTGGTGGAGGAGCAGGTGAAGGCGGAGATGGAGCAGCTGCTGCGGGACACGGGGCTGCCCCACAAGCGCCGCGAGCAGACCAGGAACCTCTCGGGTGCGTGGGGCAGGGCCGTCCCCCCCCCCGGTGGTGGCACCGTGGCCCCGGCCGTCCCTGACGCCATCCGTGCTGCCCCCCAGGCGGGATGCAGCGGAAGCTCTCGGTGGCCATCGCCTTCGTGGGCGGCTCCAGGGTGGTCGTCCTGGATGAGCCCACGGCCGGCGTCGACCCCTACTCCCGCCGCAGCATCTGGGAGCTGCTGCTCAAGTACCGCAAGGGTGAGGGCAGGGGACGGGGCAGGGGACCCAGCGGGGGACCCAGCAGGGGACCCCGCTTCCCCCTTCATGCACGTGAGCCCCCAGACCCGGAGAAGCAGGAGCAGGGCGCGGGGGGGAGCACGCTGCGGAGCAAGGAGATGTGGGGAGATGCTCGTGGCGAGGGGCCCACGGCCAGCAGCGTGGCTGTGCGCCCCCAGGCCGCACCATTATCCTCTCCACGCACTACATGGACGAGGCGGAGCTGCTGGGAGACCGCATCGCCATCATCGCGCAGGGCCGGCTCCGCTGCTGCGGGTCCCCGCTCTTCCTCAAGGCCAGGCTGGGCACCGGCTACTACCTCACCCTGGTGAAGCGGGAGCGGGCTGAGCCCGGTGGCAGCACCCCCAGCCCCCCCAAAAAGGTGGATCCCGCGGCCCCTCTGAGCCAAAAGGGTGCCCGGTGCCTCCCAGCCCGGCTCTCAGGGCCCTGAGCCCTGGCTTGGGCCGCAACCTGCCGCGCAGCGCTCCACGCTCCGCCTGCCTTTCCCTGCAGAGCAGCAGCGGCTCGGAGCGCAGCGGTGACACCGGGCTGGGCAGCGAGCAGGACAGCGAGGCCAGCACCGTGGGTAGGGTCCCCGTCCTGCCTTGGCACCCACGATGCACTGAGCACCCCTGGGTGCTCCGTCCCTTGCAGAGACCCTCCCTAGGTTGGGGAGCAGGGCACAGCGCCAGCGCCTTGCCCTGCGTACTGGCTCTGTCCCCGGGTCCCAGCCCTCCCGGTCCCCCCAGATGTGCCCCAGCTCTCGGCGCTGATCCAGAAGCTGGTTCTCGGCTCCCGGCTGGTGGAAGACATCGGGCACGAGGTGCTCTTCGTGCTGCCCTACAGCGGGGCCAAGGACGGGGCCTTCGGGGAGCTCTTCCAGGAGCTGGACGCCCGCCTGGGCGAGCTGGGCATCTCCGGCTACGGCATCTCGGACACCACGCTGGAGGAGGTACCGCAGGAGCTGCCGCCGGGGTGCCCGTGGCACAGGGGTGCCCCCCCTGCCCAGTGGGGTCTGCACTGCTGTGGGGGGGCGCCTGCTGCCGTGCTTGGTGCCAGCCCCTTGCCCTCTCTCAGATCTTTCTGAAGGTGGCCGAGGACACCGGGGTGGATGGTGACAGGACAGGTAAGGGGCGTTGGTGCTGCCTGGAACTGGGCTGCAGGACAGCGGGGTGCAGGTGGGGGGATGCTGGAGTGAGCGCTGCACCCGTGGGAGCAGGGGGTACCTGCCCGGAGCACCCATGGGTGCAGGGAGGTGCCAGAGGTTGGGGCCCCTGTCCCACCCTGATGCTCTGACCCTGTTTTATCAGGCACCAGGAGAACGTCCCGGCCAGGGAGAGCAGCAGCCAGCGGCGAGGAGGGGGACAGCGGAGCGGCCGATGGGGAGCTGGGTAAAAGGGGGGAGCCGGGGCCGTGGGGCCTGGTGGTCCCCGAGCTGCCCGGCCCCTGCTGCTGGGTGCCCCCCCTGCGCCCCTACGGCTGGGGCAAGGACCCCGGCACGCGGCCACCAGTGCAGGCAGGGGCGGGTGGAGGATCGGGGGTTCATCGGGGGACGTACCCAGGCCCCTTCTCCTGGGGTCAGAGAGAGCTCGTGTGTGGGGATCCGGGGGGCAGGGGGTCTGCAATAGCCAACGTGGCTCTAGCCCTGCTTTCCTCTCTCCTTCACGCTGAGCCCAAGGAGCCCGGAGAGGTAGGAGCTGGGGGGCTGGGGGCTCCCCTGCATGCACAGCGATGCCCCTGCCAGCAAACTGTGCCCCCCAGGCCTGGGTTGAGCCCCTGCCCCTCGCTGCTGGGGGCCGGGGCAGGACCCGTCTGTACCCTTGCAGCGGAGGAGCCGCAGGAGACGGACCTGCTGCACGGCGCGGCCGAGGGCGGCCGCCGGCTGCGGGGCTGGGCGCTCACCCGCCAGCAGCTCCGCGCCCTCTTCATCAAGCGGCTGCTCCACGCCCGACGCAGCACCCGGGGATTCTTCGCGCAGGTACGGCCGGTGGGAGCCGCCCCGACGGGGCGGGAAGGTGTGGAACAAGCTGTGACCCCCCCATCCCGGCCCCACAGATCGTCCTGCCCGCTGTCTTCGTCTGCATCGCGCTGCTCTTCAGCCTCATCGTGCCGCCCTTCGGGAAGTACCCGCCGCTGCGCCTCGAGCCCTGGATGTACGGGCACCAGTTCACCTTCTTCAGGTGAGAACCCTGTTCCTACACCCCGTCCCCCCCCCGCCAAGCCACCATCTCGCACCTCTGCCCCTTGCAGCGATGACGCCCCGGGGGACCCCGACACGGCTCAGCTGCTGGGCGCCCTCCTGGCCGAGCCGGGCTTCGGCACCAAGTGCATGAAGGAGGCAGCGGAGGCGTGAGTGGGGCACGGGGCTGGGACGGGGGTTCGGCCTCAGGGCCCCTCGCTTGTGCCAGGCTCCTGATGGGGTTCCCCGTCCCCACGGTGCCCGGTGAGCAGGACGGGGCCGTGCCCACCAGCGTCCCACCCCGACGGCTTCTGGCAGCCCCCGGCCCCCCCGGCCGTGCTGGAAGTGCTGCAGCGTGGGAACTGGACGTGGGCTGAGCCGTCCCCCCCGTGCCAGTGCAGCGGGCCGGGGGCGCGCAGGATGCTGCCCGAGTGCCCCCCTGCAGCCGGAGGGCTCCCACCGCCACAGGTAACCCGCGGGTGCTGGCGGTGCTCCGGGGGGGGCGGAGGGGCCGTGTGTCCATCCGTCTGTGTGTCCCTGGCAGGTGCAGAGGGGCACGGGTGACATCCTGCTGAACCTGACGGGCAGGAACATCTCCGACTACCTGGTGAAAACGTACCCCCAGGTCATCCGCCAAGGGTGAGTGCTGGGGACGGAGCTCCCAGCACCCTGTCCTGTGTGCGGGGACGCTGCGGGGACACTGCGGGGACAAGCATGGGGATGCGGTGGGGAAGAGAGGGCAGGGCTTTGGGCCAGGATGTAACCCAGGGGAAGCAGGGCGGGATGCTGGGGACCAAGCCCAGCCTGGGCTGGCCCTGCCTGCGGGGTGTCCCAGCTGGTGGCAGCGAGGACACCCGGGGATGGAGGAGGACCGCGATCCGGCTCGTGGCTGGGCTGTGACACCTTGCTGCAGCCTCTCCTCACTCATGTGTCTTCCCCTGCCTCATTTCTTCCAGGCTAAAAACCAAGAAGTGGGTGAATGAGCAGAGGTGAGGCTGGGGAGAAGCTGGGAGGGCGGAGGGGGAGGCCGTGGGCCGCCAGGGGATCGTTTGGAAGCGCCTGGTTCTCCCCACGTGCCCAGGTACGGCGGCTTTTCCCTGGGCGCTGGCAGCTCCCAGCTGCTGCCGTCGGCAGAGGAGGTGGACAGGGCGGTGCAGGAGCTGCGGGCGCTCTTCAACATCACCCAGGTGCGGCCGGGGTCTGCAGCGGGGGTCTGCGCCCACCCTGGGTGGGCTCTGGCACGAGCCTGCTCCTCACCCCTCATCCTGCCCCAGGGCAGCCCCGCGGACCGGCTCCTGGGCAACCTGAGCCGCTTCTTCGAGGGCTTGGACGCTCGCAGGAACATCAAGGTGAGCCCCGGCCACAAAGCCCGAGGGGCCCCCGGGGCTGGGGCGCAGCAGGACCCGTGGCACCTGGTCGGGCCCCCCCCCCCCCGGCTGGAGCTGGCAGCCAGCAGGAGCGGGCGCTGCGGGCTGGCGGAGGGAAGCTGATGGAGACCCGGCTCCGAGCACCGCTGGGCGCCCTCGGGCCACAGGTCTGGTTCAACAACAAGGGCTGGCACGCCATGGTCTCCTTCCTCAACGTGGCCAGCAACGCGCTGCTGCGGGCACGGCTGCCCGCGGGCGCCGACCCCGTGCTCTACGGCATCACGGCCACCAACCACCCCCTCAACCTCACCAAGGAGCAGCTCTCGGAGGCCGCCCTGTGAGTGCCGGGCCTGGGGTCCCGCGGGGCGCCCCGCCGCCCGCTGAGCCCGCTGCTCCGCGGCAGGATGGCCACCTCGGTGGACGTGCTGGTCTCCATCTGCGTGATCTTCGCCATGTCCTTCGTGCCGGCCAGCTTCGTGCTCTTCCTCATCGAGGAGCGGGTCAGCAAGGCCAAGCACCTGCAGTTCGTCAGCGGGATGAAGCCCGTCACCTACTGGCTGGGCAACTTCGCCTGGGACATGGTGCGAGACAGGGCTGGGGGCAAGGTGGGGCAGGCGTGCAGCTCCCGGGGGGCCAGGCCCCCTTCATCCCCCCCTCCCGGTGTTCTCTGTGCCCACAGTGCAACTACCTGGTCCCCGCGCTGCTGGTCGTCCTCATCTTCCTCTGCTTCCAGCAGAAGGCCTACGTGTCCTCAGCCAACCTGCCCTCCCTGGTCCTGCTGCTGCTGCTCTACGGGTGAAGGGCCGGCGGAGCCTGGCACTGGGGCGAAGCCCACCCGTGGGCCAAACCCTGGGACGGGGCAGGGGGAGCCCTGGGGGCTGGGGAGCGCCCCTGGGGGGGCCGTCGTCCTCAGCCCCTCTCCCTCTGCCCCTCCAGCTGGTCCATCACCCCCCTGATGTACCCGGCCTCCTTCCTCTTCAGCATCCCCAGCACTGCCTACGTGGCCCTGACGTGCATCAACCTCTTCATCGGCATCAACGGCAGCGTGGCCACCTTCGTGCTGGAGCTCTTTGTGGACCAAGTGAGCCCCCAGACCCACCCCATCCCCCTGGGGCCAGCTGGCGCCGCCGGCTCCCCCCACTCCCTTCCTCGCTGCCCCACAGAAGCTCAACGACATCAACCGCATCCTGAAGAAGGTTTTCCTCGTCTTCCCCCACTTCTGCCTGGGCCGAGGCCTCATCGACATGGTGAAGAACCAGGCCATGGCCGACGCCTTCGAGAGGTTCGGTGAGTCTGGGGGCGCTGGGGCTGCCCCCCTGCCCAACGCCCCGCCAGCGTGGGCGGCCCTCTGCGGTGTCCCCCCATCCTGCAGCCCCTTTCTCCTCCTCTCGCAGGGGACAAGCGCTTCGTGTCCCCCCTGTCCTGGGACCTGGCAGGGAAGAACATGTTTGCCATGGCTGTTGAGGGCGTCATCTTCTTCCTCTTCACCCTGCTGCTGCAATACCGCTTCTTCCTGCGGCTGCGGTGAGGGCCGGCCGGGGGCAGCGGGGGGTGGTTGGGGAGGGTCCTGGAAGTGCCCCGCCGCTGTCACCCCCAGGCCCCGGGCTCTGCAGCTGCCCCCGCTGGGGGACGAGGACCAGGACGTGGCCCAGGAGCGGGTGAGGGTGGGCAGTTCCCCGCGGCACGGCGACGTCCTGCTGCTGAAGGACCTGACCAAGGTGCGTGGCCGGGGCTGGACCCTGCCTGTCCCTCGCTGCGGGGCCGGAGCCTCTCCTGGAGCCCCCGGTCCCGCTGGAGGGACGGTGGGACGTGTCCCCTGGGCAGGGGACGCCGTGCCGTGCGGTGACCCCCTCGCCCACAGGTGTACCAGCACCGGCGGGCTCCAGCGGTGGACCGGCTGTGCCTGGCCATCCCGGCCGGGGAGGTGGGTGCTGGCGGCACCGCAGGCTGCGGCAGCGCCGGGGCTGCTGCTGACCCCGTGCCCTCCCCAGTGCTTTGGCCTCCTGGGGGTGAACGGCGCCGGGAAGACGTCCACCTTCAAGATGCTGACGGGGGACACGGAGGTGACGCTGGGGGAGGCCTGGCTGAAAGGGCACAGGTGGGAGCGCGCGTGCCTTCGTCCCCTCCACACCGTGCGCTCACGCTTGCTCTCATCCCGCAGCCTTCTTGCGCTCTTCTTCATGCTCATCCCTGCAGCGTGCTCATCCCTAACCCTGCAGCTTGCTCAGCCTTATCGCTCTCCCTGCAGCTTTTTCGCTGTCCCTGCAGCTTGTCCCCTGTCCCCACAGCGAGCTCACCCTGTCCCTCACCCCCACAGCGTGCTCACCGACCTGCAGTCTGTCCACCAGAACATGGGCTACTGCCCGCAGTTCGACGCCATCACGGACCTGCTCACGGGGCGGGAGCACCTGGAGTTCTACAGCCGCCTGCGTGGCGTGCCGGAGGAGGAGATCCCCAGGGTACGACCCGTGCCCCGGCCCCCCCAACCCCCCCTTGCCCCGTCCTCAGCCCCTCCGCGCCCTCCCACAGGTGGCTCAGTGGGGCATCGCCAAGCTGGGGCTGGAGCCGCACGCGGACCGGCCGGCGGGCAAGTACAGCGGGGGCAACAAGCGCAAGCTCTCCACAGCTATCGCCCTCATCGGCTGCCCCCCCATCATCTTCCTGGTCAGTGGGGGCAGTGGGGGGGGGGGTCTGGAGCCCCAGGGCAGGATGTGGCCCCTGCCCAGGGCTGACAGCGTTGTTGCAGGATGAGCCCACGACGGGGATGGACCCGGGCGCCCGGCGGTTCTTGTGGGACTGCATCCTCAGCCTGGTCAAGGAGGGCAGGTCCGTGGTGCTCACGTCCCACAGGTGAGACAAGGCGGGTCCCGGGGGGGCCTGGGGGCACCCACTGCTCCCCCCGGTGCCTCACGCCTCCCTCCCGGCAGCATGGAGGAGTGCGAGGCCCTGTGCACCAGGATGGCCATCATGGTCAACGGCCGCTTCCGCTGCCTGGGCAGCATCCAGCACCTCAAGAACAGGTACCGGGGCGCTGAGGGGCCGCCCCCAGCGTGGTGCCGGGATGGTCCCTGCAGCGCTGTCCCCGTCTCCGCCGCAGGTTTGGGGACGGCTACACGGTGGCGGTGCGGGTGGGAGGCCCCGGGGCCGCGCTGGGGCCGGTGGAGGGCCTGATGCAGCGCTGCCTGCCAGGCGCGGTGCTGCAGGAGCGGCACGGCGGCACGCTGCACTACCGCCTGCCCTCCCGCTCCTGCTCCCTGGCCAGCGTCTTCAGCGTCCTGGCGGCCCACCGCGGCCCCTGCCACATCGAGGACTACTCCGTGTCCCAGACCACCCTCGACCAGGTGATGGCGGCCAGGGGGATGGGGTGGGGGACGGGGGTGGGGGGGGGGGCGCAGCCCCTCACCCTTCTGTCCTCGCAGGTCTTCGTGCGCTTTGCTAGGGAGCAGGGCGATGGGGACCCCGAGGGGAATGAGGACCCCGGGCAGGATGCGGCCGCGGTGCCCGGGACGGGGCTGACGGCGTTCCTCGAGGACGACGGCTACCGGGAGAGCGTGGTCTGAGCGGGGCCAGTGTCTGCAGCCCCTCCCCAGCTCTGGGGTGTCCGGGGCTGCTGGGGGGGGGCCCTGAGCCCCCCAGGCTGGGTGCTGGGCTGGCCCTGGCCCCCCAGCTGTTTTTTTTCTGTTCATGCTGCTGTGCAATAGCGAGTTAAATAAATTAAATAAATCGAATAAATTGAAAAAAGACAATAAATTGAATACGTTAAATGAATTAAATAAGGTGAACGAATTCGGGGCTGGGGGCGGCGGCTGCCGGGGCCCCAAAATATGGAACGCTTCACGAATTTGCGTGTCATCCTTGCGCAGGGGCCATGCTAATCTTCTCTGTATCGTTCCAATTTTAGTATATGTGCTGCCGAAGCGAGCACGGACTGCACTGGCGCCGAGACCCTATTTAAACCTCCTTTATTTTATAATTTTTAGGACACAGCGAGTTTCTTTTTCTGTGCTCCTACCCCTTTCCTTATAAAGTCACTCTTCGAGCTCTACCCCGCCTTATTTTTTATCCCATCCTGTTTTTTCCTCATAATTTTTGTCTTTTTGGGGGCTGAGCCCCCCTGAGGCTCAGCCGGCCGCGCGCGGTGCACGTCGGGAGGGATTACCTAATTTACATACAGGGGCGGGGCCGGCGGCGGTCCGCCACCGTCCCAGCATGCCCTGCGCGCGGGCCGGCGGGGGGAAGATGGCGGCGGGGCGCTGAGGGGCGGCGGGGCCGCGCGGAGGAGGAAGAGGAGGAGGAGGAGGAGGAAGGCGGCGAGCAGCGCGGGGAGGAAGGAGAAGCGGGGGCCGAGGTACCCGTACCGGTACCGGCGCCGCCCATGGCCGCGGGGCCGGCCCGGGAGCCGCCTCCCCGCCGGGCCTGCTCGGGGCCGCGCCGAGGCAGCGGCGGGCGCTGACCGCCGGGGCCGGGCCCTCAGCGGGGGGCGCCCCTCGCCCCCCCCCCCCCCCCCGGGCCGCGATGTCCGAGAACAACCAGCCCCACGCCGCGCACCAGCACCCGGCCACCCACGGCGGGGCCGCCGGGGGGAACGGGCGCGGCGTGCGGAACCCCAACGGCAACCAGAACCCGCTGATCAACGTCCGCGACCGCCTCTTCCACGCGCTCTTCTTCAAGATGGCAGTGACCTACGCCCGGCTCTTCCCGCCCGCCTTCCGACGCGTCTTCGAGTTCTTCGTCCTGCTCAAGGTGAGGGGCTCGGCGGGGGCCCGCCTCACCGGCACTGCAAACCCCGGTTCTGCCCCAGCCGGCTTATAAACGCGTCAAACCCCGGTTCTGCCCCGTCTCCGGAGGCGCCTGGCCCGTCCAAGCCCGGCCGGCGCAGGCCCCTCGTTTGAGCGAGGCGTGAGGAGCTGTAGCGACGCTCGGCGGTGCCCTGGCCATCAGAGCTCTGCTGCGAGCCCTGGAAGTGCTGAGGGAATCGCTGATCCGCTCCATAGGCGAGGGTGGGACGGAGGCGGTGGTGTGGGTGTGGAAGGCTTCTTGGGGCTTCCAGGGGATCAGTCCTTAGGGCGGGTTGCACACACAAGGTGCGTGGCTGGTAGCGTGTTGTTGAATCTTGTCTCTTCTAGAAGCGAGCAGTGCACAGCCCCAGCTTGTCGCTATTTCTTTTTAGTAGTCAGCACCCTCGGTTGTTCCGGGACAGCATCAAACTTCTGCTAAACCGGATAAAAGCCTGCCTGTGGTCTTGTTGATGTGGGTGCAGCTCTGGAGACCTTGCACGTAAATGGGGTGCTGAAGCTGAATTCCTCTGGGGTCTGGAAGTTGGGTCCTTCCCCTTGGGAATCAAGCAGTGACAGGCAAAATGGCCTAATGCTGTCCGGGTGGGAGACAGCCCTTGGGCTAAATACCCCCCGGGGCTGCCAAGGCTCATCTCACCAGCACCCGCTGGAAATCAAGGGTAAGGGGCAGAGGGGAGGAGAGGTAGCTAGGGAAGAACAGCACGTCTGCTGTGGGTTTCTAAAATCTGGCCGCTTAACACAAGAAGACGTTTGGGATGCTGTCTCGTACCGCACATAGGCGTTTTCTCCCTGCCCAAGAGCTGTTCAGGTTTTTAACCTCTCTCTCCTTTCTCCCCCCGTTGTGTGACTGCATTCAGGCGGACGGGGAGATTGGAGCTGGTGCCAGTGGCCACGCTGGCAGGTGGAGTGAGTGGTCCAGCTGGTAGCAGTTCCTGCTCAGAGCACACCTGAGGAAATAAAAATACTCACAGGGCACCTGCAGAGAGCACTGCCTGCCCCCTCGGGGTCAGAAGCCAGCCCGGCTTCCAGCCTGCTCTCAGCTCCGCGCAGGGAGCAGCAGCGGGAGGCAGGCAGAGGGGAATTCCTGACACGGCTCCTGGTTCGGCGGCCTCACCGCCGTTCTTCCTGCACCGAGGGAGCTGTTTGTGATTTACCTTCCCTGGCGTCTTCCTGCGCAGCTCCCCTGCAGCTGTGACGTTTACTAGTCTGTTTGTTCACAGCAAATAGGTCAGGAGCGATAGGCAGCAGGGACAGCTCGTTTAATCGAGAGCGAGCGCCTTGATACGGTTGGAGTGAGCGCACGAAACGCTCCCGTGCTGCTCCCTATGCCCCTGCTCCTTGGAGCTTTGGGCCGTGAACTTTGGACGGCGTTGGGTAACGTCGTGCTGGATTTATCAGCTTCGCTGCAGGGAGGGAGTTTTATTAGCTCGCTTTGTTTTGCTGTGACCCGCGGCTGTTCCGTGGGTTGAAAAGCATCTTCCGAGTAGCAACGGCGTGCTTCAGCCTGAAAGGCCTCTCTGATGGGTGACAAACTGTCTGAACTTCGGGCTGGACGCGTACTCTCAAAGCAAGCCATTTTACTTTAATAATGATACTCTTGCAGTATTGGATGGTGCTTTGGGGCTTTATTTCTTCTGGTGTGATAAGCAAGAATTTCCTGTCTGGTTGCACGTAAGAGGCTCCAGCAGAGACTTGCTTAAAACTCTTTCGAGACGTTACAACGTTGGTAAGACAGAAAACCAGCTAATTGCTGGGAATCAGCACGGAGTTTGTTGGATTAGTGGACAGGAGCCCTCTGTAGCTTTAAACACGATGTGGGAACTGAGAGGTGCCTGCTGGGGATCGCTGACTTTGGCTGATAAATAGGGGCCGAGCCGGAGGGAGCAGGCCCAGGCTGCCTTGCAGTAAGTCTGTCGTGTGTCGAGGGTCCAGAGCCCGCTGCAGTCCTGAACACGTTCTCCTGGCACATTCTCAACTTTCAGAGCCTGCTGCTGCTGCCCTGGGTTCTGTGTTGTCCTGGTCTCGCAGCTGGTTGTCTTTTCTTGTGCAATCGGGCAGCCTTCCCCGTGCTTCAACAGGAAACGTTCAACAGGAAGGATTTTGTGCGGAGAGGGGAATGGTCGAAAGCCAGAGAAGGGCGCGGCTGGTCGAAACCCACGGTTACAGTTCTGGTTTTTTTCAGCATCGGTTGGGACCTTGGCACGCGTTAGCTCCGTTCGGTTGGCTTGCCCGCCATGCGATCGTTCTGGGACTGGGTTTGGTTCCCAGGACCTTACGTGGGGCTGGGGCTGCGAGCCGTGCCCGCCAGCAGGATGCGTGCGCTTCGTGCAGGTGTCGGTGGCAGGGCCCCGACCCCGTGAGCAGGCAGGGATGGGTCTTGCTTCTGGTGAGTTTGTCGGTGCCGCGGTGCTGAAACCGTGGCTCTGCTGTGCTGGAGGCTGCGTGAGCCCAGGTGATCGGCAGGTAGTCCTCTGCAGGGCTTAGCCTTTATTTGCGATGCAGACGTGCTTCCTTCCCTGCTGTGCTCAACATCTGGCCTGACCGAGCAGAGATTAAACACAGATTTGTCTTAACGTCTTCTAATCTTTCTGCGAGAGCTTCGGTAGCCTTTCCTCACGGCTGTGTTGGGTTAGCAGCAGATCAAAGAAAGTCTTGGGTTTAGTGAAGTGAGCTGTGGGTTGGCCAAGTTTCTTCTAGACAGTGCTTTGGCTCTTTGAAATGAGAGTTCAGTAGTGAGCCACGTGGGGTCTGATCCGTACCCAGCTGCCGTGCCCCTGGAGCTCGGGAGGAAGCACTTTGTGCCGGTGCGCGCAGAGGCGAGGCAGTGGGCGCCGTGCGCGTGGTTTTGTAAGCGTCAGCGCTTCGTGGCCCGAGACGGCGCGCATACTCACGCTGCCGACGTGCCCCTTGGGTGGCAGCCAGCTAGCACAGCACCCACAGCACAGTTGCAGTAGCAGAGAAGTTTTGGTCAAAGGCACCTTGGAAACTCTGGTTCCCAGGAACAGCTTTAGGCCTCTCCCGGCGCTTACCTTGGAGAGGGAAGGGCTCAGCGGGTTAAAGAGGCTTCAGAAGGACAGGAAGCACAGAGAGGGTTCTGTCACTTGTCTGCGGGGCTGGAAAAGTCGCCTGATTCTAGGCTGCCTGATTATTTGGTGCGAAGACCACCGGGGTTGGAAAGCATAAAAGCTCTTGTCCACTTGCAAATCCGGGGTCTTTACGGGCAAAGAAGAGACGATCAAAACTGGGGAGCCTGCGAACAGGCAGCGCTGGGTCGGGCTAATGGTGTCTGCTTTGTTTCTTGCCCTGTACAGGCTCTCTTCGTGCTCTTCATCCTGGCTTACATCCACATCGCCTTCTCCCGCTCGCCCATCAACTGCTTGGAGCACGTGCGAGATAAATGGCCGCGCGATGGCATCTTGCGGGTGGAAATACAGCGCAACTCGAGCCGGCCCTCCATCCTCCTGCAGTTCTGCGATGCTGAGAAGTTCCCAGGAATGGTGGCTGAGCCCACAGCTGAGGAGGAAGAGGAGGAAATGACTGTGGATATGTTTGAAAACAGCTCTATCAAGGTAAAGACACGTTCCCTGTGTGCACGGGGGGAGGTGAGTGTTGGTTTGGGGACAGTTTGTTAATGCAGTCTTTGTGAGTATGCCGTGGTCCCTCTGCGTTCCCTCAGTCACTTGGCACAGGGCGCGTTCCCTCGGCTTTCCCTGTACATTCCAGTTAGCCTCTCCTGTTTTAAGACAGAAATGAAAGCCTACGAGGCCGGGCTCTCCTGGCTTCCTCCTGGTGGTTGAGGCCGTCGCTGGGGCACAGGGGGAGCACAGAAGGCTGGAGCTGAAGTGACTGCTAACGTGACTTGCCCTGCCGCGGTTTTCCAACAGTTTGAGCTGGATATCGAGCCCAAGGTGTTCCTCAAGCCGTCCCGGATGAGCAGCGCCGAGGCGCTGAGCCACAACGAAAGCCGGGAGTTCTCGCTTAGTGAAGCAGCCGCTAAAGGTATGCAGCCTCTGCGGGAGACTGTGTCCGAGTTAGAGATGCTAACCAGAGCAGGTAAAGACAACTTCTGCTGCTATCTGTGCTCCCCCCTTCCCCTGCACCCTGCTCCTTCCCTGCGCATCTCATCCCGGCTTTTCTGGGGCTGTGCACAGTAACCTTAAACGTCCCCAGGCTGTTCCCGACGCTTTCACCTGTGGTTACCCGTGTCCCTGCTAACAACAGACCTACAGCAACGTCTTGCCTTTGGCTGGGGGGAGCTGGGAGTTGGGCGGGTGCATCTGCGTGACAAGGTTTGCTGCAGCCTTTTGGTCTGGCATCGTGTTTCTGCAGCGATCGGTGCCAGATAGCTCAGATGAATGCGAACCTCCCTCTTCTGAGCATTCTGCATTTACTGTCCTCTGGAGACCCGCAGGGATCCAACTGACGGTGCACATTCCTCGCTGCATTAACAGGATTTGGGCTGTATTTTGGGGCCCTGACTCAACACCAGTACCTGGAAGAGCAAACTAATCTGGAAAGCCACCAAGCAGGTTTCAGTAGGTTGCGAGATGCAGCCTTGCTGTTCTGCGTCATTCAGAACATCGCTCAGGACATCGTCCTGCTTCCTCCCTCCCCTCTTTCGGCGTGACTTGAGCTGCTAATGTTTCCTAAGCGCTAGAAGGAGATTCGGTGGCTTTGTTTGGTTTAAAATGGAATTCCAGTGTTAGAAAACTTCTGTTAGGGGAAGAAATCTGTTTAAAAAAAAAAAAACCTGTTAAAAGAGAAATATGACATCTGATTCTCATTTGCCTTTTTCCGCTACGCTCTTGCCCTGGAAGTACTGGCCTTCTTTGCTCTTCAGCAGTACTGGGTGTTCTAGCAGTGGAGGATTGTGAGGCTGGACGTGGCAATAGCACCGTTCCCTTGGTCTTGCAGAGTTTTGCTTGATGCTGATCCACAACTAATTAGTCCTGTGTTTAAGATGATTAAGTCTCCTAAGGCTGGAGAACATGTAAATATTTTGGGTGCAATACCTTCGTTAATAGTTGCTTAAGTTCTGTAAGAGCCCTGTTGTACGACGCCGCGTACACCGACGGGCTGTGCCTTGCCGTGCTGAATGCCCGGTGGGAAACGATCCAGCGACATGGTAGGAGAGAGAATCCTGCCCCTCGTTAACGTAGTTACAGGACTCATCTTTTCAAATGGGTCCTAAAGCCACAAGTGCCTGTCTGCAGTGTATTTCCAGCTTTTCTGTTCTGTAAGTACACCAACGTTTAGACAGAATGTATTGCCGTGGAAAAGTGCTGTGTGATACCAGTGGAGTAATTCTTTTGCTGGTACTTCAACACTTCGTTTTCATTTGAACTTAAAACTGTTTTGTAATGAAAGCTAAAACTGAGACAAAGGCACCAGCCTGCATTTGCTGCCCAAGAAATTGAATCTCTCTCCTAGACAGTCAGGGAAGTTGCTTGGGCGCTTCTGTCAGTGATGTGTGAGCCTCAGTCGGGTGAGGCAGGCACGCTTCTTTCTTTGTTGTATCCTATTAAACGTTTTTGGTGGTGGTGTTTCAGACACCCGGCAGCTGCCTCTCCTCACCTCTCGCAAGATATGCTGTGACAGTTCAAAAGATCGGGGATTAAATTGCTTGGCTCCTACTTAGCAGGAGGCTTTGTCATCTCAGAAATGAGGTAGCAAAAAGCATTAATTTATAACTGTTCTTAAAAAAAAAAAATCAAAAAAACTTCAGACGCTGAAGGCTTTTTTTAATCTGTAGTTGTTCCTGCCTTTAGTTTTTGAGATTTGCAATTGTAGCAGTGACCTCTACCTCTGTATCCAGAGAAGTGCAGTGCCAGTTGTCCTTGCCTTGTTTACTTGGTGCTTAGCAGCTGCAAAGTCTACTTCCCCGCTGTTTCCTGAGCAGCGAAGAAGGCAGAAAGTGAATGGAGCAAAAATGAGCGGTGTCGGGCATGCCATGGGCAGATTCTGGGTGATGCTCAACACAGCTTGAAACCACTGCCTTGAAGCTTTCCCAGCAGCTTCGCATTAAGGACTGATGTCAGGGGAATGGGCTTTGGATTCAGCAATTCATATCGATTTATTTTAAATTGGTTGAAGAAAGCCTGGAACGTGTTCACAGCTGATTCCGTTTTCAAGAACGTGGTAAAATGGGGGGAGGAAGTCCAGAGGTGCTATTTCTTCTTGGCAGCTGTCTGCAAGCCCTGCTGTTGAGTCTCCCTTCCCACCCTCTCTTGCAGTGTGGCCGCAGGAGGAGTACATCGTGGAGTACTCCTTGGAGTACGGCTTTTTGCGCCTGTCCCAGAGCACGCGCCAGCGCCTCAGCATCCCCGTCATGGTGGTGACTTTGGGTGAGTGAGGGAGCCAGCCCGCTCTGGTGCACTGGTGTGTGCGTGTTCCTGCAGGTACCTGTCTGCTGGCTCTCCTTGGGAAGTCAGTCATGTCCCGTCTACTCTTCATTAGTCTTGTGGGAACTATTTATAACGGCTGATGGCGCTCATTTTTCACGTGGGAGAGCTGCTTTATGGAGCCGTTACTGCTGTAGTAGGTGGTGCCCTCCCAAGAGGAGCGCTCTGCAGTGCTGGAGCCTGCTTCTGTTCGTGAGCCTTAACGGTACATCCGGCTCAGGTTTCTCACTGAGGAAGGAAAGGCCTGGTGGTACTGAGGGTGCTGTTTCAGTACAGTCCAAGTGGACTGCTTGGTTCTGTGGTTTAGAGTCTTGAAACAACACAGCCCGTGGCCCTTTGGGGCAGGGACACTGCAGCGTGTAGCAGAGCAGCAGTGCTGGTGCCCAGTGGTGAGAGCTGTTGTGCGTGCGGCAGGGACGGTCCTGAGCAGACCTGCTCAGCACTTCCTCAGCACCCTTCTGTGCCCCTGCCAGCACCGGCAGACCATTTTCCTGGGGCAGCATTCTCTTCTGGCGTTTACTCCATTCGGTTCAGAAATATGCTCTCAAACCTTCTCTTGCCTGTGACGTTAATTGATCTGTAATGAGCTGGTGGTGCAGCGATTGGACTAGATTGCATTACTCGCTCCTAATCAAACTGAGGCACAGCTGGGCTGGAGTACTGAGCAGGGATTCCATACGGTTAATGGGCAGTTTCCATGTTAAATGGTTATTTACTGACCTGGGCTTTCCCGTTCAGCTAGACAAATTCCTTCATAAGTATCCTAGTAATTTACTGAAAAATGGTGTGTTTCTGGGCTTTCATTTCACTTGGATTTGGGGTGTTTTTACCAGCTGATCAGTGTTTGTACAGTAGAATGCGCTTGGATGTTTTGTACCAGCTTTGTTGGTGCCCAGAGCAGTGGGGAGGTGTTGGTGGGCTCCAGCAGCACCACACAGAGCCCAGCTGATGGCTGGAAAGCCTCTGCGGTCCCTCTGAGCTTTTCCAGAACTAGTTTCTCTGGGCATTTACTTGGGGGTGAGCCTTTTGTTGCTAGGGATGTACTTGAAGCCCAGGAGGCAAATTCCCTTTGTGTGTGTGCCAATGAGGGTATCACAGCCCTGATGGAATTCTTAAGGCCTGATTGGCACTGGCACTTGGCCAGCGTGGCTGTGCTTGTCTGTGTGACATTTTTCCCTCCCAGTCCTGCCCAGTTTAGTTAGCTGCCAGAGGTCTGAGTGCAGGCACGGCTCTGCTGGCATCTGTGTCCTTTTAAGCGATGAGAAGACCGTGCTTGCCTTCCTCCTCTGTGGTTTAAGATCTGAACAATCTGAATTTTTGTGCGTGTGTTCTGCCTAGATCCTACCAGGGATCAGTGCTTTGGGGACAGATTCAGTCGTCTGTTGCTGGATGAGTTCCTGGGTTATGACGACATCCTGATGTCAAGCGTCAAAGCCTTGGCTGAAAATGAAGAAAACAAAGGTAAGGCTTGGGGGAATCACTTTCAGCAGCTGTGCAGAGCAGGTGGTGTTTTTTCTGTGGACGCATGAATATTGTCCTCTGACTATTGATTAATCCCTGATGCAGATCACTGCGTTACGGAGGGGTGTTATTGTCAAGGACAAAATGAAACAAATGGGAGGGGAGAGACATCTGCAAATGTGACTTCCTTATTGCACTGCGTAACAACGGCGTGCAGCCGTGCAGAGGGGTTGCCTTAGATCTCCTGCATTACATCCTAGTTCTTGAGAAGTTTGGTCTTGTTTTGTGAGTTGGTTACATTGGGGTCGTGTGGTGGTTTTGTTTTTCCCCCCCAGGTTTCCTACGCAACGTGGTGTCTGGAGAGCACTACCGCTTTGTCAGCATGTGGATGGCCAGGACTTCCTACCTGGCAGCCTTTGTCATCATGGTCATATTCGTAAGTTGGCAGGAGCTGGGCACTGCCTGGACTCTGAGCTCAGCTGATCAGCATGCGGGTGAGGTTTTATGTCACAGTACAGGCCTGAGCTCGTAGCTGCTTCTAAAGCTAAGCCAATGGAGCGTGCAGTTCGCTGTTTTTTTTTTCCTAATGCGGGTGTTTAGTGTCCAAAAAGTGAAACAAACAGAGGAGCGGAAATAGAATGAAATAATGGCTTTGTTGTCAAAGGGGAGATCCAGATTAGAGTCTCTTAAGTGTAATTAAATGCTCAGGCTGCCAAGACACAGGGATTGCCAAGGCAAATTTGTCCTCAGATTTTTAAGAGTGGGTCCAACTAATGTGCCAGGGCTGGTCAAGATAGAATTGAGTCTCCTGTGACTACGTGTGTGACCAGGCGATTAAAGATCAGTATTAGACAAGACCTCAAGCGATAATTGAGCCTGTGTTCATAGTCGTAGATGACTGTCTCCCTTTGTGCCTGACGTTCCATTGATGCAGCTCCTTGTACAACAAAGTCACGGCCAGCGAGAGGAGAAATGGAGAAGAACGCAGGGTGACCTTTGTTGGAGAGGTGCTAGGAGCTGGGAGGAGCGCAGATACAGAATGGGAGCAAACCCCAGTTCCAGTTCTGCTGCTGTTTGGTTTGGCCACTGCTCAAATATTCAAAATATTCAAATATTCAAAATCAGTCTCTTTACAAACAAATTACTTACTGTCTATTTCACTGCAGTAATGCAAAGATGAATTGCTGTTTGTGAAGTCCTAATTGCTCTTTGGGAAATTGATCTGCGTAGCTCTAACTAAGGAACGTGGGACATGCACAGCATTCAGTGCGGTGCTGGGAGTCCAAGCTCACCTGTCTGAGCCTCTGCAGTAGCGTGGTTTTGAAAGAAACCCTGAACCCGTGTGGCTCTAACAGCGGCCTCTGTTCTCATATTTCAGACTCTGTCCGTTTCGATGCTGTTGCGCTACTCACACCATCAGATTTTTGTCTTCATTGGTAAGGATTCACTAAGGGATTTGGGGTGTACTGGACACTGTGCAGCCCGCTCCGGCACGGTGTATTGTGTCTATACCCTGGACTGTTGTGGTTCAGAAGGGTCCTGCACGTAGCCGCGCAGGAGCTATAACCCCCATGGATCCCCCTGCACCACGCTTCTTCCGAGGGCTGCTCTGTCCCTTGACAAGTATCAGGGACAGGGGGCGTGGGGCGGTGGACTTCACGACACGTTGCAGAGCTCTGAATGGGGAGTGGTGCGGGGGTGGAGGGCTCCTTGGTCCCACGATCGCTTTGTGTTATGGTACGCTTTCCTTCTTGCAGTTGACCTGTTACAGATGCTGGAAATGAACATGACAATTGCTTTCCCTGCGGCTCCCCTGCTCACTGTCATCCTGGCCCTAGTAGGTAAGGATGTGGGCTCACTTCTTGTGTATGTGCAGCAAGTCCCTCTGGGATCTGTAGGAAGTATAATTCCCTGTTCTGACCTGGCCACGGCAGGTGGTCAGCGTGTCTGCTCCTCACAAGGTGGAAGGCTCTGGAATTTGATGGCACAGTGAGCTGCGTTGTCCTTCCGAGTCCCCTGGAACAGCAGTTCATTTGGAAGTCACATAACCTGAACCTTTGTCCGTCTTTCACTTTAGTTCATTTCAGATTCCCCCTTCCTGTAACCACAGTCTGTTAGCGCAGTTTGGATTTTAAACAAAGCCACCAAAATCTCTGCTGGCCAGAGCCAGCTGATCCTCTGGCCTGTGCAGTGACTGCAGCCAGCAGCGAGACTTGTTTGACCGCAGCTGTTGCTTTAAACAGAGATGAGTTTGTCCTGCTGTGTGTTTTGCTGTACAGTCATACAGCCCCAGCTCTGGGAGGGATGTAGGATTTTTTCAAGCAGCCCCTTGCTGTACCTGTTTGCCCTGCAACGTGCTGACGTCAGGCACCTCTCTGTCCCGTAGGTATGGAGGCCATTATGTCGGAGTTCTTCAACGACACCACAACTGCGTTTTACATCATCCTTATCGTGTGGCTGGCCGACCAGTATGATGCTATTTGTTGCCACACCAATACGAGCAAGAGGCATTGGCTCAGGTAAGAGGAACTCATTCCCATAGTGCACAAACTGACTGCGTGTCCCGTTCTCTGGTGGGAGCCTTCTTTAGATCCTTTCCAGTCCTCCCAGAGAGGAGAGCTTCCACTCTTGAGAGCTGTACGTCTCCTTGGGAGCTGCCCTGCATGTCACAGGGTCCAAAGTGGAATTATTTTCCACTTCAGCTCTCGTGCATGGAATCACCCCTACCCTTTGCCTGCCCTTTGTTTTGCTTCATTGGAGACCTGTTCATAGTGAAGCATGAACATATCGATAGTGAACGTGCTAATTACACGTTAATGGGGGTCTGCACAGTCCTGTCAAAAGGCACCAGCTCAGAGCAGTGTTATGACTAAAAATAAATTCTTGTTTGTCCTGTCCATTGATGTGTCCCGGTATCTGCTGCCTCTCTGTGCAGGTTCTTCTATCTGTACCACTTTGCCTTCTATGCTTACCACTACCGATTCAACGGGCAGTACAGCAGCCTGGCTCTCGTCACCTCGTGGCTGTTCATCCAGGTGAGTAGCTGCCGTTTCTGCTCACGTTCCTGCAACCAGCTGCATGGGGGCACGTGCCATCGTGGTGACTTCAGTCCTGGTCCCTCAGAGGGCTCTGGCTGCCTGCAGTTTAAACTGTTCCGTTGCTGATTGTTCACGCTGGCTGCGCTGTTAAACAGCGATGGAAATGAGCTGCAGTTTGGGCTTCATCAATCTCCCATGTCAAGCAGAGTTTGAGTGGCTATGTTTGTTTTTATAAGAGGTTAAAATAATCCCTGGTTTGGAAATGGAGCAACGGGAAGAGGTGACTATCAAACAGCAGGACTTTTTGGTCTAAAGCTCAAATCCAGCCATGTGACTGACAGCAGGCTGAGTTTTGGAAGGTGTTAGGAAGGGTTTCTGACCCATCTCTGGAAGAAGTCTCACTGAGAATCTCCCACGCAGAAGCCGAGGAGTGGGTCGTGTCTGTGCACTGCAGGTATTGGCAAGACCACTCCCGAGCTGATGGCTTCAGCATTCTGGTTCAGGCAGATCTTTTGTGTGTCTCTGGCTGTTGACCTGCCCTCTCCCTGCTGTGAGGTGCAGATGGGGAACTGAAGATGGGCCGGAGATAAATGCCTTCACCCTTGTTCTCACCCCAACAAAGGAAGGGGCATTGTGCTCCATTACATGTCTTCAGAGCTCTTCAGCTGCTCTCCGACAGCAGCTTGCAGGAGCTGTGGTAGAAGAGATAAATCTCTGCAGAATTTCAGATAA
This sequence comes from Anser cygnoides, assembly GCF_040182565.1. Taxonomy (NCBI): domain Eukaryota; kingdom Metazoa; phylum Chordata; class Aves; order Anseriformes; family Anatidae; genus Anser; species Anser cygnoides. Next base: position 655,478 of record NC_089899.1, on the reverse strand, counting down.
GCTTCTGGACAGAGCAGCCAAATTCTGCAGTCGCTGTCTTTACCAGGAGATGAACGAATAGTTCTGCTAGGTAAGGCTAGGCTTGCAGCCTGATGAGTGACTCCTTTCCCTTTGCCTTCTCTAGCATTCAATGATTTACTTCTTCCACCACTACGAGCTGCCGGCTATTCTCCAGCAGATCAGGATCCAGGAGATGCTGCTGCAGAACCAGCAGGTGGGCCAGGGGACGCAGACAACGCTCCAGGACAACCTCAACAACAACACTACCGCTGCCCCGGTTGAGGTGGGGAGCCGTCAGCCCCACCTGGTCGCTGGCCCTTCCGGGGAGAGCAGCGGCCCGGCGGCGCTGACCCCCAGCGAGGCCTCCAGCGTCATCGCCGCGGCCACGGCGGCGTCGGTTGGGAGCGACCTGAACTGGGTCGCTGAGACAGCCGCCATCGTCACGGAGGCCTCGTTTCTCTCCGACCTGAGCTCTACCCTGCTGGAGCCAAACGTGGTGCACGAAGCCATGGCCAACGGGAGCCCTCAGGACGCCACCGCCTCCAGCCTGGTTGCCCGCATCAGGGTCAGCAGCGACCACCCGGAGACTGCTGTGGGCTCCATCACCATCGAAGTCACTTCGACGGCTGTGGTTGCTGCTGCAGACGTGCCCCCCGCCGCAGAGGCTGCGCCCCCCGGCCTGGCGCAGGAGGACGGGGCCTCTGTCCCCAGCCCTTCCCCTCCTGAGCAGACTGAGGCCGCGCGGGGCTCAGACAGCCAAGCGAAACCTGGCAGCAAGAACTGCGCCGCGGGCAGCGGCGTGGCAGAGACCCCGCCAGCCTCTGGGGAGAACACTGATCAGGACAAACGCTCGGGCCGTGCTCTGGGGGACCGGGGGGAGAGCAGCCCTTGCCCAGCACCAGCGGATAGTACAGCTAGCTCCGGGCCGTGCTCGCAGCCAGACTTGAGGAGCCTGTCTTGAGTCCCTGTTACTGTCCTTCTGGACTGCCGGGAAGGCATCTGGATTTCGTTTGTTACTATTTCTCACTTCACCATCATCCTTAACCCATGAATTCCTCTTAGTGGAGGCAGAGCAGCTGGGACAGAGAAAAGGTGCTGCGGTGAACTCCCCTGGGAAAAGCGCGCGCGTGCTCGTGTACAAGAGGAGAGGCTGGCGCGTGTCGGACTGCTGGGTGCCAGCTGCTCCCTGCAGGGAGGGCGCGAGGCGTGATGGCTCCCGGTGCCTGCGGGGCACCGGGGCCTCGTCCCACCGCCGCCGAGGCTGTGGGCGAGCCCCCTGGCTGCGTCCTCCCTGCCACCAGCCCAGTGTCACAGCTCTTCCTCGCCCCCCGGCTTTGCCCCCTGAGGTTGTGTTTGCAGTCCGGGCATTGCTTGCAGACGTGAGCTGATTTGTGACGAGCCACGTGTGTGTGCGGCAGCTCTGGTTAGAATAGCAACCGCGTGTGAGCAGGGAGAGCATCTTCAGCCACGCTTGGGAGAAAACTGGTAAGCTTTCCTTCTCTAGGGGAAAAGAAGCTCAACGCCTTCCCCTGACACTAGAGCTGCTCCCACCAGAGCAAAGCTGGGCAATAACCAAAGCAGAAGCTGCATTTTAGCCCTGTTTTTTTTTCTTTCCCCCTTGAATTTCCCTTGGTCAGTGGGTTTAGGGGGTAGAAGCTGCCCTGTGCAGGTTAGAGCATCCACCCCACGAAAGAGGCACTGGGCTGTGCCTCCCAGCCCTGGAGAAACGCTCTGCCTTCTGCTGCTGGTGATCTCTGCAAGGCTTCCCTCATTTGGCCCCTCTTCAATGCATGTGGCCCCCATAAAGCGGGAGCTCCTGCCCCGGGCCGTTAGTAGTTAATGTCCTCTGGGACCTGGGCCGTAGCTTCTGTCCGTAGCGCTGGGGAGGAGGCCAGCAGCTCTGGGGCCATGCGGCTCTGCTTCGGGCAGCTGCAGCTGCAGGGGGTGCAGTTTGTTCTTCAGTGCCTTGTCCCCGCGGGGCGAGCGGCTTGTCGCTGGCTGGCCTGGTGGTGCATGAGAAGGTTTAGCAACGAACCAAAACACTAAAGCTAAGAACTTTCAGCTGATTTTTTTTTTTCCCTCGTTCCCCTGGCAGCAGAGGTGAAGCTCTGCGCTCTGCCCCAGCCCTGGTGTGGCGCGCCTGGGGCCGGATCCGGCTGCTGCCCCCAGGGTGGGTGACGGGAAGGGGGGGGGGGGGGGGGGGGTTGTGCTCGTAGGGAGAGCAGAGCTCTTGCAAAAGGAGGGGGGTGATGCAGGAGAGAGGCACATCTTGGGGGGCTGGGAGGGGAGAAAAGCTGCGGGGGGGCACCGGGGCTGTTGCAGGGCATCCCTGGGTCTCGGCCTCACCTCCCCACGGAGCAGTCGGCGCGTGGCCCCCTCCTGCCCGCCTTCGGTGGCTTCCACCCGTTTCCACGTCAGCACCATGAGGGCTCTCAGCCCCCCCCCCCCCCCCCCCCCCCAATCTCCCACCCAGGTCTGTCCACCCCCCCGTTTTTGTTTTCCTGTTGTCTCGCGGAGCCCCGGGTGTTGCTCTGGGGAAGGGGGGAGCCCGCTGGTGACCAGCGCCAGCCCCCTCTGCAGCCGCCCTTGGGGACGCGCTGGGGCCCCACCGCATGGACGTGCAAGAGCAAGGAGAAATCCGCCGGCTTTCAAGGGGGTGGGTGGGAGGGGGAGGGAGGGAGGGAAGCAAACCAAATCATTGGACGAATGAAGAGTAGAGTTCATTCTATTTAATTAATGTACAAAATGTGTTTGTATATAATAATAAATATTATATCTAACAGCTGCTGTGGTGCTGCCCCACTGTCCTGCTAGCACTGTGCCGGGTTCCTGCTGGAAGGTGACGCGTGAGCAGCCCGGGGCCTGGCTGAGGGCTCAGCACCGCAACCCCGCGGGGCCGCGCACGCTGCTGGGGGGGCCAGGGAGGCCCTGCTTGCCCGGCAGGGCTGAGCCTGAGCCCCCCCCCGTCCCCGCATCCACCAGCGGTGGGCAGCGCCAGTGGGAGTGGGAAGGCTGCGGGGAAGGAAGCCGTGCCTGTGGCACCCCCAGCCTTCCACAGCCCCCCCCCTCGTCCCTCGCTTTTGGGCCCAGTTCCTTCATCTCCTCTGCTGCCTCGGAGGGAGGGGAGCAGGCTGAGGAAGGGGCCAGCACCAGTGCCACCCATCCCTGCCCAGGGGCTGCTGCTGGTGCTGGGGCTCAGCCTGGCTTCGGCTCCGTGCTGCCGCCCCTGGGGCTGCTCCGTGCTCCTGCTTCGGGGCTCTCGGGCAGCCCTAGTCACTGCTCGCCTGCGGCGGGGCCGGCGCCTGCCTGCGGAGCAAGGAGCACTGTCAGCCTCGCCCTGAGCCCGGTGCCTTCGGGATGCTGCTGGGGGTGGGGGGGAAAGCCAGGCCTTTTCGGCTCCATTTACAGATTACAAAGTGAGCCTGAAGGCTGGCAAGCAGCTGCCCGGCTGTTCAGCTTGGTCGTGCAGGGGTTTCTCACCACATCTTAACCCTCTACTTTCCCCAAAATTAAAGCTCCTCTCCCCCCCCCCGCAAATCTTAGGCTGCTGGCTCTGGTGTAAAACCCTGCTATTCAGAGAGAGGGGAGGAGAGGCACGAACTCCCCAGGCTCCATCCCCGGTCCTTGCTCTCCGAGGGGCCCAGCATTGCACGGGACCCTCCCCAGCCCAGCCCAGCGCGGAGGAGCCAAGCCCAAGGCTGGGGTGCAGAGCACTTGAAGCCCCGGCTGCCTTTTTGGGGTGCCACAGGCGCACCCTGTCCCCCCACCGCGCTCACCTGTCCTCCTGGGGCTCCTCCGAGGCCGGTGCCCGGCTGCTCCTGGCCATGCCCAGGGCAGCCACGAGCTCGCTCTTCCTCACCAGGGCCGCGCGCAGCTGCTCCCGCATCGCCTCGATCTTCTCCTCCAGCTCCCGCAGCTCGGCCCCAGCGCCCTGCACCGGCCCGTTCCCCCGGCGCCCCGGGGTCCCCTCGCCCTCGGGGGTGGCCGCATCCAGCTGGAAGCGCACCCGGCGCCCCTCCTGCCGCAGCCTGGGCCAGGGCTGCACCCTGGGGCTCTGCTGGGGGTCACACCTTGGGGGGGGGGGGGGGGGGGGGAGAAGGGTCGAGGTGGGGGCTGCAGGGGGGATCCCGCTGCAGTCCCGGGGCTGGAGGGTGCCCGTGGGGAGGATGAGAGCGGGGCAGGCGCCCATCCCGGGCCCTACCTCTCCGCCAAGCTCAGCTTCTGGCCTTTCTGCTCCTCCACGCCCGTGTTCAGAGCCCGGTGGATTTTCTGTGGGGGCACAAGGGAGGAGTGAGGGCCCCCAGGGAGACGGACCCAGGCTGGGGGAAGGCGGAGGCCGTGAGAGGGAGGAAGGGCAGTGGCGGGGCCGGGCTCCTTCTCGCCCCACCTGGCTGGTGTGCAGCCAGTAGTTGAATTTCTTCTTCCGCTTGATGCGGGGCAGGACGAGGCGGTAGAAGACGTGCTCGCCCAGCGAGGTGAGCAGGGAGCCGCTGAGCCCGATGCAGAGCAGCACGAAGAGCCCCGAGAAGTGGTAGATGCCCATCTGCAGGGTCTGCGAGGAGAGGGGGGGGGGCGTTGGCAGGGTGCTGGGGGGGCACCCTCAGAGCCCCCGCGCCCAGGGCCCGGCCGCCCACACCTCAGTGACGGCGAAGACGCGCTTGCCGCAGGGCACCATCTTGTACCACTTGTCGTGCAGCAGGTCCATGAAGCCGGCCGACTTGTAGCGGCTGATGAACTCGGAGAGGTTGGAGGTCAGCGGCGAGTTCTGCGGGAGGCCGATGCCGTAGCCTGGCCCCGGGGGGGGGGGGGGGGGGGGGGAAGAGAGCAGCAATGCTGGGACCAGGGGGGCAATGGCCAGGCACAGCCCCCAGCACCCACCACTGAGGGTCCCCCCCCCATGCCATGTGGCCAGAGCCCCCCCCAACAGCCCCGGTGTGCCCCCCCAGTTCCCCCACCTTCGATGGCGAAGGGCTTGCCCACGGTGAGCAGTTTGCAGTCGGAGTCGATGGAGACCTCGTAGTCCAGCAGGGACTTGTCCATGATGAAGGCGTTGAGCTTGGGGGGCTCCGTCCTGTGCCAATGCGGGGCGGGGGGGGCTCAGGGACGGGGCTGCCCCCCCCCAGCATGACACCCTCAGGGGGCATGCAGGGGAGGGGGTAACCGGAGGGGCCCGCGACGCCCCCCCCCCGACCCTCACTTGAGCATGGTGACGCCGGTGGGGGTGGTGGGGACGTTGTAGCGCCGCATGTACTCGTGCATCTCGGGGAAGCTCTTCTTGATGTACTCCTCGGCGCTGCTCTCCCACACCGTGCCGAAGCGGAAGCCGTGCGAGGGGTGATGCAGCTGGAAGGAGGCACCGCAGCATCAGCACCCCCAGCCCGGGGGGAACAGAGCCCCCTCCCTTCCCCAAGCACATCCCCAAGCCCACCCAGCGGCGCGCTCTGAAGCGGCCCCGGCGCGCTCCCACCTTGGGGTCGTGGATGCCCGAGAGCTCCTCGAAGGTCTTCTCCCCCACCATGACGGCCGCCAGGTTGGCCGTGTAGCTGGAGAGCACCAGGAGGCAGAAGATGGCCCAGAGGTTCATGAGGAAGCGGCCGGTGCAGCACTTGGGCGTCTTGCTGGAGACGGTGCGCCCAAAGAGGATGGCGTAGCAGAGGTTGAGGGCTGAGGAGTAGGAGAAGATCTTCATGCGGTTGCGGCCGTGGGGGGTCATGCCGTAGGGGCTCTTCCACTCGTAAAGGGTGAGGAAGAGTGCGGTCATGTGCAGCGCCACGAAGATGCCCACCCACATGGTCCAGTGCAAGGGCCACATGAAGGCCCCGATAGGCGACGCTGTGTCCTTGGTCCTCACCAGGATGCCCAGGCTGGTGGAGAAGAAGGGGCTGGTGAAGTCGATGACTTTGCTCCGCGCCGAGTTGATGCTGAAGGAGGTGACGGCCATGTGGGCTGTGCCGCTGAGCAGGTCCCCCACCAGCCCCGTCCAGCGCCCGTTCTTCCAGGCCCCATATTTCCCATCGCCCACGATGTAGAGCTCGAAGTCGAAGGGCACGTCCTCGGCCAGCTTCTCCAGCAGGTCGATGCAGTACCCGTAGCAGCACTTCTTGTACTCCCGCGGCACCGAGCCGTTCCCAGCGCCAAGCTCCTCGAAGAGGGCGTCCAGCACGGCCGAGTCGTTGGTGCCGGGGTCCAGGCAGAGCTGCCCGGCCGGGCAGCTCCCGTCCTCGTCCACCTCCCGCGTGAAGACGAAGGGGTGCTCCACTAGCGTCACCACCCGCAGCCTCGCGCGGGCACCGCCAGCCCCCTCGGCCAGGCTCTTGCGCTGGAGGTGGCTCTGCCAGGCGCCCTCCTCCAGCTCCAGCTTGCCGTGCCGCCAGGCGCCCATCGTCACCCACGTCGGCTGCCCCAGCGAGTCCCGCAGCAGGCTCCAGACGCGGTACTGCTGCTCCGTGTGCACCCGCGTCCCGTTCTGCACCTGCACGTGTCCCGTCCGGCCGTGGAAGGACGTGTTGGACATGAACCTGGGGGGGGCACAGGGGGTTACGGCTCGGGCACAGGGGGGTCCTGCTCCGGGGAGGGGACGTGAAGGACGGGGCTTGTGGCTGGGAGCGTGAGGTGCCCAGCTCGGCACAGAGGAGGAGCAGGATCTGGCCCTGCGGCCTCTGCCCTGCAGCTCGCTGTGCTAGCAGGGCCAAGCGCTATTAATATTTATACAGCACCAGAGCTCGGGCAGCGTGAGGGAGATCTAAAGTGACGCAGCCCCCTTGTGCAGCCACACAGAGCCTGTCGTGGGGTGGGGGGGGGGGGAAGGGGCCATGCACTGAGCCCCAGAGCAGCGGCCGCACTGGCTGTGGCCAGGTCACCCCCCCCACCGTGCCCCAAAACCACCACAGAGGAGCAGGGAGGGGGCAAGGCCCCCCCCAGCACCGTCCTTACCTGGAGAGGAAGCGCCCCGAGGACTCAGCGCCCTCCCTGAGCCTGTCGTCGCAGTTCACCGTGGTGGGGACGAGCGCGAGGTCGGGGCGGACGGCGGCGGCGCTGGCGATGGCACGGGACACCAGCTCCACCGCGTCCTGCACGAACGGCTCCAGCGGGGGCCGGCCCACCTCCCCGAAGGCCAGCAGCCCCAGGGGCAACCCCTCAGTCTGCAGCTCGCCAGCGCGCAGCGGGGAGCCCAGAATCCAGTGGAACTCCTGCAGCAGCAGCCCCGACTGTTCGACCACCCTGAAGAGCAGCCGGGCGCGCCGCAGGTCGCAGCCCAGCACCAGCACGGGGCTGGAGAGAGCCTTGAGGCGCTCCCCGCGCTGCCGGAGGTAGCGGGAGGCCCTGGGCTCATCCAGGTAGCCGAGGTCCAGCACGGTGCGGAGGAGGAGCTGGGTGCGGCGGGCCCAGAGGCCAAGGAAGCCGGAGACGTCCCAGGGGTGGCAGAGCACCAGGCTGGTCTCGTGCCAGTCGTTGGCCTGCAGGATGCTCGCCAGCACCTCCACCAGCGTCTCCAGCGAGCTCTGCCGGTCCATGTGGAAGTGGAAGGGGCTCTGCTGGCACACAGGGGTGGTGGCTGTCCCCAACCCTGCTGCTGACCCTGGGGACAGCCCAGGGCAGCTCCAGCCCTCGGCTCAGCACCATCCCTCCCACGCTGGGACCACCCCACTCCTGGCTCTGCTCTCTCCAGCACCAGCACGGATCGGAGCAATGGTTCCCCCCTGCCCATGTAGCTCCAGCCATGCACCCGAGGGTGTGAAAAGCCCAGGAAACCAGAGAGCTGCCCAGGGAGGAGACCCTGCTCTGAGCCAGCCCCGGTCCCCCCGCTGCCACATGAGCCGGGGGTCGTGCATCTGCCCTGCTCCCAGCAGCACGCAGCCGGCCCCAGCCCCAAGCAGGAGCTACAAGGACGCAGCAGGCGTGGAGGGCAGCGCAGCCTGCGCGTGTCCCCGGGGGAGGCTGGGGGACAGGCTGCTGCCGTGCTCCTGCTGTCTGCCAAGAAACGGAGTCACCTTCCTGGTGACTGAGCGGAGGCTGGCGGCTGAGCCCAGCGCGGGCGAAGGAGCCCAAATGCTCCGGAGAGTGCAAGGGGGTCGGGCAACACAGCCCCGCGTGGCGAGGGTCTGGCCCCAGAGGGGACTGGCCGAGGGAACGGAGAGGACAAATCCAGCCCCAGGACCGCGGGGCTGGGGACAGGTCTCTGCTTGGCAATGCTTAGGCTGTGAATCACGGCACGGGTGAGTGTGGCCATTGCGCCTGGGCCAGTGGGGCCGAACCGGGCGGCACAGGAGACTCCAGGCATGTCCCCAGGGCCCTTCTGGGGCTGGGCCAGGGTTGGGATAGGGGATGGGGGAGCACGGGGCTGCGAGTGGAGCTGCCTTGAACTGGGAACTGGGATTGGGTTGGGACGGAGCTGGGATGGGGACTGGGATGAAGGTGGGAGAGAGCCAGGATGGGGGCTGGAATAGAGGCAGAAAGGGGCCAGAATGGTGCCCAGGAGGGGACTGGGGTGATGCTGAGACGGGGCCAGGCTTGAGCCAGGATGGAGCTCAGGATGGTGCCTAGACAGGGACTGGAACAGCAGCAGGATGAGGATGGGATGGGGCGCAGGATGAAGCTGGGATAGAGCCCCCGCCCCCGGGATGGGGCCGGGACGGAGCTGGGATGGGGGCGAGACGGGAGCCGAGAGGGAGCAGGGATGGGGGCAGAGATTGGGGCCGGGATAGGGGCTGAGATTGGAGTCGGGATGGAGCAGGGATGCAGCGAGGACGGGGGGGCCACGGCAGAACCGCGATGGGGGCAGGAGAGGAGCCGGGACAGGAGCCGGGACGGAGCCGGGGGCGCGGAGCCGGGGGCGGAGCCGGGGGTCCCGGCCGGGGGCCCCGCCGCCCGCAGCGGTGCCCGCGAGGCTCTTACCTGCGGGCGGAAGGGCAGCGGGCCGCGGGTGTCGAGGACGCTGACGAAGGGGACCCGCAGGGCGGCGGCGAGGAAGTCGAGCTGGAGCAGCTCGCGGCGGGAGCGGGGCACGGCCAGGACGGCGGCCACCCCGCGCCCCCCCAGCGCCCCGCAGAGCCACCGCGCCAGCGAGCCGGGGTCCCGCGCCGCCGGGGCGCCCGCCACCAGCTCCAGGCTGCGGTTGGGGGGCAGCGCCGCCCCCCCGGCCCCCCCCGGCCCCGCGGCGGCCCCGGCCAAGGCGGCGCGGACGCGGCCGGGGGCCGCGGGCGGCAGCAGCGCTCCCAGGCGCACGGCGGGGCCGGCGCGGGCCGGGACGCGGCAGGGCTGCGGGTGCCCCCCCGCCGCCCCCAGCGCGGCCGCCAGCAGCCAGAGCGCCCCCAGCCCCGCCATGGGCGCCCCCGGCCCCCCCCCGGCTCCGCTCTGCGCCCGTCGGGCCGAGCCGAGCCGAGCCGAGCCGCGCCGCGCCGGGCCGGGGCGGGCCGGGGGCGGGGGCAGCTCCGCCGCGGCGGGGCGGGAGGGGCCGGGACGGGCCGGGAGAGGCCCCGGGAGCTGCACCCCCCCCCGGCTCCGGTGGCCCCCCGGGGCTCCGGGAGCGCGTGGCCGGGGGAGACCTCCCCGGGGTCGGGTCCCGCCGCGCCCCCCGCAGCCCCGCGGGGGTGGCTCCGCCTCGCAGGGTCCCCCCCGTGCCCCGGGGGAGCCGTCGGGGGGGCCCCGAGGAGCCACCGAGCCCCGGGGCCGCGCGTTCCGCCCGCCCCCGCCGCGGCCCCCCGCGCCCGACGGGACCCGGCCGGGCTCCGCCGGCCCCTCCGGGCCGAGCCCCCGCGGGCGCAGCGAGCCCGAGGCTCCCGGGGGCGCGGGGGGGGCTCGGCCCGGGGCCGGGGGGCTCCTCGCTCCGGGAGGGGGCTCCTCAGCTGCCGGGGAGCTGGGGCGGGAGCGGCTCCGCTGAATTCGTAAGAGAAAGAAAGCGAGAAGGGAGCCAAGTACCAGCTGGCGAAAATATTGATCACCAGACAGATTTAATGAGTCAAAGCCAACGAATTCCCCTTGCGGGGAGCGGATCCTGACGGCCCCGGGCAGGGGCTGGGGGGACCCTGGCACGGAGCAGCCCCCGCAGCCCCCACCCCAACGTGAGCCCCGCGGAGGGGCCTGGAGCTGCGCTCAGTGGGGGGGGGGGGAGCGCTGGGAGGGAGCGCCCCGACCTGGGGCAGCCCCCGGGGGTCGGCCCCCAGCCCCCAGGGAGCCCCCGGGGCTCCGCTGCTGCAGCCGAGCTCTCCGCGTGCCCCGAGCATCCCCCTGGCTCCGGCTGCTGCTCCCTGCTGCAGCCGATTAACGTTGATCCAAAATGTCAGGAGGAAGGCGGGGAGCGAAAGAAGAGAAATGGGGCTTATTAAGCTAAAAGCATTATCTAAGTGAGCTGGCGTGCGAGCGGGCTGCGCGGACACTCGTGCTATTAAAGTGCACTTTAAATCAGCTGCGCTTACTTCTGGTGCGCTGAGCTGCTCGCTGCGGTGGGTGCGTGCGGGCTGGGGCTCAGAGCACCCCTGAGCATCCAGGCCACCCCTGTGCTGCTGCCGTGCCCCCCCCTCCAGCCCCAGAGAGCCCCCCGAGGGGCAGCAGGACGTGGTGCTGGCGGTGAGGGCACCGGACGACGGAGCAGGCAGCTGCTGCTGCAGGAAGAGGATTGCCAACTGCTGATCCTTGCAGCAAATGTACCCCTCTGTGCTCCCCCTGCTGCCCCCTGCTCTGGGACCTGAGGACCAGAGGTCTGGGGGAGCTGCACGGGGCTTGAGGATGCTCTGGGGCTGCTGCAGGCTCCGGGAAAAGAGCCTCGGGGCAGGGATGAGTGAGGGACTGCGGCAAGAAATCACCTCCCTGCTCCCTGCTGACAGCCCTGCTGGGGAGGCGGCGGCAGGTTATTGAGATCTGTGGGCACCAGGGGCTTTTTAAAGGAAAAACTCAGGCATCTTTCACTATAAAAAACAAATCTTTTATGTAAAAAATAAACCTAAACAAAACCCACAACCCCCGCCGCCATGCTAGTGACAATACAAAAGGCCGAGTCCCCGGAACACCGTGGAAAACAAAGTAGCTGGATCAAAATATATATAAACTGTCACCTTACTGAGATCGGAAATAGCACCGTGCTCACCCCACCCCTCCCAGTGGCAGCCCCGTGCCCCGCCATGAACTGCCAAGCCCGCGGACGACCCCGGACCCCTGCCCATGGGCCGGGCCGGGCACACGGGGGGTGCAGGAGCTGCGCAGCCCCCGCTTCGTGGGAGCAAAACCAAGCCCCAAGCCCCCAGCAGGGGCCCGACTGCGGTGGGTCCGGTGGTACCGAGCAGCATCTCCCAGGGCAGGCTGGGCAGAAGGGGTCTCAAAAATCCAATCTCAAAGCGGTATTAGCAGAGAGGAAACACTTTTCTGTCTGCACCGCAGGGTCGAGTAACGAAAAGAAACAAAAAGGCCAGGGGAAGAGACGGGAGAAGGGCAGGAGCCGCTTTCCGAAGGCCGCCCCGCCGCCGGGACGCTCTGCCGGCAGCCGGCCGCTCCGTGGGCTGCGCCGCTCCAGCACCGAGCAGCGCCTGGGGGTGGAAACGGTCCCTGTGGCGTCCTGCACGCAGCCGGCCTGGGAGCACACGCAGCAGCCCCGCAGCCCCGTGCCCATCTCAGCCGTGCAGTCAAAGGGAGGCCAGACTGAGCGGGCAAATGCTCCTGCGCGTTACGCCACGCTCGCACGCTGGCAAGGCGGCGAGCCACGCGTGCTTGCACGTCTGCGTGCGCACGTGCCCGCGGGCTGGCTGGTTCTTCCCCAGGGAGAGGCAGAGGGGTGTGAGGGCCGGGGGTCGCCTCCTCATTTGGCTGGTTTGGTGATGATGCGAGCGGAGAAGTCGAAGAGGTTCTTGTTGATTTTCCGGAGGGTGCTCACCTCCTCTTCCAGCTCGCTCACCTGGATCGTCAGATGCTCCTGGTCTCCCACCAGGTTCTGCGACAGAAAAACGCGACAGAAGAGCTTTAGGCACCTGGCCCTCAGCTCTGGCAGTGGAGGCTGGTGCTCCCCTGAGCAGCAGCAAATCCAGAACAATTTCATCCCCTCCCTTCTCCGTCTCCTATTCAAGAACTGCAGCCCCCCCCCACCACGTGCAGACTCTGGGATTTGCTCCCCCCATCCCCAGCTCAGCACAGCACCCTAAGGACCAGTTCCGCTCAAAAGAGGACGCCCAAAGGGATCCGTACCGGCAGGAAGCGCTTCCCCCATCCCCGAGGAACTCTCACCTTTTCCCTCGTCGAGCACATCTGGGAGTACATCTTCTCGCCCTTCTCCAGGTAGCTCTCCCCAGAGTCCTGCAAGGACGGGACAGGTCAGATTGATTCACAGGACCCCCTCCCAACAGCCCCAGTGCCGGGTACCCCCTGCAGGAGCAGGCAAAGGGCCCCCCCCGGCCCCCAGACCCAGCCTCATGGGGCAAAGCAGCGACTCCAGCAGGGCACGGCCAATGCCCCTCACTGCGGCACCTGCAGAGCCTCTTTAAAATGGGAGCCCTGTGCCCAGCGCTGGGCAGGGGTCCCCAGAAGAGTCCCCGTGAGGGTGCCCAGTGCAGGGGTGCACCGAGCTCCTCTCCCAGCAGGCCCGTGCCGAGTGATGAGAGCCCGGAGGGGAAACGCACAGACAGGGCGCGCTTTGCCTTGGCAGCACGAGGCGCTGGGCCCGCCGCACGGCCAGCACCTCGCCCAGCACCCTGTGGGAGCAGGGGAGCCCGACTGGCAGCACGGCTGACTTTTCCAGCAGCTCCGTCCCCTCTGCTGAGCTGCGGGCAAACAGCTCCTCCTGGAAGGGCCAACACCTCCTCTGCGTGGAGCTCATCCATCAGCGCGACTGCGCTGTCGCTCTCTGGGGACAGACACGGACAGGGCAGGGAGCAGCTCTGGGGCTGCTGGCAGACAGGACGGGGAAGGGGGAGCAGCGTGACGGCGAGCCCCTGGTTGCTCACGGCCCAGGACAGCCCGTGCTGCGGCCAGATGCACCGGGGCTGGAGCCCAGCCCAGGAGGTAGAGCAGAGCGAGCCCACAGCACGGCACCGGGCTGGGAGGACAAATGACTGCACCAGCCGGGACTGCAAGGGGAGCGCAAGGAGGGAGAATGGATTTCACTGCACTGGAGAGCGGAGTTTAGGGAGGGGGGAATAGCCTCCGGCAAAGAAAAAGAAAAAGAAAAGAAAAGAGATGCTGCTTGGTGGGGGATCTCGGCAGGCAGGACTCCAGGCACAGCAGAGCTGCAGCGCTCGACCAGCCCCCAGCTCCTCCACGTCCCAGCCGGCGCTGTGGTTTCCAGGGGACGCAGCCAGGACCCTGCAGCACCCCAAGGAGTCGGTCCCAGGACAGTTCTCCCTCGGCCGAGAGCGAGGGCAGCGCCTGCGTGTGCCCTGCCTGGCAGAGGGACCCGAGGCTCCCACCACGAGTGCTTGTCGGGCAGTGCTTTAGGAACAGCACCGGGGGAAGTTCAGCAGCACGGAGAAGGCAGGAGAGAGGATCAGATGTGCACAGGAGGCAGGGAAAGGGAGCAGCCTTGTGCAGGGAAGGGCCCACGTCTTCCCAGGAGCCAGGCACGCAGCTGCTCCAGCCAGCACAGGCTTGGTCAGTCCAAGCATCTCTGCTCCCTGCCCCACCTAAGCCATGGAGCTACCTGTCCTGCTGGCCCTGAACCCACCGTGGGGGTTTGGACCCTCACTGTCCACTGCACATTGCTCTGTCAGCAAGAAGTGCACCAGGTCCTCGCCCCAAGGGGGCTGGAGGAGAAATTCTGCGCCCTCCGGACCCCCCACCTGACCCCTTCCCCCCCGGCAGCCTGCTCGCCCCCCGGTACCTGCTGGTGGAGCCCGAGGCGCAGCGTCACTCCCTCGCTTCCCTGCTCGTCGTTGCTTTCGGTGCCGTAGAGGTGCTTGCTGAATTTAGGAAGAGGCACGCTGGGCTTCCCATCCGGGTTGAACATGTTGGCTGGGGCCAGCACGATGAAGGCGTTTGTAACCGGACCTGGGGCGGCACAGGGGGGGGGAGGACGGGTCGCATTGCTCCGCTCTGCCAGCTTTGCCTCCTGCACGGCTCCTCGGGCAGCCCCGAGGATAAACGCGGCCCGAGGAGCCGCGGGCGCCCAGGACTCCCGTGCTCACCCCCAGCCCCCCGAGACGCCTCCCGGGCACCTCCCAGCCCCAGGCCCCACTGCGAGCCCCCGGCACGCAGGAGCGCGGCGGTCTGTTCGTCCTCTGCAGGGCGAGCCATCCATCAGCGGCCGGCTCACAGCTGTCTGCCGGTAATGATCTATCACACACACTCGTTTGGCAGAGTTAATGAGTGCTTTAATTACTACATTTACCCGCACAGGCTGCTGCTTTCTGTCAGCAGCCCCCTCCGCCCCCCGCTGCAGGCTCACACTTGCCAGCAGACTCCCACCGCAGCCTCGCGCTCCCCGGAGCGCTGTCGGGCGCAGGACCCTCCAAGACCACCAAGGCTCCCCGGCAGCACCCCCGCAGCCCAGGGGCTTGTGTGCGAACAGAGCGGCTCAGGCACTGCTCATAAATCCCCGGCCATCCGTCTTCCCCCCCGCTGAACTCGACAGCACAAAGGGAAAGGTTAAAAGGATCCAGAGCCACCTGAGCGAAGGCTGCTGCAGAGCGCAGCTCCCGCGCGGAACCGCTGCCAAGGGCGGCAGGGAAAGGTGCGGAACAGGAGGAGGAGGGAGCCTGGGGGGCAGGAGCCACCCGAGGCTTTTGGTCTCTGCAGAGGAGCCGGACAAAAGCACCTCTGGCGGTGGGAGAGGCTCCCTCAACACCAGCACCAGCCGGAGCAGAGGCTGCCCCAAACCCTCAGCGGGCGGGTGGCTGAGGCTGGCACACCAAAGGCTCTGCCGAGCACGCTGCATCCAGAGGCTGCTCTGCCAGGAGGCCCGGGCTGGCCCCTGAGGCTGCTCCTTGCCAGCACTTTGCTGTAACGAACCTTCACGAGGGCTTCACTCTTGCCCCCTCCCTAACAAAAAGTTTGCCGCTGCTTATGAAAATAGCCATTAGTGAGACGAGCACCTCCAGCTCACCAGCGGGTGTGAGGAGCCGTTTGAAAGGAAGGGACAAGCAAGGAAGAGGGGACAAGACCTCACCAAGTAGCTCACAAGTCCCCACATCTGGTCTCCGCCCAGGCCCAGGCCTGCAGCAGAGCCAGCCCAGCTCCCCCCACCAGCGAGGACGCTCCTCCCAGCCCCTGATGGTCCGGGATGGCTCCGGCACCGGGCGGTGAGTAACATCCTGCCACTGTGGGACTGAGGCAGAACAAATAATCCGGCTTCCAGGGCTGCAGCAGGTGCCAGCAGGACGGACTCGGATGGAGCATGCCCGCGCTGGCCCCGTCTGAAAGAGCCCTCGGGGTTGGGCTGTGCCACCAGGCGTCCGCAGGCAGCACAGCGCTGGCATGGCGAGGGAACTGGGGTCGGGAGAGACGCTGGGGCAGAGAGGCCGGGCGTCCTGGCTCACAGCACGCACCCGAGGCCTGCAGGTTCCCTCTGCACGGTGCCTGCGCACCCGGTGCCAGCCACGCCGGGGTGGCAGGGAGCAGCTCTGCCGTGTCCCTGCTCCGTACCAGCAGCAGCAGCCCCTCGGTGCCCGTCCCTCTGCCTGTGCTCTGCCCCACTCAAGGACAGGCAAACCTTGGAGAAGCCCCCTGCGCCGCCCTGCCAGCACAGCACGCTCCTCTCCAGCCCCGAGCCACGCTCCAGCTCCTCTGATCTATTTCCAGCACCGTCATGTGGGGAGGCCGCTGGTTTCTCCTTTGCCCGCAGCTCCCGCAGCCTTTGCCCCTGTGAGCAGAGGGACGTCACCACCCGAGCACGCCAGGCCGGAGGTGGCTGTCACATCAGCTGTGGCCGAAGCCCTCGTCATCTCGCGAAGGGCACACGCCAGAGGGGCGGCAGGGCGGCAGCTCGGGACAGACCTTGCCGGGAGGGCTGCGCCACGGCCAGCTGGAAACCAGCGCTGCGGGGAGCCCGCGCGTGGGCGGCTACAGAAAAAACCCCGGGGATGGAGGAGTCCCACGCTGCTGATGTGGGAGGGCTGCGGTGGATCTGCGGCCTGCCAGAACTCAGTGTAGGGCCCCTCCGCCCCGCGCTCCCGGCAGCACAGCTCCCCGGTGCAGGGGGCTCCCTGGGAGACACCTCCCAAGCCACGTGCAGCTCCCACGCTACTCCCACGCGTGGATGAAGCGCCCGGGCAGCAGCGGGGTGGAACTGGTGCCAGGGCTGCTGGGGAAGCCAAATCCCTGCCCGCAGGAAGAAGCCAGCCTGCAGAGGTTGCAAGAAGCACCCTCACCTCACGGCCCCGGCACCCAGCGGCACGGTCCTGTGCCCTGCGGGAAGAGCAGGGGCTTGTGTCCCTCTGTGCTCTTCTGGAGCCTCGAGGAAGGCTTTAACGCCTGGCTCGCAGTGAAAGCTTGGCCACCTCTCCTGCGATGACTCACACAGCTCAGGCTTTGCCTGTTTTCACTCTTCTAGTGCTAGCGGAGCACGGCTGGATGGACGCTGCAGCAAACCCCCCGCAGGAACGGTCCTTGGCAGCAAAAGGCAAGCAGGAATGGGTCTGCAGGCAGCCTGGGTCTCAGTGCCTGCCCCGATGCAGCAGCTCGCCCACCTCTGTCCAGAGAGTAAGCTTGTACTTCTGCTACATGAGCCTCATGAGCTCATGGGTGCCTGTTGCCGGGGGCATGGGCATGGGGACAGCTTCTCCCCCTTCCTCAGCCTCCTCAGACGCTAGGGTGTGTCTGGGGGAATGGCTCCCTTTGGAAAACACGGCGGAAGATCCTGGACTTCCTCAGTGACAGGGTAAAATCTCTGACTCAGTCTCTGACAGAGCACAAGAGGGTTGTTAACAGACGTGGGCAAGGTCAAAACACTGCTCCAGACAGCTAAGGCATCCCTTTAATGCCTCTACCCTTCCTGACAGTGTGAAGCAAGTACCAGAAAAATGCCTGAATTGCGCACGGCAGCATCAGCAAAAGCGAGACAGCAGCAGCCTTTAACAGTTGAGGAGGAAAGGATTGTGGAGATAAGGGCATGCCTACCTTTGTGATTCATCGTCTTCAGGCACTGCTTGCTTTGGATGTCCCACAGCCGGACTGTTTCGTCGTGTGAGCCGGAAAGCAGCAGGCTGCCGTCCGTGGAGACGGACAGACACGTCACCTGGTTCCTGGAACGGGGAAGGGAAGGCGACGTTTAACCTCAGGACGACCCAAGGTCTGCCAGGAAGCAGTGAGGTGGGCAGGCAGGGGCAGTGAAGCATTCGGCAGGTATGTCTGGTATCTCACCTGTGCCCTTTGAAGATCTTCCCGTTCTCCCGCTCTGTCTGGAAGGTCCGGTCTCTCTGGACTGGCTGCAGAAATGGAAGAAGGAAGGAGGGCGAGAGGGGTTTGAGTGCGGGAAGACCGAAGGCAGCAGGTTCATCGCTGTGTCTGGGCAGGGCAGGGGAGGCGCAGGGAAGCCAGGCCCTCCCGTCCTGGCAGATCACAGCGGGGAGGCAGCAGAGGCTCAGGGTGCTGTGCCCAGGCTGGGCATGCCCCGAGCACTCACCCAGGCACAGAGGTCAACCTGGAAGATGGAGCCGTCCATGCCGCCACAGAACATGTGGTACTCGGAGAGGTCCAGGGTCACGGCCATGATCCCCACGTCGAACAGGACGGACAGCAGGAGCTCCCCAGATGAGACTTCCCAGAGCTGGAGTCAGACAGTGCAGGAGAATTAAGGGCTTAAACGTCCACTGCAGGACTGGGAGAACACACTGCTGCTTATCAGCACCCGCACGCCCAGCGGCGAGCTGGCAGCACGTACCGGAACCCCCTCCTCACTGCGGCTGGGGACACTGAGGCACGAGCTGGCCTGCCCTGGGTGACCCAAAGCAGCCTCTTTGTGACCAGGAGACAACAACGCTCCTCGGCAGCTCCGAAGCAGCCCCTGACCTGCCTGTGCCCGTCTCACCCCGTCTCATTCCCCAGGGCAGAACCTTCCTGCAAGGCAGGAGGAGCAGACGCAGCTCCAGCTCCGGTGCCTGCCGTGCCCAGAGGAGCCACCTCCGTGCTCTGCGTCCTTCCAGACTGAAGGGACACCGGGGAAGGGAAATGAGGGACGAGCCCAATGCCCCCCAGGGATGAGAGGGACTGCAAAGCATGAGGAGACACAGTCTGAGGGCAGCTGCAGGGAACCCGCTGGTGTTTGGAGAGGCAAAACCCATTAGGTCTGGCAGCTCTGAGTCATCACAGAGACAGCCAAGAAACCGAGCTGCTGCAAGCCGCACGGACAGCTCTGCTGCAGCCCAGCAGAAAGCAGGCTTTAACCCTCTGGGGCCTGCGCACCTCTGGGACGCGCGTTTGTTCCGACCGAGCCGAGCCTCACCTTTGCTGTCTGGTCGAGGGATGCTGTGGCAGCTCGTGCCAAGGGCCCTCCAAAGCCGCAGCACATGTCCGTGATAGGGAGGCTGTGTCGGGACCACACGTGGCGAGGGTCTGGGATCTGGGAGGGCTCTGCCTGCAGCACGCTGTAGGAGGGAGGACGAAGAGGAGACTCAGTACAGCCCAGCAGCAAGAGCCACGCTGGGGATGCCAACGCAAAGTGGCTGTGATGAAGAGCTGAACAAGGCTCTGCTGCCCCGGGGAAGGCTCTGTGGCCGCAAGAACCAAGCCGAATGCAGAAGCTGCCAGCAGCCACAGCACAAGAAGGGCCACTGCAGAGATTCCCCATCCCAAGGGACAGAGCCCTCAGCTGCCATTGCCTGGGGGAGGGCACAATCCACCCTGCGTCAGAAGGGAAAAGGCAGTCGGATGGAAACGCTGCAGCTCGGGAATGTTGGGTGAGACACTAGGCAAAGTCTAGTGGCACTGAGGAGAACAGCGCTGGAACAACTTGCGTAAGGAGGCACGGCCTTGTCACCACTAGCAGGTTTTAAGAACAGCTTAGAGGCGCAGGCTTAAGCAGCACTGATTCTGCCTCCTGGAAGCGGTGGTGATCTCGTGGTCTGTATTCCTGGCCCAGATGCTCTCTGTCCCCAGCAAGAGCAGGCCAAGATGCCCTCGCGTGGCACTGTTACCTGTACAGGTTCCACACCAGAGCCAGGCAGTCCTTTGCCCCTGAGAGAAAGTGGCTGCTGTCATCAGTGAAGCAGAGGCATGTGAGGTCCTGGTAGTGCCGGTTCAGGATGGCTAGGAGGTTCCCGTTGGAGACCTAGGGCAGAGGAAAGGGCAGGAGAATACTCAGAAAGGAGCACTGGGATGTGCCAGGGCAACTCTGCTCCCTGCTCTCAGCACCCAGAGCCCATCCCCAGGTAAATCCAGCAAGAGGCAGTTTGAGAGGCTCCTGCCCACACGAGCTCCAGAACCTAGTGACAGCAGCGCAGCTTCCCTGGTCAAGACCCAGGCATGCAGTAAAGCTTTCCTGTTCGTTGTCGATATCACGCTGATGGCTTCTTCCAGCCTCTCACAGCAGCTCGTTACTCAGCTCCAAGGCAGGAGATGGTTGCGGCGGTTACAAACCTGCTGCGTGCTGCCCCAGGGGCTGCTGCTGCATTTTGGCAAGGCTGCGTGGTCTCAGGCCAAGGAGGGCTCCGGGGTGGGAAACGCCTTCCTAAACCCGGAGCTCTTCTTGGTGAAAGGCAATGCTGCAGGTAGGGAGGGAACTAAGAGGCAGCGAGGGAGCTGCACATAAAAGAACAGAACCAACTCCCTCTCATTGTCTGAATTACACCTAAAAATAAAAGCAAACTGCAATTCAACAGAGAACAAGTGGTTTTGCAGAGCAGGCGAATAACTAGGGCTCCTGGAACCCCTCCCCAGCTCCGTGCGGCCTCTCCAGTGTGCCTGTTCACTCTGCCCTAAGGACAGCGCCGTCACCACTCCTGCCAGACGCCTGGAAGCGTCCGCGAGGCCAGGCTGGCTGGAGGCAAGCAGAAGGGATGCGTTTTGCAGATGAGGCAGAGCAGAGACCAGCTCAGAGCATCATGAGCAAGCAACTCCCACTTGCTGCAGTCTCAGCCCCAGCGTTCCTTGTGAGGGTTTTTGTTTTTTTATCTCAGCACTGCCACAGGCACATTTTTAAAAGCAAAACCTGATGAATTAAGATAGAGCCACCCACATAAAAAGGCTCAGAAACATCCCCCAAGATGGAGAGCTTTACAGGTTAGATATCTTGGTCTTTAATCCTGTGGCTAAGAACAAGCTGTGTTCTTTTATTTACTTGGTGAAGTGCTTAGAACGTATTGTAATCCCCACGTAAACACCACCACTAATTAAAAATAGGGTGACGACCAGAGCACAGCAGCCTTCGCAGGCATCCAGATCACAAGCCACACAAAAATATTAGGCTAAAACGTGGAAAGAGCGCTAAATGAAAACAAAGTCTTGGTTTCTGCACTGAGGAAGAAGGCTCACCGTCTGAGCCTTGAATACCAGACCAAGCATCTGCAGTGGCTCGGAAAGAAAAAGGCCCAAACCCCAGCCAGCACCTCGCAGCACAATTCCTCCTCCTCGGTGCTGCCAGAACCCCTGGGCAGCAGCCCCAGCGCCTCGTGCCAGCACACAGCATGGATCCCTGACGGCTCCAGGGACAACATTAACATCCACGACCCAGAGGAGCTTTCCCTCCACCACGCAGCACGGATAACACAGATTTACTAACACCCGATGGGACTGGGGCACTCGCTAACTACACAGGATGCAAATCTCTGCATTTCCATTTCCTCCAGCCCAGGGGACCCTCACTCATCTAAGAAGGAGCTAAATACAAACCTCCTCCCCTCTAGGACTGCTAGGATTTTCCATCTCCCTGGGATCCAAATGACTTTAACCTGCACGGAGCTCCAAATCATTTATGGGAGCCTTCAAACTGACGATTCTCCTGTGCACAGGTCAGGGAGAGCAGCACCAACAAGCTGCCAGAAGACAGCTGTAAATAAGTGCAACGTCACAGGGCAAATCTGAAGATCCCAGCCCAGCAGAAAGGCGATGAATTGCTGCGCCCAAACACCCTGCGTGTGGCAGAGCAGGGCCTGGTCCAGCTCCTGCTTCTGCCTCTGCCCCAGGTGCCATCGCTGAGTCGCTGCAGCGCACGGGGCAAGTCCCTAGCCCCACACGTGGGTTTACACACGGGTATGACCCAGCCCCAGCCCCAAGGGCATTGGGGAACGCCACCATAAGCAGCCACACTTTAGGGCTTACGGACAAAAGGCACCGCAGTCGTTAGCCTGTGTTCATTTTCAGCACGATGCAGTTTCAGATGCGTTCTGCAGAATCATCACAACGCCCCCAGCAGCAACCAAGAGTCCCCAGCTCCATAGGGCTGGCGTGCCTTTCGAACCAGCCCAGCCACCTGGGGCTCTGAAAGGGAGAGCCTGGGCAGTTTGATCAGCTCTGGCCTGCACGTTTTGGTGTCCCGGTGCCCTCCGCCATCCCCTTGCCAGGCTGTGAGCGTTCCTCACCTCCCACAGGTAGATGCTCTCAGCAACGCCAGCCAGAATGTAGAGCCCGTTGGGAGACGCCGTCAGGCAGGTCACCGGCCCGGGGCAGATGATCTTCTGCTGGAGCTGGTCCTGGGAGCACAAAGACAACAGCAGCCGTTCAGTGAGGGTGGAAATTTGGGGAGGGAAGGAGAAACAAGAGCCTGGCTCAGCCCAGACTGGCATAGGCCAGAAGAGGCAGCTCTGGCAGCGTCCTCAGCCCTGACACTGGAGTCTGGAGACTCTGTGCAGAGAGGAGCTGAAGAAGAAAATGATGGAGAAGCGCGATCCCTAGGACTGCACAAATGACATCAAATTGCTCTGTGTTTTGCAGGTTTCCTCGCACTTGCTTTGTGTTTAATCCCCCAGTGAAAAGGTAAATTGCCCTCCTTGTACCCACAGAGCTCCAGCCGCAAGCAGTGGGAGCAGTACCAAGAGGCACGGGATTTGGATACAGTTGTGCTCCACAGTTGGGGGACCCTGGAGATTCAGCAGAAAACAAGCTAAGATTACAGCAAAATAATATTAATTAAAAGGAGGGGGGGAAACCACGATCTGAGCTAGCTCTTGGCTTGGGGTAAGTGGAGCTGGCAGGAGCAAAGCCTGAGCCGTAGCGAAGAAGGGGCCGTGCGTGCACTGAAACTCAGGGACCGCTGCTGCTCTCTGCAGCAAAACTGAAGGGAATGCCAGGAAACGGAGAGGTTACAGCTGTGGGGTGGAGGATTTGTGCTGCTCTCCTGCCCTAACTGCAGCACAGCCGGTGCACAGCTAGGAGCAGGGCCGGGGCGGCTCTGCAGGGCCGGGCGAGGTCTGGCTGGCGGCGTTTCAGTCTGTGGATCTTCCACTTTGGGCTGAAACGTGCCGAGAACAGGAGGAGCCGATGGGAGTTTTCAGGCAAAGCGGAAGCAGAATCGGCCTGCAGGCCTTCTCTGCGGCTCCCCCCTGACAAACCCTCCCAGGCCCGGAGGGGACCCTCGGGACACCCGTGGGGTTCAGTGCGGAGTCTCCCCGCTCCTTGGCCGTGGTCTGTGGGGGTGCGGAGCCCAGGGTGCCCGCCGGCCGTCCTGCTGCCCTCGGAGGGGACGGGTGGGCTCCTGGCGATGCTCCTGGGGCAGCCCCAGGGCCTCAGAGAGGAAAGCGCCACGCAGGGAGCAGCGTGGGCAGCGCTGGGGCTGGGGAAGGCGATCTCAGGATTAAGCCCTCTCCCAAAACACGCCTTTTAGCAGCTCCCACACAACCGGCTGGGGACCTCTCCAGCGAGCGAACTCAGGATGCCCCCCCCCCCAAAAACGAGAACCCTGGGGAATGCAGGGGGCAGGGGGGGCTGCGGGCAGGTCCTTGGGAGTCCAAGGGGGGCTGAGGGGAACCACGGGGGGGCTCCAGGGAGGGGGGAGGGCGCCCTCGGGGCCCAGGGGGCTTCACCCCACAGCCACCGGGGGGGCCCCGCGGCCACGGGGGGGGGGGGGGAGCTCGCCACGGGGCTGGCCCCCCCCGCGGAGGGCAGGCCTCACGCACCACCCCGGTACCGGGGGGGGCCCCTCAGGGCCCGGGGGCTGCCCGGAGCCCCCCGCGGAGCTCCCCGCGCCCCGCCGCTACCTTCCTCTGCAGCTCCCAGACGTTGATGTAGCTCTTGCCCAGCTGCGCCCCCAGCAGGTGCTCGCCGCCCAGCAGCGCCAGGCCCCGCGGGCCGCTGTTGCCGCCGCGGTAGCCGGGCAGCGCGGAGCCCGAGTGCAGCTCCCACACCGAGCAGTTGCAGAGCGGCCCCGCCGCGTCCGACACCAGCGCCACCTCCATGGGCGCCGCCATCTTCGCGGTCCGCCAGGGCCAGAGAGAGCGCGGCGGGAGCGCAGAGCGCCGCCCTTCCTGCGCGCCGCCCAACCGGCTGCCGAGACAGGCCGGAGGGGGGGGGGCGGGAGGCGCCGCGGGGAGCTCGCACGCGGCAGGAAGCTCAGCGGGGTCCGGCCCGGTCGGGTTCGGGATGGGAGACCGGAAGGTGGATCGGGGCCCCGGGGGCACCCAGGGGTGTCGTGGGTGTCCCATGGGTGCCCTATAGCTCTACAGGCACCCCGCAGGCACGCTATAGACACCCTACGGCTCTACAGGCACCCCATATGCCCTATGCACCCTATGGACACCCCTGGGACTCTGCATAGCTGTATGGGTACCCCATGGCCCTATAGACACCCCTTGGGCACCCAGTAGCCCTACAGGCACCCTATAGCTGTATGGGCACCCCACGGCTCTGTAGGCACCCCCTGGACACCCTACAGCACTACGGGCACCCCCTGGGCCCTCCATACGCCTATGGGTACCCTGTGGCTAGCTGTGTAGGCACCCCATGGGCATTCTCTAGCACGATGGGCACCCTGTGGATGCCCTATGGCTCTGCAGGCACCCCACAGGCACCCTATGGACACCCCTGGGACTCCCTATGGACACCCCTGGGACACCCTATGGACACCCCTGGGACTCCCTATAGCTGTATGGGCACCCCATGGCCCTACGGACACCCCCTGGGCACCCTATAGACACCCCTAGGACTCCCTATAGCTGTATGGGCACCCCATGGCCCTACGGACACCCCCTGGGCACCCTACAGCCCTACAGGCACTCTACAGCTCTATGGGCACCCCATGGCCCTATGGACACCCCGAGCCTCTGTAGGCACCCCATAGCCCAGGGGCCACCCCACAGCTCTGTGGCCACCTCGTGGGCATCCCATGGCCCCCCGCAGCCCTGCGTGCCCCCCCAGCCCCCACGAGAAGTCAGAAACTCCAAACAACGGAACTTTTTTTTTTTTTTTTTTTAATATTTCATCAACTTTACAGGGTTACAATTGTCTTAAATATTCTGAAGTTTAAATACAATCTGTATAATAATGTTATTATAAAATGTAAACTTTCAGTGTTTTTATTTTATTTTATCTTTTTTAATAATCAAAAGTTTCAATACCTGAATGTTTGAAAAACTGAAATATTTCACCGGGGGCTCGGGACAGTGTGCCCGAGGCCGCCGCTCTCAGAGGTAGAATGTGGTTTTTATTCTTTTTTCTTTTTTTTGTCTTTTGTGTGTTTTTTTTTTTTTCATTTTTTACCTGAGTTAAGATATGCCCGCTGGATAAATGCGTCTGCAGCTGTGTCCATTCCTTTTTCTTTTCAAACCCCAGAGAAACTGATTTTTTTTAATCGATATGCAAGAAGAAAATAAAGGGGAAGGTGATATGCGCTCTCTCTCAAAAAAAAAGGGGGGGGGGTTAAAAATAATTAAAAAAAAAAAAACAAAACCAGAAAAAACAGTGACTGTACAAATGCAAAACTCACTAAAGCTCTAAACCGCCCGGCCACAAGGAGACCCCGCGGCCGCCCGCTTCCCGGGGTTTCCGGGGACTTGGGCTGGATCCTAAAAGCAGCACAAGACGAGTGCCCCCCCCCCCTCCCCCGGCACCCCTGGGGCGCTGCGAAGCCACCCGAGGGCATTTCCAGCATTTTTGGGGGGGTGCTCACAAGGCGGCTCCCTCCCTGCCAGCAAAAATGGGCTGGAAAACCCCAAATCCCCTGAGATCGCCGCGTCCCCGTCCCAAGCCGGGGCGGGGGGGCATCTGTGCTGCCGGGGGGGTCCGCGCGGGGCAGGGGGGCAAACCCTGTGCTCGCCGTCGAAACCTGAGGAATCGAGATACCGATTGGGGGGGGTCGGTATCAGGTCGCGATTGTGTCTCACGCAGATGTGCATGGCTTGGGCTAACGTTTTTTGGGGTAGGGCGGCCAGAAAATGTCGAAGGGAGGAGGAAAGCTGAAACCCGCACGGCTAAAGCAGAGCGAAGCTTAAAATAAACGCCCCGTGCTGGGGCTGGGGGGGACTTTGGGGGTCCCAAAGGACCGCGGAGTGTCCTTCGGGACCCGCAGAGCACCCCACGGCCCCACGAGCACCCCCGGGGCACGCCCTGGGAGAGCATCGCGTGGACGCCGCCCGCAACAGCACCCGGCCTTGCATCATGCACGGCCTCGGCGGGGAGCAGCGGCGTGCTGAGACGCAGCTCCGACGGGCGCCCGCAACGGCCCCGCCACGGCCACAGCCCGGAGCTGCACGGCCACGAAAACCATCCCGAGCAGCACCCGCAGGGGCGCCGCGCACCAACGTGGCCCGGGGCGGCGTCCGGAGCTGAGCCGGCACAAACGCCATCGGGACCAGCACCGTGCACCAACGCACGGCCCCTTGGCCTTGCTCTGAGGACATCGTCTCCGGGTTCCTGCTGGTTTAAGCGAGGGGGAGCGCCTCCGGACCGGGCGGGAGGCTGGGGACACCCGGGAGGGTGCTGGGGGCTCCCCGAGGTGCTGGGTGGCCACAGCTCGCCCCGCACGGCCCCCCCCCCCGAGCCGGTGCCTGGGGCACGGGGAGCAGCCGAGAAAACAGAATTCGGCCCCGGGGAGCCGCCGCGGCCCAGCCGCCGCCACCAGATTTTCCTGATTCCTCTGGCTGCGCTCCCCAGTATCACAAACAAAACGCCCGTCCCCAGTGCAAACAAAACCAGTTTGCTGCTTGAAGCGTGAATAACAGATCGGGTGTCACCTCGGCCTGGACCTGGCGGAGGGGGGGGAAAATGTGCCCAAACTGGATCTGCACAGTAGTATCGCCTTACAGGGGAGGGGGGGGGACAGAAAACAGCGACCTGACAACGCAGCCCGGCTCCGGGCAGAGCGACGGGCACCAAAATGGGGAAATCGGGGGGAACGCCGGGGACCGGGCCCGTGCTGACGGCCTGGTCCTGGCCACCCCGAGTCCGCCCGCCCCGGCCGCTGCGGGAGCCCCCGGTTGTCCCCGAGCGCCGCTCCCCTCCCAGCACCGTGCCCGCCGCCCCAAGCGCTGGTGCCGGGCCGGGTGCGCTGGGGCCGCGGGTTCCCATCCGAGTCCATTTTCTCCACCGAGAACTCAACGCAACAAGCTGAAAGCATGCAGCACGCGGCCGTCCCCGGGGGGGTCCCACCGCACGGGGCCGGGCTCCTCGCCCTGCTCGGTGCCTGCCTCGGGCACGGGGTGGGGGCAGCCGGGGGGCGCGGGCAGGTGGTGGGCGCCCGCTCCCCGCAGCCCTGCAGCGGCGGACGGAGCCCCCCGGCCCCGCGCGGAGCCCGCGGCGTTCCCCGGGCGAGGAGCGCGGCTCAGCACGGACATGGCTCGCCCCGGGAGGAAAAGAAAAAGGAGGTTACAAGGTTCCCCAGCTCCTGCTTCCCTGATGAATGCTAATATATATCATTTGCATGTTAAAGTTTGATTCTTTTTTCTTCTTTTTAGAGAATAAAATAGAAGCTATTTACAACAAAACGATCAAACAACAACCTCTTAAAATCCCATATAGTGAGTGTAGTTCTCAAAATAAAGGGGGAAGAAAAAGGATCTAAATGAATAAAATATCTCCCGATTTCCAATTTTTTTTTTTTATCTTTTTTTTTTTTTCCTTTAAAGAGTGCCAGGAGGTTTCATTAAAGCTCGCGTTGGCAGGCGTCTGGACGTCTGTCTGGAGGTAACACGAGTTAAAAAATAATAATAATAATAATAAATGTACAGTGCAAAGTGTGATGTGTGTGAGGTAAACAGGTCTGGGCCGACCGCGCGCCGCTCGGAGCGCTCGGGGACCGCGGTGGCTCCGAGCCCAGGCAGCCTTTAATGAAACCCCCGGGGCTGAAGCTTCCTCCCCTCCCTCGCCAGCAGCGCCGCGAGCCCCCCGGCCTGCCGCGGCGGTGGCGGGCACGCTCTGCCCCCGTCACCTCTGTTGGCTTTGGCGAGAGGCGACGCCGGGGGCGGCGGGGGCGTTAAGGCGAAGCGTTGTTGGAGGTAGAGCTGGGGGGGGGCACGGCCAGAGCGGCCGGGGCGGCAGGGGGGACGCTGCCCCCGCCGCCCCCCGCCCCGCCGCCGCCGTTCCCGCTGCCGCGGCTGCCGCCGCCGTTGCTGCCGTTGCCTTTGCTGTAGGCGGAGGAGGAGGAGGAGGAGGAGGAGGAGGAAGGGCCGGGCGTCTGGGCAAACAGCACACCTGCGGGGGGAGAGCAGGGCTGAGCGGGGGGCACCCCGTGTCCCGGCACCGTCCGCTGGTGAAAATGGGACAAACTCCCCCAAAGGGGACCCCGCGCGCTGCCCCGTCCCCTCCCTACCTGTGTAGACGATACCGTTGATCTCAACCGACATGCTGATGCTGTTGGTGCCGTTGCTGCTCAGGCTGCTGGAGGAGTCCTGGCGGTTCTCTGCCGCGGGGAGAGCGGAGGTGAGGGACCCCGCCGGGACGCGCCGCGCGCCCCCCAGCCCAGCCCCGCGCCCGCACCGCGCGGCCGCACTGACCTGGCGAGCGCGTGCCCTGGCTGTTGATGCGGATGCTCATGGGCAGCTGGGCCGTCATGGCCAGGAGGTTCTGCTGCAGCGCCCGCTGCATCAGCCGCTGCTGCTCGTCCGTCACCAGCGCCATCTTCTTCTCCGGGGGCTCCCCGGACTCCAGCTTCTCCCGCAGCTGCTCCAGAGCCACGGCTTGGGCGGCCGCCGCCACCTGCACGGCCGCAGCCTGCGCTGCCACCACCGGGTGCCCTGCCAGGGACACCGGGAGCCGGCTGGGCATGGAGATGGGGATGGGTGCGTCCTCCTCTGCGGGGCAGAGCGCGGGGTCAGGGACATGGCGCGGTGTCTGCGGCGTCCCCAGCTCCCGGACGCTGCCACGGGGCCCCCCCACAACCTCTCCATGTGTGCACCAGGAGCCCAGCACCTCGCCCCCAGTAAGGACAGGGGCAGGGTGACCCCAACCCCGAACACTGGGGTGGCTGGGGATGGCAGGATGGACGGAGAGCAGCCCTGCGGAGAAGTGCTTGGGGTACTGGATGGGCTCTGGGCTGCCTGATGCAGCGAGGGCTGTTGGAGAGAGGGCTGGACTTGATCTTTAAAGGTCCCTTCCAACCCAAACCATTCTGTGATTCTGTGCAATGGGCGACAGGGTCCCTATCCCGCCCCAGAACAAGCCCTGGTGTGGCCGTGCCACCAAGGGAACCCCAGGTTATTTGGGGCTTGGGGAGGGGACCGGAATGGAGCCATGGGGGGCCCGAGGCGCGCCGGCCCCTGGTGCTTGGCTCAGCCCGTTTCGGGGTGCTGGGTGCTTTACCTTTCTTGATCTTCTGGACGGGCGCGATGGAGCCACCGTTGGTGGCCGAGGCCAGTCCCAGGGCCGGCACCGGCAGCTTGGGCGAGGAGAGGAGGCCGTGGGTGCCGCCGGGCGAGTAGGTGAAGAGCGAGCTGCCGAAGCCCTGCCGGCGGCCCTCCCGCCGGTTGCTGTCGATGGCCGCCTGCAGCTCGTTGGGGTTGCTCAGCCCCCGCTTCTCACATTCGTAGGGGTACAGGTACTTCATGTACCTGCCGGCGGAAAGGCGCCGTGAGGCGGTGGCGGGCGCCCCGGCGCGTCCCCGTCCCCACCCCGCGTCCCCCCGGTGCTCACTGGGTGCGGAGCGTGAAGGCAGCGCTGGTGATGGAGGTGGGCAGGTTGAGCCCCTTGGTGATCTCTCGCCACAGCTTCTTGTTGATGACCTCCACCAGGCCGCCCTTCTCCGTCACCAGCATGTAGAGCATGTACAGGTCCAGCACCTGCTTGGCCATGATGGGGATCCGGTTGACGGGGGTCCCTGGGGAGGGGGAGAGGACAAGCTCGGGTCGTGCCGGGGCCAAGCCCGGCGGGCGGCCACCAGCGCCCCGCAGCTACCGGTGAGGGGGGAGCTGGGGGCCACAGGGGGACGGGGGCACTCAGGGAAGGTCGGGGCTTCTGCTGCTGCCCTTCCCCTGCACCCCATTTTCCTCTGCAAGCCCCCCCCTTCATCGCACCTCGCTCGACACCGGCCCCACACAGGGAGGAAAACGAAACTCGGAGATGTCAGCCCAGCCGCCCGAGCGGGGCCGGCCGCGGTTTGCCGCGCGGCGCCCAGCGACAGCGGTTATTTATAACGCGAGGGTCGCACCGTGCCTGCGCCGCGCACGCACGCGGGGGGGCTCCCCCGTCCCGCACAAGAGGGGGTGCAGAGCCCCCAGTCACAGCCAGAGCCTGAGCATTGGGGAGGACCCCAAAAATCACCCGGATCCAGGCCGGAAGCGGCTGGGGGGGCTCCCTGGGGGGGTGGGAGCCAACCTGGCGGTGCCTGGGGGCTGCCCCTGCCTGTGCGCCTGCACGCACACACACGCACACACGCACATGCATGCACAGGCATGCACACACACACCCATGCACACGCACACACGCATGCGCCCCCCGCCCCGTGCTTCCCTAAGCGCCTCTTTGCCCCAAGTCCCAGTGCACCCATGCACCAGTGTTCCCAGTGCCAGACCCCGGCTGTGCCGGCGGTGAGCGGTGGCCCCTGCCCGGGCACTGTCTGGCCGCACCGTGCCGTGCCGTGCCGTGCCGTGCCGTGCCGTGCTGCACACACCACACCGCGCTCCCTCCACAGCGGGGCCAGCGGGCGGCTCTCCCCGGTGCGGTGCCGGGAGGTGGCAGCAGCTGACGTGGCCTCTCGCGGCACCGCCGGCACCGGGCTGGGCTCCTCGCCCCGAGCCGCCAGGCATTGCTGCGGCCCCTCCGCCGCCCCCTTCCCCAAACACCCCCGGGGAGGGTCTCAGCTGCCAGCACCCCCTGAAGCTGCCCCCCGCCGGGACGCAGCGTGACGTCCTGGGGACCTGGCATGAGCCAAAACCGACACGGACATCCTCCTTTTGATACCGCAGCCCAACATTTTCCAGACGCGGCCGGTGACTTGGATGCCCCCCTCGGCCCTAAAAGCGGAGCCAGGTTTGGATGGCGGCTGCTCTGGACCTGCCAGAACCCCGGGATGGGGCGGCAGGGTGGGGTGGGGGGGGCAGGCAGGGGGCGAACCCCCGGGGCCAAGCTGCCCAGGGGGGGACAGAGCCCGGTGGCAGCGCGGCACTGACAAAACCAGCCTGGAGGGGCCAGCGCCAGGGAATGGCTGCGCCGAGCTCGTGGCGCAGATTCCAGCGGAGCAGGTTTGACCCCGGTTTGCAAAGAGGTTAAAAATTAACTACCCGTCTGGCCAGAGCATTAACCTTGGGTTCCAATGACATGCGAGGAAATAAAACCCAGGGACAGAGCGGGGCAGGCGCGGGGGGGGCTCACCTCGCTTCTGCATGAAGCTGAAGAGGTCGTCCAGGAACTCCTTCCTCCTGGGGTCGCCGTCCAGCTCGTACAGCTGCACAACGAGAGGAGAAAACCGCTCACGCCTCCGCCGGCAGCCCCCACACGTCTCCCAGCACCCAGGGAACCCCCCGGCGGCCCCCGAGCCCCGCGGGGCAGCGGGCAGGTCTGCGGTCACGGCGTGCCGGAGAGCGAGGGGCAGCCGTGCCCGGCGGGACCGAAAGCAGGCACGTGATGCCCTGACCCCGATCCCCCCAGAGCACCGAGGCCGGGGATGTCAAAGCCCATGCGGGGCCGGGGGCAGCTCCCTCAGCTCCCTGGGGAGTGCCAGGCAGCTCTGTGGAGCTCGACGGCATCACGGGGGTCCGGAGCGTGGAGCTGTTGGGTCCCAATATCCCTGCGGCTCGGGGCAGGCGTGCCCCCAGCCTCCGGCATCGTGCCCCCGGCATCCCGCGGAGCCACCGGGGGTGGCAGGGGCCAGGCCGCTGGGAGCAGGGGGAGCCCCGCTGCAGCACGGCCTTCACCTGCCGCGACCCGGCCTTGTCACCGCGCCAAGGCGCCTCCCGCGGGCCCACGGCCACGTGGAGGCTTTGGCAGGCGGCTCCCGGGTGGCAGAAGCGAGGGCGGCCCCTCGTCGGGTGCCCGAATTCCCAGGAAACCGGATTCAGTGGGAGCTGAGCGCAGTGACGGAAGGAGGCTTTCGAGGAGCCCGGCCCTGCACACGTGCTCTGCTGCAGGAACGGCGGCGCTGCGGACACCGCAGGAGCCCAGCCGGGGCACACGGGAGCCCCGGGGACACCTGGCTGGGGGCGTGTGGCACCTCGGTGCTCGTGCTGACACCTGCGAGAAGCTGCCCCCACTGCAAAGAGCCGTGCTCGGGGTGCGCATAGTGCAGCAGAGCACGGGGCCACCGCTGGCCTCGGTGGCCGCGCCGCCACCACAGCCCCGCCGCGCTCCACAGCCAGGGCGCGGGCGAGCGGAGGCGTTTGCCTTGCTTAGATCCTGGCCCCGAAACCACGGCGCTGCCCCGAACCTCGCCCGGAGGCTGAGCAGCTCCGACGCCGAGAATGCTGCAATCGGCCCTCGGCTCCTCCCGGGAACGCAGATCCCGGGTATTTTTAGCACCCACCGCGCTCCCGGCGCGGAGTGGGGCAACACCTCGGTGCGATCCCTCCTCCGCACCTGCACAGCCCGAGGGAGCCAGCGCCGGGTCGGCAGCGAGCTCGTGTGCCAGGGCGCACGCCTGTGCCACGCTGTGAGACTGCGTGCGACCGTGCCTGCCGTGGTCTGCTCGGGGAGTCCGGGGCCCGACCACCAAAACCAAGGGCTGTGAGGAGGCGAGGAGGACCCGGGACCCGCACCCCAGGACGGGGACTTGGAGCCGCTCCGTGCCCTCCCGGCTGCTCGCCGCTCGGCTCCGGCACGTGCCGCCTTCCAGAGCTCGCTCCCGCTTTGCAAAGCAACAAATCTGCCTCGGGAGCCCGGTGCTGAAAGCGGCTTCGTGCCTGCCGGGGGGAGGCCGTGGGGCTGGCAACCCCTCCTCCTGCGAAAGCATTTCCCGTCCTGGCCCCCGCGCTGCCCGGGGAGCAAACCCGACAAGATTGATGTCGCATCGCACCCTGCGCGGGGTCTCAGCCGCACACAACTGGGAAATGTTTTCATAAGCCAGGACAGGAAGATCTATGCACAGACGCTCCTCCAGCGCCCATTTATGCTGGGGCCAGCTTTTGTCTTGGGACCCCACCCTTTGTTTGACAGCCCGACACATTCCTGCCCTGATTTATGGCAGCGAGAGCTGCCGGCCCGCCGAGCGCATCGCGCCCTCCGCACGCACGCTGCGCGGGCTCTGCCGCTCCCCGCAGCCGGGAGCCGTACCCCAGCCGCACAGAAACCCCCCCCCCCCGAGCACGGGAAGCATCTGGTGGCAGAGAGGGGGCTCCATGGGGGGACACCGGGTGGTGGCCATGCAGGGGGCTCCCAGCTCCTCCGGGTGCCCCGGGGCCGTGCAGACGTGGCCGAGGACGCAGCAGGGAGGACGCCGCAGCCCCCAGCCCCCCCGTGCCGAGCCGCGCTCGCTTTTCTCATTGACGGTTTTGAACAACTGCCAGCGGGGCCGCGGGCGGCGGGGAGGGGGCTATAAATACGAACACGTCACCCCGCAGGCACGCACCGCGGGGCCGTGCACCGCACGCCCGCACACGGCCGCGTTTACCGGGGGACCGATCCGCTCCCCCAGCGGGCAGGCCTGGCACGCGGACCCGGCAGCACCGAGCGGCGGGGTGCGGTGCGACCCCCCCAAACCCCCCCAGAGGGTGCCCGCGGGGCTGAATTCCTCGCCCGCCGGCGTCGATCAAAGGGATCAATGAGGCCGAGCCGATAACAGGGAAGGGCGCTACAGGAAAGCCATAAACCCGCAGTTCCCCTGGAAACCTTGCAAAAGCTCGCCCGGCCCCTGAGCAAACAGCCGGGGAGAGGTCAGGAGCTGTCGTTACCGCTGACCCCTTCTGAGCCCCCCCTCGGCCCCCCCAGCGCCCGCTGCCCCCGCGGCAGGAGAGGGGTGGCGATGCCGCGTGGGGCCCCGGGTGCCCCGTGGGTGCCGCGGTCCCCAGGGGAGTGCCGGGAGCCGAGCTCCCAAGGCAGGGGGAGCAGAGCAGAGCCCCCCAGCAGGGCAGGGGCAGCTCCCGGCGGCGTGCGGGATGCAGCCGGTGCAGCTTTTTGGCAGAGGGCTGCTCCCGACCAGCTGAGGGCTGCTGGGCCCCTGCCAATCCAGCCTCCCCCGTTTCCTGCAGCGGCTCGGAAAGCCGCACGCGGAGGGAGGGTTTCCCCCGCGCTGCTGCCGAGCGCCTCGAGACCACGGCAGCACCGCGCTGGGCGAGCCCCAAGCCGGCCCCGTGCCCCCTGTCCCCTGCTAACGGGGCCGGGCAATGGGACGGGAGCTGGGACGGGAGCTGGACCAGAGGGTGCCGCATGCCAGGAGCCGGCACTGCCGCACTGTGACCAGGATGCCGCGGCCACCGACGTCCCCGGCACGGACGGCTGCGGTGAGCTCAGGGCACGGCATCGCCCCTCGTTTTGCCCTCCCCGGCTGCCCTGTGGAAACGAGAGGAGGCTGAAGCCATGGGGAGGCCGGGAGCAGCACCGGGGGTGCTGCCGGCTCCTGCCTCCTCCTGCGCCCGCGGAGTCCCGCTGCCAGAAAGACCTCGGTGCTTGGCTCAGGACCTGCCCCGCTTCTGCTTCTGCACCCGACGTGCTGCAGGGAGGGTGCCCAGGGGGTGCACGCCCCCCCCAGACCCGGCACTGCCGCCCGGACACCCCAACCCTGCCCTGCCGTGCCCCAGGACCGCGGGGACCCCGAGCCCATGGGGACCCCCCGAGCCTGCGGGGTTGCAGCAGCCCGGAGCCCCCCCCGCTCCCGCTCCCGCATTTCAGACAAAGGAGCGGGGAGGAGGTGGGACGGGGAGGCAGCAGAGGCTTTCTCAGCCGAGCCAGCTGATTAAATACAAACCCAAGGAGGGAGAAAAGCGTCGCTGAGCGGAGGGGAGGGAGGGGGGGGCTGGGAAAACATCGCCCTGGTGCTCGGCTCTGCCGGAGCGGGGGAGGAAAAAGGGAAACGCAAAGGAACAAAAGTGCCAGGAAGGAGCCGTGGCGGGCGGGAGCGCTGCGAGCAGCCGCGCAGGCAGGGCCCGGGGCCGGCTCCGACACCGCGTGGTGGCCGTGCCCGCAGGGCTGCCACCAGCACCCGGTGCCCCCGGTGCAGCACCGGCACCGGACCCGGCGCCTGCAGCACGGCCAGCTCAGAGCACCACCGGCGTGGCGTGAGGGTCACGAGCGGCCTATTAACCTGCAGGGCTCTAAAAATTGATTAGCCATTTATTAAAACATCGGCTCATTCAATTTTTATAAGGACAGCTCTTAAATAAAGTTTCTCGGGGCCTCTCACCGGGCTGCTAGGGCTGAGAGGGATGCGTGGGTGGAAATCTGCATCCGGGGCTGGGAAGAGACAAGCACTGCCCCTCTGCCCTCCCACTCCGGACGGGGGCCTGGCGCTGCCTGGTGCGGCTCCCCGGCCCCCTCCCAGCCCCACAGGGGCCAGGAAACCACCCCACAGCCCCTGCGGGGCTTCGGCAGCGGCTGGGGTCCTGCAGGGACCTTCCCCACACCCTGGGCATCGCCCCCCGGCCAGGTGCACCGGGGCAGGGGTTCAATCCCGAAGGAAATGTTGGACATACGCATTTAAGAGGATGAAAGAAAATTAACCGTCAGCTGAGGAAAACGTGCATCTGCTCAGCCGCGGGGGATTAGTGGCAGCGGGGCAGGCTGCCCGGCCGCGGGCGCCGATCGTTGCACGCACCTTTGATCCGCGGGCTCCCGGCGGGGAAAGTGCTGCTGGGGGCGAGCTCTGGGTGTTCCCGTGCCCGGCGTTCCCATGCTGAAATCCGACGGCTGAGCAGGTGCTCGGCCCGGATTTTCACCCCAAATCCTGGGTCAAAGCTGCAGGGGACGTCTGGGCACCATCTGGACCATGCTGCTCCGAGCCCTGGTGCCCCCTGGTGCAGCATTTTGGGGCCTGGGGCAGCCTCACTGGGGACTTTCCCTCTGTTCCCCCAGCCCGAGCAGCCCTGCATGCCCTCTGCCAGCGGGGGGTCCCCCAGCACCCCCAGCGACGCCGCAGGACAAAGGGTGCTTGGCAAACGGCTGCTTGGGGCTACCGGCGAGGTGTCGACAGCACCGTGGAAGCCACGGCTCTGAGACGTGCCCGTGTGCGTGCCACAGGTGGGTGGCACGGGGGGGACGGGGCCGCCAGGTCCCCAGCACGCCCTCGGCTTCCTGGGGTCTCCTCCAGCACACGGGTGGCCAGGCTCGTCCCCGAGGACAGCAGAGCGTCCCAAAGGTGCCCTGCGCCGGCTGCCCCAGGCCCCCAGGCAGCACCTGGGAGCTGCCCGGCTCCCCTGTGCCACCCGGGCACGGCTGGGACGTGGAAAGGGACAGAAATCCCCGGCCCCCTCGCAGGATTCCCATGCGTTGACGGCATCCCGGTTTTGCCGGCCGCCTCTGGCAACGCGCACCCGTCCCCTCCTCGTGCCGCGGGGCCGCGGCCCAGCCTCGCATGCGGCGATCAGAGCTCAAAATAAAAACTGAGGAACCGAAACTCGTTCTCGTTTCAGCAGCGTGCGAAACCACGCAGCAGGCGGCCGGGCACGGCGCGGGCTGGACCGAGACCAGCAGGTGCCGAGCCGCGGTGCGTGCCAGCCCCCGGCCCCGAGCACGGCGCGGGGCCGAGCCGGGGACACGCGGCGGCCGACGGCGGGGCCGGGAGCGGGGGCGGCGGAGGCACCAGGAAACGCAGCCCGGGCGCAGCAGCGTGTGTGCAGTTCGGTTTACACGGCGTAACGAGGGAGGCTGCACGGAGGTGGAAATAACTTAATCTGTAAACCAGCTGCCCCGACGATATCCTCTTAGAGCGGGGCCGCCCCCGGGACACCCGGCTCGGTGTGGCCGAGGAGGGGGACGGAGGAGGAGGGCGCCCACGCTGGGGCTTGTCCAGCCCAGGAGCAATGCCCGGTGGCACCATCATCGCCGTTGGCACGGGAGGACCATCCGCCCCGGCTCCCCAGCTGCGCTGCGCTCCCGGCCGAGGTGCCGGGCACCCGCATCCGGAGGGTCCCTACGGGAGCGAAGGAGGGAGCAGAGGCAGGAGGGGGGCGCAGCCGAGCCCCCGGCAGGCTCCCAGCCCGGCGTTTGGTGTGGATGGCCGGCTCAGCCGTTCAAACCAGATTACGCGAAAATCCCAGCCCGTTGACTTTAAAAGGGCTTGCAGG
Source organism: Anser cygnoides (assembly GCF_040182565.1). Taxonomy (NCBI): domain Eukaryota; kingdom Metazoa; phylum Chordata; class Aves; order Anseriformes; family Anatidae; genus Anser; species Anser cygnoides. The sequence continues at coordinate 619,059 of NC_089899.1, read as the reverse complement.
ACGGCGGCCCCTCGGCAATGCCAGGAATGCCGGCCAGCGGCGGCGGCACGGGAGCGCCGCGGGATGCGCCGGGGTCTGCTGAGATAACGAATGAGCCGAGCAGCCGCCCCGCGAGCTGCCAGCACCGGGGGCAATTAAAGCCAGGAGGGAAAGAGACCCTGGGAGGCTGCGGTCTAACGAGGCTCCCACGTAACGAGGCTCCTGCAGCGTGGAGGAGCCAGGCGGGTCCTCGCCTGCGGCCGCGGTGCTGCCGTCTGAGCTGCAAGCACCGTGGCCCGCTGCAGTGCCGCAGTTCTGGGTTTCCAGGCCCTGGGGAACAATTGCCAAGGCTTTTTTCTCACCGCCAGGAAGGCTCGGCGCTCACCGCTTTCCTCCTTTCTCTTGCACGCCTGCCTGGGACGTGCGAGCCGTGCGCCGGGTGGGTGGAAGGCCCCCTCAAGACCCCCCCCCAGTCCCAAGGACGGGTAAACCCTGTCAGCAACAGGCAGACCTCCTGCAGGCGCTAAAATGCTTGGGATTGCCATGTTTAGGGATTAAAAAAAAAAAAAAACACAAAAAAAACAATAAAGCAAGGTGCTGGAGCTTCCGGAGAGCAGAGGGACACCCGGGCCGGCCGGCACCCGCACAGCGCAGCAGGTCGCGGAGCACTCGGAGCTGTGTTTCGGCACGGCCGCTGTGACCGAGGGGCTGCTCTCTGCCCTTCTTCTCCCCCGGGGCCGCGGCTCCTTTGTCCTGCTGACAGCGGAGGGGCGAAGCAGGGGCGGGCAGCCCGCGAGGCCAGAAGTTATTTAACGAAGAATAAACAAGCGGACGGTGCTTTCCCTGCTCCTCCCGGCCCGGGGCGTGTGCGCAGCCCCCCCGCCCGCACCCACGCCGTCGCCCCGATGCCCCCCCGGCCCCCACCACGCTCAAGCTGCCACCGTCCCGCTGCAAAGCGCCGGCACCGTGCCGCTCGCGCTGGGGCCCGGATTCGGGGTGCGGAGGGTGGAGGTGGGGGGGGGGGTTGATTTCTTTAGAAAAAGAAAGTAATTTGTAAAAACTAGACTGGAGGGTTGGTTACGAGCCCTGAGATGACACGTTTCGGATGATGCTGCTCGAACGCGGTTTCCCGTAAAGCCGTGACCCGCTCGCGGCTTTGGGGCACCCGGTGCCAGCAGCACCATCACCGCGGGGTCTGGGGTCCGCAGGAGTGCCCCGGTCGAGGCGAGCGCAGCCCTGCGGGGACGGCGGCACCACCGGCGCGACCCCCCCGGCTCGGCGGGCGTGGGGCTGCCGGGGGGGGCCGCGGAAGGGGCCGCCCGCCCAGCAGCTGTGCCGGGGTATCAGGTTCGTATCGGCCAGACCGCGTGATGCGCGGGGCCGATTCCCTTTCCACCCCCGGCCCCCCCCAGCAGCCGAAGGGCGAACGTCCCCGTCCCCGATCCCGCGGGCAGATAAAGAGCTCGGCTTAGGGACGGGGTCACCTCCCGCTGGAGGGGCTGCTCCCGGCCCTGCCCTGCGCGCGTGCCCCTAATCCCCCGGCAGCCCCTCGGGGGCACGTGGCACCCCCGCCAGTGCCGAGCCCCCTCCCCAAAAGCGGGGTTCGGTGGAGCCGGGAATCAGCAGAGGGGCGGGGGGGGCTCCCCACGAGCAGGGGCCGGGGCAGCCTCTCCGGCAGCAGCGAGGGCGCGCGGGCGGCCGTGCCGCAGGGAGCCCGCTGACCGGCCCGGCCGGATTCCTGCCGCCTGAGCTCAGCGTGGCGGGGCGCAGGGGGGCGGCGCGGGCGCTCCCCGTCCCCGGGGGCAGCCGGGCGAGGGCCCCTTTCCGGAGGGGGAGCCTGGGTACGTTTGCTGGGAGAGGTTTACAGGGTCGTCGGTGCCGCGCTTCCCGTCGGCTCTATTGTTCCCTCCGGTTCCCAGCATTGTCCCCTCCACAGGTCGGCCACCTCCCGCACCGGGGGGACGTGGCCCCGCCGCAGGTGCCTGTCCCCCACCGGTCCCCTTCTCGGGCCTGGGAGGAGCTGGGGGCTGCAGGACCCGGCGGGTGGCAGGCCCTGGGGACCCCCTCAGAGGTGTCACTGCTCCTGCACCACGGGGATAATTTCCCAATTTCCCGATTTCCTCAAAGGACTGGGCTGCCCCCGCCCCCCGAGGCCACCGGCACCTGTGAAAACCCCAAGCGCCACCACAGCCACATCCCCCCCAGTACCTCGCAGCATCCGCACCGAGCCCGGCCACAGCCACGTGCTGAAGCCCTCCCGCTGCGGCACACCAAAGCCATGCCCCGGGGCACCTCGCGTGGCACCGTCCCCCTCCTGGTCCCGCAGGGACGAAGGAGCCCATCACAACGTCCCCAGCTGAGCCACCCGGCACCCCTCGCCCTCCCAGGCCAGCACCCTGGTGGGACGGGGGTCCTGGCCCCCTCTGGCGCTGCTCCCCCGGGGCCATGCAGGGCCAGCAGCGCTGTCCCTGCCACTTGGCACCGCGCGGGGACGCGCCCTGGACCCCCTGCCTTGTGCCACCGGCCAAGGGACGCGGGCCGGTGTCAGCGCCGACAATGCGGGCGTCACCGGGAAGCAGAGGGAGATGCTGAAAGGGCGAATTAGTCGCCGTTTAACCTCCCTGACCCCCCATTGTCCGCCCCGTGTCGGCCGCCCGCCCTGCCACGCTGCGGGGCCGATCCTGCCCGGTCCCAGCGCCGCGCTGCGAAGGCACCCGGGGTGCGCGCGGCCGAAAGGCGCGGAGCAGGCGAGCGCCCGCCCCACGACCGATCGGCTCAGCCGGTTCTGTCGGCTTAAGTGGCAGGGAGGGGAGAGGGAGCAGAAGGAAAAACCTGCTGCGGGTCCGCCTGCTCGGAACAAAACCCTTGGGCCACCCCGAGGGGCCCGAGCCGCTCCCGGGGGCACGCGGAGGACGCCCTGCACGGGCTCGGGGCGCTCAGCATCACCAGCGCGCCGGAGCAGCCCGAAGCCGGGCCCAGACCCAGCTCCGGTTTCGAGGACGGTTGGCTGGCTCGCTGCTTTTTTTCCCCTTTTTGCAAAGGAGGAAGTGAATTCTGCTGCAATCGCGTTTTGAACAACTATTTCGGACAAAGCCGCTGCAGGCAGCTCGCGGGGCTCTGGCTCAAATGAAAAGCAGAGAGGGGTTTTTGGCTGAACGCAAACACCCAGGCGTTGCGTGGTGTGCCGACTGGTCACCGCAGAGCCGGGACCGAGCTTCCCTGGAGTCCCCAGTGCCCCCCCTCCGGTGGCATGGGGGGTCCGAGCCCCTCTCCTTCCTGTGGGGGGCGGCTAGCCCAGCCCTGTCAGCACCCCACATGCCCACTCCCCGTTTTGGGGCCAGTTCCTCTCTTTTAAGCCAAAAGCTGCCAGCCAGGAAAGGTCGTTTGGAAGTCAGCTCCCACCAGCAGCGCCACGGCTGCCTGCAGCCCTTCGCCACGTATGTGTTTGTGCATGCCCTTGACACATGCTCTCTATCACACCTGACCCTGTGCAAATATTAATTCAGTGGAGTCAGTAAGTATTGGGAAAGCTCGTCCGAGGCAGCAACACCCATGCACCCGGCGCGCACGGCTCGGGCACGGCACCGGCCAGGGATCCGGCACCGGAGCAGCAGAGCCGGGGCGGTCCAAGGGGCACCACCGGCTGTACCCAAACCTCGTGGGATCGGGGCAGCCTTCCCCGGGGTTTTTTGGGGGGATTAAAGCCTAATAGGAACGGCAGGCTGGGGCCGGCGGGCAGGGACCCATCTCCTGGGGAGGGCGTGGGCAGGGTGCGGGCAGGGTGCATGAGCAGGGCACGCGGGCAGGGCGTACGGGCAGGGCGTACGGGCAGGGCGTGCGGGCAGGGAACACAAGCAGTGCGTACAGGCAGGGAACGCAGGCAGGGAACGCAGGCAGGGAACGCAGGCAGGGCGCGCAGCTTCAGCACCTGCGCAGGCAGAGGCGAGAAGGGGCAGGAGCGCGGCTGAATTAGCCGTTGTAGGCAAGCCGGGGTTTAAATTCCACCATATGTAAATGATCGTCTTAGAAAGGAGATCATTGTAAGCCAAAGCAGATGAGTCACCCAGGGTTTCCACTCTCAGCCCGGCAGGGCCGGGGATTTGTGTAATTGCAAATCTGTTCCTGAAATGCGAGGCCCCGCGCCTCCGTCCCGGGCGGGCGCTGCCGCGCTGCCGAGCCGTCCCCACCGCCGCCACGGGGCCGGGGGCTCCTGCCCGGCCCCGCCACCCCCGGCCCTGCCAGCCCCGCGGTCCCTGGCGGAGGTCCAGCCGCCGCAGATGGTTTTTGACGGGCAGCCAGCTGTGGGCCGTCAGCCCTGGGAACCATCACCGCAAATCTGCTCAGGCGCGCGGGGGAACCTCAGCGGGGAGAGGGCACGGCGGCGGGCACCGCTCCGGCCCCTGCGCCCACGGCTGGCGTGAGGCGGGCACAGCGCCGGGACGGGCTCGCTCCGGGCAACGCCGCACGTGATGGAGGGTGGGATGCTCGGACGGGGGGAAACTGAGGCAGGAGGCAAAGCCCCTCACCGGAAGGATTTCCAGCAGGTGCCTGCGCTGTTGGCTGTGCCTGCACCGCGCTGACTGCCCGTGGGGCCGGGCTGCCCTTCCCCAGCTCCCGTCCCCCTCCCTGGAGCGCCTGTGGGGTGGGGGGGGGTGGGGGGATCAGCAGGGCTCCCCCTCCCCGGGGAGCCAGGTCCCTGCCTCCGAGCAGCCACGACAAAGGCAGGATTATCATCAGCTCCACTTTACAGACAAGAGACCCAGGCGCGGGGAGATTAAGTGACTTATTCCGAGGGTCACGGAGGGGGTCAGGAGCTGCGCCCACGGCTCCCGGCGCGGCGGCCGCGCGGGCAGGTGCCTTATCAGGGCCGCGCACGCGGGGAGCGGCCCCTGCCCCCCCCCAAGGGCCCCACGCCCCCCACCCTGCGATTGCGGCACGTCCGGCCGGCCCCAAAGGCAGCCTCGCGTTTCTCCTGCGGTTTCGGCCAGAAATAGGGCGATGGAGCAACGCTGCGCCCTTGCCCAACTGCTCCGCTCCAGGCGCGACTGTTTGCTTTGCTGACAAAGGCCTTGCTCTATTCTCTGCAACATTTTTTTTTTTTCTTTTAAATAAACCCTTATTCCTGTTGGTTCAGCTGTGCCGGAGCCGTGGGGCGGCTGCCTCCTCTGCAGCCCTGTGAATCAGCCCCGGGGCTCCCAGGGAGGGGGGATGCCAGCAGGCGATGCGGGGGTGCCTCGGGTGACTGGGGAGCCCCCCCAGCCCGGGCAGAGCCTGGGGGTGCCGGGGGGATGGCTCACCCAGGATCAGCCGCGTGGAGCTGTGGCCCTGGGACTGCCCCTGCTCCATCCCCAGCTCCTGGCACCGAGGAGAAGCGTCCCCTCTTTCCCCAGCCCGGTTCCCACGCTGGGTTTCCATTTTGGTGGAAAAACCAGGACCGGGACCCCAGGAGCTCGGCCCCACCGAAGGCAGCACCCGCGCGGCCGGAGGGCAAGGACCCCGCGGCCGGGACGCCCGGAGGCACTTGGTGCCTGAGCCGCTCTCGCCGAGGAGAAGTCCCTGACCTCCGGCCGGGATCGGGGGATTACGGCCGCGGGAAGGCTCCCCGAGCCGATTACCGGGCCGGATCCCTCCCCAGGAACACCCTTCAGCGGGCAGCAAGGAGCGGGGCGAGCGCTCCGCCGAGGGCACGGGCCGGGGGCTGCCCAGCTCCCCCCACACCCCGTGGGTTGGCAGCTCCCCGCTTCGTGGCCAACAAAAACCCGCCGGGGAGCACAACCCCGTGCCTCTCACAACTCATCCACGTGCAATTCAGCTCCCACCCCAGCACCCAGCGCCCGCTCCCGGTGCCTCTCCCAGCCCCCCCCCGCTGCTGTGCCCCCCCCCCCCGTTTCCTCCTCGCCCCCGTTATCAGCCTGCGGCCGGCCAGGCCCTGCAATCGCCCTCCTCCGGGCACCGAACCGCCTGGGGCCGGGGCCCCCGCCTGACGCAGGAGCGGCCGCGTTATCTGCCCGAGCCCCCCGCCGCGGGCACGCACGTGGGAGGGGGCGGCGGCGGCACCGGGGGGGGGGGGGGTCCGGGAGCACCCGGCCCCGGGGACGAGGCGCCCCTTTCCCAGGAAGAGGCCCCTTCTCCCTCCCCGGGGGCGGCTCATCCGCTCGGCTCGCTAATGCAATAAAGCCCCGATCAATATTTTAAAGAAAGTAAATGGACCCTCCCGCCGCCATTAGGAGCGGCACGGCCCCCCCCCGCCCCGCTCGGAGCCCCCCGGGGGGGCAGGTCGGGCCCTGGCCCCCCCACGGTGCCCCCCGGCAGGGAGCGGCGGTGCCGGTATCACTTCTGCTGCACTGACGCACGGGGAAGGCCCCCGGCGCCCGGCAGAGTTCACATTTCGCAGCTTGCCCTTTCTTTCCAGCTGATGAAAATCAAGATTTGGGGTTTTGGTTTTTTTTTTTTTGTTTTTTGTTTTTTTTGCTAGCCCCCCCACTTGGCCCAGGAGGCGAACCCCACGCCTGCGGCCCCCGGCAGGGGTCTGGGGAGGACGGAGCCGGCCGAGGTGGGGCTGTGGGGGCTTTTACCAGGGAAGTGACAGCAGAAGAAACCCCAGGACGCCGGGGCTGGAGGCCTTCGCCACGAGCACGCGCTACACGAGGGGATGGCGCTCTGTGTTTTAAGCTGAAGTCGGGATTTTTGCACGCTCTCAGGACCCCAGCCCCGAGCACCGGCCACATCCCGGGGGCTGCGCGGCAGAAACAGCCCCGGCCCCCCCAGAAACCACCAGCAGCGCCCCTCCCGAACAGACGGCGTCCGAGCAGCACGGGGAGCACCCGGCTGCGTTCAAAGGGGGCCTTTGAGCGAGAAATCACCATTTCCTCTGCCTCCTCAGCCCCTCTCGCGTTTCCCCCCCCCCCTTTCAGTTTTAATTGCTGGCTGAGTCATGTGAGCAGCATGAAACCATGGAGGCACCTGCCCCCAGGGCCGCGGCCCCAGCGCCGGGCAGGCGGGAGGACGGGCGGACGGACGGCTGTCCCCGCTCCGAGGCTCGCTGTCCCCCCGCCACACGCCTTTCCCGGGGCGAACCCCTGGCAGGGGGCTGGCAGCTTTCGGAGAGGACCCGGCGCGATTTCCCAGCTCGCTGCAACGCCCGTGTCGCAACTCCCCGGCTTCCTCGGGCCGCCTGCAATTACCCCGCCATTGACTGGATTGCCCCATCATTTAGAGGAAAATAAAAAAGCCCCGTCTCCCAGAAAAAGGCCGGCTTGTTTTTCCTGCGAGCTAATGGCAGCCCGCGCGAAGGGCGCCGTCTAGACTTGCCCATAAAGCGCAGGGAGCGGGACGGGGCCGGACGCTGGCGCGCGAGCCCCTGCGCAGGGGTTACCGAGTTGCTTTCGTTTTGCCTTTTTTTTTTTTTTTTTTTTTTTTCTCTAACCGTTGCACTTTGAAACCCCGTATCTCGGGCGAGCTCTGCTCAGCAGCAGATAAGGGCTGAGGTTTTCGTCCCCCACGTGCCACCAGCGAGTTTGAGCCATCCCAATTTGGAACATCTTCAGAAACCTCCCGCCCCCCCAAAAGTACCAGCACCTCACCGCAAGCCGAGCCTTCCCCCCCCCTCGGTCTTTTTAAAGCTTCTTTCAAACAGGAACAGAGCCGCGGGAAGTCGAGCACCAGCCTGCAGCACCCGAGCACGGCGCGGCCGACGCTCAGCGGCTGCAAGGCGAGGGAGCGCGGGGCGGCGGCACCAAGCCCCGCGGCACCGGGCACCCCCTGACGGCCCCTCTGCGGTGCCGGGCGAGCAGCAGGCAGCACGGCGACCCCATGAGCGTGCAAAGCACACCCCGCAAAACCTCATCCTCAGCGCCAGCGTCTCCCCCCGTCTCAGGCCACCAGCTCCGACACAGGCGCGCGAGCACCCCGAGGAGCAGGGCACCCCCGGGACCCCCGCGAGGTGATGGGGTGCACGTCCCCGGCTCGCTGCTGAATCAGCCCCGCGCTCCCCGCCCCCGGGATTAGGGCGAGCGAGGAGCCGGGCAGCAGCTGGCTTTCGCATTCAGCACAGGAAACTCCAGAAGGGGCAGGGACAGGAAACTCCGATGCCGTGGGCTGCGAGCGCGCCCCGGGTTGAGGCTCCTGGTATTACTGGGGCGCACTCATCTCGCCATCCGAAACAGAAAGGTCAGGGGAGGGATTACCCGCGGGGCACGGTGCTGCCCGGCAGGGCCCTTCCTCCCGCAGCGTGCCTGGGCTCAGCACCGTGCCTGATGTGTGCGAGTTTTTCCTCCGCGCAGCCCAGCGCCGGGCCGGCGTTACGCAGCACTCTGCCGCAGCAGCGCCTGAGTTTTGGCAGGCGCTGAGCCTCTCGCGCTCAGCACCGTGTCAAAGCAGAACCCAGCACCACCACGGCCAGCACCCGCGGTGTCACCTGGGCACGGGGACAGCCCCTGGGGGGCCGGGCAGGGGCTCACCCATCCCAGCTGCCTCCGTTTGGCATAACCCCCCCGGCTCGAGGCGGGGAGCTCAGACACGCCGGCATCGCCCGGCCGCTCGCACCGGCACAGCCGCCAGCCCCGGGGTCCTGGTGTGCCTCTTGGGGCGAGATGAAAGAGACGGCGACCGTCACAAACCTCTTCCTTCCCCGGAGACGGACCGTGGCGGGGGCTCAGCCCCGCCGCAGGCTTTTCTAGGAAGGAAGAGGGAGGGAGGAGAAATAACGAGCGAGCGCCACGTCCCGCGCGCGGGGCCGGGAAGGGACGCACATGGCGGGTCGGGGCAGCTCCGTGCTTTCCTTGGGGCTGGGTAAAGGGCCCAGAAAGCCCAAAAGGCCCATGCACGGGGGATTCCCAGAGGATTGAGGACGCCCTGCCCCAAGCACCAGGTCTCGGTGTCCCTGTCCTGCGAAGGGGATTTCCCTCCGCAGGAACAGACGCAGCCCAATCCAGCCCGGCACGAGCGCAGCGCTACCCCAGCACGGGGGTGTGGAGGCTGAGCCCCCCCAGCCCCAGCCCCCCCACTGATGCCCCTTTTCCCCCCGCTGCGGATCCAGCGTGCCCTTTGGCAGCCCCCCCTGCCCCGCCGCGCCGGGGGCTCCTTTGTTCTGCTGCCAGCGCCCGGGTCAGCGGCGAGCTGACCTCTGCCTGCGCGGTGGCCGTCCCCGGGGACGGGGAGGTGCCACACAACAGCTTCCCAGCCCCGCGCCTCCGCTTCTCCCCTTTACACCACATTCCCTCCTCCGGGGCCTCCTGCAGCTTCCACACCGACTGACCGGAGCGCCTATTTGCAGGAATCTGCCCCAAAGCGGGCAATAAAGAACCCCCGCCGGGCTCGGGGCGCTGTGGGGCCGGGCAGAGTCCCCCAGGCTGTGCAGGGACCGGTGCCTTGTCCAAGCAGAGCTGCCCTGGTGGGGCAGAGCACCACGGCACACGTCCCCAAAGAAAGCAGCGCCGGGGTGCCGAGGGGAGCCCCCTCTTCCCCTCCTCCCGCAAACGCGCGCAGCCCGGCCGCCTTCCTCGCCCCGCGGGGGGCACGGTTTGGCCGCCACGAGCACGAGGCCGCACGCGAGCAGAGCACGCCCTGCGAGAAACTGGCCTGCAAGAAGAGAGGAACCCAGAAATAGCACCTTCCTCGAGCCGCGCTTCCCCGCCGCGGCAGGAAGGCCAGTGCCGCGCTCGCAGCCCTGCACACGGAGCGGAGAAAACGCCCGGGGAAGGAGCGGAGCCCCCCGGCGCCTGCAGAGCCCTGGGGACTGCCCGAAGCACCAGAGCTCCCCTCGGCCCCCGCTCCATCAAACCCTACAGCATGCAGGGCTGCGGCGTGGCAGCCCCCCCAGCACTGGGGGGTTCCCCTGAAGCACCTTGGGGCTCGGTTAGAGCACGGCAGCGGCGTGCCGGGGGGTCGGGGGGGGGGGCGAGGAAGCCACGGCGCAGCCCCTGCCCCGCGGAGCGCCCCTGCGGCGGCGGCAGCAGCGCGGCGGCGGGCGCATCCTGCCCGCGCTGTGTTTACATTCCTGCTGCTCCTTCCCAGCCCGTCAGCTGGGCTGGAGCGCGTTCAGAGGCACGCGCTGGAGGGCGGCCAGGAGGAGCTCCCGGCCAGGCGCCGCGCGAGCAACCCCTGGCCCCAATCCAGCGGCCGGGATCCAAGCGCCCGCGCGCTGACGTGCCGGGGAAGCCTCTCCCCGAGCGGGCGCTTTGCCTCCTCGCCTCCACCCGCGGAGGCAGAAGGCGCTTCCCCCCCACACCCCCGCCGGGTGCTTCCAACCATCAGTTGTCGTCGTGCCAGGCGCTGGAACAGGCGGCTTTCCCTGGGGTGCCCAGGGCACGGGCAGGGATGCTCAGCCCCTTTCGCCCGCGCGGTGTGGACGGGGCAGAGCCGCTTGCAGCCACCCGGAGCAGCCGCGCTCGCCGGGCACCGGGCCCCCGATTTCCCCGCAAGGTATCGAGGGGCTGGGAGCAGGACGTGGGCACTCGGGAGCCCGAGCTCCCAGGGAGATCGCAAGGGTCCGGGACACGCTCACACGGTGACAAACAGGAAGATCACAGCTGTGGTATCTAAAAGCCTTTTCACAGATAAAAAGATTACGTCCCCCACTCTCTAATTACAGGAAGTACAAAAGAGAGAAACCACAAGAAGACGATGCAGCGCCGGGAGGTGAGGATATGTGCGCACTCGAGACAGCACAGGAAAAGTTCGGTGTGTTTCTAAAACCCACACGTACGTTGTTAGAGCTACGGACGAGCCAGCAGAGCCGCTGAGAGCGCCGGGGCCGCCGAGCCTGGAGGAAAAGCGCAGACGGGGCCGAATCCTGCCCCTCGGCGCTGCTTTGCACTGCAGCACTGTCCCCCCAGGCTGGGGACGCAGGGCGCCGAGGTGGCCGCGACCCACGGTCCTCAGCGCGCTTGTGCCGTGCCCAAAGGTGCCAGGGGGGCTCTGCCGTGCCGGGGGCTCCCAGCACATCGCGGCTGGGGGGGGCCAGGCACAGGCACTCGCTCCTTCCTGGCACCGAGGAAGCCCCACGGCTCCCGTCCCATTGCACCCCGTCCACCCGGTGCCACCTCGGGGTGCCCAAACCCTGCAGCATCAGGAGGAGAGGGCGGCCCAGGGCACGCTCGGGGGGTTCCCCCCCCTGCCCCAGCACACGGCAAAATGCTCAAAAGCCCGGGCCGTATCCTGCCGAGGAGGCTGGGAGTTGTGCAACAGCCTCCAGCCCTGGCGGCCGTTTTCCTCCCCGCAGCAGGGAGGCGGGGGGACAGAAGCTCCCCTCCTTCTGAGGGTGGCCGCGCTCTCCGCACTCCCGGTGGCCCCAGCCCAGCCCGGCAGGGCCGCGCCGCCCACGCCCAGGCAAGCCCCTGGCAGCCCCCAGCCCCTTCCCTCGCCCCGAGCCGGGGAAGGGGCTGCGGCCACCGCACCCCTCCCAAAACGCCGGCCTCTCCATCTGGGTCCCATCTGCTGCTGTTTGCTCTCGCCCCCTCCCCCAGCCCTAAACTCAGATGTACTTAAACACACACATCAAAGGGCCGGGGCAGCCCCCGGGGAGCCCCGCTTTAAGCGCATTTCCTTCTATTAGCCCGGGTACTGCGGCCCCGCATCCCCAGCCCCACATCCCCAGCCGTCCCCAGCCCCACATCCCCAGCCGGGGGAAGGCCCCGGGAGAGCAGGGGGGCAGCGGGGCGCTTCCACTCCTCCACCGCATTTTGGAGGTGGCTCTGCTCCAACAGCACCCACGCAGACCCGCTCTGCAGCCGGACAGGCGCGGGGGGACCCACGGGTCCCCGCGCTGCGTTTCGGAAGGGGCTGGTGCTGAGCCCGCTGCTCCGCGCCCCTCGGTGGGCTGGGTCAGCCCAGAGCTCGGCTCTGCGGGGCTGCAGCCCCCAGCCAGGCAGGAACGGCCCCGGCACATCAGAGCCCTGCCGAGAAGGGCCCTGAGAGCACGAAGAAACCCAAGAATCCCTTCGGACTCGCAGCCTCGGGGTGTTTTTTTCCTGCTGTTTTCAGCGAGAATCCTCCCAGGTCCCCACGGGGAGCCAAAGGGCTCAAACCCCGGGGGATCCTGGTGGTTTCTCGGCGGCAACAAAGGCAGCGCAAGGAGCGAGCTGCGGCGGTGGCACCCCCAGACACCCGCAGGGACGCGCGGCCCCCCGTCCCCGCATCCCGGCGGCTCCCACCTGCTTGAACTGCTCCTCGTAGGTCCAGTCGCCGTGGTCGGGCGCCGGCTGCGGGAGCTGCGCGTGGCCCTGGGGGCCCAGTCCGGCGGGGAGCCGCTCCTGCCCGCCCGGCGGCCGCTGCGCCTCGCCCCGGCAGTGCTGCGGCGCCGGCGGCTTGCGGAGCAGCAGGGACCCGGGGCCCGTCCGCACCGCCTCCGCCGAGCTCAGCCCCTCCTCGCCCATGTCTTCCTCCTCCTCGTAGTCTTCCTCTTCCTCTTCTTCCTCCTCCTCCTCCTCCTCTTCTTCCTCCTCCTCTTCCTCGCCCAGGTCCTCCTCGAAGTCCTCTTCATCCCATTTGCCCTTCCTGGAGCAGGGGAGAGGTTTGCTGAGCGCGCCCCGGGCTGCCAGCCGAGCCCTCTCCCACCTCCCCGCAGCGGCGGATGCCCCGCGGTGCCAGGAGGCCGGAGGACATTTCCACGAGCCTCCCCGTTTCCCGGCACCTCGCACTGTCCCTGCGCAGCATCTGGATGAGACCCGCAACCGCTCAGCCCCAGAGCCAGCCCCAAGCGCCAGCAGCGCCCTGCCTGTCCCCACGGGGTGCTCCCCGTGCTGGGGGGCGCAGGCAGAGCTCGGCCAGATGGCGCCGAGCCCGCTCCCTGCCCGGAGAGCTGGGAGGAGGCAGCCCGGCAGCCCTGCATTATTTAAACCAGGCCGGGATCCTCTGTCACAGCCCCATGTGGCTCCCCGGGCAGAGATGAAATTTTGCCCCACGCCAGCCCGCTGCGAGGAATCGGTGCGGCGGGGCGGGCAGCTCTGCCCCTCCGCCGCTGCCGCCCCGGGGCACTGGCCCGAGCAGGGAGAAAACGGCCAAATCCAGCGCGTGTCCCCAAAAGTACCGGCTCACGTCCCAGCCAGGGTCGGCGCCCTGGTGCTGCTGCCTGCCCCGCACGCCGACACCTCCCCAGACCCCAGGTTTGGGCTCCCCGCTCTCCAAAACCCGCTGTGGGGCCGTGCCGGCGCGCGCAGCCGTACTCACAGATCCTCCTCTTCCTCGGAGCCCATCTCCTGCTGGTAGCCGCCGTCCTCCTCCTCCTCCTCCTCGCCGCGCTCCTCCTCCTCGGAGGCCTGGCTCTCCTCCGACAGCCCCGGGCTGGACGAGTGGCTGAGGCCGGCGGCGGCAGCCCGCATGGCGGCCAGGGCGGCCATCTGCGCCCGCTGGATGTGCGCGTTCTCGGGCTCCGCTCCCTCCTCCGAGGGGGCCGGGGCCGGGTCCGGGCCTCGGCCCCGGGCTGGGGTCTGCCCCGGTGCCGGCGGGGGCTGCGCCGGGGGGGGCGTGGAGCGCTGCTGCTGCTGCTGCTGCTGCTGCTGCCGCGCTTCCAGCGCCTGCTGCAGCCGGGCGCGCTGCTGCCGCTGCAGGTTCTCCATCACCGCCTGCAGCTTCATGGCTCTGCCGGCGGGCGGCAGGTCCCCGGCGGGGCGGGGGGCGACGCCCTGGGGGCGCGGGGGGCAGCGCCCGGCAGGGTGCCGCGCTCCAGCGGGGCGGGAGGCCAAGGCGGGGGGCTCGGGGGCGGCAGCCCTGCGAGGGGGCTGCCGGGCCCCCGGGAGGGCACAGGGGAGCTCCGCGAGGCCGTCGGGACGCAACGCGCCCGCTGTGGCTGGGTCAGGGCGGGAGGACGCTCCCCCCGGCCCCCCCCCGGCTTCGCCCCGGCGTTCCCTTCGCTGCAGAGCTCCTGCCGCCGCCGGAGACGCGGGCTCGGGGACGCTGGGCCGTCTTCGGGGGCGCGGCGCCGAAGTCTCCGCGGGCTCAGCAGGCGGCCGCGGCCCGGCGCATCGCTCCGTCCTCGCCTTCCAGGCGCGTCCCGGGGGGCTGCGTGCGGCCGGCGGCCCCCCCTCGGCCGCGGCACGGGGCGGGCGTCCTAGCGCTGGGCCGGCTCAGGGCGCAGACCTGCACGGGGAGAAGCGCGGGAGAGGGTGAGCGGAGGGCGAGGAGGAAGGAGTTAAAGGCAGCCCGGGAGCCTCATTAATCTCCAGCTAATGAGATAGGGAGGCCGGGCCCCGCTGCTGCAGGGGGAAGGGGCCTGCCCGCCCCGATAGCCGCCGGCCCTCCAGGCGGCTCGGGACCAGCAGCCGCAGATAACGGGGCCCTGGGGCCGCGCGGGGGGCAGCGGCCCCCACGTCCCTCGCCCCGGGGACGCCGCGGACAGGCCGGCACCGTCCCCGGGGAGCCCCCCGGTCCCCAGGTGCCACGTGCGAGGGGCACCCAGGGCCCGCGCCGCGACCCCCGCCCCCAGGGGGGTCCCGCTGGGGCTCGATCCTGGGACCCCCGCTCTGCCCCGCCAGGTCCCGGTGCCACGGGGGTGGATGCGCCCCGGTGAGCCCCGTGCAGCCCCGGTGAGCCCTGCCCGGTGCCGTGCAGCCCCGTGCCGCAGCTCCGAGCTGCGCGTTGACGGGGACGGCGGCAGGGACGTGGCGGGGCCGTGTGCGGGCCCAGGGGGGTCCCCACGGCCGCCCCTCCCGGGAGGGCCGCCCGCAAGGTCACCGGCTTGTCCCTCGCCCCGCCGCTAATCCCAGCCACAAAACCGGGGCCGCTCGGCCTGGCACCGGCCGACGGCAGCGGGAGCCGGGGCTCAGCCCGCAGCCCAGCCACCGGCAGCCCCCGGCCCGACCCTGCCCCGGTGGTTTGGGAACCGGAGACCCCCCCCCCCCCCGGGCCCGCCGCCGGTCGGCACCCGGGTCGCAGCCGCTTCCCCCGCCGCGGCGGCGGCATCCGCCCCGAGCCTGCCCTCCCGGCCCCGCTGCACCGGGGAGCGCTGCCGCCAGCCCCGGTGTCCCCCCCCCGGCGGCGGTGGGGGCGGCCCGGTGCCCACCTCCCGCAGCCGTGCGGGGCTCCAGGACCCCGCGGCCGGACACAGGCGGGGGCGCCCCGGTGAGGGCAGGGCTGAGAGCCCCGCCGGGACCCCCAAAGCCGCGGGGTGCCCCGGTGCGCGGCCGCCGCCGGTCCCCGCGTGGGAGGTGGCACCGGGGGTCCCCCGAGCCCCGCTGCGGCCCCGCACCCTGCCGGACCCCACGGGGGGGCCCAGCCCCGGGAGCGCGGGGCGCGGGCACGTGGCGGGGCCGGGAGCAGGGCGCGGCGCTGGGGGCACCGGGACCGGCCCCGGGACGGGGCGGGGGGGGGCGAAAAACGGCCGGGGCCGCTGCCCGGGCTCGGTCTGCTCCCGGTGCCCGGTGTCCTTCCTCCCCCACCTCCTCCTCCCCCCGCCCCGCTGCTCCCAACGCACCGGGCGGCGGCCGGTAACCGACCGGGGGGGGGGGGGGGCACCGGCGGGACCCGAGCGGCCGCACCGGGGGGGGGGAAATCCCGGCCCGAGCGAGCGCCGCGCGGCCAACGGGCGGCGGGGGAGGGGGCGCGGGGCCGCCGGTACCGGGCGGCGGAGGGGAAAGGGCGGGGGGGGGGAAGCGGACCCCCGGTAACCGGCGGCGGCGCGGCGCGGGCCCGCTTACCGGGTGGGTACCGGGTGGGAGGAGGCCGGGCGCCGCCAAAGCCGCATCGCAGCCGCGGCCGCCCGGGGCTCGGGCAGCGGCGGGGCCGGGGCTGCGCTCGGTGCCCGCACGGCGGCGGCTGCTCTCCCCGCGGGCGGGCGGGGGGGGGGGGGGGGAGCGGCGCGGCCCCGCCCCGCGCTGCCATTGGCCCGCCGCGCCCGCCGCGCCCCCTCGCCGCCCCGCCCCGCCCTGCCATTGGCCCGCCGCAGCCGCCGCGCCCCGCCCCGCGCCGCCATTGGCCAGCCGCCGCCGCCGCATGCAAATGGCGCGGCGCCGGGCCGCGGGGCCGGGCGGGAGCGCAGCGGGAGCGCCGCCTGGCGGCGGGGCGGGGCGGGGCGGGGCGCTCAGGGGCTCTCAGGGGCGCGGCCCCTTTAAGAGAGGGGAGGGGCGGGGCGGGGCCTTAAAGGGGCCGAGGCCCCGGCTGCCGAGGGCCCTCCCCAAGGTTTTTTTTTTTATTTTTTAAATTTTTTTTTAATTTATTTTATCTGAGGGGGGCCCCCCCGCACACCCCGCGGAGCACCCCCCGGGGCTCCGTCGCGCGGCCCCGCCCCCGTGACGCCACTTCCTGCGGGGACGCGGAGGCGCCGGTGCCGGTGCCGCGGCCCCTTTAAGGCCGGGCGCGCCATGGTGCTGCTGCCGGGCGGCGCGGCGGGGCGCGGCCCCGCGGAGCCCCTCCCGTGAGTAGGGGCGGGGGGGCCGGGGGGTCCCGGGGCCGGGGGGTCCCGGGGGTCGCGGGGTCCCGGGGGTCGCGGGGCCGGTGCCGGAGGGGTGAGACCCGGTCCCTGTCCCGGTGCCGGTGCCGGGGGGGGCGCGCTCCCTGTCTCGGTCCCGGCCCCCGGGGGGGGTCCCGGTGCCGGTGCCGGTACCGGTGGGGGGGACCCGGTTCCTCTCCCCGTCCCGGTGCCGGGGTCCCGGTGCCAGTGGGGTACCGGAGGGTCCCGGTGCCGGTGGGGGGGACGCGGTCCCTGTCCCGGTGCTGAGGTCCCGGTGCCGGGGGGAGGGTTCCCGGTGTGGCAGCTGCCGGGCTCCCCGCTGCCTGCCCTCCCCGGGCCGTCGGGGGGCACCCGGTGCCTGACCCCCACTTCCCGGTCGCCCCCCCCGTGGCCAAACGCACCGGGACCGGGGGGACCTCAGTGAGCGGGCACCGGGCAGCGACGCTTCTGCGTCGGGCTGAGCGCGGTGAACCCGACGGCACCGCTGGGTGGGCTGAGAGCCCGGGGGGGGCTCCCGGTGAAGCTCGGCCCGAACCCGGCCGGGCCGTGACCTTCAGACACCTCCCGGCCGGGGAACTGCTGCCACCGAAACCCCAACGCTGCGTGCGGCCCGGGGGAGCCCTGCTGGGGGTGTCGGTTTGTCGCAGCACGGCCCCCGCTGCTGGGCCGGTCGGTCTGCGCCGCCGGGAGGCGAGGACGGATCCGGATCCGCGGGGCACGGCGCGGGGCCTGGCAGGGGGATGTGGCACCCGTCGCGTGCAGCCCCGCTGGGTGCTGCCCGTCCCTGCCACCCGCCTGTCCTCGCGCCCCGGGGGTCTCGGGGCGCTCAGCCCCTTCCGTCGCGTCCCCCGCAGGAGGATCGAGGACTGCCTGCCCCCGCTGGAGAGCTCCCCCTCCAAGCGCTTCTCCCCCTCCAAGCGCAAGCAGTACTACATCAACAAGGCCATCCGCAACTCGGACCTCATCCCCAAGGCCAAGGGCCGCAAGAGCCTGCAGAGGCTGGAGAACAGTAAGGGCCGGGAGCGGTGGGAGGGAGGCCGGCGGCCGCAGCCTCGGCGGGGACGCCGCTTTTCCCTTCCTCCAGCTCGGTACCTGATGACGCTTCTGGAGCGAGACGAGTGCGGGAGCGACGAGGCAGAGCTCGCCCACGCCGCCACCCCCAGCATCTTCGCCGAGGCCTGCAACAACGAGACCTACGTGGAGGTAGGAGGCGGCCGCCCGTCCCGCCCGGGGCCCCGATGCACGGCGCTGGCTTGGCAGCGGCTGCCGCTGTCCCCGCGGTGCCCGAAGCTCTGCTGAGAGCAGCCCCGGGCAGGCTGCGCCCGCAGAGGTTAATCCTGGGTGAGCTGCAGCGCTTCCTGCGCGCCGGGCCCCTTGCCAAACCCCGCGGTTGTTTCATGCGGCCCGGCTGGTGTTGTGGTGCTGCTCCGTGACCGAGCCCTCTGAAACTTGGCTCCTGTCCCCGCTGGGTGCTCGGCGTTCTGGCTGCGGGGCTGCACGCCTGGCTCCGGGTGCTCTGGGTGCTCTTCTGCTCTCGGTCGAGCCAGAAGGAGATGCTCTGATGTAGACCTGGGTCTGAGGCTGGACTGCACGGATGGACGGTGTTGTCGGCGCTTGGGCTCCCCGTAGAAAACCGCCTTGTTGTTGGCTCTGAGTGCCACCTCTGCAGCTCCTCCCCGAGCGGGTGTGATGGGCAATGTGCTCCTGGGGGTGCCGGGTGGGCCTGAGGCAGCCGGCGCTCCCCGCGACGCCTGCGGTGGGGCCGGGCCCTTGTGTTGTCAGATCTGGAATGACTTCATGAACCGGTCGGGGGAAGAGCAAGAGCGAGTCCTGCTCTACCTGGAGGAGGAGGCCCGGAAGAAGCACGAGAGGAAGCTGCCTGTGAAGAACAAAGAGAAGTGGAAAGGTGCTGGGTGGGAGAGCCTCTCCCTTCCCTCCCTTGCATGCGCTTTGGGAAGGGAGCTCTTCCCCGAGGGCCGCATCCTGCTCCCTGCAGCGGTCACGGTGCTGCGCTCGCCCCTCGGGTGCTGCTGGGAGGGGTCCGGCCCTGCAGACCCCATTGTGGACTGGGGGGAGCTCATGGGGGGCTGGCAGTGGCTGTGGTGGCCGGCTGGGTCCTTGGGGCTGTCGGGCACCTCCGCGGGGCCGCAGACCCCATCCGAGCCCCTTCTGTCTTCCCTCCGCGGCCGCAGAGCACCCTGCCTACACGCCCAAGGAGTGCTTCCAGCGCATCAGCCGCCGCCTGCGCTCCACCCTGAAGCGGGGCAGGATCCCCATGGTGAGCCGGGGGCAGGGGGGCTGGGGCAGGGCCCGGGGACGCGTCCTGGTGCTGTCCCCGAGCCCACAGACCGGCGCTGAGCCCAGGATTCCAGATGAGGTCCGGGCAATGAGCTCCTGCTCTCGTGTGACCCCTGCAGCAGGGGCTGGAAGCTGGCATCGTGTTCAGCTCCCTGTGCAGAGAGGGGGCTTTTCCTGGCTCAGCTGAAGTTTTCTGGGAGCTGCAGGGCATTTTTACCTGCTTGGGTTTTGGTCCCCGTTCAGTGAGGGATAGAGGAAACCAGGCGTGCTTGCCCCCAAGGACAGCAAAGGAGCCTTGGGGGGTTTTCAGACTCGTCCGTGTGAAGATGCTTGGAAAAACTGAAATGCATTTTGAAAGGGGTCAAACCGCATAATGCTCCGGGCAGGTGAACCTGCACCACGGCACCGTGGCCTCGCGCCGGCTGGCTCAGGAGCGAGCTGCCACGCGCAGCCGGGCCCTGGGGCGCCTGGCTCCCCGCTCCCTTCTCAGCGGTGCTGTTTCCCTGCTCTGTTTGTTTTTCTTGCTCTAATTAGAGCTCTGTCTCTAAAAGCAGCCTCAGTTCCTCCTGCCTGTTGGCTCCTGCTCAATTTGCCCTCAAATGAGACTCGTTTGTGCTGCTTGTCTCTGGGGTCATGGTGCTCTGGAGAGCTGCACTGGAGCTGATCTCTGACTGCCAGGAGAAAAGGAGATGCGAGGCACGAGGCCCTCCTGGCCGCTGCCGCTGCGCGCACAAGGGACGATGCCAGCACTTGGCATACGAAGCGTGGAGCTGGCAGGGCCGGATTCCTCCCTGCTTTGCAGCTTGTTGCCTCGTGCCTCCAGCTGCGTGGACGTGGCAGGGGATGGCTGGGATCTCAAAGTGCTCGTGGCTCTGCCGGGCCCCTGGCTGGGCTGCAGCTCCTCAAAATCACAGCCCTCGTGGCTGTGGGGCACGGAGCCACATGGGGATGAGCGGCTGGGGCATGCCACACTGTGCCCCCTCGCCTGGCTCCTCGCATTCGCCCTCTCAGTGGTGCCTTTGCTTTCCTTGCAGGGGACGCTGGAGGGCCTGGAGGAGGAGCTGCTGGCATTCTTCTCGGTCACCCCACACTCTGTCTACACGGCGCTGATGGACAACAGGTATCGCACACCGCGGGGCATCGCTGCTCCCGGGATGTGGCTGGGGGCACCCCTGGTCCAGGGCACCTGACGGAGGGATGAGCCCAGACCTGGGGCATCCCCACACGGGGACTTGTGGCTCTTTGTGCCCCCTCTGCCCTCTTGGGCTCCCTGGGACAACCTGGGGCAGGACAACGCCGGCGTGCGCCACATCAGCTCTAACCCCATCCCCCATCTCCCCCAGCTTCGAGCGGCTCCTGCTCCACGCACTCTGCCAGTACATGGACCTCGTGTCTGCCAGTAAGAGCCTCGCGTTTGTTTTTGTTTTTCCCCTCCATCGCTATCTCCCCTCTCCAGCTCGTCCTCTTCCTCCCTTCCTCCCCCGTCCCACCTCCCGCTGCAGCTCGCAGATAACCGCGGGAGCTGGGCTGCGTCCACCCCGCTGGTGCATGGGTGATGTTGGCCGCCCGGAGCCCACCACCGGGACCCTGTCCAGAGCTCTGCCTCGGGGCATCTCGTGTGCCCCTTCCCCTCGGTCTGGGTTGGGATGGCTCAAAGCAGCAGGCTGCTCGCTAGGCTCAGCCCTGCGGATACCCCGGGGAGAGGCTCTGGGCTCTGTCTCTGCGGAGGAGCCTTCGCCGCCGAGCACTTCGTTAGCACTGCAGAGCAGCGAGGGAGCTCTAACGATGCGAAGCGGAGCCCAGGGTGCCACAGGGACACCGGGAGGGGGCTGGGGACGGCGGGGGGGCTGCGGGCACCCAGCGGATGGCGAGGAGGGGCCGTGGCCGGGCCGGGGGCGTGGGGTGATGCTAAGCGCTCTGCTCACCCCCAGGTTCGGACATCGAAGGCAAGCGCCAGATGAAAGTGAGCAACAAGCACCGCGTCTTCCTGCCCCCCCAGCTCCTGCTCTCAGACTACCTGGGCCAGATGAGCTGATGGCGGGGGCCGACCTGCCCCCTGCCCGGCACCGAAGCCTTCGCTCTCCTGCCCCCGGCCCCGCTCCGTGTGCCCGCCGCGGGCCCGTGCTCCCAGGCCGTGTCCGCGCCTGTATTTATAACCCGGTGCTTTCACCGTGGCGGCCGGGCCGGCCCTGCCGCTGCCGCCGGTGCTCGGTTTGGGCCCGGCCGCTCCGTGCGGAGCCCGGCCTGCGCGCGGGGCCGGCAGTGCTGGAGCTGGCGCCACAGCCTGCGCAGAGCAGCGGGGCTGTTTTTAATCGTAATACAGCGTGGTTTTATGTGTGTAGATCTGTCTTTGTGTGTGGGTGGGGGGCTGGGACCCCCGGTGGGGCTGTGCGGGGCAACCGAGGTGTCACCGGGCCTTGGGTGTGGGTTGGTCTGGGGGGAGCGGGAGCACCCATGGGAATGGTGGGCCCAGGGGACGGTGGGCCCATGTCAACAATGAGTCCAGGGGACAATGAGCCTATGGCAATAATGAACCCAGGGGCAATGAGCCCAGGGGACAGTGAGCCCATAGCAACAAGGAGCCCAGGGGACAATGAGGCAAAGGCACCAAGGAGCCCAGGGGACAATGGGCCCATGGCAACACTGAGCCCAAGGGGACAATAAAGAAGACAATAAAGGCACAGGAACAACAAAACCAATGGAACAAACGAGGCCGGAGCCCCCCCGGTTGCTAGCCGGGGCCCCAAAATATGGAACGCTTCACGAATTTGCGTGTCATCCTTGCGCAGGGGCCATGCTAATCTTCTCTGTATCGTTCCAATTTTAGTATATGTGCTGCCGAAGCGAGCACGAACCTCACTGCCCCCGCGGCCCTATTTAAAGTGTCACCGTGGAAGAATGCTAAGGATAGGGTGGCGGGATGTTTTATTCCTTACTAAGCACATTAATGCTCCACAGCTTCCTTCCCGGACCGAACGCCCCAATTTGCTCTGTCTTCACCCCAGTCTCCCCAAATTCCACCAGTTTTTCCCCTCCCCCCGCCCCCGATGCCTTCTGGGTAGATTCTTATGCAAATGACCCCGCTGGCTCCACCCCTCCAGTTCCTCCGGCGAGGACCCCCGGCCCGGGCTGTCCGCGGCGGTGCCTGAGCGGCGGCGCCAGGCGCACGGTGGGCGGCCGGGCGGGGGCCTCGGCGCGGCGGCGCGGGGCCCCGTGGTAGGCCCCGGACCCCCCGGTAGGCCTCGGCCCCCCCCCGGTAGGCCCCGGACCCGCCGGCAGGCCCCGCGGCGATGGACCTGGCCTACGTGTGCGAGTGGGAGCGGCGGCCGAAGAGCAACCACTGCCCGTCCATCCCGCTGGTGTGCGCCTGGTCCTGCCGCAACCTCATCGCCTTCACCACCGACCTCCGCAACGAGGAGGAGAAGGGTGCGGGGGGGGGGGGGGGCGCGGGGGGGGCTCCCTGCGGCGGGGCGAGCGGGGCCCGGCCTGCACCGCGCTCACGGTGCCCTTGGCGAGCCCGGCCGGCGGGGAACGGCGCGCGGCTGACGCGTGTCGTGGCTAAAACGAACGTGTCGGGGGTAAAACACCTCACGGTTAAGGCGATATGTCGCGGGCAACGCGATATGTCGTGGTTCAAATAAACACATCATAGTTAAAGCACATCGTGGGCAACACGGTATGTCGTGGTTAAAATAAACACATCATAGTTAAAGCATGTCATGGGCAAAGCGACATGTCGTGGGCAAGGCATGTCGTGGTTAAAACAATATTTTGTGGTTAAAGCGTGTCGTGGTTAAAGCATTATGTCGTGGTTAAAGCACGTCGTGGTTAGCCCATGCCGTGGTTCCCTGCCTCCACGGGGGGTGCGTGGGGTAGGAGTGCCCGCCCGGCAGCTGCTGACGAGGGCTGCCGTCCCGTTCCTCCTCCCGCACAGACCTCACGCACATGGTGCACATCATCGACACCGAGCACCCCTGGGACGTGTACTCCGTCAACTCCGGGCACGCCGAGGTCATCACCTGCTTGGAGTGGGACCAGTCAGGTGAGCTCGGGCCTCGCTCCTCGTCCCCGTCACGCCGCCTCCTGCGTGTGCAGCTCGCCACGGGGAGCCCGTCGTCGCCTCGCGGCCGCGCGTCCAGGGGCTCTGTCCGACCGCGCCATGGTGGCTTCGTTTCACCGTTGATTCTTTGTCCGCAGGCTCCAGGCTGCTCTCAGCGGACGCGGACGGCCACATCAAGTGCTGGAGCATGACCGACCACCTGGCCAACAGCTGGGAGAACACAGTGGGCAGCACGGTGGAGGGAGACCCCGTGGTGGCCCTGTCCTGGCTGCACAACGGCGTGAAGCTGGCTCTGCACGTGGAAAAGGTGTGTCCCGGCCCTGCGCCGGGTCAGGAGGGCTGGCTGCGGTCATTAGCAGGGCACCCGTGTGATTAGCAGCCATTAGCAGAGTCATGGCTGCGGCGTGGTGTTGCTCTGCGTGTTTCTGCTCTGCCGTGGGCTTCTTCCGTGGCCTTGGGCAAGTCAGGTTGGGGAATTTGTCATGGCAGAAAGAAAGAGCAGTTTCCCAGTTCCTGCTGAATTCCAGTGTGGGATGCCTCGATTCTCTCGGTGCTTTTAGCTTGCCTTTCTTACTCTGTCTGCCCCAATTTCTCAGGCTGTAAAATGGAGACAAAAGCATTTCTTTGCCTACCGGCAGCACTTTGGAACAAACGTGCTCGGGGTCGTGGGGTTTGATCCAGGGATTCAGTAACGGGAGCCACGTGCGTACGTAGGTGCGCTGCTGGTTTAGGAGCATGGCTCAGAAGACAGAAAGTCTGCCAAGTACGAGTTACCTCTTTACATTTTAAACGTTAACTCTCGCAGTGATGAGTGAAAACTCTCTCCCCTTTAGCACGGGAGAACCGAGGCACAGAAAGGGGCGGGGGTCGTGCAGCGGGTTGGTGGCAGGCTGTGAAAGGGGAGAGGGGACGTTGCTCCTCCAGGCGCGGTGGCAGCTCCGCATCTGAGCTGCTCCGAGAGCTCTGCTGAGGGCTTGGTGTCTCACTGCTGCCGCCTGTAAAGCTGGACCCACTCAGGGCCAGGGGAAAGCCCTTCCCGGGGTCTCGCGGCAGCGTCGGGCGCGTGAGCTCAGTGACCTGCCTCTGGTCGGCAGCCCGGGGAGCGGAGCTGCGCCGCTGTAAGTGCTCCGCAGACACCGGGCACAAACGTCTCCATGTCGCTGCTCTCCGTTCGCAGTCCGGGGCATCCAACTTCGGCGAGAAGTTTTCCAGGGTGAAGTTCTCGCCGTCGCTGACGCTGTTCGGTGGGAAGCCGATGGAGGGCTGGATCGCCGTCACCATCAGCGGCCTGGTCACCGTCTCCCTCCTCAAGCCCAACGGGCAGGTGCTGACGTCCACGGAGAGCCTGTGCCGGCTGCGCTGCCGCGTTGCCCTGGCGGATGTTGCCTTCACTGGTGGGGGGAACATCGTGGTGGCCACGTCGGACGGCAGCAGCACCTCCCCTGTCCAGTTCTACAAAGTCTGCGTCAGCGTGGTGAACGAGAAGTGCAAGATAGACACAGAGATCCTGCCTTCCCTCTTCATGCGCTGCACCACGGACCCTGCCCGCAAGGACAAGTACCCAGCAATCACCCACCTGAAATTCCTAGCTCGGGACATGTCAGAGCAGGTGAGCCTTTGCTGTTGAAACAAGCAGGAGCTCCTCGAATAACAAGGGAGAGAGCTGCTTGTCCCAACCCGGGCTTCCCCACGCGGCTCCAGAGAGCAGCCATCGTGTCCTGCCGTGCCCTTTGCGTTTCTCGTTGTGGTTTCTGGAGGGGCTGCTCCTTCAGCCTCACTTGAGCAGCCTGCACTTGAAAGGTCCGGGGTGTAATGGGTGAGCCCTCCAGTTCCTGGAAAAGCTCTCTGCAAAGCCCCGTTCCTCATTAGCCTGATTATTTGCTGCTTTGTTTGTTTTACGGCCCCGCCGCTGGTTGGTGCGGGAGTTCTGAGCTGTTCGGGAGGTTCTGGGGCACGAAGTCTTTCATCTTCAGGTCTCGGCTTCAAAGCAGTCCCTCTCCAGAACACTCGGAGCTCTGGATCCGTAGGACTTAATTTAGCAGCTTAACTCTATTTGCCAGGGTATCGATAATGTGATTGTGGAAAGCTAAGTGATTCAGGGAGCCTGAGCTCCTCTTCCCCGTGGAGAGGATCGAGTGCCGTGCTGGAGAACACCGCGTCTGCTCCAGCTTCAAAGTCAGTTCAGCTCCTGCCCTTTCCTTTCCCTGTAGTGTGGTGCACGGGGACGGCGTCGGCAGGTTACAGATTTGGAGCTGAGACCATTTGTGGTTTGGAGAGGCACAGGCTGTGGTAGCGCAGTGCAGAGCTCTGCCTCTCTTGTTCCAGCCGGAGCTGGGGACTTCGCCGTTATGTATTGCTGATACAATGCTCTGCTTTTCACTGGTGGAGGACGAGATAATTAGGAGAAAGCCTCGAAATGGGGCAGGAGAAGGGCAGAAAATGCCCCTGGGTAGTGTTGTTCCCCATGGTAAGCTCTGAGCGTACAGAAGCAAGGGTTTCTGTTCCGCAGGTGTTGCTTTGTGCTTCCAACCAGAACAGCAGCATCGTGGAGTGCTGGTCTCTCCGGAAAGAGGGCTTGCCTGTCAACAACATCTTCCAGCAAATCTCTCCTGTGGGTGAGTTTCAGCACCTGGTACTTGTAAAAGCAGGAGCCTGGTCTGAGAGAGAACGCGAGGTTCACAGGTCCATTACCACGTGTATGGGATTATCCGGAGTCCCACATTTATTTTCCAGGTATTCTCGGTCATGTTCTGTTCTATCCGTTTGTTTGCATCTTAGGCAACAAATTGCCGGTTTCCAGGAAGTGGTTCAGTTGCTACTTTCACTCAATAAAACATTTTCTGTTTTGCTGCACAACCACTCTTCCTGCTGAGAACAGAGCAAGCTGAGTCTTCTAGAAGGAAAAAATTGTGCAGCAAGCAAGTGGTTCAGTCGAGCTACCCGGTCTGCATCTCTCTTCCACCTGAGTTCAAGTATAACAAAATCAAACATACATGTTTTGCTCCAGTGAAATGTAAAGGATCGTTGTGCATAAAGATTTATTACTTGCTGCCGGCAGAGCCTTCCATCAAAACAGATGGAGCAAAACAAGTCGTAATTTGTGCAGTTACTGAGCTCAGAAAAAAAGTGGGAAATGCACTGGTCTGGCAGAATGGCTGTACAGTCAGGGGCGGACAGGAATCTGGGGCGGGTGGCTTCTTCTGCCCCCTAAGTCGGAGGTGGTAGTGAGAGATGTCTCGTTTGTTTCCCAAAGTCGGAGACAAGCAGCCCATGATACTGAAGTGGCGAATTCTTTCTGCCACCAATGACTTGGATCGGGTTTCAGCTGTGGCTCTGCCGAAGTTGCCCATCTCCCTAACCAACACGGACCTGAAGGTAGCGAACGACACCAAATTCTTCCCCGGATTGGGTAAGGAGCCGTTATTGTTCTGTGGGTGCTGTGGTGTTGCCACAGGAGCTTTCAGTGGCTCCTTCTCTGGGCGAGGCCCAGGCTATACGGGGAGAAGTTCCTTGCTCACCTTTGGTTGTCTTCTCTCCCCAGGCCTGGCTTTGGCTTTTCACGATGGCAGCGTCCACATTGTTCATCGCCTCTCCTTGCAAATGATGGCTGTCTTCTATGGCTCTTCCTCCCAGCGCCCAGTGGACGAGCAGACTATCAAAAGGCAGCGAACTGCTGGTCCCTTAGTTCACTTCAAAGCCATGCAGCTCTCCTGGACATCTCTGGCCTTGGCTGGCATTGATAGTCATGGGAAGGTACTGGGTTTTGTTAGCTGTGGGGCGTGTGTGTGTTCGTCTTCTCCAGGGCTCTCTTTATCTCTCTGATTGGTGATGGATCATTGAGAAAATCTCTGGGAGTGTTACCTCCAGCTGCATGATCCTTGTTAAACAAGGCGGGAGGAATCCCATTGTTGTGTCTTTGGGTCAGGAGTGAGCTGCAGGTCACCCTGTGTCCCTGGTGGGTTTCATGTTTTGTGGAATGTTTTCAACCCAGTTCCTGACGCAGGTTTTCCTTTGCCTCCTCCGTTCAGCTGAGCATGCTTCGTATCTCCCCTTCCATGGGCCACGTGCTGGACATGAACACGTCCCTGCGTCACTTGCTGTTCCTGCTGGAGTACTGCATGGTGACTGGCTACGACTGGTGGGACATCCTGCTCCACGTCCAACCCAACATGGTCCAGAACCTGGTGGAGAAGCTGCACGAAGAGTACATGCGCCAGAGCGCGGCCCTGCAGCAGGTCAGTGGGGCTGGAAGCTCCCTGTCGCACGGCAGAGGGTGGGCACAGGGAGAGGTCTCGGTGCCTGGGAGGCAGCAGCAGTGATTGCTAGAGCTCAGAAGACAGGGGGCTTTAACAACCTGGCTGTGCTTTGGATGTTCTGCCTGAACAGCATTTGAGTTGTGAAGAACCGCTGTTTACGCAGCATTCGTTGTCACTGACATTAATGGGTCTGTACCTGTTGGAAAGTTCTGGTGAGCTGGTGGAGCCAGTTTTTGACAGATTCTGTCAGCGTATCTGGAACAGTAGCACAGTTAGTACGTGCACAGAACAACACTCGCTACTCCTGTCATTCATGTAGCAGAAATAGAGAAGAGAATAACGAGCTTATCCTAATTCTGCCTTCACTTCTGACTTTTTCCTGGTGTCTCCCTGTCACTCAGGTCCTCTCCACTCGCATTGTTGCCATGAAGGCATCTCTTTGCAAGCTCTCCTCCAGCACGATAGCCCGTGTGTGTGACTACCATGCCAAGCTGTTCCTGATTGCCATCAGCTGCACCTTGAAGTCGCTGCTGCGCCCGCACTTCCTCAACACCCCGGACAAGAGTCCTGGGGACCGACTCACAGAGATCTGCTCCAAGATCACAGATATAGGTAGGTAGTGATCGCTCGTAACGTCAGGCGTTGCCTTCTGAGTGTTCTGTTTCGGATCGTTCCCCTTTCACATTTGATGTAAAGTGTCACAGGCTCGTAGTGGCTTCCCGTGTCTGAAGAGGAGGAGGGTGTGACCTCTTCCCACACCACACGGACAGGAGGTGAAGTTTGGATCCATCTTCCTCCTGAGCCAGATGTCTTGCTTCTGTTTCAGACATTGACAAGGTGATGATCAACCTGAAGACAGAAGAGTTTGTCCTGGAGATGACCACGTTGCAGTCCCTGCAGCAACTCATTCAGTGGGTGGGAGACTTTGTGCTCTACCTGCTGGCCAGCCTGCCTAACCAGGTGAGAGCCGGCGGGCCTGAGAACAGGTAGTCTTATGAACCTCTGTGTGCCTCTAACCTCCGCAGCATCCTCTGGCCACGAGTTCCACGGGTGTCTGCTGCTTGAAAAAAGGGAGTTGTCTGGGAATGGAACAGTGGTTCTGTCAGTCTGTGCCCGAGTCCCAGTCTCAGCTGTTTTCCCCCTCTGCAGGGCTCTCCTGTGCGGCCGGGTCACAGCTTTCTGCGCGATGGAGCGTCCTTGGGCATGTTCAGGGAGCTGATGGTGGTGATCCGTATCTGGGGGCTGTTAAAGCCGAGCTGCCTCCCTGTCTACACAGCAACCTCTGACACCCAGGACAGCATGTCCCTCCTCTTCAGGCTTCTAACCAAACTCTGGCTGTGCTGTAAGTGTTTGCCGGTTTCCCTGAACAAAAGAATCTTCCTTAATGTGGATTGTGCGTGATAGAATTAATTGCGGGGAGTAACTTCTGAGTGGGTCTGTAGTGTTTAGAAAGGGTGAGTACAGCTGCCAAGTTTATTGTTTTCTGTGCTGTGTTGGCGGATGGAGGAGGAAGCTGCACGCAGTTCTCTCGATCTGTAAATGAGAAATCTCAAGATCACGCTGGTTCTCTTTCATTCTCCGCCTTTTTTTTCCATGCAGGTCGTGAGGAAAATCACATAACGGAGCCAGATGATACCCTGATAGATGAATGCTGCCTCCTGCCCAGCCAGTTGCTCATTCCCAATATTGACTGGTTGCCTATCAACGATGGCATTATCAGCAAGCTGCAGAACAAGCAGCTTGTCCGGCTGCAGTTTGGAAAAGCTCCTGGGCTCGTTGGTCACACTGTCTCTTCCCAGTTTGATGCCTTTGTAAGGTACAGAGATCTGAAACAAATAGGTGGCACGGTTGGAAGAGGGTGCTGGGAGGTCTGGGATCTTTTCCATCTCTGAGAGGTCAGTGGATCTGGGGCATCTGTTATGACGTGAGCCAAGAGAGTGTCCTCTGTGCTTGAATTCCTTTCTTAACTTGCAGCTGACTAGGAATTTAAAGTATTGAAAAGAGGTGGCAAAAGGAGGGGGCAAAATGCTAGTTCACGATTAGATCTGTGCAAGCGTGCCCTTGAATCCAGTGGCACTTTACAGACTAGGTAGTCAAAGCCTGGGCCCCACTGGCCATCGAAATGCAGCTCACTGCCCTGGAAACAGCTTTTTGAGATGATATTCTAGAAAAGTTCCCATTCTTCTTCCTATCCAGGGCACCTGGACAGCCCAAAATTGATCACCTGAGAAGGCTCCATTTGGGAGCATACCCCACAGAAGAATGCAAGTCATGTACCAGGTAAGCGGTGCAAACATAATCCCTTAGATGCAGAGGAGGTCTTGGCAGGAACTCAAGCTGTTCTTTTTGTCATTCAAAAGCTCCTTTAGTCTCTGTTTACCATCCCAACTGGTATCCCAGTAACATTTCGTGTGAATTACGCCTGCAGGAGGAAACGCTTCTTCTAAAATAAGGCTTTTCGTTTACGGCAGTACGGCTTGCATTGAAAGAAAGCACTTGTGGTTACGTTTAAGATATTCCTAATCTGGAAGACCAAGATCCTTAAAATGCTTATTGAAGAGCAGTGTGACTGACTCAAGATAGCTGCTGCTATCGTTGCAGCGTGGCTGTTAAATTAAAAATCTTATTGCTTTGCCCTGCAAAGTAACCCCAGCTCTTTGAGAATTAACTACATTCTTCACTGCCCGTGGTTGAACCGCTTTTCATCTGAGGGCTGGATATGGCAGCATGGAATAAATACGATACTGCTTTAACAGGAAAAAAAATAGGAGAGCAGTCAGATTACACAGGTAAACAGAGACCTGAGTCTTTGTTAGTGGTGAGAGATCCCAAGCTCAGCCTGCAGGTCTGACACTACCTCTGTTCTTGGAGAGGAGGTGGTGAGGGAATAATCACAGTATCCGTGGTACCATTTTGGGAAAGTTTTTCAAGCTAGGTTTGCATTTAAAGTCCTTTTGTGCTGTCCCCTTCATCCACTCTCACAAAAGAGCCTGGATTTTGAAATAATGGTGCAGGGAGCAAACACCCATCTGATCATGTGATTGAATTAGCTCTAATTATTGGTTTTAATAGAAAGTCTCTGTAGCAGATCATTTTTATAAGATGAATGTCTGCTGTTTTATGTATAAATAGCAGCTGGGGGCTGTTGTCTTGAAGACAGCCTTCTGTTCCAAGATAACCTCTCTTCATTTAAGATAATTGCTCACATGGTTTCAGCTGGTTTTTAGTGCTCACAAACATCACCTGCAAATGACAAAAGCTCGTTTCCTCCTCAGATTCCTTGATCCCTGTGTGATCTGCACAGAAGCTCCAGCACTGCTGGCTTGTTTCCTGGGCCACTGTGGCTGCCGTGCTGAGTCGCACCTCTCTGTTTCCCTCCAGGTGTGGCTGTGTTACCATGCTGAAATCGCCAAACAAAGTCACTGCGGTGAAGCAGTGGGAGCAGCGCTGGATCAAGAACTGCTTGTGTGGGGGGCTGTGGAGGAGGATGCCTCTCAGCTATTCCTGAGAGGGCGTTCCGTGGGGCACGGAGAGAACAACGGGTGCCGAGTGGAAGAGCTTGGAGCTTCCTCCCCTGACGGTGTCTGGAGCCAAGGAGCTGCAGCTCTCCTGAGCTCTCTGAAAGCATTGTCCTGGTGCTGCCCGTCAGACAGCGCCAAGCGGCTGTCCAGCAGTGCTGCTAGGTTTTTCTTGCATTGATTTTTGTGCTTCATCCCTTTTTGCCCTTAAAAAATAGAGGGGAGGAAGAAAAGGAATTTTTTTACAGAGACAGGAAGGGAATCCCGAAGGCAACGTCAGCTGGGGGCCAAGGGCCTGGGAGGAGAGAAACCTGCTGCCTTCCTATGGCTCTGGGCTAGCACAAAGAACGGCCGAGCTCTGGGTTCAGCCTTTGCACAGGCAGAGTGGTGGTGGGTGGTAGCAGGGGGTAAACAATCCCCAGTGAAAGGGAAACAAATACCCGGTATCCTGGGGAATGGGGCACGGGCTCGACAATTCCAGTTTCCTTGCACTTCATCCTTTGAGTGAACTTGCTCCTCTGAGGGGAAGCTTCATTGTACGTATCTGTGTTGTAATTAATGGAGCCATTTCTTCCCCCTCCGGAGGAAGAGGAATGTGAGCCTGGCTGCCTGGAGCAAACCCGTCCCTTGGGCTCTCACTGAGAGCCAGCAGCTCTTTTGTAAATAAAGGTTCCCCAAATTTTGTACGGGCTGTTTGGTTTGTTTTCAAAACTTCAGCACTTTCATGTGACTTTGGTTGTGCGGCCTGTGTCCAGGACTGTTTATGTATGAACAGAAGCGAAGCAGGAAAGCTGTTAATTGCATCTCTATTAGGCAAGGAGCAGCAACCACTTGCAGAATTGGATGGGAAAATAATGTTTTCAGCCTCCTGTGAGGTTATTATGGACACAAGGGGAGAAAACATTAGGTAATTAAGATTGTTGTAAGTCTGCAGCTTTGGACAAGGCCGGGCGCTTGCAGCATGTTTGAGGAAGAGCTCTCCTCATACAGCTCTGTCCTGTGCTCAAGGTCACACGTGAATCGTATCACACTTCTGCCCTCGCTGGATTGTGCTCAGCCACCGTTTTGTTGGGCAGTGCACTTTGGTAGAAGTGCCGAACTCACGGTGCTAATGTCGTTACATCTGCTGGGAGGACCTGCCCTGTCCTGCTGAGCTCAAACCACGCTGGCTGGGGGTGCTCAGCAACTTCACTGAACCAGACAAAAATCCGAGCGCTTGGCCAAAGCAACAGCGAAGGTGGTTGGAGCTGATCTGTGGCTTGGCCGAATTCCCACCCAGCCAGAAAACTTCGGGCTGTCCTCAGAGACCAGTTGAGGGAAAGAACGAGCCATTTTTTTTCATATATTTATATCCCTCTGGGAATGGGTTTTCATTTATTAGTGAAAAATTGAGCTGATGGCAAAGAGCTTGGCTCTCAGCTCCATTTAATGTGTTGCAGTGCGGAGACGCTCTGCCTTGCTATTCTTCTGGTAATTAAGGAAAATCAAATGGCTAATTAGGAAACTCCAACTCCTTGTTAAGGCTCTTTTCCCCTGTAAGTAAAACTAATCAGCCTGGGCCCTCGCTCATTTCCTGTTTCTCAGAGCAGGTTTGGGGTTATTCAACGTGTGGTGGCACGTGGAGGGAGCGATGGGGGGGCTCCTCTGCCTCGGGCCCTGCGCTGGCTGGGCAGGATGCTCTCCTTCCCCGGGCAGGATGCTCTCCTTCCCCCGACGGCCGCGTTAGGGCAGGGCGAGCAGCTCTGCTCTGCTCCCAGCCCCGCGGGGCTGCCGAGGGTGGCTGGGGACCGAGCCGTGACCCCGCTGCCAGTGGGACGCTGCTGGTCCCAGCTGGGCTCTGCTGGTCCCAGCACTGTAAGCTGGGGCTCTCTGCCAGCCCTGGGGCCACACAGCTGGGTCTGGGGGCAAGGACTGGGGTCCTGAGTGAGCCAGCAGCACCGCAAGCAGCTCCTGGGCCTTGCTGGATGCTTGCGCAAGGAACACATGGCTGGTCCCGGCTCCGGACCTCGCTGTGCCGCAGAATGCGGCCCCCACGCTCCCACCCAGGGCACTGGGCTCAGGGCGTTCGACCACAGAGTGCGGTGATGGGAGCGGGGCTGGGAGAGGTGCTGGGGCTCGGGGGGGGTCCGTGTGCCCCTTCAGGAGAGCCCAACGGGGGTGAGCGGTGGCAGGACGGCACGGGGGGCTCGGCACACCGCGGGGGGAACAGGATTCACCCACGTCTGACTGGGGAGGCGAGGATGGAGATGGCACGGAGCAGCGATGGGGAGCGTGGGGGTGCCCCGGGGGCTCAGCACCCACCCCCCAGCTGTGTGTCCAGCTGCCCGTGCCCCCCACACGGTGCTCCCGCGCTGTCCCCCCCCCAGCCCCGCTCGGCCCCAGCAGCTCTGCGGCAGGAGCGGTGATTGCTTTATTGCAGAGGGTCGCGGTCAGCGGTACGGGCGCGTTCAGCAAAGCCTGCAGCCTGGGGGGCCCCCACCCTCCCTGGGCATCGCTCAGCCCCCGGCCTGCCCCTGAGCTTCACGAGCAGGAGGCTGGGGACCCCCTTCCCCATTTTGTGCCCCCTCCCGGCACACGGACCCCTCCCGGCCCGGCGGTGCGGGGATGCTCGGGGAGCCCAGCGCCCAGGGGCGCAGCAGCATGGGCCAGGCCGGCAGCAGCAAGCCGTGGCGTGGAGCCGGGTCCCTCCGTGTGCCCGGCTCAGCGAGCGGCCCCGTCCCCGGCCTCGGCCCTGGCCGCGGAGGCCATGACGCCGTCGATCCAGTCAGCGTACGGGGCGATGCGGGTGTAGATGGCGGGCTTCTTGTAGTTGCCGCAGACCCGGGAGCCGGCCGTCACC
Source organism: Anser cygnoides (assembly GCF_040182565.1). Classification (NCBI taxonomy): domain Eukaryota; kingdom Metazoa; phylum Chordata; class Aves; order Anseriformes; family Anatidae; genus Anser; species Anser cygnoides. The sequence goes on along the minus strand of NC_089899.1, from coordinate 585,725 downwards.
ACCCCTTCGGCCACGCCGTTGCAGACCAGGGGGCCCCCGGAGTCTCCCTGCAGGACACAGGCTCAGTGCGGGGGGGGGGCACTGCTGCTGCTCCCCCCGCTCCCCACCTCGCTCCCTCCCTGGGGCTGCAGCCCCCGTCCTGCCCCACGTCCTCCCCACCAGCCGGAGGTGTTCCCACCCCGCTCCCAGGCCCCCGGGGGGGGTTGGCAGCCCCAGCCGGTGGCCGTGGGTCCGTCTGTGGTTATGTGTCCGGGAAAGGAGGCTCAGGAGGTACCTTGCAGGTGTCCTTCTTGTGGGAGTCGGTGCACATCATCTTCTCGGTGATGGTGTGGTCGTGGCGGGTGCGGTGGTTGCAGAGGTCGCGGCTGATCACCGGCCGCTCCACCTGCTGGAGCTTGTCCGGCCGCCGGCCGCTGTGGGTGACGGTGCCCCAGCCCGCGGCCTCGCACACCGTGTCGGCCTCAACGTCCCTGTCCTCCCGCCGGAAGGGCAGCACCTTCACGTGCGCGTTCAGCTCCGCTTTCTCCTCCAGCTGCCACCAAGCAAAAGAAGGGACCCGGCTCAGCGGGACACGGCCCCAGCCCCGGCGTCGCGCCGGCCTCCCCGAGCTCACGGCGCTGCCTCCCCGCCCGCAGCTCCCAGCACACGGCCGGAGGTCGGAGCCACGGCTGCAGGGACGACGGAATCACTTGGAAACGGCCCAAAAATCCATGGTGGGGGGCGCGGGGATGGTCCCACGGGGCGGGAGGGGGACAGAGGGGGCTGAGCGTTGCGGTCAGCCCGGCCTCGAGGGATTCCTCCCGGCACCAGCAGAGACCCCGCGGGGTGAGCGCGGTTCGGGCGCCGAGGGCGGTGGGGAGGGGGCACCCGGCAGCCCCGACGCACCTGGAGGAGCAGGAGGTCGTCCCTGTTGTTGTGGATGTTGCTGCCGGGGTGGGGGATCTGCGCGCGCACCCGGTACAGGCGCTTGTGGGGCTCCGGCTCGGTCAGCGAGTGGGCTCCCAGCAGGACCTGGAAGAGCTTGCCGTTCCTGCAGGGGGGTGCAGGGTGCGGGGCTCAGCACCACTGCGGCGGCGCACGGCACTGGGGGCTGTGGGCTCACAGAGAGACCCCCCCCCCCCCCCCCCAAGGGAGCTGGCAGCCCCCGGGGTCCCGCAGCCCCTGCACGGCCACCACCGTGGGCAGCAGCAGAGCCCCGGCGATCTGGGGACGGGGCCGCGGTGCGGGGCTTGGCTGGGGCTGACCCCCCCCGCCCCCGCACCCCCACCGGCACTCACGTCCCCTCGGTGCAGTGCGCGGCGCTCAGCACCCACTGCTCTGCGATGAGGAAGCCCCCGCAGACGTGCTGCCCGTCCAGCTGCAGCGAGGCCATGTACGGCCGCAGGTGGGGCTTGGCCTCGTAGCCCCCCAGGATCCGTCCCCGGGGCTGCGCTGCGGCGGGCGGGAAAGAAGCAGCATTGGTTGGGCGCCAGAGGACTGCAGGAACCCCCCCTGCCGTGTCCCCCCCCCCCCATGCCATGTGCTGGGACCTGCTCCCCGTGAGATTGGGGACAGCTTCTGTTTTTTTCTGGCGTGCTTGGTGTCCTGCCTGCTCTCGGTGCCCACATTCCCACCTCCCCGCTGCCTCAGTTTCCCCTGCGGGCATCCCCAGCCCTCACAGCATGACCCCGTCCCTGCCCCCCCCCCCCATCCGGGGCTGCTGACACAAAACCAACAGGAGAGCCCAGAACCGCCCTGGGGCTGCCCCAGTTTGTCCCTGGCCCCCTCCCGGGGGATGCCCCAGTCCATCCCCGTCCCCGTATCGGGGTGCAGGTGGGGGGGGGGGGCACTCACCATTCACCACAGCCCCCAGCAGCAGGAGCAGAGTGAGGACGAGGACGGGAGCAGGACACGGCCCCATGGCTGCAGTGAGGAGCCTCCGACCCGGCCGCGGGGCTTCGCAGGGCTGGGTCTCGCTTTTATGTCCAGTTTGGGGCCACGGAGGGCGGGGGGAAGGAAGGGAAAAAGGAGGGGGTTTCCGCAGCGTGAGGAAAATATCGAGTGTATCTAAACATTCAGGTTATAAAACAGGTCAAGAGTTCTCAGCACAAACAAAGCTGGGAGGAAGCAGCCTTTCCCAGCTGTTGGATCTGGCACGGGCGGGAGGGGATTTTTGCATCGTTGGCTCCCAGCACGGGGGTCACCGGTTGCTGTCCCGGGGGGGTGCTTGGGACCACGCAGCCGAGCGGAGCGCTGGCCTGCTCCGTGGCCCCAAATACCCCCTGGGTCAGTGGGATTGGGGTCACCAGCAGCTGGCTTGGGGTCCCCAGGCAGGAGACCCCCTGCCCCAAAGCAGAGCCGCAGCCCCGGCCCCACGCCGAGGGTTGTTTCTCATCCCCTGAGCCCCCACCACCTGCAGGGCCCCGGCTCCTGCCCAGGCCACGCCAGGACCTCGCAAAATCCTCAGCCCCTGCCCAGCCCCTGGGGCGCAGGATGGGGCCGGGGGGCAGGACGGGGGGCTCGGGGCCTGCTGCGCAGACGGGCTGGGAGGACGAGGTGCAGCGGGGCAAGGCGCCGGCATCGCCCGGGGCTCGTTCCCGGCCCAGCCACCACCGCCTGCTCCGGCCGTGGCCAACGCGGCGTCGCCCGCGGGCTGCTCCGGCCTGGCTGCGCGCCACCAGCACTGCGGGGACGGGATCTGGGATTTCCATGAGCGGAGAGGAAGGAAGCCCCGGCTGGAGCCCACGTAGCTGCTTCTCACACACTTTTTTTTTTTTTTTTTTAATGTGCGTGCTGTTTTTACAGCTCAAAATTGCTGGGTTTTATTTCAGGCTGCCGTGCAAGCGTCCCGAGCTGCAGCTGCACCAAAGCCACCCAAACGCTCCCGCTCCCGAGGTCACCGCGCGCCCCCGGCCACGCGGGGCCCATCCGGCCGGGTGCCGGCACAGCGGGGGCAGCCGCTGCCCCCCCCCGGCCCTACAGATGGGGTGCGGGACGGGGGCACGCGGGGTGAGCGGGTCCCTGCGTGGGGCAGCTTCGGCCTCGCCTTCAACCCCCAGGTTTTGGGGAGCGCGTGGCCACGGGGCTCAGACCCCCTGCGGGAGGAGAGCGCCGGGGGCCCGGTGCGGTGGGGGGGCTCCGGGCTTGCTCGGGGGGGGGGGATTTCTGCGCTTTGGGCCCACGGAGCCGCAGGGAGAGCGGCTTAGCCGCAGCTTTCAGCCACTCGGGATTTAAACGTTAAATACGCCGGGAGATTTCTGCCCACTTAGGGCCGAAAATGGAACGGGGGCAGCGCGTGGTGGCCGGGGCCTGAGCGGGCTCCGGGGCTGCATCGCGGGGTGTGCGAGGGGCACGGGGCCGGGATCCACTGCGGGTGGGGGGCACGGGGGGGGCTCGGTCCTCCTCCAGAGGGGCTGGGAAGCCCCCGGGGCGGCAAGGGGCGCTGCGCCCCGGTTCCCAGGCCCTGAACTTGGGGGGATTCGAGGCTTCACCCAGCGGCCGAGCCGAGCTCGGGGGTGCTGGGGGGCGGCGCGGCCACACGAGGCCCAGCAGCTGGGGGCTGCGCGTGGGGGCAAGGGGCTCGGGGGGGGGGGGGGGGAGCTGCGGGGCTGGAGATGGGGGCTTGGAATGGCTCTGCCCCCCCATAGCGCCAGGAGCAAAGCCCGGGGGGGGGGCAGAGCAGCACGGGGGGGCACCCAGCAGCAGGGGGGGGCACCCAGCAGCGGGGGGGGCACCCAGCAGCAGGGGGGAGCCGCCCCCGCCCGGTGCCGCGCCCCCCCCCCCCGGTCCCTTTGTCTCGCACCCGACCCCCCCCCCGCTCCCCTTCCCCGGCCCCCCCCGGGCTCCCGCTGCCGCCCAGAGCCCCGAGAGGGGCCGGGAGCGGCGGGGCGGGGCGGGGGGCGGCGGGGGGCGGCGGGGAGGAGGCGGCGGCGGAGGAGGAGGAGGAGGAGGAGGAGGAGGAGGAGGGGAGGAAGCAGCCGCTCGCCGCGCTCGGCCGAGGCAGAGCATCCCCGCTCCAGCGGGAGCCCCGCGGACGCCCCCGCCCCTCCCGCCCCCCCCGGCCCGGATTCGCCCCCCCAGGGGCGGCTGCAGCGGAGGTGAGTGGGGGGCGCGGGCGGCGGCGGAGGCACAAAGGGACGGGCCCCCGCCCCGCCCCGGCCCCCCCCGAGCCCCCGCCCGCGGCTGCGGCGCGCTCGGCCCCGGTACTGCCCCGGTACTGCCCCGGTACTGCCCCCCGGTACTGCCCCCCGGTACTGCCCCGGTACTGCCCCCCGGTACTGCCCCCCGGTACTGCCCCCCGGTACTGCCCCCCCGGTACTGCCCCGGTACTGCCCCGGTACTGCCCCCCGGTACTGCCCCCCGGTACTGCCCCCCGGTATTGCCCCCCCGGTACTGCCCCCCGGTACTGCCCCGGTACTGCCCCCCGGTACTGCCCCCCGGTACTGCCCCCCCGGTACTGCCCCGGTACTGCCCCGGTACTGCCCCCCGGTACTGCCCCCCGGTACTGCCCCCCGGTACTGCCCCCCGGTATTGCCCCCCCGGTACTGCCCCCCGGTACTGCCCCGGTACTGCCCCCCGGTACTGCCCCCCGGTATTGCCCCCCCGGTACTGCCCCCCGGTATTGCCCCCCGGTACTGCCCCCCGGTATTGCCCCAGTACTGCCCCCCTAGTACTGCCCCCCCGGTATTGCCCCCCGGTACTGCCCCCCCGGTACTGCCCCCCGGTACTGCCCCGGTACTGCCCCCCGGTACTGCCCCCCCGGTACTGCCCCCCGGTATTGCCCCCCCGGTACTGCCCCCCGGTACTGCCCCCCGGTATTGCCCCCCCGGTACCTCCCTCCTCGTTATCCCCCCCTCGTTATCCCCCCCCCCATTATTGCCCCCTCGCTTAATTCCCCCCCATTGCTCCACCCCCTCCGTGCCCCCCCCCCTTTTTGCACCCAGGACTTGTCAGAAGTTTCGGGGGGCCGGGGGGGGGCCCCCCAGTCCCCCCCCCCCCCGGCTGGGCTCTGCGGGCGGCGCGCCCCCTCCCCACGCCCACCGCAGCGGCGCATGTCGCGGCAGAGGGGACTGTCGCGACAGCCGAGCCTCCGCCCCACCTGTTGTGACAGCCCCCCCGGGGGGAGGTGGGGGGGGGGGGCAGCACGACCCCCGTGCAGGGGGGGCCCCCCCGTGGGGCCGAGCGCCGGGGTGACGCCGGCTGCCCCACGGCAGGGACCCCCGCCCGCCCCAGCACCATGATCTCCCCGAAGGACAAGGCCAAGGCGCCCAAGGACAGCATGACGCTCCTCCCCTGCTTCTACTTCGTGGAGGTAGGTGTGGGGTGGGCCGGGGGCTGCTGCGGGGGGGCTGCGTCCTCAGCACCCCGGTCCCACCCGGGCTGGGGCCGCGCATCCTCGGGGATGCTCGGTGCACGGCCCCGCACCCGGCTGGTGCCCCCTGGGGACCTCGGGCACCCAGCGGGGGCTCTGGTGGCCGGGGTGGGTGAGGAGCCCCCACCGACCCCCCCCTGGCCCCCCCAGCTGCCCATCGTGGCCTCCTCCATCGTGACGCTGTACTTCCTGGAGCTGACCGACCTCTTCAAGCCGGCCAAGGTGGGCTTCCAGTGCTACGACCGGGCGCTCTCCATGCCCTACGTGGAGACCAACGAGGAGCTCATCCCGCTGCTCATGCTGCTCAGCCTGGCCTTCGCAGCCCCTGCCGCCTCGGTGCGTCCCGGGCCCGTCCCGCTGCCGGGAGGGGGGCCGGGGGGGCTGGATCCTGCCTGGGCCGGGTTTTGGGGCCCCGCTGAGCTGCCGGTTCCCCCCCAGATCATGGTCGGGGAGGGCATCGTGTACTGCCTGCAGTCCAGGCTGAAGGGACGCGCCGGTGCCGAGGGCAGCATCAACGCCGGCGGCTGCAACTTCAACTCCTTCCTGCGCAGGACCGTAAGGTTTGTGGGTACGTTGTGCCGCAGCCCGGGCAGCCGTGCCCTCCTCGGGGGTGTCCTGGGGCTGGGGGGGGGGCGCAGGGGCAGCCAGGACCAGCAACGCACAGCCCTGCCCAGACCCCCTTACTGGACCCTTTCTGGCACTTTTGGGGTGTCCTGGGGCTGGTAGGGGGTCCCTGGATGCCCCGTGAGGGCTGGAAAGGGGCAGATGGGGCCCCATCCTGTGCAGGGTGGGGGTGACACCACCAATCCCCCCCCCCGCTCTGCCTCCTGCAGGCGTCCACGTGTTCGGGCTCTGTGCCACCGCCCTGGTGACGGACGTGATCCAGCTGGCCACCGGCTACCACGCGCCCTTCTTCCTGACCGTCTGCAAGCCCAACTACACTCTGCTGGGCACCCCCTGCGACGCCAACCCCTACATCACCCAGGACATCTGCTCGGGCACGGACAAGCACGCCATCCTGTCCGCCAGGTACGTGCCGGGGAGGGGACAGCCCCCCTGTGTGTCCCCACCACCACCCAGCAGCTCTGCTTTGTCCCCTCTGCAGGAAGACGTTCCCGTCTCAGCACGCGACGCTGTCGGCGTTCGCTGCCGTCTACGTCTCGGTGAGTCCTGGGACCGCCTCTCGCCACGCGCTTCAAGGCTGCTTGTGCCCTGCAGAGCCCTGCGTGGCGGGGACGCCGGGGGGGGGGGGACTCGGGTGCTGCGAAGGCAGCGGGTGCCGGTGTCATGACTGACGGCCTCTTCCCCCCCCCCCAGATGTATTTCAACTCCATCATCTCGGACAGCACCAAACTCCTCAAGCCCATCCTGGTCTTCGCCTTCGCCATCGCCGCCGGCATCTGCGGCCTGACGCAGATCACGCAGTACCGCAGCCACCCCGCCGACGTCTACGTGGGCTTCCTGATCGGCTCGGGCATCGCCGCCTACCTGGTGGGTGCCGCCGGGTGCGGGGGCTGCGTGCCGCGTGTCCCGGCCCCGCTGACCCCGCTCTCTCCCCGCCGCAGGCGTACCACGCCGTGGGCAACTTCCGCGCCCCCACGGAGAGGGCCCCGGCACCGGCGCCGGCCAAGGACGCGCTGCGGGCGCTGACGCAGCGGGGCCACGACTCCGTGTACCACCAGAACAAGTCGGTGAGCACCGATGAGCTGAACCCGCAGACGCGGCTGGAGGAGGCGGCGCGGCCGGTGCCGCGGGAGAAGAACTCCCTGGGCAGCCTGAAGCGCGCCAGCGTGGACGTGGACCTGCTGGCCCCCCGCAGCCCCATGGGCAAGGAGAACATGGTGACCTTCAGCAACACCCTGCCCCGCGTCAACACCCCCTCCATGGACGACCCCGCGCGGCGCCACATGACCATCCACGTCCCCGTGGACGCCTCCCGCTCCAAGCAGCTCATCACGGAGTGGAAGCAGAAGTCTCTGGAGGGCCGCAGCATGACGCTGGCGGAGGAGGCGGGCGCGCTGGGCCGGGGGGCCGGGGACGCCGACGAGGACGTGCCCCCATCGCTCTACCCCACGGTGCAGGCGCGCCCGGCCGAGCGGGCGGCCATGGGGCCCCGCGTCCTCATCCAGCCCCGGCCGGGCGCCTCGCAGCTGGTGCACATCCCCGAGGAGAGCCAGGCGGGCGCCGGCGGGGCGGCCGGCGGCGGGGCGGCCGTGCGGGCCAAGTGGGTGATGGTGGCGGAGAAGGGGGGGGCGCAGCGGGTGGCCAACCCCCCGCGCCTCATGCAGGTCATCGCCATGTCCAAGCAGCAGAGCATGGTGTCCGTCACCCCCAAGCACTCGGAGACGTCCTCGTCCTCCACCAGCTCCGACTCGTCGCAGTACCGCTCGCCCTCCGAGCGGGACAGCTCCAGCATCATCACCATCGACGCCCACGCGCCCCACCACCCCGTCGTCCACCTCTCCGCCGGCAACGGGCCCTGGGAGTGGAAGTCGGCCCAGAAGGGGCCGGAGGGGCCGGACGCCTACGAGCTGGGCGAGATGGGCAAGGATTTCCGGGGCTTCCGCCCGGCCAAGAGCGCTGGCGTGTCCCCCGGCTCCTCTGTCAGCGACATCGAGCAGGATGAGCCGCGCTACGGCAGCCTGGCCACCATCAACGTGGTGGCGGGGGGCGGCGGGGAGCGGGGGGACGGCCCCCCCGAGGGGCTGCTGGGCACGGCCAGCCGGGAGTCCACGCTGCGGAGGAAGCCGGCCGAGAAGGATGGGCACACGGACAGCGAGGCCGACAGCTACTACAGGAAAATGCAAGCCGGCCGGAGGTTTAAGGACTGAGCCCCCGCCGCCTGCCCTCTGCCCTGCCTGGGGGGGTACAAGGGGGGGGGGGGGTCCGTAGTTGCTGGGCCCCCTCTCGTGGGGAGGTGGCAGGACGGGGCTGTCTTTAGCATCGGGATGACAAAATGGTGGGGCCAGACACCTTCACCCCCCCGGGGCAGCCAAGGGGTGCGCGGGACCCCGGGGAGCGCAAAGGGGGCTCCGTGCCCCCACCCACCCGCAGGGGCTGGGCGTCTCCAAGCACTTTGGACTTTACTTCTCTCTCTAACACAGGTGCTGACATTTTGGGGTGTGGGGGGTAATTTATTCTGACTCTGGCATTGTAAGTCTGTGGGGTGGGAGGGGAGCAAACAGCATTAAAGGGCTTTGGGGGGGGGGGTGCCATGGGGCTCCTGGCTCATGCGGGGGCTGCGTGTTGGCTGGATTGTTCTGGGGGCAGGGAGATGGGGGATGGTGCCGGGAGGGGGGTGTTTGTCCAGGGCCCGAGCTCTGGGCATTAGGAGCGTGTAAATACTGTGCTGGCTAAAGTAGAGTGTGTACATTGGGGTAGGGAAGTGCTGGGGGTGGGGGGATGACAACCGGGGGGCACGGGGCGCAGCCTGCCCAGCCAGCCCGGGTCCTGCCAGCATCAGGGCACCCACCTGGGCTGGCAGGAGCCCCCCCCCCCCCCCCCCCGGGGGGATTCCCTGTGCATGAGGTCCCAGGGGGGGCCGGGTGCTGCTGGGGAGGCAGCCCTGGGTGGAGGACAGGGGTGGGGGGGGGTCTCCAAGCTGTGAATGCATCTGCCAGGCAATGGCTGAACCTGCTGTGGTTTGAAAAGCGAATAAACACGTGAATGTGCCCCGGCTGGGCTGCGTCCTTGGGGGGCAACGCTCCACCGAGCTCCAGAAGGGCCCAGTGGGGTGCGGAGGATTTGGGCACTGGGTGGAGCGGGGGAGCCCCGGCTGAGCCGTGTGGGACTGGCCCAAGGCTGCGGAGCAGCGTGCAGCCCCCTGCCCCATCCTTCGTCCCCTGCGAGAGGCAGCCACCGCACCCCCATGCCTCCGGCGGGGCTCAGGCTCCTCTCCGCCCCACCACCGACCAGGAGAAACCAGTTCCAGGCTGCAGCCCATTAAAACCAGGCGATGACGAGCAATTACGTTAATACAGCTCGACACGACACCACCCCGTCCGACCCCCAGCAACCCTGGCTGCGGGGCCCCCGGTGCGCGGGGGCTTCGCGACCCCGGCATCGCCGCCACGCGCAGGACGCGGGGACCCCGCTCGCCATCGAGCGCGGCTCCGGAGCCGCCCAGGGAGGGAAGTGCAGGCGCTGCAGATTCTGGCTGCGTTGCTGTGGCAACGCCGGGGATGCGGGCACCCAGCTCAGCTCCCGCGTGTCACCCTCCTCGCCGTGCTGGCCTCCACGAGGACGGCGTCCCCGTGTCATCTCTGGCCTCCTGCGAGGGCACCACAGAGCCCCGGCTGCACGGGGGCTGCTGGGGGGTGGCACGGGGCAGCTCAAGGCACCCGCAGCGAAGGCAGCCTTGCAGGCTGCTCCCCCCCAGCTCATCTCCGTATGGTGGCAGCGAAACCCTGCACGACCCCGGCCCCGGCGCAGAGCAGCATCTGCTCCCATTTGTCACGGCTCATAAATCAGACCGGGGGTGGGATTGGGCTGCTGCCCCCGCGTGCTGCCTTCCCCGGGAGCTCTGCACGCAGGGACGGTGACAGCCGTGCAATGCGGGTGTGCTGGGGCAGAACGAGGTGGCAAAGCAGCCCGAAGCAAAGCTGCCCTGCCTCACCCAGCAGCTCCGGAGCACCACGGACTCCGGGCTGGTTTCACCCTGCAGCCCCCATCACGCCCAGCGTGGCCTTGGTGCCCCCAGAATGTTGTACCCCAGGGGTGCAGCGGGGACAGCACCAACAGCCCCCGGTCCTCCAGAAGCGGGGTGATGTGAAGATGGCACTGAACTGCCAATTGGATTAGCAGTGGATATCCCAAAGCCTCAGCCTTGCAAACATATAGATTATCCAGCGTAACCCCGCTGCTCTGCTGGAAAAGCCACCAGGGGATTAGCGCGGGGATTGCTGGCAGCAGCTCGAGGTGTGGGTGCTGTGTGAGGGGGTGCCCCTGGGCTGCGCCTGCCCAGGGAGCTGGGGGGGTCCCATGCTTTGGTAGGGGCCTGGCAGCGTGATGGGAGCCGGGGGCTCTGCCTGCTCTCCCCGGGAGATGGGGCCGGCCGTGGCAGGGCCCTGCACCACGATGCAGGCGACTGTAGCTCTTCCACCCCCGGCTCTCCTCCAGACACACGAGGGGGACACGCGGCCCCTGTCCCCCCGCAGGACAGCACAGGGCCGGGGCCTGTCCGGCAGCAGCGACGTGAGGCCCACGAAGCGGCCGCCTGGCCCCTGGGTGCTGGGGACAAAGACGGCGGCACCGAGCTGTTGGTTGGGGCCCTGGGCTGGCCCCGGCTCGCTGCCGTGACTAACGGCGTCGCAGGCCCCTTCCCCGACCCCACCACTTCCATGGCAACCGCCCGCTCCATGCCGCAGCCCCCCCGGGGACCCCCGGCTGGGGGCCGTTGTTGGGCCTGGTCCTGGGGGGCTCCGGGACCCCCCTGCGGCCGCTTCCCTGCCCCAGCCCCGCCGCCAGCGGGTGCCCGGCCTGCAGGAGGGGGCGAGGGGAAAACCTGCCTCGTCAGCCAGGCCCCACTCGCTAATTGCTCCTGGAGCAGCGGGCATAAAGCAAATTCCCTCAGTGCCTGCAAGGTAGCGGCACGGTGCTGGGTGGTTGGAGACACGGGGAGCCACGGCCCCGTCCGTGCGGGGAGATCAGGGATTTGCTCTCCTCAACACCCTGACGCGGCCACCCGAGGGCCGCCCCCCTCCCTGGGCACAGGGAACCCTGACGCCGGCCCTGGGCCCCCGGGGGCTGCCGTCCCGCTCTCCGAGGACGACGGGGGCAGCCTTTCTCCCCTCTAAGAACCTCTGCAAGACGTCGACTACACCACGGATACTTAGCAACACGGGGAAGTGGCTTTAGCAAATATTGGTTCAGCTCCAGCAGCGTTAGCAGCACTACTCCAGTGCTGGCAGCAGCATTTCAGACTCTCCATCAGAGGCACGCTCGGAGGATTAGCAGCAGCATTTACAGAGTTGGCGGTGAAGCCAAGTTATCTGAATTCACTTTCTATAGCCAGAGACGCTCAGGATGCGTGGCCTAGCCTTTCATGTTGGTGTTTATTCTGCACAAGCCTCTCCCCCCATCTCACACTGCACAGCAGCTTGTTCGGATGATCTGTTGGAGGCAGGGAGCAGATGAGGCTGTTGTTCTCTCACTGAAAATAAAATATTGGTCCCCTTAAGTCAGCATTTTCCAATTAAAAACATCTTTTCAGAAAGTTGCCCTACGTTGTCAGTGAAAATGGTCTAATTAGAAGCAAGGTTGAGAGTCAGCTTTCTGTCAGAAGATGCACACGTGTGAGGCAGTGCAGGCATTTCCCTTTCTGCACCTGGACACAGGCAGCACCGCAGTCCTGCAGCACCGGGAGCTGCCCCTGCAGCAGGGGCCAGGAGGCCGTAATCCCCCCCCAGCACCTCAGGGCCACCCCTGCCTGCAGCCGGGCCCCCACAGCCTTGCTGGTGCCCGGGGCACGCAGAGCGCAGCAGCGTTTCACACGCGCATCAGCGGGCGAGGGCAGAGGCAGCTGTTACAAATCCTATTACACTTTCCAGGAACAACAGTGATGTCTTTCAGTAGCCTGAGGCTCCTGCAGAACCCAGCTTGGAGGCTGAAGCCGGAACCGAGAAGCCTATAAAATAAGCCAGTGTTTAATGCTAATGCAGTTCAACACAAAGGGAACGCAGCCAAAGGACAGCAAACAGAGCCACAAACCCAGCAGCGCAGCATTTATTCTTCCCACCGCCACAAACAGGCTTTCCATCCACACCCTCTGCTGCGGGAGGATGGCATACACCGAGCATCGCTCAGGGCAGCGCTGTGCCTGCCATCTTGCTGAGAAGTGTGGAAGGAGAGGGACAGCCCTCGAGCTGAGCCCAAGGACAGGGACAGCACAGAGCACATTGCCATGAGCCTCAGGGGTTCCTTCGAGGCTTTGTTTTTTGAGCATCATGATCCCAAATTTCAGGATGCTGAGGTGTCCAGGTCTACACCAGAGCATCTACTTTCAGACAGTACTTCCGTCAAGTGAGTTGGACTTGTGGAGAGGACAAAACCTCCAGGACAAAAGGCCTCGCTCCCCAAGGAGCTGAACAGGCAGGTATGCCCACCAACACGGCTCACGTGTCTGCACATCAGGGTAACCCCAAGAACCGAAAGAAGCCTCCAGCCCCCTCCCAGTCATTAGAAAGCAACCTGGCCAGGTCACACCGGGGCACTGGATGGGAAACTCAGCACGAAGACATCCAGCTAGCCAGAAAGCTTCAACACTTCTAGAGCACAAAACTACAGAGAGTATTACGTATTTGACTGGAGAGTTGGTTATTTCATGGATATTAGCTAGAATATATGGAAAGTTTAGGAACATGAAGTAAAAAAAAAGTGTTGGAATGTGACAAAGGCAGAGCATCAGTTAAGGCCCTATAACCCCATACCTCTGAACTTCACTGGTCAAGCTCTGAAGGGCTGGAGCGTGAACATCAGGGGGGCTTTGGTCACCCCACACAGCCCCAGGCCTGGTTCACCATCCTGTCCCCTGCACAGAGGTGCTAGTACGAATAAACACTCTGCCAGCCCAGAGGTATGTGAAAAAGTCAAAGTTATGTATGAGGCAGCTGAAATTACATTAGAAGGAAAAATCAGAAGCAAAATAGGCACAATAAAGAGAGAGGAAAATCAGAAGCAAAGAATACAGAAGAAATTTATTGAAAGCACAAGTACAGACTGGCCAATAACTGCTTTCTACAATCTGAACAGTAAATAATGGAGCTACAGAAAGGTACAAAGGTTGTTATAAAATAGTTTTAATTTTGTTTCTTTTTGCATTACAAACATTCTTTGAAAGAGGCAATGGAATTCTGATGTTGTGTATGCTTACCCTCCCCACCCCACCTTCCACAATACTGAACCTGTAATAGCTGTTATCAAAATATACAATACATCTGTTCACCATAAAAAACTGGGTTTTGCTGCCCCCTCATGTCTTATAACAGGTATAAAAAAATTATAAATATGTACACCCTTTTGTTACTCACATTCTTTACATGCAAACACAGGGATCCAAAGGAAAAACCCACAATTGTCTGGGTTCTGGGGTTACCTCAATTCACTTGCATTTTGCAAAATATATAAAGCCTGTGGGTTGACCAAATCAATGTTAAAGGCCACCAGACAGGTTTCATTCCAATAAGCCTCTTCCCAGTGTCTTGGGTGAGGTTGATTGAATGCTTCAAAAGTTAAACCACCACAGCTGCTCCACTTGGGTTGCGCATGGATCTTTAAGGTAGTGCTGCCCGGGGCATGTTCAGGAGAACCAGCCGCACTGCCAGTGCTCCCCGGCTGCAGGAGGAATCAATTTACTGTTTTCCACTTGGGAAGGAAGGCAGATGAGCAAACTAATTCGAGTTGACAACTACCACCAAGACATCTGAATTTGCACCGCTGAATGTAAGATGCTGGCAAGGAAACAGATTTTTCAGAGAGGCAGATCAAGATTTCCTTAACAGGCTTACTCAGATTTAGAGGTAACTGAAACCAGTGTCTACATGTCAGCTGAACTTTTTCTCAGCTCAACTGGGGGCAACACTTTCATTTAACATGGTTTCACACTCCTTTCAGCCTCCAACTGAAGACTAAGGCAGACAAATATTACTGATCTCATGCCAGCAACCCAAGCTGAACCCTCACTCAGACTTCACACACTTCTCCAGCATAATGCATATCCTCAAGATTTCAGGGAGGAACTAAGAAAAGTTAAGACTTTTCCAAACACTCAGTGCTAGGCAAGTCAAGAGCTCCCACACTAAGCAAGGAAATCATAACTTGCAACACTAAGACGATTAAAAAACAAACTTTGGTCCACAATTTGCAGAAAAACCCTGAAAAAAAGTACAAGATTCTTGTTATTTTGCATCCGAACAGGTTGCAGGTTAGAGGGAAACGTAAGGCAACACTGGATTACACAAAATAGAAGGCAGAATGGCCCAGGAAAGAGTTGTAAGCCAGAAAAAAATGGTCATCGTATCATTGGGAAAAAACAATCTGCATTCTACTTATAATAGATTCCCTTCCTATAACTTAAAAATATCTGGGCTTATAGGTTAAAAAGGTAAAACTTTAGCCTGGGTCCTTTTACTTAAATTCACAAGCTAATCGTGCTTGTTATCTCAAACACATTGCTTTAAAAGTCTGCTTAGCTTAGCATGTTTCATCAATGTCATTACATTAATTCACCCTCAGTCATGACCTCAGCCTGGTAACTAAATTCCTGCCCTACAGTTTCAATTACAAAAAAAATAAGAAAGTACAGTATACAAGGGTAATACCACAAAGGAGTAAATTTAGATTACGTTTATACCATCTTATCATTCTATAAAAAGGTACTTAAACTATTTCTTTTGCATATAAAGAGATTAGAATATTTGGTCAACTGGAAATATTGCTAGGCACAGATGACAGCAACTGCATCAAAAAGTATAATACAAGAATTAAAACAAAAAGCTCAAATGCTGAAGACATGCTATAAGAATGATGGCAGAGCTACATTGGTCTTGTTAATTTCAAATTAGGGGCACGAAGGTGACTCACATGAACACCTTTCTAAATGTGGGATATTCAATAATTCTTCAAATCCTAGCCAAGTATTTAGAGATATATATATATACACACACAATTTGACAAATTCTTTATGATTCATCTTCACAAGTGTCCAACAGTGGTTAATTTCGTATCTTGATCAACGCTCTTGTGAAGGGCAGAGCCTGTCGACTTGCTATTGACAATGGAATGTGATTTGGTCTTGGGAATGCTTCCCCACCCAGACCTTTCTACTCGGTCTGAACATTACACACAAAGGATCTTAAATAACTCCCACTGGAAGGTTTGCAGATGGAGATAAACCACAAGCAGATTGGAAAGTGGCATGAAGACACATGATCCTATGCAAATTGAGACATCATGGACAGTGGGATACAACTGCCTAAAGAGTCAAAGCCCAATATTTTCTTTATCCACTTTGCCAGCTTCATTAGTCCTTCACTACGATAAGCTGATCTACTGAGCCAGAGCTCATCCATTCCCCTCAACTCTCCCATCCAATCCCTACAATTCAGATGTTTTCCCCAAAAGAAGAAAAAAGTTTAAGGCACAGGATAGCAGATGCACAGTTTAGGTAGGATCAATGCAACTTATTTTTGTGCTGGATGAGTTGGGAGCTCCTATACACCATGCATTTTGCAAAATCCTGACTCAAAGGCGCAAAAGTGAATTTACACAGTGGTTTTAGGTCTTTCAAGGCATGGATGGGTAAAGAAAAAAAAGGCATCAATGTGAAACCTGATAAACTTGTTGGGATCTGCTTTTCAGGGGAGGAGGAGCAGGAGGGGAGGGGAATTTCCCAGAGCAGGTTCCAAAGTGTAAACTTTAACTTGTGATTTATTTGAACAGTCAAGATTGTTACCCATCACCGCAAGGTTAGCAATATGAATTAGATTTAATTTTTTTTTTTTAAAAACCGGTAAACTGATTTCTCTTTAAAAAAATAAAATCTCTGGTCTTTTAAGGTCACTTCAGCTGCATTTTTAAAGTGGCTTTTTTTCTGGAATGATGGAAGTTGAAACCCTAGTGTTCAGCCTTCTAAGGTCAAGGCTGAACCCAAGAGGTTAAGTCCATTCTGTCTCATGCCTTCCAAAGCTTTAAATGGTGGACTTTGAGAAGGACACACGCAGGTGGTGATTCTCTCCCAGGTCATGATTATGGAGGTCAATGAGTGATTGAATGGCTTCTTCCACAGAGCCCATCTGGATCAAAGCCATTTTACGGTCCTTCCTGACAAGACAGAAGTTTAAGTCATTCAGTACCATTGTACACAGAGCTTAAGTCAGTACATGCTTTCTTAACTAGTACTCAAGACCAGGCAGAAAATCAGCTACCTGGATAACTGCAACATCCCGTCCTTTTACACGGAAGAGTACATCTGTAAGACAAACATGACTATCCAAACTTCTCACTCAGATACCCTAAAATTTTCATCAAGTCATTCACCATGAACCCAATCCAGGCTTACTCTGGAATTCTTTATTCCAGATGAGTCAATTACTACATAAGCAACAATTCTGCTCGCCGTTCTCTTAACCTGGGTTGGATTTTGATAAGAAACAAGTGCTTCTACCTTTTTCACACTGGAGAGCCCAGGGTAAGGACAGGACATAAGAGGAAACCACTTACTGGAAGAATTTGAATCCTTTGACCATCCCACCATTGCTTGAGAATAACATCTTGAGGTCTTCTTCAGTTATTGAAGGTCTGAAACAAATAATTTCTCCGGTCAAATGTACATCACCACCTCTAAAACAGTTCCCATCAGACCCTTCCCTAAACTCTCTACCAGTCAAGTAGCTCTTTGGACTGGAAAGACTGAGGAGTGACAGGAAGATGGGCAATCTTTTCTCCTGCCAGAAGTTAAAAAGCTGACATTCACTCACACTAAATTTGCAAATAGTTTCACAATGAGGCGCACAAACTCTCCATGCAGATACTCACGGAATATTAGACAGATGAAGAGTGGCAGAAGGGGGGAAGATGTTCTGGAAATTTTTGGAGCCTGGTTTCTTGAAACGATGTAAAGGAGAATTTCCATAGTCCTTAGTCAGACCGTGGTCTTCCTGTCCTTCACGGGGAAGTTGCACTGTCTGATGCTTGGACAATGTTATACGGATTGGCTTCCCATGAAGCTTCTGACCGTTTAAATGGCTCATAGCTGTAACAGTTAAAGACAGTGCTGACTACAATGGTATTTCAGTTCTGTTCAGACACTAATATCAAAGCTAGAATTTCATTTGAGTTCTTCCCTATGCAGTTATCACATCTTCCAGGAACTCCATGACAGGTATTATTACTCTGCTTTATAGTACTGCTTATTCCATTATTTTCCCTCTGGATTATCTTGCATAAACAAACCTTCTCTAGAGTTGCACCAAAACCATACTACATATGAAGGCAAGCAATTGAGGGCACAAACAGTTTGTGTGTTTTTCTTTTTTTTTTTTTAAGAGGAGAAAGCACTGATACTAAACCTTTGATTACCAATATCTCTTAATGCTAACAATCCGATAAATTTAAGCTTGCTTACCAAGCTGAGCCTGGTTTCCATCAGCCATCTGAACTAGGGCATTCTCTTTCTTATTAAATAAAATCTTCACCCTCTGCACATCACCATAGACTCCTTCAGAAAGTGAGGAAAAATAGTTTCAGGTAGGGGGAAAAAAGGAAGTCTCATTCAACTTAATATTAGCTAATCAATCCAAGAGCAAAAACATTCATTCACAACCAGAACTAATCTCATTCCAACCATGTTTTACTTATTCTGCTCTACTTAAGGAAAATTCTTATATAGCAGAATAATAATGGAACAATACATTAAAGAAAAAGATACTGGGTTTCGGCAAAAAAAGCAAAAATCTAAATGCCAGAAGACTGGACAATTTAGCATGCTACCACAATTTAAAACTCTTATAAAAAGACATGCAAAGCAATAAACCATGCATAACTGAACATAAAATAAAGGCAAAATAAATTAAATAGCAAACTAAGTAAACAATGTAAAAATTATGCATTCAAAAAATGGCAAACTGCAAACTGTACATTTTTGAAGTATCAAAAAAAAGTAATCTCAAATAAATGAAAAACAAGGTAATAAAAAGTGTGAATAATAACATACCGAAAAGAATAAAGAGGCATTGGGGTGTAACTCTCTTTAGAGAACAGCAGAGCAAGGCAGCGGAGGGACAGGGAAGAGGTAAGGAATCGAAGGGGAGAGCGAGGTTGCACAAATCGTCCACAACGAGGAAGGGCAGAGTCCCCGCAGGAAATGGCGAAATTGGTTGATGGATGATGAAGTTTTCAAGATGGTTAATATTGAAGGGCAGGTTGGTTTCCGAAGAGCAGGGTTTTTTTTTTTTTGGAAGGGGAATGTTTTTATTTTTTGTTTCAAGCAACAACAGGAAGCAGAAGTACCGTGCAGTCAGTTGGCAAAGAAATTCCGGATCAGGGGAAGAAAAAAAATTCAGGGATGGGGGAGAAAAGAAAAAAGTAGCAAAAAACACAGGTCAGTAAATACATAAGGAAATATGTAGTGTTCCATCAGTCAGATTTATAGAATTCTACATACAATAACTTGTTTACAGAAACAGTTAATAGGTTTTTACCTAGTGGAACACAACGATAAAGAAAAGGCATTTTTACTTAAGATATACAAAGAAGTAAGAGACAGTATCACAATAGAGTGACTTCTACAGGCTTTAACACTAATTAATTTGCAATGGTATTCCCTAAAATTTGTCTAAAAATACTGATTTTGATTACTAGCATTTCTTAGAAGAAATGACTTCAACTGTCAAGTCAAAACAGCTGTAGTTGCTGCTTTAGAACCAATGACTGAAGGAAGTAGTCTATATGGCATACTTAATTGTAACAACACCAAAAAAAGCCAATTTAGATATTACCCACTGCATATAGAGCAAAATATCTGGATGAGCAGTTATTCCACTGCAAAAAAGAGTACTTCAAAGGCCTGGTAGAAGTTCTTGTTATAAAGGAGCTTGGCACCACGTTTACAACAGAAGTCTGTTCCCTTCCATCTGTCTCAGCGCGTTGGCCCCACACTGCAGAAGCCCAGTACTGCTGCTAATCCAGAAAGGGAAAGCATCTCTGCTCCCAGCAACAACACTAACTGTGCACGCAGACAAGAGTGCTTTCAAAGTCAATGCAAGCTGAAACATCCAGACTTCTTCCACTCACCGTGGAAAAGAAAAGAGTCATTTTAATTTCCAGGATTCTGATTCAGGAAAAAGCCTTACACGCTGCGGAGTAGTCACTCCAGAGAAATACTGTCTCTTTACTAACTGGTTGTGGCACAGGTAAGTTTCTACAACACTGATTATACAGGCAATGGAAAAAGTTTCAGATCTGTTAGTTCACAGCTTCAGTACAAGTATCAAAGTCTCTCTAGCCCAAAGATAAGCTGGATGGATAGTGAAGAGTTCAAAAAATCACAAGGCATGAAATAACTGCTTGCTCCTGTTTAAACAAGAACTGTGCGCACCATCAGACACATGCAGGTTAAATAGGGGTAAAGCATGGTCTTTAACCTATCACTGCCATCCAGACTACACAAAATCATCCCAAGAAAAAAAACTAAACAGTATTATATCAGTTGAGAATAGCAATGCCAGCTTTTAACATTTAAGACTTTTGTTTGAACAGCAGGTCACTGGGACCAAGCCAGAGATGACAGTTCCTGGAATGGCAGAGCAGTTCCTAGGCAGAAAAACCAACTCATCCAAATCAAAGCTGGTATCACAGCCCCTGCCATTATTTCATGCCCTGGAGAAAATAGTAATGACAGATAAAGAGTAGTCTGAACTACTGATTCAATTAGTGCCTCTCATCAAGAGTTGAATATTTTTTGATTACTCATCACATCCAGGCTTCTCCTTTGATGCAAAAGAGGTTTTGTGGTTACTCTGACATCACTGGTAAGTTTTATAGCTTTGCAAAGTAGTATTAAGGTGTGTGTGCAGTCCCACCAGTTAAAAGTGCTTTCAACAGACTCATATTCTATTGCACACAATAGAAGATTCTACGCTTTCAATCCAACAAAGAGCCAAAATCTGACTAAAAAAATCAAGATACCCATATCAAATTCTCTGATGCAGTCTTCCATTAAAGATTTTTGTTCAAATTTTCCTGCTTTGTTATTGAAGAAACCCAAGTATTTCAACTCACTAAGTTAAATGGAATTGAACATGTAAACTGTGAGCTGTTATGGGGTTTAGCTAAAAAGAGAACCTTCCAGGAATCTTGGAAAGGAAAAATGTGCAAGCACATGGCAGAGGAAAACTGCACAGGTACAAAGTCAAGCTGGCAGGGGTCCAGACACTACACAGAAAGAGCAAAGGTCAGAATGAACTCTCTCTGTAGTTCTGAATTAATGTATTAAAAAACTAGAACATGCTAAGGGAAAGAAAGAATGGACATGACTATTCTGTGACCCAAATGACACTACTGCATGGGAATGGCAGGGAGGTTCCAAATGGAAGGGAGGAAGGGGACAGGCATTGTAGTCTTTGTGGGACAAGAGCAGGCAGGCAGCATCTTTGGCTTTCAACCAAAGAAGAGCAAGATTTTAATTTGAAAGATGGACTTTCTCATTTCCCTTCAGCAACTAGAGTACTGATCTGCTTTGAGGTTCAGAGCTTGCAGAACACATCATCTGCTTTTCTAGTTTTGCTGTTTCCTTTAAGATATAGCAGGATTTCACTTTCAATGAGTTTCAGCATAATCTGTGTTCAGAAAGTGAAAGTAGAGGTAACAGGAAGGAGAAAAAAGTAAAATTAGGACTCCACTAACCTCAGGATTCAGATTGCTAACCAGCAGAACAGAGTTCCCTGCCCCAGTGAGGCCGGGAATGGCAATCCGTCCTGCTGCAGCCGCTGCAGCTGCTGCTGATGGGATAGCCAAAGGAGCTAGTGCTCCATGAACATTGGGAACTGACAAGCCTGGAAATTAAAGAATATTAACCAGTAAAGAAATTAACAGCACGTACTCTAGTGTATTTGCTGCACCAGAAGGGAGAACATGGCACCTTCTGCAACATGCAAGTAACCATTCAAAACACAGTGACTATGTACTAACAGCAACAGAAGCCTCCAATTCTGGTGCTGCAGGAAATGGTGTAATTTCTAATAGTAATTGCTCTTGCAGTGCCTGGTGTTTAACAGATGCCTCAGCACGATCTCGTTGACTACAATATTTTTCACATTTCACAAGGAGCGGAATCAGCACAAAGCCTCAGCTTTGCTGGTGCAGGAAAGGCATCACAAACGGTGCAATTGTAAGGGTCTTTCCAACCAGTGCATGCCAAAAATGCTTCAATCTTTAACCATGCATATAAAAGAATATTATATGCTACGATCAGCTAACTTCTCATGAATGGAGAAACATTAGTTTCATTTACAGGCATTTCTACATTGCTCACAACAACATCTGGCACCTCACTGTATCAAAGTTCTTTCCTTTGGAGAGCTAAAGTTCTGGAAACCACTAGTAATGAATTAAATGAAATTACTTAAAGTGATGTGGTTTATTTCCTCAAAAGGACAAGATATGAAAAATATCAGTGGTTAAACAATTTTTGTACTTGTTTCTCATTAGCAAGGAAATTACATCAAGTTACAGGGAAGTCAACATAGCTTGGTATGCTATGAAAAACAAAGTAAAAACTGTTTAGTCTAGCACCTAAAGCTTAAGTACTTAAACTCAGACATTTGGCTACTCATGTAAGTAGTTACATTGTTATCTGCAACATGAGCTGTAAGCCTCAGTGCAAATATAGTAGTGCAAGTAATTAGGTTGATGCTCAAATACTAGCTTTACTCAAAATAATTATGAAAGAGTAAAGATTCCTTCCTTCTGACCACCTTAACAGGTGTAAAAGTGAGTTCCTAACCTCAGCAACCACATGAAGTGCTAAATACAAACAGATTAATAGCCTCCCCTAAATTTCCCAATAAAGTAATTTTAAATTCTGCCTTTACCAACTCTGACATTCAGATTTTCTTCTCTCCACGCGAATATAGCCGTGGCAGAGGAGCTACAGCTACACTCACATTCCTAGTTGAGATTATGTACTGAAAAACCATTCACTCACATGCCAAATGCCAGCACTTCAGATTTACATGACTAGCCCCCCCATCACTACTCAGCTCTAGAACATCAAGATGCTTCAACAACAACCAGAGAACCTATATAAAATTCCAACTTACGAAGTACAGTACCTGCAGCCTGAGGAATTGCAAAGGTAGGAGGAAAGCCAGCCCCCGCATATGGAGAGGCAGAAATTATTCCTGGGGCACCTGGGAAAGACAAACACATTATAGAGAGCCAACAGCAAGAAAACTCTAGACTGAGCTGTAACACCTCCATATATCCTTCAACATAAAGATTTAGCTGGAAACTAAACCATAACCACTAAGTAAAAAATGTCTCAATACTGAGTGTCTTCAAGAAATGAAGAAAGAGCATTTCTCCAACTCTGCTAGTCTGGCAGCTAATAGAAGTTAGCTGTTGACCTCAACACAAGCTAGCAACTCCCATAACTGTTTAAACACAGTAGTTTTCAAAGTATGGGTTACAGCACCCCAAATTATTGCTGTCTGCATTGTAGTCAGAACAGCAGATGGCACTAGAAGCCAAGACAGATGGTAACGTTAAAACAGTCCTCACAAATAAAAAATAGCATTCAAAGCAACGTGCACCCACAACCATACGTACATACTAGTATTTTGCAGTAGCCAGATTCAGTGATTCCAAGATTTCTCACACCGCATTATAAAATTATATATGACCAAATATACTAGGATTACATCCCCTCCTTTTCCCCAACTGGCAGAAGTATCAGTTACATTTGTCCTACTCCCCCTCTAAGAATTCTCACCAAAAGCAGCTGCCATGGTCTGATCGAGAGAGGGCTGGTTATCCCCGGAAGGTAGGTCTGGCCGTGTGTAATCTCTGCTTTTATCATTATTGTATTTTACATTGAGACTTGTGAGCTTTGAGAAATCTATGCGCAGTGTACAACAGGCATTGTAGATATTCTGTCCATCCAAAGACTGCAAAGAAATAAATCACTTTTTAAATCCAAGATGTATTTATATTATACATCACAGTAACAGATCTCTGAAGAGAGAAGGTGTTACATCATTCCAGGTAGTGCTGCATCCAAGGACAGGCGGGTATCTTGCTTTGTGTGGAGTTAGCATCACGCCATTCTATTCCCTTCAGTACTCACTCAGGTTACACCATACTGGCCTTGGTGGTGAATTTCCCTCCCACCTGCACATGCAATCTGCCATTAGGGTAACACATAAGCCTAATATGATAACCAGGTACTCCAAAATGTTAATTTCTAACATTTGTCTTAGATTAACAAAAACAAGCATTAACAAAAACAAGCTTAGAATTTTAAATAGTTCAGGTGTTTAGCACTGCAAACATATTACTCACCAGTTTGGCATGCTGAGCACTCATTGGGTCAGCATACTGTAACAGAGCCTGAAATTGGTTGTTCTTTGTGAATGTGATGATTTTCAAGACTGTACCAAATTTGGAAAAAATCTGCAAGATAATATTTGCATGCCTTGTTACCTCATTTCCAGTAATGGAACTTCATATTTCACCTCCATTATTAAAAGCAGAAACGATAAGTTATCCCATCACCCCCCATGTTAGCTTTCCAACTCGAAAATGTAAGGTTTTAAATCTGTATCAGGCACTGCTTATGTTACATCATAGCATCTGACTAGAAAAAGTGACAGGATTACTGAAGTACATCCTTAATGAAGTTTTCAATTTGTCATGAAATCTTATAGAGGAGGATTCATTCATACACACCTTCATAAGCTGGAACATTTTCCAGAATTTTAGGGATTCTTAAATGCAGTCAAGCTTGCATTTTGAACATGAAGATTAACTTAAGCAACCATAGTGGACAGCAGGAATAAACTTTCCAAATAGGCTACTGCCTAAATGACTTGTATACACTGCATTTGTTTCCCTCTACCTCCCACAATGATGCTTAGCAACTACTTCCACAAAACCATAACTAGAATATGACTAGAATATGAAGAGCAGTCTTGAAAAGGTGAATATTGGTCTTTTCTACTGTTACCAGGTTGCAATCTAACTAAAATGGGCAGACAAATCTCTGGAAAAAATCTGGCCAGATGACCACCTCACGTATGTGTCAGGGTGTCTAGAAAGTAGAAACCTGACAGCTATGCTCAAAGCTGCTCCCCTTAGAACTTGCTTTACAGATAAAGACACATGATGTTAGAACACCAGCATTTAAAATACAATAATTCCGTATTTGTTGCTACCCTTTCCTCCAGGACAATCTTCAAGAAGCGTTGGAATGTTTTACCTGATGCAGAACATCTAGAGTGACAGGATAGAAGAGATTCTCAACAATGATCCTCAGGACAGGGCTCTGGCCAGCCATTGCCATTCCTGCATCAACTGCTGCAGCAGAGGCTGACAGCGCTAGGTTTCCCGACTGAACAGAATTCACTGCTTGCAGAGCTGCTTGGGCACGCTGCAGAACCAAACATCCTGTTAGACTGACACTCCTGCTTGCAAAAATACACATTCAGCTTTTCTCGAGATCCCCAACTGCACAGTACAGAATAGCAGAACACCAGGTAGCAATTTACTGTTCCTAAGGCTGGGGATACAATGATTTCAGCACATTTTAAACATGGGCAATACCAGGCCACCCCTATCAATAACAGCAAAGCAGAATACAAACTATGTAAAGCATGAAGTACTTATGATACTGCTAAAATATTGCTCAGCACCTACCAATGGAGCAAGATTATTCCAGTGTTTAGGAAAGAGGTAAAACTAGGCTCTCCTGGAATGAACCACCATCTCCAGAAGACTACAGAAGCTGACAAAAACTAAAAGATTTATGCACAGCTGCTACAGGGATCCAGGAGTGGAAATGGACTTGCAGGTTCCTGTAGATTCACCCTTCTCGTACAACACTGCGCTCACTTGTGCGCCAAATTCTAGTTAGATGAACCAAGTAGTGGTGTTTCATCTGCACAGCATTAGATGCTCTGATCCTGATGTAAATCAGACTGAAAAATGAGAGGCGGCAAACTGGGTGTATTGGGCAGCCAACCCTGATAAGGAGGCACAAGTAACTTGAACTTCTTTCCAGTGTTCCTGTCCTGAAAGATTGCCAAGAGCAGCTGAGACAAAAAAGGGAGCTTTTTATACCACGCAGAGCACATCTGCACATAAACTCTAGATAGTCCTGACAAAGTATTAAGAATCACTGTATTCAAGTGTTGCCTGCCTGAAAGATAGCACTTACCAGTAACAAATACTCTATGGCAGACAGGTTCTGCCCCATTAGAGCTTTTTATATAAAACTTTCACGTATTAGAAGCATTTTTAAAGCACTAGAAATTAATCATGTCTGTATGCATTCAGTTACTGAATTAAAGAATGCTAAACACTTTCTCATGATCTCGTATTTATAATGCATGTTCTTCCCAACATCAAGGCAGTTTTAGCAGCTCATTTAACAGTCTGCTGAGACTTTGGACAAAAGCTGTTATAGGAGACCTTATTCCATAAACTACAAGCTTGTGGTAAAAGTCAAAGTAGCAAATGAAAAACTACGAGCAAGGGGAAAGAGGCAATCAAAAGCACCCATTCTGAAAGCAGTCTGTTAGAACCTAGATGAGAAGCACTTTCATTCACAGGAAATCATCATGCTTTTTAATACTTTCATAGTTAAACCAAGTCTCTTGAAACCAGCAGCAAAATCAGCTGAGAACTGTCCATCCCTCCCACCAGTATGACAATGTAAAGAAGAAAAACTAACTGCTTGGTTTGGAGAGTTGTCTGTCTTAAGCTCCTTGTGGTTGGAGAACTGGATATAGATGGGCTGGCTTCGAAGGACTGGAGTGACTGTGGTGTAGTAGTTTACCATGGTGTTGGCTGCCTCCTCTGTATTCATTTCTATGAAAGCCTGAACAGAAAGCCAAATCAATCAAACATCTTACTGAAGCGGCTCACACTAGGAGACAACATAACACTCAACAACAGCACGTGATTGATAAACTCAGGAGGAGCTTGCAGTTGAAACAAAAAGCATTGATTTCCACACATTCACATACCAGACTGACATTCATGTAAGGTTTCAGTCGCCCTAACATCTTTACACTACCCTTAGTTAACTGGCAACCACAGAAACATCTGCAGGAACACTAGAATAGAGCAATAACCCAGACTCTGAGCAATTACATATTACATTAAGCGACTTTCCATACTTCTCTGCAGAGCTGTAAGCCTACTCATTGTTCCACACCTTTATGGTCTCCTCTACTTCAGAGCAAAAATGCAAGGGATCGTAGCAAGTCATTACATTAAGTACTTACATATAATCATACCACGCAACATATCAGAGGCGCATTTTCATAATAAGATTAAAGACGTAGTATTTTAAGTGATGATTAAAGTTGGCTTGCTTTTTTACTCCTTAATTTGTGAGACGATTTTAGTTACCAAACTAGTGCACACCTCCTGCATTACCCAAGAGCGTTTCAGCTTTGCCTAGTTCATTTTTTGTACCTGTAAAGGTGTCCTTAATATGCAAAGTCACACTGGTGGTTACTCAACTACCAAGCTAGCTTGAGTGAAAGAGGCCGACTCACAGCACTGCTGCCCAAGTCGTTTACCTGGTCTGTAATTTAAAACCAAGCATAATGCTAATTATAAATGACAACCGATAATTACGGACTTGCTCCATGTACAGTCTGAAAATAGCATTTTCTACAGCTCATGGGACAATTGTAGAAAAGTAAAACATAGTATGCAGAAGTTATTGACTCCTAATGCACAACAGTTGTTCAAACTTAGATCTGATTTTTCTGATCTGATGATGACAAAATCTTTGACGAGATGACAAGCCTTTGACAATCTCTGCTTTCAGTTAGGAACAATACCTGATTTTTTCCTTTCAACATCAGAAGATTGGTGACCTTGCCAAAAGGTAAGCCCAGAGAAATGACCTCTGCCTCTGTAACGTCACTGGGCAGCTTACGGACGTGGATTACTCGGGACGGGACCCCAGCACTTCTACTATCACCTTTGAATTTTTTGCTGTCGTTTCCATTAGCTGTAAAAAAGAAAGTCACTGCTTAGAAGAGCAAGTTCCATGCAACATACACGCACTTACCACTTCTGACGTACGTGGTGCTCCCCCATCAGTTATTGCTGTTACAGAGAAATTCCATGGTCTAACTTAACCAGAGTCTGAACACACATGGTTTTACTCATTTTTCAAATGACATGAATGTGAGTGACGTAGCTGAATGCCAGTGCAATGGAATCAACTCTCCAGTGGCCATTTTACAGCTTGTTTACAGTACATACACAACCCCACCCACAACTCTACTCCATGTAGGTCTGAGCCATTAATTTTAGACTGCTGCTTTGTTCATTTTCACTTTGACATATTCTTAGTAATGAAGCAGTTTGAAAGGGACTTCTTAGATCAAGTGATACTAAAACAAATAATATGACTCAAAATAACTTTAGATCAGCTGGATTATACATATGGCAAAAGACTATCAGCAGCACAATACCAGACATTAGCTGATACAGTCTGGCAGGGAAGCTACAGGAAAAACAGTAAGGGCCTCAGAAGATTACGGTAGGCCAAAATAAGGCATTTGAAGACACTGGCAAGCACAGAAGGCAAAGTTCTGGACTCAGCACCTAAGAATTCCGTCTTGCAAGGGATTACTAACCTCTAGATGGTGTAAGACTCCTAAATAACAGCAAATTGCTATATACAGCCAAAACAATCCTACATTAAATTCACCTGTGCTTCAAGTCTACAGCAAAACCTGCACATTTTAACACTGTAAAAATCATTTCAGCAACTGTCCTGCAACAATTTTCCAGCCTGCAAACCTTAAAAGTACAGGGCAGACATTTACTATTCAGCAACATCTTACAACAGGCTCAATAAGTAAGAAAAATAGAGATTAAAAATTAAGATGACACTAAAAAACAGACCTCAGTACTCACAATACTTATCATATGTTGCTCTTTTCTTATAGGCAATATTACCTGCAGAAGAAGAGTTGCTGCTCATGATAAAGGGTCCGTTAGTAACACAAGTAGAGAAAAGCTCGTCAGATCCCCGCTGGAAAAGAAAAGAAGAAAGGTAAACTGACAGCATCTTTACTAAATCCTATTCAGGTATTCTGAAAGCAGAAAAACAATTGAGATTAAGTTGTAGAGAAGCTGAACAGAAGTGAAAATATACTGACAGTCAGCCTCATTGTCATCATAAATTAAATATAAGTAAGATCCAATTTAGTAACTGAGTAGCACTATCCAATAGCTAAACACCAGGAATCTCAGGAGCTGAGGCATTGCTGAGTTGTTTGAAGCCACCAAATCAAGCGTCATGCGCTGACATTCACATTCTTTCTCCGTAAGAAAAAAGGATCTGACTATTGGTGTCAGATGACATTTTCATTCTTTTAAGTTAAGCTAGAACCCCGTAGCTGATCTGAAACAGCAAAACAGATAGGTCTCACCTACTCATTAATTCACTCTTAATGCCGTTCATTACAATGAGAGCAGCCATTTTACTGGGGGTTACCAAGATTAAGGAAGTCTTGAGCAAAAGACAAGTTACGATTCATTTGGTCAAAGATGCCATTTTCCAGCGACAGTGAGACAACGCAACTTGGAGATGTTGAGAACTGAAAGAAATGGAACTCTTCCCCTTCCTCCCCCCAGAAAATGGGGGAGGAAAAAAAAAATCAGGAAAATGAAGCTCCCAGGAAATAACTACTTTTAGTTTTTTTACAGGAGTAGGCATACAATAATTTGCACTCTTCTAGGACAACAGTAAAAGTCTCAGTAAGCACACTCCAGTCAGAGGACACAGACATGCATTCCGAAGTAGAGAAACCTGAGTATCACTGGTACAAAATCTGTGATCACGCCCTTAATTTTGCACTAGGAGCTTACTGCTAAAGCCATGGCTACTTGCAGAACGAGAAGCTCAGAGCATGCGAACATCTTTGATTTTTTTCCATACTGCAGTGTCATGCATTTCGACTATGGAAGAACACGTTTGATCAAAAACTAGAACAAACTGCTCCTACTGGAATTACACTGCTCAAACTGATACCACGGAATTAACAGAAATGCATTTATTCTGGGCCTTTTAGTAGCTGTAGGCACGGTGTAATTCCACCTATTGGCATACAGACAGGGAAGTGCAGAAGCTTAGCACTTCCCTTCTTCACTCCCAGAAAATAATGCTAACCAACCTCTAACATTACTGTAACACATTTCAACTCATTGCAGCATTCCCTGCAGAGTCACCAAATTACCTGCACTGACCAATGCACTATGCTAACCTAAGAAGGAAGTATGAAAAAAGCATTACTAAGGCAAAAAGCAAACACTACAACAAATTACTTCTTCGCACCATCTATACTTATACAAACAATGCCACTTAAACTCGGTAAGAATTTCGAACAAGCTACAGAGAAGGCTTTAAAGCCTACTGCAAGCAGCAAGCAAACACAGTAACATACATCCAGTTACAGAAGCACTCTCTCATAGCTTTCAAAATGATTTTTACACGGTAGTCACACCAAAAGACCTCTACCAGCAGAAAAAAAAGCAACCAAGCTCATCCCTCTGCTAACTCCCAGGCACCTGGATGGAAACATCCCCTGCTGCACGCCGCGGCCACCAGAAACCCTATCGCCCACCGAGCCCCGTATCTGGTGGCAACTGCAGTAACAGTATCTGCGAGATAACAAAAGCTCCGCTGCCGCACCAGCAAACAGGTTGGAAAAGTAGGTCACGCAAGGAGCCCCACAACACCGAATTACAGACAGAGGGGTTTGGGTGGTGCTTTTTTTCCTTTTCTTCTTCAAATCTTGAATTTCTCGTCTGACGACTCACTGCTGCCTCTTCAAAGACGAGCTCAAGGACTTTGATGTACTGACTAGGGGAAATTAGGCCAGGTTCCAAAACCATGCTTCATGCACTACTGCTGGTCACCTGCACCACGCCGCCCAGCTCCTCCAAAGGCAGCACACACCCAGCAGTGTCTCCCTCTCACAACGTGGTAATTAGCAATAGGCCTTTTAACAGCTGCTCTAATTAGCACTGGGATTCCTGAGTACAAGCAAGAGGCAAGCTAGTCTGGGAGGCTATTATACTGCAAGCCCATCCTTTTGGTGACAAATTAACACATAATCCCAAGGCAAAAGAATCCACCGGCTTGCTGTAAGTCTTCGTGTGCCCAAGTTACTGCGAGTGCCCCAGCCAGCGTACTTCCCGCGGCCTGGGATGCAACCAGCAGCTATTTACAAGAGCCACCCAGCAGCAAACCAACCTCCTCGTGCAGGCAGTGTTTATTGGCCTAATGAAACCGCCTGCATCAGGCCCTAATGGGCCTTCAAGTCCTAAAGAGTTCCTAAGGCACCTGTAAAGCTCTGGATGTACCCGACTCCAACACTCCCAGCATGAAGCAAGGCATCTGTGCGAGCACACGGCCGGCCCCTCGATCCCCACGGAAATGCTACGAGCAGCCACGTATCTGGCTCTTGTGGAGGCACCGCTAGGAAACTATATCCTAGAAAAACAAATGTTTATATGACTGAGGAAAGAATGCAAGTTCCCTGAATTTAACTTTCCTAATGGCTTGTTTAGAATAAACATTTTCCTGCATATTTAAAGATTTACTTGCAGCGCACTTTGACAGGGAGTGCTCACTGCTGCTAGTTTCCACATGTCAGTGTTTCTTTAATGAAAGAGCATTTCGAATCCACTCCCCTCTTATCTTGGAGACAGTCTCTGCTGCCCGCTGTGACCAGAGCCAGGAGGCAGAGGGGGATGATTGTTCGACATCAAAAGCAGCAGCAGTCAATTTGTAAGCTTCCCAGCTGGAAGTACGTGCAAACAGAGGGGGACGACCAAAGCAGTTGGACAGCCACGACTCCGAGGTCTTTCCTCTACACAAGGGAGCTTCAGACCCCGCGCACACAGTACCGTACAGTTGTGTCAACATCACTCCACGGACTCCCCTCCAAACAGCTTTTCAAGTACACACCCAAGAGGCGCGGGCTCCGCGTACCACCGAGTTGCTCAGGTTAGGGGATACCACCATCACCACGCATCAGGCAGTGCTGGCAAGCTCTCCTCACCAGGAGCAAACTGCATCAGCTGCTGCTTTCCTCAGCGGTCGTTTCACTGCTAGTGTCAGGACTCACCTCGTAACTACCAGAAATCTCTAGCAATGGTTGCTTTCTGGAGGGACCTAACCCAAGGTAAACTGGGAACAGCCACTCTTTGCCTGCACTCCACACCATGAGCTGCAGGAGGGATCCTTTACAGCTGCAGCGATCGCCAAGAGCTCTTCCCAGACTTCAGTGCCTTTTCTTCAAAACCACGTTACAAATAAATTAAATTGCTCTATACAAAGCAACCTAGTTCAGTAGGACCAGAAGGAACAAACCAAGCCTGGTTGCCTCAAAGATTTAGCTTTAAAGAGCTTCTCACCACCAACAAAAATGGATGTTGAGTATTTGGGGCTTTTTTGGAAGAGCCCTACAAAAAGTATGGATTCTGAAGCATTACGATTTTATTTGGTTATCTTTTAAGTGTAAAACCAGGGTGGGAAGGAAGGAGGAGAGCGCTCGGCTGCTGGCAGGGTCACCCCACAGCACTTCTCCACCTTTGTTCTCCCCCTGCCCTGGGGAGGCCCGGTCGTGCCGCACGCACCCCGAGACACGGCTCTCACGTCCTGAGGCCGGCAGCCCTGCTTGCAGAGACATCCATTTCTGCTGGCATTTCTGCTCAGCCAATTCTATTGCAGCTGGCATTTTTATGAAGAGATTACCACAAACAGCAATACACTAACACCGCTCTACAGACACTGCTCCATTTGAGCTAACAAATCTCTTCCTACTTAGAGGAAAATACACCATTTTAAAAGTTGCATCGCCAAATCTTACCTAGTCCAGGGTACGGCTGCTTCTGCCACCAAAATCACCAACTGGACACATTGCTGACAGGTAAAACACCGCCTGGGAGCGTTTCTATGACAGCAGCCTCCTTTTGTCTGCAACACTCACGGCTACAAAAGGCCTATTGCTCAAGCTGCATTAATTTAATAACACACTCATGCTCCGTGTAGGGCTGCTATCAATACTTGAGTTCCCTTCCCTAATTCAGGAAAATCTGCTGCAAGGCAGAACCCCAACATTCCGTATTTTCTTCAGTTATATTCTCAACTATTCCCCAAACTCTGTCTTCTTTGTTTTAAAAGGCAGTTTTAACAAACAAGTAAGAATTTTGAACTAGTCTAGGCTTTCCCACCTTAAAAGCAATCGTTAATTCATAAAATTACAAATTGTCTCTCTTTCACTAGGATATTACCTAAACTTTACCACAGTTGGGAATTAAAGCCAGAAATTATCCCAGCTTCTACCAGCACACCTCGAAGTACTGCTGCCCTATATAACTCGTTATCCACTCAAGATCCAGACACTTCTTTTAAATGGATTACAATAAACCCACCACATTCTGCCTACACAAAAGGCTAGAAACATACACAAAGTAAATGACCATAAAAATACAAGTGTAAAGACAAACAGGTGACACTACTACACGCTAACAGCTTTCAGAACACTGCGAATGTTATGGGCAGAAAACAGAATTAAAGTATGGCAAAATGGGCATGCAGGAAGCGAAAGCAGTGACAACGGAAGGCCAGCTCAAACTCCAGGCTAGCCAAACCTAAGGCCTACAAAAAGAAACTTTATCCCTGGCCCACTGAGCACATCCTGCCTAGCAGCAGTACTCTCTGCCCTGGACATGGAACAACTGACACCACTGAATGGTTTAAGCAGACGGAGAGCAGTACCCCTCCGTGTGAAGGCAGAGGAGGATTTAAGAGGCACACAAGCTGTAAGCTGCCATGCCTTTACAAAAAGCAAAGCAGGTAACAGTTCCACCTGTATGCCCCCCTCCCCCCCAAAAAAATAAACTGAAAATCTGTGCTGCTCAAAAGCCTCGGTCTGCTCTTCTGGGAATTCAGATTAATATCCCCTGTCGAGTCTTGTGACTGCCTGGCCAGAGCATGCAAGCATCATCCTTCCACTACACTCTCCCTGCATCTGTAAAAAGATTTTGGACCCAGTAAGAGACTACCATACACACAGATCATTGAGAAGCTTACACAACCCCCCCTCTGCTCTGATAAAAGCAGAAAATTCTTGGAGCACAACGAATTGAGCGTACCCGAAGCATGCATCAAGGGCTCCATGCGACGTCAGCCCCTGAGGAATTGAAGAATGTGTGCTTCGAAACCCCGATTCACTCCAATCGCCTCGCAAAGAAGCTAGTAAGAAATCCAGTCTGATGACATCATTCACACTCATTATGTTGCATTCCAACATTTTCTGTTGAGATTCAAGAGCTAGGAACAGAACTAAATTTAAACTACTCGGAAGAATGATGCCAGTTTTCTTCATCTTCCATGGAAGACTCACTTCCAGCAAGGTTCGCTTGCATCCCTCCCACACACTCCTTTTTCCTCTCCTGCCTCAAAGATCCTTTAGTCATTTAAAGGTGCAGCGCTGTATAACAGCAGCATTAGCAGGCAGTCTTTTGTTTGTGACAACACCTCCGAAGAACACGCGATAAAAGCATACCCTTCAATCCCAGGAAAGTTTAAAAGTTGAGATTAACACAAAATAACTTCAAGAGCCTGAAGCGGCTGTTGAGTGAACCAGGATCCTGCTGCCCCACAGGCAGGAGTTAGGAGCTCTGGCGTTCATCCCTGCGCTGTGCCCACGTGTGGGACACGCAATCCATCATCCGGTCAGGCCCAGAAGCAGGAGTAAAAATTACTTCAGTCCCCAAAAGGGCTCACGGCTGGTTTTTATGCACGAATTCAAATGCAGACACCCCCCTCTATCGTTTACGGAACACGCGAAGCTTCCCGCTGAGGTTCAGACTGTGTACGCGCACATTTCAGCACCTTTGGAACTAGGGCTGTTGGTCAGAGCACCGCAAGGAGCCCAGCCCTTCGGGAACCTGCCTCCCTACAGCGCGTACCGCCCCAGCGGCCGGGTACTGCCCCAGCGGCTCGGCATGCAGATTTGAGCCTGAGACACCAGAAACTGGAGCATTACATTACAGCCATTGCTCACACAGCCCGACGGGGATTTCGCAAGGGGATTGCGCCGAGCTCAAGCACAGGCTGCCCGTGGGGCCGAGCCGGATCCCCAGCCCGCTCACCCACCGGCCCCTCCCTGCCTCGCTCAGCCTTAGCTGCTATGGAGACACCCTGCGAAACAAACCTGCCCTTTGAGCAAATAAAAGGTGGGGCCACGTTAAATAGCCCCAAATTCCTGAACTCCGTACTGAAGTAATGCAGTCATTCTTGCTCTGTAGGATAGCACACACCCAGGCTTTATGATACACTGTTCCCAAGTTGAAACTTAACTAGCAGTCAGCCTTGAGCTTTTAAAATCATTGCAGTGGAGCAGACTGGCTCTTGAGAAAGCTTAATGCAAACACTATCAGAAAAACGCTGCCGGATGAGTCACTCTGAAACAAATGGAACCTATGAAAAAATACCGTGACCAAATCCAGAAAAGAGCAAATTGACTGTGCGGGTTTAGGAGGAACTCCACGCTAATTCAATCCCACCTACATCACGGTTGTGTAATAACCGGGACCTGCTTTAACAAAGACCAAGCAATTATATTGAGATTACCAAGACGCACATGCTGAACTAAGCACAGCACTTGTCAAGGTTTCACATGAAGCTTGAAAGACAGCTATACCAGAATCGCACAGAATTTCAAGTTAACATTCACTCTTCCTTGCTACTGAGATGGCAAGTGTGGCACGAGCACACCTACATCTCCTGGTTTGACATCGGATACCTGAACATGACCGGAGTCCATCCCTACACTCGTGAGATTAAAAACAGGAAGTAAAAGTCACATTTGTGAAATACTTCGCTGTCTGTGATGATGTGAAAAATAGAGGGCAAGATAGGCTTAAGATTAAAATACAGAATTTCCTACAACCATTTTATCAACAGATTGCTTTCTAGGAAGTCTCACACAATTTCATCTACAACAGGAATCACAGCTTGTTTCCTTTCCAAATGTATGTAATTTCAGCTAGCTTCCACATCAAATGTTTTACATTTGTTGTAGAGAAACTGTTTTAAACAGCTCTAATAGCTGCCTCTGGTAGCAGTCTTGCTTGCCACCTGTGTTTCAACCAGTACCTTAAAATTCCATTAAACGTAAAGAATTCAGAGTCCTCACGATCTACCTGAGGGCGTACCACTTACCCCTGCGAAGGACAGTTAGCTATGAACTGAAGGCAGGTGCCTACGTGCTGTCTGCACACAGCAGCTTAGCCAGGTTAGACGGAGCCGTTTCCCCAACCCAGCCAGCGCTGCGCTCGCAGCAGCCGTGTGCCTTGCTGTATGCATGTGGCTCACATGTGTGATCACGCCTGTTGCAGAAGGACCACAAGAGCCAGCTTGTTGCAGCCTCTAACTGAAGCCATAGGAGGGGACTGGAATTTCCTCACAACATTCTTGGCCTGCTGCCTGAAGCCATAATTACTGTTCCCATGGCAAAGATCCTGGCTTGACCACAAATCACTTCTATGCAGGCAGCCTGTATCACACTCTAGCAAACCCCGTTTTAAAAATTAACTTCTCAAATGCCACAGACATGCACTGTACTTTTCTGGAAGCATCACCCTTCAGAGAGAGCTCAACTTAACCGAGAAACTACCGGATTGTTCAGCACCTAAACTCTTCAGCAACAATTTTTAATTGCCAAAGTGCAACTTCACTTGAACAATGATATATCCCAGCTCATACTCTCTCTAGTAAGTCACCCAGCTCAAAAGGCTGTTACAGCCTGAAGAGATAGTGCACGGGTCAGACCTTTGAGTCCAAATACAGTCCCTCCATCTGAAGGCCGCGCTTCCTTCCTTTCCAGATATTAAGGAAATTATGGGCAGAAATAAGTCTCAAGTCATGTGTTTCTAATCTGCAGGACATTCCAGAAGGCTGCGTATCGAGGGTCCTGTAACAGAACTGTAATGAGTTTCCTGAACAGATTCACACACTTTAAACTGAGGAGCCTGAGGACTAGGTTAAATGTGAAGCCCAGGAACAGCTACAGTTCCCACCCTGCTGAACACCAGACCATCAGGCAGCACTGTGCAGTGCTCGAGTAATAACCCATGAAGAAAACACCCGGGGACTTAAGTTACAGAGCCTAAACATAACAAAGACCTCCAAACAACGAATAAGCATGTGAGAGTACCCATAATATGTACTTTAAGGATGGGAGAAAAGTCTAAAAGGCACCAGACCCTGCCTTTTAAAACAAAAAAGTAGAGCAAACTGATACATGTTTTCACAGTCTTCAATTTCAAAGTTAGACTGTAGCAAGCCGGAATGCTTTACAGCAGGAAAACAACCAAGAGGCCACCGTAAATTATCTTTGACAATTGGCTCAGCAGTGTTTTAAGTTACAGGCACTTCTCCCACTGGCGTGAGTATTCTCCAACTTCGGGACATTCCAGTCACAGTAAGAACATCTAAAAAGGTGCCCAGAGCTCTTGCATCAACTTGCTGCTTAAAGTAAACCAAGAGAGGAGACCGCTTTGGGGGACTACAGTCTCCTAGTACTTTAAGAAGCTCGATAGAACACTGTTCCTACCTTCTGTGTACATACGTAGTAAGAATGAGCAAGTTTACACCTCAGACTAAGTTTTCCAGCGGAAATTTTCACGTCCAGCCCAGGAGCTGAGCCAGCAGGCTCTCCTGTGAGCAACACTTCCAGGATGGATGCTAACAAACTAGGTACATCCGCATCTGACCACCGCTTCCATTCAAATGTTTTATAAAGTCAGCAGATCACAAAACTGCAATTACACAGCATTATAAGTTATCAAGCAATTATGGGGAACATCTGCTTCTGAATGGGTGGGGGGGTCGGTTAATCCTTGAAGCAATTTCAGCAATGCCCCAGGGATCAGAAAAATGCCACTGGAAGAACAGAGCTCTACTACTGTAGTTGTTTTAGCAGAGACAACGCTGGAATGTGTCTGTGATGTTACAGAAACCTTCTGCAGTCTCTTCAAACTACTTATTGCCAAACCAAAGGAAGGTAGATCGAAATGGAAGCAACAGCAAAATTTCAGAAGAGCCGTAGCCAGCGAGGTTTTACACTCACCACCGAGCTGTGTTTTTAACAAGGAACGGATAACCAACTTGGTTATACTTTTTGAAGCCTGTACCTTCCTCCACGTGAGTTCTGCACCCAGAGGATCTCTAACAGTGCAGGAGCACAGGCCAGGCAGACGGCTCGTGCACGGCCGCATAGAGGATGCAGCTGTACGAGAAGCCCTCACTTGGCTCCTCACTATGCGCAGACAGGAGCCTAACTTGCCTAAAGCAGAGCCATGACACATGCAGCACGTTACAGCTTATTACAGAACTTCCATCACACGAGGTACGCTGACATATTCAATGCCTTGCTTAAGCAATCAGATAACATGGCTATGTCAAAAACATTTTAAAACTTACCTTTATCAAGATGATTCAACTTGTCTTTTGCTTCTGCCACTCTAAATTTTGATTCAATTTTCTCAAAGCCTGCCTTACCTGCCTCGAGAAGCTTCATTTTTGGCACGCTCTTCTTTCACCGCTTTCTACCTCTAGCATAACAGCGGTTACAGTTCTGTCCTGTGCTAGGAGTGAAAGCACTAGCACAGGATTTCTCCCAGCCCTCATTTTAGACATCTGACTGTGCTCAGGACTGCAATCGCCCCGCAGATGGGAGTGATGAGGCATGCAATACCACATCCTGCAGCTTCTCTAGATTCACTGAGAGGACTACAATTACAGCTTCAGAGGCTTCCTGGTCAAGTTTAGTTATATAAAACCACTTCTTAAAGCTGCAGAAACTGAAGATTACACAACATTAAAACCCATTTTAGGGGACTTTTACCTAGATCAACCAGTTTACAGAAAGGTGCATCAAACTGCCCTACAGCAGTCCAGGTATGACTTATTCCACCTTTAAAGTGGCTATGAACTATTAACCAACCTGATGGTCCCAACAAGCCTTTCCTCCTCCTCCGATGGCACACTGAACTCCTTGCAGCAGATGGTGTTCTCAACCAGAGCCAGACACCATCGTGTCACTACAATTAATTCAAATTTCAGGTTATCATACTAGGAAAAGTTAGAGTAGCCCTTCCCCTACAGCTGCTAAATAGATCTCCTTTGTGTGTTTAATGCTTCTCAGAAGCCCTGGATCACTAACAAACATGCCTGCGCTCTCAGCAGTCACATCGAGTTTTCTGCTTCCAATATAACAAGCTATTTGCTCAGAGCAGTTGTCTCCAATGCTTCTACTTCGCTTAAAGACCTAACAGAGCTCACACCGCACAAGCTCACCTCTCCTTCAGATGAGCCCAGTATCACGTATTACCTCACTTCACCAGCCTGTTCAAGCTGCCACACACATCCCTGTTTCTTCGTTAACAATAAGACGCTAACACAGAATTCAGGCCACTAAGGAAGCCCTAAGATTACTACTCTGAGGGCCAACATTCACACACGTAGTATCTGATACAAAACTCACAGTAATCCTGATCCCAGAACATTAGCTACGATGTTCACTCCGTGCAATGAAAAGCCTTTAATACACGAAGGAGCGCCAGTCTATCCTGCACATTCCAGCTCACCATTTCCCAGGAATGCGCCTTCATCCCGCGAACACAACAGCTATTACCACGCACCACAGATAAGGAGGCTCCTGTCAGCACTTTGAGTTTCAGGGCTAGGCCTGCACTTTCCAAACCTGAGACTAGAAGGGTAAAGGTCATATTTACTGTACTCACAGGAGATAAAAATCAACAGCCAAACACCCGTTTTTTTGTGGTAGAAGGATTTCTGACATATAACTGAACAGGAATTCACATAAACAGAGGAAATGGAGGTCACGAGAGAAGGGACCAATTTCTCCATTGAGAACCATTGTCTAGCACACAAATAAGCACGGCTTGACATTTCAGTAGGGGAAAGGGCTCTTTCTAAATTCAATAATGTTCTTATAGGACAGTTGATAATCAATGTCCAAATGCCAAGAGCTAAGTGCTGAGCCACAATAAAAGTTTTAAATGCACATGAAACTGAATTACCTTCTGGTTAAAACCAATTTACATGGTACCAGAAATAACCCTTTAAACCTGAAGATCTACATTTGGTGAGGCTAAAACTAGGTCAGATGCTGAGCAGTGTAAAAAGAGAGAAAAAGTGAGAAGTGCCTACCTTTGTACCAACTGTTATATCTTGGACAATGCTGTAGAAAAAAGAAAGAAAAGGATTAAAAAGTTAGATAGGTTTGCCACAAATATCCAGCATAGTTTACAGTAGTAAGAAAAAAGCAAGTCAAAGTGCACAGTTGTCTTTGCAGGTGAGCCAAGGACAGTTTATACAAAGAAAAATTATTAGATGGTGATGGTGGAGACCCAAGACCCAGCAGTCCGAGAAAAACGCAGCTCTCCCCTGCCTAGAGCGGAGCTTGCTCCTTTTTCAAGCGTACCACAGGGGCCAGAACCAAAAAACCCCACACAGTGAAGTCTAGCGTCCTTCCCGGGAACATGATGCAATGAGAACGCACAGCCTTTGACTAAGTCAAGGGCAAAAGCGGCAAGAGCCAACTCCACCACCAACAGTCCCATCCACAGCTCGCCAAGACCTCCTGCCCAAAGGAGTGACCTCCGCTGGGCTGGGAAGAACCCCTCCAGCTGTGGAGAAGTTACGAGCAGCAGCAGGGACCAGCGATGCTCACACCCCAGCAGCACCACACACCAGACGGAGCTGGGGCCGTTCCCTCGCCGCGGCAGGCGCCTGTGCCAGGCCCGCAGGAGCCCAGCGGCCGCGCCAGTGCCCCGGAGCCAGACCCGCGCCAGGCTGGCAGAGGGCAACGAGGAACAGCCGAGAGGCCCAGGCAACTCCCAGACCAGGGAGCGCCGGCACCCAGCATTCCTCTCCCAAGCATTTTCCGCTCAAGAAATAGAACTTTTCCCTAGCACAGATCTGCAGGAAAAGGCAATTAACCCGTACCACGTGTGTGCAGACCTGTTAAAATGAGAATTCCTGCCGAAGTGAGCAATGTGAACAGTAACAGTGCTAGCTGCACCTCCAGCAGCTCGCACTAGCTCTTGTCAGCAGCCACCATTGTTATCACCACTCACCTACCAGAGCAGCTTCTTTCATCGAGGGAACCAGAACGACCTGCCTACAGCCCGGCATATCGTGCCCTGGTAATATTCCAGGGCATTGCAGCGCCTACGTGTTATTTTTTGTGGGAGCACTTGGGACAGGCAAAGGATATCAATTACACCCTTGCATTGACGATTTTTTTAATCCAATCCATGGTAAAGCAGCAATATGACACTGGCGAGCGGAGAAGATAACTTTCGATTGACACACGCAGCACTGCCTGTCTCAACTCGCATCTTTCTGACAGTCACAGCTTCAGAGTAAAGGATGCAAAACTGGCTGGCTAGCAGACCTGCAGCAACTTTAGGGAAACACAGAAGACAAGCAGAAAACAGTGCGGTCATTCTTAAAGCACTAGGAAATCTGAAGCATTCAGAACAATTCTACAGTTTGAGTGATTTAATGCCAGAGCACTTACATCGCCCAGTTCTTCTTTCCCTACCCTCCTCCCGCAACACTTCTTCATTTTTCAGGGAAGTGAACCCTGCTCCTTCCTAACGAGCCACCCGCATTTCACTATGCCCTAACACAAGCATAAGCCAGCTCAGCTCCTTGTACTTCCTCTTCAAAACCGACCTGCCATGTCATCATAACCCAGCAATTTACAGCCGGGGCTCCAGCCCGATCCAATGGCCGCTGCCGGGCGGCTCCGCCACAGCTGCGATTTTTTCCCCCTCTCTAAGTGACTGCTCACAAACGCTGCATGGGAATGCCGGGCTTTCCAACCCCCTGGTGCCTGGTCACCAGCAGGACAGATGGGTTCTGCTGCACTTCGAGGGCCAGCAGTAATGAACTAATTAAACCCATCTGTACCTATCAGTTTAAAGAATCGTAATCGTTCTATTAGAGTTACTAAATACTTTATGAGCACACATTTCTTCAATTAAAATACATATATTCACCTCGGGATTTTCATAACCTTAACAAAGCATTTCCAGCACAGCGCAGTACGAGCAGGGAATCTCTGAAGTTTCCAAAACTCTCGAACTTGCCCCCGAGCAGTTTCTCTTACTTCCTGTTCCTCTTGCGGGCCTCATACACAGGAAATGTTTTACATAAAGTAGCCTTAACAGGGAATAGTCTTTAAAATTATCCAAGAGGAAGAGCTTTTATTTGCCAAGAACTATCAAGTCCTGGAATACTGTTGTTGTAACCCATTTGATAACAAATGCCACATGAAACTAGCACCAACAGTGTTTAAGTATTTTTATTAAAGAAATGTGATATTCTTCCAGTTTACTTCTCCCACAACTTGTCATAGCTTAAAGCTGCATTCTCTTGTCCTATGTCAACCTTAAATACGGGATTAATGCTTTTATGTTTTCTAGAAGAGTCGGCAATAAAGCCTTTCACAAAAGTTACTTTTTACACAGAACGAGATGATTCCTGCACAGTAAAGATCAAAATCAAGCAGCGCCAGTAAAATCTCGAGGTCACTTTGCAAAGCAGCCTTTCCCAAATTAACTCCTTACATGTTTTAAAGCAGCTTACTCAAGTGATCAATCGTTTCAAAAGCATAACTACGCATATTTTAGGTAGCAGAAGTAAAACAGTAGGAGCACAGAGCCAGAGAGGTGTCACGCTGCCAGCTAAACAAAAAACAAAACCTTTTTCAAAACAGCTTTTGAAGTTTCAACGAGGGTCAGCTTTCACAGGGTAAGCAGATCACGCACCAAGATCTTTAAGAACTAATGAATAATTAAGACCCACATTATACTTAAACTTCAACAATAAAGTAAGAACTTCTTCACCAGACACAATAAATCAGCTTTCCCAGGAACTAGGATGAGCACAGCCGATAAAAACTGATTTTTCACATTAAAACATGTGATCTCACATGCTGATTTTTTTAAACACCATTCAGCATGTCAAGCAACTCAGAAAAAGCACGGCAACCCGAACAGCATCCTGGACTGCAAACTACATTAAGAGGTCTAGACTTTTAAGATGAAAACAACACAGACAACACTTCGGCAGTGCTAAAACCCCGACGTGTGACTGCACCTAATTCCCACCAGAGCAGCGTCAAGGCACGAGGAGAGGAGGCACTGATCTGGGCTTTCCCACAGCCAGGGCTCTGGGAAAACACGCTAATCAGAGGCCTTTAAACATATTTTAACTACAGACACGGTGCTCTAGAAGAAAAAAGAAGCTGATCACTAGAAAAATGCACGATAAAATACATGAGAAACACGGAGCCCCGTTTCTGAAAGAGCTGCCTCCGTGAAAGCTTTAAAGTAAGCATTTCTGAAGCGGGACAGCGATGAGGTGGTGATCAGAGAGGAACCGACGCTGCCCCGGATAAAGCAGCCGCGCTCCGGGCCCCGACCCGAGTCAGGCACCCGGAGAAAAAAACTTCCACGGGGCGGGGGCGGGCAGCAGGACGGGGCCGCGGGCACGGCGCTGCCCCCGCAGAGCCCCGGTCACCCCCCGCCGCAGACCTGCCTCCCGCGGGCCTCCCGCAGAGGAGAGCCCGGCGGGAGCCCCCCCGCCGCCGCCCCCCCCCGCTTGCGAAAGCGCCACACAATGGGAGCGGGGCCGGCCGGGCTGAGCTGCGGGCGCCGGGTGCGCCCCCGCCGCCAGGTGCGGCCCGCGCCGCCGCTGCCCCCCCCCCGGATCCCCCCCCCTCGAGGGGCACGGGGCACCGGGGGGCACCCGTCCAACCGGGGGCGGCCTCACGGCGGACGGAGCCGTCCCCCCCCACACACACACCCACGCTCCGGGGGGGGTTTAAGCCGCCCCCGGGGGAGCGAGCAGGACGCGAGGGGACCGTGAGGGGGGGGGGGGGGGGGGGGGGGGCCGGCCCGCTTCAGGCCCGCGCCTCAGCGCCGGGGCGGCGGCCGCTGAGCAGGCAGCGGGGCCGCCCCCGCACCCCCCGGGCACCTCCTCCCCCTGCGGCGAGCACGGCCCCGGGGGCAGCCCCCCAGGAGCCCCCGCCGGTAACCGCCCCCCCCCCCCGCCTCCCCCCGCGGCGGGGCGGCCGCGCCCCGGGCGCCCCCCTCAGGTAACGCCCCGGCCCCCTGCGCGGGTCCCGAGCCCCGGCCGCGGCCCCCCCCCGGTCCCGCAGAGCCCCGCAGGGGGCCGGTGGCGCTCCCCCACAGGCCCTCGGCACGGCCTCGGCCGCGCCGGGGCCCGGTCGGGCGGAGACTCACCCGTCCATTGCACACGGAGGAGACCCGCAGGGAACGGAGCGGAGGCGCCGGAATAGCAGGAACGGACCCGACCGCTCCGTGTTATAGACTCACAAAATGGCGGCGCCGCCCGGCCCGCCTCGCCCGCGCCGCCGCGCCATTGGCTGCCGGCGATGTCACCTTGACGGCAGGGGAGGGGATGGCCCGCCCCCGGGGGTTGGCGCCCTGGTGCCTCTCCCCAAGCCTATTGGCTGAGGGCGGGGAGAGGGGCGGGGCGACGCGCCGGTGTGGGGCGCGATTGGGTAGGCGTCGGGACGCGGCTGGGAGGAGCCATCTTGAGAGCGGGAAGGATGCCGAAATGCCACACTGGTCCGCCATCTTGATTGGGGGCAGGGCATGGAAGAACGGCGTTGGCAGCCATCTTGAGTACGGGCAAGGGCGCCAACGTGCACATTGTGTTGTCATCCGCGGCACGGCCCGGGGCCGCCGCCGCCGCCATGTTGGTTACGGGCAGGGA
The DNA here is from genome assembly GCF_040182565.1 of Anser cygnoides. Taxonomy (NCBI): domain Eukaryota; kingdom Metazoa; phylum Chordata; class Aves; order Anseriformes; family Anatidae; genus Anser; species Anser cygnoides. Next base: position 541,773 of record NC_089899.1, on the reverse strand, counting down.
AGCCGCGCGCTTCTGTCGGCCGCCATTTCGAGTAAGGGAGACCGGGCTCCTCGACGAAATTGGGTTAATAATTTAGCACTGCCGGTCTGGGGATCTTTAACGGACTTAGACAGCTATTGAAAGTTTTACTTAAAATATAGGGCAAACTCTGTTTGCAGTTAATGTCTTAAGGATAAAGATTATGCAGTGAGTGACAGAGAGAGAGGACTTGTGAGGTAAGACACCACCTACCTGCCCTGCTCACGCACCACGATCATGTTTTTCCTAAGTTCCAGTTCTAGCAAAGTTTGCGGATAAAAACAGCTCTTTTCCGAGTCAGGTAGAGCCCAGTGATTAATTAGATAAGCGTGTTTCACTCTTAATGCATGTAATTGCCTGTGGGTCTTACTTCCCCAGAGATTCAGGTAAAATCCATGGATTTTCTCTCCTTGGGGATTTTCAAACTCTGAAAAAAAAAATTTTAGGTGCTGGGCCGTCTCGAGTAAATTTAATGGACTTACATGTGTTAGATACTTTGTGCTCCCTTAAAAATAATTTTCCAACTCGTTCGTGTGCCACGCGATGAAGGTTCTTAAAATAAAAAACCAAAATGAGCGTCCATCTGGTGCTCTCTGGGAACTGTGACACTATATTCGATATATTTACGTTGTGCCTGTACAGGAACAGGCCCATGAGGACCAGGATCCTGCTGGAGGCCGAGCAGATCCCAGATCAGCCCCGTAGGCACTCCACCATCCACCAAGACTTGGCTGGTTCTTCCCCACTAACTCCGCTTTGTAAAGATGTTTGCTTCCCCAGATGAAATGCTGCGTGGCTCTGTTTAAATATAGACAATATTTGCTCACTGGGAATTCTACCAGCATTATTTATTTTCCTTGCCTCGCTTGTCATAAACCTACCCGTTGACTGCAGCACAAGAATTAATTGTCCCAGGCCTCCCTACGAGTCCCCTGTGCAGCACTGAATCAAACGTTCAGTCCACATTGATCTTGGATTCATTAGCGGCAATCCTGTTTTGAGAGTTTCTAGGCAACATAATACTGGTCTGACTGTAGAAAGGATCCTTCGTTCCTCACTAGCACACCCACTTTTGACATTTTTTTGTGAAAACATTTGTATGCTTCTGCCAATCTGCCTCTGATGGAAGCGTCTGAGCTGTAACAGCAGTGGCAGTGGCGTCCTTGTGAAGGTTTAGAAGAAGATTTAAAAGTGCAGATTAAACTTGGAGCCCTGGCCTTGGGTAGTGTTTCTACTCACTGTCAGGTAACTTTGACAGGTACAGACATGCCTTTTATATTCCCATTTCTTTCTGAAGCATATACTAAACACATAAATAAAGCAAAAAAAAGCTTTTAAAAACGTGAAACCAGCTATAATTTTCTCTCGAACATGTTACTGTGTTGGTTCCTATGGCCAAAGACCTTATTTTCTCTCAGAGTGGGACAGCGGTCAGATATGTTGGATGTCAACCTACTGCATTGCTCTTGTCACCATTTGTGACATGCAGGAGCTTCCAAAAAGCTTGGATCTTACCAAGAGCTGGTAGCTGCTCATTTCCATATCTTCGCTTTATTGGGCTCCTGGCCATTTGGCCCTTATTGCAGCAGTGAAGTTTAAACTGGAGTAAAGGAATGTTCTTCCCTGTCACTCCAGGCGACCAAAGGTCCTATCTGAAACCCAAGTTACTTTGCTAGGTAGTGCATGTGAAAGGAGGCTCAGCTTGTGCTACAGATAAGAGATTTACAACTTAGATCAGGCAGACAAAGAATGGGAAAACGATGGGATTATGTGATTCACTTTGGAGTTGGTGAGCTGAGGGCCAGAAAGTTGAAGTGATTTGATCAAAGCAGAGCACGAATTTAAGTCTCATTTCAGAAGCCGTAACACAGTTTCTTGAGCTATGCCTATTTTAAGCTCTATCTCCCATGGAGGTGTTTCATTTCATCTTCCCATCAGGACAACCCGCTTTATATACTGTAAGAAACCCCTCTGTAGTAGAGGATAGCATGGAGGCAGAATCCCTCCTTTTTTAATATGCAATAGTTGAGCCCATTTGTAAAGAAGTGCACCCTAAAGAACAGTACCCCAAACATAACACAAAGACTTTGAAAAAAAGTTAATGCCATGTACTAATCGCTAGTAAGAATGATATCTGATTTCTTAGTGGCTGTTGAAATTAGTTTATTGCCTGTGCAGATACGCTGCGTGTGCAGCTGCTTTTCAGATATCTTTGGAAAAGCAAACACGGGGGGATGCCATCAAAGAATTAGCACTTTTCAAAGACCTGTCCTGTGCAGTTGTGGGCTAACTTGAAAGACTCTTTTAAGGTTTGCTCAAGCTTTCTCAGATTTCCTAGCAGAAATGCTGATTATGCAACGTTTTATCATCTTCCTGTAATATTTAACAGAAATTTTAGTATCTTTTCAGATACAATGGTAGCAAACTGACTAAAGATACTACGGGGTCATGCACAGTGATTCTTTGGGCCAAACAGGAAAATGCATTTAAGAAAAAAAACAATACTTTACACATAAAAAAACAACCGGGAGAAGGACACGTCTCTGTGTATCTTTTTGTTTTGAAAAAGAAACCCACATGAAAATAGCCGTGTGGAAAAAAAAAAAAAAAAAAAAGAGGAGGGAGAAGGGAAAAATATGAATCAGCTTCTTTTGTACAATCCAGCAGAACGGGCCCACCCTCCCCCAGGCTCCGGTTACTCACAGCGCTAGGAAGGCCTTGGAGGGACACACCCGGGTTTTTCTTTTTTTTTTAAGCCCTTCCTGCCTATGTTATCTCTTTGAATTTAATTTGCCGTGCTGGGAAGAAAAACTGTCGGAAACGAAAAAGACCCTTTTCCTGCCTTTTTTCTTTGTATTTTTAAAATAGCCCTGAAGCCTGCACCACAGCCAGAGAACACTTTTTCCGTGTAACTATATTCCTTTGCAAACTAGGAAGTTTTTTTCCCCTTCCCCTTACAATTCCACCCTCCCCGTCTATCAGTGAATTAAAAACAAGAACCCCCCAAAAATACGGTCTCTGATCAGGAACATGAACCACTGTCCGTAGAGGTGCTAGCTGGTGTTTTGAACAGCTGTTGCTTTTAACAAAACAATTTTTTCTGCACCCTCCCCTCCTCCCCCATTATTCACAGCACCCTGCAGGATCCTAAACCAGGAAACTCGTTCATGTATAACTTTGCTTCTAGTCTAGCCCCAGTGAATTTTGGGGGGCAGGGGGTGTTTCAAATACTTTTGCCTCTTTTTGTTGCTTTTATTTATTTTTATCCACTTGTAATTAACGTGGCTGTTTTGTTTAAGAGAGCATTTGCAGCTTTAGTAACGTCTCGGGATGCCAGAACATTCTTTAGTGCATCATTCACGGTGCCACATCACGGCTCTGGAAGTGGTTAGGCGGGAGCTCGCAGAGCAAACCCGGTGCCGCGTTTATCAGCAAAAAGACGTGCGTGGCTGCTCAGCAGCCGGTCGGGCCGAACGTGGCTCAAAACGATTGAGAAGGGAGGTTCCTCACTCACCCCAGAGCGAGGGAAGGGGAAAGGAGGGAGACCAGCAGTATCAGGGAGAAGTCGCAAGCAGTGCAGGCAGAGAGCTGGGGCGGCTGGAGGTGTGAGTGTGCAGAGGGTCGTTGGAAAGCCGGCTTTGTTAGCGCCAGTGCTTGCAAAAAGCTCGCTTCTTACCCGCAGGTTTCTGGCTTTACGACCAGCACACATCATTAGCAAGGGAAGTGTTTTTTTCCACTGATCCATAAGAATTTGGCACTGTGGAGTGTTATCAAAAAGAGCACCAGTGGGTGGTTGATCAATAAATTGGTCGGGAATTGAGCTTCGTGTACCTCCAGTACTCGGCAGAAGGAAATGTTTCAAAGCATTTTCAGCTTAGGAGTTCCTTAAACTGGACCTGTGTGATGGCTGTGCCACCACGGCAATTTGAGGCCTCCCTTGCAGGGACAAAGGTAGATGGCTCTGTGCAAGCCATTTTGTCTGCACGTGCAACTTCTGTTAGCGCTGCCGTTGTGCGTTCCGAACTCACCTTTTCACAGGGGTGACAAACTGTATCCACAGGTATTTTTTGTGCTGCAAGTAGTTGCATTGACCTAAAATCGTACGTATGATCACAAAAACTTGTGTTTTACGTATCTTTTCTTCTCCCCAATCTATGAGAAAACGAGAGATTTATCTGTGTGTGCTGCTCTGTCGTTATCAGTCCATGTTATTTCAGAACTTCCCTGTCTTCGCTGCTCCTCGCAGATGCTTTCGGGTGACTCATTTCCTGTGAAGGATGAACCAGCCATTTCCTGGCTATTGAACGCAGGACTTTTTTTCTTCCAGCCTGTGTTGGAGCGGATTATTCTATGGTTTGATTATGCCGCTCCAACTTACACCAGAGCTGCAACTCTTCACTGCAGCTTTCCGAGATAATTAACTGTCAGCACGTGTTGCTTGGGGATCACAAATTGCCTCTGCTTCCTCAGGCCGTAGGCTCTGTGATTTTGGGTGTGGAATTCAAATAATTCTATCAGTCCAGAATTAACAACGCCATCCTTCTAGACACTGCAATCAGATTGTTCTGTTAATCCAACTGATTTCAGCTCGTAAAAATGGAGTGTTAAAAAAGCGCCATAAGGCAAAGATACTGATCTAACAACGTGTAGCTAAGCCCAGAAATTTTCAGATATCTAGCAAGAGGCATCAAGATTGCATATGGGCTTTTGAGAAATCCAGGTGTAGTGCCCGTGTTGTTCTTTGTTAGACGACTGGGTCAGCTTCTGTATTGTTCCTGTGCTCATAATTTCATCCCTTTCCTCCAACCTGTGTTTCCAATTTCCTGAGCCGCTCTTTATTCATACTTCACATTGCGATTCTAACTGTTGTGGACAGCTTGATCCAACGTCCCTGAGTTAAAAGATCATCTGACCAGTGTAATGCCAGCCTGAAGTATGCCAACTCTTTCGTGCAGCTTTTTACTGCCATTTTTTAAATTACTCTTTTAATCTCGTTTCCCAACATTTGACTATTTAGATTCATTAGCCTGTCATACATCTGTAATGTTTGGGAAGAAAACCCACACAATAGGGATGTTGCCTCTCGAGTCTGAATGTAGCACATGTTGTAGGGATGATCACTGAATAATTCATCCCCTTAATGATTTATTCATGCCCCAAAGCTGGATACTTCCTCTGTGACTTTCCATTATCTCAAAGAGAATACAAGTTCCTATTCAACTATACCGAGCCTAAAAGTGCCGGCAGCACACGAAGCACGGTGTCCAAGGCAAATAGAGCAGGTGTGCATTAAAAACCACTCCCTTATAATTTTTCTGCAACCTTTCTGCTCGGTAACGAATGGTAAACTCTTGCCATTCCAGTGCCGTCTTTATCACCCTTGACACAGAAATTAAAACATAGGCACGTCTGCAAATTCTTCGGAAAGGAAGGAGGGCAAGCAAGCCTGCTAAGCTCTCCTCCGCTGGTACACACACAAAATGAGGCGCTGCAGGCATGATGCAGAATGTTCTGAGCATGGAAAACAGGCAAACAGGCCGTGTCTCCGTGGTTCGGTGCTGCAGAGCTGATCTTATTCTCCTGAAGAAATATCAGTTTTATTTTCCATTGTAAGGGTACAGCTTCGGAGACAATTGGTATAAATGTAATAAGATTGTTTCCTAGCCTCTCAGGAAACCCTGCAGGAAAGCTCAGCCAAATAGCAGCAGTGCAGACTAATCTCCTTCCTGTCTAGTGTGTACTGTCAAAAATATGCCTTTCGTAAAAGTTTGCAAGATGAGGATCTGAGTCTCCTGACCTAGGTGAAGATTTTGCAAGACACTCAAATTCCATTTGTCTAGAAAGTACGAAAGATGATTCCGTGCTTCAGCAGTCTCCAGACCCACAGGCAACACTACCCCTAGCTGGCTGGTATGAGATTTCCTAATTGTTTACCCAGTAATCCTGACTTCTTTTGTCCTTGGAATAGGTTCTACATCAGCACAATTAAAAATGTCAAACATGTTTGAGAAACTCTCCAAGTTGCTAAAAATGAATGTGAATTTCCTCCCGACAACCTCGCTTCATCTTTCCCTTACTCTGGCCTCAGCTTTACAAAGTGGTCTGTTTCCAGCCCTTCAGCATAGTTTGCATTCCACTGCCAAGAATGAACATTTATTTATACAAACAACCGTCCTTACAAGCACATATCCCCGTGCTATCCTAGGGCAGGGAAATAAACATAATTTCGGTTCTCTTCTGTGTGGCTGCAGTTCTACATTTCTTTTTTTTATTCGGAGGCATTTTTTTGCAGTGAAAGATTAGCGCAGTTCAGTCACCTTCCTGTGCTACAAATCTGCTCAGAAAGAGACTGGAATGCTCTTTTATTTCCTTACAATGATTTTATTTTATTCCACTCTAGCGGTGGTGCCAGTTTCCTGCTAAACCACTTAGGGGGTCGTGATGGCTCAGCAAGCGGGTTTTACACGAGCTCTCACTCATGCTGGACCCTCGGGGGCTCTGCGTAACTCAAACAGGAAGCCCAGGTGCCCGTTTTTCTCTGAAACGCCCCAGCAACAAGTCCATTAGCGGGTGCTGCGTTACCCCACTTCTTCCAGGCGTGCAGCTGGCACTGTGAGCTCCGCGGCGAACCGGCGGCAGCTACCAGGTGAGCAGCGCCGCAGCACCCCGATGCGGCTCATGCATTATTTCTGAAGGCTCTCCATCGCTCACCTGTCAGGCCGAGGTATTGTTGGCTGAAACGCTAGCTCGTCGCCTGTGTCCTCTGTCGTCAGGTTGTCTCCCATTGCATCTGCTATTTAAATGGATATTACACAGATGCTAGGTGACTCCAGACAGGAGAATTTCAGAGTCTGAGCACAGGTCATTTAAATGAAGAAAGGGGCCCTAAAAGAGATAGAGATACACGTGCAGAGCATGTAGAAATTCTCCGTTAGATGTACGTCTGCAAGCTGCTCTCCCTCTTACTGTCTGCACGTCAGATTTTGCTGTGCAAGAGCCAGCTTCCATTCTCAGCTGATATAATTGTTTGTAACTAAGAGTAATATTTAGATTGACAATGTTTACAGCTGCCTCCACCAGTGAATAAGATGATGTGGTTTTCTTGGGAAATCTCTCGCTTTTCTAAAGCAACCTTCTAAGAAATGAAGCATTTAAGTAGTTTCCAAAGGATCCAGGAGAATGCTTTTTGAAAAATCAGAGCAAGACGATATTTTGAACATACTCTCGAGACTATCTTTTTAGGAAGGAAACACAGCTTCTTTAACTGTATTGCCAAACCAGTCTGCGAACTAGTTCAGAGGGCTGAAGTACGAAGTTTTAGTGGCTACTTTGTATGAATCATTACTGAATATTTTATGGATCTTACTCCTTTCTTACTAAACTTACTGTAGCAAATTTTGCAGAGATATATTTACTTTTGATACAGTATGAGGTTTAAATCTTGTTCTTCTTTACTGTGATGCACTGAGAAGGGCTGCCATCCTTCAGGAATATCTCAGTAACACACTGGGTAGGTACACTGGTCTGAAAAGATACTGCTGTATTCAGGAAGAGGAATTCAATTAGCTCACACAGCATCCTCACAACTAAAACATAGCAGGAGAGAAAAACCTCACGGTCAATGTGCAGCTGGCAACATCCCACCACCTCCTGTTCGTTAGACTTCTAGCCAGGGTAGGGTTTATTCTGGTATTGCAGGTTATAATACGCGTACGGGAACACACCGAAATGTACCCAGATTGGATTCCTCGCATGCCTGTTGAGTCGTTTTCATGAAATTACAGCAGTGAGAGTAGCTGGTGGATATTTCAGCAACATCGGAATAGGTGTCCTATTAGCTAAAGGTATCTGTGCAGAGACCTACGTATACATGTGTGCGTGTGCATATAGCACAGCATCAGCCCTGTACGTCGCTCTGTGTTTGCATACGCAGCGCACTGGTTACTGCAGTAACTGCCCTGGAGATAAGTGACAAACAACTGGCCCCAGAAAAGCGTGACGTAGCACAAGGACAGAAATGCAGAGACATAACTTTATTTTGGAACTGCCCAAATTGTGCTCCCTTTCCCCCTCCCGTAATACTTTTTGAGGTTCCTCATACAGTTTATAGGTGCTTCAGCAGCACAGCTGAATTAAAGTCCTTGTTTCACATCAATTCAAGAACAAATATTTCCAAATAAGTCTGAAGAAGCGATGGGGCTGACAGACCAAACCACTGCATGCCTGCCATGAGGCCCGCACGGTCGTCCAGGCTAATAAAGCCATCATTTTCCCAGGGCCTCAGCTCTATTAAACACAAAGCTCCAAATGATTTCCTACTTGGATCAAAGATGTGTTTGTTCCAGTGCCACTTAAGTTTAAAAGGCAATACTGAGAATGAATGAAATCTCCCCAGTGGCAGCTGCCGAGGTTCAATTGGTTTGTCAGTGCCATAATTATGCAGCGGACGGCTTCTGTTTGCTGGCCCATATGTTCCTGAAGGGCGTTACGCAATGGAAGCAGTGCAGGGAAGCCGTGCTCCCGCAGCGAAGGGGCTTGGCTTTGTGGGATGAGGGCTCGCTTGTGCTTCAGGTGGTGGAAAATGGTAAGAAGTGGTACGGTGATTTCAGAGTGGCTCTTACGTGACAGAACTGGATGGAAGCGTCTGAACAGAAAGAGTAACCTACCTCCGGTATCCTGGAGCCGGGTGTTTTAACACGGAGACTGGCCACTTCCTGATATTATTTGTGGAGTTACAGCCGGCCTCTGCAAGTGAGGGCCCCGCTGGGCGAACGCTGGGAGCCGTCGCTGGGCTCAGCTTGGCACGGCCCTCGGCACAGAACGGACGCGGCTTCCTGTGCAGCCAGCCACCGCCTCTGCCCGGAGCACTTCCCACCTTTGTAGTTTGGGGGCTGGGTGCCGATGAGAAATACCTGCCCGTTAAATAGCCGCCTCCTTGTCTAGTAGGTTGTACGCCAGAGCTCCTGTGTAGCATAGGTGAGCGTGTACTGAGACCTCCGGAGTATTAAATCAAGCATTAAAAGAACAATAAGACGTGAACCTGTGACACGTGAAGTCAGGGAGGACGGAGAGCACTCAAGATCTCAGTTGCCAGAGGAACAAAGGAACATAATATCCTTCAGCATGTTTAATATTTCATTTGGTGAGATGCTCAGACGCGAGGGCAGTGAATGCAGAGCGTGAGGACAGCACCGCGCTGGAGGAGCGTTAGGCAGGGGCCTGGGAGGTGTGCTGCAACACAGGGGCACGGGAGGCTGCAGAACTGCAGTGTATGCGCAGCTACCTGGCCCGCACATACGGCGTGCGTTTTCTTGCTTTGAGGCCAGGACTCGATTAACCAATTCTTCGTTTATTGAGAAGGTGTTTAATTTCGTACTGTGAGCTAACCACTTACTTCTGCAACCACTTGAAGGCAGCTAGCAGGATTTTCCCTCCCAAGCTTTGCCATGAGGACTAAAGCACTCACGTGGTCACCAAAGTAAAGGGTTTTATGTCGGTGGAGGAGCACGGCTGTGGCTGTAGCGCAGCCCTCTGACAAGCAGGCCTGCCTTCCCAAAAGCTTAGCCGTGCGCAGATAGCTAATTCGAGGTACCCAGTTAGGCTTCAGGGAGCCATCAGCCTAGGTAATTTTCTAAGACACATTCACTGGTGCCGTGGCCATCTGAGAGCGTGCGCTGGAAGGCCCAGGAAGAGACAGCTGGCTTTGTGGTGCAGGCCTGGGGAGGTTTCCAAAACATATGTACAGAAATGCCTTTGTGCACTCAGGGCAATTACAGCAGAGAACTCCAGATCTGAACCCAGCCATTGACTCAAATTTTGCTTGAATCTGGAGAGTGGACTTCATTATTTGCTCTTGCTCACACTTTGGAAAGTGTGCTATCACTGCTGCAGGACGAGGGTTGGCAGCCTCTTCAGGATGCTATGCCAGAATATATTTTTCTTTTCCAAATTAATGGTTAGGTGTGCCAGCGCTAGGTTTTACTGCTTCTTCAGGAGGCAAGATGCCATCCATCTGTGGTATTTTTCATCCGTGAGACTCGGTTCCTGCTGAATGCAGCACTCAAGTGGGAGACAAACCGGGAGCCGCTGCCTCTTAGGGTGCCTCTCCAGATAACGCCGATCCCAGCTCCTGCCTCAGGCTTGCCCCTCCGAACCTATAAAAAGTGACTGCAGACTCAGCTCTCAGGGCAGAGAACCTTCTGTTTATTGCTTCCATCCCGCACGAATTGCTTTCAGATCACTTTCCTAAATAACTAATGCCGTCTTTCTCTCATTCCCTAGGCCACCCTGTCCTCTGGGTCCTAGTGGGATTCTCGTCCTCCGTCCCTAGGCTGCCGTGCTCCATGGGAGGCTTCCTGAAGCACCCTGAGTGACCGTGCCGGAGGTAAGGGCCACGGGGGCACTTCCAAACAAAGACAACAGTAGGAAATTGCGTAGAAAAAGGCTGCAAAGGTGGAAAGCCTGCAAGGCTCCCAAATGTCCTCTCAGCACAGCCAGATAGCACAAACTGATGAATCTGCCCGCAGCCAAAAGCCTTGGGTGCAAGCACGAGCCCCGTTCCTTTCCGTGGACGCCACAGCGTGTGTTTCCATGCGCTTTCCCTGTGCCAGCCGTGGGCATCTGCGTCTGCCTGAGAGCCCCGCTGAGCCGCTAAAAAGTACTCCCACAGCGGGAGCTTTCCCTCTGAAAGCGCCCTGTTTGCCAAAAGGTTATTTCTTCCTCTGCCAGGAGCCACTCACCAGCACGTCCTAAACCTTCGCGATCACTCGAGATACACAGCGGGAGTCAGCTCCGTGCCTGTCGCTAGCGAGGCTGACTGCTGCACCCCTGCACCGAGCCACCGCGGCCTTAAGGTGCCTCTGAAAGGTGGCATCCCCCCGCCTGGGAGCGAGCGGGGGTGTCGGGAGTTCGAATCGCTCAGTGTTGCTGAAGAAGCGAGTGCACGCGCGAGGTTGCCGTGCCTCAGTCCCAAGTCAGACTGGCCACGAATGCCGTTTGATAACAAATTCACACCGCTGCAGCTGGGGCCCAGCGGGCAGGGAAGCAGCAACGCTGCGGGGAGCTCCCTTCGGCGGGCCCTCGCTGCGGGTGCGGCTGACACGAAAAGGCCCTCGGGGGGGGGCAGAAGTCCCGGGACAGCAGCGCAGAGCCCAGCCCCGGCGGCGCCCAGCGAGGGCACCGCGCCTTTGTTCGCCGCCGGGCCGCGCTCCCCGCGGGCCGCACGGCCAGGCCGGGGGCCGCGCTCTGCGGGGCGGCCGCGGGGGGCCGGGGGCCGCGGGGGGCTGCAGGGCGCCGGAGCACCGGACGCCACCGGGGCCGGCCCCGAGCCGCCGGAGAGCGCCCCCGGCGCCGGGAGGGGCGGGGCCTCGACGGGTGGGGGCGTGGTCTGACGGGTGGGCGGGGCCGCCGTGGGTGCGGCCCGGTGGGGGGCGGGCCCCGGGGGCGGGGCCTCGGGGGGCGGGGCCGGCCGCGCAGGCCGGCGGCAGAGCCCCCCCTGCCGGGGACGCGCCGGCGGCTCTCGGCCCCGCTCCCGGCCCCGCTCCCGGCCGTACACGAGCACCCCCCCACCCCCCCACCCCCGGTTTTGCGTTCAGGCTCCGCGAAACCGCCAGGGTTCAAGGTAAAGGGACTGGGGAAAGAAGGAAACGAAAGCAGCCTGCGCCTCAAATCGCTACGGGAAGTAACGGCCCCGATTGGCGACCCACCGAGCCTCGGGGCGAGGCTGCTCACAGCCGGCGGCGCTAACAGGATAAGGAGCACAGTTAGCGTAAACGTGGCGTAATTTTCTGCACGAGTAACTGATTTGCCCTGCTCGCATTTCGGCTTCCCCACTTCTCTGCAGGGATCTAAAATATTAGGACCTATTTATAGCAGCTCGTGTTTGCAAATTAATTTTTTCCTTTACTACGTCTGGTTTTAGTGGTTGATTACTGTTTGTTGGACCAGGCAATCCGTTGCCAGCTGGCTGCAGGCTTTTATTGGCTCTGTTCTAGGAAGGCTTGATTCAGAGCTCACAGTTACATTACAAGGACAGCAGCTCTGTAACGCAGACCCTCAAGAGAAGAGATAATTAGAACTCAGCTGAAAAAAAAGCATCCAGTTCTTCAGACCAAAATACTCTTGTTTAAGGAATGTGATTGTTGTAGGCTGTTCAGCAGCAGTCTCTCTCTCGGAGCTGGTACACGCAGTTAGACCCTGCCCACTATCAGATATTGATTTGTAGGAGCATCTCTTGAAATGCAGCGATGCCACCTTGTAGCGAGTGCATCTTGGGAACTGTATTTCTGCAAGCAGAGCAGGAGGAACGGTGGAAGGACACGGTGGAGCAGGAAGAGAGCTGGAGAGGTGCTGAGAAGGCTCTGGTGTAGTCAGGGGTAGGAGAGAGAGACATTGCAGAGTACAGGAAGAACGATGTGCTGAGAAATGATTAATCCACCCCAAAGGCCCTTGCTTAGAAGTGGTGGGATAAGTTCAGTGACTTTTAGCAGCCATGAGCTACTTCTGCTCTGCTCTCAGCTCCCTCCTTGCTCCTTTCAGGCGGACGCGGGGAAGCCCAGCGTCATCCCTCCTGCCCGGACACCACGTGCCCCAGCAGCATCCCTCGCCCCTTCCCAGGGCTCTCTGGCAGCCCGTCCCCTCCCGTACACCCATTTTACAGCTGTCCCGTGCTGCTCCACCTCTGGTGAGCGTCTCTCAAGTGCGCGGGAGCAAACAATTCATGCTGGGGGAAGGGGGTGGGAGTCAAGTTTAAGAACTGCTGTTCTGTATCCTGTTGTTTTCCTACCGGGATTGTTCCAGTTTCCTGCACTGTCTTATCTAGAGCTGAAAAGGCAAAGCGCTCCTATTTACGTGCTTTGTGCCTGCCTCGGGTTTCTAATCTGTGAAGCAGACTTTGTAAGACTTCAGAGAAACACAGCTAGGGCTATTACAGGGTGGAGGGACAGGAACACCGTGGTTAAAGGGCTTGGAGTGTCTATACAATTAGTTTCTTTATTTAGTTATCCTGCTTGCATCAGCCTGTGTGTCACAGAGGGTTTCAGACAACCTTCAGCATAGCATAATGCTGTATGAGTCCACTGAAATGTGAAAAAGTACAAAGTTTCAGGTGATTTCCAGATACAAACCTTACAAACAAATGGTTTTCAGAAAGTTTGTCAGAAATGGTTGAGTATTTCTCCCCCCTCAACGGCTCAAACTAGGCACAAGAAAGTCCTAAAAGGGAAGAAGCATTTCAATGCTTTTAGTCAGTTTTGAGTTTAAAGGGCTCTCCTGAAATGCTGTAGACTTCTTTGAAATTACCTCTGTGTTCAAGAAAACGTGGCCAAGTAAAGTAAGCGTATATTGTGCTAACATCTTGAAAACTTACTGTGTGGATCAGGACCATGAGACAGCAAAATCTTGTAGATCGTTTTTCTTAAACATTTTTCTTTTTCCTTCTAGCGAGCATGAATCCGCTTAACTATAGGCTATATTAGTGCACTAATTTTAACCTATTGGTTAAAAAAAATAAATGAAAACATTTATCATACGGCTTTGGAATGTCCTGTTTTTCTGCACAAAGGTGTGGGTTCTGCACACACAGTGTCCATTATCAGATGGGAGCCTCTCCTGGAAAGACAATTAAAATGCTGCATTGCTCACAGCCACACAGATACAGAACCAGACGTGAGGTTTCAAAACAAAACTCAAGCCCCAAGCCCAGAACGCCTCCCCCGTAAGGATCCTAGGTTTGTTGAAGCTGGAGGCATTGCGGCAGTGATTGCGACTGATTTTTGTTGACCGAAGAGATGAGAACTATGCCACTTCAGCCTTTAGGGTAAATACATAGTTTGGTTTTCTTCCCCCGCTCAGCTCTAACTGTAAATCCAAACTTCCACTTCACAGCGTCCCTGGAAGTACTCTCAGCTAATGTAAGTATGAACACAGGAGTGGGCTGAAGAAGTATCCTTAGCTGATTACCAGAGTTTTTATTTGGACCTAAATATCAAGAGAAAAAAGGCTTTTTCAGTGGGATCAGGAAAAGGAAGACATGTGCTCGGAGATAAGGAGAGATAAAAGCATTCCATGTAAAGACACCCGTGATGGAAATCAAGATGTTCATCTGCCAAGTCTGTAATTTCACGGCCTCATGACCACGCAGAGCTTCCGTTTCTATTACCTTTTCCCACACTAAGTGTAAGTGCCAGATTGTCCAGGCAGTTCAGCTCTTTGGGGAGAAATTGCTCATGTTGAAGTGGAAGATAAAACTCATCATTAGCTTCAGGAAGAGCAAAAACATTCTCCCCTCAGTTCAGCTTTGTCCAGCACGGCAAGGCCCAGGAGCAGGGCGCTGCGGCAGGCTGTGAATTCCCTGTCCTTGGAAGCTTTGAAGACGAGCATCTCTCAGGAGAAGCCTGGGTAAAGCTCATTCTTCTCTTGGCTTAGATGGCCACCTGAGGTGGCTTCCAACCCTCTTCTCTAGGGCTCATTAGGAGCGAGATCATGGTGACCATACATCCATACAACACCTAGATTAACAGTTCCTGAGCTCAGAATGTATTTGCTGCTTTAAAATTCACCGTGAGCAAGCCTTTGCTCCCAGAACATTTTCAGGGATTTTTTTTTTTTTAAAGCAAGCAGCTTCAGTTAGAAAATTCTTTTAAAATCTTGGCTTTACATGTTTCACGAGCTGGCATATGCAGACAGCAAAGCATTCTAGGCTAAAATTATCTGTACTATCATTAGGAAGCCATAAAAAGGAACATACGGAGTGATGCTAGCATAAGAGCAGAAGGCTTTCCAGAGCTTTGCTGACATGCAGCAGTTTCACCCCCAAACAGGAGTGGTTCTGATGCCTCCTATTCAGTCCTCATCGGGAAGTAAAACTGATGTGACGAGAGGTTTGACCTGTGCTTTTCTTGGTGAAAGGAACATTTAGTGCCACGACCTGTCTCCTGAGGGTACAGGGAGCTTTTCTTCTATGCTTTGCTTTTGTTTCTTGCCTTTTCTGTTCGGCTTGTGCTTTGCCTAGTTACAGAGGGACCGCTGCTTGTTCTGCAGGTGTTTGTCAGTGCCGTTGTTACCTGTGCTTCACTCAGGACAGGCAGCTCGGAAGCCCGTACCACTTCCATGGCATTTGTTTTCCTTCTGCTTGGAACAATTAAATGTTTGCCAGAAAATTCTGCATGCCTCCTCGCTTTGGCTTTGCATCCAGTGAAGCACGTTTTGCTTTGGCATCGGCAGACTGAAGTACTCACAACCAGTGTGCGTAAGTGCCTTGCCAGCTGGAGCCACGGAGCTCGGCTGCTGGGACTCTGCAGCGTGCTGGTCTCCGGCAGCTTTGGATCGGCCGAGCAGGGCTCGTGTAAACACACTTCCAGGAGCTCTCCAGCGCGGGAGGTTGGCCAAGAAGCAGTTCCGTGGTCACTGGGTTTTGTCTGTCATGATCACAACGGCCTCCTCCCACCGCATGCTCTCTGCATCCCCACCTCGCCTCACAGATGGGGCTGGCAGCCCAGGCGGCCACGCTCGTCCTTCCCGGCCTCCAGACGGGGCTGCTCGGCCTCATCCCAGCCTCCCTTCGCCCTGCATGGGCCTGGCGAGCACGGCAGGGCAGAGGTCGGGCACTAAGGCTGCCAGCATAGCCTCTGCACGAAGGGCAGCGGCACAGCCTCTGCCTCGGCTGCTGGCACGCGAACAGGCGTCTGCAGTACAGCCGCTTCCCAGCCTGCGCGCCGGCAGGCTTTCCCTCAGTTTAACGAACACGTCCATGAAATAAATCCCTGCAGACAAACGCCGCATTCACGGGCTGCAGAGCAGCGCTGCGTCTGTCAGCTGGGATGGGCTTCTTCCGTCCTCCGCAGCTGGCTCGGAGAAGAGGAGCGCACGGAGCTGGCGGCCGGCCCCGGGGCTCGAGCTCACGGGGCGCTGCTCACCCACGCCCTCAGAGCCGAGGGAAGCAGCGTCGCGTTGGGCCAGGGCTGCTCGCAGGACCAGCCCAGACGAGATTCCCGTGTCCAGTGCGTTCATTCTGGCATCTTTTGCCACCGCTTACCGCAAAATTTTTAGTTAGTAATAGACTAAGCAGCCTGGGGTAAGGGCTGCCATTAGGAACGGTAAATGCATGCCGTATCAGTCACATACGGCACTGTCAGGTTTCTTGGCTCTGTTGCAATACATATACCGACAGTAATGGGTATCACCAATTGTTCTCTAACCTGTTACACAGAAATTACAATGCTGTTCCAGATTACTACAAGGAAGTTTTCAAAATGGATGGGAGAATTTCAGATTTTCTCTAGTAAACATGAATTACACATGCAAAGAACTCTTTAGTTAGAAAACTACCTCTTTTTCGTATTTGAAAAGTCTGATAATGTTAGAATCTGAACTCGCTTCACAATTTCTGGTACTTCTGTTTCTGCAGTTCACTCCGTTTGTGGAATTAAAGATTGCTAGCCACAGCCTGTAATCAAAGTGCCAGTGCTAGAAGGAACATCTCACATAGCCTAGTTTTTAAAAATTCTCTTTTCAATGTATTATTTCAGTTTTTCTAATTTTGATACACCAGAGGCTAATCCTGCAAATATTTACATAGACCAAGTTTTCTGTATATAGTTCATTTGAGCTAAATGGGATTGCTCACCTTAGTAAAGGTACCTGGTCTGCAGTAGCATTTATTTGGGGCTGAACATTGGAAAAAACTAGTGGCATCTGCTAGCCAGAGATTTTAACTATGTAATAAGTATATTATATATACACACACAATGATTATTTTAGGTTCTGAGAAAGAAAGGATATTCCAACAGTCGCTTACTGAAGTCCACCCGAACGAGCCCTCAGTGAGATAGAAAACAGCAGCATGGTGAGTATATTTTATGGCATAAATGATACCGTAGGTGATTCTTTCTAACAGAATCAGTTATAACATTAAAAAAAATAGATCTTTTAAAACAAGTTTTAGATACATGGATGCAAGGGCCACTTTTCTGTTTCTGACGAGCATCCTACAGACAGCTTCATCTGTCCGATTTCCCTTTGGTGCCAGCGGCGCTACCATTTTCACAGTCAAAAGAACGACGAGCCCTGCTGGCTGTGGGGAAGTGGGAGACTGAGAAGCTGATTCCTGACACTCCCCCCTGTTATATTTTCCATAAGGGAGTACAGAATTGTCCGTGGGTACAAGCTCGCTTGGATCACAGGACTCAGCCCCACAAACCGCACCGCACTTCAGCAAGGTGCCCTCCCACCACCGGCGCTACGGTAGCTGCTTGGTGACTCGATGAGAACGTCGATCTCAGCGGTGCTGTGGCTATAGAACACACGCACAGCTGCTGTGCCGTGATAAATTCTTAAGCTGAGCTACTTGATGAAGACTCTGAGCCCATAAGTATGCAATATCTATTATAAACTCCTCATTCCAGGACCACACTCAAATATTATCCTCTAGGTCTTCAAAGTGGACTTATTTATTTTTAAAGAACACTTAAGTAGAATCATTAGAAGGATCACTGATTTAGAATTATTACTGTGTTGAGAAGGGGTGGAAACAGTCCCCAGGACTGCTATGTCATGCACGTACTCTTTCACTTAAGTTTCTCCCAACATGTTTTTGCAGAACGAGAGCATCAGTGCTGAAAGGTGCGGCGATGTCAGTTCACTTCGCATGGATCTCTCCAACCTTGTCACCTGGGCACACACTCATGGGAATATATGCAAACAAATCCCAGCCTTGGAAGTGGTGCAGACCTCGGGTCATCCCGGCAGAGACGATTCTATTCTGTGGATGTGTGGGGGTGGCCATGCATATCACTGGCCGTGTGGAAAATTACACTTTAGAAGCAGAGAAGAGAATGAAGCTGTAGAAAAGAGAAAGAGGCTAACATCCTCCGAGGCTCCATCAAGGGAAGCTAATTCAGGTGAAAAAAGAATCAGGGTAACCTCATCTTTTGAGAGGGCTAGAACAGGCCCTGTTGCCACAGGATCACATCGCAGATCTCCAGGGGTCACTCAACAACGAGATGACACAGTCTACATAGTACATAATGAACCAGCACCCAGAGAAAACCAGAAAAACAGCAAATCCATGAAACCCTACTTTGCAGCAGAACAGCACGTGTCAGCGTCCAAAGGTGAAATCAAAACAGACGTACATACGGTGAAGCTAGGAAGCAATGAAGATCTACAAATCATCTCTGATGATGAACAGTATATATCAGATGCAGAAAACCAAGGAGACAGACAGAATATTCTTTCAGACTCACCACCAACTAGCCACGTAACTGCTGAGGTAGATCTGCAAACGCATCATGATCAGAAGACGGCAATTATCAAGCAGCCAGCCACTCCCACGTCTGGCTTTGCCCCCACAGAAAAGCCACCCTTAACTCTTCCCTCTATTCTAAAATCTCCTGTAAGCAATCAAAAGATCCTGGAAAGCAGCTTCATGTGTCAAGGTCCTCCTAATCCTGTGGAGTTCACAAGTGAAACTTCTAGAGCAAGGAATTCCCCTGGGTCAGCAACACCAAAAGAACAGTTAAAACAGATTTCTGTCTCCAACGCTGAAGCAAAATCCCAACTGGAGTCACCCACCTCTGTGACATTCTTTCAGTTTGAAGCCTCTGTAGATGTCCAGCAGCAACTCCACCTGTGCTGTCCCGAGTGTGGCACACCAGGATCAGGCTTCAGTGGGAATGCTACTGAAAACCCTCCTGAGGGGAGCAAACCGTCGGTATCTGAGCTTACACCTCATCATTCAGCCTCACTGAGTCCGGAAGGCAAGAATTCAGACCATCCGTCTTCAAACAGAAGTAAGCTAGTCTAGAGTTTTATTCCTGGACGGGTTGGCGGGCATGTGGGTACGTTTTGTTAATCACTTGGAGGGGGACTTGGTAGAGCTGCCAAAATCTGTATTGTAGCATCAAAATAAATGCAGCTGGTTGGGGGCATGCTATTTCTACCAAAAGGGACTAAAAAAGGTTCCTAGCTTAAGCAGCTATCACTTCAGTAGATGATGGCATTTACTGTGCTACCCAAATGTGTACTTGGCTGTGGCCCAGCCTAAAATATCCAGTTTGAATACTTCGGTCTTTCATTTTGTTTAGTATCACCATACAGTGTGTTGGCTGTACTTAAGAGAGAATCCCTGTGAGAAGCTGGAACCAGAGACGTGAACTCTGGTCTCAAGAGAAAAAAGCACAAGGAAGTAACTTTTAAAGCAGTGAAATGGAGAAACTGGGGCTGAATCTCTGGCTTCACTGAAGTCAATGACAAAAAATCCCAGAGACAGCAACGGGACCAAAGCTTTTGGTGTTTTCCTACATGCTATCCTTAGAATCCTACTGGAGCAGGGGAAAATATAATTTCACAAACATTAACTTGCGAGATACACCAGGGAGCTTTCAATACCAAGGCTAAGTCATGCACAGAGGGTATTTTAAATGACTCCCTGTCATAAGAACAGCCCGGCTAGCGGCTGTGTTAATCCTGCTGTAAGACAGACACCGTCTGCATGAGAAGGAACAGCTGGCATGCAGCGTGCAGACATTATCAAAATGATGCTAGTCTTTCACAGGCAGTGGAGAAACTATCAATAAAATTGGTTTGATAAACGATCGTGTTTTAGGATATGTTATGCACTGGAACCTTAATGCCAGGTACATACACGTTACTTAATGATTAAACACCTCAAATAAAATGCAAATGCTCAGGATTTTAAAGATGCTGTGGCAGAGCCACAACATTTGCCTCTATGATTTGCATGCCTGCAGGTGGTGTTGCACATTAATACCAAGTAAACTGCTGTCTAGTCATTTTTACGTTTTTGTCTGCTAGTATCGGGGCATAAACACGGAGGCAAACTTTGAAAATTGAATCCAAGTCAGAGCATCTCTCTTCCTTCCAGTAGCTTAATGCCTTGGCTCCACCTAACAGAAGGAGCGGCCAGGAGCACGCCTCTCACCCCCACGCGCTCAGTTTGAGCCCCCTGACACCCGCGCCATACCCACGCAGCCCAGCATCCTCCGAAAGAAAGCAGCTTACTGAAAGAGCGTTTGGGGTTTGTCTGTCCCACAGTGGGTGTACCGCTGAAGCACCACTCGTCTTCCTCAATGCACTCAGCATTACGTTTTCATTCCTGACGTAGCCACACGCATACACACCGGTGCAGTTGTTTTTTGAGCGCTATTTCTATAATTGACAACATATATCATCAGAAGGGACTGGGAATTCACCTGGGAGCGTCTGTGCAATCACTGGTTCTGTCAAGATAAATGGCTTATGGCTCAAGCGAGGCCTTTGCATGCATGTATTGATTTACAAGCCATTCATCTCTTCACGTAGATCAGTCAATAACAAAGGCAAAACACCAGAACAGCAGCACGGGGATCAGTAGAATCCACCTCAATCCAGCCACAGCATTTTAAGATAACAACTAAGCACGTACAAAATAATTCGGTGTACGAAAGGGAATTTCTAGATGCTGGCTCTAGAACCCTTTTTAATCTACCCCTCTCCAGCCCTGGAAAAGTCACAGGCGAGCAGATGGAGCTTTTCAGCAATCCAAAGAATTAATTTCTCATGCTACATCGAACTAGGTAGATGTGGTATTGCCATAGCAACTTGAGAAAGAACCCAACTGGAATCCTGGCAACCCTTTTTTAAAAATACACTTTTACTCGTCTTTTTCTACTTCCTTACTATACACACCTAACTTTTGTTAATGTTTTTATTTCACAATGAGAGCAGCTCTCCTGCCCTGGAGAGGTTTTTGTGCAGGGGAACACTTTGAAACATGTTTTACATAGCGTCTGGTACAAGGCTTTGAACATAGGAGATGGATGCCACTTAGCCCCGAGGCAGATCACAGGAGCTACGCACAGGCCAACTCCCAGCTATTTTAGCAGAGCCGAGCGTGGCCCCTGCCGTCACGGTACAGCACGTGCCAGAGTGGCTGCAAATTGCTGAAGGATATCGAGTCCGTTCTGGGCTGCTCGAGCTTCGGGGCCAGCGCTGCAGGCACAGGACCGCAGCGGCTGGGTACGTGAGCGGTCCCACGAGCGCGGTCTGATGAGCACACGGAACCAGCTCCAAAGTCACCCGGGCTGACATTCAGCCCCTCGCCAACGTAAGGACAAGCCACCGATGACAGCTCCCGTTTCCAGTCCTATTGCTGTCTGAGATAGCCCATAAAACTCACACCAGTGCTTTCCACCCCGTGAATCCCGCAATCCCATTCAGTGATGAAATCTCAGTAGGTAATCATTCTGTCCCAATTAAAATGATTCTAAAAGAAAGAATACCTCACATTTACCTAGCTGATGGCATGCAGATTCACCAGCCAAGCGAGAAGGAACAAGGCAGGAAGCAGTCCTGTCCAGACTAGCGCTGTCGAGTGGTGCGGGCTGGCTGAGAACACAAATCAAAACCAGAGCTTTAAGGGAAGGGGTCTGTGACAGTCTCCGTCTGACTTACTTCTAAAAGGAAGGCGAACATTGTGCTGTACCCCCTTTTATTTCGCTGATCTCCTTGCTAGTTCTTGCTGTCCACAATGCTGTTTCTTATCTTTTAGATGGGCTGAAGAAGAGAAACCGTAATGCTGGCGACATAAAGATTTTCAGAGACTGGCTGGTTTTACATTGCCCTTCTGAAGTGCGCGAGATCTACACGCTGCCACCTGAAGACCTCGATAATTACCTGGCCTGGTTCTACACTTCCGCAAAGAAACAAAACGGCATGGATTTTTCCGCCAACTCTTTGTACTTCTTTCAGAGCAGCATAGACAGATACCTCAAGGATCACAATTACGAGTACAGCGTGGTTAAAGGAGCGGAATTCAGAACATCTCAGGAAGCCTTAAAACTAAAGCATCAGCACCTATCTCAAAAAGAGAGGGCGGGAGAGTGGATTATTTTAGAGAACCTGACAGATGAAAACGTGGATGTCCTTCGTAAGAACGGGCTGTTGAGTCAGATGACCCCCCAGGGCTTTTTGCACCTGATGCTCATAAATATCATTAGGGGGTTTGGGGCAAGTACACACAATCAGAGCCAGAACCTGTACTGGGGACAGCTGGTGCTAAGGAAGGATGAGGCAGGGCTGGAGTACCTGGAGTGGAAGAACGACCTCCGTGCAGAGGAAACTACAGGGGAGGCAGCTCCACACCTCTTTGCCAGGCCTGACAACCCAGATAACTGTCCGATCCAGGACTACAAGAAGTACGCTAAGAAGAGGCCGCTGGACATGCTTCACGACTACGATCCGCTTTATCTGTCTCCCAAGCCCCTGTACTCCATGTGGGACCAAGTATGGTACTGTAGAAAATCACTGACAAAAGCCAAAATGGAAAAAATGCTGAAAGTTATTATCCAGCAAGTCAAAGGAACTGAAAAGAAGGCCAAGAAATAAAGCTATCCGCTGATTTCTGTTGTGCCACTTCGACAGGAGCCTGTTTCAAAGTAGCGTTTCAAGGGTTTAAGTAGCGATATTTAGCAGAGGTTGAAGAGAACATCCATCCCTTCAGTTTCACCTTTGAGCATCTACAGATTTGCATTACTTTAGCTTTTAGGTGAAGTGAAAAACTTCTGTTATTCTTTTTCTTAACAGAATTGATTATTCAGAAAGTTAAATAAATAAATAAGAGAATTCTGTTTTTACAAATGAGAAAAGTTAACGTTCTACTGTATTATTAGTGACGTGATAAAATGCTAGCACTACCAGGGAGAGGGCTCCGCAGCTGAATAACAAGCTGCGCTTGTATTTAGGGAAGCTGGCACTTGCAAACTGTATTTAGTCTGCCGTGTAACAGCCTATCATAAAAAGATAAATAACATGAGTTAGTTCTGGGGTGGAAGGAGGGTGATGAAATACCATGTTTGCCAGCTGCTAATCCATAGCTCGTAGGAATGCTTTCAACAAGGTTTATGTCATTTTTCTTAGTGAAAGATTTGTAGATTTAAGAAATTCTGACTGTTTTAAAAGTTATTTAAATATCTGACAGTGTTGAAAAGTTTTATGGTGTTTTCCCCAGAGCACTAAATATAGCCACATAAGTGGTCTTTGGTAGACGTAGTCAACTTCTTTCAGCTGTTTGGTCAATATACTCTCGTACAGTCCAGTCAAGTTGTTGGAGTGAATTGTTGACATGTTCTAATAAAATGAAGCCTTACTTAATACTGTTTGTCTGTTCTACGAGGATGAACCAGTAAGCCTGAACCACCAGGTAACAGCTTCCCAGAACACCAGCACACGCACTGCTCTCTTCTGCGGCAAGCCTGCTGGCACTCCCGGCTACAGAGCCGGCCCCGCGCAGGCTTTGGGCATTTGAAATCCCCCTGAGCGCCCGTTCACGGGCTCTTAAGGAGGCCTTTGTGTCCAAGGCCTTCACCAGAAGCAGCCCCGTTCAAGTTTAATGTCACCAAATAACTTAGAGATGCTTGAGGAGCCATAAAAAAGATAAACTCACTCAATCAAATGCTCAGAGCCTTCCAGCTTCCCTCGTGCTGTCGATCACAGCCTGCGCTTTTAGCACAGCAGCTGTGGCTGAAGGAACCTGCAAACCTTTTGTGCCCAGCTCAGAACCGGCCACACGCGTGGCTCCGTACCGGGCAGCTCGCAAACAGGCACCGAGAGCCAGAGCAAACGCCTTCCCACAGGGCTCAGGTTTGCTCTTGCTGGATGAAACAAGAAGATAGCAGCCAGATCAGCCTTTTATTTCCTCCCTGCTGATCTGTTTAGTCCACACCCCAAAGCTCGTTAATGACAGGCTGCTACCTCAAAAATCAGGTGGTGCAATTAGTCAGCAGAATTCGCTTAATCCTTTCACAATCACGCAGGCATCTCTTGGTTCTCTGGCTTGCTACAGGAAAACAACAACAACAAAACAAACACGAACTAAACGCTAGCAGGGCCCTGCCGCCCCCACGCCTTACAAGTGGTGGGAAGCAGAGCCCCGAGGCGCAGCGATCGGCCCTCACCCAGCACGGCCGGACCCGAGAGCTCCCCCGAGAGCTCCCCGTTAGCCCCCGCTGCTCCCCACAGCCTGCCCTCGGCACAGCTCTGCCCTCAGGGCTGCCGGCAGCTTTGCAGAAGGAAACAATTCAGCAGCACCGAGAGCCTTATGCGTGAGGCCTGCCCGAAGGAGAGCCTGGGGAGGGAAAGCAGCCCTCCTTCCTCCCAGGAACCCTCCGCTCGCCGTGTTCACACGCCAGGGGAAAGTCACCTGCCTCTTTGTACGTAGGAGGACATCTGTGGATCCCTTTTATTTGTCTTACGATGTTTCTAAGCTAAATTTCTAGTTAACTGCACGTCAAACAGATGAGTAGCATCCTGTGTAGATGGCTGAATTAGATCTCATCAAGGGTATTAATTGCTGCTCACAGAAGAAACGATCAGCCAGAGAAATGTTTCGTTGTGTAGAAGCGAGGGCCTAGTATTTTCAGAAATTTCGAGTAGCTGTCCCAGCGCATGTCACAGCAGCTCAAACTGTAAACATTTTAAATAATTAGGAAATTACCCAGTGTAGGCTGTTGCTAGGAGCGGTGTCTTCTGCGAAAAGGGCTTCTGAGAGGCCTCAGCTAGGGGACTTGGAAACACACTTTTACTTTGAAAGAAGAATTAAAGCAAAGCAGTGTCCCAGTTTCGTTTGCTTGTTTAATAAAATGTATTTATGTATATGTTTGGTGGAACCAGATTTCTAGGAACATTTATTTTCTGCAAGAAGCGCGACCAAATGCTCTGGGCTTGCAGCTGCCTGGTGTCTCCAGCTGCCCAGGACCACGCAGGGCAGGGGCTGCTGCCGGGCCGGGCCGTTCCCGGAGAGGTGGCTGGACACCGCCCCGTCTTCTCCCCTCTTCATTGTGGGGCCTGAGAGAAAAAGAGAACCACCCGGGATGATCCAGCAGCTACACACCTGCTTTTCATCTTTGCATCTCAAGAAAAAAGCAGTTGCTTAGGGTGGAGACCCAGATACAGCGCAGAAAAATTAATTTGACCGAGCTCGGTGCCAGCGGGCGCTGCACGGCCCCGTCCCGGCGGGGAACCGGGGCTCTTGCGTGGCCGGAGCCGGGCGGCGGCGCAGCCAGCTCAGCGCAGGGCTTGGCACCGGGAGTCACGGCAGGGCCCTGCTGGAGCCGCCGGGAGCAGTTTGGTCCTTTGCAAGAGAAGCGAGCACCCAAAGGGTTCTGCAAATCCATTTCCTTTTCCTCTTTTCATACATGGGATTTCGACCCCGCCTGCACTGTCGGTGTAAGACCAAAGGGGAAGCGGCAGCAAAAGGGAACCTGCTGCACCCACGCGACTCTCCTAAAACCTCCCTGGGCGGGGAGCTGGGGCTGAGCTCAAAGCACTGCGATAAGCAAGGGTCCTGTGCATGGTGCAGCGTGCTCGCTCCTGCCTCCCTGCTGCAAAGCAGCCGCGTCCGACGCCTCGGCCCCTCGGCGAGGCAGCACCGGGGAGGCTCTGGAGCTGGTCGGCAGGATCCGGCCCCGGCCAGGGGCCCCCTCGCCCCTCGGTGCCGGCAGCGGGAGGCACGGCCCCGGCCTCCTGAAACGCCTGCGCTCGTTTTAACCCCCGGCTGCAGAACCAGCGGAGCGTTTGGGCAAACACCACAGCAGGAGGAATGAGAGTAATGACTCTTTAATAAATTAGCAAAATAAACAGCATTAATACATGTTAGATATCACTGCGCTTCAGCAGATTGCCTGACTTAATCAGAAACCTCGATTTCCCAGCTCGGTGTTGATCCAGCGGCACGCACCAGCCCGAGCTCCCTCCCAGCTGGGGCTGCAGCACCTGAAAACCTAAAACCACTCAGAAATAAAACTTTTTTGGTAAGAGACACAGCTTGCAATGAGAAAGAAGTTAAATTACCGTATGATTTCTCTTCATCTAGCTGTCTCCTCGCAGAAGAAATTAAAAGAAAGTGATCTGATTCTTACCCCCTTACATAAGAAATATTATTTCACCTCAGAGGGAAGGGGGGGAAACAAACGAGCACGTTTAATTTATCGGAAGGATCATCTGTTCTATTAAAAACGGATGCAATTTGCGATGCACGAGTCTCTGCTTGTCGCGGCCACCCGGAGCGGTGCTCGCGGCGCTTTGGGCCCCGCGCTGCTCAGTCCTCGTCCCGCACGTAGAGCCCGGCCTCCCAGCGCTGCGCCATGGCGCTCTTGTGCCGCCCCACCCGCGTGCTCTCCACCACCTGGGGGGACCAGAAAGCACGATTTATCATCAAAACATTTTAATGTATATAAAAAACAATCCTTTCCGCACAACTTGCCCTCCCCCTAACTGGGGCCCCCGCCCTTGGCGTCCGGCCCCGTGCGGCGCCTGCCCCCCCCCGGCCGCTCGGGGCGGGAGCAGCGGCCGCGGGCAGGGACCCCCGAGCCCCCCGATCCCCGTCCCCCAGGGGCAGGAGGGGCCTTACCTCCGTGTTGATTTTGTCCACGGGCTCGATGCCTGCGTACTGGGAAAAGGAAGGAAAAAAGGATCAGAGCGGCAGCCCCAGGGAGATGCCGGGGGAGACGGGCGCAGGCCGTGCGAGCATGGCAGGGGGGCCGTGGGGGTCCCCTGGGCCAGGACCCCCAGCAGACGGCGGGGCCCTTCCGCACCGTCCCACCCAGCCTCCGGGACCAAAGCCCAGCAGGGCAGGGAGCCCACGCTGCCGCCCCCGGGGCAGCTCCAACAGCCCCCGTGTGCTCACCTTGCCATCTTCCTTCGTCCTCCTCCTCCTCTCCTCGAAGGGGCTGGAGCGAGCCAAGTCGGGGCTGAGGCCGTCGGTGCTGTCCGGGGCGGGAGCCGCCACTCGCAGCGGGGTGAAGGACGACACCAGGCCCAGGACCCCCGCCTGGCGCGAGGCGGGGATGGGCACCGGGGACCCGGACACCGAGTAGCTGCCGCTGGCACCTGAGGCGGCTTGGGGGGAGAGAGAGGGGCCGGGCTGCGAGGGCTGCAAGGAGCACGGTCCCGGGGCTGGAGGCACCCACAGCGGGGCCGGGCTGCAGCCGCAGGGCCGAACCTCTGCGGGTCCTTGGTCACCGCTGGGAGCCCACCCCTGGGTGCCAGCCCGAGGTTTTCAGCACCAAGGAAGGGGAAATGCGTGCGCCGGGCACTTCTGGGCCCTTTCGGCATTTTTCTGGGATAATGTGACAAAAAGTCATCAAAACCGGAGCAGCTCTGGGACCGAAAGCAGAGCTGCCCCCGCTGAGCCCATCCGCACCCACGCCCCACGGGCAGCCGGGGCTGTGCCCAGCCGGCTCCGGGGACATCGAGCGCTGTTGCTTGCTGGCCACAGGGCCGGCGTCTAAGGAGAGATGTCTCTTGCAAGACAGCTTGCTACCGACACACCTGGGCCCTTAGCGGTGTCTCTGCAAGCCCCCACGGGGAGGAACTCGGGCCCCGTGCCCTGCAGCCTTTCCTCCTTCCCGGACCCGGCCCTGCCACGGGCACCTCGCACTTACAGCGGGGCCGGGGACGTGGTCAGGCTGCAGGGTCGGTGCCCGGTGCAGCTCCTGGGAGTCTGGGCTCAGGGACTCGGTATGGAATCTCGGGGCAAGGGCTGCGAACGGGACATCTGCAGCTGGCCCACAGCTCTCTGTCCCTCGTTTGTGTCCCCCTGCTGCAGGGCGCAGCGCGAGGCCACCTCCGGCTGCGAGGGGCACTTCGCACAGGCTGCGGACACAGGACCTTGCTGCCTCGTCGCTTCTCATCCCTCCGTATGGGCACCCCAGGGCTCCCTGCCCGCCCTCTGAGGGCTCCTGCTGAGACTCAGAGCCACAAGGGGCAGGGGCAGGATGCGGCTGCCTGCCCTGCTCCTGCCATGCCTTTCCTCCCCTTACCTGAGCTGTGGCGCGAGCGGGAGCCCTCCTTGGAGAAGCCGTCGTTGCTGACCAGGGAGGAGCCATCGATCAGCTGCCGCCGCCTGCGCTGCTCCTGCAGCTCCTCTTCCCGCTGCAGGTCGCTCCGAATCTCCTCCTCGATCAGCATCGATGTCTGGGGCTTCCACGTCCTCAGCGTGTACTGCTCGTCCCGGCCGTCCTCCCCGTCCGGCCCCTTCTCCCGCCTCAGCGGGCTTTGCGTCCCCATGTCGTCCACGAAGGAGAACCTGGGCTTCCAGACGGGGAAGGAGAAGTACTCCTTGCGCAGGACGCCCGTTCCTGCCGGGCTCTGGGTGGAGCCGGGAAGCCTTCCTCCCTGGGATTCCTCACGTGCCCATCTGCTGGCGCTGGCGGAAGCGTGCTCGTGCGCCAGGGGCTCCCCCCGGCCCCTCTCGGCAGCGGGCAGCACGAGGCGGGGCTGGGCCGCCTGGGAGCGCGTCAGGATCACCGTGTGGGTGGAAACGGCTCTCCCAGCCCGCGCGTCCTCCGCGGGGCCAGCGCTGTGGCTCGAGGACTGCTCCTCGTGGATCCAGCTCCTCCGCTCCTCTGCCCTTCTCGCGGGGGCCGGCTTGGGCGGGGGGGTTTCCTCCTGCTCAAACACCTTCTTGCGCTCGTCCAGCTCCTGCTGCGTCCCCCGGTCATACAGCCCCAGCAGCCGCCCTTGCCTCTTCAGATCCTCTTCACGCTTGGTTTCCTGCTCTATTTCCCGCTGGACATAGAAGGAAGCGCGGCTTTTGTCCTTCCCTTTCCTGCCCGGAACAGGAGACGCGTGCATGGAGAGCAGAGGCTTGGTCTGGATTTCCACCAGCTCGCTGCTGGAGGTCAGCCGCTGGATGCCCCTCTCTTTCCAGAGGTTCTCCTCCCTCTCCAGTGCCCTGCGGATTTCCCGCTCGATGGGCGTCTCGTTGCTGGCCTTCAGCTCCTTGTCTGGGCTGCTGCTGCTGTTCCTCACATCCACGAGGCCATTGAAGGCCTCGCCGGACACGCTTCCATTGCTGACGTAGCCTGCACTGCCCTCGGCATACATTTCACCCAAGCCAGAGTCCAGGTCGTCTCTGGACGATGCTTTAGTCAGGCTGGATGTTTTTCCCAGGGGATATAACCTTCCAGCTTCATCCCTTCCCTGAGCGTAAACCTCCGTCTTCACGGGCGTCCTGTAGGAGACGTTGTACACCTGGTAAGTGGTCGTGTCTGTCCTGCCCTGGCTGGGCACGCCGGCGTCGCCGTAACCTCTCTCGGCCTTTGTGGCGGTCTCAGGACTTTGCCACTCTTGCCTAGAGATTCTCGTCATCGCCTCTGGCTTCGGAGACGTGCCCTGCTGCCCCGGGCTGAACAGGGAGCCCGGGTTGGTCTTCTCCAGCATCAGGAACTGCTGCCGGGCGGCGGCGAAGTTGATCTGCTCCCTGTCTATGCTTTCAGGGTCGACAGGCGTTGCTGCCCTCCCCGAGGATGGCTTGTCATAGTAAATGGCGAAGCTGGAGGTGCTGGTGCCCTTGTGCTTGCCTTCCCCCTGGCCGCCCGCGCCCACGTTTATGGAGCTCAGCTCATCCATGGAGCTCCACCTCTCGGCCATGGTGGAGCTCTTCCTCACCACCTGCCCCCGGATCACCTCCCTCCTCTCGTCCTCCAGCTCCTTTGCTTTCTCGGGTGAGATGTTTGGTGGAAGGATCCTGTACTGTTCCTGCTCGTCGTCCTCGTAAAGCCTCGATGGCTTCCTCTCACCCCTGTAAGCCCTCAGGTCGTACAGGCTTCCCGACCGAACCACCTCCAGCCTGGACTCCCTGTCTGGGGAAGGGGTCCAGACATCCTTTCCACCATCCAGGAAATACGAGGGCGACTTCAGCCTCGTTCTCCACTCGTAGCCATTTTCTACCTTCTGGCTGCCGTATTGAAAGGAGCCAAAGACGTCATCGTCGCCATCCGCGGGCGCGTGGTCGTGTCTGTGCGCGGTCTGCGGGAGCTGGAAGACCAGGTGCCTGGTGACCCTGTCCATCTCCTGGGAAGAGTCAGCATCCAATTGTCCTCCTTCCTGGGGCTGGGGGCACTGCTCGGCCTCGCGGTCACCCTCGGGCTCCGGGCTCACCTGAAGAGGTCTTGAGCAGAGAGCAGGATCTTGCTGGCCCTGCAGGCAGGAGGGGAGAAAAGCCATCAGGAGAAGCTCAAGGAGCAGAAGTCGGAGTGGCACAGCTCCCTCTCCAACCCAGCACTCTCATCCTCGCCTGCAGCGGCACCTCCGCGGTGCCCGGGCGATACCCGAGCCCATGGGGGAGACACCAATAATGCAAGATAAAGACGTCTTAAAAGCGATTTGCTCCATTTACCCAGAAATGGCAGTTCTTGGACAGAAGCTGTCAGCTCTCAAAGGGAACTGCCCAAAAGCCAACATCCACATCCCGTCCCCAGTCCCTCGCCTCGCCAGACCCACAGCCTCGTGTGACAGAGGCCAAACCTCCCCGCACCGCCAGCATCGCCTGCGCTGCGGGAGATGGGCAGCGGTGCCCCGTGCTGCAAGACCGCGGGGTTGGGCGATTCCCCGCCTGCCCTCAGCCCCCATCCCCACCCCTGGGCAGCTTCTGCCTGCTCTGTCCTCGCCCTGGCCGTGGGTTTCGGCACACATCCGCCATGGGTGGCACCGGGTACGTGGGCCCACAGCTGGGACAGGCACTGACGACACCGTGCCTACCTCTGCCTGGAATTTCTCCTTGCGTGTTTATGGGAAGGAAGCTCCAAGTCACTGGGACTATTGAAACAGCAAGGATCATAAAAATGGTTTCATGGCTCATAAAAAACGTGGGACTTTAACCCATCTATCACGCACACCGGGAGGAAACGCCTGCCCTGACCTTGGTGTGGGTCCTCCCGCTGCTAACTGGGCCATAGCTGGGTGACGAAGCGGGTGCCCGGGCAGGGAGGGGCAGCTCAGGCGGGTCCCTGCCCCCAGCAGGGAACACTGGTCCCAGTGGGACACCACAGCCCCCAGGGGGGCGGGCGAGCAGCGCTGTCACCACGACCCCGCCACCACTTCCCCAAGCAGGCCGGGGAGCTGCGGCCGTGCCTCCTCTGCGGCGATGCTGCTGCGGGCAGCATCCACAGCCCTTCCTCAGCTCCTCAGCTGGGGCAATTTCAGCCTTTCCTGGGGGGCAGCACCTGGGGCTGGGCAGCGCTGACACCATTAGGGGCAGCTGGGGTGTCCCAGGGCTCAGGGCGATGCCCCGCACGGTTTAACCCCGCTGTCTTCGGCAGTAACAGGCCTGGGCTCTGCTGGGAAATGCCCTTGCCAGCTGCTCCGTGCCCAGCTGAATTCCCACAGCCTCTTTATTTTCCTTCCCATAATCCATTATTGCCCGTTTACAGTCAGTGGGGACCCAGGTAATGAAAACTTGCCCACAGGTAATCGTGTTTGGAGGGGGCAAAAGTCCTTGCTGGGAGTGCTGGGGAGCTCGGGTAGCTGGCAGCAGGAGGGGGGCAAGGAGAGGAGCGGGGCTGGCAGAGGCTCCCGGCAGCACCGCACCGGGGGCCAGCACCCCCAGCAGGCCCAGCCCCACGCAGAGCGGTGCCGACAGAGCCTGACCCGGCTCAGCCCTGGGGGTGCGGGACCGGGGGGAGCTGCGCCGGGCAGCACTGCAGCGCCCGCCGGCCGCCCTCGCCATCAAACACACGCCGGGTGCTTTCCGGGGTCTCCCCGCCCTGGGGATCCCGCAGTGGGCACGGCACATCGCTGCCATCCCAAGTGGCTCCGGCTGCGCCCAGCAGTGGCACCCACTGGCGAGGGGCACAGGCGGCAGCGCCCCAGCTCCCAGCCATGTCCCAGGGCTGCGGCACCCGGCGGCTCCTGCACGAACCTGGGGCACAAATGAGGCATCGCCTGCCCGGCCCCCTGCCTGCTCTGTGCCACACACCCCGTGCACACAGGTCCCTGTGCCCCCAGTCCTGCCAGCACGCCTGCGACACCCAGGAGCCAGCCAGCGAGCTGCAGGCAGCCCCTCGCCCGCACCACCTATAGATAGGGCTGGGGTGCGCACGTACCCCCAGCACCCACCCCACTGCGTGGGGACCAGTGTCCCCGCTGCTGGGAGGGGATGGCTGCCCTGAGCCCTCGCTCCTGCCCCACCACGCCGCACTTACTGTCCTGGAGCCATCGGCGCGGGGGTCCCCATGCCCCAGGGTGGCACCCGCCTGAGCTGCGTCCTCGGGGAGTGGCTTGGCCGGGCAGCAGTGGGGTGTGGGTGCTGCCGGGGCGGCCCAGGGCTGCGTGGCCCTGATAAGCTCAGCCTGAGCCCCGTGGAGGAATTCCAAGAATTCAGCTGGGCTCATCGCTGGCCTGGGTTCAATGACCCGTTCCCAGCCCCCCCACGCCACCCATCGCCCTGCTGCCAATGGCTCCCACGCCTGCACAGCCTCCGTGCCCTTGGCCCACGGCCCGCGGTGCACACCAACGAGCGATGCACCGGCACAGCAGCGTGCCGGGGCACCAACGCGCCCGTGTGCTAAGGCAGCGAGGTGCTGTGCGTTGCAGCACCGTGTTGGCGTGCTAATGCACCAGTGCCCCCTCCTCTGGGCACCCTCTGCCTCTCCACAGACACAACTGTGGTGCTGAAGAGCCCCGAAACCCCAAAGAGCCGGGGGGTGTCAGCCGCTCTTCTCCTGCCCTGGCTCTGTGGCCGGGTTCTCCCCACGGAGGAGCACAAACAGGGGAAGAGCTTGCGCTGCTTCCCTGCGAGCAGGCAGCTCCCAGCAGGGAGGTGGCGTGGGGGCACGGCCCGTTGGCCACCAGCATCCCCGCTGCGCCGGCAGCTGCGTGGGTGCAGGGCCGGGTGCCGCAGCCTGGCCCCGGGGTGCTGCCGGGAGCCGTGCGGAGGAGCCCGCAGGCTGAGCAAACAGCAGGGAGTCGCCGCTCCGGCAGCTCGCACTCTCCTGTTTACACCGCGGGGCCTCTCCCGGCCCAGCTTTCCCCGTGCCAGCTGCCTGATAACCCCCTGTTTGCGCAGGCAGGGCTGGGGCCTCGCTGCCGTGGCAGCCCTGGTGCTCCCGGCCCCGCTGCCCCCTCGGCCCTCATCCTGCCCGGGGACCGAAGCAGCTCCGTCAGCAGGGAGCAGCCCCTGTGCCGGATACGGAAACCTCGAGCCACTGTATCCGACGGGCGAGGACAGGCCCCGTGGTGGCTGCAACGCTCCTGGTGCCCTGGGCCACGGATGCCGGAGCCCGGCAGAGCGGCAGCGCCGCCAGCAGCCAGCACCGAGGGCACCCTGCCCTGCCTGGCACCAGGCGTCATGGCCGGCCTGGGTGGTGCCCCCCGTGCCACTGTGCTCTGCCCTTCGCTGCGCCTGCCCCTGGGGCAGGATGTCCCCATCCTCGTCCTCTGGCCATATCCTCGTCCTGCGGCCCCCGCCGCAGCCCCGCGCCCCACTGGACCCCGCTCCCCTCGCGCGGCCCATCCCGGCCTCGGCTGCCGGCCCCGGGCCCGAGCAGGGCGCGGGTGTAAATCCCGACTCGCCCCAGCTGTGGGGCACTGGGAAACCCAACTCACCCCTGCCCGGCCTGTGGGCGCCCCGTCCCGCTCTGCGGCTCCTGTGGGAGAGCAGCCGGCACCTGCTGGGCGCAGGGATGGTGGCTTTGGTGCGGCCACCGGTGGCTGTGCGTTTCCGGGAGGGAGCGCGGCGCCTGTTTTACCCTGGGGCTGAGACAAAGTCCACGCCAGCGGCCGCGGAGCACGGGCGAGCACCACACCCTGCAGCGGGCGCGGATGTGTGCACAGCCCGGGGCTGGCACTGGGCAGCTCTGTGAGCGGGCAGAGCCGGGGCCCCGTTGCCCAGAATGAACCCTGGGATCCCAGCACCAGCGCTGCCCTCCCTGAGCCCAGCTCTGTGGGACCCCCACCAGGCCCAGCTCTGTGGGACCCCCACCTCTGCTGGAGGTGGGCAGAGACCCTCGGCTGCACAGCGGTGGCCCCCAGGGGGCCGTGACCCCAGCACTGTCCCCTTGGGACAAGCAGGAACCCAGGCTGCCACATCTTCCCCTGCGCGTGCCTGCCAGCACCGCAGCAGCATCCCTTTCCTCCCAGCATCCCGGTGCCCACCCTCTCCGTCCCCTGCTGCCACCTCGGGGACGCGGCGGTGCCGGGATGACAAGCAGGCTGCCCAACCTTACCTGCGCCCTGGGCTCCAGGGTGGCGCAGAGGACCTGCCACGGCGGGGTGTACTTGAACATCTCCCTCCTTTGTTGTCACCGTCGCTCTGGGGACAGACACCTCCGTGGCACAGCAGGGGCTGGAGACGCAGGGGCGAAGGCAGCGTGCCCGCACCCAGCTGGCTGTCACCCTGACCGTGCGCCGCCAGCACCCCGCTGGCAGGAGGGGAGGAAGCAAGGGGATTTATCCTGCAGGGAGACCTGGTGGCGCTGGAGCCCGGCCAGCCAGCACCTCTGCCTCCGCCCCACACGGGCTCAGCCCCGGTGCTCCGGGGGAAATGGGGCACTCGGTGCCGGCGTGGGGAGGAGCTGGGGACCCCTGGGCACCGGCACAGCCCCGCTGCCAGCACAGCACAGGAACGCTGCCAAGCCAAGGAGGGCTGCTGCCAGCAGTGGCAGCACGAATGCCCCTGCCCGTGACCCTTGCACTCGTGAAACGGGCGGAGGGGAGAGGCTGACGGGAAGCCTCTGGGGCAGGGGCAAGAGGAGATGGAGCCGAGGCAGCGTGGCTGGGGAGCAGCTCGGGGTGCCTGGCGAGACGCGGCCAGACCCTGCTCCAGACCCCGCTGGTGCACCAGGCCTCTACCCCATGGCGCTCGGTGGGGATGGACCCAACCTCCGGCCACCGTCCCCTCGCCAGCACCCCCCCTCCCGGCCCCTTCCCACCCCCGTGCCCAGCGCCCACGTCAGGGTGCTGAGCGCAGGCGAGCGGTGCCCCGGCCGAGGTGGCCCCCAGGCAGAGGCAGAGGCGCCAGGCTGGTTATTCACACAGTTTATTTGCTCGGTTCGGGTGTCTTACAAACAACGGGGGGGCCGGGGAGGGGGGGGAACTTCAAACGGCTTCGTCACAAGTAAAAAGCACGGGGGGGGTGCGGGAAGTGCACTTCAGCTGAGCCAGGCGGGGGGACGGCGCGGGGCTCGCCGGGACGGGGCTGGGGCACGGCCGGGCTCCTCGCTGCTGCTGCCCCCTGACAGCCCCAGCCCCACGGGGGCCTGATCCTGATCCTGCCTCTGCCAGGGGCCAATGCTGGGTCCAAAGGCAACCGGGGGGCTGGGGGTGCTGAGGGTGGCAGGGGGCCTGGTTTGGGATCAGCACCCGGGGAGGGGGTGGCAGGAGGGGACATGAAACCCCGTGGGGGACCTGGCCCTGAACCCCAGGGATTAATGGGGCAGATGCCCCCCAGCATCCAGCCCCAGCGCCCCACGCCACACACGCCCTGGGACTGGGGGTCTCCTGGCCGTGTCACTGCCGGTGGCAGGAGAGGCTCTCCCCTTGCCCCAATGGGGCTCTGCCCCTCCCAGAGGCTTTTGGCACACGGCTGGGGCTCGGGGACAGGCACCCCCCCCCCAGGAGACCCCACACTGCAGCACTGCCAGCCCCCACATCCCCCCCCAGCCTCTGGCCCCTGCTCCCTGCCCCGCAGACACAATCGGGGGAAAACCGCGGCCTCGGTGGCACCGGGGCGGCAGCTGGGACGTCGCAGCAGGGCCCCCGGCGCGCCCGGCCTTGTGCCGCAGCAAGGACCCACTCGGACCAGGACCTCGGGGACCGGGCTGGGGGGAGACGGGGGCTCCCAGCAGGAGCCCTGCCCGCGCTGGCTGCTTTGCCAGCAGCACCCAGGGTTTGGGCCAGGCTCAGCACCCACGGGTGCCCGGCTGGCCACGGTGGAGCCCCCCCTGCTGCCCCAGAAGGTCTCAGTGGGGAGGAAACGCTAATGCTGGTGGTGAAATCCCCGCCGACGGGCTGGGGCAAGGGGCAGAGGAGCAGGGAGGCTGCTGGCGGTCCTGGCACGGGGCTACGGCCCCGACCTTCACCACCAGGGCATGGAGACAGCGTCCCAGGGACACCCTGCACAGGACACCAGTCCCCCCAGCAGGCCCCAGTCCCAGCACCTGGGGTGAACTGGGCCGGGGACCTGACACTGGTCACCCGCAAACTGGCTCTGCAAAGCTGCCACCGCCGGGGCAGCTTCGGCTGCAGCTGCCTGGGGCCAGGAGGACGTGGTGAGGGCGCGGGGGCCACCCCAGGGCAGGGTTGGGGGGCGCTGGGCCACCCTCCCGCTGCTGCGGGGTGTCACAGGCAGGTCCGAGCCCCGATCCCATCCCTGTGGGCTGGGACCCCCTGCTCCCCCTCTGCTCGCTGCCCTCACGGGCTGCCCCCAGCCATCGCCGCCCCCCTGGGTGGGCAGTGGGCACCCAGACACGGCCCCGCTCGCCCCCCTCGGGTGCTGGAGCCCAGTGACACCGGCAGGGCAGCTGAGGTGTTGGAGCGGCCCCGCAGCCGCGGTGGTGGCGTCGGTACCTGGCCGGTGGCTGCCGTCACCACGAGCGGCAGGGTGAGGAGCTCCCGCACGGAGAGGAGAGTCCAGGGGAGAGGAGCCAGGCTCCCTGCCTGGACCCAGCCTGCGCCCGCCCCGTGGGAGCTGCGCCTGGTCCACGGCACCCTGCGCACTCCCGGCACCGCACCGACAGCCCGGCCGAGCCCAGCATCACGGAGCCAACGACGGCCAAGCCCCCGGGATGGAGCCGGGCCGGGGATGCGCTGGAGAGACGGCGCTGGAGGTGCAGGGGAAGGGCTGGCGGGGGGCTTCGCACCGTGCCTGCTGCGGGCTGGGTGACCGCGGGTCCTGCCAGCTGCTGGACTTGTCTCTGTCCCCTGGCCCGGCCGGCGAACGTCTTCCAATGGCGGGTGGGAAATTGCTGGAGGAAGGAGGGAAATGCTCCCGGTGTCTGCGCCGGGGTGAGGCAGGGCCGTGGGGAGGGGCAGGCGAAACGTGGGGCGTGGGGGGGTCTCTAATAAATATCACACGCAGCACTGGGGGTGTCGCACGGAGCGGGCGTTGGACAGACGGGGCGAGCGATGCCACGGCCTCGGAGTGCTGCCGCCTTTGGTAGGCTTTACAAACACCGCGTTGGATTTCCCCAGTTCTTAAGAAAAAAGGGGGCTGTGTCTGGCCAGTAAATAACCCTGTGTCCTGCGGGGCCGCGGGCCTGGGGAGCGGGGGCGGAGGGGCTCGGCGGGGGCAGCCTGCTCTCGCCGGCCGCGGGGCTCACATCACCGTGCAGCATTTGCAGCGCTGCTTCTTCGCGTCCATGTCCTGCTCGGCCTCCTTGGCTTCCGTGGCGTTGGCGCCCGGCTTCTGCCCGCCCGGGGCCTCCTCCCCCTGCGGCAGGGCGGCCGCAGGCTCCAGCGCGGTGCCGTTGGGCGGTGCGTGGTCCTTGCACGCCGGCTCCAGCTTGCTCTCGGCGTCCTCGATCACCACCAGCTCAGCCTTGATGGTGCCCTCCAGCCCCAGCACCTTCTTGGTCTCGTTCTCGTCTTCCACGTTCTGGTAGCCCATGAAGATCATGGTGACCGGCTGCTCCCGGCTCGGCTCCGCGCCCTCGCCCGGCGGCAGCACCATGGAGTTTTCCCGCGGCTTCGCCTGCAGCCCCGTGATCTCCCTGCGCGGCGTCGGCTTCTGGCTGGACGGGGCACTGCCGGGCGCCTCCTCGCCCGCCTTGGCCTCGCTCAGGGTCACCTCGTCCGCCTTGTGAAGGAGCTCGTCGACCTCCGAGGAGCTGAGCGGGTGGGCCCCGTTCTGCAGGGCCCCAGCCTCGGCGCTCACCGCGTGCACCACTGCGGGGACAAGAGGAGGAGGTGAGGGGTGGCGGGGAGGGGGCTCGGACTGCACCAGGACGAGCCCCGCTCGTGCAGCCCGGCTCCCCCGCGCCGCCCCCTTGCCCCCAGGCCAGGCTCACCTCCTGGCAGCCCCCAGCCCTCCCAGCCCCTGCTCCATGCAGCGAGCGGGGCGGCTGCACCAACGGCACCACCCGAGGAGCCGCTCCCAGCCCTCGGCACCTCTGAACCCCGGGCCGAGGCGACGCTTTGCAGCAGGTCCCCGCTGCCGCCTGCCAGCCCCGAGCCGAGCACCCCGTCCCACTGCGCCCCGGTGCCCGCAGTGCCTGGTGGCCCCGTGCCCATGGAGGGACGGGGTCTTCTGCCGCTGGTGCGCAGCGCACAGGCACTCGCAGCGCTGCAGGGCAGGCGGAGCTGTGCTCGGCGGTGAGGGATGCACCCAGCGCATCGCATTTTCCACTTGACTTGGAGCATCATGTGATGATCAGTGCAACAGCCACGGAACGCAGTCAGACGAGCGATAACAGATAATGACCGGGCCAGGCAGGGCTGGCTCGGCCGGGAGTGACCTGGGCTGCTCACTGCCGAGGGGGCTCCTCGGCACCTCCTTGGGAACGGGGGGGTCCTGGGCCCCCGGTCAGCGCAGGGTCCCGCTGTGCTGAGGCAGGTGACTGATAGAGGTGGTGGAAGTGACGGAGGTGACGGAGGTGGCGGTGACAGTCCCTCCCTCCGCAGGGAGGACGTCGTGGAGCAGGGCCAGCTGCGGTCAGCCCATGGAGCCCAGGGTCTGCTCAGCCACCGCAGCTCCCGGCCGTATTCCGCAGCTCCGCGGTCAGTCCTCGCTGCTGACACAGCTGTCCCTCGGTGCCACCAGCACCATCAAAGCAGGTTCCTGGGAGGCCCCAAAAGCAGGCACTGGTCCCTAAAACTGCTTCTTCCCTGCACCCAGGGGACGGGCTCTGTGCTGCCAGCCTGGGTGGCGCAGGGATCCCCAGCAGCCCAGCTGCTCAGCCCCATCCTGTCCCCGGACGGGAGGTGCCCGTGACACCAGACCGACGTGATGCCGGTGCCATCGCCTCGCTGGTGAGATGTGCTCCTGGGGCTCTGGATGCAGCAGATCCTCTTCCGTGCTCCCCATCAGCACAGGGACTTGACGTGCAAACCCGGGCTGGCCCCTCAGGACCGTCCACACCATGGTGCTGGGATGGCTCCCACGCCGGGCTGGCTGGGGCACAGGACGGGCTGTCGAGGGCTTGCCCTGAGCTGGTTCCCCTGTGGAGCCGGTGAAGGCAGCAGGAGCTGCCCCGGCCCTTCCTCACCCTGGCGCCCATGGGATGCTCGGGCAGCCGGTCCCTCGTCCCCTGCCCTTTGCTCCTGACGCCTGCCAGCGGTGCGGGACGGGGCCGTACCTTTTAGCTCATCCTCGTACACTTTGACCCCTTGCAGACAATGGTTCTGGGGGAGAAGGGTGGTGCTGGACAGGACCTTGGTCTCCCCAGTAACTCTGTCCTTCTCCACTGTGATCTCCACTGAGTACATGGCTGGGACACAAAGAGCACAGTGAGCGTTACGGCGGCCCCGGCCCTCCCCAGCCCGTGCTCAGCAGCCAGCAGCGGGCAGGCGCAGCGGCACGGCGCGGTGCTCAGCGGTGCTCAGCGGTGCTCAGCGGCGTTAGCAAGGCAGCAGCTGCAGCGAGGAGGAGTGAAGGCAGAGGCAGGTGCGACATCCCGGGCACTGCCCTCCTACGGGACCCACGGGGCTCTCACCGTCCTGGTGCTGCCGGCATCCCCTTACCTCCGCGGCTGCTGGGCCGGCCCCAGGAGGCAGCAGGGCCAGCGGCCGCCACGTCCGTCTGTCCGGCCAGCGAGTGGGGCCAACCGCAGGGGCCTGGGCTTGGGGCCAGGATCACGTTCATGGGACGCGGCGCTGAGGGCGCTGGTGCAGGCTGAGGCGGCAGGGCAGCCCCTGCGCTTCGTGGGACGGGCGATCCTCGGCATCGGTCCTTCATCTCCCCGGCTGGTCCCCGCGGGCACCGGGGTCACCTCGGCCCGGCGGCGCTTGGCTCCATGGGCACAGAGCCGGGTTCTTCCCA
Organism: Anser cygnoides; assembly: GCF_040182565.1. Taxonomy (NCBI): domain Eukaryota; kingdom Metazoa; phylum Chordata; class Aves; order Anseriformes; family Anatidae; genus Anser; species Anser cygnoides. The sequence goes on along the minus strand of NC_089899.1, from coordinate 502,004 downwards.
GTGCCTCAGCCCGGTCTGAGCGTCCCCGGACCAGAGCAAACCTCTCCAGGAGCTCCAGCCCTGTCCCAGCACGGGCGGCTTGGTGCCGGCTGCTGCAGCCCCTGCCTGCTCCCAGCGTCTGTGCAAGCTCCCGCGGTCAGGCAGCCCCAGCCCCGGCCCCGCACCTCTCCTCTCCCTCGCACCGAGAAGCCGCAAACAGAGCAGGAGGCAAAGGATGAAACTGGAGCAGAGACATGGAGTAGGGAGGGGAGGGCATGGGGGCCCTGAACAGCAAACCAGCCGCGGGATTCCACCGAACACGAACCCTCCGATGGCAAATAACCGATATTTTATGCCCTAGGCTTGGAAACTCGTGGAGCGGCGGGGATCGTTGGTGGCAGGGCTGCAGGATGGGCTGTGCATTGAGGGCGGTGAGCCACAAGGTGCCACGGGGCGGGAGGAGGGAAGCGACCAGGAGCGAGTGCTTCTCGCGTGGAAGTGGGCACGTACCTGCCTTCATCATGTCGGTGCCTTCCACCGCCTTCATGGGGCTGCTGGAGACCTTCTTGGCTGGGGGTGGAGAGGAGAAGCGAGGCCCTGAGCCAAGATGATCCCCAGCCACCCACGTGCCCCACACGCGCCCACGGGATGGCCCCGGGGCAGACGGAGCCTCCCGCTGCCACCTGGACGGGCTCCCCCTGCGAGGGGGATGTGGGGTCCAGGGTCACCTACCTACGGCCGTGCCCAGGGGACTCTGCAAAACAGAAGAGCGAGGTTAGGAGCTGCAGGGGACCCACTGCGCCCTGCACCCGGCCCCGGTGGCGAGGCACCAAGCACAGCCCCCCCAAAATGCAGCCCCTCTCCCCCTCCCCCCCTGCCCACCCGGCCCCGCAGGCGGTCGGCCATGCCCACCTTCTGCGCGTTGGGGACGGTCTCTGCCTTCTCCTCCTTGGCCGGCACCGCCGCCACCTCGGCCAGGTTCTCCTTGGTGGACGCCACCGAGCTGCTGTTCTCCAGCGTCTCCAGCTCCTTCTCCAGCCTGGGGGAGGAACCGGGCCGGGGGCTGCACTCAGACGGAGGAGCACGGAGCAGCGACACACACCCAGGGACAGACGGACAGAGTGCCACCGAGCCAGCCCCGCAGCGCTGCCCCCCGGCCCCACGGGATGATTAAACCCAGCCCCTGGGCACTGTCAGCGCCATCGGTTGGTGGCACAGAGCGACGCCACCTCATCCACGTTTTGCTCCCAGAAGCGTCCATCCCGATCACATTCCCCAGGAACAAGGGAGCCCCGGCCATCAGCCCGGCGAAGGCCCCACGCGGCCCCCGGAGGTGGCGGGGCCGGGGGAGCCCCCCCGATTTCCCCCACGTCCCCCCGTGTGAACGAGGGCACCTCCGCGCCGCAGCTCCCAGCCTTTGGTTCCGTCTCCCCGCGAGCTGCCCTTTCCCTCTGCAGCCCGGAGGAATGCCCCGCGCCATTACACGGACACAAAGGCCCCTTCGCGCCTGGCCCGGCCCCGCTCCCATGCTCGGTAATTAACCAGTAATTAACGGGCGCAGCCAAGGACCGGGTGCATTCCTGCCGGGCTGCCGGGACACCGCCGGGGGGGTCCCTGCCCCTCCCTCGCCGTCAGCGCCCCAGCACGGGGGGGCTGGGAGGGGGCTGCCCCCCCTCACCTCCTGCCACCGCGACCACCCAAGGGTGCCCGGGGAGCCGGCCCCGCTCATCCTGAGCGTGGTGGCAGCGTGGTGGCAGCGCCCGTTGCGTCCGACGTGGGGACCCAGCTGCCTCGTGGCCTCCTGCGTGCCCGGGGGGCTCGGGCATCCTCCGAGCACGTCCCCGGCACCCTGAGGGCTCCCAGGCACCAGCCCGCCCCGCCACCCCCAGCCCCGTTACCTCTGGATGGTTTCCTCCAGCTCCTTGGTCTTCACTTCATCCTCCTGCATTTGCTTCTTCATCGCCTCATCCTCCTCGGAGGCGGAGGACGGGGCCCCCTCCAGCAGCCACCTCTCCCGCAGAGCCTTGGACTGGGGAGCAAAGCGGGGGGGTCACGGTCCTGCCGCCCCCAAGGCCGGGGGTTCTGGCCCATCCCTGGAGCTGGGGGGGGGGTCCCCAGCGGGGTCCTCACCTTGAGATGCTGCAGCTGCCGCCGGTCATCCTCGAGCTGCCGCCTCTTGTTCTCGATCTCCGTCTGACGTTTCCGCTTCTCCTGCGGGGACGGGACAGCGGCAGAGCCGGGGTCGGCTGGGGCAGGGGCAGCAGCGGGCACCGTGGGCAGGGGGGCGCCTCCATCGTGGGGGGGGGCAGCCTCCGGGCTCAGGTCTGCACGGCTGGAGCCCCTCACCTCGCCTCCGCCCTGCTCCCTCATCCAGCCCCCCCCGGGGACTGCACCTCGCCAGCCCAGCGCTGGGGGAAACTGAGGCACAGAGGGCGCAGAGCACGGGCTCTTTTCGCCTGGCCCTGCTGAGCGAGAGCCGGCCAGCAGCGGGGAATCCAGCCCCGTGCGGCCTCTTCCCCCTCTTCCCCCCTCGCTGCACATCCTGGGGTCGGTCCAGATTATTTTAGCAGAGTCAGTCCCAGTCCCGGGAAGCGTCACTCGCTTTTTTTCCTCCTCTGGCCCCAAACAATTTGCCCTTTGTACAGCGCAGATCGGCCGATAGCGATGGGGATGGGGAGCGGGGAGCTGGCAGCCGGCGGCGGCACCGGGGGCCAGGGAGCTGCTGCAGGGCAGGGGCAGGGAGATGGCAGAGCCTGCACCCCCCAGGGCCAGGTCCTGCACGAGCCCCAGCCCTTGGGGAAGGGCAAAGGGGGGCTCCTCCCTTGTTTCGCTCTCCCTCGGGGCTCATCAAGGTGCCGCTTCATTAATTAACCCTCCCAGCCGCCAGCTCTGCCCCTGGTCCAGAGGTGCAGAACCAAGCCCGGAGGGTCCCGGGGGGGTCACCTCCTTGGGGCCAGGACATGGGGCCAGCAGCCAGGTGCCCCCTGCTCGCCCGAGGGGACTCACCGCGATGGCCTGCAGCCTCTCCTGCTGAAGGGTGCTGGCCTCCACAGCCCTGCAAGAGAGCACAGAGCGGCCGTGAAGCGCGCGGCCGGCTGAATGGGGACATTGTGCCGCCAGCGGGCCGGGCACCGCGCACAGACAAAGGCCGAGCTCTTCCCTTCCGCTGGCTGCTGCCTCCCCTGCCCTTCGCCGCCCCGAAGCCGAGCACTCCTCGCCCCGCACGTCTCCTCCAGGCACCCGTTCCCGCTGTCTGCCCCCTTGCAGGTGGCGGTGACCCCGCGGCACGCGGGTGGACGCGGCGCCTATGGAGGTGCCATTAAACCTGCCTCACACGTCCCATCGCAAGCCCCTTCCTTGGCTGCCCACACCTTTCCTGATCAGTGACCCTTCTGGTGTGTGCGCACGGGCGCACGCGTGCAGACACAGACACACCAACGAGCACAGACACACGGACGTGCAGACACACCGACACACACGTGCAGACAGACACACGGACGTGCACAGACACACGGCCGCAGCCACACGGCCCTGACGTGCTGCAGAGCACCAGGTGCGGGCGCAGCCGGGCTGGAGACGCCCGCCCGGGGCCCGTCTGTGACCTGGGGAGGCTGCGGTGCCGCCGGGAGCAGGTGGGCTGTGTGCCAGCCGATGCTAACGAAGTGCTGAGCTGCGGCAGTAATTAGGGTGGGAGGCTCGGCGGTGGCGTGAGGCGATGGATCATTGCCATTTGCTTGCCAGAGCAAGGGACGGTGGAGCCCGAGAGGGGGCAGGAGCAAAGGGAGCGAGTCTCGGGGAGAAAGGGGCTAAGTGCGTACCCATTTCCTCAGCTCCCAGGAGCTCCTGCCCTGGCTGGGAGCGCTGGAGCTGGGGTGGCCAAGGCTCGGGGGACAGTGGGGCGCCAACCGCCTCCCGCGGGTCCTGTCCCTGCGCACACCGGGCTGGGCCCGAGGGTTTGCAGCGCTCGGAGCGAGCGCAGACTGTCCTGCCCGCAAGGGAGGGAGCGGGGCTGCGGTGGCCCCGAAGCATTCCCAGAGCAACCAGGGACCTGCAAGGGCCCCTCGGCTCATCCCCTCCCAACCGCCCTCCGACGGTGCTGTGTTCAGGCTGTTTGCCCTGTCCCCACCCCAAGCAAAACATTTCCATGGCATGCAAAACATCACTGCTTTCCAGAAAGCCCCGGAAAAACAATGGGGACCTTTCCTGAAGGGGCCATGGAAAACGTGATGCCCCGCGGCGACCTTCACCTGCTCCCCGCACCCAGCACCCCCCCGGGGCCGGGCCTGGCCCCATGTCCCGCTGGTGCGAGAGGAGCCCCCCGCCTCTGCCCTCCTCCTCCTCGAAGGCAACGATTCCCCCGCACCCGAATCCTGGCAGCGCGTGAAATCAAGGCCAAACAAACAAACCGGGGACGGAGCCGCTTTCGGAGCGGTTATTTTGGTGCAGTTTGAGGCGATGCCGTGACTGCTCTGCACACGCACGCATGCGCTCGCCCGCTGTCAGCAGCCTCCATTTGTCAGCGGGCTGGCAGCCCGCCTGCCGTCCCCACGCTGCGCCCGAGCTGGGAAATTAAATACTCAAACCCCCAAGGGAGTCGGAGCGTCTGCGGGTCCCGTTCTCACCCCTGCTCCCTTTGCTGCTGCTCCCTGTCCCGCAGGTAGCGGGGGGCACCAGGGGCCGGCCCCGCTCCCCCCCGCTGTCCTGACCCCACCGCAGCCCCCGGACCGCCTGCGCCCTGCAGACACCCCCTCGGCGGCCGCCCCCCACCCGCGGGCTCTCCGAGGGCCCCCCGCGCCCTCCCCTGCGCCAGCCGTGGGACCAGGCTGGTGGCAGCCCCGCGGCAGCCCCGGGGTGCCCCGTGCCAGGGCCGTCCTGCTCCGGGGCCGTGGGCACCCTCCGAGCCCGGCTCTCAGCACCCCAGCCTCGGAGGACTTTGGACCAAAGCCCGCTTCTTTCCTGGATCTTGCCCCGCGCAACAGATCCAAACTTTTTCAGTGTTCCTGAAACGTTCTGTTCTGCTTTTCCTCCATCCTCTTTATTTTCCATTATTTGCTGAAGCCTCTGCATTCCCGGGGAGAAAGCCAGGAATCTTCCTGGCCCAGGGAAAGACGCAGAACAGGCTGGGCGCCCCCTCGCTGCCCCCCCAGCCCCAGCCCCGGGTGCACCCCAGCCCTGCCACAAGGCTCCAGCCGCTCATCCCTCACCTCCAGACCCCGACAAGGGGCAGGATGGGGCTGATCCTGGAGCCCCCGGGCCCCTGCCCATGGGGACAGGGCATAGGGACGGAAGGGTGGACCCCCCCCGGTCCCCCAGCCCCCTCCAGCCCCCCAGCCCCTGCCCTGCCCCATCCCAGGGGGGTCACCGTGCTCCACAGGCCCCCCGGGGCTGGGCGCTGGTGAGTGGAGCCCCCGGGTGGGCCGGGGCCGGGGTCACCCCGGGCTCCCCCCGAGCAGCCGCTCCCCAGCCCCGGCTGTCCCCGGGGGGCGGCAGCCCCGGGACGAGGGATGAGGGACGAGGGATGAGGGATGAGGGATGAGGGATGAGGGACGAGGGATGAGGGATGAGGGATGGCCGCGCCGAGCCGGGCGCCCTGGCAACATCGCCATGGCAACGGCGCCCTGGCAACGGCGCCATGGCAACGCGGGAGGGAGGATGCTGTGCCCCGGGGACCGAGGGGGCCCAGCAGCAGGGCTGGGGCCAGGGCGCAGCCGGGCCAAGGACTCGGCACCTCCAGGGCTCCCCGGGAGGCCTCGGCAGCGCCAAGCTCCAGCCTCAGCCGGGGTGCCCAGAAAGGGGATCCCAACGGCACCAAGCCAGGGGCTGTCGCCCTGCTTGGGAGCCACGAGGGCAGAAAAAAACAACAAAGCGACCCCTTCCTCCGCCACGCCTCATTTCACCCGGTCTCATGAGCTCCTGCAAACAGGTTCATGCTTCGCCCGGTGCCCGCTGCGCGCACGTCCCAGCCCTGCCCGTCCCGGGGCAGCTCCTCCAGCCGGTTCCGATGTGCCTCGTGGCCGTGGCACAACAAATGAGGTCGCTGGGACCAGGGGCACAGACAGCACCGGGGGAACTCCCCCTGCTACGGCAGCAGTCCTCGGGCAGAGCCACGCGCCCACGTGTGAGCACGCACGAGCCCCGAGCACGCACCGCGCTCCCTCCCTGGCTCTCCAGCTCTTTCCAGCCCTGCTGATGCCGCTGTTTCCACCATCACAAGGGAAGCCCGTGACCTTTTGTCTCCTCCCCGCCTGACATGAAACAATAATGTTTATTTGCCTTCCTCTGTTTTTTCCCATTAGCTCATCCAAATGTGCGAAGAGCCGTTTCAAGCTGCTCCTCCGCTCCCCTGACCTCCGCTCCGTTCCCACCCGCTCAGCTCCGAGCCAGAGCGGAGGGCAGGGAGAGGCCCTGGCGAGACGGGCCCTGGTGCGGGGCCCAGCGCGGGTGCAAGCGGCGGCAGCACAGGCAGACATGCAGGAGCGGTGCTGGTTTACACCAACAGCCAGACCCCCGGGGAAAGCAGGCCCCGAGTGCTGCTGCCGTGGGGCAGCCGCGAGCCCCCCAAAGCACCGCCGTGGGCAGCGGGGCCGCCCTCGAGCACCCTCACCCGTAGCAGGGTGTGGAGGGGAGGGGGCTGCAGCAGCCCGGGGCCGACAGCCATCGACAGCGAAGGCAAATAAATCATCGGCCAGCAGGCTGGGGCGGGAAGGGACAAGGCTCCCCGTGACAGCGAGGAGAGGCTGGGCCTCCGCTGCGCGCAGCCGGGCTGCTCTGAGCCCTGCGGGTGCCCGCGGGCTGCGCGGCCCCGTCCGGAGCCGCTGCCTGGGGAGGGGACGGGACCGAGGAGGGGAGGCGGGAGGAGGGGTGGCAGCTCCCGAAAACGCAGGACGCATTAGAGCAGCAGAGCTGCCTGATTGATTCCTGGGGCTGAGACGTGGGCTGGGAGTGCCAGGAGAAAATGGATCCTATGAATATTTGATGAACGGAGGCTCAAGGAGAGAGTTTGATTGGAAAATTACAGATCTTTCAAACAATGGTTCAAGTGCCCTCCAAACACTTGGGTTTCCAGCTCCCTTCCAGTTAGAGGAGCAAGGCTCCACTAGGAAACACCCACACGGTTTATGAATGAGAGCAGAGCCTTCCTCCCCCCAGGCAGCCCAGCACCGCCCGGGGACGTGGCGCTCGGCTCCGGCCACCCCGGCGGTGTCACGTTGTCCCCGGTCCTCGCTTCTTCGAGGCACCGCAGCTTTGCCACACCAACGCTATGAAGATGAGGGCACACGAGGCTCCATGCATCCAGTGGGGACGTGGTTCATGTGCAGAGCCCTAGCAGGACACCGAGCCCCAAGCCAGCACCCGCAGCCCCCAGCGGGGAGCTCCGTCCTCACACCACATCCAGCTCCTCCGCACTAGGAAGCACCTGCCTGGAGCAGGCCCAGCCCGGGCTCCCCTCCCCGACGGGAGCTCCGGGGCTGCTGGAGGCCTCATCCTCATCCCCTGGGACTGTCTGGGGCCTGAGGGGCTCGCTCTCCTCCCAATGGGTGCGAGTGGTAAGTACAGACTCCGAAGATCAGGCTCCCCGTCACCACCTCTGCCTCCGGCCCTGAGCTCTGCACCCTCCCTCAGGCCTGTCCTGACCCCCCAGACCTGTGCACGTCCTTTCCACGTCCCAGCCTTGCTCTTTGGCTCCCACCAATGCAGGGGACCCAGGAGAGGCTTCCCCAGGCAGAGCCCCCTGCCCGCCCGCCCCAGCTCCACTGCAGCCACTTCCAGCGCCAAAGCCCATCTGGCCGAGCCCGGCGCGGTGCGGAAGGCGTGAGCTGCCCCCCCAGCGCAGGGGAAAGTGGCTATTTCTGGCCAGGAACCAGGAGAGCTAGCAGCAGCAGTTTCCCAAGGAAACCTGCTCTTGCTCCAGTTCCTGCCCAGCCTGGCGCACTTGAGGGCTGTGCCGCGGGGCCGCATCTAGCGGCTGCGGGCCGAGCTCCGAGCCCCGGTTCCTGGCACGGGGGCTGCGGTGCCATTGTGCGGCTGTCTGCGGCCGAGCTTTATGGCTTCCTCCAGGACATTTGGGAACCACGGTGGACCGGGTTTTGCTTCACCACAGAGGCACGTGGAGGGGAGAGCAGGACCCTGAGTCCCACCCAGTGGGAGAGCTCCCAGGTTACCGCCAGGGCTGAAATCTCCCTCCTCCTCCTCCTCCTCCTCAAGGCTATCAGCTCCTGATCAGGGCTGGGACGGTGGGGAAGGGCAGGACCAGGAGAGCACCCAGCTCCTGAGGAGGCCAGAAGCCTGGGGGAGGCACAGCAAGGCGCAGGGAAGAGCTATCAGAGCAGCCAGAAGTGGAGATGCAAAATCCCCAGCTACTCAACAGCATCAATAGCAGCAGGAGCAGAGGACAGAAAAGCAGCCCCTCTGGGACCAGCAGAGCCTCTATAAGAGCTGGAAGCTTTTAGCCAAACCTCCCTTGGCACCAGCAGCTCGCAGCGGCCAGCACCCTCCTCCAGCTGCTGCCAATGCCAAGGAAAGGCAAGAGCCAACCCAAGCCCGGAGCACGCTCCCCAGCACACATTAGCAGCCGCAGAGCCAGGCCTAGGTCCAGGGAGTGCTTTGCCATGGGCCTCTCCTGACCCGCGGCTTTCCTATGCCCCCATCCCAATGACGAGGGTCTGAATTTAGCAGAGCACAACTGGTGGAAGCCAGTGCCGGAGCGCTGGAGCTATAGGTCTGCTCACACACCCACAGCTGCCCAGGGAAAACACGTGTCGGCATGTCATCCAGCAATAACTTTTGCACATTTATTCCAGCCCAAAATCTCAAGACCCATCTCCAGAAGAGCCAAACCCTGAGCGCCCAGAAGGGGCTGCGCTGAAGCTGCCCAAACAGAAGCCGTGCACGCCCGGGTTCTGCTTCTCTGCTCAGCCCCATGCTCACCTCTCACCTCCAGGGCACGTTTCCCTCGTGGGGATTTTAGTCAAGAAAAGGAACAATCTGGTATTTCCAGCACACAGACAACAGCCCTGGCACATTCCCAAAGGGCTCCTTGTCCCCCGGGGGCAGCCAGTGGCGTCTATCCCGCAGCCCCCGGTGTCGGAGGGGCTCCGGAGGCAGGAGCAGAGCTGGGAGATGTGGCATGGGGGAGCTGGGGACAGGAACTGCTGCCCTGCCCTGTGCTGTCACCAGGCCTGGGGGCTGACCCCCTCCCCATTTCCATCCCAAACATTGCACCCAGGCCTCTGAAACCCTCCCACGCCGCTCTCAGCGAGCCGGAGTCCGACCCCAACAGCAGGCAGCAATCACCCCGACCACCTCCAGCACCCCCAGTAGGGCTCCCCCAAACCGGGGGGAGCTGGCAGCCGAGCAGGACCAGTCGAGCACCCAGCCCCTCATTAGCAGGCAGCCCATTAATCGGTGCGGGGCGAGGCGCTCACAAGGCGCAGGCCCCCAGGCTGGGCTGGATGGATGCCCCTCAAAGCCCCCGGTGCCAAACCCAGGAGATGCCGGGGTCCCCCCCGTGCCGTGGGGGGACCGGAGCCACGGGGAGGGAAGGGAAGGCCTGGGTGTGATGGGGCTGCCCTCGCTGGCACCTGGCGTCGAGCACCGGCCTGCCCCTCGCCCTCCCGAGGGACACAGTCAGCACGGGCAGGGTGCCCCCACCTGTGCCCCCCTCTCCCCATCCGCCCGCGGAGCCCCGTGCCCAGCCCGGAGCGGGCCCGCAGGCACCAGCCGAGCGGGGCAGGGCCCCACCGCGGCACACAAAGAGGGTCGGGGCCGGGAGAGCATCCCCGGGCTCGCACGGAGCCGCCCCCGGCGGGAGCCGGGCTGCGAGAAGCCCCCGGGGCTGCCCCCCAGGCCCCTCGCCGAGGGATGGGGCTGCGTGCGCAGGGAGGGGGCCGCGGGCTCCCCGCCACCCACTCGCCCCCAGCCACACGCAGCAGCAACAACAGGTCCGAGCCGCCCAAAGCGTCGCCCCTCCGCCCCCCCGCCAGCAGGGACTCGCCCCCCGCCGGCTCCGGGGCCCCCACCACCGCCCCCCGGCACCCCGCGGCGGGGCGGGGGGGGGGCAGGCACCGGGGGCAGCCCCCACCGAGCGGCAGCGGGGGGCCGAGCCCCCGGCACCGGGGCGGACGCGGGCCCCGAGGATGGGGGCCCCGAGCCCCCCCGGTTCCGGGACGCGAGCCCCTGGGACCGGGCGCCCAGCGTCGGGGGGAGGGGGGGGGGCGAGCCCCGGTTTTGGGGTCCGGGAGCCCCGCACCGGGGGGGGGGGGGGGGGGACGCGAGCCGCCGGTGTTTCCTCCCCGAGCCCTCGGTACCGCGACCCCGCCGGGGAACGGGGGGCGGAGGGGGGGGGGGGTCCGGAGCCCCGGCCCCCGCGGGGCCGCCCCCGCCCCGGCACTGCGGTGCGCGGCACCGGGGGACCCGCGGCCCGGTGCGGGGGTGCCGGGGGGGCGGCCCGGCCCCGGTACTCACTCCATCTTCCAGGCGGGCTCCGCGGGTCGGGGGGGGCCGGGCGAGGCGCGGCGGAGCGGGGCCGGCGGCCGCCGGCGTCCCGGCGCTCAGGGCCCGGCGGGCGGCGGCATCCCCGGCGGGGCTGCGGGATGCGCAGGGATGGCGGGGCCGCGCCGGTGCCGCCGCCTCCCGCACAGCTCCGTCTGCCGGGCGCGGCCCGCCACTGCCGCCGCCCCTCACCCGGCCTCGGGGCGCGGCGCTCCCCGCCCGCCGCCGCCGCCCCCGGGCGCCCCCGCGGCCGCTTTCGGGGTGCGGGGGCCCCGAAGCCGGGCCCGGCTGGGCGGAACCGGGGGGTCGCGGGCGCTGCCGGCTCCTGCCCGGGCCCCCCCCGCCGGGCTGAGCCCCGCCGCCCCCGGGAGGGGCCCCCCGGTCCTGGCCAAACGCCCCGCTCCCAGCTCCCCCGCGCAACCCCGAGGGTGCCAAGAGGGACCCCCAGCAGGGCCCGGGCTGCCCCCCCCCGGCTCCCTCTTTCCCGCTGACAGTTGCGTTGGGTAAACGCTGGCAAACTGACACAGGAAGCCCGGGCCGAGGCTCAAACCACGGCGGTGTGAAGAAATCTGCCCGCTGCGGGGGCGCGAGCTCCTCACCCACCCCGGAGCGAGCCCAGCTCCGCAGCGGGGGCACCCCAACCATGGGACCCCCAACCATGGGACACCCAGCTCTCGGAGCCCTGGCCCTCCCAGCCGGTACCCGCCGGGGATCCGGACCAGGGGCTGCAGCCCCCGTGCACGGGCACAGGCCCAGAGCCAGGCAGCGTCCGGGGGGCTGGCAGAGGGCACAGCACGCAGCAGCCAGGCCACCGCCAGTCCTGCGGGCGCTGCCACGTCCTGGGGAGCGTCCCTGGGCCATGGCAGGGCCCTGCTCGCACCCACTGCGCCAAGAACAGGATTTCATCCCGGTTAGCTCAAGGCACGAGAGCAGCCAGGACAGGGCTGGAAGCTGCTCTGCTTTCACTCTTCCTTCCTTAATCCGCTCCCCTCCCAGCGAGCAGCCTCCGCGCTCCAAGGGAGGCTGCCAAGCAGTGCCTCAAGCCAGGCTGGCTCCGAAGCCCTGGGGACAGCGAGCCTGAGCCCCCCCCCCCGGGCCCACAGAGCCCCCACAGCCCCGCAGCATTGCACTCCCCACGCCCCCCACTCCAACGTGATTGCACAAGGCAGCAACACCCCAAGAGGAGGAAACCCGCCAGCATCCGCACGGTGGCTGTGCCCACAGCACCCCCCTCCAGGGTTATTTAACCCCCCCCACGCACCCCAGGTGGCCCCACAGGAGGTGGCAGAGGCCCACACTGCACCAGCATGGTCACCGCTCTGCTCATCCTCAGCCTGGGGGGCTCCGTGCTGCTCCCGGCGCTGGGCCCAGCAGGTAATGGGACAGCTGGGGCCGCGGGGCCGGTCCCCCGCAGCCAGGGTGGGGACGAGGGGCCTGGGGCAGGAGCCTGAGCACCCGTGGGTGGCGCTGGGGTGCCCGGTCCCCCTGCAGCCGCTGACCGCCCGCACCCACCAGGTGCCCGCGGCAGCTGGGTGATCGGGGGGAAGGCAGCGCTGCCCCACTCCCGGCCCTTCATCGCCTCCATCCAGATGGACGGGCAGCACTTCTGCGGGGGCTTCCTCGTGTGGCCCAAGTGGGTGATGACGGCGGCTCACTGCCCCATCCCCAGGTGAGCGGCGCTCCGGTGGGGGCACGGGCTCCGGTGCCCTCCCCAGGACACGGCGTGGCCCCGTAGGGGTGGATGCTCCCATCCGGGGGGGGTTACGTGGCGCTGGAGCAGCCCCCCAGCCTCCCCGGCCCCCTTCTCCCGTGCGTCCCCGAGGGCTCCCGGCCCGGCGGTGCCCACTCACGGTGCCCCGGGGCCGCAGGCGCAACCCCTCGGTGCGCGTGGTGCTGGGCGCCCACCGGCTGGAGCGGCCCGAGGAGTCCCAGCAGGTCTTCGGCGTCGAGGAGTCCATCGCGCACCCGCTCTACGACCCCCGCACGGTGGACAACGACATCCGCATGCTCAGGGTGAGCCCCGCGCCCCCCCGCCGGGGTGCCCGGGGGGGCCCGGCAGGTCCCCGCGCCCGGCCCGGCCGCCGCTAGGTGTCAGCGCTTCGCCGGGGAGCGGCGCCGGAGGCGGCCGAGGAGGCGCCGACCCCGGCCGGGGGGGGGCTGCCCGCGCCCCCCGCCCTCCAGCCAGACCGGGACCGCTCCCGGGGCGCGGGGGCTCCAAAATCAGCCGGGGCCGGGGCGGTGGGGAGGGGGCCCCGGGCTGGCCTGGGGAGGGTGGGGGGCAGGAGCTGCGGGGGGGGGCGGGGGGATCTGCCCCGGCCCGGGGGGGCAAGGAGGAACCCACACCCCCGCTCCCTGCCCAGCTGAACGGGTCGGCCACGCTGAACAAGTACGTGAAGCGCATCCGCCTGCCCTCGCCGCACGTCGACCTGAAGCCCGGGACCGTCTGCGAGGTGCTGGGCTGGGGGGACACCTCCAACTACGGCGAGCGCCCCGAGCAGCTGATGGAGACCGACACCGCCATCGTCAAGCGCAGCCTGTGCCGGACGCTGTGGAGGGGCCGCGTCTCGGCCAACATGCTGTGCGGGGCCAGCCGCAACGCCACGCTGCGGGGCGTCTGCGCGGTGAGTGCGTGCCCGGCCTCGGCCCCGCCGTCCCGGGGGGATGCTATTCTCCCTCGTGTCCCCTCGCTTTGCAGGGTGACTCTGGGGGACCTCTGATCTTCAAGAGGAAGGTTTACGGCATCGTCTCCTTCTCCGGGGAGAGGTGCGGGGACCGCCGGTACCCTGACATTTACACCAAGATCTCCAACTACATCGACTGGGTGCACCTCATCGTGCTCAAGCACCGCCACCCCGAGGGGCAGCAGGAGCACAAACCAGGTCCGGGGGCAGCGAAGGGTCCCGGGGCAGGCAGACTGTGGGGGCCAGCAGGGGGGCCGAGGCATCGCAGCGGTCCGGCGGCTCCCAGGAGGGCAGGGAAGGGCCGGGCCCCCCGGGCCCCCCTCCAGCTCCAGGGGCTTTGATGGTCAATGGGAACTGACAACCAGGGCTCACAGCTCCTGCCTCAGTTTCCCCACGTGCTCCAAGGCAGTGCAGGAGACTGATTTTGACTGTTAGTGAGGAGCCAAGCATTCCCCTCCTGCCCCCCCCCCGGCTTGTACAAAGAGTCCCAGCACCTTGCTTCCCGTCTCGCAGCAGCAGCATTTTCCTTCCTCAATAAAAGCTCCCTCCCAGACCGCTGTCCGCTCACCTCCCCTCTGCCAGTCCTGCTCAGCCAGCAGAGCCCAGCCCCAGTGCTCAGCCCCCTTTAATCCCCCCTTGGCAGCTGGTCCCAGAGGGGCTGATTGGGGCCCAACCTTAACCTTGCCCTGCCCGGGGCAGCTGCCCCTCACCTCCTGCCAGGATTTCCTTTCTCCAGATTTCTCTTCTGTCCTTTCCCTGCCCCGCGCTGCTGGCACGGGGAGGACGGGCAGTGCCACCCCGGGGCCGTGGGCTCGGTGCTCCCCACAGCCCCCCTCTCTGGTGTCCTGTTGCCCCCCCCCCACAGCCCTTCTGCGCTGGTCCCCAGCCAGACCCCCTGCCTTGTCACGGGGCAGGGTCCTGTGGAGCCGGGGATGCAGGAGAGGAGGGCAGGACCAGACCCTGCTCAGCACCAGGCACTGCCATGAGCTGGGGTCTGAGCCCTGTGGGGCACCCCCAGGAGCGCGGAGCTGCCTTCCCGCGGGGGCCAGGCTCCTCGTCCTGTCCCGTCCCGTCCCACCCTGTCCCATCCAGCCTCATCCCATCCCATCCCACCGCGCACTCGGGGACCCCCCATCGTGAGAACCACAGACACGGCCCGGGGCAGGTCGGTTCCCAGCACGCCCGCTCCCGCCCGTGCTGGCAGAGGGGCCGGGGACGCCCCCGGGGGGCTCCATCCTCACCCCCCCGCCCAGCGCGCCGCTGGCACGGGTACAAGCGCCGACCCCGGGGGTCAGGGGACGTGTGCGAGCTGCGGCAGGGTCTCAGCCAACGCACACAGCGCACGGCTCCTGCCCGGCTTTGCGGCCGTCTCTGGGGACGACCGAGCCGTTCCCGCTCCTGGTTGTTTGTTTTATCTGCAAATTGCTGGCACGCCACAGCCGCGGGGCGCAGCGGCCCTGCCTGCGGAGGGTCCTGGGGGGATGCTGGGGCTGCGGCTGTGGCACGGAACATCCCTCGGTCGGGAGGTGCGGGGGGCACAAAGAGCGGGGCTGAGATGTCCCCCAGAAAGCAGCCCCCCCTCCGGTCCCCGTGGTCCCTGCACTGGGGAGCCCAGCACCCTGCTCGCTGCGGTGGCCCTGGGGACACCGGGACACCGAGCAGAGGCCGGACCCTGCCAGGCTGCCAGCCTCCAAGGAAGCCCCAAATCCCTGTGGGCTCCCTGGGAAGCCACAGCCCCGAGGATGCCGGGGCAGGGCTGCCAGCCTCGGGGCTTCCACACGCTGCTGGGAACCCTGGGGAGCCGGCGCTTGTCCCGGCTCGCCCCAGACCACCCAAAAAACGGAGGGAAGGAGCCGCCTGACTCACGGCCGTGTTCTGGGAGCTGAAATCTCCCGCCCATCAGCAGCACTGACGTTGCTGCCACAGCCCGTGCCCGCCGCCTTGGCGTGGGTCAGCGCCAGGAGCCTCGGGGCCAAAGCCCAAGGGCCAGGGCTGGGGCGGGTGGAGGAAGGGGGCAGGAAGCCCCCCGGCCCCGTGTGCTGCAAACACTGGCACCAGGGAAAGCCCCGGCAGAGCCCTGGCCGTGCCCTTACACCCATCCCGCAGGCAGGGAGCAGCTCAGAGGTGAGCGGGGCAGGTACCGGGGCCGCGGGTCGGGGTGGCCGGGCCGCGCGCTGACCCCAGCCCCGGGGCAGGGGACCCGGCCGGGGGCACGGCCGCAGCTCCTGGCGTCCCACGGGAGCCAAGCCGCAGGCTGCAGCCCGGCTCCTGCGACTGCGTCCGCCGGGGGAGCAGCGCACATCAGGACTCAATTAATGGCAGGAATTGTTTTGTGAAATACCAAACCCTTACGGCACTCACTGATATTAGGAACATATTTGATTTGCATTGCTGGTTGCTCTCTCTTTTTTTTCCTCCTCTCTCTCCCCTTTCCTTTCTTGTTGCTGCTCAGAGAGACTTGGCCAGGGTGGAAAAACCCCGACACAAAGCTGAAACAGATGCTGGCGGTGGCCTGGTGCAGCCGGGGAGCCGGGGCCGAGCAGGGCGCGCTTCACCTGCTCCCCGCCGCCCCGCCACGGGGACGCTGCCGCTGCTGCGCGCTCGGGCCGGTGCCCACGCCGGGACGGCTGTTACCGGAGGGGACAAAGCTCCTGGGACGCGGTGCCACACGCACCAGGCGCCCCCCCTGTGCACACCCCCCCTGCCCCATGCCTGCTGCCGCCCTGCAGGTCCCACGGCACGGGGGCACAGCCCCGTGGGACGCAGCAGCGCAACAAAACCAGACCCGCAGCACCTTTTATTCTTTTTTTAATTGTAATCCAAATTGTAACACAGCCGTAAAATGCTCCTAACAATATGGAATAGGAAATGTATACGTTCCCATAGCATCTGCCTCAGGAATCAGAACACAATCATACAAAAATAGAAAATAGGGTATTTTTATATATATATATATTATATATAATATGATATTTATATAAAGGCAACAGCTTCTTGGTGTCAGAGACGAGATGGTATTTACACAGGTCACAACGCGCACAAAAAGAGAGAAGTAACAATAAATACAGAGGGAGTGAGAGAGCAGTGGGTGCGGGAGACGGGGGCCAGAGGGGGCTGCGCCTGCCCCTGAGCGGGGCTGGGGGCCCCGGGGGCGCTCCTGCCCCGTGCCCCCGTGGGGGCTCCGCAGCCCCCTGCCCCGCAGTGGCCCGGGCTGCTCACCGAGGGGGTTTGGCCACGGCAGGGTGAGCGAGGGCGAGCGGCAGGCTGCGTCCCCATCGCACCGAGAGGGCTGGGAGCCTGGTCTGAGTGGGCCTGGGAGAACCTAAGCTAAAATCAGTTTTAACATACACGTGCTAAAACTTCAGGGGAAAATAACATACATATATATATATGTGCATATATATATATGTATATAAAAATATAGACCTATCCGTCCCAAATCCGGTGCAGCTCCGTGCTCCGTTTCCTGCTGCTGGCAGCTGGGGCTGAGCCCCTCCGGGGAAAGATAAAGCGCAGATTCCCACTTGACCCCGAGGTCCCGGCCAGAAACGTCAGCAGAGTACCAAGAATTCAATCCAAAAATAAATAGGCCCGGGGCGGCCATCCAAGGACACGTGGGGGGGGGGCAGCGCGCAGCGGTGCGGACGCCCCCTCGAAGCCGAGGGCACGGAGCAGCCCGGGTGGCCCCGCGCAGCCCCGGCACGGCTGGCAGGGCCGAGAGCCGGGCCCTCTGCGACTGCATAACATACACAGATATAAATAAGGACCTTTTATCTTAATAAATATCAGGTATATGGTTTGTACAATATACACATAATGCCCCTGTCTCCTGGGTCCGGCCTTGCGGCGAAGGAAGGATTCACACGTAGTTTTCCTCGGCGTTGTCCGTCTCCAGGGAGAACTTGGCCGCGGCTGGAAACGGGGGCAGAAAAGGGGGAAAGCAGTGAGTGGGTGCAGCAGGGGGCAGAGCCCCGCACCGGCGGCCCCGGGCGCCCCGCGCCCCGCTCACCCGAGCAGCTCCCGTAGTGGCGCACGCCGATGGAGCGCCCCAGGTGGCACGTGGCCCGCCGCAGGTGGCACGCCGACGGGTAGGTGACGTTGTTGTTGCCGCAGAGGGCATGGTCCAGGCTGGTGGGCTCGGGGCAGGGAGCCGTCCGGCACGTCACGCAGTGCGCGCTGCCCGTCTGGTCCACCACGCAGGTGTGGGTGCCGGGGCACACCACGCTGGAGCAGGACTCTGCGGGGAAGCACAACGCGGCCGCAGCTCAGCAGCCCCGGGCAGGCCGGGCCTGGGACCGCCGGCCTGCTGCCACCGCGCCGGCGGCCGCGCGGGGACGAGGGAGCAGGAGCTGTCCGTGCCTCGCGGAGCCGACGACCCCACCGCTGCACCCGAGAGAGGGCGCAGGGCCGGAGCCCGGCTTGGCCGATGGGACCTGGCTGGGACAAGTGGCCCCACGCAGGTGCCTTGGCAGAGCGAGCAGGGGTGGCGAGGGCCCGCAGGGGCAGGATCAGGCCCTGGGCAGGGCTCGGGGCCGCGCAGGAGGGCGGGGGGGTTGTGCACCCCCAGCCCGCAGGCCCTGCGCAGCTGGCTGCCCCCGTGGCACCAGCCCCACGCCAGCGCGGGGGCACGGCCGGGCCCGGCGTGCTCCCCGGATGCTGTAAACACTGTTTGAAGCCTTCCCTCCTCCTTCCTCTATTTTCCTGCTGGATTGGAAGGAGACTTGGCATCTGCAACTCCCAGCTCGCAACTCACATTTCTTGCCCCAAATTTTACTGTGCAGTCCAGAGCTTGACAGGCAAAGCATTTCAGAGAGGAGGGCTGGCAAAAATAATCATAATAATTCTGACAGTTCTTGGCAGGGAAAGGAGGATTACTGCTCTCTTTAACAAAACAACAAAAAAGGGGCTTGATGTTTGGAAGTGACATTTTACGGACTGCTATTCCCCAGCCGCGGCGAGGCCGAATCCCCCGTCGCACTGACGAGCCGCTTCGGCATCCGAGGCAGCTCCTCGGCCGCCCGGCTCTCGCCGCTGCGTCCCCGCTGGGGTGCCGGGGCCGGGGCCCCGGAGCGGGTGCCAGCTCCGAGCCGCTCCACCCTGCTGCAGGCAGCGGAGCGGGGGCGATGCCGGGGCCAGCAAGCGCGGCCGCTAGTGAACTCCTCTGCGCAGCGCTCAGGCGGGGAGATGCAGCTGGGAGGCGGGGGCCGGGCTCGTCCCCCCCCGCCAGGGCATGGCAGAGCGAACCCGGGCTGCGGATCTGCCCCTGCTGCACCACGGGAGGGGAGGGAACTGCAAAGGCCTCTCCGTCTCCAGCAGCTGCAGCCTCGGTGGCTGGGCTAACGGGAGCCCTGGCTTCCCGGGGCGGGAGAGGTGGGGGCAGTGCCCGGTGTGCTGGCAGCACGTGCCCGACCCACGCGGCCTCTCACCACTGCAGGCCCTCGCAATGCACCGGCAGGACCGACGAGCACGTGTAGTCTGGGGCCACGCAGCGCTGTCGGTCTCCTTTTCCCGCACGGGCGCAGCTCCGACCGCTCTCACGCGGTGCCGGGAGCCGCGAGAGCCGCGGGGAGCGGGGATGGGGCAGGGCAGGGGCACTACCAAACCTACTTTTGCATTTGCCCTGGTACATCACTTCCAGGTCGGGGTGGTCTCTGCACTTGGCCGTCAGCAGGTCGCACTCGTCCCGGTAGGTGTAGCCGTCGGAGCCGCAGACCTGCAGCTTGCGGGGCAGGCTGGAGCAGTCGGGGGCGCAGGCGCACTGGGGCCGCCCGTGCTTCATCTTGCACACCTTGTCGGGGCCGCACACCACCCCCTCGCAGCTCTCTGCGGAGAGAGGGGGGGGGCAGCGCGTCAGGACGCGGCACGGACCCCGCAGCACCGCGCCGGGGCTTACCTGGGGCTGCCCCCGGGCCCCGCAGGGGCTGCGCCGCGCGAACGCTGCCTGCAGCAGCATCTGGATCTGCTCAGCGCTGCGAAGGAGCAGGTCGTTGGCTGCGGCGCTGAGCTATCATCCAACACTTACCCCAGCCAGAGAGCTGGCCCTCAGATCAGCACCAGCTAATTCATTTCTATGTATTTATTTTTTGGAAGGAGACATTTCTTTTTCTTATGCAATGGAAAAAATCTATCTCTGTAAGGCCCCAGATCCTCCAGAAGGAACTGGGCTTTGCAAGTTGTCTGGGCAATCAAGAGCTCCGCTTTAATCAGACAATACCCAGCCCTGTTTTGCTCCAGGCCTCCGTGACTTGAACACAAGAGCGGGTCACAGCAGCGAGCGGCAGATCCCCCGTCCCGTCCGCTTCCCGGCGGGAGCAGGCGAGACAGACGGACGCATTGTCCCGCGGGTCGCCTCCCCGCGAGGACGGCGGCTGGGCTCAAAGCACCCTGGGGCCGCCACGGCCCCGGGAGCAGGGGACAGAGAGGGGCTGCCCGGCCCCAGCGCCGCTGCCTGCACCGGGAGCAGGAGGGGAGCAGCATGTGGGGCAGCTGCGAGCCCCTTACCCTATGTCCAGGCACCCCCAGTGCCACCCCAAAGGGACTCCGGGCAGCCCTGGGGCTGGGGGAGGCAGGACCCAGGTCTGTCAGCGCCCTGATGGGAGGGGAGCCGGGAGGGAAGAGAACCCCGAGCCCGGATTTACCCCAGAGCAGGAGGGATTCCCGCAGACAGGGTGTGTGCTGGGAAGATGTCAGCGGGCAGATGCCTGGAGATAAAGCAGGGGGATTTCCCCGCAGAAGACCGGGTCACTTGGGGAGACGGCAGGGGGAGGTGGGGGAAGGGGAAATCCCCTGTCTGCTTGGCCCAGCGTTCCCAGGGGAAATTCCCTGGTGGGAGACGCGGGGAGACGGGCGGTTTCCTGGTTTGCTCCTTGATTTCCATAGCTGGGGCCTGCCCAAAATGGCTCCGAGGGCAGGGGCAGCGCAGCAGGGACAAGACGGGGCACGGAGGGGCCCGGCCCCAGCAGCACATGGGACCCTCGCTGTGGCGGCACGGCACGACCCATCTGTCCGTCCGTCCGTCCGTCCCATCTCAGCAAGGCAGTGAGGCTGCAGAAGCATCCGCCTGTGACCTGGCCCCATGGCCTGGCTCTCCCATCCACGCTGGGTCCCTGGGGGGGACACCGTGTCCCCGGCAGCTGGAGCCAGGAATTTCTCCAGCTCCCCGCCGGAGCCGTGGCGCATCCCCCGGGGCCCGGCCAGCGCCTTCCCGCAGGGCTCGGCCGCCCCGGCTGCCGGCAGGGCTGGCAGCTGTGACCCCGTTATCCCGGACTGGCCCAGGCCAGCCCCATGAGCATGCAGCGCTGCCCTGGCCACCCGGCTCTCCCAGGCCCCTGGAGCCCGGCGGGGAGCGCGCACCAGCTCCGTCTGGACGGGACCAGCAGGGCTTTCTGAGGGGTGGGGAGCGGCAGCGTACGTGCCGTCCGGGCTCTCCGTCCATTTTCCCCTGGCTGGATTCTGCCCAGGCCCCGCTCTCTGACCCTGGGAAGCCGTAACCCCCCCACTGCGGTCACCCTGCGCACCCCCAGCCCCGCTGCAGACCCCCCTGGCCAAGGGCTGCCTGCCCCCTCCAGCCTGGGAGAGCAGCCGGTGCCGGTGCTGGTGCCCCTGGCACTGCCCAGCTTCCCTGGCTGCCACGGGGAGAATGCCAGGGCCAGGACCTTGCAGGATGCGTCCCCGAGTCCGGCCAGGGCGGCCGAGGCCAGAGGAGCGTGCTGGGGGCTGCAGCGCCGAGGGGCGGCGTGGAGGCGCTGGAAGAGGCTGTTTTGTTAAGAGCCTTTTTTTTCCCCCCGCTTTAAGCAAATAACGAAGTGACCTTCCAAAGACCTGCTCCTGACTACTGTGGTCAGCAGGTCCTCGAGCATGTTCTCACACGGCCACGCAAGTGCGACGAGGGGATCCGTGCCTCCGGCGTGCGCCAAAACATCTGGAGGGCCTGGAACTCACAGCTGGAGAGTTTCCATTTCTGGAGCTGCCCGTTATATAAAGCCATTTCACACACGCGCTTGGAGACGTTGGGAGGAGGAAGGGGGAGCAGAGGGGAAGAAATAGATCTTTTTCCCTTAAAAAAAACCTGAAAGAAGTTTCCCTTTAACCAGACCTGGAGAGGGCAGCGGGGCCGGGAGGCCCCAGCCCCAGCAATCTGTCAGCCTGGGAGCCACAGGACAGGGCGCACAGCCCCACGCCGCAGGGGCGACAAAAGCGCGCGTTAAGTGAGAGCAACACGGGGCTGGCGGCTGCGCCACGAGCCCAGCCCCCCGGCAGCACCCTCCTGGGGGCCCAGGAAGGCACTGGGGGCCCCAGCCCAGCCCCGCTGCTGCTGCATCGCGGGCTCAGCATCCTCCCCAGCACGGGGCTCAGCCCCAGGGTCTTCCCCAGCCCGGTGCCCAGCAGTGGCCGCGCTCACCTTTGCAGGGGTGGCAGGTCACCAGCCCCAGGAAGCCCAGCAGGCTGATCTTGTTGCCTGGGTAGGTGTAATTAGACCAGGCCACGTCCACGTTGCCGTTGGCACAGCATTCCTCCCACGTCACGCCCGTTTTCAGGATCATGGTGCACTTGGCCTCCTTCCCCTGCTGCAGCCAGCAGATCCCACCTGCGGAGAGGGCAGAGGGTGAGGCGACCCCAGCACGGCCCCGCCACCCGCCCCACCACCAGGGCACGTGTGGGGCTGGTGCACGGGGACCGGCATTTGGGGGCACTAACGGTGCCCGTGCTGCACTCACCCTGGCACGGGGGCTGTCCTGGGCCAAGTGACCACACCAGCCCCCAGCACCGCGCGCTTTCCTGCGCAGCCTGGCCGGCACCCCAAAGCCCCGCCAGCAGCACCGTGGGTGCGATGCCCCGGGAGCTGCCCGCCCGGCGGGCCAGCACGGGGCCCTACAGCCCGCTCCCTGCGGCGCTGCCCGAGGGGACAGCGAGAGCAGGGCCGGTGGTGCGTGCGCGGCACCGCGAGCCGGCGTCCCCCGGCGTGCGCCAGCGTCCCCACGGAGTGACCGACCCCGCGCGTGGGAGCCCGACACACACCGCCTTTGTGCGGGGCCGGCCGGCAAACAGGGCACTTGACACAGCCCTTGGGACGCAGCCAGCCCAGCAGCATCTGATCCCACTGAGTCAAAAGCCTGTTTGTTCCTTAACCTCATGAGCAAATCATTTATACTTTTTTTTTTTTTTGTGAGTGATTCCTTTGCAATTTCCGCCTCTGCGAACCAGCCTCTTCTGACGCTTATTTGGGTTTATGTTCTCATTAGCTGCGTTTGAGGTTTGCTAAACGGCTAAAGATGTGAGGAAGGGCTGGGGGCAGGGCCGGATCCTGCTGTCTGACACGCCAGCACGGGGCTGGAGCCGCTCCCCTCCAACCCCTGATCCACAGCGGGTGTCAGCACCCATCCTGGCCCCCTGGTCCCCTATCCCCTCCCTCCTGTGAGCCCCATTTCAGTTTGGCCTTAAGCACGAGGGGCTCTCGGTGCGGCTGTGGCCAGCAGCAGCTCCCCACGGGGACCGAAGCCCATCGGGGCAGGCATGGATGGAGCAAGCCCTGCCCAGCCCCGAGCCGCAGGTGTCCGGGAACCCAGGGCCTGGGCTCCTCCAGAAGTGGCAGCAGGGCCAACGTGTCCCTGCCATCGGCACCTTTGTCCTCCAGGAATCTGCCTAATCACTCTTCCAAGCCCATTTTTGCTTTACAATCTCCCATGGCCCCAGCTCCCCCCATGGTACTGAGCCAGAAGTTGGGTGCCAGCTCTGGACCGCGCTCACACCGGGACTACCCCCCTCCTGCCCAGACCCCCGCAGCCCCCCGGGCCAGCAGTGACGCCGATGCCAGCTCCCGGGGTGGGTCAGCACAGAGCCTTGCTCCCACGCCGAGGACGTGGCTGTGGCAGCCGCACCAGCATCCCCCACGGCCATCCCTCGCACCAGCGGCAGCCCCAGGAGCTCTGCGGCAAAGTTAGATCCTTGCTTGCTCCCTCCGCTGCTGGGCTGAGAGGAGCTCCAGCAGCAGCCTGAACGTCACATTTAGGCCATGCAAAACATGAGCCCCAGGACGGGCTCAGCCCTGCTTCGGGGTCTGGTCCCGAAAGCGAGTGGTGCAGCACGCAGGAGCTCTGCGCCGGTGGCACCTGCCCCGAGGCTGCGTGCACGCGGCCAGCCCAGAGCTTCCCAGCCCCAAATCCCTCCGCAGCTTTTCCATGGCCCACGGGTGCCCGATGCCTGCAGGGAGAGGCCTCCAGTGGACACCCCAGGACGTCCCCAACGTGAGGCGCGCTGTGCTGGGGAGGCAGCGTCTGCCCCTCCTGGGCGCTGGACGGAGCCGTCCCGTTCCCCCTGTGCTGCTTCGGTTGGTCCCCAGTGAGACCCAGGAGCCCCCTGTGCTTCCAGTGCCCAGGAGATAGTTTCCAAGTCTGATAACTTCCCAACAGGGATCTTTGGCTACTTTAAAATAGTTTCCTTCGCAGATCATTTGCCAAAAGAAAGTGGGTCAGCTGCTCACATGTTTATAAGAAAAAAAAATAAAAAATATTCAAAACACGGAGTCTCCTCTGCTGCTACGTACGGGAACCTCCTGCCCTCACCCCAGTGCCCAGGCTGCAGTGCTCCCTCGTCACCCCATAGCCCCAGAACGCCCTGCACAGCACCAGCGGGCAGGAGAGCTCAGCAAGCTCCTCACCCCGGACCGGGGCTGTGCTCTGAACACACCTGGCAGCGCCCAGCCACGCCACGGGGAAGGGACGGGTCCTGATGCCCCGACGCTCACGGCAAAGCCACAGGGAGGCTGAACAGGAAGCGGGCCACGACGCAGGAGCAGCCCCGAGCCCCCGGCAGGCGAGCGAGAGCCACTTTCACACCTCCCACGGGGCCAGCTCCTGCGGACACGGGAGCGCCTGAGCCCCCGCGGCTCCCACTGCGCCTGGGCGGCCGTACCCAGGGCTGCACCCACGCGCTCGTCCCCGCAGAGCCAGGGCAGGGAAAGGGGGACGTGCTGCGGGCAGAGCCCACGGCCGCGGGTTAGGTGGGGGCAGCGCGGGGGCTCTCTGGGTGCCCCATCCTCCAGGTCTCCCCAGCCAGCGAGGCTGCAACGCTCCTGCCTGCAGCGGGGCCTGGAGGACGTGCGCTGGGGGCAGGGACAGCATCAGGGTGCTCGTGCCTGGGGCCTCTCGCTGCTTGAACCGGACCTTGCCAAGCAGCAAGCGGAAATCCCGTGGGCCGGGGCGATGCTGAACATGATGCTGGGGGCCGAAGCCCCTGCAGGGACCCTGCAGGAATCCCCCCGGTCCTCTGGGGCACCTCGACCTGCTGCTGTCCTGCGAGCGCCGCTCCCTGCCCGCGCTGGCAGCGAGTGATGGAGACGAAGGTGATTGCACGGGGAGGAAGACGGAAACTCCGGCGCTGCTGCAGGAGAACCGAGGCTGGCAGGCAGCGACCTCGGCTCAGCACAGCGGTGCTGGCAGGGCCGCTGCCATCCCGGCTGGCCTGGGCGCCGGTGGCTGCTGCGAGGGAACGGCCACCGAGCCGCCGGGCTGCCTCCGAGCGCCGCGGCAGCCGCCGGTACGGCCGCCCGACCCGGGAGGGCTCGGAGCTGCAAACTCCACACCCAACCCGGCGACCGGCCGCGGCTCCCGGCTCTTCCCGTCCGGGCCGGGCGGCTCGCGAAGCACCGGAGCACGGCGCTCAGCACCCCGGGCGCTGAGGACCGGGACCCCCCCGGGCAGCGCTGCGGGGCTGGCGGCACCGGCGGCTCCGCTCGCCTCCAGCCCCGAGCCGGGAGCCGGGACCGGGCGCCGGCGCTGCCCCGACGCGGGCCACGGCGGCGGGGCCTCGCTGCAGCCCCGGGACCGCCGGGACGCCCCCGGGGCTCGTCGCGGGAGGGACGCGCGGGGACGGCGCCGCCGTGAGCCGGTGCCGCAGGGCGGCGGGGCACCGGCGGGGAGCGCCCCCCCCCCCGCCCCGGGCCACCGGCAGCGGCCGGCTGGGGCCGGACGGGGCGCGCCGCGGGGCACAGCCCGGTAACGGCGCCGGGACCCGGGGCCGCCGCAGGCACCTGCCGGCGGGACGGGACGGGCCGGGCCGGGCCGGGCCCCGCCAGCTGCCGTCGGGCGCGGCCGCCCCGTGCCCCGCGGCCCCCCCCCGGCCCCCCCGCACTTACCGTGCGCGGCGTCGCCGCCGGCGGGGCCGCAGAGGGCGAGCAGGCAGAGCGCCAGCCGGAGCGGCATGGCCGGGCCGGGCCGGGCCGGGCGGCGGGACGGGACGCGGCCGGGGCGCTCCGGGACCTGTTGCCTGTGAGGCGGCGGCGGGGCCGGCGGCGCTATAAAGCGGCGGGGCGGCGTGAATCACCGGGCGGGGCGGCGGCGGGCGGGCCGGGGGGGCCGGGGGAGCGGGGGGGCGGCGGGCGGCAGCGCGGGGGGGCGCGGGGCTCGGTGGCCGTGGCCGTGGCCGTGTGTCCGTATGGCCGTGGGGCCGCGGCCGCCGGGCCGGACCGCACCGGGTGGCGATGGGGAGGGGGCCCCCGGTGGCGGCCCCCGGTCGCGGGGAGGTTTGGGGGTGCCCCCGGCACGGGGGAGCCGAGCAGCGGAGGCAGCGTCGAGGCGGGAGGAGCGAGGTTTGTGCGGGGAGAGCCCGGGGTGCTGCTGGGGTTGGGGCCCCAGCCTGCCCACCCCCTCCAGCCAAGGCCGGAGCGAGGCCCTGGCCCCCGCCAGGCCCCCCGGAGCCCTCCCGAGCAGCAGCCGGGCCCAGCCCGTGCTGGGTGGCATCCTTGCTTCGCAAGCAGCTCCGCAGCCCCGCCGGCAGCCCAGGCCGTGCCGTTAGGGAAACCGAGGCACAGCCGGGTTCCGCTTCCCCTGGCAGCGTCAGCCCTCGTGTGAGCCGTGCGGGGAGAGGTGGGGAAAGGAGAAGAGCTGGGGGGGGGCCGCGTGCCCCATGGCGCACACTGCCACCAGGAGCGGGGCTCGGGCCTGGCATCGCCCAGCCTCGGTCGCTGCCCGGTGCCACCACGCCGGGATCACCAGCACATCTGCATGGCAGGTCAGGGTGCAGTCAGGGTCCCTGTCCATCGCCCTGCACCCAGAGCAGAGAGCCAGGGCCACGGGGCCCCTCCTGCTGCCGCTCCAGGGGCCTTTTCCAGCCCCTTGAACCTCCCCGTCCCTCTGCGCCGCGCAGCTGAGGGGAACGTGTTACCCTTTGCACTGGCCTCAGCTGAGGTCATGCTTTCAGCAGAGCTGGCCCAGCTCTTTCAGGAGCGGGGCCCCATCCGGACGGCCCCGGGGAGCTCGCACCACCCCTGCGCTCCGGCAGCGGCCGCCCCGCTCCGAGCCGATGCCAGCACAGCGTGAGCAGCTCGCTCTGGCGCGGGGTCGGGCTGGATGAGCTTTGGTCCAGCGAGGCAGAGCAGCGCTGGTCACACGCCCGGGGAGTGGGGGGCGATGCCAGCGGGAGCACGGGCAGGGCGATTGTGTCCGCTGCCACCGCCACGTCCTCCCCTCCCAGGGGATGAGGACGGGGAGCTGCTGGCTCTGCGCCGGGGCCAAGCTCCCCCTCTGCTTCTCCCCACACAGCCCCCTGCGCCCCCAGGGACGGGATGCGAATGGGGAGAGCTGCGTTTTACCCCGCGCAGCATCACCGTAAGCCTTGGGGCTTTGCTGAAGGAGCTCCTGGGTCCTGAAAGGCCACGTCGCCTGTGACCCGCGCGTGCGCGTGGGGGCAGAGGCGCCCTGCCGTGGCGAGGCACGTGCTGTCCCCGAGGAGGACAGGCGGACCCAGGAGCCCAGCACAGGCTCGTGGTGTGCTGCTGGCCCTGGGCTGGGCAGTGCTGCCTCCCGGCCCCTGCCCCGGTCCCAGTCCCGGGGCACCGTGCCCCCGTCTGGCTCTGCCGCCGCTCTGAGCGGCTGCCCATGTAAGGGCAGAGGGCTGGGGAGCCAAATCCCTGAGCTGGGTCTCAGTAAGAGAGCAGCAGGCAGTGATGCACTCGCTCACATGCTCGAGGATGTCAGAGGAGCTTCGCGGAGGCCAAGAAGGGATTTTCCCTGGCTGTGAGCGGCGTTGCACAACCGGCGGCTCTGGCAGGGAAGGGGTCGTACCTCTCTCCAAGCCGCCACATCTGGACGGAGCAGCACAGCTGGGCTCCCCGCTCCAGCGGGGACGGGAGGAGCTCGGAGGCCAGGAGGGGAGCAGGTCAGGCCCATTCCTCCCAGCGCAGCGCAGCCTCGCCGAGGCCTTCCCAGCACAAAGGGCAACGCCGTGCTGGGGGCTCCGGCTCACCCCGCGCCCGGCTCCCCGGGGAGTGCCGTCTGCCTGCTGGGGGGCCGGGCGTGGGGCAGGGAAATGGCTGTCCGCGGTCCTGCCTCAGGCGGGGACCAGGGCAGGTTCTCGAGCAGGGCTGGGAGCAGAACTCAACCGACCAGTCTGCGGTGAGCTGGGGATGTCCTGCTGCCGTCCCCTGCCGCCGTCCCCTGCCGCCGTCCCCTGCCGCCGTCCCCTGCCGCCGTCCCCTGCTGCCGTCCCCTGCTGCGCCCAGAACAGGACAGGCGGCAACCGCGAGCCAACGCAGCGGCACCGGCAGAGCAAGGGGAGAGAAAAGCAGACGGGGACCCCCGGGGAGAAAACTGCCCGGCTGCAGCACTGCTGCTCGAGGGGACCGAAAGCCAGGCGGCTCCCGCAGGCGGGAGGAGCGGTGCCTGCGCCCTGCCCGCGGGGACGGGCAGGATGGGGCCCCAGCGCTGCCCGGCCGGAGCCCAGCTCTTGGCAGGGAGGGAGCCGAGCCCAGCGGCCCATGCGTGGGGCTCAGGGGCGGCAGAAAGAGCGGGGACAAAGGAGCTCTTTGCAGCCGCAGTGAATGGCAGCCTCGCATCTGACCTTTTCTGTCTGGGTGTTGGTATTGTTCTGGGTCAGCCGGCTTCCCGTCAGCCTTTGGTCTGCAGCAAGATTTCAGGCCGAGGTTCAAGAGGCGGCCGTCCCCCCAGCACCCTGGCTTCTCTGCTCTCCTCCTGCGCTGCCGGGCTCCTTTAAGGAGGGAATCTCATCTCTCTCATCAGTTCAGGCTAATTAAACTCTGCTAAACCAATTAGAGCTGCAATTTACAACAAGACATTCAATTGAGAAGCGTTTCTCGCAGAGCCCAGGGTCAGGGCGCATGCAAAAGCGTCGAGGTTTCCTATCGGCTCTGTGGATTTGCTGGGAGGCTTTGAGCATGTCCCTCAGCGGCTCGGCCGCCGTTCCCCCCCGGGAGCAAAGCAGGCGGCCCCGGCAGCCCGTTACTCCCAGCACTGCCCGCGGTGCAGCCTGTGGGGAGCTGGGGGCCTTGGGAAGCTGGAGGCTGCCGGGGACCCGGGCTGTGCTCGGGGCGATGGGGCCGGCTTGCTGCCCACTGGGCACTTACAGAGCACGGGGGAACCCAGCAAGGCCGGGGCGAGGCTTGACCCCAGCCTCGGTTTCCCCCCCTGGAAAGCAGGAGCTGAGCCCGTGCTGCAGGGAGGCACCGGCTCTGCGAGCCCACGGCACTGCGCGGGGGTGCGGGGCCGCGGGGGTGCTGGGCCCCTGGTGCGCAGCGCTGCTGCCCGGCTCTGCCCCACGGGGCTGGATTTTCTCCGCTGTGCCCGCACGGCCCCAGCTGGGCCAAGTGGGGAGCTGCGTATTGCTCACGGCTGCATCACCGGCGTGGGGAGAGCGCGGAGCCGTGCGATCCGCACCTCGATGGCCCGGTTGGGCACACTCCACCCCCAGCTCTGACACGCAGCTTCGCCCCGCGCCCGGGGGCAGCAGCGTCACTGCTCCGAGCCTCAGTTTCCCCATCTGCTGCGGCGAGATAATGCTCCTCTGCTTGATCCTGCACTATCTCACAGGAAGGTTGCATTAGCAGTTAGCTAATGTTTGTGAGGAGCTTTGAAGATGAAAAGCCGTGAACAAATGCCAAGAAGTGCTGAGCTGGATTCTCCTCACCAAGCAATCGTTTCATGTTACTGGGGCACTTCCACTTCTGCAAAATGAAAGAGGGCAGGGTGGGAGCCTGCGTGTGGGGAAGGGCGGGGGGCGGCGGGGCGCTCAGCTTCCCAAGACCTGCCCCTCCAAATCTGATCACCGTGCGTGGTTTGCTCCCATGCAGATCCCTCCTGCTACTGCCTCGCCGCTGACCCGGCTGCACCCTGCGATCACTCGGTATGACGAGCGGGGCGGCTTCGTCCCGCACGCCCTCGCCTCCCGCTGCGCTCAGGGCCCTGCTGCTGCTGCAGCACCCGCTGTGCGCGCTGTGGCCTCGGCCTCCAGGCTGCTGACAATTAAGAGGTTAAACAGCACCGCCCCCCCCCCGTCCCGCAGCCCCCAGCCTGACTCGCTGCTCTTTGCTGATGATCTTCATGCCAGTTTTCGGCGTATTGTAAAAGCGCTCCTATCACAGGCAATTTGATTTAATTATTAGGGTAAGATTTCACAAGGCACCGTGTCAAATGCTTAATTAAAGCCTCAATCTATGCTGCTGCCCGTGCCCCCCCTCGGTGCGTGCAGGCAGCGGTGTGGTCGGCACGGCTCTGCGGTGCCGGCTGGGTGAGAGCTGCTGCCCCTGACCCACCACCGCCTGCTCCGTCCTGCGGCCCCCCAGCACTCGCTGCCCCTTCGTGGGGCTTGCTCTGCTCAGCCTTGGCTGCCGGGGAGGGTCCTGGGGGCACCCAGGGGGGTCCAGGCCCGTTCCTGCTCCTTGCACTCAGCTTCCAGGCTGCAGAGCTGCTGGGAGCATCCTCCCCGGGCAGTGCCCGCTGCTCGCTCCCTCCCTCCCCGGTGCCGTCCCCTTGATCTCCGGGGCTGCGCTCAGCCGGGCCACGCTCGCCCGGTGCCTCTTTTCTTCCAGCACCTTCTGCTGTGATGCCACCAGCAGCCCCCGCGTGGGCTGGAGGAGGCGCTGGGCTCTGTCCATCCGCGGGGAGCACCCCAAGGGGGGGTGCACCGTGGAGCAGAGACTGGGAGAGGCGGGCGGGGGGGCGCAGAGGGGGCGTAGAGAGGGGAGGCGGCAGGGACGTCCCGCGGGCCCTGCTCAGGCAGCCGAAGAGAAGTAGCTGTGTCTGAGGGAGCGCGGTTCCCCTGAGTGGAAGAACAGATGTCTCTTGTCTATGGCTCGCAGTTGGCTCTGGTTTTCATCTCTCCTGTCTGTGCACACGCAGATTTATAGCTGCCTTAATTAGTTCCTTACAAAACGATCTTGTTGCCCACATGGCTGTCTGAGCCCCGCAGGGGGGCCGGGGCGGGAGGTGCGGGGGGCAGGAGGCCGGGGCGGTGCGGGGCAGCGCGGCCACGCTTTGGCGGCCCCGGTGGCCCCGGTGCTAAGCCCAGGGCACCTGCCGGGGGCCGGCCAGCACAGGTGGCTGTGGCCAGGGGAGGGCGGAGCAGGGAGCCCAGCCCCACACCGCTCCCCTGGGCACGGGGGGCTTCCACCTCCTGCTGCACGCACGGGACGAGGAGACCGGGCAGGGGAAGCAGTGCGTGCACGCCTGCACAAGCCCCCTGGATGCGTTTGCACAGAAGTGAATGCACAAACCCACGCGTGCACAAAGCCACGTGTGTACGTGCACGCACCAAGCCACGGCCACCCCGTGGGGGCGGAGGGGGGGAGGCTGCAGGCACCCGTGGGACAGCCGAGCAGCACCTCTGAGCCCAGCTCCTCCCAGGGAGGCCCTGGCCGAGCCACCCCACGCAGCCCCGCTCCGTCCCCGTCCCCGCCACAGGCCGGGAGCTGCCGCGGGGCTCTCCCCACGCCTCGCGGGTTCCTTTCGCTCCTCGCCTCGACCCGCGCCGCCCGGCCCCGTGCCAGCCCCAGGTCGCTGCGCACGCACGGTGCCGCGCGGTGACACACTTTTCTGAGTAACTTTCACAGGCACGCCGTGTAAACAAGCCGTGAGTCAGCGGCCGGCCGCCCGTGCGGTTTCCCCAGCGTAAACGCTTCCTCTGCCGCAGGGGAAGGCAGGGAGCAAACCCAGCCCGGAGGGGAGAGCCGGCAGCTCCGCAAAACGTAATGAAGCTGTGTGGGGCTGAGCCGGGTCCAGCGGGGCCGAATGCCAGTACAAATCCTCCCGGTCGGCGAAGCGGCTCCGCGGAGGGGCTGGGAAGGCTCTGCCCAACGCCGCTCCAGCAGCAACACGTGGGAAAGCGGGGGGCTTGCGCCCACGCCGCCGTGG
The DNA here is from genome assembly GCF_040182565.1 of Anser cygnoides. Classification (NCBI taxonomy): domain Eukaryota; kingdom Metazoa; phylum Chordata; class Aves; order Anseriformes; family Anatidae; genus Anser; species Anser cygnoides. The sequence goes on along the minus strand of NC_089899.1, from coordinate 470,713 downwards.
CCGCTCGGAGCCCAAGGACGAAGCCACCCGAGGGAGCGGGGTGACCCACAGCATCCTACGGGCACGGCCGGGCTGACACCGACCCCGGCCCCCGCAGCGGTGCGAGGAGGGGAGGAGCGGGGCTGGGGCACCCGGGGACCCTGGGGCTGGGGCACCCGGGGACCCGGGGGCTTGGCCAGCGAAGGGCAGAGGCGCTGTGGGGCCCGTCCCCCCCGCAGAGCCCCGTCCGCCCCGCAGCTCCCTTCAGCAGAGCAGCCTGATTGCTTACATAGCCCAGGCTTGCAGTAAGTAGAAAAACATGTTTTTCACATTAAAATTTCCCTTGAAAAACAATGGTTTAAATTAAGCGTAGGAAAAGAAAAGCAAAGAATCCAAAAAGAAAGAAAAAAAAAAGAAGAAGAAAAAGGGAAATTTTTGGTGGAGCCCAAAAGCAGTCCCCTGAGACCCAGAACTTTCCCCCGGGCTCGCAGAGCTCCCGGAGGCAGGTGGGCTCCTGCGCGGGCACTGCCGGCCGCCGCCGCTCCGCACCGGGCGCGCGGCCCCCGGGTGCTGCTGGAGGCCGGGCCGGGGAGGCCGGGGGCTGCGTGGGGAGCCGGCAGGGAGCCAGCACCCCCCGGCCCCTGGCCCGTCCCGGCACAGGGACGGCCGAGCTGCGGTGGTGCTGAGCACCGGGCTCAGCCCCTCTGCAGGCGCTGCCAGACGCTGCCGAGGCGGGATCCAGACCTGCGGGGCGGAAGGCTGGGGAGGGCGAGGTGGGGGATGCAAATCGTCTGATCTGTCTGCGAGCGAATTCAAAGGGAGGCCGATTCAAATCCGCCGTGACATGACTGGTTCGGGGCTGGCAGACAATCCCTGCAGTGTTGGTAACAAATCTCGCCGCTTTCCTTTGAGTGGCCTCCAATTTATTAATTAAAATAGGCAATTATATATAATCTGGGTGGAGGGGAGCAGGGAGACCAGCTGCACCAGTTATTCTCCCTCGGCAGGCAGGGCGCGGGGAAGGCAGCGGGGAGCGAGCGCTCTCCAGGACCCGGGGCAGGGCGCAGGATGGGGCCCGTGCCCGGAGCTGCCCCCGGTCCCCGGCCCGACACGCCTGGGCGAGGAGAGCCAGGCAGCGGGGATTTCGTTCCAGCAACCGCTTTATTTAAGAAGACAGGGCCCAGAGGCCAAGGCGTTTTAGCAAATGACCTGCCCACGTCACGGGGGAGGTGGTAGCAGAGATGGAACCGAGCCCAAAGTCACCCGGGATCTGCTGGGAGCGCTCGCTCTGCCTGCCCTTCCTTGGGAGGCAGGAGCGTGGGGGCTGGAGAGGGAGCCCAGGCCTCTTCCAAGCGTCCTCGTCCAGCCCCCCCATGCTCAGCACTGGGAAACGCCACGGGCAGGAGACCCCCGGCTTCTGCAGAGCACCGGAAGCGTGGTGCAGGCGGAGAGGGAGTGCCACGGGGAACACGTCTGTGCAGCGCGATGTCTGTGCGGAACATCTGCATGTCTGGGATTTATCTAAGCACTGCAGATCTCGTGTCAGCAAATCCTGCAGTCAGAAGGATTTGTCCAGAAGTTGTTCCTCTCTGCGGGGCACGCTCACACGGGGCAGCCCCGGCGCTGGGGCTCCTCTGCCCACCGACCACCTCGGTGCAATGGGCGCTGGACCCCGGTGCCACCGGCACGGTGCCGTGGGCGAGCCCGGCCGTGTGCTGCAGCGGGTCCTGCCCAGCCCGCGTGCCCGGTGTGAGCACACGCACACGTGCACACGGACACATGCACACGCACGCGCACGCACAGGCCTGTGCCGAGCCGGAGCTGGAGCCTGTGGCCGCCCCCCACCAGCGCCTGGCACGGTGGCACCGCCGGCATTAAGTAACGTCTCGGGAGGTGAGCTCATCGCCAACACCCACGGCCGGGCGCTGCGAGTGGCAGCGGGTGGCCCCGGCCCTGCCTAACCCCGCCGGGCGCCCTGGGACCGCGCCGCCACATCCGCACCGGCTGCGGGAACGCTCCCTGCCCCGGGGCCGGCGGGCACCGCGGGCCTGGGCACAGGGCACCGCTGCCTGGGCCGGCTCCCATGTGAACGCCAGCCCTCCTCCGCCTCCTCCTCCTCCTCCTCCTCCTGCTCCGACGCTGGGAGCAGCACCGTTCTCTTTGCCTTTCCCGCGACGCCCAGGCTGCGGCTCCTGCCAGGCCCCGTGCTGACCCCCCGCTCGCAGGGGAGGCCGCCAGCCCCATGCCGTGCGCCCCCGCTCCCCGACACCCACAGGTCTCGCTGCGGGGCCGATGCACGCACAGGTTCCCGTGAAGCCAAATCCCCGGGCTGGGATCACAGAGGGGCACGCGTCCCCCCGCCACTGCAGGGTACCCCAGGCGCCTTCCAGCCCATCCCGTCCCCTCAGACAACAACGGCCCCGTGGTGTTTTCCCCTGCCCTCGGCCCAAACCCTCCCTCTCTCCCTGAGCGGGGAGGCTGCTCTGCCTGCCTGGGGAGCAGGCTCTGTCTAACGATGAATCGGTGCTAATTCGGGAGGTGTCACCCCTTCGTCAGGCCTCTCTCGAGAGGGTGCAGTTTGCTGCCTTCTGCAGCACCGTGGGAAAATCGCCCCAGCCGCTGGCTTCGCAGGGTGACTCAAATTTGCTTCCGACCAGAGCCAGGCTCCCTCGGGGCAGTGGGGCAGGGGGCACGGCCGGGTCCGGAAACCTCATCCCTGGGGTGCGCCCACCCCGGGCACCCCTCCCCAGGTGTGCGTCGGCCTCCTGGGGCCAGGGCTGCCTCCAGCCCCGGCGAGGCTCTCGGGGGGGAGCTCGATGCGGCCCCAGGGCAGGGGCTGCGGGTCGGGAGGGTGGGCGCAGCGAGCGGGGGGCACGGCCCCAGCCCTGGCACGGTGCTCGCTGCCTGCCCGGACCCCCCCAGCCCAGGGGTGATGCCCAGGCCCTGCGAGGGAGCCGGGGGGGGCTCCCCCTGCCTGCTGCGAGGCCGAGGGGCCGGGGCGGCTGCCTCCACGTGCAGGAACGGCCGCTGCCGCCCTGTCCCAGCACGCGCCGCCACGTTCGGCTTCCGCAGCTCCTGCGTCAGGGAATTCCAGAGGGACGAGGTCAGTGGAGCCAGGTCCCGCCGCCCCGGCCCACGGGCACCCGGCACCCACTCACCCGTTCGCGCGGGTGGCGGCTTGTGCCGCGGCCGGGAAACGGGGCCGGGAGGAAGGGTCCCGTGTCCCCGGCCTGGGTGGGCGCTTCCCCACCGGCGATGCGTGGGGGGCGGCCGCGGGGCTTGCCTGCAGAGCCCCGCATCCCTGCCCTGCGGCCCCCCCCCGCATCCCCGCCCCGCAGAGCCCCGCATCCCCGTCCCACATCCCCGCCCCGCAGAGCCCCGCATCCCCGTCCCACATCCCCACCCCGCACCCCGTCCCCCGTCCCCGCACCCCGTCCCGCACCCCCGCCGCCGCTCCCGCCCCGCCGCCGCGCCCCCCCCCGGCGGCAGCGAAGCCCCGGCCGGGCTCGGTGCCGCCGGGAGCCCCCCGGTGTCCGCCCCGGCCCCGGCCCCGGGAGCCACCTGCCGGCTGCCGCCGGGGGCTGCGGCCGGGCGCGCGGCGCCGCCGCTCGTGCACGCGCGTGGGGCGGTGCGGGGGGGGCGGTGTGTGAGCGGGGGGGGGGCGGCCGGAACCCCCCCGCCCCCGCCGGGTGTTTTTTGGGGAGCGGGGCTCGGGGCCGGGGTCACGGCGGTTCTGAGACCGGGCAGGGCCGGGGGGGGGGAAGGGGAAAATGCACGGGGACGGGACGGGAACGGGGACGGGGGGATGGGACGGGGACGGGATGGGGGTGAGGGGGGGACGGGGATGGGATGGGAACAGGAACGGGACCGAGACCGGGGCCGGGGCCGGGGCCGGGGCCGGGGCCGGGGCCGGCCCCGGCCCCGGCCCCGGCCCCGGCCCCGGCCCCGGCCCCGGCCCCGGCCCCGGCCCCCCGCCCCGGCCCCGGCCCCGGCCCCCCGCCCCGGCCCCGGCCCCGGCCCCGGCCCCCCGCCCCGCCCCTTCCGTCCCGCGTTCCCCCCCGCCCCTTTTTGTCCCCTCCCGGCCGCCGTCCCCTCGGCCGCGCGTCGCCGGGCGGGGCGGGGCGGGGCGGGGCGGGGCGGCGCGGGGGGGTGGGAAGATGGCGGAGGCGTCCCCGCAGCCCGGCCGCTTCTTCTGCCACTGCTGCGCGGCCGAGATCGCCCCGCGCCTGCCCGTGAGCGGGGCCGGGACCGGGGCTGGGGCCGGGCCGGGGCGGGGGGCGGCCGGGCGGCGGCCGGGCGGCGGCGGCTGCGCGGCCCCGGTGCGGGCCGGGCCGGGCCCTGGGCGCTGCTGCCCCCGGGGCGGCTCCGGGCGCTCCGCCGGGGTCTCGGGGCGCCGCTGCCGGGGGGAGCGCGGCCGGGTCCCGCCGCTGCTGTCACGGCGCCGCCGCGGCTCCCTGTGCGCGTGATGGGGCCCTGGGGGCGTCCCCGCGGCCCGGCCGGTGCCCGCCTGCCCCGGCTCGTGGCGCCGCGCCGGGAGCGGTTCGGGGGCCGGGGGGGGCTCCGCTGGGACGCGAGACCCGCCCGGGTGCCTCCCTCCGTGACCGGGCCCGGGCGGCCCCGCTCGGCGGGGGCTGGGCCGGGCTGTGCGCGGGGCCCCGCGGCCCCCGGGGGCTGTGGCCGTGCGGGGCCGGCGCTGCGCGGTGCGGCCTGTCGGCGGGGGGGGGAGGCCCGGCGGGGAGCGACCCGGGTGAGACCCGGGTGAGGCGGAGCAGGGCCGGCTCCTGCCGGAGCTGCGGGCGGCGTCCGGCCGCCTGTCCCCGTTCGGCCGCCCGGCGCTGGGCCCGTGCCCGCGGAGCAGGCCCGGCCGCCGCGGAGCGTGGCGGGGAGCAGGCGGCTCCTGGTGTTGGCGCAGGCCCAGGCAGCAGGGGGTCAGCTCGCCGCGGGATCCGAGTTCGCTTGGTTTCGCCTCCCGACCGCAGAGCGAGCGGCGGAGGCGGCCGAGGAACGGCACCGCTGGCGCTCGCGCTCCTCCGGCTGCCGAGGAATTCGCTGGTCTCGGCGCTGGGAGTTGGGTCTGAGGGGGGAGAGGGGGGCAGAGCACAGCTCCCGTCAGTAAGAGAGGCGAGAGGAGCGAATCGCCGGCTTCTGCCTTCTCTCAGGCGTGCCCAGTGCAATAATTCATCCCGGCGACGTGCTGGTGAGAAGTAAAAGAGAAAGGGCTTGTTTCCAAGGCAGAGGTGGTTGCTCTGAGCTCCTGCGACCCGCACGGGGGTCCCTGTGTGCTGGTGGCAGCTCAGGGAAGGCTTTGGATGGTGCAGAAACGTTGCTGAAATCAGGCGTTGTGTAAATTCTGTACATCTGGCGGTTTCACAATCGCCAACCTGAAGGGCTCTGCCCGGAAGAGGGAGGCGCAGCCCCTGCAGGTCTCTCCGGAGGCCTTGCAGCTGCTGGGTGCCTGCCGCCTCCTTATCTCGCCGGGCAGGCGGGAGCGGCTCCGAGGGGAGCGCTGGCGCTGCCGCCTTCTGCGCGCCCTTATCGGGTCCTCCCGCAGCGCCTGAGGCACGATGGCAGATGTCTTATCGGGCCGCGCCGTGGGACTCGCCTCCTCTGCCTCCTCTCCCCTCTCTGGGAATCCACCAGCTTTGTGCTGGGACTCACGTCAGTTCGAACCTAGAGGGGTAAACGGGGCTAGCGTTGGTCTCAGCAGGTCCTGAACCTCTCCGTGCCGAGGCTGGCCCTGCCACCCAGGGCTCCGGTCCTCTCCTGTCCCTCGCGCCAGGTTTCGCGGGGCCGCGTGCCCGCGGCAGCTCTGCCGTAGGTGTGGCGAGGCCGGGCGCAGGGACAGGACCTGGGGCTTCCTCCGGTGACTCAGCGGTGCCGTGGCAGTGCCGCTCCCCCGGCGCGCTGATTGCTTCGTGCTGAGCGGGGGGGATTTCCTTCCGTGGTCCGAAGCGCTCTGGGCTCCTTGCTGCGGCAGCGTGGCCGTGAGGTGTGAGTCGGTTCCTTGCTGACCCCCAGCGCTGGGGGGGACGCGTAGGGAGCTCAGGGAGTCCTGCTCCTGCGTATACAGGCTGGTTATTCCGGCACAGTCGCTCCTCAGGGCTAAGCCACAAGGGTGGCAGTGGCTCCCTGCGACAAGCGCTGAGCGTGGGAGTGTGAGGCTGGGGCCTTGTGCCTCGCAGAATGCCGCTCGAGTGCTGGGAGCCCCCGAGGACGTCAGTCACGGCTTTCCTTCAGCCCTTCCCAAGTGAGGATGTCGCCGCAATCAGCCCGCGGTGCAGCTCCCTCCTTGGCCTCTCGCGAGGACAGTTCGGCCTCCTGGGGACGTGGGGGAATGCCCACAAAGCCTGCGGCTGTTTGGAGCCTGGCGCTGAGTTCCCCTTCTGGGAATGCCGGAGGTTTTGCTTTCACTTCAGCCAGCACCGCACGGGACGTTCCCTAACGTTTTGTGTACGCTGTGGGTCCAGCGCTATCACCCAAATCTTTTCTAAACCCGAGTCCCAAACGGGGTCAGGCTTAGCAATTCGCCTCGTGAGCCTGGTGAAGGCAGACAGCAGTGGTTTGTGCGGCTTTTTGGCTCTGCAAGCCCTGCTTGCTGTCTGTGCTGAGCAGTGTTGGTGACAGACTTGCTAACGTGTTTTGTACAATAACTGGTCTGTCTGTGCTGGCTGGGCAAACCGTTTTTACCCTTAAAATAAAGTGAAATGGGATTTGAGGCTGGCTACAGTAGTACACAGCCAGATGGTGAGAGGAACTCTGCTGTCTGTGCCGAGTTATTCCCCGAATTATCTTCGTCAGGGCAGAATTCCCTTTGTAGCAGGTACAACGCGGGGTATCGATCTCTTTACGCTCTGCTGTGAGACTGATCGAAGAGGTTTCCTGAATTCAAGGCTGGCTGCCTGCTTGGTCTGGCCGCTCGTGCAGCAGAAGTGAACGCTTCTGCCCATGTCGCCGTGGCGTTGGAATATGGCACGTCTCGCTGGCTCTGATCCACGAGGAACGTGCCGCCGAAGGCGTCGCAGCTGCCGGGGAAGCTGCCTGGCTCCCTGGGGGCTGTCGCACGCGCTCTGATCATGGCGTGGGGCTGGGACCGTGGGCTGCAGGGCTCTCCTCTTCTGTCCCACCGCGCTGCAGGTGCTCCTTGTGGCTCTTTAACCACTCGCTTTTCTCACTCTGCTTCTTCTCCCGCAGGACTACATCTGCCCACGGTGCGAATCTGGGTTCATTGAAGAACTTCCTGAAGAGCCAAGGTAACGCGCTGCTCCCAAAGGCTTTTGCGAGGGTGATCCCAACCTGTTTTGTGCTTTTCCTCTTCCTAGGTAAAAGGCAATGTCACTACACTTTTTTTCTTCTGGCCAGTTTGTGGCCTGTCACCGGGGGTGTGTAGTACATAATTTGTGTAGGCAAATCAGCCGGTGCCGATTGTCAGCGCTGGCAGAGGTTGGGGGCGAATGTGTTGATTTAGAACAAGAAGAAAAAGCACTAGAGAGGCTTTCCTTGGGGCACATGCGAAATGGAGGCCCAGAGGCGACCTCGTTGCTCTCTGCAGCTTCCTGAGCAGGGGAGGCGCCGGTCTTTGCTCCCCGCTCACTGAGAGCGGCAGGAAGGGCACAAAGCTGCGCAGGGGAGGGTCGGACTGGACGTTAGGAAACACTTCTGTACTGCGAGGGGGGGCCGACGCCGGAACGGGCTTCCTGGAGAGGTGCTTGGTGGCCCCGTGCCTGTCAGAGCTCGAGAGGCATTTGGACGATGTCCTCGTGTGCTTTAGCGTTTGGTTGGCCCCGAAGCGGCCGGGCAGTTGGACTAGGCGATCTCCGAAGGTCCCTTCCTGCTGAGGCGTTCTGCTCTAACCATCCCAGAGGAGACTTCAGCCACCTGCAGAAGGGAGAGCGCGTGTAACCCAGTTTAAAGCACCAGTGGCACTGTGTTTTGGCTAAGACTTTGGACTCTGCACCGAGGCAGCTGAGATCTGCGTTCACGTGTCTTGCCGCTGACTCTGCAGCGGGACTGCTCCCTGGCAGTGTCAGAATGGGCGAGGGCGGCAGAAATGTCCTCGTGTCTCAGGCGCTGGCTGGACCTCAGCCGGGAGCAGCACGGGCTGGGCAGCGTGCAGCCAGCCTGGCACGCGCTCAGTGCGAGGGCTCGCTGCGCTGCGCTGCCCGGGGCGCGTGTCAGACGCATCTTGCTGCCTCCCGACTGCTCTTAGAGCTGGGGGAGAGCAGCTCGTCGCCAGCGGAGGGTTCTGCGCTGACAGGGTGACCTTTTGTTTGACTACGCCAACCTGAGAGGTGGAAAATCAGTCCTGGCAAACCCTACCTGTGCTGGTCGTTTGCTGTGACCTTGGGGAGAGGCTCTTAATCTCCGAGCCTTAGTTCTTTGTTACCTGTAATGTCAAAATGTAGACCTGGACGCCGAGCAGCAAATATTCCTGCAGCTCTCCAGAAGCAGAAGCCTAATGGCATTAAGAGTTTTCCTACTAGCCTGTCCCCTTTGGTCACCTGCTGCTGCAGCAGAGAAGTTCCTTTGATTCGAGATTGGACTTAAGCATGTTTGGGTCGTAGTGGTCGGGGTTGTACCTTAAGTCTTCTCCTCCTGGTGCCCCAGAGGATTAGCTGGCTTGTTTGAGGTGGGTTGTGCAGGGAATCCTTGCTTGACGTCGTGGCTTCTCTGTGGCTTCACAAAATCGGAATCTGAAAGTGTTGGGAGAGAGATAAAGACACGAGGAACTGAGGGCTGCATGGGGGGAAAATGAAAACTGATAGGGACAGCTAGGAGACGAGCACCTGAGGCAGGCTGGTTCCTGTCTGGGATGGAACCTCTCCTGCCACGGAGCGGACGGGCAGGGGAACGGGCCTCTGAGGTCCCTTTCAGCTCTGGCTCGCTTCCTGTGTACTGAGCAGCTCTGCCTCTGCTCAGCACGTCAAACTCATGTCCCTTGATCCCCTCTGCTGGGAAGATCTTTGCACAGCACCCTTCTGATGCTTACCAGCACCCTTCGTTCTTCTCAGGAACACTGACAATGAGACCAGCTCCTCTACGTCAGCCAGTGACCAGAGCAGGCATCCTTTTGAGGTAAGTCCTTCCTGTCTCTTCAGAAGTTCTCTTGCCGCCGAATTGAAGCACTTCTCCGTTAGCGTATTGTTCAAACGTTCCCTGGATTGTGATAAAGTCTGGGAGAGGAGGTATTAGTGGCATCCCCATGCTGCTGCCGCAATCTCTGCGTGTAGCATTTTGCTGTGCGTTTTTAATAGGACCATCCCTTGTAGCTTATTCTCGTCGTGAGGGGGCTAAGCTGGGATCTGGAGAGCTGTCTGGGTGTGTTGCTATGCGGTAGCCTCGGCTTAAAAGACAGCAGTTACACGCAGGGGAGCTGTCTTTATTTCTTGGGTTCCTATGGTGGGTGCCCCTGCCTGTGGCAGGGGGGGTGGAATTAGATGATTTAAGGTCCCTTCCAACCCAAACCATTCTGTGTAGTTTCAGTCTGTGTCCGTTCTTCACTAAGCCACTTCTGAGTGTGCGCTGAGCACCTGTATCAGCTGAGGCTCGTGAGCCGATCTGAAGAGACTGGTCTTTGTTGGGAGGCCGAGGAGACGCCAGCAGTGAAAGCTGAGCTGTTCCTGTTCCCGTTACAATCTGCTCCCGAATTCTCTCCTCCCCAGAACGTGGATCAGCACTTATTCACCTTGCCGCAGGGCTACGGCCAGTTTGCCTTCGGGATTTTCGATGACGGCTTTGAGATTCCGTTCGGGTCCAACGTGCAGTCGGAAGACAACCGGGACTCTGAGAACCGGAGGGAGCGAGAGCACCAGTCCCGGCATCGATACGGTGCAAGGCAGCCGCGGGCTCGCCTCGCCGCACGGCGTGCCGCTGGCAGGCACGAGGGCGTTCCCACGCTGGAAGGGTGAGCGGCTGCCGAGGGTCCTGGGGAGGAAGCCCTGCTCCTTCTCACTGGGGAGTCTGCTGCGAGTCAGCCTGCGTCTTTCACTCCTCAGTTTGAGGAACAGTCCCTGGGAGCCTGCTCTTGGCACAGCTGTCCGCTGTGACCGCCTTTCGCAGGCGTCCGTTTGTAAGATGCAGTTGCAGTTACTACAGGGTATTTAATTCTGCCTTCTATTCCCTCTGATGACGCGGCAGTATTCAGCTACTCTTGCCGTGTCAGGTTTCCGGGCTGGGACCTGGCAGACGTGAATTATTTTTTTAATCCTGGTTTTCTTGTCTTTCAGGATCATTCAGCAGCTGGTCAATGGTATTATTGCACCAACAACAATACCAAACCTAGGACTTGGTCCCTGGTGAGTTAAAGATGAACTCTTCTTTCTGACACTGTTCATACTCCCACCCGAATTTAACTGCTGTTCTTATTCTTAAAGGGGAGTCTTGCATTCAAATCCAATGGACTACGCCTGGGGTGCTAATGGCTTGGATGCAATTATTACACAGGTAAAACCGGCGCTGTCATGGGGTCTGCACTCCTCTTGGGCAGCGCTGCGAAATTGTCAGCACCCGTTGTGATGCAGGGGAGCAACCACTGGAGGTGCAGGCGTGGGAAGCAAGGCCCACAGTGCAGGGGGTGCTGGGTTCAAGTGCCTTCGTTTGGTAAATGGGCAGATTCTGTGTGCTGCTGAGCTCACATCTTTCTGCCTTGTGTGGCCTATTGTTTTTTCAGTTACTAAATCAGTTTGAAAACACTGGACCGCCGCCAGCAGACAAAGAAAAGATCCAGGCCCTCCCCACCATACAGATCTCGCAGGAACACGTAGGTGTGTATGTCTCCTCCGGGGAATTGCTCGCAAAGAGGTCTGTGAAAATTCTGTTCAACGCTTTCTTGTGATTTTAATTTTGTCTGCCAGTACCTTCAAGGTCTAAAATGTTTCAAAGAGGGGCGAAAGCTGAAATGTTGCTCTGCTCTACTCACACAAAGTAAAGAGCAGCGTAGACTGGATGGATTTGCCCTGGGGAGGGGAACTGTCTATTCTGAAAAGTTGAGTGCAGACAGAGATGAGCAAGCACGTGCGCACTGCGGGGCCGGGCTGCAGCTCTGTGCTGGCGTGTGCTGCCAGCTCTGCCAGGCGTGCTGGGTGAGAGCTCATTTGTCAGTCGGGCAGGCACAAGTCGAGCACCAGAGGCTTTGGTACGAGTATGTGCACATGTACGCGCATCTGCTCATTAAATATGGTTTGTACGTAGTAGGCTGAAGAAGGGAACAGTGCAGCAAACCCGGGGCAGCGGAAGGTGGAGTGGTGGTGGTGGGGCCTGCAAAGCGACAAGTTTCCCCTCCTGGGATGAAGCAGCAGTGGGGGCAGAAGCACAAGAGCTAAATGGGGGGGAAGGGAGAGGGTGTTGGGGTCCTGAAGGGGTGCTTCGATTGTCTTCTCTCCTTTATTGCTTAGCCGTGTTTTGCTTTCCCTTGTGACACAGATTCTGGGTTAGAGTGTCCCGTGTGTAAAGAAGACTATACAGTTGGGGAAAACGTCCGACAGTTACCTTGCAATCACCTATTCCACAACAGCTGTATAGTCCCTTGGCTGGAACAGGTTAGTGCATTCTGCGTGGATCTCATGGGTTTTGTAGCAATTGGGGGTTTTCTGGTGGTACAGTTCTCTTCTGTACATATTTCCACACCTCCGTGATGAGGCCTAAGCAGCCTTTCATCAGAGGAAGAAGTGTCATCCTAGCCCTTTCCTCGAGTGCTGCTCCTGTATCGTGTTTCTAACCATGTTTTCCATATTTCTTGTTTTTTGTCTGCTCTCCGAAGCATGACACGTGTCCCGTGTGCCGGAAAAGCTTAAGCGGACAAAACACTGCCACAAACCCCCCAGGACTCACAGGAATGAACTTCTCCTCCTCCTCCTCCTCCTCTTCCTCCAGCTCACCAAGTAACGAAAACTCATCGAACAACTCATGAATCTTAATCCATACCTCTGTCCCTGGGGCCCTGTCCATTGTCCTTCCTCCCTCCCCAGCCAACGTAAGCAACAAAAGGGGCTTCCAGAGCAGAGCAAGGGGAGGGTAGCGAGGGGGAAGCTGCACCCCCAGAATTCCCTTTTGAGTTCTGAAGACGCGGAGACTCTGGGTCCTTCAGAGATGAGAAGCCTCGAGTTCTGTGATGGGGGGGAGGAGCTCTGTCTAGTAATAAAATGCATCCATTTGCCGCGTGGACTTAAAACCGTTGCAGTGAAAGGCTGCTGTGCCCCACAGATGGAAACCCAAGGTGCTGAGCTAGCGGTTGCAATTCTGAATGGAAAGGTTGTTTGTCAGATTTTGAATTTGAGATTTCTTTCTTTCTTTCTTTTGCTCCTCCTCCTCCCCTTGGATACTATCTCTTCTGCTTTGGAGTTTGAAATCTTTAAAACGAAAGCGTAACGACACTGCCTCCCTCCCAGGATCTCCAGCTGGGGAGGGCAATAGTTGTCACTGAAAAAACGAACTCTTGAAATAGATCCCATTACCCTTCCCTTTCCCCGGCTCGAGTCCCATTTATTTTTCTTTATAACCTTGCCCTTCTGATACTCGACACTGAAAGGGTTTTTATAATTTTAAATTATTACTGCTGTTTAAATAAATGGACGTTTCAGCTCAACGAGATGTTATGCATGATTTGAGGAAAACTACAGGGTAAGCTCTCCGGAGACTGCTGTGCTGAGCCCTCCCGTCTCACCCAAGGGCAGGCCGGGCTTGTCCAAGCCCTCCCCGCATGTCGAGTGCGCGCGTGCTGGGAGCTCCGGGCGCCAGGCTCCGACGCGGCCAGCACCCCTCCGTGCATTGCCAGCCCGTGGATCGCTGGGCGGCTTGCCGCAGGATTGCAGCTGAAAGCATCCTTGCCTGGCCTTTTGTATTTTTTACATCTCCCTGTTGCAGTCCTTCTCTCAGCTCGATGGACTTTTCCACTGTGTTGACACCAGGACTGGGTGCGCATCAGAGTGAGGACCAGACAAATATCATTGTGATCAAATAATAGACAGGAAAACCAAGATTGTGGAGGAAAATGTATTTCAAAGTTCCTTAAAATACAGCTGATTAAAAAAGGAGAGAGACAAATATCCAGGTGTGTTTCACAGTTTGTCACAGCTGGGGGCTGGAGAATGAGAAGAAGGTGAGCGGCGTGGGCAGTGACCTACCTGCTGCGCCTCCGCGCTCCGCTGGGCTGGGGGTGTGGGAAAGGGGACAAAAACCTGGCTCCCCCCGGAGCTCTCCCCAGGGGCCTCCTGTTTCCTTCTGCTCCGGGACTGCAGCCACGGCGCTGCCAGCTCCGAGAAGCCCGGATCCCGGGCAGGGCTCCGTGCTGGGGCGCGCGGGGTGAGGTTCCTGCTCTGCTGGCTGCTGCCTATGGCTGGGGAGGGAAGCGGGGCAGGCTCCTCGCTGCCCGCGGCCGTGCGGTGCCGGCTGGAGGAGCGAGCGGGCAGCACGCGGCTGGGCTGCTTCAGGGACGTCGGCCGGTGCCTTCTCTTCGCCTCCAGTCCCTGCAGCAGTCGGCGGGCTCCCTGCCCCTGGTGTCTGTGGAAGCGTTGTGTGCTCCGTGTGCCAGGAGGCTTGGGAAGGCTGTGCTCCTGGTTCTCACACCCCCGTGGTCCCAGGGGAGCCGCTTCACTGGCCCTGCACCCTCCCGCTGTGCCCAGACGTCGCTGGGATGGGCGCTGCAAGACCTGGGGTTGGTTTTGCCGAGGGCTGCCCAGCCCTGCGTGGTGCCCCCCGCCCCGCGGTGCCCTGCGGCTTCCCGCTGGCACAGTGACCCGGTGGCCTCGCTGTCCTGGGGCTGGGCCGCGGCTCTTGCAGTGTTTGTGTCTCCGGTGACTCAGGAGCAGGAGCTCGGATGAGGCCGCGGTGCGGCAGGAAGAGGGATGAGGAATGAAGGAGGAGCCGAACGCCCCGCGGGCACCGGCAGGGTGCTGCCCTGCTGCTGTCAGGGGGCTGGGGCGAGGTGGCAGGGCCGGGGCGAGCCGGGGGCGACCTGGCGGGAGGCAGCCGAGCTCTGCGGGGCCTCCGCTGACCTGGCCCTGCCCGGGGCAGGAGGGTTGAGCATCTCTGGCCCCGAGGTTCCCTGTGTCTTCTCCAGCCTTTGGACACACGGGTGGTGCCCTGTGAGCAGGCTGGGGGTGTCTGGGGAAGGCGCTGGCCCCAGAAGGGCTCCCCACCCTGCTGCAAGCTTTCCAAGCAGGGACGTGCCTCCCCACGGGAGGGGGAAGGCATCCTTTGGCACTTCTTGAACCATTTCGGAATAAACGGCATCTTTGCTGGGGAAAACCTCCCATCTTCGCTCACCGGGAGCGATTTGCCGAGCCTGCTGGGGAGGGCAGCACGCGGCCGGCGCTGAGTGACCGTCCCGGAAGGTTTTGGCGTTGGCTTCGCCAGCTCAGCCGGGGCAGCTCAGGGGCTCAGGGGCACCTTTCATCTCAGCGGGCGGCCGCCTCCAGGGTGAGGGTTTGTCTCAGGACTGGAATATCAGGGTCAAAAGCTCGTCCTGTGCCAGAGCTCGAGCCAGGAGCTTCTGCCACTGGGATCCTGGGCTCGGGGTGGCAATGGCAGGAGGGTCCCGGGGCGGAGGGGACGCTCCTGCAGCCCCCTGGGACCTCCGCGTATGGTTTGTGCCCGCGTGTAAAATGCTCGGGGTGGGTTTCGGGTGGGCAAAGCAAAGCACGCCTGGGGGCTGTGGCTCCTGCTGCCTGCCCCAGCTCGGGGCTGCTGGCCCGGGGCCGGTGCCCCCCGTGGTCCCGACGGAGTTACCGCGGTGGCTGTTCCCTCCTGCCACCGACTCCGGGAGCTGGTTCGGTGAGAAATGGAACGAGTTTGGTGGTTTTCGCCTGGGCCGTCGCTCACCGCTCGCACGTTGACGTGACGAAGTGACCACGCTGTGCAGCGGGCGGCGCAGGAACGTGCCCTGGCCGGGAGGCGAGGCGCGGGGCTATTTCTGGCCCTGCTCCCCTCGGGGCAGGTGCCTGTGCTCGGCGCCTCCTCCCCGGCGCCTGGCTCCATCCCTGCCCGCCGGGAGGGCGCGGAGCAGCGCCGAGGCCGGGCGGCAGCGGGGGGCCGCTCGGCGCGGGTGCAGCCGTGGCGCTCCTGCAGGAGGTGACGCTCGCACGAGCGCCTTCGCCCAGCGCAAGGCTGGGATGCGGGGCTCTCCCCTTCCTCAGCTGCTTTTTCCAGCTCCGTCCTTTGTGTCACTGGAACAACAATCGCTCTTTTTTCCTACGGGTGAGGTTTTGGGCTGGGTGCGCCTCCGCCTGCACGCTCAAGGCATGGCGTGGGTGGGCGAGGAGCAGGGAGGCCGCTGGTGGCCGCGGCTGCCGCTCCAGGGCAGCTGCTCGGGGCTGCAGCCGCTCAGAAAGGGCCCGCGGCCACCCCGACGGAGCCACCCCCGGCACCAAACCTCCAAGACTCAGCTCCTTTGCGTGCCACAAACACAGCTTTAATTTCCACGGGTGCTTGGCCACAAAGCGAACGCAGCCCCGGGACGTCCCAGCCCCAGGGCTGGCGGTGGCTGCTCGGGGTGGGGGGAGACGTCGGCAGCCCCGGCCCGCGGTGGGCACGTGCCCCAGCCCCGGTGTGCGGCTCTGCCCCCACGGGACACCGGGGACGGCCGCGTCCCCGCACGGCCGCGTCCCCGCACGGCTTTTGTTCTGGAGCTTTCATGTCCGTGTCCATCCTCCACCATGCATTTAAAAAACAAAACAATAAATAGAAAAAAAAAGATATTTACACATATAAAATAACCCTATTTTTCCCTTTTTTCCACAGGACCGTCTGGGAGCCGGGCTCAGCTGATGAGCATGGGGAGGAAGTGGGTGGAGAGGTGCTGCCGTCGCGTCTGGCCCCCTCGCTGCGGCCTGCCCTTGCTATTGAGCGAGAGGAACATGGGGCGGCCCCGGTGCCGCCAGCGCAGCGACGCGTAGGTGTTGTAGCCGTTCTCCTCGATGCGCTCCGTGAACTTGCAGTTGGGGCTGAACTCCTTCTGGCAGGGGAGGGAAGGGGGTGAGCGGGGGCTGCGCTCTGCAGCGCCGGGTCCTCGCCCCGCTCCGGCACGGGCTGGAGCCCCGAGAGCAGGGCAGGCGCAGGAGCCCGGGCTCCCCGAGGGGCAGGGGGGGCTCCGCGGGCACCATCCCCTGCGGGGAGCATCCTGGGCATGGGAAACCCGGAGCCCGCTCCCGGGCACTGGCCCCGGTGGGTGCAGGCCCCCCCGTTCCAGCTTTGCCCTGCGCCTCCGACCCCGGCCCCGGCGGCAGCACCCGACCTACCGACCCGTAGAGCCGCCCCTGCTTGTTCATGGCCAGGTAGAAGCCGGTGTGCACCGCCCGGATGGCCACGACGCCGACACGCACCGACCGGATCTCGACGATGCCTGCGGGACAGCGAAGCGCCGCAGTGAGATGGGCGACCTCCCCGAGGGGCCCTTCCCCAGCGCCACGGCTGTGCCCACAAAGTGCCACCAGGGAGGGACAGCAGCGCCGAGCCTCGCCAGCCAGCTGGACAGAGGGAGGGAGGGAGGAACGGAGGGATGGAGGGATGGAGGGATGCCTTCCCCACAGAGGGACGGTGGGGAGCAAGGGCTGCAGCCTGAGTCAGGAGCAGGAGGGTGAAAGCCAGGATCTGGGGAGGGTTTGCTCTTTCTTCCTGCCCTCCCTTGGGCCAGCTGCCCCCGGGAGCAGAGCTGCGCTGGAGCGACACCGAGCCAAGCCTCTGCTTGCCTGGAACAAGCGGTCAGCCTTTGACCCGCGCCCACCTCGCGTTCATTCTCTCCGCGTTGGCAGCTGTGCCTCTGCCCAAAACGTGCTGCGGTGCCCCGGGGACCCGACCCTGCTCCCAGAGCGCCCGTCCCACTGAGGCCAGCGTGGCCCTGGGGGGGGCGAAGGGTGCAGGGTGACGGCGGGTGGGGGCCTGGGGGTGGAGGCGGCGGGGCTGGATGGTGCTGGAGGGATGCATGAAGGCTCCGCGCCTGGGCGGGGGGCTGCGGGCACCAGAGCGCGGCTGGGACGGTGCTCCCCGTGGGCACCGGTGCCGCTCACCTGGCTGGCACCAGCACAGACACGGGGATCGGGGCTGGGGGCCGCGGGACAGACAGAGGGGGACGCTCAACGGAGGGGGCGAACCCAGGCACTGAGCCCGCAGCAGGGCCCGGCTCCAGCCCAGGCAGAGGAGCGTGCGCCCAGCCCGCAGATCCCCATCGGAGCCGCTAATGGGAAAGGCATGCGGTCAGACCAGGCGGATTTTATGGTGGAAACACCCAGAGCACCCACGGAGACTCTGGGGATTCTGCTTCCAGGCCAGCGAGGGCCGCCGGCCTGGCTCCGTCCTGCTCTGCTTGGGGAGCCCCACGGAGGCTGGACGGGGCTGGAGGATGCACAGAGGCTTTGGCTGGCTCATGGCACGCACAGAGCGGCGTCTGCAGCCTCTGGGCAGGGTCTTTTGGGAGTCGTCCCCCCCACCCCACCCCAGAGTGCTGAGCACCGGTGGAGCCGGCATCGCCCCCATGGGACCAATCCTGCCATCGCTGGGAGTGGACGGGGCTGGATGTGGCACTAGGACAGCGTGAGCGCTCCTGAGAGATCAGCACCTTTGGGGGCACACCTAAGAGGGGGATTTTCAGCCCAGCCACCCCGCACGGGGCTCCAGCACCAGCCAGGACCCCAGCGGTGCGGTTCAGCGCGTCCCGGCCCAGCAGAGCCATTAACGAGCAGCAGCCGCGGGGACGGGCTGAGCAAATGCCTGCAAATCCATCTCAGTTTATCGCCGTCTGGAGCTGCTGCTATTTATAACAAAGGACTTTTACTCCTCTAAAAATAACCCCACGCTGCTCTTCCCAGCGCCCCTCCAGCTCCGCTGGGGACCGCTCTGCGGGGCCGGCCGGCACAGCCCCGCTCCGCGGGTACCCGGGAGGGCGCCCGGCTCCGCGCAGGCTGTGAGGGGGCTGAGGGGCGCGGGGCACCCCGGGGCCGAGCTCTGCGGGGCCGGCAGGACCCTGGGGAGGCAGCGGCAGCTCCCAGGCCCTCGGCCCCAGCGGGGTCTGGGCCAGCCCTGGCCAGGAGGCTGGGGCAGGCGTGGGGTGCGAGGAGGGGGGAGCCCGGGGACAGCGGCCGCTGGCAGGGCTGGTCCGGTGGCTGCCGGGAGGCTGAGGAGCAGCGCCTCGGCCCAGCCCAGGCGCGGGTTATCTGCGGCTGCGATAACCAGAGCGAGCACGGTGCGACAGCCTGGAGCCTCTCCACCTGCCAGGCCCCATTGCCACACGGCCGAGGGAACGTGTCGGGGCGCTGGGTGCTGGCAGCGCGCCCGCATGGGACTCCCGACAGCTTCTGGCACCACGAGAGGGTTCCCCCGACCCGGCCGGGCTGGGCTGCGCTCCTCACACCGCCGCCGGCAGAGCGCGGGGTCCCCGGGTGGGTGACATCCCCCCGGACGTGGGGCAGAGGATGCTGCTCCCATCCTCACCAGCCTTCCCTCCCCACGCCCTGACGCCCTGCCCAGGCACCCCCCCCGCACAAGACCCCCAGCGCCCCCGGCCCTGCCAGCCTGGCGCCCACCTCCCTTGTCACAGGGACCAGGACCCCGTTCCCAGGGCGCGCTGCTGCCTCCTGCTCGGCAGCTCCCGGCTCCTGCCGCAGCGGCACCATGGGCACCACGTCCCCTGCAGCCCCCGGTGCCGTCATCTGGAGGGCCCCCAGCGGCCCCCACGGGTCCGAAGCAGGACCCCGGGGCCGACAGCACCGTTGCTGCCTCCCGGCTGGCGTGGGGACCCTCGTGCCGGTCTCTGCCCACGGCCGCCCCCGAGGGCTGCGGGGTGGAGCAGACGCAGCGCCAGCCCCGGCCCCAGGGGAAGGCCTGATCCTGCCTGCTTGCTCCCAAACTCCAGCTCGCAGCAGCAGTGCTGAGATCCCCCGATGTTCGCCCTCTTGGCGCCCACCAGGACGCGCTGCCCGACCCCCACGAGGCCCCCGCAGGCCCCTCCGTGGGGAGGCTGCCGCAAGCCCCCAGCGCGCTCGGGCATCGCGCCACGTCTGTGCCGCGGGGGGGCTGCCGGCCGTGCCCAGCGGGTCCCCTCCCGGCGGCTGTCCCCGGGCACATCCCCACGCTCGGCGCTCGCTCTTGGCCCGCTCCGTGCCGCTGGCGCTGTCCCGGCCTCGCAGCCCCGGGGACTCCCAGAGCCTTGGGGGGACCCGCGCCGCCCCCCGGGGCCTTCGCCTCCTGCAGCCCCAGCCGTGACGGAGCCGCGACCTCCCCGCAGGCAGTGGGATGCTCCACGCCCCCCTGCTCCGCTGCCCCCCCGGCTGCTGGGTGCGGAGCCCAGCGGCTCCCCGGAGCCCCCCCGCCCTCCTCCTCCTCCTCTTCTCCTCCTCCTCCTCCTCGGCCCTTCTCCCTGCGGGCTCCCACGGGCAGCGGTCGGACCCCCCCAGCCCCTGCCGGAGCAGGAGAAGCCCAAACGCGGGGCTGGGGGCAGCGCCGCCGGCTCTGCTGAGGGGGAGATGGCCGCCCGGAGGGATGAGGCCCCCCCAGGCCCCCCCTGGCACCGGGCAGAGCCGACAAAGTGACAGCGGGCCCCCGGGGCAGAGCGCGAGGCTGGCAGCGCCCCCCTGGCAGCCAGACCCCGGGAGAGGGGCTCCGGGGGGGCAGGGAGCTGCCCTACAGCCGCCCCCCCGGGGCACCGCGACCCGCGGCTGCCGCCCGGCTGGCGGAGCCGCCCGGTCCCGCAGCCCCGCCGGGACGCGGCCGGCCCCGGGTCCCCCCCCGGCGGGGTCCGGCCCCGCCGCCCCGGCCGGCGCCCCCCCGCCGCCCCCCGCGGGCTGCAGCCCCCCCGCGGCCGCGCTCGCTGCCCTTTGCCCGGCCCCGGCAGCGCCCGCCCCTGGCACCGCGGGGGCGCCCGGCGGCTCCTGGCTCCGGCCCCGCCTCGGGGCCGGGGGGGGGCCGGGCCGCGGGACCCCCAGCGAGGAGCGGCCCCCGGCCCCGCTTCGACGTCGCGGGGCCGGCAAACGGGGGCTGGAGCCGCGCGGCCCGGAGGCGGGGGGGCAGAGCCGGAGCCCGGCGTCCCTCGGCCGTCGGGGCACGGCCCCGGGAGCCGGCGAGGAGGGGGCGGCCCCGGCCCCGGCCCCGGCCCCGGCCCCGGCCCCGGCCCCGGCCCCCCCCCCTCCCCGCCCGCCCCACTCACTGCCCGGCCGCTCCCTCCAGCGCGTCCCCTCCACGCCGCCGCCGCCGTCGATGCGCAGGAAGAAGCGGGTGGCGGAGAAGAGCCGCCGGCAGCGCACGTCGCCCTCCAGGTGGCCGTAGCTGCGGGGGGGCCGCCGGCCGCCCCACGGGGGGGCTCCCCCCGGCCCCGCCCCGGCCCCGGCCCCGGCCCCGCCAGCACGGCGAGCGCCCCGGCGAGGCAGGCGGCGAGAGCGGCGGGGCCCCCGCGCCTCATGGCGGCGGGCGGCGGGCGGGCGGCGGGGCGCGGCGCGGCGGGCGGCGGCTCCGGGCCATGGCGGCGGCGGCGGCGGCGAGCGGCCCCGACGGGGCGGGCGGCCGAGCGCGGCGCGAGGCGGCGGGGCGGGGCGGGGCGGGGCGACCAATGGGCGGGGCCGGGGGCGGGGCCGGGGGCGGGGCCTCCCATTCATAAATCCGCGCGGGGTGCCCCGACGGGTGCCCCTCCGTCCGCTCCCGCTGCCCCCCAACCCCACAGCGGGGCCGCGGCTCCCTAACGCCGCCCCCCCGCCTTGTCCCGGTCCCCGCTCGGGGCTCCGCGGCCCCGTGAGGGCGGGAGGCGCCGCGCAGCTCCCCCCGCTGTGCCCCCGACCGGCTCCGCGGGGGGCTTGGAGCGGCCGTGGGCGCGGGGCTGCTCCGTGGACGAGCCCGGCCGGGCCCCGCGGGGCCGCCCCGCTGCGTGCCCCCGGTCCCGGCCCGGCCCCGGCCCCGCTTGGTGCCCCCGCTCCCGCCCCGTCCCCTCCCGCCCCGTCGGGCCGCGCCGCCCCCCCCCCCACGGCCGCCAGGGGGCGCGGGGCGCGGCCGCGCTGCCCGCTGGGAAATGTAGTTCCCGCGACGCCGCCTCCTACAGCTCCCGGCGGGCTGCGCGCGGCGCATGCGCGGTGCGGCGCGGCAGGGGGGGCATGGCGGCCTAGCGCGGCGGCCATGGCGCTGCTGCGGCTGCGGGCGGCGCTGCTGGGCCCGGCCCGGCTGCGGGGCGGCGGTGAGCGGGCGGCGGCGGCTCCGGGCACCGGGGGGGCACGGGGAGGGGGCGGGGGGGCCGCGGGTAGCGAGGGGCCGGCGCTGAGGGGTCCCCGCGCTGCTGGGGCCGCGCCCCGGGCAGGGCCGGGGCCGGGGGGGGCTCTCGGGCCGCGCCCCCACACGGGGCAGTGGGCCGGGGGGCACCGGGCCCCGACCCCCGGCGGGGGCAGTCCCCGGCTGTGCGGCGGGGCCGGGGCTGGGGGGAGGCTGGGGTCCTTGGGGGGGGGTCCCTGGGGTCCCGGGGGGGGGAACTCTGGGGTCCTTGGGGGGGTCCCTGGGGGGGTCCCTGGGTCCTTGAGGGGGGGATCCCTTGGGGCGGGGCCCTGGGCTCCTGGCCCCCCCTGAGCCACGGGGCGAGGGGCAGCCCTACCCCCAGTCCCCTTATCCGTGTCCGCAGCCCCCGTCCCTCCTGAGGCGCTGCTGCTGAGCCCGGTGGGAGCTGGCGAGCCGAGCTGGGGACTGCCCCGCTCTGCGCCCGTGTGGGACAGGGCAGAGAGGAGCGTCCTGTCGAGCGGGGCCCCTCTCACCTCCCAGCCTTTGCTCCTTCCTGCCGCAGGGATCCCGTGGAGCGTCCTCAGGACCTACTCCTCTGTCAGCACCAAGGAGAAGGCGAGGAGAAATGCGGTCTGCGAGAGGACAGAGCTGCTGGAAGGTGAGCGGTAAATGGCGGGGAGCCGCAGCGCTCCCCCTCGTTCAGTGTCCTGGGAGGTTTTATAGGAGCCTTCCCATTCCATGTAGCCATAAAGGAAAGATTTGGGACTGGACATGCTCGTGGCCTGCTGAAGGATGTGGGTTTCCCACAGACCTGCTGGCTTCCCTGAGCAAGTTCTGTCCTGTCCCAGTACCTGGAGGGCCCCCCTGCCCACACCGAGTCCCTGTGACATGCCGGGTGGTCCTGAGGGGTGGTGGAAGAGCCCCTCCCCGGGTGTCCGAGGGCCCTGCAGACTGACCCAGGGAGTTTCAGCTCTGGGCTTTCTGCCCGGGTGAGCTGAGGGCGTGAGGTCCACGGTGGGAGGCCCAGTGAAATGGCCCCGCAGCAGGTTAGGGGTGGGTGAGGGTGAGCTGGTGCCTTCTTCCACGTGGTGCCGTTGTTCGGCTCCCCCTGACGCTGGGACAGGCCACGGCTTGGAGCTGGACCCCAGAGAGACACCGGTCAGCGCACTGCCGGGAGCTGCTGGGGCAGGGCTGGCGGGGCGGGGAGAGGAGAAGCCCTCGCGTGGTCCCTCTTCCCCGTACCCCCCTTTCCGAGCACCTTGCTGTGCCTTGCGCTGCTTCATCTCCGCCCCGGCTGTTTCCCCGCAGTGCTGAAAGCTCGCGTGAAGCAGCTCCAAGCCTCCAGCGTCCCCGAGGTGACGGTCACCAAAGCGGAGCTGGCGCCACTGGGGATCGACAGGCGGCAGGAGCCGCTGCGGCAGGCGGCGGCCATGCGTGCGGCCAAGGAGCCCCCAGCCCCCAGGCAGAGTGCCGCGGGCCCGGCCCAGCCCAGCGGCTGGGTCGAGAAGCTGCGGAAGGAGATGCACGTGCGGCAGGCCAAGGTGGAGAGGAAGCTGTCCATTGCGGCCTCCAAGATGACTCTGGTGGGGCAGGCCAACGCCAAAGTGAAGGTCAAGGCGATTCCCAAGACAAAGGCCAAAGCCAAGCCCAAAGCCAAGAAGAGCCCCAAGGAAACCAAAGCGACTGCTTGGAGGCAGAGCCACGCCGGCCCCAGCAGCGCCTACGCCTGCAGCAAGCCCAGGGTGGCGGAACTGAAGCAGGGCGTGAAGGCAGAGAAGCCTCCGAATGTGCCTGAGAAAAGAGAAAGCAACCACCAGAAGATCATGCAGCAGAGCATCCAGTCTAACCTGGAGTGCCTCCTGTGCTTGCAGCAGCCGGAGGAGGCTGAGAGGCTGCTTCTCTTCTATCATGGCTCCCCCGTGAAGAGAAAGCTTCTAAACGTTGGCGCGTACAACATCGTGATGCGTAGCTGGGCGAGGAAGGTAAGGGGCCGCGGGGTGCTGCCTGGGCTGGGCTCGACCCGTGGCGCTGGGCTTTCCGAGAGGCCGAGGGGAGGGCTGTGCTGGCTCGGGGGGCAGAGCTCCGCGCTCGCAGGAGCAATAGCTGCGGGTTGATTCCTGTTTGCCACGTCTGCCTTCGGCGATTTCAAGGAGGGAAAATTGGGTTCTGCGAGGGGGGGAGCTGGGCCGAGGCCCCCGATCGCTGCGAGGTGGCTCTGAGGGGAGGGAGAGCCTGGGGCAGCGTGGGCCGGGCTCAGGGGACAGGGAGCAGGGGGCGTGAAGCTGTGACGGGGGCACGTGGTGTCCGTTCTTCACGGCCTCCCTTCCCTCTCACCCACAGGGCTGCTTGCACCGCCTCAGCCGGCTCCTCTCCATGCTGGAGTCCGCCGGCCTCCGGCCCAACCTGGACTCGTACGTGGCAGCGCTGGAGTGCATGGGCCGGAGCCAGGCGTGCACCAAGACCATCTGGAGGTGAGGCACGGAGCCGCCCCGCGGGCTGCCACCTCCCCAGCCGGGCGCTTGTCGGATCTCCTGGGGAGAGGAGGGGCGGGAGCGGCGGAGAGCTGTGCACGGGGGGGGGGGGCTGCTGCCGTGCGGCGCTGCACCCGCGGGGCTGTCTGCGGGCAAGTACAGCACCCTGCACACAGCTGTCAGCCCCGCGCGTGTTCCCACACGGCTGTTTGCTGCCCGCCGTGTGTCTGAGGATGGGGGAAGCGGCTTCTTTCTTCCTTGGCCTCACAGAGGCAGCGGAGCCCGGCCGTCAGCCTCCCCACCGTGCGGAGGTGGAAGCCGCCCGCTCAGCAGCGGTGAGGGCGGGGGGGGGGGGGGGGGTGGCTGTAACCTGAGGCTGGTGACCTTGTGGGGGACGGGCTCTGCTCTGCAGGCAGCTTGGATCCTCAAAAGGGAACATCTCCAGCGGCTTCTCTTTTCTGTGCTCAGTCTTCTCCTTACGAGCTTTGTTCCCTGCCTCGTGGCGTGCTAATTTCCATCACCGCAGCGCGGTCCCCCACGAAAGATTAAACCTCTTACCTGCCCCTCCTCAGATGTGTGCAGCAGCTGAAACACGACGGCTTCCACGTGGATGAGCTCTTCCAAAAGTGCCTGTTCGAGGGAGATGAGAAGGAGACGGTGCTGAGGGCCATCAGGATCGTGCAGCCTGACTACCAGCTGCCCCCTGCACCCAAGCCCCAGAGCTGCAAGTCTGCTCTGCTCAGCAACTTCTACTCCAAAGTAAGCCGCCAAGTCGGGGGTGGAGATGTTGGAGCTGGCCAGACGGTGCCCGCACGCCCCCAGGGTGCGGTCGGGTCCAGCTCAGGACTGTGGCACGGGAAGAACTTCGCAACCTGACCTCTGCTCGCCAGCCAGTGCAATTCATCGGGCAGCAAGTTGTCCCGAGGAAGTAAATGCCCTTCCAGCTGCCTCACAGAGACACCGAGGGCTGGTGGGGGGCCTGTAGGACCTGCACGTACCAGAGGGGTTTCTTGGCAGGGCAGTGCTCGGCTACGGCCGGGAGCAGAACAGCCCCTGGGGAGGCCTCTTGTCCCAGACTCCCTGCAGCTCGCCAGCCAGAGACCTCAGACCTCCGGTCCCAGCCGCCCGCCTCTGGCAGAACAGGCGCATCTTGTCTTCCTCTGGCTTCTGGCACTTACTGCCTCGCTCTCGTTGCAGGAGAAGGTGGTGTCCTACCCCAAGCTGGATTTCTCTGTGCAGGAGCTGCGGGAGCGCTTCCAGCAGCAGCTGCAGATGGAGCTGAACAACACCATAACCATCGAGTCGGTGGAGTCGACCAAACCGCTGACCCCGCAAGCCCGTAGAGCGGTAGGTTCGGGGTGCCTGGGGCTGCGTGCTGAGGGAGGCGGGCGGTGCAGCGCTCGGGGCTGGCACGGACCCGCAGGGCTCGGTCCTGTGAAGGGGCAGCTCCCTGGTGGTGCCCTCTCACCGCAGCGGGACTTCTGCTCCCGTTCCGTGTGCAGCGCAAGCAGCTGGCCGCCCTGCGCTCCCAGTGGCGCGGCGCCATCCTCCAGGCCCTGCAGAAGTCGAAGCACAACATGTCCCAGAAAAGGACGATGTCGGGGTACAACAGCCTCTACCCCTACCTGTGCCTGCTGCCAGATGAAGAGTACGTGGACATCATGATGCAGGTAGGAGCCTGCCCTGACCCCACAGACACGCAGGAGCGGGGCCTCCTGGGGCTACCACAAAGCTCCGACGTCCCAGTCAGGGCCGCAGAATCAGAGCACGAACCTCAAGGTTTGCCCAGGCTATTACGTGCGGGCCCTGCCTGCTCCCTCTGCTGGGCAGCCGTAGCAGCCCTGCGCTGTCCCTCCGTATCCTTCCTCGTGTGCTCAGCATCACGGGAATCGTCGCTTTTCTGTGCTCCCCGCACAGGGACTTTAACTCCTGCTTTCTTTCTGCTCCGTCTTTCTGCTCCTCCCTCCTGAAGTCCCTCTTTGCCTTCCCCTTTCTCAGATCCTCAACACGCTCTCTCCGCAAGGAGAATCCCTGTCTGTCCTAGCCAGGGAGCTGGGCTCCAAAGTCTACGACAGATACCTCACCCAGAGGAAGCTGCGCAGCCGCCAGCTCGAGAAGGTGCAGGAGATCTACGAGGACTACATCCACCTGCTGGCGAAGGACGGCCAGGTGGGCTCTCTGGGGGCCCGTGGGAAGAGCAGAGGTGGGGCTGGGCGCTTTGTGTGGGCGCCCCTCACACCCACAAGGTCCAGGTTGTGATGCTGCAGGGGCCATGAGAACCCCCAGGGCCCTGTTTTGTGGGCCCCGGCCCCATGATGAGGGTCAGGTTGCTTCTGGCGTAGCTGCGGGTGTTCCTGAAGGTTTGACCTCAGCACAGCTGACCGCTGGGGGCCAGGCGTCCCGCACCAGGGAGCTCTGGGCTCGAGGAGGGCGCGCTGTGCGGGGCAGGGCAGGAGAGGAGACGGGCGCCGAGGCCACGGGTCTGGGCAGGCAGTGGGGGCACGGCGAGTGGGGTGCTGGCAGAGCCCCGCGCCTGGGGCACAGCGGCAGGGACAGATCTGCAGTTCGGAGGGCAGGGACGGGGCGGGTGCGGAGACGTGGCTGGGGAAGGGTTTTACAGGCCGGGCCAGGGGCACTGCAGCAGAAGCAGATTCTCCGTGTTGGCCTTGCCTCAGCCACAAAAGCAGTCCTTCCCCACATAGGCCTGTCAGGCAGGAGCTCGCAGGGACACAGAGGCAGGAGAGTCCCTCTTAGCCACGTGCAGGGTGCAGAGGTCACGTCCAGCGACACTGGAGCGTGGCTGCCCCCTCCAGCTGACTCGATTCTTCTTCTTCCCCCCCCCAGCCTGGGGAGTACTTGCCACGGGAATACTGGGAGAAGCTGGTGGCAGAAGCCGGCTACGGGCCTTCGCTCACCCTCAAGGACTGCAGCTGGCCGTACGTGCTCCTGATGCGCCTGGGCGTGTGCCTGCTGGAGATCCTGGTGCACTCCGTCAAGGTGCCCAGGAACACCCTCAAACCCCGCTTGGAGTCCAGGCTTATCCCCGTCCTCTACCACATCTACTCCTTCCGCAGCAGCTGGCAGGTGAGCCTTGCCCCTGGGGGGCTGGGACTGTGTGGGTCATCCCTGCGGGGGCTCTTGCAGGGCCCTCTTCCCTTCCCGATGTCTTTCTTTCTCCGAGGCTCTAAGGAGCGTCTGGTTCCGTACGACCGGTGCCGTTCCTTGCCGACTGACCACACGCTCTTCCAGGCTTCCCCCCGCTGCTGTCCTTCACCTCTCCCGTTCTCCCCTCCAGGTCGGGCTGATAAAGCCCCACCCCATCTTCTCCCAGCTCATGTCAGACGCCGCAGAGACCACGCTGACCTTCAACTCCTCCGTCATACCCATGCTGTGCCCCCCGATACCCTGGACTTCCCCCCACTTCGGCGCCTATGTGCTGAGCGACACCAAGCTGATGCGCTACGTGGACGGGGCCTTCCAGCACCAGCAGCTCCTGGACCAGTGTCCCCAGGTGAACCTCCACCCTGTGCTGGACGCCTTGAACCAGCTGGGCAACTGCGCGTGGAAGATCAACCAGCCGGTGCTGGATATAATCATCTCCATCTTCAACGACAAAGGCAACGAGAAGCTGGACATCCCGCCGCCCCTCTCCGAGGCCCCCAAGCCTCCCGTCACCCCCAGCAATTCCTCTGCCTGGCACAAGTCCCAGAAGCACGAGCTGCTGCTGTGCAAGAAGAAGGCGGCCGAGATGCACAGCCTGCGCATGGACGCGCTCTACAAGCTCTCCATCGCCAACTACGTGAGGGACAAGGTGTTCTGGTTTCCTCACAACATGGACTTCCGCGGCAGGACTTACCCTTGCCCGCCGTACTTCAACCACCTGGGTAACGACGTCACCCGCGCCATCCTGCTCTTTGCAGAGGGCAGGCCCCTGGGGCCGAAGGGCCTCGACTGGCTGAAGATCCACCTCGTTAACCTCACGGGGCTGAAGAAGAAAAACAGCTTGCAGGAGCGGCTGCATTACGCCAACGAAATCCTGGAGGAGATCCTGGACTCCGCCGACCGCCCGCTGACGGTGCGTGGGGAGCGGCTGGCGGGGCTCTGCCTGCCCTCGAGGGGCAGGGGTGGGACCCTCAGCCGGGGGGGCGCAGGCTGGGAGCCTCCCAGCTGAACCGATGATGGAAAAAGCAGGAAAGCTCACCCATGTTTGAGTCGAACAGCAGTTGTTCCAAATGCGCTAGGGGAAAAAGGCATCAGTGACCTCTGTGATTTCAGAGGAGGCTTTAACCACCCCTCTTGTTCAGCACAGCTTCTGGGAGGTAAAATAAAAAGGAAATCAGATCAATTTTGAACTAGCAACGTTTTGAAAGATAATTCTTTAAGGGGAAAAAGCAAATCAAAGCGTTGCAGGGTTTCCTAAGTACCGCATTTCTGTCCGTAAACACAAATATTATGGAAATAACACTTCACCACGGAGGCATGGTGAGGAGGTGCCTTGCCCTGTATTTTCTGAGAGCCCAGAGGCTCAGCTTCTGCCTTTGCTGTGGGGTGCCACAAGAGCGCTGCCTCCTAGCAGTGTGCTTTCCCGTTCCCAGGGCAGGAAGTGGTGGATGAACACCGACGAACCCTGGCAAGTCTTGGCGTGCTGTATGGAAGTCGCCAAAGCCTCGAGGTCCCCGGACCCAGCGGCCTTCGTCTCTCATTTCCCGGTTCACCAGGTGGGTGCCGATGGGTTCGCATGGCCTGGCGGGCCGGGCGGGGAGCTGGGGGCAGAGCCGAGGCACCCAGGTCTCCAGCTGTGTTCGCCGTGCGGCGTGGCCAGGCTCTCCGAAGGTGGGGGCGCAGCCTACGGGCGTCTGGGTCTGAGAGCTCAGCAATTCGCTGCTGCCTGCAGCCGTAGACGCAGCGGTTGGGTTAGGTGCTGCTTCGCCTGCCCTTGGGTAACGGAGCCTGTCCGGGGGACGGGGTGCCGCCCGCAGGGCCGCTCCTGCCCTCTCCAGCCGCGGGATGGGGACTGGGAGCAGCCCCGCCGCAGGCTGGCAGGGCCGCGGGTGGTGCAGGCAGCTCCCGCCTGCTCGGAAGCGCTTGAGGCCGCTCTCGGCCAGGGCACACAGAGGCTTCGGGGGCCTCAGCTCCTCTCCTCTCAGGGGCTGGTGACCCCCAGAGAGCGGCTCTGCAGGAGCAAAGACGGGAGGCGTGGACCTCTGAGGACAGAGATGAGCCGTCCCCTGTGTTCCCTGGTGTGTCTCTGGCCCCGGGTGCTCGTCCCCACCCAGCCCCAGAGGTGCCCGTGCTCTAGGCAGGGCTTGCCCAGTCGCTCAGGTGCTGCTCGCATCTGGCGGTGTCCGTCCGTCTGTCCGTCCGTCCCTCTCTGCTTGAGAGGAGCCAGGCGCTGCTCCCGACACCAGCCTCAGCCCTTTCTCCTGCTGCGTCCCAGCAGATCTCCAGCCCTCCCCAGCCGCTGCCCAGCCAGCTCTTCATCTGCACTGATAAATTCCCTTGCTGTATGGAGACAGTGATTAATTCTTTTCCTGGTGAGAGAGGTTTGCTCGTTTATCTCATTAGAAGATCAGATGGCCCTAATGAAGCATGGGGGGGAGGACGGGGGCGTATGCTGCTCTTAGCTGTGGTCTGGAATGCGCGTGAGACTGTCTGAAGTGAAGGGCTCTGATGATATTGTTACGACAACAAAAGATCAAGAGAGCGGTTGGGGGTGTGCGGAGGGTGCAGGGGATAAAATTCAAGCAAGGACTTCTGGAGGGCACCGGAGTCTGCTTCCACCTGAGTCATCAGCGTGCGGTTAATCGAGGCGGCTCCGCTGCAGCAGCCGGGCTGCCGAAGCCCCGTCAGCGCTGTCCTCCAGCGAGCGCTGCAGGGCCTGGGGAGGGAGGAGGTGGGAGGAGGAGAGCCAGAGCCGGCCCTGCCGCAGCTGCAGGCTGCCTCTGGCCAGGCAGAGCCTGGGACGGGAGGAGCAGGGACAGCCCGAGGCAGGGGCACGGCTTCTGGGAGCAGTGCTTCGCCTGGCGCTGGCTGGGGGCAGCGGGGCCTTCCCGCGCGGTCCTTCGGGTCCCGCCTGTCTCATCCGGGCTGATCCTGGTCCCAGGAGGGCCGCGGGCCGGCGGCCGTGACAAATCACCCGGGGTGTGGGGCTGCAGCTGTGGGGAGGGCTGGTCGGAGCTGGGCTTCTCCTGCTTCAGAGGGAGGGGTGTCGAGGCCGCGCGGCTGGAGCTGCTCGGGCAGCTGTGGGCTTGCGGAGGGATCTTGGTCGTCCCCGTCTCCGGTCCTGCTCCCGGCTTTTCTGAGATCTGTTGTGGCTGCCGGGCTGTGGGGCCGCTTTTAGCATCCCAGACACGTTTGTTGTTTTCCAGATTTTCTGGTTTTTGGTGTTTCCATGGAGCTCTCTGGGAAGTTGTGGGGGGCAGCGTGAGGCGAAGTTTTCCTTTTTCTTTTTTTAAGCCTCAGAGGCAGCAGGAGTTAGCAATGAGATCCAGACAGGAAAACTGGCGGAAGGGGAATTGAAACTGGCACGGCCCTGGCCACTGCTGGGAGGTCAGCTGCAAACCTGCCCTCCGAGGGGAGGAAGCGGCAAAACCCTCCTGAGCCAGGGGTTTCGGCGCTGCTGAGCAGGACGAGCAGGACCCCGTCCCCGTGCTGACGACTCCTTTCCCTCCTTCCCTCTTCCCACACAGGACGGCTCTTGCAACGGCCTGCAGCACTACGCGGCGCTGGGCCGGGACCTTATCGGCGCCATCTCTGTGAACCTGATGCCCTGCAGCGTCCCGCAGGACGTGTACAGCGCGGTGGCCCAGCAGGTGAGGCGTGGTGGGAGCACGGGGAGGCGTCCTGGGCCTGCCCTGCCCCTCATTGCACGGGGTCACCGCAGCTGCAGCAGAAAGATTGGGATGGGACCAGCGTGTGGAGGGCTGGGGGAGCGTGGGCTGGGCAGAGGCAGGATCGCCCCAGCCGGGGTCGCTGCAGCACCTGCAGCGGGACCAGGCTGGAGATCTGTCCCCACCCACGTAGCTGTGAGAAATCCGCTGGGGTTTCTGCTCCCCTTCACTTCTGAATGAAATCTGGGAGAAGCAGAGAGGTGGGAGAGAGCAGCGAGCGTTCCTCGTCCCTTGCTAACAGCTGCCTGGCCTGCAGGCTGCGGGATTTTCTTCGTTTGAGATGGGTGGGAGGGAGGGGGAAGGGATTCAGCCCTTGGCCCTGCTGCCAAGATGTCAGTTTTCTTGGCACGACGTGATGTGAAACGAGCCTGCTGGGACGTGTGCGAGCCCTGCCAGGCGTCCAGTGGGCGCTGAGCCCCTGGCTCTCCCCTCTAGAAACCGGCACGTTCAGGGGCAGCAGCACACCTGCGCCCAGGAGGGGCCTGCGTGGGGTGCACGGCTTGCTCAGGGGTCCCGGCGGGGTGGCAGGGGCAGGACAGCCCGAGCCCCGCGCCGCAGCCCCGGGGCCGTGTCCTTGTGGCGCCCAGCACCGCGCAGCCGCCAGCGCCGCAGCTCTGCTGAGGCAGCAGGGGAAGGCTCCGCTCCCCGCGGGCACGGTGACCTGCAGCGTCCGGCCGCCTCCTGATTCTTGCAGCAGATGAGCTCTGTTACCCAGGGCAGGCGGAGGTGGGCCGCGGGGTTTATGACGATAGCTCAGGGCAGGCAGCGTGCAGCTGGGGGGGCTCGCGGGGTCCCCCAGGCTCTCCCAGCCACGGAGGGGTCCTGGGCGAGCACAGCTGGGGGGCGGTGCTGAGCTGCAGGGCGCTCTGCTCCCCAGGTGGAGGAGTTTCGGAAGAAGGATGCTGCGGAGGGGCTGAAGATCGCCCAGGTGCTGGAGGGCTTCATCAGCCGCAAGGTGGTGAAGCAGACGGTGATGACGGTGGTGTACGGCGTCACGCGCTACGGCGGGCGGCTGCAGATAGAGAAGCGTCTCAAGGAGATCGACGAGTTCCCCGAGGTAGCGTGCCCGCCCCAGCCTCCCTGCAGCGTCTGCCCCGGCTCAGCCCCTGCTGGGAGAGGCCCCTGGACTGCCCGTCCTGCGGGAGTCGCTCCTGCCCTGCTCTCTCCTTGCCCTCCCGAATCTCAGCTGGCAAAGGGGTGTGCGGGACTGCGCCCCCGTTCCTGCAGGGGGGGCTCTGGGGGAGAGCGGGCTGCCAGCGCTCGTGGGCGCCACGGGGTGCGGGGGATCTTTGGGTGGGGCTGCTCCCCATCCTTCCTGGGCCCTTGGCGGCACGACAGCCTCAGCTGGTGTTTCGGGTGTCAGTCACAGTTTGTGGCCGTGTCCTTCCCTCTGGAAGCGGCCTTGTCCCCAGCAGAGCTCTCGGAGGCTCGCTGCTGCTGTGCCGTGACCCCGCTGACGCAGGCCCTGCCGAGGGGGCGGCGCGCTGAGGCAGCTTGGGGCCGGGGGCGCTTCTGTCCCTGCTGCGCTCCGGGGGACGGGTGAGGCAGTGAGAGCCTCGCAGGGACGTCACGCCGAGGTTAGGCTGCCCTCAGACGAGGAGCTGCAGGGAATGCTGCCCCCAGCCCCCCTCCGTCACAACCCCCAGCCCCCTGCAGCAGCTCAGGACGTGGCACGGCGTTGGTGGAGGCGGTTCTGAGGCACCGGGGAGCGGAGGTGCTGCGTAGCTCGCCCCAGCGCCCATTACTTGGCTTCGTGTCTTCTGCTGCCCCGTTGCCTGCCCCTCACTCTGCCTCTGGTCTGTGCAGGAGTACTTGTGGGAAGCATCTCAATACCTCGTGAGGCAGGTGTTTAACGGCATCAAGGAGATGTTCTCAGCGACTCGAGATATCCAGGTGAGACGCCTCTTGCCTCTCTCTCCGTTTTCTTCTTTGCTGTTCCACCCGAACGCAGACCAGGGGGGCGAGGAGCTCCGTGGGGAGAGCTGCTTCCGCTGGGTCCTGGCCCAGGGAGGATCCTCCTGTCCCAGCCCGGAGGCGTGGGGCTGTGCCCGGTGCAGGGCCAGGCTCCCCCCCGGGTGCCGGGCTGTCCCAGTCTGCGGCAGGAGGCCGGACTCGCGGGCGCTGGGAGGGAGCGGGGTCTGCCCCCGCCTGCACTAACCCCAGCCTCTCTCTTCCCCCTTCCCTCTTTCTTCCCCTTTCCCTCTGCCCAAGCACTGGCTGACGGAGAGCGCCAAGCTCATCGCCCAGTCGGGACAGACGGTGGAGTGGGTCACCCCCATGGGCCTCCCCATCGTGCAGCCCTACTATCGGGTCAGGTCCACTGTGGTGAGTGTCCGGTGACAGAGCGACGTCCGTTTGCCCGTCCCTCTGCGGCGGTGGGGAGCAGGGAAGGCGCAGCAGGGCTCGAGGCAGCGAGCTGAAGGCCGGCGGGCTGGCGATGCCTGCGGGTGAGCCTGCAGGGCCCGCAGGATTTGTGTGCGGGCGCGTCCTCCCGCCTCACCACGGAGACCGGAGCGTGTGGGCGGGCCGCGAGGCGTCTGCTGCTCCCGTCCCGCTCCGGCGGCTGGGGCTCAGGCCCCTTCTCCGCTCTGCGGAGCCTTCCTCGGGGCTCGCGTGATTCAGCCTCGCTGCTCTCGCCTCCCACGCGCCGCTGCACTGACTCACAGCTCCCCGGCCCCTCTCGTCCCGTCCTCACAGCCGCTCTGCGGTGGCCTCACGTCGGCTGCGCGGGGGGGAGCGGGCGGGTGCCTCCCGCCTCCAGGAGCTCTTCTCAGCCCCCGCAGGGTGAATCAGCGTCTCCATCTCCCTTGGAAGGGGTGAAGGATGCTTGCCAGCATCCTTGGAGGGGAAGCAGGCAAGGTGCCACCGGGGAGTGACAGCTGCCGCAGTGCCTGGGGTGCCCTGCGGACGTCCCCGTCCAGCAGGGCTGTTCCCTGCGGTGTGCAGAACACCTTCGTGGCGCGCTCCCCTCCCCAGAAGCGGGCGGCAGTGCTGAGTGCCTCGTGGTGTCGGGGCAGCGTGGTGTGACAGCCGATCCCCTTTCTTCCCGCAGTTGAATTCCAACATGCAGAACCTGAGTGTGAAAAGCTCCGCCAACAACAACCAGTAAGTATGAGCCTGCAGCCTTCACCGAGTCCCCGATGCCCAGTTCTGTGCTTTGGGGCCCAAACCTTCCCTGCCAGCGTGCCAAAGCTGCTGGTATTCCCCTGAGCCGTGGAAAGCCAGCTGGAGGAGCTGGGGCCCTTCAGGGCTGCCCCCGTCAACCCCAGGTCTTGGCTGGCCCTGCCCTGGCTCTCTCACCCTGGGCCCTGGATGTGCCCCAGCTCCTCCCGTGTCCCGCTCTGTGCTGCAGGAAGCCTGACACAGTGAAGCAGAAAAACGCCTTCCCGCCCAACTTCATCCACTCCCTGGACTCGACGCACATGATGCTCACGGCTCTGCACTGCTTCAGGTAGGTGCCGGGGCTCCTGCCCCTGCTGCTGGCTGAGGGCCGCTGGGGCAAGGCGCCGCCGGGCTTTCTGGTGGAGAAGGGCTGGGAGGAGGCAGCAGGGCAGGGCCGGGGAGCTCCCGGGGCTCGGCCACCTCTCTCGGAAGGCCTTCGGGCCCCGTGCGGGGAGTTCCTTCCGCTCACGTGCCAGCCCCAGGGTTTCTGTGGGGTAGGGAACGCGGCAGAGCTGCGGCTCTCAGCGCTGCTTCACGGCACCTTCCGCTGCCTCCCAGGCAGGGTCTGACCTTCGTCTCAGTCCACGACTGCTACTGGACTCACGCGCTCACTGTGGACGTCATGAACCAGGTAAAAGTGTGCTCCCGAGGCCCCCGTGCGCAGGGACCTTGCTGATCTGTCCTCTGGGCGCTTGCCAGCCCTTGCCTCCCCTGGGCTTCGCTCCATAGGCTGATTGACTTGCCCAGGCAGGGTGAGCCTGGGTGCCTGCTGGTGGCTGCAGCTGACTCGGTGCTGCCGCAGGCCCCCTCCTGCCACCCTTCAGGGAGGGTGGAGAGCGGCACAGAGCAGAGGCAGCGCCTCCGTCCTGCCCTGGGCCCTTCCGAACTGCTGCAGGGCTGTTGTGCGATGGATCGATAAACGGGGGTCGGCCTCTGCTTCCCACCTCCCCACACTGATTCCCTTCACCCTTGTCTGGCAGCCCCCCTTTCCCACTCTTGCCCGCTGCTTTCCCTCCTCTCACCCCTGACCTGTCTTGGCTGAGACGCACTGAGGGGAAGGAGGGGAAAACGCCTCTTAACCTGCGACTCACCATTGCTCCCTGGATCAGATCTGTCGGCAGCAATTCGTGGCTCTGCACAGCCAGAAGATCCTGCAGGATCTGTCCGAGTTCATGCTGAAGAAGTACTGCAGGTATTGCTTGGCCACGGGTGGCCCCCAGTCCGCTCCCTGCTGCCAGTTCCCTGTCCCACAGCTGCCACGTGGGACACGGCTGCTCCCAGGCTGTGCCATCTCCCTGGGGGCTGATCTCGCGGGAAGTTCTGCTTCCTTCCCAACGACACCCAAGTTGTCTTAGACTTCGGTGTGAACCTCAAGGCGTCTGCGTCCTTTTGCTGCGTTACTGAAGTGGGATTCAATGCTTGAATCCCTCTGTGGGCCTGGGGTGGGCCGCGCCGTCTGGGCCTTGCTTTCCCCGTGAATGAGGCAGGAAGATGAGCTGGGGTCACCCTCGGTTATCACCACGGAGTCGGGTGAAAGGAGACATCCCCAGGGCTGGGGAGCACCTGCAGGTGTCTCAGTCCCCGCGTGAGGCTGCTGTGGCAGGGGCTGGGCTCCCGCTGCCACAAGGTGCTGCGTTTTGGACGAGCTGAAGCCAGTTGTCAGGTCCCGTACTGGCGAGTGGAAGAGGGTGCGTGTTCTCCCAGTGCTCCCTGCTGACTCGCTTTCCTTCTGGTTCGTCCAGCCCCAGCAAAGAGAGCAGAGCCCCTTGGCAGAAGAAGCTGATGGAGCAGCTGTCGAGTGTCCCCGAGACAGGTAGGAGCACAGGATGGGAACTGCAAAGCTCAGGAACTGGTTGAAAACAAGGGGAAAGAGCTGGGGAATGGCCCTGAAAATCACTGAACGTTTGTGGCATCCGAAGGTGGACGTACTGAGGCTCCAGGCTTGCCAAAGGGGTCCCCAAAGATCAGGTTCTCCTGCCCATCCCGGGCTGCAGAGCCTGCAGACAGCGCCTCTAGTTGTTCCCCCGTAGCCTCCCTGCGAATGGCCCCTGCCTTCCCCGGAGCTTTTCCCCTGGGATTTGCCCCAGGTTGACCCAGCTCCTGCCGTCCCCTGTCCTGCTGCTCTTCTCCCATCTGTTTCCAGCCACAAAGCATTTGCCGGGAGATGGGAGCGAGGAACTGAGCATGGTAATTGCCAGGATCTAGATGATATACACGCAATGGGATTAAGGCAATTAGTTTAACTCCTCCTAATCTCTCAGCCGTGCTTCTGCCAGACCATCTGGCTAAACTTTGCCCTGCCTTTGCGAAACAGCAGAGCCCAGCGGAGCGCTGGCCCCTGCTGCTGAGCAGCCGCTGTGCTCAGCCCCAGAGGCAGCACGGCCCAGAGGCGGTCGGTTTGTACCGAGGGGCCACGTGTGCCCCTCTGCCTTCTCTTCCTTGCTCCCGTCTGGCCGTTCCTCCCTGTCCCAGGCATGGGGAGGGCCGTCGGTTCCATGTGGACCTCTGTGAGCCCACGGCCGGGGCTGAGCTGAAGCAGTTCTCTGCAAGCTAAAGCAGGGCCCAGGGCACATTCTCTCCCAGTTGCCTCACCCCCACCGTGCCCCGACCCTGCCCTCCTCTCACCTCTAGTCTCCGTTGCTTCCCGCAGGAGAATTCAACCTGACGAAGGTGATGGATTCCACCTATTTCTTCAGCTGAGCCCCGGCAGCCAGCGGGCCCTGGACCGCCTCTGGACTTTGGCTGCCTCGGAGGCTGTGGTAGGCGCTGGCAGGGCAATTCTGTCCTGCGGCTCGTGGGGAAAGGGAACAGCCGCCAGCCCACCAAGACACCCGCACCACGTGGAGATGCTGGGGCAAGCTGGGACTCCTGGAGGAGCGCAGGGGGCTGGTGGGGATGGGGTGGCTGCGCTATTCGCTGTTACTGCCTGGCGAGGGGAGAGGAGCTGGAGAGGGCTGCGTGATCTCGTGTGGGGTCAAGGGATTAGATGGGGTTGGTGTGTCCCTACCGCTGCTGCCAGCTCCAGAGCTGGCCTGGCTGTCGCTTGTGCTGAAGGTGCTGTCCCTCGTGTCCCTCTTCTCTTCAGCTAGAGGGCAGGAGGGTGACCGTGGCCCTCACAGGAGCCTCCCCCTGTGGGGTGGGTGCTGCTCTCCGTGCCCAGGTCCAGCCAGCGGGCACCGTCCCAGCTCTTGCTGTAGCACAGCCTCTGCAGCTCCCCCCTCTTTTCCAGGGATGTGTTTAAATTCTGCTCACTGGGTCTCAGGTAGGGGAAGAAAACCACTAACACGGGTGGAAGTGTATGATACTGTAAATAAAATGTTTTTTGAAATATGGGGTGGAAAGTTTATTCTTCTCAGCATCTTTGCTTGAAGTCTGAGGGCTGCCTGGGCTCTCCCCTCCTGCTCCTTCTGCTGTCACCATGCTGACTGGTGGGGGTCCGGTTATCCGGGGGCCTGTTGCATCTTGGTGACTGCTTTGCAGCAGAAAGGGATGCAAAACTTTCCTGCAGCATTTGCTGTCGGAGCTGGCAGAATGGTGAAGCTGGAGCGGGAGCCAGACCCCACCCAGGGCTGCTTGCATCTGCTCCTTGCGGCTTTAGCCAGGAGCCCCCTCTGGCCTTCCACCCCCACCCTCCTCCCCTGGGGCTGTGTCTGTGGCCCAGCTCCTGCAGCAGCTGCTGCCTGGGGGCCGTGCGCCCACTGCAGCCCCGTGGGGTCCAGCCAGGGCTGGCGGGGAAGGGGTCTGGGAGGAGGCTTTTGGCCGTGGCACTTTGCTGGCGGGGCAGCAGCTCTGCAAAGGCCAAACCTGCCTCCTGCAGCCCAGCCTGGGGCTGTGCCTGCTGGCAGCGCCTGAGCACCGGGAGCGCGGCCAGGAGCAGCCGGAGCCGCGGCAGGGAGGGACGGTGCCGAAGGAGACGCAGAGACGGAGTCGTGCGTAGCTCTGTCAGGTGCTGACGTTTATTGCACAGGATGGGCTGGATGGCAAGGTGGGCGCTGGGAGCGGGGCCCTGTCCCCCCGGCTCTGTGGCTGCAGGGGGGCACGTGGCCCCTCGCTCGGGGGGCACTGCATACATTCAGTGGGGAAGGCTCCGGCGTGCCAGGCTGTGCACATGTGCACCCACACCTCCTACATCCCTAGGTGCATGCGTACGCTCGGGCACACCTTTACACGCGCGGTGTGCGCCTTCCCCAGCCTGCCAGCCAGGGGAGCCCAGCGCTGCCTCACCAGCGGCTGCCCCTGGGGCACCCCAGGGCTCGGCTCCCCCGGCTGCAGCAGGAGGGAGGGTGGCTGAGCTCGCCCCCAGCCCCAGCGCTGGGCTGGCACCGGGGGCTGGTGTGTGCACGGGGTCTCGCAGTCCCGCAGGCCCCACAACTTACCTCCAGTCCTCGACCGTCACCCCTCGCCATCGCGCTGTGGGAGGGGAGGCAGGGACACGCGGCGGCGCTGGGGCTGGCCAGCGTGCCTAAGCCCCCAGGGAGGTGCCTGCGGATGCACACATACAGGTTTGTATTCAGGTCATAGATATCATATACAGCGTTGATCACGGGGGATGATGCAGCTGTGGCTTCTATGGGGCAGCCAGGGGCAGTGGGGCACCCCTGCAGGGAGCAGGAGATGGGGCCAGACTTTGGTCGGAGGTGACAGAGCCCCCAAGCCCCCCACCCCCGGTGGGAGGAAGCCGGGGAGCGGGGCTGGAGGTGGCCGAGGGGGGGGCAGAGGTGCCCCTGGCGCGGACGCCTCGGTGGGGATGTGCGGGCTGGGAGCAGCGGACACGGGGCTGGCCGCCCACACCGCGGCCCCCCCCCGGCGCACCCGTCCCTGCGCCCGCCTGGTGGCCGGCGCAGTGCGGAGGTCACAAGTTGGAAGACAGCCTGGATTTGGCCGGGTCCGTGTCGGGCGTGCTGCCCACCGAATCCTTGCGGGCCGCCCCCGAGTCCTGCTGCAGGGCGGGCGGCCCCGCGGGCGCCGGGTGGGACAGGGCCCCCCGCGAGGAGGCCGGGCCCCGCAGCCCGGCCGGGGGCGCCGAGCTCGGCGAGGCGGCGGCCGGGCCCCCGCCGATGGAGGCACAGGACTCGCGCGCCGAGGCCGGGGGGCTCTGGGTGCTGCCGGCCGCCAGCCCGTGGGGCAGGGAGGGCTGCGAAGCCGACAGGGGCCGCGAATCCTGGCTGAGGCTGCTGGTGTGCAGCGCCTGTGTGCTTTTGTGGACGGCCAGCCGCGGGGGCGAGCCGGGCGCCTGCTGCTGGCTCAGGGAGAGCTGGGAGCCCAGCTGCCCCTTGGCACCTCCGTAGGCGAACGTCCGGCTGGCCAGCGGGCTTTGGGACGGCGGGCTGGCGGCGGCGAGGGCGCTGGTGGAGGCGGGCAGGGCGGTCGGCGCCTGGTCCTGCGAGGGCGACGGGTTGGCGTGGGGCGTGGGGGGCTGCGGCTGCTGCGGGGGGCTCTGCTGCAGCAGCACCGGGGAGACAGCGAAGGGGCTGGGCACGGCCTGGGCGTACTGCAAGCGGCGCATCATGCGGGGCGAGCCCAGCGCCATGGAGCCCACCAGCGGGCTGGCCATCTGCGGGCAGAAGCTCATGGCCACGGCTTGCTGGAGGGTGGCGATGGCGGAGGTGACCTGGGGCTGCACCGGGCTGTACATGGCCGTGTGCTGCTGCAGCTCCGCCTGCTGCACCATCTCCCGGTCGTACTTGACGATCTCCTGGATGATCTCGTTCTCCTGATTGTTGAAGACGCCCGAGTTGAGGTCGTGCTGCACTTTGTGAAGCAGGATCGAGTTCTTCTTCCCTGCAGGAAGAGGGGCGGGGTGGGGAGAGCGATGAGCCCCAGTGCTGGGGCTGCGCCAGGCCCCCCGTGCCAGCAAGGGCTGTCCTGGCCCCTCGCCACCCATCCCCACGGCCACCTCCAGGCACTGCCACCCCCCCCCATCCAAGCACCCCGCAGGGTCCCTGCACCCCGGTGTTCCCATCGCGCCCCTTTGGGCATTTGCCCCCCCGTGGGCACAGGGACCGGCAGCGCCGAGGAGCGCCGCAGCAGGATGTGCCAGCAGGAGGGTCCCCGCGCCCCCGCAGCCCCCAGAGCCCTACCAATGCGGTCGAGGCGGTCGATGGCCACGGTCTCGAAGGCCCGTCTCATCATGGGGTACTCCTCCAGCACCTCGTTGAAGTTGTCCACGGAGAGCGAGTAGAGGCGGCAGTAGGTGTCTGCCCGGACGCTGGCTGTGCGCCGGCCGCGGGTCAGCAGGCAGATTTCTGGGGAGGGGAGGTGCAACGGTGCCAAAGCCAAAACCCCACCAGCAAGAACTGGAAACTGGGCAGGGGGCAGGGGCAAGGGGCGAGAGCCACCGAGCCCAGGGGATCCCAGGGCAGCACGAGCATCCTGGTGCCTCTCACAGACCCTGGAAGGGGAGCCAGGCTTGGGACCCCAAGAGCTCACCTCCAAAGTAGGAGCCGTCGGAGAGTTTCATCTCCTTGTTGCCCTTGGTGAGGATGCTGACCACGCCGTGCTGGATGAAGTACATCTTCTTGCCGATGGTGCCCTCGCGGATGATGTAGTCGCCCGGCTGAAACACCTCAAACTTCAGCTTGGTGAGCATTGCTGTGACAAAGTTGGGGTCCGCGTTGGCAAACAGCGGCATCGAGGCCACCAGCTTGCGGCAGTTGAAGTTCACGATTTCCTGCAGGGGAAGGAGGGGAGGAAGCAGGTGGGGAGGTGGGACACAGTCCCCGGAGGCTGGCTTGCACACGCAGAGGTGTCAGCACACACACAGGCACAATTGTGCAAGGACTCAACCACACTCAGAGGTGCAAAGCCAGAGCCAGAGGTGTGCGCGTGTCCTGCAGGAGTGCTGAGACCTGCAGCCCCCCCTCATGGCTGGGAGCAGGGGTTCCCTGACCACGGGGGGTGGTCAGGGCAAGGGCCCCTTCCACCCAGCTGCCACCCTCCAGCCCCCAGCACCACACCTCGCGCAGGGGCTCGTTGAGCTCCCCCAGGATGCTGTCCTCGTCGAACATCTTGCCCTGGTAGCGATGCTCGTAGTAATCGTGGATCTTCTGGCGGAAGTCGGCGGGCAGCTTGTGGAAGGACATGTACTGCTCCACCTGCTTGTACTGCGCGGACAGGGAGGGTGGCAGTGTCAGCCGGGTCGGGGTCCTGCGCCGCTGGGTCCAGCCCCACCGCCCCGTCCACAGCGGGCAGAGCAGCCCCAGCCCCAGCCCCAGCCCCGGCTGCACCCGGAGCCCTCGCCCTGCTCCGCTGCACCCGCAGGCACCCACGCATCGGGTGGGGGGTGGGGGTGGGGTGGGCGCTGCACCAGGCAGGCACAGGAGAGGAACCGTGGTCTCAATCCTGCCCAGTCCCAGCCAGCCCTACCTTCTCCTGGTACTGGCGCCGGGAGGAGTCCAGCGACTGGATGAGGGCCGTGGCGTGGCCGATGAACATGGCGTAGCAGGTGGCCCCCACGATCATGCTCAGCATCGTCAGCCAGATGTCCGTCATGCTCTCGGGCGCCTGCTTCCCGTAGCCGATGCAGAGCATGTGGCTCATCGACTTGAAGAGGGCGAAGGAGTACAGCTCGCTCCAGGAGTCGTTCTGCAGCGCCGGAGAGCGCAGCAGTCAGCCCCGGGGGCGCGCAGCTGCGTGCGGGTGTGAGTACTCGCACACGTGGGTACAAAGCGCGGCCCTGGCTCAGGCCTCCGCTTGCAGCTCCCAGCAGCGCTAAGCAATATGATTTTTGTCGTTTGTTTGTTTGTTTGTTTTTTCCTGACAGTCTCACCGCGCAGGTGAGATCCAAACAAATCCAAACACCAGGCACCAGCTGGGTTGGCAGCGGTCCCGCCGCGCTCTGCTCCCTTCACAGCACCCACCAGACTGGAGGGTTTCTGCACCTCGCTGTCCTGCCTGGCTTCGCTTCAGCTCGCCAGCCGTTCTGCGCGTTTTACGCTGCTCTACAAACACGCAGAGAGCCCCTGCGAAGCGCCGTGCAGGGCCCAAGCCCCGACGGCCTGGCAGTCGCGTTCTCGCAGCACTGCCTGGGGGCCCCCTGCCCAGCTGGCGATGGGACGGGCGGGGGGGGCTGCAGGGCTGGCCGCGCACAAAGCCTCGGTTCCCCTCGAGAACGGACGCGGCGGTGAAGAGGAGAGTGAGATGGGGAGCAGAGGACAGGCAGGAAGGCAGGCAGGGAGGGAAACCAGCACAGGGATAGAAACCCGGCAGAACGGAAGGGATGAATGGTGAGAGAGCAGGATGAAGATGAGCCTGTACCGGGGCTGAGATTGCAGGGAGCAATTAGCAGTGTGTCCCATTATTTATTAATAGCAGCTTAGTTGCTAATGAGAAGGGGATGGAGGCAGGGGACAGGGGCAGAGCCACATCAGCATCTTCCTCCTGCCGGCGATCGATCGCTCCCCACGTCCTGAGAGCCGTCGTGCTCTGCCAGGGCGAGCGGCGCTGGGGCGAGCGTGTCCCTGGGCCCGGACCCCCGGGAGCTGGGCGGCCCCTCGGGGAGGGCAGCACCCGGAAACCACCAGGCTGCCAGGGGCACAGGACGGGGGGATGGATTTGCCTGAAACTGGGATGGGATTTCCATAAGGCAATCCCTGCCTTGTGCCTTCATCCCCGCTGAACTGCAGGGACGGCTTTGTGGGGGTGCCTGTGTCCCCAGGGCCGCCCGGACCAGGGCGCACTGTGCCCCCCAGCACTCACCACCATCCCATTGATGGAGACCCAGCAGTTCTGGGGGAAATCCTGCAGCATGGGCACGAGGAACTGGAGGCAGCCGTCCCAGTGGCACAGCAGCAGCATCATGCCGATGAGGTTGATGATCCTCATCACGGCGCTCGCCAGGTCGTAAGTCATGTGGAAAATCTGCAGGGGCCGGGGCACAAAGGCGGCTGCGTGAGTGCGGGACCGGGACCGTCCTGGCCAGCCCCAGCCGCTGCCCGGCCCCGCTGAGGGGGGCTCTCGGAGCAGGGGGGGGGTTTTGCCCTCCCACCCCCCAGCAGCTTTCACCCTGCAGCTCGCCCATGCCCAGGGACCGCTGCTCCCTCACAGATGTCCCTGGATGAACGAAGCGTGACCAGCCCCGTTGTCACCCACAAGCGGCTGCCTCCAGCATGAGCCTGTTGCGGGTCCAGCCCCGGACAGCCAGCCCCAGCCCCTGCCCCTGCTCACAGCGCGGCGTCAGCTGGGCGCAGGGTGCGGGACGCAGCCGCAGCCGCAAACACCTGCGGGGGCTGAGCCCCCTGCAGCACAGCCCCGGCTGCCCCGACACCGATGGAGGCGGGCACAGAGCGGGGCTGCGAGGCAGAACACCACCCGCATCCTGCGGCACGAGGCTCAACCTGCACGGCCTCGGCCAAAACAGCCATTAACGGCCCCAGTCCTCCCCAGGGCAGCCGCGCTCCTGCTGCCTATTTATAGCCGGCGGGGTGCCTGCGAGCCGCAGCGCCGGGAAGCGCGGGTGGCTGCGGGCTTTGATCAGGATAAGACGGCTCGCGGTGCTCAGCGAGAGCCGAGGGCTCCTGGCCCCGGGGGAGGAAGGAGCGGGGCCGTCCCCGGGCTCAGCACGAGGTGGCTTTGACGGA
Source organism: Anser cygnoides (assembly GCF_040182565.1). Lineage (NCBI taxonomy): Eukaryota > Metazoa > Chordata > Aves > Anseriformes > Anatidae > Anser > Anser cygnoides. The sequence continues at coordinate 427,459 of NC_089899.1, read as the reverse complement.
GACGGCCCAAGGTGCCCCTGGCAGTGCCCCCGGCCGGGGCGGGTGCAGGGGGAGCTGTGACCGCGGGTGCAGGGGGACCCAGCCCCCGGCCCTCACAAGCGGCTGCTCCTTGCCCTGCGTGCCCTCACTGCCCCGAGCCTCCTGGTCACAGCCTTGTGTGTCCCCAGTGCCTCTCACCCCTGGGTGCGCAGTGGGGGAAAGGGAGAAAGTCTTAGGACTTGTTCCTTCTCCTTTAAACTTTTTTTTTAAAGTTGAATTCAAGAAGCAAAAAAGAAGTCAAATTAAATACCCCCCCGTCTTCCTCCTGCTGCAGCTACAAGGCTGGAGCCCCACAGCATCACACAGAGCAGCTGGCACAGCAAGGGCACAGCAAAGGCAGGACAAGGGCACAGCAAAGTCGCAGCAGCCTCTGCACCCAACCCTGGGGTCTGAGGCCGCTCATCCCAGCACGTGGGGGGGACACTGGGACACGGGGCTTGCAGGAGGCGCTTGCAGCAGAGCCCAGCCCTCGAGGAGGGTGCAGGAGGGAGCAGGCAGGCTGGGATCTGGGGCCCGGGGACGAGCGAGGCAGAGGAGGGTGCGAAGGCAGCTCCCCCCCCTCCAGGCACGCGCGCAGAGCCAGCGCCGTGCTGCAGCGAGCACCTGCACGGCCGCATCCATCGGGGCTGTCAGAGGCTGCAGCCCACGCGCCGCAGCCACGCGGCGAAGCTGAGCACGCCGCATCCAGGCACAAAGGCACAGCCCCTGCAGCCCCTGCAGCCCCCCCAGCGTCCTGCCTCCCGCCCTGCCCCGAGGCCGGCGGCTCCTGCGGCGCCTGCAGCCCCCCAGGGCCCCGGTGGGGAGGGGGCAGTGGGAAGGAGCCCCCCGGCCACAGGTGGGGTGCAGCAGGATGCTGCTGAGCTGCTGGTGGGCATGGGGAGTGCCACCTGCCAGCGTGGGGTGCTGTCACCCGTGGGGTGTCCCCACGGACACACACACGCATGCACACGCACGTGTACTCACAGGGCACAGCTCAGCGGCCCCAAGGAGCTCGGTGCTGCAGCGGACTCAGAGCGCGCCCAGGTCCCGGTGTCACACCGGGGACACGGGAGGACGCCGCCAGCTGCTGGCCCCATGCCCCCGTCCGCCCCCAGGCTCGTGGGACTGTTCCCATTCTCCATCCCAGAGACGATGCCGCAGAGACCCCGCTGACGGTTTGGGCTCCCCAAGCCCCCGGAGGGGGCCGGGCCGGGCCCCCCCCACCCGGCACCACGCAGCCCCTCACCTCCTCCCACTGGTGGATGTAGCGGATGAGGCGGGAGAGGCGGAGGAGCCGCAGCAGGCTGAGGATCTTGGTGAAGCGGACGATGCGGAGGGCGCGGGCTGTCTTGTACACCTCCGAGTCGATGCCCTTCTCCACGATGAGGAAGACGTAGTCCACAGGGATGGAGGAGACAAAGTCCACCACGAACCAGGTCTTGAGGTACTTCTTCTTGATCCTCTCGGGGTCCAGGATGATCTCCGTGTTGTCCTCAATGACGATCCCCGTCCGGAAGTTCAGCACCAGGTCCATCAGGAAGAAGGTGTCGGAGACCACGTTGAACACGATCCAGGGCGCCGTGGTCTCCTCCTTGAAGAAGGTGATGCCCACGGGGATGATGATCAGGTTGCCCACCATGAAGAGCAGCATTGTGAAGTCCCAGTAAAACCTGGGGGAGGACGGAGGAGGCTGGCACCCCGCGGCCCCCACGGGACCCGTGGCTGCAGCACGGCCCGACGCCCCTCCCAGGCACTGCCACGTCCATGCGTGGCCCCGTCCGGCCACCGGAGCCGTGACGGGTGGCAGGACCCTAGGGGACGGGCCACCCCGGTGTCACCCCCGCGCTCACCCCAGGGGGCACAGCCCTGCGCCTGATCCTGCGGGTCCGGGTCCAGGTAGGGCTGTGTGGGCGCAGGATGAGGCCCGGGGCCGCAGGGGGCTCTTGGTGCTGTGCTCCTTTTGCTGGTGGTCTGCCTGCAGCAGCACCAAGACCCCGACGGGCCCTGGAGCGAGGGGGGGAGACAAAGCCGGGCGCTGGTGGGGAGACCCCTGGCTGGGGAGCCGCTGTGGGACGGGGGGGGGGCAGCTGGGGACCCCCGACCCCCCCGACCCCCCCCACCCCGGGGGCAGCGTGCGGGTGAGCTGGGCCAGCTCTGTGCCAGCACCTCCCGGGGGGGGGACCCTGCACGGGGGGGACACACGGCAGAGCCCGGCCCGGGGGGGGGCTGCGGGAGCGGCCGAGCACGTACAACTGCAGCTGGAGCCAGCGCCGCCCGCAGCCGGGGGGGGCACCGGGGGGGGCACGGCCGGGGGGGGCACGGCCGGGCACCTCCGCCGCACGTCTGCACCGCGACCTTCCCGAGCACCGGAAAGGTCACGGCAGGACCGGGGGGGGCCCGGGCACGGAGCCCCCCGAGCCCCCGGCGCAGCCCCAGGCACAGCCCCCGGGGCCCCCCCGCACCCGGCCCCTGCCCTTTCCCAATGACACCGTCCCCGAGTGAGCCGCTGCCATGGCAACCGCGAGTGATGTCACCGCTGCACAGGCATGACGTCACACGCGGGGCCGGCTCCTGGGTGCCCTCCGCAAGCTGCCAGCCGGGGGGGGGGGGCACGGCACGGCACGGCTCGGTACGGCACGGCTCGGTACGGCACGGCTCGGTATGGCACGGCACGGCACGGCACGGCACGGCACGGCTCGGTATGGCACGGCTCGGTATGGCACGGCTCGGTACGGCACGGCACGGCACGGCACGGCACGGCTCGGTACGGCACGGCACGGCACGGCACGGCTCGGTACGGCACGGCACGGCTCGGTATGGCACGGCACGGAGCTCCCCTGGGAGCAGGGGGCAGCTGGGGGGCACTGAGGCCCCCCCGAAGACCCCCGGCAGGACCCCGAGGTGCCGCAGGGCCGGCCACAAGCCTCCCCCTGGCTCACACCAAGGCCCCCCCGCACCAAGCAAGCCCCAGGGGGGCCATCGGCCACGCCGAGCCGTGAGGAACAGAGACCGAGCAACCGCGCCAGCCGGGCACAGCCCTGCACCGGCTCAGGAGCCTGCGCAACCCCACGGGGCCAGAACCTGGGGGACCAAGGGAGACGACACGGCCCCCATCGCCCCCCAGCACACACAAACGGGGCTGATCCTCGGGCAATCTCTTAGGAGGCCCGGCTGCGACGCCAACACTTTGTTCCTTGGAGGGCAGCGCGTGCACGGAAGAAAAGATCCAGTCCAGGCTGCTAAAAATAGCTGAAAACAAATTAATTAGGATCCTTGCCCCCCCCTTCACTTCTGACCTAGTTGAACCACAGTGATGGTGACAGGAGATGCTGAAGGCCTCAGAGCAGGGATGGCCGCTGTCCCCCTGCGCAGCTCACCCCAGGCCTGGCACAACAGCCCCAGCCGGGCGGCTGCGGAGCCGTGGCAGAGCCCCGTCCTGCCCCGTCCCCAGCAGGAGGGGAGGGCAGGGAGACCCTCGGACCCCTCCGGGTGGCAGCACCCAGGCAGGACACCGGGGACATCCCCACTCAGCCCCATCACCCAAGCACAGAGCTCTGGCGGCTCCTGGGGATGACCCGTCCGCCTCGGTGCCACGCATCGCACCCCGTTAGCCAGTCGACCAGGACGCTGCTGGGGCTGAGCTGGGTGCACCGGGGCCTGGCGGGCTTTGCGAAGTTGTAAGAAATACTCAGAGCCTAAAATAACGAGGTCACGCACAGAAGTGGGTTAAGAAGCCACCTGCAGAAGTTCAGCCCCAGCAGAGGCAGAGCAGCGCGTGCGGTGCCAAACACCCGCGCACACCCAAACCACGCAGCCGGGGCAAGTCAGCGGCGCTGCTCTCCCCAGAAGCTTTCACCGTGCGGTCCCTGGGGCTGGGGCTTCAGGCTTTGCAAAATGTCAAGGACACAAACCTGTAAAATCACCCTGGGACAGACAGCCCCAGCCTTTTTTCCTGATGAGTAAGCTGTGGCTTTTTGCCATCTCTCAGGTCTGCGTGCCCCACATTAATCCCGCGGAGTGGGCGCACAGTTCCCGTCACTGTCACCAGAGATAACAGCAGCAGCAGGCTCATCGGCAGGCACAGAGCGCTGGCATTCAGTGTCCCCGCCGGGAGCAGCGGCAGGCTGCCAAGCCCAGGACCCGCTCTGCGGGGCCGCGAAGCAGCCAGGGCAGCCACCCGGGCGGCAGCAGCGCCACGGACGCGGCTTTACACCAGGAGGAAGGCGGCAGCCAGGACCCGCACCTGCCCTGGACGTGTCCTCGCCCCGCGCTGGGGCAGGGACCCCCCTCCCGCGGCAGCGCCCTGCGGCGTGGGCTCAGCCCCGGCCCAGCCGCAGCGCTGCGGGTGCTGGGTGCTGGGTGCTGAGTGCGGGAGGCCGGGCTCGCCCGCGGCAGGCAGCCCCTCGCCGTCACGGCACCACCACCACCACTGAATCATCCGCTGCCTGCAGCTCGCATTACTAATGCAGCCGGCAGCTCCAGGTTGGATCCTGCTTCCCGGGCTGGATCCTCCCTCCCGGGCTGGATCCTGCTTCCAGGCTTATGCAAGTCTCCGGTGGCAAGGGAAGGGACGGAGCGCGGCGGCACAGCGCCCCTAACCCGTCACCCACCTCCCTGGGTAGCCCCGGCCCCGCTGCACGAGCCACCGCGCTCCCTCTGGGTGCTTGGCCTTGGGCACGAGGCTTCATATCCCGCAGGGCACCAGCGCCTGCCCCCGCACAGCCCTAAAGGGCTGCGAGGACGGGATCTGGGCCAGCGACATGCCCAAAGTCCCTGCAAAGCTAGGGCTAGACACAGGCCTGATCCTGGCTCCAAACCCCGCTCCAGGAGCGCTACCCCAGCTGCAGAAACACCAGCAGAAACAACGGCGAAGTCAATGCTTGCCTTTTTCTCCTCCCATCACTAAAGACCAGAAGTGGAGAAGATGGGCAAGGCGACTGAACAAAGCACCCAGGAATGAGGGGGCTCTGCTCTACGTTGTCTACTTCAGCCCACAATTTGCAAGGTTCTTTTACCAGGTTTGCAACTCGGGATCTCAAACAGCCACCCATGCTGCTTCCTAATAACTCAATATTTATGGAAATAGCGACTTTCCTTCCTGGAGCAAGCATGCCCCTGAATTTCGCATGAATAATCGCGGTGCTGCATCCAGGAGGAGACAGGATCTCTAAATGACTCCTATTATGAAATGATGTCACATATGCAGATGGGTAATGATTTTATCTTAAGATGGGAAAATGGGCTTTGCAGGGCAAACGTGGATGGGTTCATATCCATTAGCATTACTAGGTAAATGATGTATTTTTTTTAAGGCAGGAATAATGTGAAATACACAGACACATGTCCTAAACACGCATGAGTGGAGTGGACTCCTCGCTGCTGGGCTCCCACAGCCCTACGTTGAGCTGATCTTGTTTATTTCCACATTTGTAGACTGGGCTAATGCATTGGTTCTCCTCGCAGCTCCTCCCCGCTGAGCAGGGAACTCTTCTACGCCACTTGCAGCATCACAGCACGGGCAGCGGCTCTTCTCCCGTGGGTTTGGAGTCGTGGCAGAGGCTCCAGGAGGGGACGGAGCCGCAGCGGGACAGGGTGACCCCCCCAAGGTCGCCTGCAGGGAGGCCCCGTGCTCCAGCAGCACCGCGGCGCTGCTGGCTCCGCGTTGGCCATGGAGCCAGGCAGGCTCTCACCCCGATGCGGTCAGCACGGGGCCCCATCGCCACGCCGCTCCCAAAGGTCCTGTGGCTGCGCGAGGTGAGCAGGGCACTCACCAGCTCCCCGGGAACCCCCACGGGTGGCAGGGGACCCTCCTGGCACAGGGACACTGCGCTGGCTGCCACAGCAGGGACCGAGGAGCTCCCGCGGGAACAGTAACGCCCTCGTGCCCGGCTAAGGCCAGGCGTCGCTCACAGCCCGGCCCTGCAGCAGAGCTGGTCCCCGACTGGGAACATGAGCAGAAACCTGCGTGGGCTCCCACCGGGAATGTCTGGTGTGAGGGTGAGGGACCCTGAGCGCGAGGTCAGCCCTGGAGAGGAGGCTGGAGGCCTCCGGCTGCTCCTCCACACGCCTCGGAAGATGCCGGAGCAGCACAGGAGCTGCTCACAAGGCCGGGACGCCGGAGCTGCAGGCGCTGGTCCCTGCCCCAAGCCTGCCCAGCCAGCACAGAGCCTCACCGCCCGCAGCCGCCTCCTCTGCCCGGGGACCTCTGAGCTCTCACCTGCGGGCTCACCCGCAGCCCCCGCACCCTGCACCGCTCTCCTGCACGGGGGTGAAGCCCCCTTGAGCACTAGAAGAGGGACAGAATGACTTGGGCCTGAGCCACTCGCTGCCTCCCGGCCTCTGGCTAAGGGCCCCCAGCCCCCTCGGGGTCACCAGGCCATGGGCTCCCAACGGCCCCGATCTCGGCCACCACTCCCCTGAAGGGCTGTGCCGCTTGCCCCCAGTACGTCCCTCCTGGCAGCCCCCACCCAGCCCATTCACCACCGATCTCTCCCCAGGGCTCGGAGGGGGGAGACGGAAAGGAGGGGGTGCTGCAGCACCTTTCTCCCAGCCGCAAAGGCTGGACCTTGGGGACCTGGCCCTCTGGGGAGCGAGACGAATCCCTCAAACTCCTTGAATCTTAGGGATGGGATCTGGCCTCCTGGTGGGAAGGGGAACCTTGACAAAGCTCTGCGGGTCTCCCAGCCCAGGCCTCGGGGCCCTGGGACCCCAGGGGCAAGCGTGACTCCTTCCCCCGTGACAGCTTTAGGGCCCAAAGCCTGGTGGGAGTCTCCAGAGCATCCTCGCTGGGCCGAGCCGTTCCGAGGCCCTGGGAAGGACAAGGGGATGTCCTTGGCCGAGCACCCCGCTCGGGGGGGCAGCGGGCTGCCGGCACCCCCGGGTCGCTGCGCTGGGGAGGGGGGTGCCCAGCCACCAGCCCCTCCCTGCACACACGCGGGCTGCGCCTTCCACCTCCAGCGCGGCTCAAGGTGCCCTCTCCAGGGCACGGCTCGGCCCTGCCCCGGCCGCGGGCCCCGCTCGCCCCCTCCCCGCCGCCGCCGGAGCCCCCCCGCCCCGCGCAGCCCCCGCAGGGGCCGGGGATGCCCGGGGCCGGCGGCGCTGCCCCGGGGGGCGCAGCCCCGGAGCCCCGGGGGCCCCGCGGAGCCCGGGCGCGGTGCGGGCGCCCCCGGCGCGGCTCGCACCTGAAGTCGCTGTAGGGGTGGATGATCCAGGCCCCCGCCGACTTGACGCGCTCCTGCTCCCGCTCCACCGCCTTCTGGGAGCCGAACATCCGCAGCGAGAACTTGTTGACGCCGGGCTGGAGCATGGCCCCGAACTGCCGCTGCATGAAGCTGGCCTGGCTCCCGCGGGCCTCCTCGCCCGCATCGTCGCCCTCCTCGGCCGCCTTGGCCCCGCCGGGGGATGCGCCGCCGCCGCCGCCGCCGCCGCAGGAGAAGGAGACCTTGGGCTCGCGGGGCGGCTCCGCGCCGGGGCTGCGCGGCGGCTCCCCGCGGCGGCACTCGCCGTTCGGGGACCCCTTCCCGCCGCGGCCCCGCGGCCGCCCCCCGGCCCCGCCGCCGCGCTTCGCCCCCTCGGCCGCCGCCGCCGCCGCCGCCGCCTCCTCCTCGGCCGCCGCCTCCCCGCCCGCCGCGCCGCGGCCCGCCCGCATCCTGCCGCTGCCGCCGCCGAGGCCACCGGCGGCCGAGTGGCGCCCGCCGCCGTGCCGGGGGCGGGCCGGGGGCGGGCCGGGGGCGGGCGCCGGGGCCGGGCCGGCTCCGCAGCTCCCCCCGCCGGCGCGGCCCCGCTCCCCCCCGACGGCACCGGCCGCTCCCCGCGTCCCGGTCCCCCGGCGCCGCCGGGCCGGGAGCTGCCCCCGGGGCGCGCATCCCCCGCGGGGCTCCCGCCGCTCGGCGCGCCCCGGGCCCGTCCTCCCCCGACGGCCCCGCCGCTCAGCCCCGAGCAGCCGGCCGGGGCAGCGGCCGGGACCCGCCGCGGGGGCGGAGGCTCCCGAGCGCCGCGAACGGGCTCCGGGAGCGGCGGCGGCGAAGCCCCGGGGAGCGCACGGCCCCGGAGCCGGCCCGGGGCGGCGAGCGGGGCGCGGGCACCACCTGGTGCTCGCCGCGCAGAAACGCACCCGGGGGTGCCCCGGAGCCGCGGCCCCGGCCCCCGCACCCTGCCCCGGAGCCCCCCCGGCGCCCCCCCCAGCGCCGGCCGCAAGCAGCGGCCAATCTCCAAAACGCCTCCGAGCGCAGAGCCCCCGCCTGCCCGGGTCCCCCCCGGCCCTGCAGGGACACGAAGCGCTCCGGGAGCCGGCGCCGCGTCCTCGCTTCGGCGGGAGGCTGCGGGCACCGGGGCGAGCGGGCGGCACCGGCGGGAGCCGGGGTGCTCGGGGCCGGCCCCCGCCGCCCGGTGTCGGCCCCGCAGCTCCCGGCAGGGAGCAGCACGGGGCCGCTCCCCCCCCCCCGGCTCCCCGGCCGCTGCCAGCCCCGCCGAACAAAAGGCACAAGCAGGGCTTTGTGCCGGGGCGGGCAGGCCCCCTAATCCTCATCAAGGAAATTAAACCACGCATTGATTTTTATTTTTCTTTTTTTCATCACCCGCGAGCCCGGGGCCGGCGGTGCCAGGGCTTGCATAACCCGCCGACGTGCAGCAGGACCGGGGCCACCGGGACAGCAGAGCCGTTACCAGCTGCTGCTGCTCCCGGGGCCAGGCCCCCCGCCCGTGCCCCCCCAGGCAGGGAGAAGCAGCTCCTGGTGCAAGCGGAGCCCAGCTGCACGACCCCCCCGCAGGATGGGGAGCCCCTGCTGCATCCTCTCTAAAGGAACCCCGCTGCATGCAAAGGAAGCGGACGGAGGCCTTGCACCCATGTTTTGCCACCCAGGAGAGAACAGGGAGAAAAAGAAATTGCTTAGAGAGGTGAGAGACGTGCATGCAGCAAACTCAGATGCTGCAGTCTCTGCTCCTGGGGGTCGAGTCAGCAGAGACCCTTCACTGCTGCCACAGGCTCCTCTTGAGCCGGGCCTCACACCTCCCACATTCACCTCCCTCCCCTTGGGCTTGCAAGAAATGAAAGGTCCCAGCCAGTCCCACACGTTCTGGATCACAGAGCTCCCGGCAGGGCTTTAATAGCCCTTGGAGGATGAAGTCCCAGGCAACTGAGATCCCAAGAACCTGCAGCCCAGCTGGGACACGACCCAGAAGCCAGAGCAGGAAGGCAGAGCTTGCCTGAAGAGGCAGCACACAGCACCCATCCCCAGCATTGCTCACCTCCCTTTGTAAGGGCTTGAACACCTCTCAGGGTGTACGTGCTCGTGATCAGAGAGCAGTCAGAGCTGCACGAGCCTGGGGGACAAAGCTTTGTGTCCAGCAGCCAGAGGAGCCAGAAAGGGGTCAGAGGAGGTCAGGAAACCCATAGGCCCACCTAGGAGGTAAATGAAAGACCAGAATCCAAACCAAGGTGGAAAAAGAGAGAAAGGAATTATCTTTATTTGTGAAGTATGTTAACAGATGGAACAGCTCAATGCTACTCAGCAATAAAGGTATTAGACACCACTGAGCATTCATCTGCTCTCAGGCTCCTATGTTGCACAAACACCAAGATGGCCCAAGCACAAGAACACATGCTGTCACACCGCCCCCCACCACACCGCACCCCCAGCACTCACCCCACACTTTGCCCCCAGACCCCAGTGTAGCCACTTGAGAAGCAATACTAACAACCCATTAAATAAGTTAACACAAATCATGTTCAGCCAGTGTCCAGCTCTAACACTGTCTCCTGGTTGTCTGTTTTCGAGTGTGACCACCAAGAGCATCCCTGGAGGAGCCGGGGGGAATGCCTGCCCCACAGCAGGGCACTGGGCAGCGCGTGCTGGGAAGCGAGCGGCTCACACCTCCACAAACCACCCCAGACAGTGCCCGGGGGCCCTGCACGAGCAGCTTATAGGACACAGGCTGCTTCCAAGCAAGGGAAAGGCGCAGCCCTGCTCCAGGTAACGCACTGGGAAAGACCCAGAGCTGCCCTCCTAAGATGCTCTGAGGGATGGGGTCACCTCCAGAAGGTTGCTACAGCAGTTTCCTCCTGACCCGCATGCGCAGGACACGACAGCCCTGCTGGGAACCCAGGCCAGCCATGTCTGGTGGAGCAGCCCTCAAGGAACTGTGCATTTTGCTGCCACGCTCAGGTCGGCTCTCCGCAGCTCCCTGTGTGGCCTCCAGCACTGAGGTGGGGCAAGGAGGGCATTTCAGAACAGCCCCCCCAGCGCACGCTGCTCTTCGAGAGGAGAGGAAGAGAAGTTGTACTCCCACCCACCCGCTCTGCACCAACATGAAGAGACCTAGGACAGACAGCCAGTGACCAAGACTACCAGAAACAAGGGATTTACACTTACAGGTAGAAAAACCCTCCCACAACTTTTTTTTTTTAAAAAAACATCACGTGTATTTTAGTTTCTACAACTTAAGTTCCTTTAGAAAGTGAAGTAACTCAATCGCAAGGACACACTAGAATATTTCATGGTGCTATTTTACCAAAGAAAAAGAAGAAAAAAATGTCCAGACGAGTTCTTCAGCTACATATCACCTGGAGTGAGAGAGAGAAAAGCCATTTAGATAACCTAGCAGTACCATAAGGCCATGCAGTGCTAGAGGGGGGCTGATAAAGCAGGACAACAGCTGCCTTGAATAAAGCTGTGGGCTTGGACTCATCTCTTGCTCAAGTCCAGGGCACGAACTATTGGGTAGTCCTGACCCTCCCATGCTGCAAGACCCCCACTGTGGAGCCCACCACTCTCCCGCCTCCCTCTGCTCATCTGGGCAGAGGCCAGGCCCTGCTGAGTGTGCCTCACGCAGCCCCAGCAGCTTTGGCAGTTTCCTACCATACTGCTCATGGCCTGTGCCTGAACTTCACAGCAAGGCTTCCTTCCCTCGCCCAGGAACCGCACTATGATGCTGGGCCAAGGGAGCCTTTGTCCGCGTGGCTTTTACAAGCTGCTGAAGAGCCCCGGCTGGGTTCCAGCCAGACACAAGCACCTCCGGACGGCCGTACGAGCCCCTTGCTGTGAGGAGGTGAAGACACCTGGCTCAGCAGCTGCTCTCAGCTGCAGCTCTGCCCTCGGGAGCAGCACTCACCTGGCCCCTGCTTAGTTAGCGTTCCTCTGGCGGACGTTCTTGTCCTTGTGGTTTGTGGCATTACTTTTCCTGGAAAGAGAAAAGGGAGAAAAGGGGCAGTGAAGACAAAGCACAAAAACCCACCCTACCCACTAATGCGATTCGTACCCAAATAGACGCTCAAGATACAGCAAGGTGAGTTTAGTTGCCAGAACAATCAGTTTGAGACCTCCGTACCATTCTAAGTTGTATGCAGTTCATAGAGAGGCCACAAAAAAAACAGGGGAAGGGGAAGTTCCCCCGGAAGCTAATGTGGTATTCCTGCACCAGCTCGCTTTTATATTCAAAGCAGATTTCCTGATTAATGTGATCTGCCAGTACAAACATGACTAAGTAGAAAAACAAGGTACTTACAGAGGTGCAGAACCTCCATCATCATCTTCATGTTCAGGACAGCACAGAAAGAGAAAGAACAAACAGTGTCAAGGGAAACACACACACAAAGTAATCCCTGTCTCTCTTCCACCTCTGTAACTCTGGGGACCAGCATGCCGAGAGGTGACGGGATTCTGGACACCGCAGGTCACCGCAGACAGGGCTCCCATTTCACCACGGCTGGGAGGAGCGGGGGGGCTACTACTTAGAACACTACCACCCCCAGCGTGAGTTTTAAGCTGCTTCTTGTCTAAGCTTAGACATGGCACAAGCTTAGACATAAGCTCCTGTTATGCAGTTGCTTCTGTTGGCACAGCACGGGCACAACCAGGTCTCCTACTCCCCGTCAGCAGAGGTCAGGTCTGGTGCTTTATTAACCTCGAGGCACACCTGAGACTATCCAGGAAGCCACAGAAGCAGAATTACACAGGGAAGCGTCCAGGCAGCCTCAAGCAGCGCTGCTGACCACTAACATCTGTTAACATCCACACCCCGTGTCCCCAGCCAGTCCTCCCACTAGCACCCAGAGCTGAAATGGGAGCCACAATCCACTCGGTGGGACAGCACACCCAAGTACTTGCTGCTCTCACCCCTGTTAACAGCTCCCAGATCTGAACACAAAGTCAAGGCTGCAGGAACAAGGCTTTCAGTATCCACGTAAAGCCCTTCTTCCTCCCTGCACATCTTGTGAAGCAAAACAAACACTGCACGCCACGTTCTTGCTACACAGAGAAACACAGCTAAGAAAACACCTTTGCCAACAAGTGCCAAGCCCTGGGACCTTTCACCAGCTCCTTGCGATCTGCCACCTTCCAGGAGAGGGTTCCCATCACCTCCTCCATGGCCCAGGCTTCCGCTCAAGCAGCGCTGAGGGGTGAGACCCGAGCTCTAAACTCGGGGCTGCCTTGGGCACCAAGACGTGCACACAGCTGGTGAGAGGACACGGCTGGAACCAGCTTCCACTTACCATTTGAGGTGACACCCAGCAGCAGAGAAGGGAAGAGTGGAAAGATAACACCAGCAGGGAAATCAGGCCATACACAGGCTGGACTCTTCCCATCCCAGGTAACAGGGAGCAGCCAGCTCACCGCCACACACCCGAGGCTCAGCAGCTCTCTAAGCTGGCTCAGCACTGCCTTCCTGAGGCTTTCGAGGAGCGAGATGCAGCTTTACACTGCCCTGTTGTAGCATCAAGTGCAATGCTGTATTTTCATCCACAAGCACTTGGGAGCCTGAGCTTAAGATCTCTGGCTGAGGAGCCGCCAGAGGAGACCGGAGGCCTGCCAGTATTACAGGACCTGTCGTCATCTGTCAAAGGCTCCACCACAACTCGGACAGAGCTGAGCAGGATCTGGACTCAGCCGATATCAGCTGAAACCACACTCAGCAAAACAGGCTACAGCTTTTTTTGCTAAAAGCTGTAGCTACAGCCATTCTTAAGTAGACATCTGCCTTCCAGCCAAGAGCACCGTGTCAGAGGGCAACACATTTACTTATAAAACCGCCTCAAGTAGAATCTCTCAAGCTCCGCAGCCAGGCAGCGGTACTCAGTTTTAGTCCCTCTGCTTCCCTTCACACCACCCAGTCCACCTGATGTGCTGTTCCCCTGCAAAGGGCGAAGGTGACTGACCCAGCCAGCAGGAAGGATACCGAGCATTTACACTGCATTGTTAGCGGGATCAGATAAGGGAGGGGCTGCTGGGGTAACACAATGAAGATTCCTACCGATAAGGAAAGGGAGGAGCCACACTTCCAGAACAGATTAGAGATAACACCAGGCTTTGAGGAACTCCCGGAGAGCTGGGATGAGTGAATTTGAGGACCCAAAACAGATTCACGAGCTGAGGCTAAGCCTGTTGTTACGGAACCACTGACAGACTCCCTTCCTTTGCAGCTCAGAAAAGCTCTACTACCTGTTCCCAAATCATTTTCTCCAGAATGTTAACTGTCAAAGAAAACCCTGTCCTGGAGATGCTCGCGTCAAGCCGCTGAACAAAGTGCAGAGGAACTGCTGAGACAAAGGGTCAGGCTGACCTGCACCGAACGTAACTCTGGAGCCAAAGCACAGCTTGCTGAAGGATCGGCAGAAAGCGTGCAAGTACTTCCACGCCAAAGTAACCTGGTGGAGGCTACGACGGTTAGACAAGAAGCATTCCTGAGAAGCAGGCCTCCCACTGAGGTGTAGCGCCCATCTGACAAAGTCTGAGTTCTCTGAGAACAATTTGCCTGCACCCTACAAGCTCCTTTTTCTCCCCAGAAAGATGTAACCCCAGGTGCCTCTTACCATCGAGAACTTCATCTGGCTTCCTCCTCTTCTCGTAGATAAAGATGATGGTGACAAGGACCAGGACTTCTGCCACTATACCCAGGAAGGGCCAGAGCGCTGCCAGACGGCTGCGTACGCGCAGGTTCACTGTAGCTTCACCCTTGCCAAAAGAGTTGGTGGCACTGCAGTGGTAGTCACCCGTATCCTCCTCGATGTTCAGCTTAAGAATGCGTAACTCTGTCTTGTTGCCGCTGGACTTGATAATGTATCGACCAGATCCATTGACGATGGACTAGAAGGAAGGAATAGAGAGCTTCAGGGTACTCCTGGCACGAGGGGAGCTGCTCACGTTATAGGCACAGGTCTAACACTACAGAAATCCTCCTTGCCATGGCACTAAGGAGAAGGCTACTCTGAAACAGCTAATTCTGATGGGAAGAGGTCCTCTGCCTCCTCGTTGGTAAGTAGGGTAGGCAGAGGGGGAGCCAGGACAGACACAGCACTTACCTCTTGATCATTTCTGTACCAGACCCAATCGCTGACAGGAGGAAAAGAGGGATTCTTGCAGGTCAGCACCCCCGTGTCCCCCTCGTTCCCATGCTCAGACTTCTTGTATGCCACCACTTGGGGCAGAACTGCGGCAAGAGAAAAAGAAAGTCTGACACCTCGCCATGGAAGAGACGCGAAAGACTCGTTGCAGTCCACCTAGCCACTATCAGACAAAGTTGCTCATTTCTTTACTTCAGTTTAAGAAATGTATTAGCGGGTCTTAATCTCTTCATTTGTCCAACATTTGGCATTTTCAGAGCAGGAAGCACCTGAAAGTGCTTCAGGAAAGGCTCAGACAGGTTTGACCACCAGGTACTGCCCCCCTCCCACAGCAGAAGGCTGATTTACTGCAAGGTCCCCAGGCTGACCCTACAGACAGCTTAGTTGCTTGATGTAACTGAGATGCCTCACAGAGCAAACCTGGTAATTCACAAGTAGAGCCCAGCAGCCCTACCGGTAAGGGCTAGAAGCAGCTTTTCAGCTTGCTTTGCTACCAAAGCAAAGTGTTCAGGAGGCCGCAGCTTCCCCACTCCCCTCCTCAGCCGCAGAAGCAAACCCGTGAAGTTACCTGATATATTCATTTCTCCTTTTATCTCTGGGCTTGTTTTGTAGATGCATTCATAGATACCAGAGTGCTCTTCCTTCTTCCCCTCGATTCTACCAAAAAACAGGTTGTCAGATAAGCATTCAGCTCAGCTACTGTTGTCCAAAAATACACGATTCCAGACCCACAGAGACAGCCCTAGGACACCTGAACAGCAGCCTCCTGTACAGGCCGTTTCTCCCATTCCAGCACCAAGATTCGTGCAGCACCACGCACCTACTGCATCCCTGCTCTCTGCCTTTCTCTCCCCACACGTTAAGGATGGCAGAGAGGGATTCCACACATGCCAAGTCTGACGTGGGTCTGTCAACTCAGTGATCACCGAGATAACCTGCATCCCAAACCCTGCAAACCAGCAGCTTCCACCCCCTAACCCAAATCACTCTTGCCTCCAGGGCCTCTACAGGGGGGAAAATAAGAGCTGACTGCTAGCCCCTACAGAAGCAGAGAATCAGGACAACACGCCTTCACCAGGTACGACTGCAGCCCTGTTAAAAGTCATCCCCTACTGCGCCAAGCCCCCACACATGAAGCGAGCACGGCCACACACCTCCAGCAGTACCTCAGCCCTGCGGTTCCCCTCTACAGGAGAGGGACAGGGACCTTAAGACAGCAGATTCAGAGGGAGGGTACTCTTCCTGTGCAGGGAAGGCTGCTGGGACACATGACAGTGACAGAGAAAAACCCAGGCTGAGTCACTCTGGATTGATCCAAGTGTAGAGAGAGCTCTCCCATTTTTGTCTTTGTGAAGCTGCTGCCCTGAGATTTAGTGGATTATGCTGCACTGCAACAACCATCACATTCTGCAGCTTAGTAATAGCCACTCAGGGGAAGGGGCAAAGTTTCAGTCCCCGGCTGCGCTGGGACAACAGACCGTTTGTTAGCTCTGCTGTGCACGGAGCTTCCCACTTCCAAAAACCACTCAGCTAAGGAATTGAGGTCACGCGAGGGAGGCTGGGTTATAAATACTTTAATCCTTGTTCAGCTCCCTGTTGCTATGGGGAGACAGGCACGTCGGCACTGCCATACAAAAGGACATGATGCCTCTACAGCTGCTGGGTCAGTGCCAGCCGGGCCTGACTGTAATCGGAAAGGAAGGCTCAGTGCACCGCCACAATACGGCCGGTATCCCCGGCCCTGCTCAGCTACAGCCTGCAAACAGCTTCAGAGACTAATCTGCAGGCAGCTTCCCCGCTCGCTCTGTAGCAGGGAGACGTACGTAAAAGCACGATACACAGAAAACATGGGAGTGTGCAGCTCCACGTGCCTTTTGGGGGCAGCAGGGGCTCCTCCGAGCTCCGCGAGGCTGCCGTGCCGTGCTGCTGTCAGTGCTGCGGGCACAGCACAGGCAGTGCAGGGGCCTGGGCCACGCTGCACCTGGCAAACCCAGCCCGGCCGAATTCTGCACAGAGACACGGGGCCACGGGGCTCCTCCTACCAGGAGGACACCGGTGGCACTTTACTTTCCCTCCCTCCGCCTCCTCATTCCCTCCTCTCCCAAAAGTAGGAAGAATGGGGTCTCACCAAAACTTTATTTTGTTCATCTTATGTTCTGAAGTTTAAAACTTTTTATTTCTGGCAAGACTGCAAGCACTCAGCTTTGAGTTCAGTGGGTAGGAGATATTGCCTCCAGTTAAAAAAAAAAAGTGTCCTTGTTTAGATTCTTATCTGGCCTTGCACCCGACACTTACATGTAACTGGTGAAAGCGCTTGACTCCGTGTCTGTTTGAAGTATCTTGTCTCCATGCTTCCATTCATGACCCTCGACGGCAAAGGCAGGATCGGTTAGGTTGCAGCTGAGGATCAGCTTGCCAGTAGAGTCTGAGAACCCTGTTTGGACGTCTGGACCTGTTTGTAAATAATCCCACTGAAGTTAGCACCTGGTATTCACAAGGTCATGCACCTGCCCAACAACCTGTACCGCAAAGAGTCAAAACCCACAGCTCCTCACCTCCACCATAGCTTTCCACTTACCTTTGTGGTCAGTTTCCTACCAGAACTGGTGACACCAGCGCAGGAGACTGGAAAGCCAGACAGCTAGGGCCTGACTGCACCTCGCAGTAACAGGACACTGACTCTACAGCTGCTCCCACCGGGGTCGGGATCGCTGCCATGTCCCATGGACAGCTTTGAGCCTCCTGCTCAATGGGTGCAGCTCTAATAGAGCCGAGTGCTCAATAAGCAGTGGAAAAAGCCATACTGTGAAGGGCAGTTACAGTAGCTCAGCTCCCTGCTTTTATGAGCCGCTTTAGTGCTCGCTGCATGTCAACACCTCCCACAGTCAGAGCAGATTTAGGAACCTGCAGGTAATATAACCTACGGCAGCCAAGGCCCTCTTTTGTGAGGGGTAACAAAGGTGACCTTACACAAGCAATACACGCATCATATGATGCGGCCCGAATTTTTATAGTCAGGTTTATTCCTGGGAGAACACACATAACCATGACTCCAAAAGGTCCTGGACCTCCGTGTGCCAAGAAGCAGTAAATTATACATCATAAGACGAGTCAGGCATTTCGACTCAGAGGCAGTGAAGCGCACGGCTGCCATTAGCAGAACCATTACACAGCCCCGGTGGCACTATGCTCCCTGCCCTTCCACACAGGCTCTTCACCTGGAAGGAAGAAGTTTTGCACGGGCCTAACGGACCTGCTTTTCCTCCTACCCCAATTCCACTGGAAGAAGGCTCTGCTGGAGTTTTGTACTCCCTAGTACGCTTCAGGATTCATGAGGCCTTAGCAGGACGTTACACCCCCTCACCCTGGCCCAGGTTTCTGTTACTCAGAAGCCAGCAGCCCGTTAGCTCCGGTCCCGTGGCCAGCTCTGGGAGCGGAGGACACCCGGTCGCTCCCAGCGCGCAGCTACGCCACACTCAGTGTCGCACACAGACACGGCCATTTCAAAAATGGTTGCACCACGGGAAACTAAAAGCAGATTTTGGTCCCCACAGCTTGTATCACTAGCAGGAAAGCGAGCTTAAAGCAAGACCGCTGACGGAAGCAGAGGCTGTAGGAGCTGCAGGGAAGGGCTGGTTTGTCAGTGGTGGTTAGGACAGAGTCTACCAGCAGAACCAGGACTTAATTCTGCAAGCCAGCACCGGGACACGGAGGCACTCGGGAATAAGCGACACATTCCAGGTCTTTGGCTCCAGAAAAGGCACGGGGTTGCTGAATGGCGTTTTGGTTGGGAAGTCACAACCCTTTTTGAGGGCCGTTTTGGGTCAGGTCAGAGGCGGTGAGGGAGACGACACAAGGGGGAGTCTCTCGGTTCTACAGCCAGGGTGGGAAGGTGAGGGGGCTCTGGGGAGTCACAGGACACGGGTGCAGGGGTGAGCATGGCGGGAGACTCAAGACACCAGTGTCCGAGCAAGTGCCAAGGCCTCAGGACGGCCACTCACGTTCGATGACAAAAACGTTAGCCTGTGAACGGATCCACTTGACTTTGGGGCTCTTCGACAAGTGGTTGCGGTCAGGGTCGTTGCTGGCCCGGCACTCGTACGTGCCCGAGTCGTCGCCCGTGAGGTTTGCGATGTAGATGGTGCTGGTGGAGTGCAGGTTGTAGGTGGCGTTGATTTTGACACGGTCCTGCCGTGCACCATCCCAAAGCTGAGCATAGGTCTCATTTGGCTCGTTCCCCTCGAACCACCACTGGATCTCAGGGATGGGATTGCCAATCGCCTCGCAGTACAACTCGACGCTGTCCTGAGTCAGTCTCTTTTGAGACAGCGGTGACTTTATAAAACCAGCTACGAGTTGAAGAGGTATTAGTGCAAAGTGTTAGTGCAAAGCAAGAATTCACCCTCTACAAGCAAAAAAAAAATTCAGCCATCGAGAAGATGCCACAGTGTTCAGGTCAGAATCCTCTCCCTCCCCACTCTCCAGACTCCGTCCAGCCGCGCAGCTCAGACAGGGCCCTGGCTCTGAAGAGTTGTGCCTCCAGGCAGCAAGGCCTCCCACCGCAAGACCAGAACACCAGGAGCATGTACGGTATCTGCCAGGATCCGAGCAAGAACCCCGGCACTGCCTCTCCTGCGAGGGCCGGCTCCCCAAGGCGGCGCTCGCTGGGGCAGGCCGAGAGCCCCCCAGCCTCGCACCTCGGCCCGGAGAGGGACAGGCCCGCAGCAAGGTCAGGGCCAAGGCAGCAGCGGGTTTCTGCCCCGGCCTCCACAGACCCCACTGCTTGAGCATCCCCACAGCAAAACGCTTCCCTGGACACATCTGCGCATGCATACGGAACACACTGAGGCGCCGTTCCTTGTCGTAACATCATTTCCACCTGGAGAACACCAGCTGGGTACCCGAAGTGCCCACCCATCGGCAGCACCGCATGCCGCACAGACCTCCCGCCGCACGGAGACACTTCTCACCCACCTCCTCCCCAGCCCCACGCTCCCGGCCGTGACCTGGAGCTGGCCGGAGCCCGGCGCTGCCCCAGCCGCCGCACGGCCACAGGCACCGGGCCGCCCTGCCGCTCTCCTCCACCGTCTCACGAGCTCGTCGCACCGCTCCGCTCGTTAACAGGCGGACACCGCTAAACACCTTACTGATACGACTGCCTGGGTTCTGTGGGCTTTTTTTTTGTGTGTGTGTGGTTTTTTGAGATTGTCTTGCAGTCCGCAAGATGCCACAAACGAGGTGAAGAAATTTCTAACATCCGTTGCCACACAACAAAATCAGATTTTCCATCCGACAGACAACTCTGCAGAGGTAAATTAGTAATAAACAGCTTAAAAGCAGAGACACCCAGAACGACGGCACCCTTCAAGTTGTTCCTGTGCTCGGAGCCCCGGGGCCTGGCTCTCAGGAAGCCGACAGCGCAGAGACAGCCCCAAAAGCCCCAGGGCTGCGGGAAGCCGAGCTGCCCGCAGTGCCCCCAGGCTGTTATCGGCTGCCACCAGCAGCCCGCGGAGGGGAGCCGGCACCAATCGCTCCAGGACAGCGGGGGAAAGAGCAGGGCCCCGGGAGGGCTGGTCCCGGAGGCCAGGAAGAGACATCACACCAACGTCAAGGTTACTTACGTGACTCAGTCTGAGCAAGGTTTCCGAAGAACCAGCGAGGCTTGTGACACGTACTTCCTGCACTGACTGCAGGCTGCACTTCTCAGAACCGCCACCAGCAGACTTTAAGGGTATTCCCCGGAAATTTCTGTTACTGAGCACTTGAATGTCATGGTTATACAGGCTGCTCCACACAGGTATCGTAACACACAGGCATGAGGGAGGTGGGTTCAGGGACAATTTCTTTTGGTTTTGAATTTCTGAAGATGCTTCAATAAGAAATCTCATGGCTTATTGAGAGTGTGGAAGCAAACCGGTATTACGAAACCAGCATTGCTCAAACTCAAGGAAAACACAAATGAGTCTGCAAGGTACATTTCAGAGTCCTAAGTAAATCACTTCCACATTCCTCAAAGGAGAATTTAGACTTTTAAAGCTTCAGTATACATAGCTGGAAGAATAAGCGTGCTTGGACAAGCAAGGAGAGCTCTGACCCCCGTCTGGTACAGGACAGCTTTAGCAGACAGCTGATATTTAAAACTGAGGCACCTTTAAAACAGAGGTCAGAGTAGCTCGGGGCTAGAAGAGCCTGCTGCTATTTCACACGCCAGCAACAGCGCTGCTGGCTGCTTCCAGAAACGCAGTAACACCTCTGCAGCAGTTTTAAATGTTCCAAGCAATTCTGGATTACAGAATTGTAGCAGAGACACCAGAACGATCCTGAACTGGTTTCACAAAGGCGCAGGAGGTGGCCAGGGCTCCAGAAGACATACGGGTCCCCGCAACAAGCAGCTCTCGTGCACCAGAACTTGCTGGAGGCCGCCTCGTGAAGCGCCCAGAGAACAAGCCCAACAGCCTCCAGGGCCACACTCGCACACTGGCACGGGACGAGCCGCTCGCACGCCTCCTGACGCTTCTGGGCAGCAGAATGGGCTTTTACACCTCGGGCCTGTGATTAAACACTCCCAACCACCTCATTTTGAAGAGTCACGGAGCTGACTACTGCACATGTAGGAGCCTGTCCCACTTCAACTGCAGCCTGGTTTAAAACGGGAGCTAGTAAATATCAGCGGGTTTGAGTTTTGTTTTTGTCTCTGGGGGTGGGTGGGGCTTTTTGTTTGGTTTTTAGCAGCTGTAAGGTGATTATTGTATGCTGACAAAATAAGCTGTTGCAAGGTTACGTGCTCCGAGTTAGAGGGCACTTCATGCCTTTCAGAGAGGCTTCAGCTAGCCCACACTAGTAACAGCAGGTACCCCCTGCACTCACACGGGATTTCACGTCCTCTCCCCTTCGTACACGAGGCAGAGCAACCAAGCAAAGCCCTGGGCACGCCAGGCTGGGGAGAGCACCCGCTAAGTCCTGGGGCACACGAGCACTGCCGGCATCAGCCCCCCAGGACCCGTCAGAGCTGCCCCCAAGTTCCCCGGGGGGCGAGGGGCTGCGAGCTGCAGCCAGCTCCCCAGGCCAAGGGGCAGCGCAGCAGCGTGCGAGGGCAGATAGCGCTCCCCTGAGTCACCTTCCAACTAAAAGCAGCCTCCCTGTGCGGAGGGAGGGCGCGGGCAGCGCCGGGGGCCTGGCGGGGGCCGGCACCATGCTGCAGGGCGCGCTCCCCCCGCAGCCTGACCTTTGCTTCTTGGCCTCGGGGAGGGACATCCGAAGCGGCGACTTTTTGCCGTTTCCACTAATAGCTGTAAAATGGACTCTCCCCAGAGCTTTGTGTGACCGGGCAGGAGACCTGCACGGGGCTGGGAGCAGAGTCCAAGCACACCCACGCCGCTGCCAGCCGCTCTTTGCCGCGAGCCACAAACGCCGCGGCCTCAGCGGTCACCCCCGGGGCTCTGCCCCGAGCCAAGGGCTGAGCGCCGCGGAGGGGCAGAAGACCCCCCCACACCTCCCAGCCCCCCGCTCGGGTCACTGGAGGAGTAAGAGGGAAGGGGACGGGGACTTCAGCGGGAGCGCAGAGCTAAAAGGCGCAGGCCCGGGGCTGTTCCCCGCAGCTCCTCGCACCCAGCCCGGGGGCAGGAACGGCCCCCCCCAGGCACCCTGCCCTGCACCGGGTCCCTCCCCGGAGGCAGCAGGAGCCGCCCGGCTGAGCGCCCCAGGCAGGCTCAGGCCCGGGGGCCTGCCCGCGGGCAGGAGGGGAAGCGCCCAGCGAGGGCAGGCAGCGGGGCCCCCCCAGCCCCGAGCCCGACGTGGGGCAGCCACCGGGGGGGGGCCGCTGGCCCCAGGGGAACGTGCCCTCGCCCAGCTCCCCGGGCCGGGAGCAGGGCACCGCAGCGGTTTTGGGTTATTTATGAGCCCCCCCGACCCTCCCCAGGGCTGCTGAGCGTCCCCCCCCCCCCGCCCCGCTCCGACGGCCCCGACCCTTCCCCCTGGGTTCGACTCCGAGGCAGCTCCGCGGCCACGGGTGGGCCCCGGGGGGGGCAGAGCCTCGGGTCGCGGAGCCCCGAGCACACACCGCCAGGGGAGCACGAGGCGGCGGAGCAGGGCACGGCGGCGGCCCGGGGGCTCCGAGCGCCCCGGGGCCGGGGGGGCTGCAGGAACCGGAGCCCCTCAGCTATGGGGGGGGGGAACCGGGCACCGCGAGGTGCGTGCGGGGAGGCACGTGGCGGGGGGCAGGGCGCAGCACCGGGGGGCGGAGCGGGGCCGGGCGGGCAGCTCCCGCTCCCCGCTCCCCCCCCCGCTCCCCGCTCCCCCCACCGCGCCCCCCCCCCTCCCGCCGGGGCTCCCGGGCCACGATGCCCCCAGTGCCGGACCCACCCCCGGTCCCCCCCCCACCCCCCCGCCGCCACCGCCGCCCCAGGGCCGTGCACAAACCCGAGACCACCCCCCCGGCACGACCACCCCCAGCATGCCCGCCCCCCCCCACCCCGGGGCCGCCGCGCTGTGCCCCCCTCCCCGTTCCCTTTCCCCGGTTCCCGTTCCCCTCCCGCCCCCCGCCGCCGTACCTGTGCCCTCGCCGCCGGCCGCCAGCACGCCCAGCACCAGCAGCGCCAGGAGCCCGCGCAGCCCCTCCGCGCCCGCCGCCATCGCCGCCCGCGCTCCCGCCGCGCCGCCCGCCCGCTATAAGCGCCGCGCCGGGGCACGGCGGCGGGGGCGGGGCTACCGCTCAGGCCACGCCCCCCGGCTCTCCCCGGCGCCAATCGCACGGCCGCTCCCGCGCGTTGCCCCGCCCTCCCGGCCGCGCCCGGCCAATCGGAGCAAAGGTTCCGCGGAGCGGCCTCCCGCGGCCCGCCGACCCCCGCGGGGACAGCCGGTTCGGGCCGGTCCCGCCGCGGCCCCGCCCGCCGCGCGACGGCAGCCAATGGGAGGGCGCGACCGGGGGGGGGGGGGGGCGCGGAGCGCGGGCGGACGCGGGGCTCCCTCCAGGCCCCCGCTCCCCCGGCTCCCTCCCCGGTTCCACCGCCCGGTCCCCCCCGACCCCCCCCGGTACCCCCCCCGGTCCCCAGCCGGTCCCCTCCCCGGCTCCCCCGGCCCCCCCCGCGCCCAGTGCCCGCAGTGCGGGGAGCGCAGCACGTCCGCAGGCCGAGGCCGTGCCCGCGGGGCAGGGCGGAGAAGCCCCGGGCCCGGTGCGGGCAAAGCGTCCCCCCCGCGCTGTGCCGCGGAGAGCCCCGGGGACGGGAACGGCGCCTGCCCGGTGCCCGAGCCCCCGCAGCGGCCGCCCTTTGCTCTGCTTGCGCAGCGCCGCCCGCCCCCGGTGGCCCCCGCGCCCCCCCGCGCCGGCCCAGGGCCGGCTCCCGGCTGCCCCCCGGGGCCGCGGGGCGAGCGGGGGCCCGGGGAGGGCGGCGCAAGGACGGGCCGGTGCGCGGCCGCGGGGCTCCCGGCGGTGCCTCGGCAGCAGCGGGGACCGCCCGGGGGGGGCCCGGGGTTTGCAGCCCGCCCCCCGCCGGCTCGCCCTCCTGTCTGCAGGACGCGGCGGGCAGCACCGGGCAGCTCCGGGCAGCTCCGGGCAG
This sequence comes from Anser cygnoides, assembly GCF_040182565.1. Taxonomy (NCBI): domain Eukaryota; kingdom Metazoa; phylum Chordata; class Aves; order Anseriformes; family Anatidae; genus Anser; species Anser cygnoides. Next base: position 403,549 of record NC_089899.1, on the reverse strand, counting down.
CTCCGGGCAGCACCGGGTGCTCGGCCCACGGCCGGGGCACGGCTCCGGGCACCGGGGGGCGGCTGCTGGGGGCCCTCTGCCCCCGCTCCTCGGCCCCACAGGGCACGCTGGGGGTTTCCCCGCCACCACGGGGGTCCCCGGGCAGGACGGGTGCCTCCCCCCCCCCCCCGCCTCGGCCATCCCGGAGGCGCTGCCAGCAGCCGGGGTGAGCCGGGGCCGCGGCCCCACGCGTGGGAAGGGAACCGGGCAGCGCTTCCCCGGCGGGGGGGGCGAGGCAGAGACAAAGGCTGCCTGCGGACAGCGGCGGGGCCCGCGCCAAGACAAACCGGCGGCCCGGCCCCTGCTGCACGGCCCCAGTCCTGCGAGGCTCACACAGCCCCGGTTGGAGCCGCGAGGAGCGGGGAACGCTCGCGAGCCCAGGCCAGCACCACCGGACATCCCCGGGGCTGAAATCCCGGCCGTGCCCGCAGGCTGGGCCCTGCAGGAGCAGACCCCTCGCTCGCGGCCCAGGCGGGGTTTTCCAGGAGCCCCGGGGACGAGGGGTCTCTGGTCCCCGTTCCCAGCCCAGCTGCAGCCGCCCGATAACACCAAGGTGCCGGGCGGGCGATAGCAGCGCACCGCCGGCTGTTTCGGCCTCGATCACCAGCGCCGGGGGCCCTGCAGGAGAGCAGCCCCATCCCCGGCCCATCCCCGGCCCGGGCAGCGGTGCTTGGCTGAGGCAGCCCCAGGAGAGCCATGGAGCTCGCGGCCGGGGGGGACCGGGGGCGCTGGCAGCGGGGCAGGAAGAGCCGAGACAATGGGGCTGCTGACGCCAGCCCCCGCCGCGCTCCCCGTGGGGATCTGCCGGGCTTGTAAACTCCTTAATCCTCCCGGAGCGTCTCTTCCCCCGAACTCTGCACCTGCCTCCCAGCACGTCCTGCCCGGCTGCCCCCCATCCGCTCACATCCTTCCCCCCCCACCTGTGTCCTCCTGCACCGGCGGACCCCGCGGCGCAGACCTGGGGCAGAGCAGGGGCAGCCTCCCCCCGAGGGTCCCGCTCCCAGCAGCCACAGGCACCTCGAGCCGTGCCGTGCCCTCGGCCGTCCTAGCCCCAGGACAGGGGGGCCCAGTGGCCTCCTGCTACCGCGACACCGCCGGTAGGGAAGCCACCCCTCTCGCCGCTGCCCGGTTTGCACAACCGGGGCTGGGGCGTTCCCGGACACGGGGCTGGTGGCAGCTCACAGCCCGATCCCCCAGCATCCCGGGGCAGCGAGAGGCAACCGGCCGTGAGCAGCCCCAGAGGCGCGCGGGCACGGTGATTCAGGGAAAACATCCACGGCCAGGGACGAGCCCGGGCAGGGTAAGGCACGGAGCAACGCGTGGGGCGATGGAGGGAGCAGCCCCCGGGAGAAAAAGGGGAAGGCCAGACCCAGCAGCCCGGGCTGGCACAGCCCGGTGACCTTGGGAGCCATTTTCCAGCCCCGGTAAAGTAATAATCCTATTCACCTTTTAGCCTGATTTCCTAAGGCAACAAAGCACATGCATTCACCACGTGCGGTCGCAGGTGTCAATCAAAGCCTTATCCCATTTACACATCAGGCAGGGGGAGGTTTTGCTCATCACCGATCCGAGGTGGGGTCACAGCGGGAGCCGTGCGGGGCCAGCAGAGGCCCCAGGCAGGCGTTTTGCAGGGCACAGCCCCGGGGGGGGGGCAGGCAGCAGCGTTGTGCCCCCCGCAGCCCAGCAAGGCGGCAGCAACGCCGCTTACGTGTGGTGAGGGCTGGGGGGCTGAGCCCAGCACCTCGCACATCCCGGCAGGTCCCAGCCCACGGACTTGGGGCAGGGCCCAGCTGCGCCCAGATCAGAGGCACTGGGGGGGGGGAGCCTGGGCCCCCGTCGGCCCCTGCTCCGAGCCCAGCGCAGGCGGGTGCTGCCTGGGCAGGCCCCGGGCACGCAGAGCCGCCTGAACCCAACCGTGCTCTCACATTTAAGGCCTGTCCGCAGGCCTGTCCGCCCCCTGGGTTTGGGGAGGGAGGGATGAGGGTGCTGCAGGACCAAAGCCCCCCCGCAGCCCTCGGAGCGGCGCCTCTGCCTGCCAGGGCCGCAGGCGGCGGGGCAGGAGCTTGTCCGGGGCTGGTGCAGAAACCGCTACCACAGGCAGAGCCTCAGGCACCCACACAGCCACTCCCTTAAAGCACTTTATTAAATAGTTTCTAAAAAACAGAAGCAGAAAGACTCAGAACTACCCCCTCCCTCCCAGCTCGTTAAAAGCTGCCAACAGCCCCGTCCTGCCCCACGCCCCCGCTCCGCAGGAAGGGGTGGCAGCGGGGTCCCGCACGGGACGGCCTCACCACAGGGAAGGGGGACCTGCGCCCCCTCCGCATTCCCCTTCCTGCTTGGAGGCTGCGGAAAGCTGCACAAAAGCGCCCCTGCTCCCCCCCAAAGCGACCGCTCACCAGCTCCACAGCCTCCCCAAACCGCGCCTCCAGGGGAGCTGAACGTGCCCGAACAGCGGGCAGCCAAGAGCAGCCGTCCCCGTCCCTCCACCCAGGCAGAGCCACCAGCTCCCCAGCCTCTGTGGGCTCGTGAATGCCCCAGAGAGACTTCCCCGTCCCCACCCAGGAAGTTTTTAAAATAGGGATTATTTTTTTTTGCTTCTTCTACAAAGACAGCGGCGGGGTTTCCTTTACAACAGCAGAATAGTCTCCCTGAGATGTAGAGAGTTAATTTCAGGGCTGACAGATCCTAAATTCAAACCGGTTTGTCCTAGTTGAGGTAAAATTCAGTAGTTTATAGTACGCTTTGCAACGCCAGGGGGCCATCAAGATTCCTCATTGCCAGAGTCGTCATCGTCACCGTAGCAGCTGTCTGCTTCCTCCTCCATCTCATCGTCCTCGTAATAGTCGTCGTAGAACAGGTCTGAGCCCTCATCGGGGGCCGGAGTCTTGGTCTTCACGCAATACTCTGCCAGCGTGGTGGGGACCTTCACGCCATCCCGCTCAGCGTCCACCTTTGTTCCCAAGACTTGCTTCCTGGGGGGCGAGAAGCAGGCGGGGTGAGGACAGAGGGGCTCGCACAGCCTGGGCGCTGCGTGGCGCAGCCCGGGGACGCAGCTCGTCCCTGCTCGTGCCCCAGCTGAAAGGTCACGCACCCACACAGGACTGGGGGCGCCCCATGCTCACAGGGCCCCCCTTGCCACGCCAGGGCTCACCAGTCCCACAGCAGAGCCCCGGCAGCACGACCGTGCTGGCACAGCGGCCGCTGCACGGCCACGTCCTCAGCTCTGGGGCTGACAGGGGCCAGGGCTGCCAGCAACAACCAAGCTGGGCACGTACCGCGGCCAAGCGGCTCGTCGAGAGCCACTCTTGGAGCCAGCATCCCCTCCTACCAGCCTGCAGAAGGGACTGAGCCGGGCAGGCTGTGCCCTCGGGACCCTGCAGCCCCGCACCCCACGCGACGACAGCTCAGGAAGCCCCCACGCTGCCGGGGAGCTCTGGGAGCGTCCCCCCCCCCGCACCTGATGATGTCCGTGTACTCCCGGTCCTTCCCTTTGCTCTCCTTCCACTTGCGGTACATCACAGAGGCGTCCACGTTGGCAGGAGAAAAGGTGTTGGGCTCGTTCAGCAGCGAGATCACGCTCAGAAGAATGGTCCTGGCAGCCAACACAGGCGGTGAGAGCCGTGCTGCGCCCCCGGCCCCGCCGCCCCCAGCGCCGCCCCCGCCCTGCCCGCGGCCGTACCGCACGTTCTGCGTCGGGTTCCAGCGCTCCGACGGCAGCTCCCCGCTCTGCGGGTCATCCACGGGCGGGTGCAGGATGGAGATGCAGACGTCACCGGTCTGGAAGCACACGCGAAGCGGCATCCTCAGGGGGGCTCCCGGCCCGAGCACCCCCCCCAAGCAGCCCGTCCTCTGCTCCAGTGCCCCGGCCGCTCTTCCCTTTGGCTTAGATGAGGTGAGCGAGTCCCAGCCTGTGCTTTTGGTCCCTGGGGAGGGACAGCAGAGCTGCCTGTCCCCGTTATGCTCTCTGCCCCCTCCGGCCTCGGGCAGCACCCCAGGACCGCGGTACGGTACAGGTGGAGCTGCCGAGCCGCCGGCTGTCCAGTGCCTGAACACGGCCCCCCAGAGCCGCTGCCACGGGGCGCTGCGAGCCCCTGCTCTGCATCCACCCTTGGCTCAGGCACCGCGTCCCCGCCAGGCACGCGTGGGAGTCCTCCAGCCTGGAGAGGCTGAGCAACCTGGAAGCAGCTGCAGGATACGAGGCAGGCTGTCGTAAAAGCCTCTGTTGGCTGCCTTTCCAATGCCAGGCACCAAATGCCAAAGGCGCAGGGTTTCCAACGTTGTGCTCGTGACCAGGGCTTGGAATTTTAATCCCGAGATTACCACGTGCCCTCCCTGTCTGCCCGAGAAGCTTCTGCACTGCCCCAGCCACCTACCTCGTAGATGTTGGGGTGCCACATTTTGGTTAAGAACCTGAACGCAGGGGGAGAATAGGGGTAGTCGATGGGAAAGCGGAGACGAGCCTGCAAGGAAACAACAGAGAGGAGTCAGCACCGGCTTGTGAGAAGTCAGGGAAGGAAGGGAAGGCCCAGACCTCCCGCTCCCCCCAGGAGAAAGAAGCCGCTGCCAGGCCCAGAGCAGCGCGGCCAAAGCCTCTGCGCCTGCTGGCGGCCACGGGGGGGGGGCTCTGGGGGGGTGACCGGAAAACAAATAGGCACCGCTGGCGACTCCCCGGATGTTTTTCTCACCTAAGCCCTTGAGAAACAACTTCCACCTCTGCCAGCCGCTCCCTGCCTCCCCCTTTTGCAATCAGGCGGCCGGCGGAGGGAGGCAGCGGGCGCCAGGAGCTGGCGGCACCGGTCGGACCCGCGCGGCACGCAGCAAGGAGGCCGTGACACGCGGGGCTGGCGTTGGCCGGGGGTAGAAGCGGGACCCGAGGCCGGGCAGCAGCCCTGGGCAAAGCCCTGGAGCAGCGCCGCAGGGGACACGGCTCCAGCTGGTGGCCAGGGAGCAGACTCCACGCTCCGGAGCTGAACGGGGAAGAAGCATCAGGTGTTTGGCGCTCCGCTCAGCGCGCCGAACCCCTAAAAATAGCTCTTCAACACCGAAAAAAAACAGACCAGCCCTAAACCGGCCGCGCTGCATAGCTCAGGCACTAAAAATAAACGTAGATGAAGATCACGCAGCAGCCCACGGCCAGCGCCAGCAGGGATGACAGCGCCCACCGGGCTCTGCAGGCGGTGGCCGCAGTGACGTCGATGGGGCAGGCCGGGGCTCACCGCTGGCCTTGGAGCCCACCGAACCTAGGGCGGGCTCTCTGGGCCCACTGGCACCACGCTTCCCCACGAGGCTGCTCCTCCCTGCGGTGCTGCACGACCCGTGGCGGCCGGTGGGGCTTTGGGGTGCTCCCAGCCTCTGGAAGCAAACTTCCAGAAGGAGATTCCGCCACCGCTCCCAAAAAAGCCAACAGCCAAACCAAAAAAAACGCTAAGATTTAAGACAAAAGCTCTGAACATTTGTCGCATGTGAGAATTTAGAACTCGGACCCACTGTGGGACGGTGCCGATGGAACGGCCCCACGGTGCTTCGGGATCATTGCTCTCCCCCCTCCCGCCTCCTCCAGGGAGCGGGACCCCCGAGCCCAGCGCAGGCCCCGTTCAGAGCAGTAGCTGCACACGAGGCTTTGGCTGCTTCTGGAATTACAGCCTCAGCACCGCGCGGTGCTGCCAAACCCCGCTGTCAGCCAGCGGCCGTGGAGAGCTCAGCGCAGAGACAGAGACGTCCGTCCGTGTCCCGCTGCCCAGCCCCAGCCCCAGGTGCCGCCACCCTGTGCCCCCGCGCCCCCCAGCTCCGGTCCTCCGGCACGAGCAGACCTCTGCGAGTCGGAGGAGCCTCGTGACCGCAGCAGCGGCGCTCTGCTTCGTTAAGCTCGTTACCTGCAGCCTTCCAGGGCAGCCTTTGTCTGCCTGCCCCGCTCCCTGCGACGTGGGAGAAGCAGCGAAGAGGAGGCTGGGGCGAGCGCTCAGGGCACCACAACAACACAAGGCCCTGTGCTGGGGCCAAACAGCTGAACTTGGCAGAACAATCCCCTTTGTTGTCCTCGAGAGGACCAGAACAAAACCATCCCCAGGCAAAGCGCTCCCCGAGGGGGCTCTGACCGCAGCCACGCTTCGCTGTACACGAGCAGGCTGACGCTGTCACGAGCCCGAAACGAGCGCACGACCCCCTCCCTCCCCTCCATTGCCACGGAACAGCGCCAAGCCTGGGAACTCTCAGGTACGGAACAGGAGCACGAGCTGCTGGAGTGTGAGAGCTCAGAGCCTCAGGCTGACGGCCCGGAGAGGCTACGGAGGAAGTCTCCGGGTGAACGTTTCGGCGACGAGGGAACGCTGACCGGAGCGCCAGGCTTGCCCTCCGCGCTGCTCCAGCCTCCCAGCGCCTCGGCCGGGCCGACCCCGGGCTGGCTGACCGCGGCGCACCCCCACCCTGCCGGCACAGGCTGGGGGAAAACAACCTGCGGCGGAGGAGGGAGGAAGAGAAAGAGGAAGAAAACAGCCGCGTGGGTTGCACAGCAAACGGGAGAGCGCTCACACAGACACACAAACACAGACAGACAGACAGACAGACAGACACACGTCCCTGACAGGCTGCGCGGTGCGGCCACGCACGCTCCCAGCCCCGACAGCAGCGCAGCACCGGGCTGGAACTGCCCCGGCTCGGCCTGGGCTGCGCAGGGGGGGCCCCTTGTCCCTTCTGCCCCGGCCTGGCGGCGATGCCTGGGGTGCCCCTTTGGGGGGGGCCATCCGAGCTCGCCGCCTGCCCCCAGCGGCAGGGTGAGGGCACCCAGCGGCACAGCCCCTCGGAGCGACGAGGCCCCTTCCCCCGAGAGGAATCCCGGCACGGTTTGGCAGCGGCCACCGCACACCGGCAACCCACGTCCCCAGGCGGCGGCTCCTCCTGCCTGCCCCCCCCGGCCCCCCCCGGCCCCCAGCGCCCCCCCCGACCCCCGCCAGCTCCTTTGGCCGCCCTCCCCTCCCCTCGGCCCCGTCCCCCCCCAGCCCAAGCCCCGCCCCGCGCCCCCCCGAGGCCGCCCCCCCCGCACCACCTTGAAGTAGCCGCCCTCGTACTCGGTGCCGGGGGGCCCGAAGATGGCCACCTCCCAGGTGTACAGGTCCCCCTCGTCCACCAGCGCCACGCGGAACCCCTCCACGGGCTCCTCCTGCAGCCCCTTGAGCTCCAGCAGCAGCGCCTTCTGCGAGCTGGGCACGGGCGGCCGCGCCATGCCGGGCCCGGGCCGGCCGCGGAGAGGCCGCGGGGGGGGGGGGGGGGGGGGCGGCGGGCGCGGGGCGGACGGGACCGGGGCGGACGGGACCGGGGGCCGCCGCTCGCGGGCCGCGGGGCACCACGGGAGTTGTAGTCCGACCGCGGGGGGCGGGGCCAGCGCGGGCTCCTCCCTCCGCCTATCAGAACGCGCCGTCGGGAGAAGGGCGGGGCTAGCAGCGAGCTCCTCCCCGTGGCACCGCCCCCCTCGGGGACCCTTCCCGGCAGCCCCCGCGCCCCCCCGCCGGGGCCGAGGCCGCCCCCGCAGCGCCCCACGGCCGGGCCCGGCCCGCGGCTGCCCCCGGCGTTAGGGAGCGGCCCCGCCGGCCTCGCGCTGCCCCCCCCCTCCGCCAGGCGGCCTGCGGCGGGCTGACGGCAGTTGCTCAGCCCTCCTGGGAACGGGGCAAAGGAAAAAACCTGCCCCGAGCTGCGAACGCGACGTATCCCGGCGCTAAGCGCTGCCCAGCTGTAAATAAATTGGCCGCTCTAAATAATAAAAAGCTTTAATGTCTTCCAGTAAACCGATAATTGCACAGTATAAATAATGAACACAGGCAAGTTCAAATAAATAACGTACGGCTCAACGCGCGTCTGTTCAACAGCCGGGGGACCTCGCAGGGAACGGGGGTCGCTCAGTGCCAGGCCGCCAGCAGTCGGCAGCGCTCTGCAGCTCCGCAGGGAAAGTCACCAAGTGCGAGCCTTCAACTTCAGCCTCTGGACTGCCGAAGCTGGGGCGGTTCGGTAAACACTGGGCAGGGACGCAGCAAGAGCAGCTTCTCGCCACCACGAGCTTTGCAGCTCAGCTCCCGGCAGAGCCCAGCCCAGGCTAGCAGCTCCTCCAGGCCAACCACTTCTCATCTTCTGTGCATTTAAAACATTTTTCTTAACAAGTAATCTTTATCTCACATGTCCTATCAACCCAGTATTTACCTGTGAATCCTCTCGATAGCCCGCGAAGCAGTGAAGCATCATCCTGTGCTTTACAGGTAGGGGTCAAACAAACCGGAAAGCAGAGACCAAGCTCCCTGCTGAAGCTGCACGAACACAACATCGCCAGGTCTAGCACGAAACTGTGGGATATCTGGAGATCCAGCCCCGCATTCAGTTCATTCTGGCTCCTTTTTAATTACTAACACTGGCCTACAGTTTACAGGCCTCCTCGCAAGTTCCCAGTTAATGCCTAAAAAAAGACTTTCTGATGCCAGCAGGAAATTGAGGGGCTACAGCTAGGAGAGACACATCCGGACATGGAAACATCAAGTGCCAGAGCTGAGTGGGCACCTGTAGTGCTCAGAACAAGGAAAGGAGCATGGAAATTAGCAGTCTCTCATCAGGCAGACCCAGGGCTCATCAGGCAGTGCCCGACAAGCCCACCCGTGCCTCATTGCCCAGCTCGGTTCCAGGGACTGAAGCCTCCGTAACATAAACTGCTCTGTCCAAAGCACTTAGGGAATTAGAACTGGAAGCAGCGAGTGTTGTTCCCACCTGGACGTTAGTCAACAGGCTTCACTTTTGCGACAAATAAGGCCGTGGCTTTCTTCAGGAACTCGTCCCTGCTCATGGAGGCGCTCAGCTTCCTCTCCTGCAGCGCCCGGTCCATGGCCAAGGCCAAGCAGTCCGGCCCCAGCTTGGAGCCCGCCTCCAGGTACCGCACGGGCACCGAGAAGTCGCTGCCTCCCAGCGCCTCCTCCAGCGTGTGCAGGACGGCCTGGCAGACCCTCTTGTCCGCCGCGCCTGTGCCGCCATCCAGGACGTCGTACAGGGTGTGCGCCTTGGCCACGAACTCCAGCAGCACGAAGCAGGTGAGCACGCCGTAGCGGAAGACGTCGAAGGGCACGGCCTCGTGGTCCCGGCACTGCACCCTGCGCAGCAGCGCGGCCGCCACCTCCTGTGGCGCGGCCCCGAGCTGGCAGATGCGCCGCAGCAGCTCGCTGTACAGCCGCCCGTCCACGCCCGGCCGCCGCCGCCGCCCGCTGGCGCCCAGCACCTCGTAGGCCGTGCTGATGTTGTTGTTGAACGCCGTCCTGCCGCGACACGGAGCAAAAAACACACGGCCTTACCGCGGGGCCCCTCCCAGAACTACAACTCCCAGCGCGCCCCGGGCGCCCGGCCAGGGACGCGTGCGGTGCCGCCGCCGCGGGGCACGCCGGGAGCCGTAGTCCGCCGCCCGCTCCCCTGCACCGCCCGCCCGCACCTGTGGGAGTGGTGGGCCAGGCGCACGTACCACAGCGCCCGGGCCAGGCGCTGCGGCGGCGCCGGGAGCTCCGCGGCCGCCTCGGCCGCCCCGGGGCCGCCCAACACCAGCCGCTCGAAGTAGTCGGCCAGGAAGGAGACCGGCTCCTCGGGCCGCGCCTCCAGCACCTTCAGCAGCGCCTCCCGCACCATGGCGGTGACGCCGCTCCGCAGCAGGAACTCCGCCTCGCCCCCCGGCTCGCCGCCCGCCGCCGCGCCGAGCGGCTCCGCCGGGCCGCTGCCTGCCGCCGGGGCCTGGGCGGCGGCCGCCCGCCGCTTCTCGTACGCCGCCATCTTAGCTGCGGGCAGCGAAGGCGGGTCCCCGCCATCTTGGCCGCGCACAGCCAGTCCGCCGGGGCCGGAAGCTCCAGCGCCGCCATCTTGAGCACTGGCAGCCAATCTGCGGGCGGGACGTGCAGCGAGCCCACCGCCGCCGTCGCCTCGCGCATCCAATCAGCGGGAAGGAAGCCGTTGCTACGGCGCTGAGGCGCCGCCGTCGGGCGAGGCCGCGGGCCGCCATCTTGAATGTGGGCAACGGAGCCGTGAGGCGCCCTGGCCGCCATGGCTGCTCCGGGCAGGAGGCCCCGCAGCGCCGGGACGCGGCAGCGCTCGGGGCCCCGCGCCGCCGGTGCCGGGCCTGGTGTCCCGGAGCGCTGCGGGGCCGGGACGGGGCTGTGGCGCCGCCGTGGCCTGCACTGGGGTCAGCAGGACAGACCCGCGGGAACAGCCTCGGGGCACAAATAAATCCGAATAAACCCAAATAAATCCAAACACACCCAAATAAATCCGAATACACCCAAACAAAGCCTTTATTTGGCAGTAACGCCCCTGCGTGGTGCCCTTTTCCTGACGCCCAGCGCCTGCGGGCTGTGCGGAGCCGCTGCCACCCGCGGTGGTGCTGGGCCCTGGCGCTGTGGTGGCGCCGGCCGAGCTGCTCAGGACCCCGCGCTCCCCGGGTCCCCCCGCGCCCCTGGCATCCCTCCTGGCGCCCGGCCTCCTCCTCTCGCCGCCCCGAGTCGCTCCTTCGGGGCTGCCCCGAGCTCCTCCGGGCAGCACACGACGGGCTGGCCAGCCAGCTGGCTGTGGGGACGGTGCGGCCTCGCGCATCGCAGTCCCGCCGGCACCGCGGGCAGCGCTGGGCACAGGGAGGCCCCTGAGGAGCAGCGGCCGCTCGGACGTCCCGGGTCCCGGCCCTGCTCACCGCTGCCTGCTGGCCTCCAGGGCCTGCCTGAGGCGAGGGAGCGCAGGGGCGGCCGTGCTCAGAGAGGTGCAGGGGCAGCTCCCCCTGGGCCCGGGGCGGCTCTTCTCGGGGTCTCACAGCAGCACCCTGCACCCCACCAGCTCCTTCGGTCCCATTTCTGGAGCTGGGCTGCCCGGCTCCATCGGTGCTCAGCTTCCTGCAGCCAGGAGAGCCCAGCAGCGGACAGGACGACGGCAGGGACTGGTGCAGTGGTGGGGCAGTGGTAGGCAGTCTCTGCTCTTAGGACAGTTCATACTGCGACTTGAATCGTTTCCACAGGCGATGAGATATGACACCGGTCACTATCAGTCCCAGGAGTGACATCGTTGTCCCCATGGCTATGGCGGGGTCAGCGCTGAACATATCTGCCAAGGCACAAGGAGGACACGTAGTCGCAGGCACGCTGCCGACACGGGCAGGTACCCGGGGCCGAGTGTAATGCCCCAAAGCCCTAGCACAGCTGCAGCCCATCCCAAGGGATGCGTGTGGGGGGCAATGCAGGGGCCGCGGACCCGCACTCACCGTCCGAGACCACCAGCTGCAGGCTGACCGCCTGGGAGCGGTGTCCCTGCAGGATGCACTGGTAGTGACCCTGGTGACGGGGCTCAGCGTGGTCCAGCTGCAGTGTGGAGCCGCTGCCCGCCACCTCCTCCCGGTACTGCGACAGGGCCACGGGGGTGCGCAGCCAGCGGACGGTGGCATTCTGAGCGCACTGCGCGTGGCACTCGATGCGCAGGGCCCTGCCCCGCGTCCCGTTGGGAGGCAGCGACCAGATCCGCAGGCTGCAGGCGGGCGCCGTCCCCGTCCCTGCCACGTGAGAGCCCTGGAGGGTGCCACCCGCAGCCGTGCCCTCTGCCTCGGCCAGGCCCCCAGCTGTGGGGCTCGTGGAGCTGGAGCTGGGAACCGTGGCGGTGGCTGGACGTGCTGAGGGGCTGCCTGCTATGGGGCCCCGAGGAGTGGGGCGCTCCACTGGGGGGGGGTCAGTAGCAGCAGCCTGCTCTGAGGTGGTCTTGGGCTCCTGCGATGCAGTGGTCAGGGCTGAGGTGGGATCATGCATGGGGACACCCAGCTCTGGGGACAGCGCCGTGGTGGCCACAGGCCTGGTGGTGCTGAGGCTCCCCATTGTGGTCGTCGTCGTGTGGGGGTTCTCTGTGGAGGTGGCCACGGCCGCCGGCTGCTCTGCCACAGCTGCGAACACAGAGGGTCCCGGGCAGCCTTAGAGCCGGGGCAGTGCCTCTCCATCGCGTTATCTCTGCGGGCAATGCCCCCTCCACCTGCCCCAGCCGCCTCCACTCTGAGCTTAGCGCCCTTGGGCGGGGAGCAGCAGCAGAGCGGCACCCCCAGCGCAGCAGCGGGGATGGGGGACGGGCGGTGCAGCACAGCGAGGGGTGCTGTCACCCTCCTGCAGAGTGATTTCAAGCAGTGCCTGTCGGTGGGGGTGGGCTCTGGGCGACAGGGCACTGCAGGGACCCGGGACCCCAGCTCCAGCCCCGGCACTCACCCCCTGTGCTCACAGCCACGGACGCCTCGCGGGTGAAAATCTCCGTCCCGACGCTCAGCGTCAGCTCGCACCTGAACAGCGCGCCCTCCGCCACGTCCTCCCCTGCTACCGACAGCGTGGCCTCGATGTCGAACAGCTCCTCGTCGGTCTCCGTTGTGTCAGGGTCGTTCCTCTGCAGCTCTTGGTCCCCCCGGTACCAAGCGACCACCAGCGCCGCGGGCGGGTACACGCGCCGGGCCGAGCAGCGCAGCGTGGCGGGCTGACCCGGCACCAGGGCAGGCGGGTGCGCCTCCAGCTGCAGCGCGTCCGGGAGGGCTGCGAGAGGAGCCGCCGCGGGGAGCACAAAAAGTGACTCTCGGCACCGCTTCCCGCAGCCGCGGGGGACTCAGGGCTGTGCGGGGGGGTGCTGGGGGAAGGGGTGGGGGTGCTTACAGTAAACCCTCAGGTCGACGGATTTCTGGTAGTGCTCCTCGCCGCAGATGCCCTGGCAGATCTTGGTGCCTGCCGTGGCCACCTCGGCGCGGTTGATGTGCAGGACGCTGTGGGTGGGGAAGGAGTCGATGCTGCCCAGGTTGGTGTCCAGCCCCTTCCACTGCACCGTGCCGCCCGTGCAGGGCAGCGAGCAGTTCAGCTGCACCGCGTCCCCGTACTGCACCAGCGGCTCCCGCGGCTCCACCACCATCTTGTCAACCGGTCGTCCTGGGAGAAGGAAGAGGAACCGCGAGGGGTTAGAGAGGGGAACAGACACAAAAAGCAAAGCAGACACGATTCTGGCTCCCTGTTTGCTGAGCAGTCACACTCAGGCACCACCCAACTCCCTTCCCATCGCTGTGGGGGGCGCAGCTCATAGAGGCGGCTCATCAGAGCCAACGCTTCTGCAGCAGGAGCCAGCCAGGGTGCCACACAGCAGGCATCGCAGCCTGATCAGACTCTTTACCACCAAGACCTGCCAGCCGTTTTGTGGGTGATGAGCCCAGACACCCCTTCTCGCCTCAGTTTTCATCCAGGGAGCCCTGCTGCTCCCCTGGCAGCACAGAGGAGCAGATCACGCCGTCACACACACACACCAGTCACGGGCCCCACAGCTCTGGGTGCAGGGATGAGGAGCAAGGAGAGGAGCACCGCCGGCGGCACGTGGAGCAGAGCCCTGGGCCAGCAGGCGAGGGACCGGCACGGCTCCCGGGCACTCACCGCTGCAGCCCCACAGCGCGCTGAGGAGGAGGAGAGGAGCCACTTCCATCGCCCGCAGGGCCACGGGGCAGGGCAGCAGCAAGCCGAGGTTTTCCTTCCTTCCCTCCCGTCGGGGAGCAAGTGCTGCTGGCCGGGGCTGTCCCCTTCTGGCTGCCAGCCCCGTCCCCAGCCCTTCTTAAAGCCCTGCAAGAACCGCCCCCGCGGCCTTCCCGCCAGCGGGGTATTTCCAGAGGGGGTTTCTCGTTTTGTTCAAAGTTCAGCTCCCACCCGGCTCTGCAGCCCCACGCCCAGGAGACCCGCAGGGCTCCTGCTGCATCGCACCCCCCTGGCACCTTCGGGCAGGCAGCGGTGCCCCAAGACTTGCGCCGGACCTCGACCTTGCCCGGCTCTCCCCGCACCCCGTCTGGCCGCAGTGCAGGGGCTGCTCAGGTGCTGCCAGCAAGCAGGAACCCCCCAGAACACGGGGATTTGAATCCTTCTGTGCCCAGAGGCTGGATGCAGTGGGAGGACAGGCTGCCTTCCCACCCCAGCTCACCCCAGACACCCAGGGGTGCTCCAGGCAGGAACAACAGCTGAAATAAATCGCCCGGGGGCCAGCCGGGTGAGCGGGGTGACACGGGGCGCCTGGCTCTCCACTGCCCCACACAACCCCAAACCGACTCCGCGCTGCCCGGGACCAGCACGGCCCTGCGGAGCTGGGAGGGACGCTTGTCCACCAGAGCCCGTCTCAGCCCCTCTGTCCCGAACGCAGAGCCAACGCCGCGCTCGGTGCGGGGCCGAGACGTGGGCTTGTGAGGGCGTAGCCCCGGGGCACGGGGAGGAGGCACCCAGCCCAAGGGGCTGCAACCAGCATTTATTCCCGGGAGAAGTTGTTTTTAGGGATAAAAGTAGGTGTCCATGGGAAAGATGGTTTTATAGGTTAGAAGGAAAAAGTGTTTTCACGTGGATGTTGACTACCCCACATTACCCAGCCTCAGCACCTCTCCTTGCTCCCATGGCAGGCCTGGCATCACTTCCTCGTCCCTACCCAGCTCCCCGGGAAGAGTCGGGCCCATCCTGGCCCATCCCATCCCGCCAGGCTGACGGCTGGGGCTGGGGAAGGTGCCGAAGGGTCAAAGGAGGGGATGCACCCGATCCCCCCACACCTCCCCTTGCAGGAGGTGGAAAGTCTGTGCAGGAACCGCGGGAACTCGCCGCTTCCCATGCGGGAACACTCCTGAGAAGCGGCTCCAGGCACGGGGCACGCCGCTCATCCTTTTGGGACCAAAGGCAATTAACCATCTGACGTCTTCTGGAGGCCTCCCAATGGCAGGGGAAGTGCTCTGTAAACAGCTGCCATCAGAATATGCACATTCAGCTGAAGCCACGGTGATTAATGGCTCCGGGGTTTTGTTCCTTCCATCCTGTGTTAACAGAGCCGCTTCCCAGAGCTCCCAGCAGCTGCCGTGGCCCACAGATGGGGGCCCCCGACCCTGGGTCCCCTCGATGGGGCGAGCCCTGGCCAGGGCTGCTCCTCGCGCCAGCCAGGCTCTTCCCAGCAGCGATCCCGGGGGTGCTGCGAGGACACCCACGGCGGTGCTGGAGTCTCCTCGCTCCTGCCCTCACAGCCCAGAGCCGCCAGCACAAGGTTTGGGTGTGCAAAGGCACCTCGCTGGTCCCTCCGTGTCCTAAACCCACAGCCCCTCAGCCACCTGTGGCCCCTGCGATTGCCCGGCCCCGGTGGAGACGTGGGCGCTCACTGCCCACGCTCACCCCAAACCGCTGGGGAGTCGTCCCCTTGGCCACCCCTCCCTCGGCAGCACAAAGGATGAGTGAATGCCCCAGGCAGCACCCACGCTGGAAAACCACAACCTCATCCTTTGTTCTCCATAAAGCCACAAGGATGCTGCTGTGGTTATTTCCAGGCATTTCTGCTGCCCAAGGAGATGCTCTTTGGTGCAGGACAGCACCAGGAGAAAGGAAACTTCTCCAGCACATGAAGAGAAACAGAGGGTGGTGAGGTCTGCAGCGGGCAGCCGGGGAGGGAAGGGTCAGGACTGCACAAGCTCCACGGGCACAGTGGCCCACCGACGCAGGACTTGCGAGGCACTCGAAGCCACGGGCAGGGAGGCAGAAGGGCCGGGAGCTGCCGGGCAGGGGCAGCGAGCAGCATGGATGCGGGAGGAAGGAAGGGGCTCTCCCCTTCTGCTGGACTCGATGGATTTTTCCCCCAGGCTGGAAGCGGACACGAGCGATGCTTTTCATCTGGGAGAACAAAGCTGCCTCCTTCCAGAAAAGGCAAAAAAAAAGAGAGAGAGATCTACGAGTTGCAGGTACAGGGCGGGAAGAGCAGGCTGAGGCACTTAGGGACTTCCAAGAAACAGGAAACTTTTAGGGTCAGTGCAAAGGGAACGATGACTTTCAAGAAACAGCTTGAACTTTCCTCCTGGATGCTGAGCACACGCCTTCCTGCCAGCCAGGAGGACTCTCGCTCGGCAAGACTTGCCCGAGGCGTTTTTCAGGAAACAAACTTCAAAACAGCTCCGCAGAGCGACGGACCGACGGCAGCGGGATGGGCGCTGGCCCCCAGCACAGGATACCATCGTGCCGCCGAGCCAGGGCGCAGCACGGGGCTGTCAGCACCTGCACTCGCCAACGCCTGATCCCAGGGAAAAAAAAAAAAAAGAAGAAAGAAGAGAGTAAGAAAAAAAAAGGAAAAAAAAAGAAAAAGCTGTTTTGGATTCTAGGCTGTACTTGCAATATGCACGCCTTCCTTTTTCCACCAGTGCACTGATGCTGTGTCAAACTGAGGTCTGCCCCCCCCATAAAGGTAGGAAAAAAAAATTACAATAAGCTCAAAAGTCCAGAGGAAATAAATAGAAAAGGCAATATATTTTACAGCAGATGAATTGCATTTCCAGCTCATTACAGGATATCGGCCATCCAACAGCAGATCCCATCCAAGGTCTGACTGGGATTTGCTCATCCTTCTTGTGATTACATTGTCCACAGCGCTACTATCCTCAAGCACTGTAAAAAAAAAAAACAAAAAACCACCACCCCTTAAATGAGGAAGATAAGATCTAAATTAAGCCTGCCTGGAAATGAAGACAATGGGGTCTGGGATGCTAATAACTGCGTGCTGCGGCCCCCACCCTGGTCCCAGGGGTGCTCCCCTGGGAATCGCTCACGGCAGGAGCGAGGGACGGACGCTGCGCGCAGGGCAGGAGGCGAGGGCTGGACGCTGAGCGCTGGGCTGCAGGCAGCCGTCGGGGCTCGCACAAACCTGAGAGCAAGCCCCCGCCTGCCAAAGGCAACAGCCCCAGCCCTGACTGCACTTGTGGAGCGTTTTCCTCCCCACTCCACATCCCAAAGAGGGCCCTGTACTGCAAATATTGCCTGCACGTGCTGCCTGGAAGACTCTTGGGTTTTGCTCGCGCCCGCGGTGAGATGAGCAGCGGGGTCGTGGCTCAGAAGCACGAGGCTGACTTGAACAGCCGCCTGGTAACACCGGCAGGGGAAACCGATCAGAACAGAGAGCTTCAACACAACAGGAAAGAAGCAGTTTAATAAATAATCCATCGGAGGGAGAGATTAGCCAGTTCTAAACACAATTTGAACTCAAATAAATACATTCCATTGTTAGCTTAAAAAAGATACAGAAACGCACGCAATAGTAAACAAACTTCAGAGAGAGCCATTCTTCAGTGAACGCGGGCTTGCCACATGCCCCCACTGTATAAAGATGATAAAACGTTAGCAGCCATTCAAGTGCAAAGAAAAGAATAAAAACAAGTAAAAAGTTACTAATATGCAAAAGTAATGGCAGAAGGGAAAGCAATGGTTTAATGCGTTCAGTTTGTTTAATGCAACAAGATCAATTTTTAAACTCCCTTGAGCTGCTGCCATTAGCAGTGGAGCTGCAGAGGAAGGGCAATTAAGCCCATTTTTGCCTTGTGTTTGGGGCATTGCTGTTACTGACCTGAATTTCAGCTCACTGCAGCCCAAGTCTGGGGTACCGACGACGAACAGCCAGGCTCAGGCGTTACACTGCAGATCAAGGGGATTTTCAGAAAAGGCTCTTAAAAAAGTTGCGTTTTCGTATAAAGTAACAAAACTTGGCAATGCTAGCTGAGCGCTCTGTACAGGTTTTCCAGTCTCCCCGCGTGACGCTGCAGAATTACCAGCCCTTCAGAATTAGAGAGATTCTTCATTCGGGTCCAGTAACTTCAGCTCTGCCACAGCTTGGCCCAAGTCCTTCTCTCACACTCACAAGGCAGAATGGTGGGTCACGTCCCTACGCCTAACGGGGAGAGGAGTTGCGTGGGGCTAAGGGGCCCCCACCAAACAAAGGGAAAGGAACTCCAGAAACGCGGAAACAAATCCCTGCCCACTTCCAGCGCCCATGCAAGTGACATCTCTAGGGAAGGCGAGCAGCCCCGCTGCCACGGGCAGCCCCGTCTCCAGCGCAGGTGCTCAGCACCGTGGGCTCTGGGGGCTCAGGAGGACGCAGCTTCTCCCGCGCGAGCCGGCCCTGTGCTGCCCCAGCACGAGTCACCTCCACGCCGCTACCTGCCCTGCAGCGTGACTACGTGACGCAGTCCCTTCCGCACTCCTTCTGCGCTGCGGAGGCGCACCAGGGCAGACGGGGCAGGTGAAGAGACCTCCTCAGAGGTGGAGCCTCTCCAACAGCCAGCCTGCAGCCAAGAGACGCCTCGGGAACCTGCAGCATCTTCTGGCCCCAGGCTGGGGGGCTGCAGAAGCGTCCCAGAACACCTCAGGCCAGCTACTCATGTGCTGAGGACGTCAGCGCCGCTGGGAACTCCAACATCTCGTCGTGACAGAAGAGGACCAAGGAGCGGAGCTCGCCCGGTCCGTTCTGCTGCTTGAAGGTCACGAGAGCTGAGGCGCTGCCGGCAGCAGCAGCGGTACCAAAGGGAATGAGATTAGAAATGCATCTGTCTCGATAAACTATTAAATAAAGGAAAGGACTTTTAAAAATATATATCTATATACCTTATAATATATAAATTATGCTCGTCTTTTTTGTAACGTTCCACTATATTTTACCCGTGAAGCTGAGTGCCTCAGTGTGCATGAGGTAACTATTCAGTGTTTCATTTCACTTCGTTTGCGTGTGAGGGACAAAACTACTTCAGTTCATTTTAATACAGTGCAAATAAATGAATGGCCAGATTTACTCGGTGAAACTCCAGCCTAAAAAAGCTGTTTCTGTGAGCAATAGAGGTGGGACTGTTGCCTAGTTCATGTGACTGGGTGTTCTTTGGGAAAGGAGTCTGCTGTGCACACGCAGTGCTGCCCATCCCAGTTAGCTCTGGAGATGTGGGGCATCACCACAACGAGCTGGAGAACACCGCAATCCCCACCACGCACTGAGACCTCCTGCTAGCTCTATTCTCCAGCCCCAGAAACAGATCCACGTAAGCAAACCCTCATGTCCGAGGGAGCTGCTCTCTGCACGGCCATAACCTACTCTTACCGTTCTGATTACAGGATCTGGGTACCAGCCAAAGTTAGCGATAAACAAAACATGAATTGCTTCACTTAAACGTCCACCTCCAATGACTAACTGGTCCAGACAATTGGTACGCAGACAACACGCTATTAATTCAGCCCAGTCTAGGCAAGCAGGGATTCTACACTGTGAGTATCTGACAGGCTTTTAAGGGACATACACGAAAATTGCAGATCTCCATCTGCCCAAGGCCGGCAGTAACAGGCTCCCTCTGACAAGCTCACAGAAGAGGTCAGAAGCTGAGAACACCCCGGAGCTCGTGTGCCCTGTACACTCTTGGGGCAGGCAGCCCAGCAGAAGGGAACTAATAGCGCTGGTCCCCACACTCGTGCCTGCTGTGCCTGAGGGCATTGAGATCTTCAGGGTTATCCGGCTGCCATTTTTCATTAAATCCAGAGGCAAATGGCATTTGTAGTCAGTCCTGCACAGGCACAGCACCGGCCACAATCGCCCATTTGCAAAGAACCAAGACATGAAGTCAGTGCTTCCTTTTGGCCTTTCTCCTTTAAATTACCTGTCCTGAACCTACAGAGAATCGATCCCCACCAGAGAACTTGGCAGCTGCTACACATATCGCACGATGAGACAGGACTATTTTTGGCCACTGTACCCTCAATTCCCTTAGCAACTAATTTCTTAAGTGTTCCCAGTCTGGCCTTTACCTCCCCAATGACTGCTCAATGCCATTACTTCTGATCTCACTCAAACGAGAACAACTGTTTCCTGCCCACTTCAGTATCTCTGTGCATCTATAAACAACCAAAGTTTCCCTATACATTTGCCTTAGCTCCCTCTGTACCACTCAAGTTCAAGTATCTGCTGCTCTTTCTAAACTGAGCTGAACCCTGCAGCAGAGGTTGCAATTTCATTTTTCAACAAAATGCAAGCCTTCAGAGCAGGCTCAAAAATGCTACGTGGAATCCAAACCTGCAAATTCAAATCAATTGCAATCATCGACAGGCTCTTTTGGACCGAGAAAAACAAACCACACTCATTATGTAATATCAAGATGGCAAGAGTCTGGAGAAAAAAAAAAATCAACGTGCTTTAAAAAAAGTGCTCAACAGCTACTTCCCTGACCCTTCTCTCAGGAAGCCACGCTTTAACAAAGTGCTTAGCAGAGTTTGCTTGTTCCTCCAACCTTTCAAAGAACTATTTTCTAAACAACCTTTCCAGTTCCGCAAAAAGGTTTCCAAAAAATCCTTCTACCTACGCCTCCGGAGGTAGTGACAGACAAATGTTACAACATTAACAAAAACCAAACCAAGCGAACCCACCAACCAGAAATACAAACGTTGCTGACCATCTAAGCATTTGTAATTCATAAAATTGCCTCTATCATCTGCCCCTTCTCCCTTGTGAACTAAGAACAGAACCAATTTCTTGTCTAAGCATCGCTTGGACCAGAACGGACAAACTCAACACATCCTCAAGGAGCGAGGATCTACTTGCAGGTGTTGGCTACGCTGTCTTTCTTCACACATGCACACAGTTTTTACTGGTGTATTATCAGAGCATGGGCTGCTTATACTGCGTAACAGCTTCCAAGCCTCTCCCGTGCTGAGGTTAGCCAGCTCGGCTGTGATGGGATCAGCAGCAAGTACCAGTTACATAAGGGGACAGGGGCATGTAACAGATGCCTTGTTTTATTCTGGCTGGCACATGAGTTAGTTCACATTAGAACAAAGACAATGCTAGCTCCTTAATTTTTCACTGGCGAGCTGAGTATTTGGCAGGTCACACCGTGAAGTTCAGTGTTCACGACAAGGGCAGGTTTGCTTTAAACAGCTATCCCTTCATGCGGAGCAGTTCAGCATCTCCCCTTTCCATCCGCACCAGATGATACAATTCCGTTTTTGCACCAGCTGGGTATATTTGGCTTGAAGGGAAACCCTTTCCCTTCTCATGAGCTGTTAGTGGTACAGTCTGTTACCTCGTTTCTTCTCGCCTCCCACCCCCTCTCCCCAGGCCCCAACCGGCTAAGTCCATCCTCGATCTGGAGTTGAGACGCAAGCCAGGTCCTCCTCTCCCAACCTCATACGCTGCTGTCCTCCAGCAGGGGCTCCTTGCCATCCGAGCCTCCAGCCTGCGGGCTGTGGGCATGGGTCTGGGCACCGTTACTGTGTTTCTTGTGGCTGCCTGATCTCAGTGCAAGGTTGTGTTCCGGGATGAACAAGGCCACCAGGAGCGACAGTAGGACAGAACAGGCTCCAAACAGGAAAGGAGGCCCTGGGATAATGCTGCTCTGTAGGGCAAAACAGAGAAACGATTAATGCTTAAAGCAAGGACAGAAGCAGCCCAACAAACCAAATGACAGAGCTGAACCGGTTACCT
The DNA here is from genome assembly GCF_040182565.1 of Anser cygnoides. Lineage (NCBI taxonomy): Eukaryota > Metazoa > Chordata > Aves > Anseriformes > Anatidae > Anser > Anser cygnoides. Next base: position 382,240 of record NC_089899.1, on the reverse strand, counting down.
CATCCGTCGGGTTGGCCATGTTAGGTTTGGAGGCCTTACCCAAAGTTTCCACCTCAGCCATTTCATTCAGCTCAACATGGAAGAGATAGAAGACAAAGCCATAGAGAGCTGGCCCCAGGCCATTACACAGACCCCGAATTCCAGTGATCATCCCCTGCACTACACCTGGGGACAGAGTGAGGGAAAAAAACAGATTTGCCTCCAGCTTTCTGAAGATACTTGTTTTATTTAAGGGTGTTTACATACTTAAAGACAGTACCAAACATTCAGGTCTAGATTGTCACACACACTACAGATGAAGTGGTGAGCTGGCAATTAGTTTAGCACGATACCAGGTTTTACAAAAAATAAGTAATGCTGTGCTTGTTACTTTCTACAATAAAACAAACATGGGCACATCAGCAAGAACTTCTAGCTGAGTTGGAGTTTAACACAGCCGGGCTGGAGGACTCAGGGTCAAAATGCAAAGCAGGTAAATGATCAAACAGCAGTCTCCTCCCTACCCCTGCCAGGCGACCCTGAACATCTACATGCATAAGTTAAGAATTCCTTCCCAAAGCACCAGCTACAGCCAAAGACAAGGCAGTGTCATTGCCACCAAGTATATAGAAATAGTCTACAGCTGGCACAAACATTACTGCCTGCCCCTCCGCCACCGATGCCAAGAAGTAGAACACTTGTGATCTGAAGTGCTGCTGGGATGAGCTTGCCCGTTAGACAAATCATCAGTTACTTACCCTGTTGGTCAGGGTCTGCATTCCTAGACACCATGGCACTGATGGCCGGGAAGGTGATGCTGGACATGGCAGCCACGGCCCCTGCTGCCCACATCATCCTTGGAGAGAAAGAGGCAGCAGTCAGGAGGCAGGCTGCCAACGAGCAGCTGCAGACCAGCACCGCACGCGAAGCAGCATCTCCCTCTGGCGGGGGACAGGGACCTGTCACAGAGCCATGGAGGCACCGAGGGAGAAACCCGCACACGCCAGTAAACAAACGTTGGCAAACGCTTACCAAGGCTGTGATCCGAAGCCATACCAGGCAAGCTGCAGGATCTGGAAGCCTAGTCCCAGTAGGATGGTGTTTTTATTTCCTATCGAACGCATGAGAATTCCCAACACTACTGTCTGGAAGCAAAAGAAAAATAGGTGCTTTCAAAGTAAGTGCAGAGAGATGACAACGCTGGAAGACAAGAGGACGGGAATCAAGGAACTCGTGCTGCCATCTATCATGCACGCGCACTCCTCCGTTCCAACAACATCGTGATAGAAACCAGCCCAGTCCTTTTTATGGCAGTCAGAGCGCAATCTATGGAGTTTTACAGAGCAATGCAGGGCCACTTCACAGTTCACCACAGTTCGGTATTCAGCAACAACAGCTACGTCCAAAAGACAAGAACAGAGGGACCGCAGGTACCTGTGCGTGGCACTGGTGATGCCTGTGTGGCCAGAGGGACTTTGAGAAGCCACCCGCGCCCATTATCAGAAGCTTCAGACACTCTCACAACCAGACTGTTAGAGCACAGACAGACATTGCTTCTCACCTGAGCCAGTATAGAGAGAATTCCAACTACACCAATAAAGGCTGCCACAGTCTCAGAGGAAAAACCAATGACCTGTAAAAGGGCCAAAAAGGGACTTTTCAGGCAAGAGATTTGTACCATGCAACAGAAGCCATTCCACCAATGTCACTAACATTTATTGACATGGCTTATCAGATTAAACATTAAACAACTGTACGTTCCATTACCTCACTGGAATAAAATGCCTACAAAGTGGTCACATTTTTTAGGAAAGCTAGAACATGTCACTATTAATTATGGTTTCAGCTTTACCAAGCTATTTGCCAAGACTAGGTTCTTGTGTACATGCAGCTCAGACAATACTTCTAGGCCAGGTTTCTGCATTCAGAGCCTTCCCTTATCACAAGGGACTGACCTGTCGCAGGTACAGGAAAAAACTGGAGTACTGGCCAGCTTCAGGAAGGTAGGAGAGAAAGACGGTGATACAGATGAGCAGCACTGTAGAATCCTGACCCACTTTCCTCAAGGACTATAGAAAAGGGGAGAAAAAAAGTTAAAACCATTACATATTTTCCAGGTACAGAGAAAGCAAAAGTGTTTAAGCTATCATCTTATATCCAAGAAGTAAACGCTTGAACGAGACCAGACCTGCTCGTTTAGAAGAGCCCCCCATAAACACCTTGTGCTCATAAACAGCAAAGATTGCCCAGCATTTCAGGTGAATATGTGAACACTGTCACAACACACTAGACCAGATATTAAAATTACATCAACCTACACCCCGGAACGAGGAATTTTTACCTTTCAATTTCTTAGATATATAGTCAAGTACTTTTGATCACCATTTTTTCCTCCCTCAGACTGCCAACATAATCTTCCAAGCAAACAGAGGTGAGGTGAAACTGCAAAGTTCATCATCATGAGCAAGGGTCCGAAAAAGCCAGGAACACACAAGACTTCTCCTGACACAATCCTACTACTGAGTAAAAGAACTTGTATTCAAAACATTGGCACATTTCCACCAAGAAACGCTCTTGCTTTAGGACTTCTGGAGCTGCTGTTAGATGTTCTGTAGCTACATTAGGTCAGGTAGAAGCTGCTACACAACTTTAGACGTGTGCAACTTAACTCTGTCAAGGGTGCAGAGTGTTTGCCTTCACCTTTTGTGGAATTCATCTTTCATTTGAGAGAAATAGCAGAACTAAAGCACCTACAAATATTACCAGAGTGCAGAAATTCAGCAGCAAGACTACTTACAGCAAATGGGTCTGCTTGTTCCCAAGAGATTGGAGCTCCCCAGGAGACGGGGCGCATCTCTTCTGGCAGGGATTCTGGCACAGCCAGTAGGATGAAACCAATATCCAGCAAAGCAACACCTGAAGCCAGCACAACCACCAGGGTATCACCATAGGCTTGGGAAAGGTATGCGCCGATGGCTGGGCTCGTGACCAGACTAGCAGCAAACGTGGCTGACACCTGGAAGCATAAAAAATTATTACAGCCTGTTCTTAGTAGAGCCTATTTGCTCCTCCACAGTAACCCGAGGGTTTTAATTTTGGCATCTTTGATGGAGATAATCTAGGTGGACCGGGACTCCTGTACACAGGAAGACGGCACGTTCTCTTGGTGCAATCTAGGGTAAGTTCTAGCAAAGGGCAATTAAAGCTAACCTAACAATTCATATCCAGTACTTTCAATAGCCCTACTGGAAGGGCACGATCACAGGCTGCTGGTACACATGCTGGCATCGCAGCCTGACCTCTTCAGTGGTGCAGAGAAGCTGACAGACCAGGTTGGTTTAAAGGCCAGGCAACGATATGACTAGGACTCAGATCTCAGAGGAATTAGCTCACTCTCTCAGTGCTCAGTCACAGAGAAATGAGAACAGGGAGACTGTATTATTAGTGAAGTGCATATCATCTTGTAGCAGATACTGTGCTCAGGCTTGTTGTCGGTAAGTATCCCAGCCTAGTTTTATACCGCTCCTAACCGCGAAGCCCCAGGTGTTTCCTTCAAGAGACAAGCCCGTTGTTTAGCCCCTTACCAAGCCATACGCCGTGCTGCGCTCATGCTCCTGTGTGATATCAGCAACGTAGGCAAAAATCACAGAAAACGTGACAGCAAAGACTCCAGACATGGAAATGACAGCAAAATACCACCTGAAAGAGACGTTACCGAAGGCAAAGTTAGAGACCAAACACCCGATGGAGTCTACACCCGCCTCTCCCGTATTCTTCCTTCAGTCCATCCTATTTCATTGCATCACAAAGCCTTCAGTAACACTGAGCTTCAGTCTCGCAGCCTATGAAGTTTTATGGCCTATTTTCCTCTTATTTTATGGCACGGCTCAGGAAGGAAACATTCCTTGATAGTGATAACACACCCATTAGGAGAACAGACAGCAGGTGAGGTAAGACAGACTTTCTTCCTGAAACCGAACCCTCTGGTGGAACTGGGCACGTGAATCCTTCTCCAGGCTGAGGAAAGGGGACGTGCCCAGGCTCCTTCTCCACGGGACAGACACTTCCATCTCATCCCCAAATGCAACACCAGCAAATCCTCCATCATTCAGCTTCACACTCTCTCTTCTTCTTAGAACCTCTCGGTTGTAACAAGAGCAAACTCACCATGGACTGATCTTCATAAGGGGAATTGGCGCACATGTAAAGAAGACAGTGAGGAGGAGGAAGGATTTCCTGCCCCAGACATCAGAGAGAGCACCAATCAGTGGGGCACTTAGAAAAGAAAGCAAACCCTAAAAAAAGAGACAGAATGACAGAGAGAAACCCCCTAGTCAAATTCCGATTGTTGACAGCAAGAGCTTTTGAAGATTTCATCTGGAGATACAAATAAGAGGAGACAATCCATTCTTATTTTCTACAAGCAGGCAACGTTACCAAAACTAACAGTTCATTAAACTGCTCGCACCCTTCTAATGAGAAAAAACTCCTCGATCAGGTAGAGGCTGCTAAATACCCCAATCACTTCCCGCTCTCTGCAGCTGCTCAGCCTGCAGCTGTGGTCTTCCCATGCACACTTGTGCAGCAGGGAGTCACCCTGCCAGTACCTAAAAAGATGCTGGCACAGCTCCATCACATTAACATCTGCTACGGTTCTAGGGAAAGCTTTTTCTCATAGCTGGAGATAAGACAGACCTGGCCAAGGCCATTAAGCACAAATAAAATTGTTCAATGCCTTTCGACGTCTTTCAGACCTGAAACAGGCAGGGAAGAGCCTTTACGTGTATCAGGACGTGCCAAACTCACATCTAAGCAAACCTCTCCGAAGCCATTTTTGAGATCGTTTTGCCTGAACCAGGGCCCAGAAACCTGTCTTGCCATGCTCCTGAGTCAGAACGCGTGGCTACTGCTTGTTCACGGCGGTTGCCTTGAATTCTGCTCTGGGAATGCCTGCCTAGTTCAAACCACCGTGTCCACCTACCGTACCACAGCATACTCCTGCTTCGCTTGGAGAGAGCCCAGTGAGGCCAGCTTAGTTCAGCTTCTATTAACCAGTCAGTTCAGATGTCATTGATTTTTGTTTTGTGATTCTCCCCAGTACAAGGCTGATCTCATGCTGATTTAGAATATTTTCAGCTGAAACACACAGCTGCTATAGTCCCAAACCCACACTAACAAACAGCACACTTAATGCTGTAAGATCAGCTACACGAGCTACCCAATTTTTATGCTCTATCAACTCTTCGTTTTCCATTAGGATTGGCAGTGAACAATCCACACTGAAATATGTACATCAAACACTGGTTGACATCAGCAAATGACACAGATTATAATGACCTGTCCCTCCTCGCATTCATCTCAGACTACATGCGAGCCCAAGCACTGGTTAGACTTCATTACAGGTGTCTGTAATAGCAGAAGGAAAATTCTTTACCTTGACTCCATGAATCAGGCCATTCATCAGGAACGTATGCTGAGGAAAAGTCTGGTGCAAGACCTAGGGGTGAGAAAAAAAAAAAAAGAAAGAGCAAGCTGGCAACTTTTGCAAGGTACCTACCCACTTCTGCAGGCACCTGACAGCCAGAAGCCTGTGAGAGAACAGCAAGGAGCACCCTACTGCCGCACCTCCACGTGGAGCTCTACCTCACCTCTCTGGTCTGTAAAGTATTCCAGAACGCTTGGGCAAAGCTAAGATTATTTGAAACATCCCTTTCTCTATCCCTGTTCCATCGGATTTCCCACTGTTTACTTCATATGACCACAAAACTTTTCTGTTCTTCTCTCCCACTTTTGTACTACCTGTTTGATTTACATTTTACACTACTAAGCTACCATTAGCTATCTCTAAACATATACATCTCTTTACATAAGCAACAGAGACTCCTTTTGTGTAGTTACCCAGGTATCAGAGGTCAGTTTAAAAATGTGCACGGCACATTAGACTTGAACACGAGCTGCCGTACCACCAGCAGAAAACAAATTCAAAAAGCTGAGAATTTTTCCTGAAGTTGCCCACTCGGAAGTTTCCAGCTTCTTAACCAAAGCCTGGGACCTGCGATGGGACTTCACGCCTCTTTGCTAAAACCATCCCCCTGTGCTGAACTGCGGAGTTGCCTTTGCTTGCCTGTGCTAATCACAACTGTTAAGTCCTGAGCGAGTCAGTGATGGGACCTCACGGAGGGAGCACGACCTGATGTGGCCGGTAACTGCAGGGAAATCATCTCTGTGCTTCAACAGCCCGGACTGTGGTGGTGGTGGTTCAACGAAAACCAGAGGTACGGGATGTGGAGTGCCAGTGTAGGGCAAAAGGTACGGTCTTTGGTTAAGAAGTCAAAGCCTCGCTCAGCTTCCTTTCATTAAGCTCCCACATGCACTTTTACTTTTTAAATACCTAAAAAAGTGATAAATAGCAGTACATTATAAGCAAGTGCTAGTAATTTCAGGATTTTCAGATCTGTCAGTCCTCCTTCATCGAAATCCTCCAAAAGCTTTCAAAAGTCAAACTCGTGCTTTACTCCAAGTTAAGCAGGAATAAACGAGGATAGAATTGCCCAGAACCATTAAGAAAAAAAAAAAAAAAACACAACTATAACTTCAACAGGAAAAAAAGTCTGGTACAATCCACTACATCTTGATTTGTACTTCCTAACTCCAAAGGCCTACATCCCTACCTTCACCCTCGGCATCCCAAGGCGAACTCATGCCAGCAAGAGGCAGCGCCCCCACGGAGACCCACTCACCGTTAGCATCGGAGTGGTCAGTAAGCCCCAGGCAAAGAACTCCAGGAAAATCACCACCACCGCATGGTACACGCTGGGCTCTCCGATCCCCTGTCGCTGCAAAACAAAGCTCATCATTAAAAAACGCACACGTCCTGGCCTGGGACTTGAGACGTGTGGTTGGACACTTAAATGCCAGCTCTGACCCAGGCTATCCTCGAGGTGATTCACTGCTGGCGAAGACAAACGCACGCTGCAGCCTCTCTCCTCTCCTTCTGGGCTCTACCAGTCCCTGCCTCTCCTACAAAGCCAATTGGTTTTGTGGTTTTTTTCCTTCCTCCCCGCCCCTCCTAAGGATTAGCATCTTTGATACCGCTGAGCTTTCCCTAAAGGTGACTGAACCCACCACCCTTTCATCCCTCCACCCGTGTGTATTTTGACAGCAGCATGCGCAAAGAGACTCCAGGAGTTTAGGAAGGCGTCCGGCACGGTGGGAAAGGCAAAGTCCTCGGATCAGTTAAAAACCAAATGAAAACAACGCAAAACCCCTCAAGGCCTCGTCTAACTTTCTTTCCTTAAAGATCTCACAGCACTTCTAGGGCAGCGCTTGTTCTCACTTCACCCAGCCCCGGCTGCCCGCCCAGAAGGCTTCCTGCAGCCGCGCAGGACACGCCTGCGAAGTCACGGGCTCGCGAGGAACACAAATCACCGAACAAAGCACCCAAGTTTCAGTTGAATTACATCGGGGAACTGCACGGACCAAACGTTCAGTAGCACAACGTGCTGCTCTACAGGAACCAATTCCTCGTGGTAGCACTGATGATTTGAACTCAACAAGAAGCGTGTCCTTGCCCTGATGCATAATTGATGAAACCACCCCAGCAATTCAGACAGCTCCCAGTGACTTGAAGAGTATCCAGGAGTTAAAAACAAACTTCCATCAGCCGCACAAATCTCAGACCCAAATGGATCTTGGCTCTGGTACGGCAAACCTCACGTCCAGGGGCATTTCCTCCAGGCCAAGGGAACGGACTTTTTCATTAACTTCCTCACAAGTGACTAACGCCTCTACGTTGTGCTCTTGATACAGGAATTATTTACGGCACCAGACCAAAGAAGCACCTTTACCGGCACCTTACCTCCTGCATTCACCACTGACAGATACCCAGGGGCAGGAACTGAAGGAACTCGGCACGTGAAGAGCAGTCTCTCCCCCAGCCCAAACCCCCAGGTTCTGACAGACCCACGCCGCGTTTCAGAGAACCGATGCAGCCACCAGCTCGCTGGGAACTGAGAGAAGGCAGCGAGGGAAGGAAGCTGCTCTGCTGAGACGCCGCGTACGTGCACGGATTCCATTAGAACTGCCTCCCACGGACGGGCTGCCTAAGAAACAAGTCAACAGCTCTGGCACGAGCGGCTCCCTGCCCGGGGGGGGCCGGCCGTTAGAAGGAGCAGATCCCTAGCGGGGGGAGAAGAACCGGGGCGGCACGAGGCCGGCGATTAGGCACGGTGCCGTCACGCCCTTGCTCCACTGGCCTCAGGACCGCTCTGCAGAGGGGAGCGGAGCCCTCCTCCCCCCCTCACCGCCCCTCTCCGGCCCCTCCCGACCAAGCGCACGTTTCCGGCAGGGCAGCGACCGAACACCGGGCTGTGCAAGGGAAGGCGCGGACCGGGCCCAGCTCCGCCCGGTCCCAGCCGCCCGCCGCTGCCTCCTCCTCGCGGCGGTCCTCACACACGCGGGGCAGCTGCCCCCGCACCGAGCGGGCCCGGGGCTCCCGGAGCGGCCCGATGCGCCGGGCGGGGCGGGGGCGGCTCGCTCCGCTCGGGGCGCTACCGAGCACCGGCACCGGAGCACGCGGCCGCGGGCGGGCGGCCTCGGGGCCACGCCGGGGCCCGGCGGCAGGCGCAGAGCGGCCGCCCCGGGGCCGTGTGGCCGCCCCGGGGGCTCAGCGGCCCACCCCGGCCCCGGTCCCTGCCCCCCGCCACTCACGCCGGCCCCGTCGCGGATGACGATCTTCTTGGCCAGCAGCACGCTGCGGTTGAGCCGCTTCTTCTTCTTCTTCTCGCCGGTCATGGCGCCGCCGGGCCGCTGCCGTTACCCGGCCGCCGCGGCTGCCCCATCCTCCCCGCGGCGGGACGCGCCGGGACCGGCCGGGCCCCGCGGGGGGGCGGGGGGGGAGCTCCAGGCCCGGGGCTGGCGGCGGAGGGCGGCGGAGGCCGAGGGAGGCCCGGCCCGGCCCGGCCCGCAGGCCCCGCCCACCCCGCCCCGCGGCCGCGCCCCCGCCGCCCGCACGATGGCGGCGCCGAGCGCTTCCGGCGTCCCGCCGCCGCGCGCCGCGCCCCCGCGTCCCATTGGCTGCTCGGCCCGCCGCCGGCCGGCCGATTGGCCAGGAGCGGCGGGGGGGCGGTGCCGTCCCGCCGGGGCTGTGACGCCGCGGCACCTGCCGAGGGGGCGGCGCGAGGCACGACGGGATGCGGCGGGCAGGGCCGCTGGGGGCCGCGGCGGGGCGCGGGGCATGCCGGGAGGTGTACCCCCCCCCGTGACCGCCGGCGGCCGCCATTTTACCTGGGGTCCCTGGGGCCAAGGGGAGAGCGGGGGGCGATGGCCTCGCGTTCCCTCCGCTCCCCGACAGGGAAACGAAACGGGGGCAGCTCCTGTCACGGCCCCTGCTGCCCGCCTTGTGGGACTCGGGGTCCCGCAGGGCCCGCCTCTCCCGGTGCCCCCCAGCTTGCACAACACACCGTGCCCGACACACCGTGCCCGACACACACCAGCCCTGCACGGCTCTGGCCCTGCCCGGGGCCCCTGGCCGTGTGCCCCTCGTGCCCGTGCTGTCCGTGCTGTGCAGGCCCAGCCCATGCCCGTGGCTCGTTGCCCTGCGGGGCTGCAGACCCGTCCCTGAGCACGCCCAGCCCCGCTCCGTGTCCCGTGCACGCAGCCCTCGGAACCGCGTGCTTGGCGCTTGCACCCCTCCTGGGGTGGGGAAACATGGGGCTGCCTGCTCCTCGCCCTCTGTGTGCCCGGTGCACGCCACAGAACAACCCCACGCAGGGGCCCTGCCCGCCGCGCAGGTGGGTGCCGCCACGGATCCCGGGCACTCGCTCCAGCACTGCCATGCCGCTGGATCTGCCCTCGCCGCACATTGAGGGGATGGCGGCAGCTGGGCGCTGCCGGGCAGGGTGCCAGCCCCTCTCACCCCGAGCCCGCCGCCGGGGAGACAGCGGCAGCCGCGGCCCTGGGCTCGGTGCTGCCAAGGATCAGCACTGCCGCTTGCATGTTCGGCTGTGTGCGCACGTGTCCTCCTCTCCTAATTAATCCTTCATGGATTGGAGAGTGCTTTATGTCGATTCCCATAATGCGGTGCCAGAGGTGTAAGGAGATTAATTAGGCACAGCTCAGAAAAGTTATGCAAATTGCAGGCAGTGGCAGAGCGGGGCGCCAGCGCTGCTCCTCCCACTCACCCCTGCACCGCTCCTGTTCTGGGGCCGCGGGAGCGGTGCGGGGCAGAAGCACGGCCCTGCAGGCGCTCTCAGGGCACTCGCCCAGCAGCTCTGCCATGACACAAAGGCTGCAGCCACATCCTCTGAGAGGTGGAAATCAGCCCTGCCTGCTCAGAGCCCTGGCATGTCCCCCAGGGCTTGTCCCCAGTGCTGGACGTGGTGGCCAGGGCAGCCTGGGGGGCCCCAAGGCAGGGCAGGACCCTCCCCGCAGGGTTGTGGGGTGACGAGATGCTCCCTTGTGCCAGCATGAGGCTATGATCCAATCTTGGCTCCTGGAGGCTTGCCTTCAAGTAATGATTAAAAGCAGCCTGAGGGAAAGCCCTTGATGCAAAGCTAACTCCCCAGAGCCTGAGACCAGCTGCAAATGAGATGAAAATAATCCCCTGGCCACCGGGGACCTGCACAGGAGAGGGGAGCAGCCTGAGCTCCCGCGGGCTGCAGCCGTGTGGGGGCTGTGCTGGCTGCATGGGGGGGCTGCGGGGCCATGTTGGCTGTGTGGGGCCGTGCTGGCTGCGTGGGGCCGTGCTGGCTGCGGTGCGGCAGCTCCAAGCCCCAGGGCCCGGCCGCAGTGCTGTGGGGCAATTGTTCCTCCACAGCTGCAGCACCAGGCTGGCGTGCCCCCCACGCTCCCCCCATCCCCACAGCACTCTGCACGGGGTGTGTGGTAAAATGCTGGTGACCTTCACAGGACCTCGCGTGTGCCAGGAGCCGCCCGCCCCGGGCAGGGTCTGTGGGGACCGAGCCCTGCTGGGTCCGGGCTGGAGCCACCCCGGGAGCACGCAGGAGCCCAGCTTGTTGCAGCGCTGTGCAGCAGTTTAAAAACAAAAACAAGGAGGGCGGAGAGAGGCTGAGAGAAGAGAAGCGGTTCCTAATATGGCAACAGCAAATGTAATTCTATTACCTTGATTTATTGATTGCACTTAGAGCAATTACTGGCTTTCACCCCATCACCTGCCAGGGAGCAGGAGACAGCAAGGAGGAGGCAAGACAAAGGCGGCCGCGCGTTGCCCAGGGCACTGCAGGCCCCAGGGGAGGCTCGGGTTGTGTTTGTGCAGGGCCGAGGGCAGGGCCGCCGCCGGGCCCCCTCTGCCGCAGAGCATCCCGCACAGGCGAAGCGGGTCGGAGCTCACCCTCGAGAGGCCCAGCGGGAACACGGGGCCGTGGGGCCGGAGCTGGGCGTTACGGCCTGGCTGGGGTGGGCTGGGGTGGGCTGCACGCACGGGAAGCCCCCGGGGCACAGAGGCAGCCAAGCAGCTGCAGGTGGGGGCTGAGGACCCCCACGGCCCCATGCCCTAGGCTGGAGCAGGCGGGTGGCATCCGCAGCAAAGGAACTTTCCAGCCGTGCAAATGGAAAGGCAGAGGAGAAAAAACAGCAGCCGAGGGTGCTCTCGAAGCGAAGAGGCGGCTCTGGGCTCGGTCCCCGGCGTACGAGAGTCATGCTGAGAGCCCCCGGCATGGCGCAGTGCCCCACTGCCTCGTGTAGACGGGGCTCGTGTCCCTCTGCCTGTGCTGTGGGTGGATGTCGTGGGCTGATGCCAGGCTCGACAAGAGGTCTGAGTCCTTTGAATCCCTGGAAAAAAAGCAGCAGCCTCAAGGCTGGAGGAGGGGAGTGTTACTTGATTGTTCTGAGGTCAGAAAGTCCCTTTAAGATTTTTTTTTTCTCTCTCTCTCTCTTTCCCTGCTTGCTGCAGATACTGGCAGAGAAGCAAGAAAATGATTGTGCTTTTTACTGCCTGAGCCCTCCAGACAGATATAAACAAGCGGGAGCCAGACCTGGCTTTGGAGGCAGACAAAATCAGAGTGAATAAGACCACTGGGTTGGGAGGCGCAGAAATAGGCCAGCCCCATTGTGCAGCAAAGCCTCCCGCAGCCCCCCACCCCCCAGGCAGCCCCAGGCGCCCCGCAGACGCTTCCTGATGATGAAGATGTAGAAAAATGGACAAAATGTCCCTGTTGCAGCCGAAGGCATCGGCCGGGGGCTGCTGGCCCTTTCCAGAAGCCTCCTGCTCACCGCTCAAGCTGATTGCCACGCGTGAGCCGTGCGTCTCTCCCCCGCCCCGCACACCCCGCGGTGAGGCCGGACCCGGCGGGGCCGGTGGTGGCAGCGGCTGCCCTGCGAGCCCAGGGGGCTGCAGCCAGCGGGGTCGGGGTGCCCCCGACACGGGGTGCCCCCCCAGCACGAAGCCGTGCCTGGGGCTCTGTCGGCCGGCACGGGCGCCCTGGGCCGTGCAGGGAAGAGCCCGGCCGGCCCCAAGCGGGACCGGGCGCGGGGACGACCCCTGCCCGTTTTGGGGGTCCCACCGCGGAGGGGCGGGGGGGGGGGAACGCGGGGGGGCCGGAGCGGGGCGGGCGGGGGCTGCAGGGGCGGGCGGGAGGCGGGGATGCTGGGGGATGCTCGGGGGGGCCGGGGGCGGGCGGCGGAGCGCTCGCTCCATGACATCAGCGCTTGGCGGCCCCGGGGGAGCGGGCGGGGGGCGGGGGGCGGGCGGCGGCGGCGCGGAGCGGGGCGGAGCGGGGCGCTCGCCCCGGGCGGCGGCGGCGGCGGCGGCGGCGGAGCGCCGGGCGGTGCGGGGCAGGGCAGGGCATGCTCCCCGAGCCCAAGTATGACCGGTTCCGCGACGAGCCGCTGAGGGCCGCCCCCATGCCGGCCCCGGCCCCGGTGCCGGTGCCGGTGCCGGTGCCGGTGCCGGCTCCCGCCCCGGGGCTGGCGCAGCCGTGCCCGGCGGCGGGCGAGGAGCCGGAGGCCGGCACCACGTTCTGCATGCTGCTGCCCAGGATGCCCCAGTGGAAGTTCCCCGGCCCCGGCGGCTTCCTCAGCCGCAGCCCCTCGGGCTCCAGCAAGGAGCTCTCCTCGCCGGCCCGGCCGGGGGGCGCCGCGGAGCCCGGGGGGGCCCCGTCCAGCCTGGCGGCGGTGCTGGGCGCCTGCGAGCCCGGCTGCTCGGCGCCCTGCTCGCTGCCGGGGCTGAGCCGGCTGCGCGGCGGGGCCGGGGCCGCCAGGAAGGCGGCGCGGGCGGAGGGGGCCCGGCCGGGCGGCGAGGAGTGGAACCGCAAGGGCAGCTTCATCAGCAAGCCGGCGCAGGGCTGGCTGCACCCCGACGAGCGGGTGCTGGGGCCCGGCGTCTCCTACATCGTCAGGGTAAGTGCCGCCGGCCCCGCTCCGCCCCGGGGGCTCCCGGGAGCCCCCCCTCGCCCCCGGGCACCCAGGGCACGCGTCCCGCGATGCCCGTCCCGGGGGACCCCTGGAGCCCCGCGGTGCCGCTCCCCCGCGGCCGGCGTCCCGCGACCTGGGCGATGCCCGGCGGGACCCCGATGCCCGGCGGGACCCCGTGGCCCGGCGTCCCTCCGGCCTCCCCCCGGCCTCCATCCTCAGCGCGGGGCCCTGGAAACGCTCGGGGGGCCCAGAGGCCTCCGGCAGCCTTGGCTGCAGCTGCAAGCCTGGCTCTGGACCAGGCGCGCTGCACAAGGCTGGGCTGAGGGCAGAGCCGGGGATCGTCCGCCCTTGTCCAGGGTGGCCGCCCCATGGCTCTGCTGAGCCTCAGTTTCCCCCATCCAGAGGCTCAGCTCTGTGGGCACGGGGTGGGACCCTGGCAGCCACCCCCTCCTGTACAAAGCTGCAGGGGGCCGGGGTGATGGGGCAGCGTCGTGGGGGTGCCCTGACCCAGCGGCTCTGCGGAGGGATGCCTGGGCTGGCAGCGGACGCGCCCGCACAGCCCGCGGCCCCTTCTGCCGTCACGTAGCAGCCCCATCACGCTGCCCGCACTGTCTGGCATGGCTTGTGAAGGATGACACGGGGCCGGGTCAGGCTGGGGGCTTTCCAGGCCAGGGGGGGCCTGCCCCGGGACATGGCTGCCATCAGCCCCTGTCGGGGCGGTTGGAGCCCTGGCACCCGGATGAGTTTGCTGGGTCTCAGCGTGGGGTCTGGGCACGCAGTGTGGCAGCTGGACGTTTTGGGGTGGGGGGCGAAACGGCGCTGTGCATGAGAACCCTGGGGCTGGGGCCGACGGGGGCCTTGTCCCTGGCTCCCAGCTCCTCTGCTCTCCTCTCCCTCGCCTGCACGGGGCTGGTGACGGCAGCCAGAGACTGCCCTGACCTCCCTCCCTCCCTCCCTGCAGTACATGGGGTGCATCGAGGTGCTACGCTCCATGAGGTCCCTCGACTTCAACACCCGGACACAGGTCACCAGGTGGGGCCCCGCTGCTGCCCCCGCCCGGGCCCTGTGGAGACAGGGGGACTGGGCCGAGGCTGGGGGGCCCTGCATGCCTCACGCTGGGCCAGGGGCAGCGATGCGGCAAAGGGCTCTGCCGCAGATCGATGGGCGGAAAGAGGAGAAGGGAGGTGGCCCCAGCTGGGAGGACGAACCGACAGCCCCATGACACCAGGGGAGGCTGGGGGATGCTGCAGGAGCCTGGGACTGGTGGTCCCCAGAGCTGTGGGGAGGGGAGGCAGCTGGGAAGGGGCTGGGGTCTGCAGCGGTAACGCTGCGGGACTCGGGGCTTGCAGGGAAGCCATCAACAGACTGTACGAGGCAGTGCCGGGCGTGAAGGGCATCTGGAAGAAGAAGGTGAGTCTCCTCCCGGGCCCATCCTTCTCTGCTCCCCCAGGGCCAGGGCTGCGGGCAGGGTGCTGGGCTGCTGGCTCTGATCGCAGCGCAGAGCCTGGGGTCTCTCGGGCACCCCCTCTGCCTCCTCCACCCCGGGAAGCCTGGTCCTGGGGGGCTGCATTGCCCCCACCCTCCTCTCCCCCGCAGGCTCCCAACAAAGCCCTCTTCTCCATCCTGGGCAAGAGCAACCTCCGCTTCGCAGGCATGAGCATCGCCGTCAACATCTCCGTTGATGGCCTGAACCTCATGATCCCCACCACGCGCCAGGTGAGAGCCGGGCACAGGGGACGCGGCCTCCGGCCCCATCCCAGCCCTCTGCCTCCAGCCTCAGCTCCTGCTGCCAAGCGGGGGCAGGCAGCCCCCCCCAGTAACCCCACGGCGGCCGTGCCCACAGATCATTGCCAACCACCACATGCAGTCCATCTCCTTCGCCTCCGGCGGGGACACGGTGAGGCTCTCTTGCCACAGCCCCCCTCGGCTCCCTGCTTGGGGAGCGGGGACATGGGGCTGCCCTGAGCCGAAACGGGGGGGGCAACCCGGTCCGTGGGGCTGAGGCCCCCCGGTAGCCCTGGCCCCACTCGCCATGCAGCAAGGGGGCGCAGGCCCTGAGCACCCTCTGTGCCCCCAGGACACCACGGACTACGTTGCCTACGTCGCCAAGGACCCCATCAACCAGAGAGGTGATGCTGGCCCCTGGGGCATGGAGGAGGGATGAGCTGGGCTGGGGGCGGTGTCCCTCAGTGGGGGGTGAGGGGCAGCTTGGGGCTATCCGAGGAGCTGCTGGGGGCACGGGAGAAGCCTCAATCCGTCCGTCCGTCCGTCTGTCCGCAGCTTGCCACATCCTGGAGTGCTGCGACGGGCTGGCACAGAGCGTCATCAACACGGTGGGACAGGCCTTCGAGCTGCGCTTCAAGCAGTACCTGCACAGCCCCCCCAAGGTGGTGGTGCCCCCAGACAGGTAGGGCTGTGGCTGGCCTGGGCGCCGGGGCCGGTCTGGGCGTCCCCGTCCTTGCCAGGAGCGGGGCCGGGCTGGGCAGGGTGTCCCCAAGCTGCCTCTGCTCCCGCCACGTCCTGTGCAGGGTGCTGGGGATGGAGGAGTCGGCGTGGGGGGAGGACGACGAGGCGGGTGAGCACGACTACTACAACAGCATCCCGGGCAAGGAGCCACCCCCGGGGGGGCTCATCGACTCCCGGCTCCGGCACAGCACGCTCCTGGGCCATGTCCGCGTCCAGCCCCCCAGCTCCAGCCCTGCCAGCCAGGTGAGCCTCGGGGCCGCTGCCGGCCCTGCGGTGTGGGGCCGGGGGTGGCCCCCCCGATGCCCTCGCTGTCTCCTCTCCCCAGGGCGGTTTAGCACCCAGGAGAGAGCAGAGCAGCCAGCCGGGACCGCCCTGGGACCTGGAGAGCCAGGGTGGGTACCGCCGCAGGGGGCTGTGGCCGCAGGAGGGTGCTGGGGACGTCGGGGCAGGCGGGGTCCCATGGGGGCTGCAGAGGGGACCCTGCTGTGCCCGGCGGTGATGCCCGGTCCCCGCAGGCCAGCCCTGCGACGGGTACCTGCAGGCGGACGGGCACCCCCTGGGGCCGCGGGACTACGAGGAGCACATGTACGTGAACACACAGAGCCTGGACACGCGGGAGCCAGACACCGCTTGCAGAGCACTGGAGGAGAGTCCCAAAAAGGACCTCTTTGATATGAGTAAGCTGGCGGGCTGGGGCCGGGCGCCGTGCTGGGGCCTGGCATCATGTCCCAGAGTGGTGACGGCCCCGACGGCCCCATCCTGGCTCCTGCAGGGCCTTTTGAAGATGCCCTGAAGCTCCACGAGTGCATAGCAGGGGGCGGCAGCAGCCCCCCGATTGAGGACCAGTGGCCGAGCCCCCCCACGCGGAAAGCTCCCATCGCCCCCACGGAGGAGCAGCTGAGGCGGGAGCCGTGGTACCACGGGAAGATGAGCCGGCGGGACGCCGAGAAGCTCCTGCAGATGGACGGGGATTTCCTGGTGCGGGACAGCATCACCAACCCGGGGCAGTACGTCCTGACGGGCATGCACTGCGGGCAGCCCAAGCACCTGCTGCTGGTGGATCCCGAGGGCGTGGTAAGGGCAGGGGGACCGGGACGGGGGCGATGGGGTGGGGGGCAGCTGCCCGGGGCTTCAGGGCTGCTCTGCCCCGGCCCCAGGTGAGGACCAAGGACGTACTCTTTGAGAGCATCAGCCACCTCATCAGCCACCACCGGCAGAACGAGCAGCCCATCGTGGCCGCAGAGAGTGAGCTGCACCTCCGCCAGGTTGTCCGCAGGAAGCAGTGATGCTGGGGGGTACGTGAGCCCTCGGCCCGGCCCCCTGGCGCCAGACTCGTCCCAGCCCGGGGCAAAGCCAAGGCTCTTCTGCACCCCCTCCTCTGCTCGTGCCTGTCTTCAGGGGCCTCGTGGTGCCCA
Source organism: Anser cygnoides (assembly GCF_040182565.1). Taxonomy (NCBI): domain Eukaryota; kingdom Metazoa; phylum Chordata; class Aves; order Anseriformes; family Anatidae; genus Anser; species Anser cygnoides. The sequence goes on along the minus strand of NC_089899.1, from coordinate 365,009 downwards.
CCTCCCAGGGCCCCGCTGTCCCGCCCTCGTCCCCCCATCCCCGCCACCTCCCCTCCATCATCCGCACGGGGCCCCTTGCCCCGCGGACACCCGGACATTTATTGCGCTCAGCGGCTGGGGACAGCGCAGGGACGTGCTGGGGTGAAGCAGTCGGTTCTGCCCGGGGGACTGCCCCGGCCCTGGGCCAGGCAGTGCCAGCCCTGCCCTGCCCACGTGCCCCCCGCCCCTGACACCCCCAGCCCAGCGCCCCGCAGCTGGCGGCGTCCTGGCGCAAGGGACGTGGAGCAAAGGGGGGTGGCTGCTGCTGGGAGCCTCGTCCCTGGGCTCCTGGGGTGAGATGGGGCGAGCAGGCTGTGTGTGTGTGTGTGTGTGCATGCGTGTGCACGTGTGTGTGCATGCGTGCACGTGTGTGTGAGCGTGTGCACGTGTGTGTGAGCGTGTGCACGTGTGTGTGTGCACGTGTGTGTGTGTGCATGCAGGTATGCGAGGGGCTGCTGGGGCAGTGGCCCCCGCGCGGAGAGCAATGCCTCTCGCCAGCACTGCTGCTCAGGACCCAAGTCCTGCCTCGGTCCCCACTCTGCCAGGACATTGGGGTGCCCCCACCCGTCGGGACTGTGTCCCTGTTGGGCTCTGCCTGGCGGGGCTGGGCACAAGCACCTCTTGGAGCCGGCGCTGCTGGATTTTCCTGTGGGTCTCACGCTTCCAGTCGCCTTCTCACCAGGAGCGGCCACGCCGCAGCACCCACGGAGCCCCTGCAGCCCTGCACAGCCCCCGGGGGGGGCAGGACCGAGTTGCTGCGGGGCAGAGCCGAGCCTGAGATGCTGGGGTGGCGGGGGGAGAGGCGGCCCCAGCCCTGGGACCCCCCAGGTGGGGCTTTGGCAGGTTTTTATGGCATTCACGGTCCCTCCTCTGGCGTCTCTGGGGTTTGTTGTTTGGGATAAGTTTCTAATTAAACCTGGAAATGAGCAAGGCCCCGGCTGTTCGTGCTGCCCCCAGGCACAGAGCTGGCAGGGGACGGGGCTGCAGGATGCTGGCTCCTGTGCCCAGCAGGGACAGAGACGGGGACACAGCGGGTGCCAGGGCAGCTCCTCCATCACCGCCAGCTCCCGGCCGGTTGCACCTCGGTGGCCGCACCCTGCACCCACGAGCCGCCCGCGGGCACGCGTTGCCTCCGAGCCCCGGGGTGTGCTTCCAGGGCTGGGGTGCGGGGCTGGGGGATCCTGGGGGGCTGAGCTGCCTGGGGAGGCCTCGCAGCAGCCCTGAGCCGCCGCTCACCAGCCGCTGATGGCCCCCCCGGCAGTCAGGGCCTGACCACAGCTCCCGGCTGCGCCGCGTGGCTGGGAGACAAAAAGGCTTTTGGCTGGGATTGGCAAAGGCACCAGGAGCCCTGCTGGAGCCCAAGGGCTGCGGGAGGCACGAGAGGCTTTCGGAGCCAGTGGCAGGGCAGGGCTGCCGGGGGGGTCGGGTCCCCCACGGCCACGGAGCCCCAGCCCCGGTGGGGCTCTGGCCGCAAACCCTGGGCACAGCGGGGCCGCAGCGGGCTCCCAGCTGAGCTCTGGGCCGGCTCCAGCACCGACGTCCACGGGGCCCCAGCGGGCGCCTCTGCTCGCTCTGCCCAGCGCTGGAGCTGGTGGCCCCAGGGGAGCGGGGTCACCCCTCGGGGGACGTCCTCTGGCTGAGGGGCCGGCTGGGTGCTGGGTGAGTCAATGAATAAAGTCAGCGCCTAAATAAAGCCTGGTAATGAATGTGTAATTTTCCATTGATAGTCGAATATCTACAGGGACGCAGCGCTTCCATCTCGGCTGCTATTTTTTGTCATGTAGTAATGCGTCTGCAAAGATAATTGCACTGTTCCCTCAATAGCAGAGGCAGGAAAAGGCAGCGAGAGCCCCTGCTTGCTTCTCTGCTGCGAAGAACAAGCCTGCGCCTCGCACCAGCTGCCGCCGCTCCGCACCCGGCCTTTCGGCTACCAGAGGGGCTGTGAGGAGGCACTGGCAGGGCTGGCACGGTGTTTTTGGGGGTATTTACCCACCTTGATGGAGTTTGTCCAGACCGATCACCGCACCACAGGCGGTGCACGGCCCCCCGAGGCCCCCAGCCCCGGCACAGAGGCAGTACCCCGCGGTGTGGGGAGGTGGGCTGGGAGCCACGCAGCGGCAGTGCTCTTGAAACAGAAAACAATTAAGTATGAGGCCTTTATTGAGTTACGTATGGACATGAATAATGCAATTGGAGCACCAGTTCCCGGGAGGGCCGCAGCTGAAATTGAATTTCTTTCTGTGCGCTCTGCACCCTCGGAGCAGCCCCGCTGCTGGGCTGGGCCGGGGGGGCCGGGGCCTTGCTGCTGTCCCTGGGGGCTCCCCGCAGCTGGGGGGGGACACGGGGCTCTGCTTCCCAGCCTCCAGCAGATGGTAGCACACTGTCGGCTCCGCCAGGCGCGTCCCCAGCCCTGTCTGTCCCCAGCCCCTGCCGCTGTCCCCAGCCGGGCATCCCTCACCCGCTGCGCCGTGCCCAGGCCTTGCTGGATGCCGCTCGCCTCCAGCACCCTCCAGCCCTGTCCGAGGGACCCCCGCCCGCCTCACCAACCCTCGCCTCTCCCTGCGACCCCCGTCACGCTGCTCGGGGAAGGCAGCTCTGGAACCCGAGATGGGACCCCGCGGCTCCCCCACCGCCTGCAGCCGCAGGGAGCCGCATTGTTCCAGCCCCACGGAGGAGGCAGGAGGGGAAAGGGTCCCTGTCCAGCCTTGCTCTGCACAGTGCTGCCTGGCGGTCCGGAGCTTGCTTTGGAGGCACTGGAAAATTGTTTTCTCCTGGCCTGCAAGCGTTTGTTCTCTGCCCACTTCTGGTCGTGGGCTGGCACCTCCCTCTGCGCACAGTGGCTGTGGCACCGCAGCGCTGGAAGCGAGCGCTGGTCCCGAGCCCTGTACCGGAGCAGGGCTGGCTGCCAGCACGGGTGCCCGGGCACAGCTCACATCCCCGCCGCGTGCCCCGGCGCCAGCTCCTGCCGTGCGCACGGGGCCCTCCCGCTGCCCCTCCGCTGAGACCCGGGGCGCTCGAGCTCTCCGTGGCTTTGCCCATCGCTGCTGCCCTGCTCTTGCCCCAGCCCCGCACCAGGACCAGGTGAGCTTAGCGCAGCAGCTCAGCACCCTGCTCCCCCTCCGCACCCCAGGGACCTCTGGCCCCGAGCCAAGTGTGCGGGCAGGGCTGGCCCAGCTCCAGCGCTCTTTGTTATCTCCGGGGAACTCAACCATTTCTGCACCTTATTTACCTCCTGTTGCACATGGGTGGAGTAAAGGTAAACACCAGCCTTTGTTCACCATCTCCCTTTCCCTTGAGCTTCCTCATCCTCTCCCTGTCTTTCTCCACCCTCTGCTCCCCAGCCAGACCCTGGACTGGACGCCGTGCAGTGCCAACCCCTGGTCCAGCCGTAACGCTGCCGCCCCCCTCCTCAGTGAGATGTCTGAGCCCAGCCCCGCTCCTGCACCCCCACACCCTGCTTGCCACATCTCTGCGGCTTCTTCCAGATTTGTGCCGAGCTCCCCATCCTCAGGTGAAGGCCTGCGCTTTGCCAGCGCCACTGCTCCCCACCGGGCAGGGCGATGCCCCGAGGAGCCCTGAAGCTGCGGTGCCTGCCCTGCAGGGAGCACCCCCGGGGTGCTGGGAGAGGCCTCGCATGGGGGCGGAGGGCCCAGCAGAGACACCGGGCAGTGCAGAAAGCAGAGAGCAGCCAGGGAGGGGACGGCTGTTCTCCCAGCCCCGGGGCACCTTCTCCCTCCCTGCCTCTCCCAGGCGCAGCCAGAGCAGGCTGCCGGCCCTTGCTGGGCTCGGCGCATCCTTCTCTTTTCATCAGCTCGGAGGCAGGATGCGGAGGGAGCCGAGACCTCCCACCTCTCGCACAGTGCTTGGCTGCAGCAACCTGCACTGAGTGAGATCACCAAGCCGGGCCTTCGTTTCTGGTGATTACATCGAGCCCTTTGCTGCCGTGGGCTGTTCGCGAGGAGAACGGAGCCTTCCCCGCAGCCTGGCGGCACCCCGGGGCAGGCAGCCGGGAGGAACAAACGCTGTCCCCGTCCTGCCTGGAGCACCGCCGTCCCCAAGGCTGTAAATCCACGGGGTGCCCGTTCTGGGGCTGGTCACCGTGGTCTGAGGGTCGCCCGCCCGCTCGGCTGCTCTGGGCCCGCAGCGATGCTCCCTGCCTCCCCCGACGTTTCTGTCGCCCCCGGCGCCCCCAGCACCACCAGGCCGCGTCCTGCCCAGCGCCCCCCCGCCAGGTGTCAGCCAAACGCGAGCGGTGCGGCGCTGCCTGCCCTGCGCCTCCCCCCACGGCATTGAAGCACTTGATGCTCTCAGCGGGTCCTTGAGCTCTGAGCTCCCTGGAGAGCTCTTGGCTTTGTTCGGCGCTTTGAGGAGCTCGAGAGCTCGGGGGGGGAGCGCGCGGCGCCGCCGGGGGGCTCCGTCCGCGGGGGGCTCCTGGCTCGGCCCAGGGCGGAGGGGAGCCGGGGGCACGGCGGGGCTGCTGCGCTCCGGTCCCGGCGCTGCTGCCGGGGGGTTCCGGGGGTCCCGCCCCGGTCCCGACGTCCCCGCGGGCACACGGCGAGAGGGTCCCGGCGGCCGGGCCGCTGGGGGTCCCGCTCCCCGGACCGGAGGCGGCCGGGGGCCGGAGTGGGGACCGTTCCCGGGGCGGCGGACGGGGGTCGGCCCCGCCGCCCGCCCCCTGCGGGCTGACCCCTGCCCGCCGCGGCCCCGCGCAGCGGCCCGGGGGGGCCCGGCGCGGCGCGGGGAAAAGCGGGGGCGCCGCGCTCGGAGGAATACGGCGGCGGCGCGGCGGGGAGCGCGGGGCCGCCCCGGCCCTATAAAAGCGCGTCCGCGCCCGGCGGGCTGCGGCGGCGGCGGCGGCTCCGGTCCAGGTGCGGCGGCTCCGGTAACGGTGAACGGCAACTTCCCGGTGGGGGCGGGTGTCCCGTCCCGTCCCGTCCCGTCCCGTCCCGTCCCGTCCCCCGTCCCGTCGGCGGCTCCGCCGTGCGCTGCGGGGTCCGGCGGGTCCCGGTGCGTCCCGGTGCCCGTCGGCGCGGCGGCTCCCTCCCCACCCCCGTCCCCACCCCCGGGCTGCCGGGCGCGGTGTTCCGCGGCGCGGCCGGTTCCCCCCGTCCCTCTCGTCCCCGTTCCTCCCCTGGGACTGGCGGGTCCCGGTGCCCCCGGTGCGGCCGGATCCTTCCCCAGCCTCGTCCCCGGCGCGCACCGGGCTGGCGGCTCCCGGCGTGCCGGTGCCCGGCCCCCGGTGACGGCGCTTCCCATCGGGTCTCTTCCAGCCCCGCACCCGGCGGCGACATGTGGCTCCTGGAGCGGCTGCGCGGCGTGGCGGAGAACGGCGGCTCCCGGGGCGCGGGGCCCGAGGAGTCCCCGCGGGGTTCCCGCTACAGCAACGTCCTCACCCCCGACAAGATCCCCGACTTCTTCATCCCGCCCAAGCTGAGCGCGGCGCCTGCTGAGGCCGAGGGCTCCGAGCCCCCTGCGCCGCCAGCCCTGGGTCCCTCCGCCTCAGAGCAGGACCTGGCGGGGCGCAAGCCCCCGCGCAGCCCCCGGCCGCCCAGCCGGCCCCGGCCGAAGGCGACCGGCCGGCACATCATCCAGATCGAGAGCGCCGAGGACTGGACGGCTGAGGGGGGCTTCGGCACCAACGCGGACCCGCAGGCGCAGACGGCCATGTCGCTGCCCTACGTGCCCAAGGCGCAGACCTCCTACGGCTTCGCCACGCTGGTGGAGAGCCCCCACACGCGGCGCAAAGAATCGCTCTTCCACAGTGAGCACAGCAGCCTCTGCCCCTCGCCGGCCACCTCCCCCAGCGCCCAGCGCAGGGCCAAGCTCAATGGTGAGAGCGGGTCCCGGGCGCCCGCCGACCTGGGGGCAGCCCTCATGCACCCCGGCCGCTACTTCAGCGGCGGCGAGAGCGACACGTGCTCCTCGGCCGAGTCCTCGCCCTTTGGCTCCCCGCTGCTCTCCCGCTCCGTCTCCCTGCTGAAGATCTTCAGCCAGGAGAGCCAGTCCAAGGTCATCAAGCTGAAGCACTCGGTGGCCCGCAACAGCTCGCTGTCCACCGACGACAGCTCCGCCGACACCAGCCCCAGCGCCCAGCGCCGTGCCAGGAGCGCCCCGGCAGGGGGGCAGCCGCCGGCAGCCCCAGACCTGCCGCAGGGCCGACACCGCGAGCACAGCCTGCGCCTCAGCCGGGGCGGCAGCCTGCGCCTGGCCGCCGACTACGACCCCTCCAACGCCCGGCTCCGCGTGCGGCTCGTCTCCGCCGAGGACCTCTACGATGCCCTGGTCGACGTGCGCAGCATCAACTGCTGCGTCTCGCTGTGCCTCAACCCCGGGAAGCTGCAGAAGCAGCGCAGCACCATCGTCAAGAACAGCCGCAACCCCAGCTTCAACGAGGACTTCTTCTTCGATGGGCTGGGCCCTGGCCATGTCAGGAAGCTGTCCCTGAAGCTGAAGGTGGTCAACAAGGGCAGCAGCCTGAAGCGGGACACGCTGCTGGGGGAGAAGGAGCTCCCGCTCACCACCCTCCTGGCCGGCCTGTAGGCAGCCCCGGAGGGAGCTCGCCCATGGGGCTGGGGCGTGGGAGGGCTGGGGCCAGCACTGGCCCCTCTGGAGGAGGGTTCAGAGGGGCCCCCCCAGAGGAGGGCCGGGGTCGTGGCGGGTCTCGGGTACGGAGGGCCGGGTCCCCGGGAGCGGTCCCACCATGGGGCGCTGCCAGCGTCAGCCCTCCCGCGGCAGCCGCAGCCTCTCCCCTCTGTCCCCTCCCAGCTCCGCGCCCGGGGCTGCGGCTCCTGGTGCCCAGCGGGAGCCACCGGCCCTGTCCCCGTCGGGAAGGATGGATGTCACCTGCTGGGCTCTTCCCTGCCTGGGTTCTGCGGTCTCCAGCTGGCCAGCACGCAGGTTGGAGGTGGGTAGATCCCTGTAGCGTACTCATTGCCACTTCCCTCAGCTCCCAGAGCGAGGTGATGGCGTGGATCTCGACTTTAATTTAAAAGTCAAGTTTGTAGTCTTGGAGACTGCAGGGAAAATACTGCAGAGGTGACCCAAGAACCAGTCTGGGGGCCCTGGGAGGCAGCCCAGGGGCTGACTGGGGCCCGTGGTCTTTCTGAGCCTTTCCTGGCCCCTTCCCGGGCCTGCGCAGGGCACGCGGGTTGTCTCTGCCCAACACCCGCAGCCTCAGGGGACGCCTCCCTGCCGTGAGCGATGCCGTCCGCTGCTGACCCCCCCGTGGGTGACAGCTCCAGGAGCTTTAGGGGCATTTGGGTCTGCCCAAACCCAGGCAGGGGCTGCCAGGGGCTGGCGCTGTTGGGGGGGGTGGTCCCAGCACCCCCTGCCCCGGGCACACGGGTGGGCACGGGTACCGGGTCGGTGTCCCAGCAGACGCTGAGCACCGGTGTCTGTGCACCCGGGTGGCACTGGGGAAGGGCGGCAGGCGGAGGCACAGGCTCCCTTCCCCTTTGCTGCCCACCCACCTGTGGGTTCTTGGGGGCTTGTGAGTGTCTGCACCCCCCCGGCAGGGGGAGATGCAGCCCTGGGGGGACCCAAAAGGGTCCGTGCTGGCTCTGCAGCTCTCCCTGGGGGAGTGGGCGCCCCCACCGCTGCCCCCACCCCGTCCTGTCCCACCCAGCCGGAGACACTGGGAGGGGGAAAGGCAGGTTGGGGTTTCTGCGGGTGGGTAAAACAGCCACCTCGTTGTTGTTGGTGTGGTGTTGCCTATCGCATTGGGTCCCTGCATGTTTTCGTGGAAGGGAGCAGAAATAGCAGCGCTCCTCTGCCCCGTCCCAGCACGCGTGGACACACGCACACATGTGTCCCTCTGTGTTAACCTCTGTCGGTGGCGGTTGATGTTCCTTCCTTGTCCTTTGCAGCAGATGGCAGATTTCAGTGTTGGCTATTTATATCTGAGGCTGATCTTTCCCAGCGTGTTTTACTTCTGTCTGTAAATATGTTCCAGGTACGCGAGGCATGGTTCTGATAGCGTGATGTTTGCATGTCGGGGGGATTTGGGGTGACCGTGGCTGTTTATCGAGCTTGTGGATGAAAACAAACCGTGCAGGACGTGAGGAGCAGGAGCAGTCCTGTCGCAGGGGATTTCCCACCTGCTGCTTCCTACCCCAGCGCCGCCCAAGGGGCGCCTGCCCCCACCCTCCCTCCTGCCCCGCGGGGCCTGGGCTCAGCCGGGGGGCGAGCAGGGGGCTGTGAGGGCTGGGATGGGACCTGGGGGGAACCTCCTGCACCGGGGCCGGTGGGGACCCCAGGGCACCGTGAGGCACTGCTGGGGGCACGGGGCACCCGGGGGCTGGGGACAGGACCAGTGCGAAGGTTTTGGTGCCCATGAAGGGCTGGGGGGTGCCACAGCCCCCCCCTCGGCAGAGCTGTGCTGTGGGCCTTTGGCTCTGGGGAGGGGGGAGGCTGAGAGCAGGGCCCAGGACTGCTCGTCGGCTTGGGGCTGGCCCCAGGGGGAGACCCAAGGGCCCGGTGGCTGGTGCCATCCCCCTTGCCTGTCCCGGGGCTGCCTCGCCAGAGCCAGCGGAGCGTGGTGCTGAGCCCCGGGGTGCGCTGCGCATTGCCGTGCCAGGTGGGTGGATGTGGGGCCAGGAGTGTGGCACGGCGGGGTCCTTCCTCCCTGTAGCTCTTTTCTAATGTTCCTGCTTTGATATTTCTGTGGCTGGATTTAATGACGCATTTTCTGGAGTGAAAAAAAATATATTAATACCTGAATGGAATGTTTGTTTACAGATGACTTCCCCTTTTTAGTGCAATAAAGGTATTTCTAAACCAGATGCGGGTGGTACCCCAGCTCCTGGTGTTCCCTTGCTTTCCATGTTTGCAGCTGCTGGGCGGTTCCAGGGCTGAGCCGCCGGCACCACCTCGGGCCCGTGCCAGGCCCCCAGTGACGGGGAGCGGTGGGGAAGCAGGGCAGGGCCCCGGCAGTGCCCCAGCCGTGCAGCAGCGACCTCTCCTTGTGACGCTGCCGCTCCCCACCAGCTCTGCCCTGTGGAGCCGCAGGTGCTTTGGGGACCCCCCAACATGCCTGGGCAGCAGCGGGAGCAGTCCCCCAGGGAGGATGTGCCGATGGGGAGCCCCCACTCTTGTCCCCACCCGTGCCATGGGGGTGCCGATGGCAGTATCACGGGGGCAGCCACTTCTCTCCCCGCGGCCGTGCCTCCCCCCGAGCCCCTCGGCCTGGGCTGGGCACGCAGCACTGTTTCGCTGGGGCTGTCCCGGCACCAGCCCCATGGCAGCGCCGAGGTGCAAGCCCCCGTGCCGGGCTCGTGGCTCCGCAGCCCTGCTCTGTGTCCTTCACAGCGCAGCCCCCAGCCCCTTCCCCGCCCTGCGCCGGGGCTGCCCCTCGGGGAGCCCCCCGCCCAGCCGCGTGTGCCCAGCAGACTTTCCTGCTTATTTTTTCCCCTGCCTTCCATCTCCGAATCTGCTTTTAACCAGAGGCCGTGAGAGAAAAGAGGGAGGTTTGTCTGTTACCTAAATGCCATTTTTCTAATTTCCACCATTCTAATAATTTGTCATTTTTAGTAGAAATAAAGAATAGGAGCACTACACAGATCCGCCCTCTCTCCTCCGGCCCCCACAGAGCAGAGAAAGCAGCACGGCAAGAGCATGGCAGGTGCCAGGAAATTTAAGTAGTTCTTTTTCTAGAGGTGTAAAAGCTACAGCAGTCAGCAATAAAAGGCGGCTGATTAAGTTAGTCTGAGCTAGATGTGGATGGGTCAGCCTCAAAACACCAGAAATCCTGGAAAGTATTCAACATGCAAAGCAAACAGTCAGAGGGGCGCAGGGGGACGTCTTGTGGGGGAAGATTTAGCTCTGAATTAGTAATCGAGTTGTGAGGGAGAGAAACGCGGCTTCCAGCAGCCGGGGCTGGCCCCGAGCTGGGATCGGGCTCCGGGCTCTGTGCTGGAGGCTGCCGGGGGCCGAGGGGGGGCCCAGGGGTGGGCAGGGGGGTGCTGGGGCCGATGCTCTGGGCCCTTGGCCGGGGTGAGGCTGAGCCGAGCCGCGGCGATCGCTTTTCTCCTGCAGGTGTTTGGGTGCTGTCGGGGCTGGGGGAGCCCCAGGTGCCGCCGGGCAGCCCCGCAGCCCCCACCCTGCTCCGATGCAGCTGCTGATTTACCATCTGGGTCAAAAAACCCAACCAACCAACCAAAAAAAAACCACACACAAAAAACACAAAACACAGAAAACCAAACCCAAAGCTTCTTCCCGTTGCTTGGCAACCCCTCGGCCGCCCGGTCCCGCTGCGGGGGCTGCGGCGCTGCCCCGGCCCCACCGGGGTCGCTCCCAGGCTCCGCGCTGCCGGTGCGGGACCGGCACCGTCCCGGGGGGCCGCGGGCGCGGGGCACGGCGCAGCCCCCCCGGGGCACGGCCCGGCTGCAGGCGAGCATCGGCCTCCCTGCGGCACGCACGCTCCTCGTCTTATTGCAGGCATCCGTCTTCATGGCAGCGCCTGTGGCGGGGCGGGGAGGAGAGGCTCCCGCCGCTACCGGGAGGAGAACGGAGGGTACTTGGATCCCGCACAGCCTCGCAGCCGCGGCAGGCCAGAGACAAAGCCAGAGGCGAGCTGCCCGCGGGGTCCCACCCGTCCCTGAGGCAGAGCGGGCACCTCCGACCCCGGGGACACGGACACGGACGCTCGGCAGGGCCGAGCCGCGGCTCCGTTCGGCCCCGCGGCGCTGGGAGGCCTCACGAGAGCCAGCACGGGAGCAGCAGCCCCTGGGGTGTCCCCGGGGCTGGCAGCGCTGCCGGTGCCACCGGCTCACGCTCGGGTGATTTTGCTGTTCCGGGTGATCTTTGCTCTCGCACTCTGAGGCTGGCAGCCTGACAAGCAGCTGGGGCCGGGGGATGGATCCTGCCCCAGGAAGGCAGGGAGCAGACAGGAGGTGCCGCCTTGGGCTCCCCACCTCCCCTGGCTACGTGGGCTGGGGGAGCCCGGGATGAACACGAGCACGGGGCTCGGACCCGGGACCTGGAGACGCAGAGCTGCGGGACAGGCGAAGCCCCAGAGGCTGTGCTCAGGGAGAACGCGTCCCCTGGGAGGCAAAGGGAAAAGGAAAGCACCGTGGCTGCTCTGCGGTGCAAGGGATTTCTCCTGGCCTCTCCTCTCTGTCTCTAGTGACCTCCTCTTTTCCAGCTGCCTGCTGGAGTTTTAAAGGCTGCCTCTGAAATGTTTGCAGCATGCCCAAGGCATCAAGTGGGCCCAGGTGGGAGGGAAAAAAATGGCATAAACAAAGCAGACGGGAGGATTCGTTAAACGCCAGCAGCTGCTGGCAAACACTTTAATATCAGTGCAGACAGGCACCGATCGATACAGCGATTTGGGGCCGCTGGCTGATCTCCACGCAGTGCCCGCAGCCTCTGCCAGCGTTACAGCTCCGCTGTGGGGTGCAGGTGGGGGCCTGGAGCTGGGGGGGGGCACCCGGTGCTGAGGGGGGCCGGGCCCGCAGTGCCTAGCAGGGACGAGCTGCCGCGGGGGCCACTCAGAGCCTGGCTCTCCCCCCACATTTCGGGCAGGGGGACGCATCTCCCGCCGCAGGCTCCTCGCGGGCCGGCGGCCGCCCCATAGGTGCCGGGGCCGGGAGCCGGGAGCGGGGCCGCATCCGGCCGGCGGCGCGGGCAGTGCCCGGGGCCCGCGGTGGCCGCGCTGCCAAGAGCTCGTCCGGCACTGCCATGGCGATGGAGAGAACGGTGCCCGCTGCCAGGCGGCGGGGCGGGGGGGGCCGGGAGCCGCGGGCAGCGCTGGCCCCGGGGGGTGCCGCGGCCGCACCGGGGTAGCGCTGCGGGGGGCGAGCGGGCAGCCCCCAGACCCCCCCGCACGCTCGTGGCGGCCCGGGGGCCGATGAGCTCGTCCCGGCCATGAGCCGGCGGGGCAGAGGCGGCTGCATCCCCTCATCGCACCGTGCTGAAGCCCTCAGCGCCCCGCGCAGCCAGGACGAAGCCAGAGGTGGCACCGGGCGACGCGTGAATGTACAGCATACGTGTATTCGAACCCTCGGCTCTCACCGCTGCCAGGTTATAATTAATTCCTATTTGCGGCTCGGTCCAATTTCCTTCACGCAGCTCCCAATTCAATCCAATTGCCATATGAGATTTCTGTAATCGCTAATCTTATCAGGCCCATCAGTGTGAAGTGAGAACGCTGCAATTAGCAGGACCAGGAGCAGGGCAGAGTGGAGCAGCAGGTGATGTGCTGCTCAGCGAGTATTTATTTCACCTGTGCCAGGGGAAAGATGGTGCTGGGCCAAGCGTGTGCTGGGGCTGTCCCTTGGCCCCTGGCCCGAGCTGTGAACGATGTTAGCCAGGGGAACGGGCTCAGCCCTCCCAGCTCCACCGCTGGGAGGCACGGCTGCTCCTGCCTTGCTTCTCACCCTGCCTGGGTCCCCGAGTCCCAAAGGGGAAACTGAGGCCCAGCAGCGATGCAGGGGAGTGCTGAGATGCCAGCCGTGGCAGGCAGAGCCTGTGGGTGAGGCACCAAGTGCTGCTGGGCTCCTCCAAGGGGCCTAGCACGGCTCTGGCCACCCTCTGGAAGCACAGCGCCGAGACACCGGTGAGGAGCCAAGAAACGCGAAATTGGTGCTGGCGGAGTGTCCTTAAACAGAGCTGCCTGTGCCGCTGTTTGTCACAACAGTAGGAGTTAAAGACGAAGTGTCAGCCTGGATTCTGGATTTCCTGGCTCTGCTTGCCGGTGCCTCAGCCCCGCTCCCTTTCCCAGCCCGGCTCACGCTGCCGCTCGCTCTGTGTCTGAGCAGACGGAGACTTGGGCTCTAGGGGCAGGAGGAAGCTGTTCACATCCTGCCTGCCCTCCCACCAAGCATCACCGGCCTTTTGGCAGTTGCAGTGGGAGAGGCTGCTCTGGTCCTGTCCTGTCCCGACCCCGTGAGGACCAGCTCAGCGCCCACCCCACCAGGCACCACTGCAAGCCCCGGAGCGCCCCGTGCTGCAGCCCCTCCTGCCTGGGCACAGCTCGGGGGAATTCTGCCCCACGCTGCTGTCCGTGTGGTTTTGGGGCACTGTTTTCCTCCCACCACCGCTGGCTGCCTGCCTGCAGCCGCAGGGGCGTTGGGTGGTGGGATCAGGCCCACCCGCCAAGCTGCTCACTGGGGCCCGGCTGCCTTGGTGCCACCAGGGCCCTCCCTGCGCCCGCCGGGACCGGGGGGACAGCAGCGGGGGCGAGGAGCAGCCGCTCGCCCTGCTCGGCTGGGGCAGGTGGTTCTCGTGGTAGGGGCTGGTGCAGATCCACCCCTCTGGGCACCCCGGGAGCATCGCCGCACACCGGTCCTGTGGCACGCGGGACGCCCCCGGCAGCATGTGGAAGGGCCGTCAGGGTCCCCATCGTCACCACAGCTGCAGCGTCCACGGGGCTGAGTGGCACGGGCGCTACCAACAGCTCTCGCTGCGCCGCCCCCAGCCGTCTGTCGCTGCTGACACTCACCGACAGGAATAAACTCCAGCACCTGCCATATGCTTCGCTACCTCTGCTGCCTGTGCTCACTTGTTACTCTCTATTTCAAAAGACGGGGCTGCATCCGCGTGGGCTGTGCCCCTGTCAGGAGGGAGGAGGGGCGGGGGCAGCGCACGGGGGCACGGGGTCTCTGACGGCTCTGGGTCCCTGCCTCCTCCCCAGCCCACGGGTGAACCCCTCGCCTGGACACTTTTCGCCTTGCGCGGTCCTGTGCAGGCACGGCCGCTGTGCTGCTCCCGTCCCGTGCGGCAGCTCCGTGGCTCGGCCTGGCTGCGATGCAGGATCGGGCCCCTCCACGCCAGCTCTGCCCCGGCAGCGTGCCGCTGGCTCGCAGCCGCCGCCGCGCCTCACGGGGCACCGACAATGCTCCCGGCCGGGCGGTGCCGCCGAGCCTCTGTGCCGGAGCTGGGCACGGCGCCTGGAGCTGCGCTCGCCTGCCTGGGAGCAGGGCGCCGGAGGCACGGGTCCATCCCCTGCACCCCGAGCTGGGACAGGGACGTGAGCCAGGGTGGTGGCGGCTCCGGGTCCTGCCTGGCCGCTGCCCCGTCCCTGGGGGATGCAGCACAAGCCCAGGGACTCGGCAGGATCGGCCTCCAGGAAGGAGATTGAATCCCCTGCAAAGGCTCTGAGCCGCCAGTCTATTCCCTTCCCTCCTGAGCTGCTCCGTATGTTTAATGATCCCTGCAGCTGGGAAAATTAATCTTGTTTCAGGAGTGGATGTACCAAAGCGCAGCTTCCAGGCGTGGGGTCTGCTGGGGCTCCGAGCAAGGGAGCAACCTTGGCAGACGGTGCCGGCCGCTGCTCGCCCTGCGTGTGCCGTGCCCCCGGGCCGAGCTTCGACCCTCGCGAGCCCCGGCGCCGAGCAGGAGGACGGGGGGCTCAGAGCACAAACAGCGGCCGCCTGCCTTCCCGTGGCATCCTGCGTCCTGTGCGTAGTTCTAATTGCACCATGCAGCTTTGATTCCTGGTTTTAATTGCAGCCTAACGAGGCTGGGGCAGCAGGAGAGGAAAACATCGAGCTTAAGGGAAACAAATTGGGAGAAAAAAGAACATTTACTGGTGACTAATAGGTCTGTGGATCGGCGCGTGTGTGTTTGCCTGCCACAGCGCGGGATGCTGCCAGCACGAGGAGGAGAGGGGATTTCTTCCACGCGTTTGGCAAACCGAGCCGCCGTTTCATCCTGGGGCCTGTGCTGTCTCTGGGTTATTTTTAACCCCTGTTGCACAAAAGCTGCCCCCTCATCCCCAAACAGTGGATTGTGACTGCTTGCACAGGGATTGGGGCTAAATCTTCTAATTCTAACAAATGTGCCAGTTTATACACTGGGCTGAGCTCATCAGAGGGAACCAAGACTGATTTGGTGTGGATGACAAGAGGAAACTTCTGGAGCTGGCTGCCGTCCTGGCACCCAGCGCCGGGGTGCCCGCTGCCCTGAGCCAGCTGCACCGTGGCCAGGGAGGGAGTCCCAGGGGAGTGAGCGTGGGGCTGGGGGGGAACGGGGACCTGGTGGGGGTGGGGACTGGGAAGCAGGGATGGGGACAGGGTGGGGTGTGGAGAAGGAGCTGGGGCTGGGGATAGGGACGGGGATGTGCAGGCAGAGCCATCTCTGGCCCCAGCGGTGCCTGGTGCCGTCCCGCTCTGCTCCCCCTGCTGCGGGTGCCTCCTCGGTCGGGCAGCGCGGCCCCACGGGTGCTCACACAGAGCTGCTGCGGCTGCGCACCGCAGAGGGCTGGGATCTCGTTACCGAGATCTTTGACTTTGAGCATCTTGGAAACCGATGCTCGCTAATAAGACAAGAAGAATGACAGCAAATAAGCCCAGCCGCAGGAATGTGGCCTTCTCATCTAGCATTTTTTATTCCCCCACGTTCTCCCCCTTCCCTTCTTTGCCAACGGATTGAAGCCACTTTAATAAAATTATTAAATAATAAAAAAAAAGCTGTAGCCCCCACCTCGACGCAGCAACCATGGAAACCGGATCAAGGGGACACCTGTACATTTCCATTCTGGGCTTCTGCTATCTGAATATACAGAGGAGCACTAATTAAAAACCCATCGCTAGTGGCAGCAGAGGGAAGGCGCTGGGCCCAGGAGAAGGGGGCGCGCGGCTTGGAGGTGTGCCAGGGATGGTGGGCGGAGGAGTGGCTCCCCAGGAGGGGACAAGCCATCCCCTGGTGCCACCCCGATGCTCTCATCTCCCTCCTGGCTCCTGCAGCAGGAACGTGCGTGTGCCAGCCGCCAGTGGTGGGGAGGATGAGGCAGCCCCAGCCCCGCTGCTGCCCTCGGTGCCAAGGGGCCCAGGGGACCCCGTCCCCAGGCCTGGGGACACGTCCCAGCGGGGCAGGGCAGAGCCGGGCCGTGGGGCCGTTGGGTCGGGGTCTGAGCCCCGCGCCAGGAGGAGCTGTGCTGCTGCACCGCTGCGCGGGATGCGGGGCTGGGGCAGGCAGAGGGGGAGCATCTCTGCCGGCGTCGCCTCCCGGGGCTGGCACCGGGCGCTGCGTCATCGCCTCCCCGGCGGCGCTTTGGCACCCAGGACCCCCGGCCGGGGGCGGGGGGGCAGCGGGCGGCGGCACGGGGGCGAAGCGAAGTGTGAGATCTCGCACCTCCCACGGGGAGGGCGAAGGCTGCGGGAGGCTGCCAGCCGGCGCCGCCAGCTGCCTCCCTCCCTGTGCCAGTGCCAGCGCCGCGCGTGGTGCCGCGGGGACGGCACGCGGTGGCCAGGCAGGGACGGCGCCGCGGGGCGCGCAGGACGCAGCTCCCCAGCCGCGTGGGGCAGGGCCGCAGGGCGTGCAGGCTGCTCCGTGCCCTGTGCTGTACACCCCAGCTCTGCACTTGATTTCAGGGGTTTATTGCCTCCCTGGGAGGAAGCTCCTCTCCATCTCGCACGTGTGCACCCAGGAGGAAAAGGCTGTGTTTAACCTGCAGGTTTATTTTTGCCGACAGCTAACGGCAGCGCCTGGAACATTCCCCTGTTTGGAGTTAAATTTTGCTACAGCTTAGTTTTAGTCATTGTTGTCAAAAGCTGTCTCCTCCACATTTATTTCTCGAAAAAGCTCCTGGCGTTGAGCCCCCAGGAGCCCAGTGGCCCAGGCCGGTGCCTCCACCCACGGAACATGGCGGCGGCGCTCCCTGGGGGCTGGTGGGCAGCGGGGCTGTCCCCTCACCTCAGCACGGATGTGGGACCCGTGCCATCATCCAGGTGGTGCGCAGAGCGCGGTTCACAGAGCCCTGACCGCCGCTGGACTCAGCCGTGCCCGCTCCCCGGCTCCTGCCCAGCCGCAGAGCTCGCTCCCCCAGCACGGGGCTGCAGCTGTGGGGTGGGGGCTCCAGCAGGAGTGGGGGCTCCTTGGGCTCCAACCAGCGGCTTCCACCAAGGGGTGGTGCTGGGGGGCTCAGCGGGGGCAGGTGGGTCCCGGCATTGCCCGCTGCCCGCCCTGCCACTGCCCCTCCCTGCCCACTGCTGGCCCCGCAGCCCCAGCAGACAGCTCAACTTTGGGGAGAAGAAAATTCCTCGTTTCCATGGGAACCGGAGGAGGAAAGTTTCTGGGGCTGGGGCTGGGACGGAGCCAGCTGGGACGAGAGCAGCAGGGCCAGCGGCACCCCAGGGCTGGCCGCGCTCTCCCTGCTCCCCTCCTCTCCCAGGGCCGGCGGGCGCCCGGCCCCGCTGCCAGCGCCTTGCGAGGCACAGCCTGGGCGAGCGGCTCCGGGGGCTCCTCGCTCCCCCCGCGCTGTGTCGGGCGCGAGCTGACATTTCGCTCTGCAGCTCAGCGCGTGGCGATGCAGAGATAGCTCTAATCTGCTTGTCTCCTCCTCGCCCTCTTCCCAGAGGCAGGAGCTGTGGCCGGGGAGAGCAGTGGGGCTCTGGCTGCTCCCGCTGGGCTGGGCTGGGGGACGGAGGGGACGGAGGGGACGGAGGGGACGGAGAGGACAGCGCTGTCCCAGTGCCTTCCCCGCCGCTCCTTCCAGTTGGGCTGCATCTGCCTGGCAGGGCCGGAATGCCGGCAGCAGAAACCGAGGGCGGCTTCAGAGCACCCGGGCTTCTCCTTCCTCCTCCTCCCACTGCTCCCCGCTCTGCCTGCACCCAGGCCGGCAGCAGCCCCCAGCAAAGGGCTGGCTGGGCCCCAAGGCCTGCGCGTCTCCTTGGGGTGCCCGAAGGGGCTGCAAGGGCAGCGCAGGCAGCGCCCCAGGCCTGGCGAACAGCCCCAAAGCTCTGGCAACCCAACCAGCCATGGAAAACCGCCACCTCCAGCCCCATAAATTGGGACCCTACCACCCACCCCAAGGCACCCCTGGTCCCTGGCTGCCCCGTGGGCTGTCAGAGCCCCGCCAGGCACCGGGACACCCTGTGCAGCCCTGGTTCCCAGTGGCTCAGCCCCAATTAGCGAGGCCCCCGTTAATTTTTCCTGCTCAGCAGCTCCCACCAGCTGCTAACGAGCTCCCACCGCCTCAGCCACCGCCAGCCAGGGGCAGGGGTCCCACAGCCCGGCGGTCCTGGCACCCTCCTCACATCCGCAGGGCTGCAGTTCAAGGCCACAACACCACGGACGCGGGAGCAGGGGTTAATGATGCCCCGAGACGGATCCAACCTCGCCACCTTCCCACCTTCCAGCTTCTCCTGCAGCTCCCTTCTCCCTGCCATTATCTGCATGGATGCCTGTGGATTTCATTTCCATATTCATGGTGTTTTAATGACCCTGTAATGTCTTTATGGTCTGCAATTAAATGTGGAATCTTTTTTTTTCCTTCTTCTGCAGATTAGCATCTGCATAGGATCATTTGTGGCATTTGAGCAGAGGAAGGGAAGGCTGTGCAAGAGGGAGACGGGGTTAATTAAACTTCAGAGATCAGCGGGCTCCACGCCGCTGCCGTCTGCTCAGGACGGTGCTGGGTGGCCACGGCTGGGGGGGATCCCGGCCACCCCCGGGGCAGCTCCTGGGGGCTGGCAGGGCTCAGTCAGGCACACACAGGCTCTCATGGGCAGCTCGAAACGTGCCTCGAGCTCCCAGCCAGCAGCAGGCCAGGATCTGGCTGCTCTTGGCATCACCCCGGTGTGGGGGGGTCCTGTGCCCATCCCACCCCCAAGCCCCCCTCTGCAGCCCACCCCCAAGCCCCTCGACAGTGCAGGAGGCTGTCCGTCCGCCCTCCAGCATTCCGAGGCAGGCAGGCAGGCAGACAGACCGCAGCCGGGAGCGGAGCTGCCCCAAACAGGGTCAGAGCTGGGGGCGGTGGGGAGGTGGGGGGTGGCTGCGGCCCCCCCCCCGCAGAGCAGAGGCCGGCAGGGCTCCCATCACCCCATCGCCGCTCCCGGAGCTAATGCACTGGGCGTCTCGAGGCCGCAGCCGCCGCGGGCGATGGGACGTAATTGGGTTTCAGTGCTGCGAGATGGATGGGGCCGCGCTGCCAGCGGAGCGGGAGGAAGAGGAGGGGGCAGGGCTGCGCTGAAGGCAGCCCCCCCCCGCCACCCGCTGCCCCTCTGCAGGCTGCCACCAGCCCTGGTCTTGCTTCACCTCACAGGGCGTTGGGGACAGGCAAGTCCATGGGTGTCCTGGGGGGGCTCAGCACCTCCCCGATGGAGGAGGGGGGCAGAAGGCAGCCCCCAGGCACTCCCTGGCCCTGTGCTGCCCCTCGCAGCCCCTCGCAGCCCCCCTGCCTCCCTCCAGGCCTTTTTGGTGCTGCGGCTGTGAGCAAGATGCTTGCAGGGGTGCGGTGCAGGAGCGGTGTGCTCAGCGCCCTGGGCAAAGACGGGGCTGACAAACGCCTCCCCCCGCGGCTGCTCGGTGCGGGGGGCAGCGCCCAGCCCCTCAGGAGCGCTGCCGCCGCACCGTGCCCGCTCTGACGCCCTGCCGCACATGCAGAGGTTGTGCTCGTGTGGGAGCTGGGGTTGGGGCTGGGGGCACCAGCAGGGCCCTCCCTCCGCTGCCCTCAGACACCAGGGGGTCTCTGCGCCCTTGCTGGCATGGCTGGAGCTTCTTGCCAGGCTTGTCCCCACCTCCTTTCTTCAGAGACAGGTTTGGGGCCAGATCCTGCTCGCTGGAGCCCGCAGCATGCTCACAGCCCTCTGGTGCTGCTGTGAGTAAAAATGGAGTTGGGGGCTTGGAGGGTTCGGATGCCTCTGCATCCATGCGTGCATCTCCGCACATCGCCTCTGTGACCTGCAACATTTCCTCTGTTTTCCTTTGCAGGAAGCAGTTGTGTTCGTTACCTGCGCAGCACCGCAATGGGGGCAACCAGGTAGGGAAATCGGGGGGCAGGAGCTCGCCCCCCGCGTGCGTTTCCAGCGGAGGCATTTCTGGGAGGCACAGGGGAGGCTGGGGCTGGGAAGGGCTGGGGGGCTGCGAGCCCTGGTGCTAGGGGGGGGCTCTGCCCGCTTGGCCCTCCCTTGGGCTGTGCCCTGGGTGCTGCTGCCCTGGTCGGGGTGTGCAGGGAGAGGACCCACGCTGCACCCGTCCTCGGGGTCCTCTCTGTCCTCCCTGTGTCCTGGTCGGGGCTGGCAGTGCCGGTGGTCCTGACGTGCTGCAGGTTCCCCGAGTCCAAACGCTTGCCTGAAAGCCTAAATGAGGAGGTTATTTGTGAGTAGCATAGCTCCATCTAGCATTCGTGACAATTGGAGCTCCTCTAAGGCTTAATTCCTAACTACTATTGTGAGAAGTGTTGAAAGCCTGAAGGCAGGCTGCAGCGCCCTGCCTGGGCTGTCCCACATGCCCTGCGGCGAGGCGCAGCGTCCCCTCTCCCCGGGCAGGGGTCAGGCCTTGCCCGTGTTCATACAGCTTTGTCCCACCAAAACTGCTTTTTGAACCCACGTAAACTCTTCTACACCTGCAACACCTTCAGGCCAAAATGTTCCTTTGCTGAAATGTGAGGTGTGGAAGCATTTTCTTTGTTTCAGAGCTGCAGACCTCGCCCCAGAAGAAGCACGGATCACGAGGCAGAGTGCGGGCAGGGGAGGGCAAGGAAGGCACGGTCGGCTCTGCCCGGTTCCACAGCCAAATCCCCCCTGGCTTCACCCAGCACCTCCTGCCCTCCGTTTTGCTGTCCTCGTCCACAGAGCAGCAAACCAGGGTGCTGGGAGATTTAAGGGCTCTGCAGCCTGATGCCGTGGGCTGGTTTTGTGCCACGTTCCGGATCCGCTGCTGGCTGCAGGGTGAGTTACTGCACCTGCTAATTCTGAGGACAGAAATGAACGGCCTGGGCAAAGGAAGTGTTGAGAAGGGTTTTGCCATTCCCCCGGGCAAGCGCAGCCGCTTGGAGAGCCTCAGCCCGGCAGTTGTCATCAGAGTCATTAAACAGAGCACCAGAAGCTGGCACAGACACCGATCCAGGTCACTGGAACTGTGCTTCTGGCACGGAGCTCGCGCACTGGGTAGCGCGGGGCAATCGCTGTGGAGAATTAGGAGAAGTGTGCTGCAGCGAGCCCTTCCCTCCAAACGTCTGGGACAGCGCAGCTGGCTTCGCGAGGCTGAGGGAAAGCTGATGTCAGCACGGACCTGGGCTTGCACAGGAGCCTGCGGCCTCTCGCCTGCATTCCCTGCAGGTCTGGGGATGGATAGCACACGGCATGGCTGCGGGCAGGGGCCCCGTGGTAGAACCTGTAGCAAGGGCACACGCGACGGCTTCAGCTGCCTCGGAGTGGCGCTGCCTGAGCCTCATCTCCACCCCCCCGGACAAGCAGCAGGGCTGTTCCCAGGGTGAATCACCAACAGTCAGAGGGCCTGAGAGCTCCTGCACCACAACAGTTCCATTTCCCCTGGTCTTGACCCCAAGTCCAGGCTTTTCTGCTTTTTGTGGCGATGGTGCATACGGACACAATATTAAGAGCAAGGCAGGAAACAGCGGGTTTTGTGGAAACCTCTCCGAAAGCGAGCGACAAGGTTACTTTTCTAATTGAATAAACAGCATCTGCGCTCTGCTGGTCCTCTGAGCACAACGACACGGACCTGCGCGGGGAGCAGAGGCCCGCGGAAGCGCTCTGCCTCGCAGCTCGAGGGCCGCGCCGCCACTTCAGGGGCACTCGCCAGCACTCCGCTCCCGGAGCTCAAAGGCAGGAGCGGAGCCCAGCGCAGCCCCCCGGGGTGCCCGGCGGGGCAGCAGGGACGCGCCGGGACCCCCCGGGGCGGCCCCCGGGGGTCGGCCGGGCCCAGCGCCCCGCGGGGGGCTCCATCCCCGGGGCCGCCCGGTGCCAGCGGGGGGCGGGCCCCCGGCCGGCCGGCTGCCTGGGGACGCGGGCCCGGCGCGGGGGGCGCTCGGTGCTGCGGCTGGGGGCCGGCCCGGCCGCGGGGCAGCTGCCCGAGCCTCCGGTCCGCGGCCCCGAACCCGGACCGAGCCGCGGCGGCGCTGCGCTGAGCCCGGTGCGAGCGGCGCCTGTCACCGGGGCCGTCACCGGGGGACCGGGCCGGGCCCGGCCGGGGGGGGCACCGCGGCTGTACCAAGCCGTGCTGCAGAGCCCCGGGACCGGCTACGGGGTGGGCCCCGGGGCTCCCAGAAGGCGCCGCCGGCAGCGGCCCGGCCCCGGCCCCGGCCCCGGCGCGGCGCCCCCTGACCCCCGCCCCCCGCCCCCTGACCCCCGGCCCCGCCCCGCCGCGCCCCCGCCGCTCCCCCGCCCTCGCGGCGCCGCAGCCAATCAGCGGCCGCCGCCGCATCCGGGCCCCGCGGCCCCCCCGCCCCGCCGCACCCCCCCCGCCGCCGCCGCTCGCGCCCGGCCATGGCGGAGGTGAGCGCGGAGCCGCCGGGGGGCCGGGGCCGGGGCCTCCCCGCTCCGCCTGCGCCCGGCCGGGGACCGGGGAGCGGCGCCGGGCAGGGGAAGCGGCGCCGCGGCGGGACCGGCTCTGGGCCCGGCGGGCAGCGGGGGGGCTGCGGGGGGCTCCGGGGGCGCCGAGGAGCCGCCGGGCGGGAGCGGGGCCGGGGCCGGGGCCGGGCGGGGCCGCACGGGGGGGGGGGGGGTCCGGCGGCAGAGAGCGGAGCCGCAGCCCCGGGGCTTTGGGGCGGGCGGGCCGGGAGGCCCGGGGGTGTCCCGGGGGAGCTCGGGGCCGCGGGGGCTGCAGGAAGCCCGGGGGGGGGGGGGGGGGGGGGGGGGGGCCTGCGCGGCCCGGTGCCCGAGCGGGGCCCCTGCTGCCCCGGCCGTTGCGACGCCCCCCCCCCGCCTGGGCGCCTCCGAACCGGCCCCGCTGCTGCCCGGAGACCCCCGCCGGGGGCGCGCGGTGTGGAGCGGGCGTCGGGCTCGTCGCGGGCTGCCCGGGAGCCCCCCGAGCACGGCTCCGTTTTCGGGGCGCTCCGCGGGCGGGGGCTGCCCTCCCCTGCCCGCCCGTCCCTGCACCGAGCACCGGCGGGCCGCGGGCCTCCGCGCCCGAGCGGCGCCTCCGCAGAGCCTCGCCCGACTCGAGGCCCCGAGGTGGCCCCGCGCGCGCGGCTCCGTCCCGGGGTCCCGCGGCCGCCGCTGCCTCCCCGGCGGGGTTGGGCCGCGGAGCCTCTGCTGCGGCCTGGGCAGCGGCTTCCCGAGCGGCGCAGGAGACGACCCCCGTGTCTTGTCCTTCGCTAATTTTTTTGCTCTTTCAGATGCGTAGGCTGCAGAACAAATGTTTCCATCCGTACCGCTTCCCTCTGGCCACAGCTGGGGCTCGTAGGAAACAAATCTGTGTCACGTAGCACGGACGGGGCAAAGGAACCAGGAAAGCTTCTCTCACCGACCCTGAAACCCCTACCAAACTAGCTGAGGAAATCGCTTTAGCTATTAAAATAGTAAGGCTGGGAAAGGAAACCTTCTCTCTTCTTCCTCACTTTCTTGCAAGAGCTGCTTCAGCCTGGAGGGCTTTGTGTGGCAGGTCTGGGACGATCGCAGTCAGCGCTGCGCTGGAACACGGCCTTGCCTGTGCGAGAAGCTCGGGCTCTTCCTCTGCAGCGCTGCGTGAGGCGTGGCTGTCGCTGTGTCTCCTGTGCTCAAAAGCTTGAGTCCAGAACTGAGAAGGGAGAGCTGAAGTCACCCAAAAATGCAAAGACGAGAGCGGGTAACTGGCCGAAGTCGGTGTAACTCTTGGGAGAGGAAAGTTGTGCTGGTGCCTGGGAAGCAGAGAGCAACGGAGGGAAAGCAGCTGCAGGGAACGTGTGTCTGCTCCCCAAGGCTAAGTGGCCTGCTGATGTGTAGGCGCCGCTCTCCAGCATCGTGGGGCACCCTCCAGGTAGCGGAGTTCACCGCTGTGAACTCTCACGGGGGTGGAACCATCCCCAGCAGTAGGCGACACCGTCCGTGCCTCGTCTGAGAGCCCCCCGTGGTCTGGGGACGCCTGGTAGTGCCTCCTCAGCGCTCCCGCTGTCTTTCTGACGCGTGCAGTGCTCTCGTCTTTCCCCCGTTCCTCTGGCTCGTCCGTCCTCTTGCGTCTGCGGTCTTCTGGATTTGTGAATGATTTGGGGGTTGGTTCAGTGTCACGCATGTTTAAATTTGGGTGTACAAGTGGGCCGCTGGCTTTGTCTGCCACTTGTTTCTTCTTTTCTCAGTCCAAACGCAGCAGCGCTGACGGTTTTGTGGTGCCTCTCAGCAGTTCCCACTTGCCCTAATGCTGTGTTACTGCTCTGGGGAAATAAACTCATGAGTAGTTGGGGGCTTGTCATCCTGGCCTACTGGCTGTTAGTCCTCATTCCAGCACTGATCTTTAATACAAGATCTCATTATTTCCGAGGTATTCTTGATACCTTCTCAAGCCAGCCCTTCCACTGCTGACAATTTCAGTCTTCGTTTTCCAAATCCTTAGCATGCAGCTCCGTATCGATCCTCGCGTGAGGGAGGCGCGATCAATGTATCGATCGTGGTCTCAGGGAAGAGCTCTGCAGATCACTCGAGGCAAAAGGGAGGGAGTGTAATCCACACCCGTGCCCTTTTCATGAAACTGGGATTATTTGCTTGGAAGGGTTTCTCCATGAGGGCTTTGTGCGTGGTCACATCCCAGCAGAGAGACGCTGACGCCTCCCAAGGTAGGAATCCATCTCCTGGTGCGGCCGTCCCCACAGCGGAGGTTGGCCGAGCCCTTTCCGTCCTCGTCTTTCGTTAGCTGCGAACTCCTCCTCCCTTTTCTTGGCTTGTGTGGCTGTTGGGCTCCGTCTGCAGCCAGACGAGGTGGTCTCCAGTGGGGTTCTCCTGCTGCTAATGACCAGGCACCGGGGACGGTGAATTGCAGCGCGCTTTGGCTGGGACCGGAGGCATCTCTTCAACACCTGGGTAGAGGAAGGAGCAAGAATTGCACGGACGCTTTCAGGATCCTCGCCCTCCCTCCCTCTCTCTGTCTTTCTCTCATGTGGGAGCATCTTCTGATGCCTTCCGTACCAACCGTCATCGTCGCAGTAATTACGTCTAGAAAATAACCGGCTCTGTAGTTGTTACAGAATTTGCAACGCGCGTTTAAACACCCAAAGGCGCTAATTCAGAGCCCAAAGTCCGGGGTGGCTTTTATGGTGTATACCTTGCTCTATTGGTAGAGGATCCGTTTTGATTTGAACCTGTGCTGTATTTCCTTGAGTTCTTAGAGAACTCAAGGAAATTCCTTGTGCTGAAGCACTGAGGATGTCCTGGCTCCCCCTGCCTGAGTGGGGAGCAGTGGGAGATGGCTGAGGGCCGCGAGGAGGTGTCACTGCTGACTGGGGGACCGACGCTCTGAGTTCCTGCTGCAGTCGGAGGCTCTCAGTCAGCTCGAAGGCATTGCCTAATTACCTCCTTGCTCCCTACCTAGGCTGAACTTGATGAACAGCATTTCCAGGTGCATCAGCCCAAGGAGCTGCAGATGTTCGGGCTTGTTGTCCAGGCCTCATGTCCAGCCCATGTTGCTGCCTAAACTTCTGACCGAGCACCGAATGCCAGAAAGCAGGTGCCTCTTCTCGGTGTTTACCTGTCTCATCCTCTTTCCACCTCACCTCTGCCACTTCCAGACCCCCTCGCTGCCTGCTCAGCTCTGAATTTCCTTGCTGACCCCTCTGAGCCTCCTGAATGCAGCGAGGCGCTGGGGGCAGCTGGAGTGCCGTTGATAAAAACGCTGTGTTCAAAGTGTGTGCTTAGAATGACGGCTTAGGGTCAGAATCCTTCTCTTAAGTAAGATGTAAGCCATCAAGACCTGCGGTCTTAAACTGGTGAAGGGATAAATTATTAGTGGGAAGCTGAAGGTAAACTGGAAACGCTGCCACATGCACTTAGAGACCGAGGGGAAGGTGATGAACCCCGAAGAGAGGAGCCGTGGGAGAGCTGTTAAATACACCTGGCTAGAGCTCTTTTTGCACAGCGATTTCCAGTGCTACCCTGTGTGGGTTTATTAACTTTTGCTTTGAAATTAAATTAATTGCATTTGCTGGAGGGTTTAAGTGGCTGGAGGTGCGTTACACTTTAAAAATGGAGAGTTGTCTCAGCCGTGTTTTTCTCTTTTCTTGAAGGCTTCGGTGGGCAGGCAGAGTCCGAGGGTGGTGCCATACCCAGCCCACAGCCTATGTCCCGGAGAGCCTGGCCTTCAGAGTGCAGCAGGTAAAGCCACGGTCTGTGCTTCTGTTTGTTGGTCTGGCTGCCAGAGGAAATGAGGCTCCTGTGCTCAGCCTGTCCGTTCCCTCCCCTTCTCCTTCCGACTTCTTTGGAACCTGTTGGGTGATTCCAATCACACTTGACAGGCGAGAAAAGTCTTAAAAATGCCAAAGCTCCCAGAAGCATCTGTCTGCTGGTTCTCCCAATAAATAGTAATTATCCTAAAAGTGCCTCAAGTGAGGAGAAGGCTGCAGCGTGCATTCAGATGTTATCATATCAGGGAATCCAGTCAGGAGGGAACCATAAATACCCAGAAAACCTTCAGATACATCTTCCAGGCAGTCATGGGGCCTGGATGTGTAGCAGCCAGGCTTTGCAGCGCGGTGCTCACGGAATGACTTCTGCTGGTTGTGCTTCTCAGCCCCTCTCACTCCTTTCTGCCTAATCTCTTCCGCTGCCTTATCACGGCCGCACACGCACGAGGACGGGTCGTCCCGAGCTTTGTCACATCTGAAGATTTGGTTCAGGATGATCCAATACCCAGCTTCTTCTAATCCCTGCAGTTGTGTCAATGGGCTCGGCTGATCACCGACTGAACCTAGCAGAGATCCTTTCACAGAACTATGGTGTACGGGAGGAAAGGGAAGAAGAGGAAGATACTCAGGAGAAACAGAAATCCTTAGAAGAGCTGGAGAAGAGTTTCAGTGCCTCTCAGGTAAAGGCGGGAGGGGAGGGGAAGGGAAATTACCTGCTGGATTTTCTAGCTTTCTTTGAGAGTGCTGGTACCATAGATCTTTGTGAGAAACTGTCTTGCTTGCTCTGATGGCTGTGTGCTGTGTTTAGGTCCACCCATCAACAGGTCTTAGGTTTAAATTTGGATAGCAAATAATTGGTTTGCCAGCCGGTGGCAGCAGTAAATTTTGGAGACTTTGTCTGCCAGGTAGCTGCTCTGACCACATGGACTTCCTTCACCCACCTTGCTGAGGAGCCGTCAGCTGATGGGTGATGTCCATTCCGCAGAGATGATGGGATGTGGTCCTCCAGTGGGTAGTCTAAACATATTCTAAAAATACCGTTGACTGTATTGTTTTGGGGTGGAAGTTCCTGGCTTGTCCATACCTGTAAGACCAGGTTGTGGTGGGTTCTGGTGGACATGCCTCCTTCATTGCGCAGCACTGCCCAAGGCATTCAGAGCCCCCAGAAGAGCAGAGCTGCTTCGACTGCCTCTGCACGTGTGTTCGCTGCAGCTGCTGTTGTACTCGGTGATTGCTCCACTCCTGATGAAGCTTTGTCTTCCTCTCGCTCAGAACAGTGAAATGCCATTTGAGGAGCTGCTTGCACTTTACGGCTATGAGGCATCCGATCCCATCTCAGAACAGGGCAGTGAGAGCAATGATATGACTCCAAATCTCCCAGATATGACTCTGGATAAGGTAAGAGCAGCGGTCAGCTCGGGTGTGTGCTGTTAGGCTGCGCTGTAGGGTGCTGAGCTGGCTGAGAGCTTCAGGTGTCTAGTAGCTCTCCTCAGGTGGAGCTTGGCGAATGCCAGGGAAGGGGCCTGCCTAGTTCTGGTGCCCCAGCGAGGGGGCAGGAATGTGAATGTGCAGGGAATAGAGGGGACTAGGGGAAGGATAGCTGTTTTAAAAAGGACGCTGTAAAAACCCTTCATGGAACGTAGGTAACTATGCTTTGCACGTAGGTGGGTCTGTGGATGGTCAGGGCAGGTTTGTATCTTCCTTCTGAGCCAGCTGATGTAGAAAGTTGTTTCCTTATGGGATCTTTGAGCTCTGTACTCTGGGTGGGGGTCTGCAGAAAAGGCCTCTTGCTCCTCCTCTCTCTGGCTTCCATAGGAAGCCATTCTCCTCTTGATGCTTATAGAAGTGCTTCTAGGGAGAATAATCCAGGGGTGGCAGGGAGTGCAAGGCAGAATCTGTCTTTGAAGAAGCTGTGGGAGGGTGAGGAGGGCTATGGATGTGGCTGCCCTTGGCCAGAAATATTTTACTGTAGGCCTCACACACCCCCACCCCCTGCTTTTTTTTTTTTTAATTTAAAATATTTTTCACTTTCTTGTTGTTGTTAAAAGGAACAAATAGCGAAGGATTTGCTTTCAGGGGAAGAAGAGGAGGAGACACAGTCTTCAGCTGATGATCTGACTCCATCCGTCACATCCCATGATGCGTCAGACCTATTCCCAAACCAGCCTGGCTGTATGTGTTGCTAATTTCTAAGTAATTGTTTTGTACTTAGATGTTTTGTGCAGGATAGGGCAGGGACATATTTCTTTACTTTGTCACTAAGTTTCCTGAGTTACATTTTTCCACATTCTTTCTGGGGCTGCAAATAAACCTGAGTGCCAGTGGGTTCACCCAGCACCGGTTAGGACACTCATTTTTAGCACAGATGAGCAGGGGGGTCAGGAGAAAATTGTCTTTAGCTGTAACTCACAACATTGGTAAAGTGAGAACTGTTTTGCTGCCTGTTGTAATTACGATCTGCTGGGTCTGACACCTCTACAAGTGAATACATTCAGTAGCACTACTGGTCTGATACATTGCGGCAGTTTCAGAATGTGCAGGAAGCCAAAGTGCATGGGAGGCATGGTATAAAGTGATCTTATTCCTTCTGCTGTCTTGCAAAATGAGGGAGTCTGAGTTCTCCAGGTTGGTTGGCACCACCTGCGTGGCAAGTGTGCAAATTGTCTTATTTAAAATCAGAAAATGGAAATATGGGTAAGTAGTCACTGAGGACCATGCTGAATGTAACTTTAAGACAGAAAATAAAGGGAAGGGGAGGGAACATAGAGCAGTAGTAATAAACCATTTCATAACAACAGATCTCTTCATTTCCCACAAAGCAAACAACTTTCTTGCTGATGAAGACAAAGAGCCCTGTTCATCTCCATGTGCTTCCTCCATGGCTGAGGATTCAGAGGAGGACTCCATCCCATCCAACGAGTGTAAGAAGGTAAATGATCAGAATGCATCCAGAAGGGAAGCTGAGGCAATGGGCCTGAGGAAATTTGAGGAAAGCATGACACCAAAGCACTGTGGTATTTCCCTCAAGAAGTTTTATTTCTTCATCTTCCTTTTCCTCAGTCTTGCATTTTGTGGAAGGCAGTGGCAGACATGGGTTGCAAAGTGTATTTTTGGTGTGATCTTGAAATCTTCATCTGAAACTATTTTCTGCTTCAGATATGGAAAATGCTGTTGTTGCCTTGGTAAATCAGAACTGCAATCCATAGCCCTATAAAAGTGAATTGCTGTGCGATACTCCCAGTGGGTTTTACTGAGGGGGAACCATCATATGAAAGAGAGGAGCAGACTTCTGAATTCATCCTGGTTATGAAGGTTGCAGGAGACCTTTAGCATTCTTTTTATCTCCAGCTATTTGCTATATATCTTTATTAAAACTATGTAAATACCTAAGGTCCCTAAAGTATGATCTGGTTGGTTGTAAATCTTTCTAGTTACCCTATAAAGTAAGTCAAGGCTCCCTAGAAGTAATGGTGACACTGGGGACTACTGATATATGTTGGCCTCGTGGTGTCATAGCCCTTAAATCATGCGGTACACTTCATTGCCTACATGGAGCGTGTTCCGTTTCGATTTACTGACTTCTCTGTGATGGTGTTTCAGGAGATCATGGTTGGACCTCAGTACCAAGCCACTGTTCCCATCCTCCACTTGAACAGGCACAGTGAAAAAGGTAAGGCAACTTGCTTTACGTATCTTGTTTGGATGTAGGGCTGCTGGCCTGGCCATTTGAAGGGGCTCAGTTCACCAGTTCTGCTCTGTATGTCTAGGCTTAGCACCTCTCAGTAATGACATCAAAATTTACAGCTGTACCCAAGCTAGCTTTTAAACTAGCTTATCTGAATTTGGTGAGTAATACAGCTACAGACGCTCAGTGAAAACTGGCTTGGTAGGATGACAGGTTTGGAGGAAGGGGGCTCAGCTGTAGCCAAAGAGGGAGATGCTCTAATTTATTTTTCTCTGACATCTTCCTGAAGTAGCAAGAGTTATTTTCATTTAGTACTCCCTGGAACTAATCAGTTCCCGATTTGATAGCATGTCTGCAGAGTAGATAGAGTTGCCTTGATTTGCAGATTGTCTAATAACTAGTGTGATACTAGCAGCAGCTCGCTGAACTTCTGAAGAAGATAGCTAACAGAAAACCACCTCTTTAAAAATGACTCATTTCCTCCCTAGTTCTTTTAACCTAGCAGACTAAGCAAATGATTTAAAGAGATAAAAGTTATCAGTGTTGCAGGTACCATTTCAGATTTACTTGCTGTAGTTCTCAGAACTTTTTACTGCTACTTAATCAGGAAGTTTACGATGCTCTTAGCCTTCTGTACTGAAGACCATGGATTTAGTGCCTGTTTCCCATAGCCTGTACATTTGCATCAGTGCAAAATGAGGAAACTTGCAGTAGATCCAGATGGTGGTCTTCTATGCCCTGTCTGTACTTTCCTCTGACCTGATTTTGCATGGCAAGAGAGTGGGTTCCTTTGCCGGTAGAAATACATGAACAAGTAAATCGCATAGGGTGCTCATGTTTTTATGACCCCCCCCCCATAACCTCCCTGGGTCAGGGGGGTTGGAGTTAGGTGATCTTTAGGGTCCCTTCCAACCCAAGCCATTCTGTGGCTATCTGAATAGAAAAATCACTGTATTTCTGATTATTTTTATTGCAGAATCCCTTCTTGCTTTCCTCTGTGCTGCAGTTTTACTTAACCCTCTGTCTGCATGGTTGTGTGCTTTGTTCTCATGGACCAAGAGCCTTGAAAGCTGAAAGGGGCAAGAACCACTCAGTGCTGCAGTGTGCTGCTGCTGCTTTGTGTAGGTGGAGCAGCTCACAGTGGAGCATTACAGCCTTGCAGATGCTTAGTTTTGTGCTTAGGACAGAGAGGGTCTTGAGCCTAGGCCAGGCTTGTAGCTCAAAGGTGCCTTGCTTCAAAGTCCTTTTGTTTACTGTGTGTGGGAAAAGACACCTTAGAACACAGGGTTTTTAAGTTGCCACGATTAATGAATCAAAGCAACAGCCTTTGAGAACATGGTAACAAAAAACTTGTCAGCCAACCCTCTGAAGAAGCGGAAACCAGACGAGCCTGTGCCTAGGGCTCTAAAAAAGGTATAAGCAGTAGTAAGCTTACCTGCCTCCAAAATGAGGAGGGGAAAATGCAGCACCTTCACACTGATGGTTGTCATCTCTAGTGCCAGGTTAGGAGTCCAAGCAAAGATTTTCTCCCTTCTTCTGCCTCTGCCATGCCCAGACACGCAGACCATTTCTTAAAAGCAGTGGGATTCTCTGATTAGTTTATTTTGGTACTTTTTCTTTTAGCCTATGAAAATGAAGATCAGCTGCTTTGGGACCCAAACATCCTTCCTGAGAGAGAGGTTGAAGAGTTCCTATATTGTGCAGTGAAGCGGCGGTGGGATGAGCTGTCTAGCAGCAGCCTGCCAGAAGGAGAGATGGTGAAGGACAATGAACAGGTAAAATCTTGCAGCCGGAGATATTAGAACGATGCTGGCATAGTAGTGCAGCGCTTCCTTCAGAGATCTTGAATGAGACCCACTTGAAAAGAGACTGGGACCTACCTCCTGTGATCCTCTGCTCCTGCTTCATGGATAAGTGAGAGTGCCTTCCAGATGGAGTCTTAGGAGGGTCTTCACTCTGCTTTTGGGAAGACAGGAAATGTCTGCAGTGGATCAGACTACAGACCTGCCTAGCTTAGTACTTTCCTTCTAAAGCTGCTTGTAGAAGGCATCTGTGGATGCTTGTGGAAAATGTGTAACAGGCAGGGCAAGTAGAGAATAGTTAGTTTTGACTGTATTCTCTTGGTATCCCAAAATCTCTGAGACAGAGCTTGCAGCAGGACAAATTTGGATCTGTACTCTATAAAATTCTGTCGTCTTTTGAAGGCAGCAGAAGATCAAACATTTAACTAAGAAACCAGAGTGGCTGTGTTTCCTCTAAAGTAGGCAGGCTAGATTCTCACGATAAGCCCAGTATCTGCAGAAACATGGGAGCACACCTGTAATCCCTGGAGTTGCTGGTAGAATTGCATCTTTTCAGTCGTAGGGTTTGTAATGCAGTTCTGTGAAAATTGGAATGATGTATGCTGGCTGCCAAGCTAGGGTTAGTGGAAAAGTGGCTCCTGGGAGAAATAAGTTTCACAAGACAAACATGAGTCATGCAGAGGTCTGCTTGTGGCGTGTTGCTGTCAGTCACTTTCTTTTGTTTCCTAGGCATTGTATGAACTGGTTAAATGCAATTTCAATGCAGAAGAGGCATTACGGAGGTTACGGTTCAATGTGAAGGTTATCAGAGGTGAGAACCCCTGTGTCTGGATTCCAGTCCAAACACCAAGGCACGTGTAACTCTTCCAGATTCTGTATGCTTCCTCCAATTCCTCTTTCTGCTGTAGATGAGCTTTGTGCCTGGAGCGAGGAAGAATGTAGAAATTTTGAACATGGCTTCAGGGTCCATGGGAAAAACTTTCATCTTATCCAAGCAAACAAGGTAAGAATGTTCACCCCTGCATCGCACTAAGACAAAGGGAACGAGGCAGGTGCATTTGCACCAGAAGTGTTATTTGAGCCTTGGCTGATGCAGGAAGTTCAGGACTGCTGAGTTCCAATCCCAGGCTTTGTGTTGACTCATGCTAGCAGGTGATGGGCTGTTCACTGCCCTGCTCTGCCTTATTTTCCAGGTGGGAGAAGTGACAAACAACACTGACCTGCATGAGTGATGTCAGTTAATTACTGATTAGCCCTTTCTGGAGTCTCAAAAGTTCTTTCCAAACTCTCAGCCCTTGCAGTACTTCTGTGAATGAGTGAGTTGAGCATGTGGATGTTTTGTAAAGTCCCCTGGGGTCCTCTAGAATGAAAGATGCTGTTGTAGGGAGAACTGGGCCCCAGGACATATGCTGCTATGCTGGGAGTTGGCAGAACCAGAGAGTCCAGTCCTACCACTGATTCACTGTGGGCATGTTGACACTGGCCAGTGAAAATGGATGCAGGTTTGCTCTCTTGGTGTTAAGTGTGCTGCTGGAAGTGCAGGAAGGTCCTGCATGAATGTACTGTGCGTGAACCCACACTGGGGTCTGCGAGAACAATTGTGCACCATGGGGAGTTACTTCTCTGGCCGATTACCGCCTTGGAAATCTCGGTATCTGCTTCTGTTCTGTAGTGCAGATGTGTCCATAGCAATGTAAATCGCTGTAATGCACTTAACTTGCTGTGCTGATAAAACGGGTGAATAACCCTTGCTCCACGAAGCACGTCTGGATGTGTGGCATTCTGACTGTGGTGTTTCTCCTCAGGTCCGCACCCGGTCAGTGGGCGAGTGCGTGGAGTATTACTACATGTGGAAAAAGTCAGAGCGCTATGACTACTTCACTCAGCAGACTCGTTTAGGAAGGAAGAAGTACGTCCTCCACCCTGGAGCCACGTGCGTGGAATATTCTCACACTAAAATTAGTAATATTAACCTCCCAGTGAAGATCCTGGCTGCAAAGCACCTCTGCTTTAAAGGCTGCGCTTTCTGCTCTAGAAGGTTTCTTGGGTGGGAGCATGCAGAGATGCATTGGGTGTTCTCAGACCATAACGCACTGTTAGTGTGGGAGGGGACAGTTAAGCAATTATTTGCTTGGATGTGGACTTTCTTGTGTCAGAAAATAGTGTTTTCTTTCAGATAAATGCATTCACAAGAAAGATTAAGGTTATGGTCAGGGATTCAGGGCTGATCTCAAGAAGTAATTCAGCTGGATGCAGTTTTGGGAAGGGATTTTTTTTTACGTACAAAAATACCCCATTTCTGATTATTGGAGGAGAATTAATTTCTTTCCCTGCAAATAACCTTTGAGGCAAATTCTTCACTTTGAAATATATGTTAATTACAGCAAATACTTTTCAAAAAGGTTGAAACTTAAAGTTTTAAAAGGTCAAAATGAAATATTTAAGTTGAATCAATTAAAAATATTAGATGTTAGAGCTTGAAAAATGTTTAAGTCTTAGCTTTTTTTCTGCTGACTCAAGACAGGAAAATACCTGAAATCTCAAATTTCCCCATGGTAGAAAATATTTTTTTGTCTCCCGCTCTTTGCTGGCACGCTGACATTGTCACAACCCTGTGCAATCATTCTGTGAAGCTGGCTGCTCCCTGGGGAGAGTATTTGACCATTTGTTTTGTTATGGAAGAGGCTGAGACTCAGAGAGCCGGAGGGCAGAGCTCTGCGTTTGGGAAGCCACACAGCCTGTTCTGGTTTAACGTGGGCTGGTCTCAGGCACCCTGACTTAACCGTGGGTATGGATGTTCCTCCTCGTGAGGCCTCTACAGCCCTGCTGCTTTATTTGTTGGTGGGTTTTAATCCCAGTTGCTGTTTTTCCTGCCTACATCTTTCTGCCCAGCGGGTGGTCACAGTTCTGTCTCTCTTTCCCCA
The DNA here is from genome assembly GCF_040182565.1 of Anser cygnoides. Classification (NCBI taxonomy): domain Eukaryota; kingdom Metazoa; phylum Chordata; class Aves; order Anseriformes; family Anatidae; genus Anser; species Anser cygnoides. Next base: position 330,572 of record NC_089899.1, on the reverse strand, counting down.
CAGGGATTACACCGACAATGACTTGGATGGGGGCGAGGTAGAAAACGCCAGTCGTTCTCGGAGCTCCCCACCGATTCCCTCTGCCACTAGCTGCCTGGACTCTCACTTTGGCCAAGATCAGCTAGTGATTGAGAGCACAGGTAACTGCCTTCTCTTCTGTCTGCCAGGGGGACAGCTCCCCTCCCTCCCTCAGCAGCACAGACCCTTCTCTGCCTTTCTCCTGCTGCTGTTACCCAGCTGCTGCTCTTCTCCCTGCACCTTGCCGGTGTGCTCACTTTCTGCCCTGAGTCAAACACCAGCCCTGGGCAGAGTGTGGTGTACGTAAAGGAGAGTTGGCTGTCCCTACGTTGATCAGTACTGGCTCCTTTAGAGTTGGTCCTGCTTCAGATGTGGAGGGACGGCCTAAGTCATTCCCAAAGCAAGAGAATTTGTGCGAGCTTTGGGTACCGGAGGCAGGCAGTTGCTTTCAGTGCACCTGCCTTAATTAGTGGACACTGGCACATCCTCCAGAGGCAGATTTAAAGCACCAGAAGTCAGGCTGTGCCTGTTAGCTGCCCTCAGAGAGAGATGGCTGTAAGAAGACTCTCAGAGAGCCCCAAATGGGTTCATTCCCTCTCTCTGTCCTACCACGGACAAGGGCTTTGTGTTAGCACCTGCCAGGGGACGTACGCTTGAGGGGACGGGATTTAGGATTGGGTTTATCTTAGAATCTCTTTTGAGATTTCCCTTAATTTCCATAGAAACACTGGTGGCCTCCTATCTGCTGTCTGCATCCTGCCTTTCTTTGGTAGATGCTGTCAGGATTTTTGGTTGCTATAATAAAGAAACATCTTTGCCATCAAACAAATACTGTTCTGGTTAGGTGGGATTGAGCTGGATTCTGGTTTTCATACGTTATGGACTCACTCTAGTTTTATTTCACTTGCTGCCTCCCACCCTTTCTTCCTCCCTGTCTGTCCATCGTCCGTACGCTTCCCTCCTCTGCGGTGCGCAGAGCCTCTGAGCGTGGAGAGCACAGCCTGCAGCCTGGGCAGCATGAGCGAGTCGGGGCAGGGCTATGAGTGCAGTACTCCTTCGGAGACGAATTGTTCCTTCGACCCCGCCGAGGAGACCTCCTCAGGCACGCTCTCGGCTTCCTGCACACGGCATACTGTCACCCCCTCCGACACGGGGCTCTATGCTTTGCCGACGGCAGGACCAGGACTAGCGGAGAAGCAGGAGACGTTGCAAAGCTCTGGTGAGACGATAACCATGGACTTCACTCTCCCTGCAGACATTAATGAGGGCTTACCTTTAATTGCTGGCCCTGTGGATTTGGACAGAGACCCAGAGGCAGTGGTGGCCCCTGCGCAAGTGTCCTTATCGGTCACAGATTTTGGCCTCATTGGCATCGGAGATGTAAATAGCTTTCTGACTGCGCATCAGGCCTGCCCGGCACCCGTGGCTCGGTCAGAGCCCTTGTCACAGTGAGAGTCTCCAGTCACAAACCTGTCACAAATCCACCGAGGACTTTGACCTGACTGAGTGAAATCCTGGAACTTCCACTGTTCTCTAGGGACAGTATGGAGCTGTTGGTCAGAATCTGTCTTTCCATCCTCCTTGATCCAAGGCTACAGTGAAACCAAACACGTTTCTGCTCCAGCGTGTTCCGACACGATCACACAAAGCTGGTGGCCAGCTTGAGTGAGGGGGGAGGCCCACGACCCCCCGTTTTGTTGACCGTGTGTCACCCCAGGTCTTGCCAGGCTGTTGGGAGAGTCCCTGTCCCCAGGACCGGGGAGGTGGAGTCCCTCCTCTGGCTCCAGCGGGACGGTCTGAGTGCAAAAATGTGTTGAGAACAGGGATGTATCGCAGGCACTTTGGGGCTGGGACAGAGGATGCAGTCTGGAGGTCCGAGAGCTTAGGAAATCAGCATGGAGCACAATCTGCCCGGGCTGGAGGGCTGCTCACCAGCGGAGATGGGCATGGCGATGCCAAAGGAAGGCGAGGAGTCGTGGCTGTTCATCCGCACAGTGGGCTGCAATAGAAGTCGTTCTCCCCGTTCCCCTTCTCACAGCTACCCTGCGCTCCTGAGCTGAGCACTGTAACAGGCGCTCGCAGTCCTGTTTTCAAACCTCCCGGGGCTGCGCGTTGCTCTCTGCCCACACTGCTGCCAGCTCCGGCTGGGATGTCGCCTGTTCCAGTCCTTTGGCTGAAACTTAGGTCTTGGAAAGGGGTGCTGTGCGGTGCAGCAGTGTTGTGCATGCTAAAGCCCATCCCGCCTTCCCTTGTAGTGCTCTGCCATGAACTGGGCCGGGGAGATCTTGTGCTGGGAATCAGGGCAGTGTCCAGACCCACAAAGTGATGTTGGCCTTCAGTGCTGCACTGCTGCCCCCTTTGTTCTTGCCGGTGAATACCTGGATCGTTTCTGGCCCTGCTGCACTTCAGGAGGGTGAAATGCAGCTACAACCTCTGTAACGTCTCAGCTTGTCCCAAACAATTTGCTAGCTGGGGAAGGAGGAGGAGCTGGACGCAGGAAGAGAGGGCCAGAAGGGGATGGTGATCTCTGAGTTGACCCTCGCTTTGTTGGGTGCCTGAAGCTAGAATTGTGGAAATGGAGAAGCAGCAGCTGCCACTGGGTAAGGGGCAGCTGCTGCCTGACCTCCCCGGGCAGCGACAGCGAACAGAGCGAGGATGTGCATCCTGGCAGGGCGAGAGCTCCCAGCCTGTCCCTCCCTGGAGTCACCCACAGCGGGGCCGTGCTTCCTCCCCCCCGCTGCGCACACTGCGTGCACCTCAGCTCCCTGCGCACCCCGCGTCGGGCACCGCTGCTAGCGCCGAGAGGCAGGCAGGAGAGCACGCCAGTCCCAGCGCATCCCTACCCCTTCCCACCTGCCTCCGTTCTTCTAAAACGTCACCAAAAAAGCTCTCTCTTCTGAGAGAAAAGTGCGTCTCTACTGCCGGCGTTTTGAGGAGGTGACGAGGGTCAGCACCGAAGCGGCCAGAGGCTGCGCAGAGCTGTGGGTGCGCTGAGTCGGAGCTGGTCTGCGTCCCGCTTGTGTGCCAGGTCTGGGGCTTGTCACTGGCTTATGTCCGCTGTTCGCATTCCTTTCTTCCATGCAGGGAATGCTGCTGACTTGCTGGGCAGGGCTCTAATGCAGATGTTCCCTTCCTCCAGCCATTTGCTGTGCTTGGGAAGGGTTTGGGTTGAGTCTTTTTGCTTATTTTGGTAGAGGTCTTCGGGCGGTGATCCTGCAGTTGCTTCTGCTGCCAGTGGATTTGGAAGATGACTAAAGGCATTAGCCTGGGACCCCCTTTTATCCGGCCCAGCGAGGTTGTGCTCACTCCTGCAGCAGGGGCATGGAGACAGCACCAGACAGCTTCACGGGGTAGCTTAGGGTCAGACCTCATCTCTCCCTTTCAGGCCCCAGACCCATTCGCCTCCTGCTAGGAGGTGCCGAGCTCCAGACACCGCTCTTGTGGCCAGGCATTGCTCTGTGAAACGTGCCGTAAAATGGAGGTCTCGCCTCTGGCTGCTCCCGGCTGCTGGAAACGGAAGGCAAACAGAAGTGCCCGCTCCATAGTGAAACCTCCCAGGCTGTGATTCCCCTTTTCTGGGGGTGAGAGGAAGCTGCTTGGCTGGAAGGAGAGGAGGTGGCAGGGCGAGAGCATCTGCAGCCCTCCCAGGGAGGGTCAGGCCTTGGCTTCTCCTCTCCATCAGCCAAGAATGTTCTTAGTTTTTCCTGAAACCATTTTTCTTTGGTTTGTTTCAAGCCCCAGTGAAAGGAGAGAAGAGGCTGGAGGAGGCAGAAATGTCTTATTTATATTATTCAGTGTTGTTTACAGATTCGCATGGGGTCTTTCAACATGAGCGCAGCGCTTTTCCCACATAACTGTAAGGGAGAGGGGTGAAAAGGGCTGGGGCAGGGCGGGGAGTCACTGGGGGAGGTTTGGTTTTGGTTTTGTTGGGGTTTTCTTTTTCCTTCTTACAAAGCACATTCACTTTGAGACGCTCCCAATGCTGGACTCTTCCCCCCACCCCCAAGCCCTACACTGTGAAGTGATACTGCCTTGAAGACCCCTCGCCGTTATTTATTTAATTAAAAACTTAATTTGAAAGCAAGCAGGAAACCTGTCTTGGTTTTGGAGACTGAGGTGCTGCAGGCCTGCGTGTGGGGGTGGCAGAGGTGAAGGGGGGTCCTGGCCTTTTCCATCTCCTCTCCGCCGCCGGCGAGTGCTCCGGTGCCCCACGGCCGAGGGCCGGGCGTGCGGCCGAGCGCCGCTCCGGGGTGCAGGCACGGGCCGGGACGGAGCCCAGAGCCCTGCGGGGTTGTGTCCCCTGCCTTGGGTGCTGTCATCCACAGCTGTGCCCGGCAGAGCCCAGTGGTCCTGGCACAGCCCTCCAGAAGCTGAGCTCAGCCTGTTCTTGACCACAGCTGCTGCTGCTCGGCGTGGAGCACGTTCACCAGGGGCTGGGGCAGTGCCAGTGCCTCCAGTCCACCTTGCCAGGCCCCAGCTCCGTGGCGCGGTGCTCCCATGGCAGGAGGCTGGGCGAGCTGCCCGGGGGCTGCGCTCCTGTCCCGGCGGGCTCGGGGTGCTTCCCTCCTTCCTTCCTGTGCCTACGCCAGGGATGCCCTCACAAATGGGGAGGGGAGGCCCAGCTTCCTTGGCTGAATTTACCCTCCCGGTGCTGAGTGTGGAGGGGAGGGAGGTGTTCGCTGGTCTTACAGGTGCCCTGGCTCTGAAAATGGCAGCGTTGGGACAGCCCCGTGGTGGCAGGGGTGGGAGGCAGGCGTCCGTCCGCGTCTCACCGGCCTCGGCCAGGAATAACATCCTGGAGGCGAGGGAAGCGTTCCTGCAGGAAGGCTCATTCCTCACTACAAAGCCCCTCTGTTTTGTCAGAAACCTCTCAAACTTCCCCAGCTCCTGTGCTCGTTGCTGTCAGCCCCGTGGTCAGCATGGATTGCTCCAAAACCAGAAGCGGGAGGTGGGCAGCAGCCGCGGCCAGCCCGGGTGCGCAGGCAGTGCTGGGGAGGGACCCCGGCACCCCCTGCGCCCCCCTGGCACCTGCGGCGCTGCCCTGCCCCTGCCAGGCCTGGTAACGTGGGCTCTCGTCTTCTGTCCCAGGGCCTGGAGCGGGAAGGGGGCTCGACGCTCTCTCCTTCTCCGGTCTCCTCCGCTCGCAGCCCCTGCCCAGCAGGGAAACCACCCCGAGAGCTGGCAGCAGAGGGGCACCCCGCTCTGCTTGGCAGACCCCATGCGCCGCAGCCCTCCTGGCAGCGCGGCCTTGAGCGCAGCCCTCACGTGCAGTGGGGCGAGGAGAGCGAGAGTCAGCAGAGAGACTGCAGGGCACCTACGGGAATGCTTCTCCCTCCTGGAAATTCTGGATCTGGGTCAGATTTGACCCCGTATCTATTACAAAAACAAATACATGCAAGTCTGCTTTTCTAAACAGAGACTTCGACTGTCTTGAAGTTTCTGGACTTGTCAGGAGAGCTTCCTGCTTTCTGCCGTGAGCTTGGGCATGCACGCTGGTGACAGCAGTGGCTTCACAGACATGCCTTTTGTGGTTTTTTTGCATGTCCTTCAAAAAGAGGGAAAATGGTGTTCCATGTTTCCTCTGGGCTGCCCAACCCAGTAGTTCAGAGAAAGGCTTCCCAGCCGGGGGCTGGGGCGAACACCTCCGGGACAGGTGGGAGACGCGGGCACCTGCTTGGTTTTTGTGAGCAATCCCTGGTGAACAGTCAGCATGACACATGGCTCCGCTAAGTGCTCCAGCCAGAGCCTGATCTTTAATTACTCTGAAGAAGAGCAGCTCAATCACTGCTGCCAGTGGAAAGCAAATTAAGAAGACCTAAAAGACTGAGCAGACCTCAGCTGTCCCGGTGGACGGACCACGGCCGTGGTGTAGAAATCCCCACGCGCTGCTGCAGGGAGACGTCCCGCAGCCCGTGGCTGTGTCCTGCCCCTGGGGCAGGGAGCCCCGCGCCCCAGCATCCCGCTGCTCCCGGTGGGCGCAGCCGCTTCACCGCCTGGACTTTGGATGCCACGTGTCAGCCGGGCATCGTCCGCAGGTGGAGCAAGCGGCACGCTGCCGCCACACGCCCAGGCCAGGCCACCTTCCCTTTGCTCACCCCACGAACGCCCTGGGGAAGGCTGGGGGGGGACAGCAGTGACCTTTCCAGGGGGGTCAACTCAAGAAGGACCAAAACCACCCCAAAGGCTTCCACAGCAGTGGGGCTTTCTCGCTGCAGGGGGTGACGGGGGGGGTGGCAGCGGCATGGGGGGGCTGCGGGTGGTCCCCGACCCCCGGGGCGGCAGCACCAGGCTGGTGCGGGGCTGCTGCAGCCGTGGCGCTCAGGCAGCAGAGGAGCCGCGAGAAGCCAGACCCACGGGGCTGGGAGGTTCCCTGTGGCTGCCGCCGCCTGGCATCGTCCGCCAGCCGTGGCACCGTGCGGGGCAAAGTCCTGCTGCGGCACCCACACTGCGCACCCGGGAAGCGGCCGCTTATCAGGGCCCGGCTCTGCCCCGAGCCAGCGTGGAGCCACAGGCTGGCACCTCGGGTGTGTGGCCCCGCCAGGCCGTATCCTGCCTGCCCCAGCCCCACGCAACCACTTGGGTGCTCCCGTGGTCAAACCTTGCCCGTGCATCCCCTCCTCTCCTGCCCTGGGGCTCTGAAACCCCACCCAGCATTTGGGGAGCGAATCCTGCCCACCGGCTGTGCCGGGCCCCCGGGCACCCACAGCAGGAGGAGACTGCACCGGGGCACCCCAGAGGGTCGGACCAGGCCGGGCTGGGGCAGCCAGGAGCGGAGGAGGCCGCTGAGGGGCTCTGCTCCTCTCCTGAGCTCCCGGGGCAGCCCGAGAGGGTTTCCAGCTCTGCTGGCTTCCGACCACAGCCTCGAGATTCTCCACAGGCCGCTCACGGCGCACTTAAATAAAGCAGCCCAGTAGCTATCATTTGGGTGGTTTCTGTATTATTTATGTTTCCTTCCGCTCCTAACCAAGAGCCAGGCCTGGAGCAGCCAGGAGGGCTGTGGCTGTCCCCGCTCCCGCAGGGCCTCACCGCAGGGACCAGCGCTCGAGCCTCTTCTCCCATCCCTGCTCCGGGCACATCCCGGGCAGCGCTGGGAGCCCGTCCTGCCCCGGCACCGTCTGAGGCACGGGAAAACCCCACCGCGCGTTTCAGCGGTTAAATCACGGCTCCAAACGAACTCGTGCCGTGCCCTGCGTTTGGAGCCGGCTGCTCGGCTTCCCACCGCCCCTCGCCGCCGTCCCGGGGCCTCATCCTGCCCGCAGCAGGCACCGCGTCTGCGTCAGCTCCTTATCGGCCTCGCCGTAGCCGGGCGGCTGCAGCACCGCAGCGGCCAGCACGTTGCTGCGGCTGCATTCTTCCAGTCCCCGATTTTTATTTTTTTTCTTTTTTTCCACTTCTTACTTCTCAGAAGAGGAGCCCGGGGCTGGCGGGACACGCGCTGCTCCCGCGTGAGGCCTCGCTCCTTCCCTCCTCCTCTCCCCTGTGAAGGGGCCGGGGGGCGGCGGGGCCGGGGGCGACCCCCGCCCGGGGGCCCGGAGGCAGACGCGGGGACCCCCCCGCGCCCCGTACCTGCGCCCGGCCCCGCTCCCCGCCCCGCGCCCCCGGCCCCGGCCCCGCCGTCCCGCCCCCAGCCCGCGGGCGGGGGCCGCCCGGTCCCGCCCCGGAGCCGCCCCGTCCCGGCCGCCCGGACTTTACCTCCCGGTCGGGCCCGCGCCGTTCCGGGCCATGTGAGCCGCGGGGCCGCCACCGACCGGGCACCGGCATGGAGCGCAGGAAGGTCTTCGTGGCGCTCGACGTGCTCTGCGTGGTGGTCGGTAAGGGCCCCGCGGCGCGGCCCGGGGCTGGGCCCGGTACCGGGCTCGGTACCGGCGCGGCCGCGACCTCCCCTCCCCTCCCGTCCCCTCCCGTCCCCTCCCCGCCCGTCGGGGCTGCGCCAGGGGCGAGGGGTGGGGTGGGGGGGGGGGGCCCGGGCCCGGGCCCTCTCGGCGCCCACCCGCGGCGCTGCGGCGGCCCCGGGGGCCGGGCTCCGGGGCAGCCCGGGGAGCACCTGCCCGGCCCCGGCGGCCTTTGGCCCCGCGCTGCCGGCACGGCGGCCGGGGCTCGCTGCCCCGACGAGGAAGCGGTCGGCCTCGCCCGCGCCGCTTCGCCTCCCGGGACGGCCCGAGAAGGTCCCGGGACGGCCCCGAGAAGATCCGGCGGGGCCGGCCCGGGGCCGCGGTGGCCGCCCGGTCCCTGCCCCGCGGAGCCCCCGAGCTGCGCCCGCCGCCGGGGGCTGCCAGACGCCGAGCGCCGTCCGACGGCGGCCGCGGGGCAGCTGGAGCCGGTGCGGGGCCGCGGCGGGGGCCGTGCCCGGTGCCGGCCGAGCGCTGCCGGTGCCTCCTCCCGAGCAGCCTCCGCCCGTTTCTAAAACCGACGGTCGCAAGCGCCTAATTAAGACGGATGGGCTAAAAATAAAGGCCCAGGTCGTAATTTCGGCCTCCTGCGCCGGGGAATTGCATTCTTGGGCTCTGTAAGCACCGGTGGAGAGGGGCAGGTTCCTGTTGTTGTTTGAGTCTCTTTTCTCTCGTGTGCGGGTGCCTTTTATTTTTAGGGGAGCTTTTTTTGGGGTTGAAATTATCCAGAAAGAGAAGCAGCATCTAATTTGAGCAGCAAATGAACGTTTGAAGCGCACCCAGAGGCGTCTGAAAGCACCCCCTGCGCACAGGGCACCTGGCTCCTCCGCCAGCCGCCCGAGCGGCAGCGGTTAAGGCTTGTCCTGGCTTTCTCACAGCTTTTTTTTGGCTGCTTTTGCTTCTGCCTGGGGAGAGCGTGGAGACAGTTTTGGAGGCCTGGAAGCAGCAGGGGGATTCTTTACCGTGACTTTGCACTCGGATGAGCAGGAGGTGGCGGGCCCAGGGGCGCACGGGACCCCCGTCACGCACCCTGGGGAAGGGGCGCTGCGGGGAAGGTGTCCGCTGGGGACAAAGGTGGGGTTTTTTCCCTGGAGACGGTTAAACAATGGGCAGGCGGAAATCGCTTTATGAAGGCGGAACCGGGAAAGGAGCCCGGGCTTAAGGTGGACCGCAGGGCCGGGGAGGAAGGTGCTTTCTGCAGCCGGTCCCCGCAGGAGGAGCATCACACCCGGCCGAGCGCTGCCAAAGCGAGCGACCCCGGGGGCTGGAGCAGCCGTGGGCAGGAGGTCGCCTGCCGGTGAGGGCTATGGCAGGGGGCTGAGACCGCCCCTGAATCCCCTCTTGGTTGCTGGGATGTGCAAGGGAAGAGCTTGAAGATGCCCATGGCTGGCATGCACAGGGTGGAAAAGCCTCCTCAGCTGGACTGATCCAGTCAGTCTCAGCACCGGTGCAGAGCCATGCCGGGAGGCAGGGAGAGGCCGGCCAGCAGCAGGGCTGCGAGAAGGGAGAGCGTGGGCAGGGGCTGGATCCCCCACCAGCTGGGCTGCACCTTCCAGGCTCTGGCTCTGCCCACGCCTGCAGGAGGGTCCTGCCTGGACCATCGAGGGCCTGAAAGTACTTCCCTGGTGGAAAACGGGTTTGCAAGACACCTGTGCTCATTAGCCCTAAGAAGCTGTGACCTCCTTGGCTGGAACATCCCGGGGAGCGTGAGGAGCGGGTGCATCATCAGCCCTGGGTCTGCAGCCCGGGGAGGAGCAGGAGCTCTGGGGGTGCCTGAGAGCAGCCATCGGCTGCGGTATCTGGGTGCTGCAGGCAGCTGCGAGCTCCGATAGCACCCTATCAGCAGCGGGGCCGGCGTGCTGCCCTAGGCGCAAGATCCTTCCCCAGCAGTGGGGAGCAGGAACTGGGGGGATGTGGGACGGGGAGACCATACATGCTGGGTGCCTGCGTGGAGCCTGCAGGCCCGGGTACCCCAGGCCTCTCCCTCTCTCTGCCTTGCAGCATCTCTGCCCTTCGTCATCCTGACGCTGGTGAACTCCCCGTACAAAAGGGGCTTCTACTGCAATGACGACTCCATCCGCTACCCCTACAAGGCGGACACCATCACCCATGGCCTCATGGCTGGGGTCACCATCACCTGCACCGTCCTCATTGTAAGGAAGCACTGTGCCCCCCTCCAGGCCCCCGGCAGGGCTGCAGGACCCTCTGGCCAAAGGGCTGGGCGTTCCCCTGAGGGGATGAGCCCCATGGCTCGTGGGGCTGGGATCCTGAGGGGTGAGGGCAGGCCCTGGGAGAGTGCCGGGGGCTCCTCTGCTGCAGCCCGCCAGAGCATCCCGTGGCCCTGGAGCCAGGACCCTCACCCTTCGGCCCTTGCTCTCTGCAGATCTCATCGGGGGAGGCGTACCTGGTCTACACGGAGCGCCTCTACTCCAAGTCGGAGTTCAACAACTACCTGGCTGCCCTCTACAAGGTGGTGGGGACCTTCCTCTTCGGGGGGGCCATCAGCCAGTCCCTCACCGACCTGGCCAAGTACATGATCGGCCGCCTACGGCCCAACTTCCTGGCTGTCTGCAATCCTGACTGGGCGAGGGTGAACTGCTCCACCTACGTGCAGCTGGAGAACATCTGCCTGGGGGAGGGCAGGAACGTCACGGAGTCCAGGTGAGCCGTGGGGCCGCGCCGCACGTCCCCAGGCTTGCGGCTGCCCCAGAGGGGCAGGGGGCTTGCAGGGGGCTGGCGGCCGCCTTCTGTGGCCTGACCCCTCCCGTCGGCCCCCAGGCTGTCCTTCTATTCCGGGCACTCCTCCTTCGGGATGTACTGCATGATGTTCCTGGCGGTAAGTGCGGTGCTGCAGGGAGGGGGGGAGCTCCGGGGCACTGCCCCCGCGCCGGGTGACAGCTCTGCGCCCCCCCAGCTCTACGTGCAGGCCCGGCTGGTGGGGAAGTGGGCCCGGCTGCTGCGCCCCACCATCCAGTTCTTCCTCATCGCCTTCGCCATCTACGTGGGCTACACCAGGGTCTCTGACTACAAGCACCACTGGAGCGATGTGCTGGCAGGGCTGCTCCAGGGGGCTCTCATCGCCGTCCTCATCGTAAGAGTCCCCTTTCCCTCCGCCCAGGGAGACAGTGTCCCCGCCTTGGGGTGCGCAGCCCCGGCAGGACCCCACGAGGCCGGTGCCAGGGCCTGGGGGGGCGGGGGGAGCCGGCTGGCTGCCACCCCGCAGAGGTGCAGGAGCAGACCCTGAGCCCCAGCCCTGTCTGGCTCTTCCAGGTCCGCTACGTCTCCGACTTCTTCAAGCACCGTCCGCCCCGGCAGTGTGACGAGCAGGACCCGGAGCGCAGGCCCAGCCTGCCGCTGACCAGGAGCGACTCGGAGCACAATCACTACAGCTACCGGGGCACCCCGTGAGCTGCGCGTGGGCCGTGCGCCCCGGACTGCCGACGCCGCCCCGTGCCTCGCCCGGCGCAGGGGCAGGGGCCGTGCGCTTCGTGCTCACTGCGGGCTCCTCGCTGCCGCCGGCCGGCCCTGCCCGGCCCCGCTCCCGGCCGCGCTGCGGCTCCGGCACACAGCAAAGCTGGGGCTCTGCGGGGCCTGGGAGCGTGGGGAGGGGGGGCCCTGGTCCCATCGGCCTGAGTCACGCTCCGCAGCCGCTTTCCCAGCCCGCTGAGTGGCGGGGAGGGAGGGTGGCACGGGGGGGTGGATTTGGGGCCAGCAAACAGCAGCGAGTGAACTCCTTGGGCCGTCTGAGGCTGCCTGGCGCTGCACGCGTGTTGTCCCTGTCAAATTACACCGCCTTATGAGCACAAATCCTCACGAGCACAAGGGGAGGAGGACAGCTGCTGGGCTTGCAATGCCTTTTTTGAAAGGACTGGAGCAAGCCAGAGCTCTTCTGTTCCTTGATTACCTTTAAAAGCGCTGCTGGCTGCCAGTGGCCGCGGGGCTGGGGTGCCCAGGCTGCTCCTTGCCCCCCCTGCTTGTGCCTGGCTCAGGGTGCAGGGCTGCTCCTGACCCTTTGTCTGCTGCAGCTTCAGCTGATCCTTTAGGGGGTAGGGGGAAGGGGAGAAATCTTCTGTGGTAAAGGGGGGGAAAAAGGGGGACGTGGAGCTGGGCACAGGGCTCCTAACTCCCTGGGAAGGTGAGAAGGGGGCCACATCCCAGCCCTGTCTCTGATCTACAGCTGGCACTGGTGAGCCGTGGGCCTCTTGTTAAACTGCGTGCATTTTGATGATGATGTTTTTGTAAAAATGTGTTTTTTAAATTAGATCATCCTTAAAGAATGTCTGTCTTGGGCCTGTTCTCTTGCTCCATGGATGCTTCTGGCCTTGGAGTGGATGGGCTGAAGAGTGCAGGGCTTCCTCGCCAAAGGGCCCCTCGACAGGGGGTGTCTGCTGTGCCCCGGGGGGCTGAGGAGCCCCTGGGGGTTGTGCTGGGACACGGGGCTTGAGCGGGGACTGACGGGACAGCAGGGACCCACTGAAGCAGCTGTGTTCGGATTGGGCTGGAGGAATTGCTGAGGGACCTGCCAAGGTGTTGAAACCATTGCCTGCTGGGGGAATTGTTCTCCTGCCACCCCTCCCTCCAAGAGGCGGCGGAGCAGAGGAGCCCCCTCAGGTGCTCCTCTGGAGGCAGAAGAGCCAGGGGCTGCAGCACGGGTCCGGTGTGGGGCCTGAGCTTTGTGCGAGGCCTGGCCGAGGCAAGGGGCAGCGTGCGGGGATGGGGGAAGCCCTGGGGATGGGGCCCAAGCTGCCTGCCTGTCCTGGGCTCGGGGGGAGCGGGGGGCTAGGGCTGCTCTGTGTGGCTGCGCCGCTCCCAGCCCCGCGCTGCCCTGACCCTAGAGGAGCCTCCGTGCTTCCCAGTGCCGCGGCAGGGGGAAGGGAAGGTGGATGGAGCCTCTTGGAAAAAGTGACGTTGTGTGCCTGCAGCTCCCTTGGCTGCGGGTGCTGGAGCCAAGGGAGGCTCAGAGCTGCCTGCGTCCTGCTGCTGACAAAGGGGTGCGGCGGGGGGAGGCAGCAGCCCCAGCATGGGGGCTGCTCTCTCAGGGAAGCCGGGGTGCGTGCGGGACAGGGATGGGGCTCGTGCCTGGTGTGGGGCAAGGGGAGCTACGGCTCTCATGGCAGGGGGAAGCCCAGCAGCCCCTCTGTCTGGGCATATCTCAGGCTCTTTGCTGTACCCAGGAGTGGTGGTCAGGTCCCAGGAGGACCCAGGGGTCCCCTGAGACCACCAGCTCCGTCCCCGGTCAGCGCAGCCAGGTCCCTCCTGGCTGGGCGCAGCAGGGGCCACGTGCGCCCTGGGCTTGCTGCGTGCTCTCGATGTGCTTATGCAGCAGTTGCTCCAGTCTAGACAAGCCCTGACCAAAAAACACCTTCCCTGGGTGGGGGAAAACTTCCTTGCTTCATGCTGCTCTTCCTTCCCTGGGAGAGCTGTCCTCCTGCCAGCCAGTCCCTGGTCCCCCCAGCAGCGTCCCCGTTCCTGTCCCGGCCCTCTGGGGCTGCTCCCTCCATATCTGATGGCACAAAACAATGCAGCGGAACCGCCAGGGCCTGAGGGCAGGGCATCTCTGCTGCAGTCTGCAAACAAAGGAGTGGGGGCAGCAAGGCACAGCCCAGGCTGTGGGGTCGTGGGATTGCTGCCCTGGGTGGGGGCTCCAGGGGTGCTCTCAGGGCAGCGGCTGGGGCCGTGGTGCTCAGCGACTGCCTCAGCTCCTGGCATTGCCTCGACAGCTCCTCTGCGCAGCCAGGAACGTGCCTGCTCCCTTCCCTTGAGATCTGATTTCACCCCTTGGATGCAGCTCTGGAAAAACCAGCTGGGCCACAACGCCGCAGCGTGTGGCGGGGCTGGGCTGGGGCACCCGGAGCTCGGCTGCTCCGTCCCCGTGGTGCCTGCCCCCGGGCCTGGCTCAGTGCGCCCTGAGCCCCCGGCAGCCTGAGGACAGAAGGAGCTCCCAAGCCACGTCTGGGCACAGCGAGGGGCCATAAGGCTGCGGTCAGCCCCTGACTGCTCCCCCGTGCCCCCCTATCTCAGGGGGGGGGGGCTGCTCAGGGGCATTGTCCCTGCAGGGGCTCCTTGGACCCGGGGATGGAGCAGGTCCAGCTGCTGCTGCAAAACCTGTGCTGTCCTCGGAGCTGGGGAGGGGCAGAGTCTGGTGGGTGGGGTGAAGGGCTCCCAGCAGCTTGCGTGCTTCAGTTTCCCTGCTCGAGGCTTGGTGTCGTACCCAGCCCTGTGCTGGCGAGAGCTCTGGGCACCCTGCTTGGTACTGGCCCCTTTCACATTCAGGCTTTGGGAAGGGTGAGCTGCAGCCCTGGGCATCGTGCTGGCTCCCAGCTGGGGCACCCAAACCCCTCTGCAGCGGTGAGTCAGGAGTTAGGGATCTGGTCCTGGTAGAGCTGGGTCAGGTTCAGCCTCAGGCTGAAGATGAACAGCATCGGTCTGCAAGCAGTGGCTGGGACCTGCTCCCCGAGAGCTGCCCTGTTCCCCAGCGTCAGCAGCTCCACGCACCGTACGCTCAGCCAAGACGCCTCCTTTCCAAAATAAGCCGTTTCTGGCAGCGCTGAGCCAGGCTCTGGCTTCCAGCCCTGCTCCGGGGGGAGCCTGGGCTGCCTCCCCCAACCTGTGCCTCCTGCCTTGCCACGCTGCATCCTCTCTCCCCTCTCCCTGGCACCTGCGACTCCTCCACCCCTTCCATGGTGCAAATGGGCTCCATCTGGGTCCCTTTGCCCTGGCCCCAGCCCCAGGCTGCCTCCCGCTCTTGGCGTCTTTCCCTGGCTGACTGGGGTAAGGGGCAGGCGAAGGGGCTGAGCTTCCCGGTGCCCCCAGCACGCTTCCAGGAGCGGGCAGAAGCCTTGCCAGGAAGGATGTTACTCATCCCCTAAACATCCCCTTCCCTGGCCGGCAGCCACAAGGAGGAGGCTGCCAGCAGATGAGCCTGCGGCGTGTGTGTGCGGGGGGGGTACGAGGTGGTCCCTGCTCGGGGGGACACCGGGAGGCGACCGATACGCGAAGGTGCGGGGGCTGCCCCCCCGGGCACCGGCGGCGACAGCTCCCTGCCTGGGTGCGGCCGCGAGGGCAGAGCCGGGCAGAGCCCCCCCGAGCTCCCATGGGCGCCCCTGGGGGGCCGCGGGGGCCCGGCGGTGAGCGGCCGGTGCTCGGGCGAGGCCCCCGGAGCGGCCCCGAGCCCGGCAGCGGCCCCGGGGAGCGCCCTGCGGCTGGGGGCCGCCGCCACCGCCCCCCCGGCGAGCCCCGGCCCCGGCCGCGAGCGGCTGCGGGCGGCAGAGGGCAGCAAGAGCCCGGCGGAGCCGCGCCGGGGCCGCCCGGAGCCGCTGCCCTCCCAGCGCCCGGCCGGGGCCGTGCCGCGGCTGCCCCCCCCCCCCCGAGCCCCCCGCGCCCTGGAAACGCCCCCTACGAGGAGAGGCGCCCGGTGCCACGACGGCTGCTTGGATCTCGCTGCAAAAGCGGGGGGGGGACGGGAAGCAGCCGGGAGAGGAAGCGGGGGGGTGGGGGGGGTGGGGGGGGCAGCTCCGCGGGGGGCTCCAGCCGTCGGCCCCGGCCCCGGCCGCTGTGGCGCGGGGGGGGGCTGGCAGCGGAGCCCCGGGAGCAGCCGGGGGTGGGGGGCGAGCGGCGCTCGGGGGCCGCCACCTGCCGGGGCCGAGCCCGGCGGAAGCGCTCGGAGCGCCGCGAGGCCTCGGGGGCTGCCTGGGGGGCGGCCTGGGGGGCTGCCTGGGGGCTGCCTGGGGGCTGCCTCGGGGGCTGCCTGGGGGGCTGCCTGGGGGGCTGCCTGGGGGCTGCCTGCCTCGTGCCCGGGGACGGCCTCGGCCGTGGCGCTCTCCCGCTCGGCAGCGTTCCCATCGGCTCTTCCCGGGGCCCTTCGCTAGCTTGCTCCGGGTGGTGACGCTCGCACCGACCCAAGGGTCGCTCCGGGAGGTCCGCGGGCTGCGGGGCCCGTTGGCGGGGCTCTCCCCATCTCCAGCACCTCTCTGCCCCTCAGCTTCTGCCCCGCAGCTGGCCGAGGCCGAGCAATGCCCAGCTCCAGAGCCTCGGATAAACGAGCAGCCCCTGCCTCGGCGCCGCCTTACCCCATCGCCCCTCACATGCTCGCCTCTTGCCCCCTTTCCACCTCCCAGCGCGGGTGGAAGGCAGCGAGGATGGCGCTGCCCAGCCTGGGTGCTCTGAAGGGCACCGGGGGGCTGCCAGTGCCCTCCCCCCCCGCCTCCCTGCAATGCTGTGAACGCACGGCTGCAGGACACGGCCGGGCCCATGGCACTTCCCTCCCGCCGCACTTCCCTCCCTCGTTGCCCTGCTCTGACTCCAGGCTCGGCTGAGGGCACAGGCACCAGGCTCCTGCCTGGGGCCGCTCTCTGGGGTCTCCTCTCCCTGGGGCTCTCCCATGCAGCCCCCCCCCGTCCCAGCTCCCTCCGCTCTGGGGGTGCTGCTGGGAAGCGATGGGGCAGAGGGGACGGGGTTCCCAGACTGGGGAAGGGACTTGGGGGCAAAATGGCACAGCACTCCAAGCCCTCAGCTGCTTTTTTTTGTTGTTGTTATTTTAATGTTTTTCCCTTTAACACTGATGCTGCCTTAACGTGACCTTGGCCAAATTATTTCCCCTCCCTTTGAGATTTATGGCCTTCTTCCAGAAATGATCTGTTCCATCTACGAAAATAGACATCATGCTGTTATTACATTTTAAAATATAATAAGGGCTGGGAGACCGCTGTCGTGCCACCCTCCAGCCCCAGCCAGCACCCTCGGCAGAGCACAGACCCCACAGGTCTCCTGCGCAGGGCCAAGACAGGCTGCAGGGAGAGCGGGGGCAGCCCCAGCCCCTTCCAGCCCCAGTGGGGGACGTCTCCTTCCCCGCCTCACCCAGACGGAGCGGGGCACAGAGGTCCCCACGTGAGGGCATGGACGTGGGCAGCGGGAGGTGCCCAGCCCCGGCCCCACAGCACCGGCGGGATGGGCTCGTGGCTGCTGGTTGCCACTCGCTGCCCGAGGGGCTGGCGTGGCCATCGCTCCCAGGGCTCCCTGAGCCCCGCGGGCATGTGCAGGGTGGCCTCAGTGCGGTCGCTCGTTTCAGTGGTTTTGCTGAGATCATTATTATCGCTGTGTTCCACCAGGGCCTGCCTGGGGCACGCTGCCGTCCCCGAGGACGGGCTCTCGTTCCCATCTGCACCCCCTGCCACACGTGAACCAGTGCGGGCGGCCGTGCGTCGGGGTCTGGCGGTGACAGGGAGCCGAGGCAAAGGCAAAATCACGCCAGCTCCCCCCCAGCGGGGTTCTCGGGGATCATGGGCTGGTCCAGGGGAGCAAAATGGTTGCAAGTAAACAGGGAAAGGAGAAAATCAGATCAAATCTTGACATTTCGGCTGTTGCTTTTCTTCTCCATCACCACATTTGTTTCCTGACTGGTGTGTGCCTGTCTGTGTGTGCGGAGGGGTGTCTGCACGGCCCCGTAGGGATGATTTGCTTTCTGTCAAGTGGCTTTCCCTCCTGTTGTAGGCGCAAAGCCTGCTGCTGGCCCCGCAGCAGGCAAGCTGCAGATACCATTGCTTGCACGTGGCCACCCCTGGGCACAGGACGGACGAGCTGCTGATGCCAGAGGTGCATTTAACAGCAAATTTTAACGTTGCAGGACGGAGCTTCCCCTCTGGATGGCCAGTGCCTACGTCTCCCTGGATAAATGTCATCTGAGCAAAGGAAAAGGGGCTACGCAGCGGCTTGCTTTGCTTTGCTTCCTGCTCCGAAGAGTCGCTTTGATGGCCCAGGAAAACCCATGGCCTGCGAGGCCAGGGCTGTCCCCTGACCGGTGGCAGTGGGACCGAGGGGACGGAGCTGCGGCGGGGGGGAGGCCGGGCCCGCTCTCGCCTCGAGGTTAAGCAGGAGCAGAGGCTGACCCCTCGCCGCTGCTCAGACGTTTGATTTCCTGCGCCGTAACCCCGGATCGACTGCGGGAAATGTCCGAGTGCCGCCGATCTCCCCGAAAGGAGAAAACCGCCGGAGAGACCCCGAGGGAAAGCCGGGGGCTGCGGGGGGGCTGGGGGGGGCCGGGGGAGGCTCGGGGGGCCCCGCCCAGGCCCGTGCCCGGTGCCGCAGGGCAGGATTTGGGGTTTTGCTGCTCGGGATCCAGAAAGGTGTCGGGGGCGCGGGGGGGCCGCTCGGGTCGGCTGAGCGCGTAGCAGAAGAAAGCCCCGAACGCCAGCCCGCCGCGTCGGGCGGGAACGGGCGGAGGCCGGGACAGAGCCTGCGGCGGAAGCCCGGGGAGCGCGGCCCGGCCCGGCCCGGCCCGGCTGCGGCGGCGGAACGCCGGGGCCGGTCCCCGGGCACCCCCTGCGGCCCGGCCCGGGGCCGTGCCCTCCGCGGGCCGGGGGGGTGTCCCACGGCCGGGCAGCCGGGCCAGGCCTGCGGGGGGCGGCCTGGGGGCCGCCACCACCCCCGGGCGCGGACGCCGGGGCCCCGGGCCCGCCCCGGTGCCCCCCGGTGCCCCCCGGCGCCCGCTCCCGCCGCGGCCCGCCCGGCACCGCAGGGGTTAAGCGCCGCTCCCCCGCCCGCCCCCCGCAGACTGACACAGCTCCTGGCGGCCGGGCCCGGCCGCCCAATAGGAAGGCGGCTCGGCGGGCCCCACGTGGGGCGGGCCGCTCCCGCCGCGCTCCCATTGGCCGGCCGCCTCGGCGAGCGCCCGCACGGGCCAGGCCCCACGTGGAGCTGGCGCCCGCTCATTGATCGCGCTCCGCAGAGCGGCTGCCGCGGCGGGCGGGGAGGGGGCCGGGGCCCGGCCCGGCCCGGTTCGGCTCGGCTCGGCCCGGCCCGGTTCGGCTCGGCTCGGCTCGGCCCGGCCCGGTTCGGCTCGGTTCGGCCCGGCCCCGCCCGGCTCGGTTCGGCCCGGCCCCGCCCCGCCGCAGGGGCGTGCGGCCGGGGCCGGGGCCAGCAGCGCGGTGAGTCCCAGCCCGGTCCGTCCCGTCCCGTCCCGCCCCGCCCCGCCCCGCCCCGCTCCGGTTCGGTCTACGCCGGGCCGGGCCGGGCCGCTCCGTGCCCGCCCCCCGTGCCCCCGCGGGACGCGCTCCGGCCCCGCTCGAGGCTGGGCGGCGGCGCGGCCGGGCCCTCCCCGCGGCCGTACCTGCGGCGGGGCCATTGTCTGCGCGGCGCGGGGGGCGGCGGGGCCGGAGGCGGCGCGGGGGGGCGCGGGGCGCTCGGCGGGCGGGGGCGGCCGGGAGGAGCCCGGGGCCCCCCGGTCCCCGCGGGGATGCGGGCGGGGGGCGCGGCGCGGCCGGGGTCGGCGGGGCGGGGGCCGGGTGCCGGTGCCAGGGCCGCGGCGGGGCCGGGGCTCGGGCTCGGCGCCCCCGCGGGGTCATTTTCCGGTGTCTTCCTTCCCCCAGGGCCGGAGCCGGAGCTGGAAAACGTCCCCGGGCCCCGGTTCTGAGTCCGCACCTGCGGTGCGGAGCGGCGGAAGGAACCCCGGGCCCAGCCGGTGCCAACGATGTTCCCTCAAAACCGGCCCCCGGTGAGCGAGCGGCCCCGGCCTCGTCCCCTCGCTGTGCACGTGGCCCCGGGCCCGCTCCGGAGCCGGGACCCCGCGGGGCTGCCCGCTGCCCACTCCCGGTGCCCGTCACCACGGCGGGGTGCCCGGGGTGCTCGCGGCCGTCGTCCCTCCAGAGCCCGCGTCCGCATCCCAGAGTTCGGCTTCGCCACGCGCTAGGGGCCGGCTCGGGGCCGGACGTGGGGCAGTCGGATGGGGCAGGCAGAAGGCGACTGGGGCTGGGCAGTGCCCGGTCCCCGGGGCCCCCACGCCCTGCTGCTGGGCCAGGGCAGGGCTGGGAGCGGGCCGCGCTCTGCCCCAGGCACACCTCACGCACCGCTGGTTGTTAATTCTCCTCTCGTGGCCCAGTGACCAAACCGTTACTGAAGAGGTGGAAGGCTGTTGCCCTTCGTGGCCGGCCGTGCCCACTTTTCTCTGAAATAACTCCTTCTGCCTCCTCCTGTGTGGGCCACCATCCCCACTGTGCTGACAGCCCCCTCCTCAGGGTGCAGGGACCCTCAGGGCTCGCGAGCCCCGTGGGTGCTAGCCCGGTCCCAGCCCCACCAGGCACCTGGGCCAGCAGCCGTGACCCCGACCGTCCCCTCCTGTGCCCAGGCCCATCTCCAGGCACCCTCCGCTGCATCAGGCACCGCTGTCGCCGCCGGCACCATCCCTGCCACCCCGCAGTCCCTGAAGCTGACGTACCCTGAGACCTTGGACCGCATCAAGGAGGAATTCCAGTTCCTGCAGAACCAATACCACAGGTGAGAGCTGCCAGAGCCTGTGTGCCAGCACGGTGCTGGGCACTTACCCGGAGCTGGCAGGCAGCGGCTCCCTGTGGTGCTGGGCGCTTCCATGGCTGGCATGAGGCGCCGGGAGGCTCCCTGCGTCCGTGGGGCTGTTGTGCCAGGCAGCGCCGCGGTAGCTGGAGAAGATGCCGCGTGAGGGGGAAGCTCGTGATCGCCGGCCTCCCCCTGCCAAAAGCCCCGGGGGTGGTGCTGGCTGGGGGGTGCTCAGCTGGCTCCTGGGCTGCGCCGGTGGGTGTAGCGGAGCCCCGGTCCCTCTGCTCCCCTCGCTGCCGGGTGGGATTGCCGCCCCCTCCCTGTAGAGCCGGTTGGAGCAAGGGCTGAAACACAGCTCAGCTTTGTAGTTCGCTCCATTTGGGAAGCAGATGCCGGGGAGGGGGGCTAACGCTCCCTGTGGGTTGTTCCCTGACACATGGATCCCCTCGCTGCCCACCGCCTCTTCCTCCCCAGCCTATTTCCCAACCCCGCCGCAGGTGGTTTCCTCGGCCTGTGCTGGGAGAAGGGGCTCAAACTGCGAGCAGGAGGTTGAAGCACGCAGTGTGCGGGGAGGGCTCTGCCCTGTCTGGCCCGGGAGCCCTTGCCTGGTGGAGGGGCACAGGGGGGCTCACTCTCTCCTCTCTCTTTATTTTTACAGCTTGAAGTTAGAATGTGAAAAGCTGGCAACAGAAAAAACAGAAATCCAGCGTCATTATGTCATGGTTAGTGAGTTCCACCTGAAAGGAGCGAGGCCGCTGGGGGGTTTCTCCTCTGAGCCATCAAAGGATGCGCAGCACCGGGATGCCTTGGCTCCCCCGCGTATTTGGGTTGTGGGGCCAGGCCCCGCACCCTGCTTCCTGCACTTGTGACCGTCTTTGCCCCCCAAACAAGCCGTGGTGTTTGAGCCGCAGCAGCTTGTGGAGGGGGTGGTGAAAGCCGCCTCCATGTGGGTCGTCCCCCGGGGAGCCCGGCCGTGCCGGTGGCGTCGGGCTGAGCTCGTGCACCGGCGTCGGAGAGGACTCGCCATCCCCGAGCCCGCTGACGCTGCCTTCTCTCCTGGCAGTACTACGAGATGTCCTACGGCCTGAACATCGAGATGCACAAACAGGTAGGCTTGGTGCCAGGGAGACGAGCCCTGCTTGCTGCCTTCCTGTGCTCGGTTGTCCCCAGGGGCTGAGGAGCGCCCTGCGGGGGGAGGGCTGGGAGCCGTGCGTCCCCTCGCTGCTTCCCCCCCTCTCACGGAGCCACGCTCTGGGCCACCAGCTGCTCCCGAGCTCAGAGGCAGAAGGCTTCTTCTCATCTATTTTTAAAGAGGCTGCAGAGGAGCCTGATGAGGCGTGCTCCCACCGGCCCTCTCCCTGCCCGGCCCTGTGCTCCAGCCAACTGTTGCGTGGGATCCAGCTCTGGCACGGGGGTGTCAGTCCCTGGCCCCCCAGCGCGGTGCTGGGGCTGTTCCTGCGGGTGTTGGGGCTGTGCCGGGCGCTCACACGCCCCGTGCTGCCGGCCCCACTGAGGGCATCTCATGAGCACCGCGGGTCTGCCCATGGCCGTGCCCTCCCCGCCCGCCGCTGTCCCCTGGCCGGGCTCGTGCTCGCCGTGGTGCCCGGTGCCGCTGGCCGCCTGCCTGCCGCTGGCTGTGGCCGTGAGGAGGCCCCGCACCGCTGTGTTCTGCCAGCTGCCATCCCGTGGGGCAGGGCAGTGTGGGAGCTGCCGGGGTCAGAGCCCCGGGGGGGGGTCCGGTGCCCCCTGTGCCCTCCGTTCCCCCAGCCTGGCGATGCGCCACGGCCGGGGGCCAAGCGCTTGCAGCCCCCCAGGAAGCGGCTGCCTCCTTTCTGCTGGCAGAAGCAGGGGGGGCCCTGGGTAGTGCTGCCATCGCCCAGCCCCGCGGCCCCTGCTGCTGGCCCGGGCCGGGGCAGGCTGGCTCTGGGCTCGTTTTGCAGGTGATGGCCCATCTCTACGGGCACGGTGCTCGAGGCGGCCACCGGCTCAGCAGGGGATGCTGGAGGCAGGGATGGGCAGGAGATGTTAATTTTTTATTGTTGTTTTGTTTTTGGTGTGGAACTGGCCTGTAGCTTTTTATAAAACCACGTCCCTGAATGTGCCTGGCCTTGGACTCGCTTACCGCCAGCCAGAGGGGAGGTGACGGTGCTGGTGGCTGGGGGGGCTGCAAACAGCATGATCATTTTTCATGCTGAGAGCGTTAAAGTGCCAGTAAATTGCACATTAACGAGTGCGAGTGAATTGGAGGCAGCTCTCCCCAAGGAGCTGCTGCCCATCAGTGCATTAGGGAAGAGAATCCATCACTGCCGGCCCCAGGAGACAGCTAAATCCTTCCCAGAACTGCCGGCTGCCAAATCTCCTTGCTTGCTTGCCTTTTTTTTTTTTTTTCTTTCCCTTTTTTTCCCCTCCTCTTTCTTTCTTCTCTATCTCCTTTTTTCCTCCCTCGGAAGGGGAAGTGAGGGCGGATGCTGGATTGTTTCTGCTGTCTGTGGGTCTGGCAGAAATGAGTTGGTGGCTGTGCTGCAGGGTGGCACGAAGGTGTCCCGGGCTCGGTGTCCCTGTGTGGGCTGGGCAGCGCTGCAGCCCCCTCGCCCCCAGCTCTGGATGTGCTCAAGGTCCCTGGTTGAGAGATCTGGGGTCTGAGCGGGGCACTGCGACTTCTGCTCCCCTCATGGGGCCCTCTCCTCTCAGCCCCACAGCGCTCCCTTCCTCCCCATCGGGGTCCCCCTGCTCTGGGTAGGGCGCTGCTGGCGGCAGCCCCGTACCTGGAGCCCCACGCCAGGGCATCCCCAGTGCTCCTGGCAAGGCAGACACGAGGGTTCACGAAGCACCCCTGCGCTTTGTGCCCTGCTGCTGGGCTGGAGGACAGCCGGGGCTGCTCTGCCACTGACTGTGGGCAGCGGGGCACCATGCCCCAGCAGAGCGTGGCCTCCTGGCCTTTCCTGGGGGCTGGAGGAGGTCAGATCCATCCCAGGGCTTTGGGACAGGGGGTGCAGGGTGCTGGGCTCCTGCTTTTGGAGGCGGTGGTGTTAGGAAGCTTCCCTGGTCCTGCCCAGCGTGTTTCGGCTCTGGGGAGCCAGCGGGGCCCTTGGTGGGAGGGGGCTCCGGTGGCCTCCCAGCCCTGACCCCACTCTGACGGTGCCCCCCCGCCCCCCGACTCCTTGCAGACGGAGATAGCGAAGCGGCTGAATGTGATCTGCGCCCAGCTCATCCCGTTCCTGTCTCAGGAGGTGGGTGAGCCCTCCCGCAGCCCCGTCCCTCGGGCTGCTTCTCCCAGTGCCCCGGGGAGCTGAGGCGGCTGCCCAGTGCCGACTCACTCCTCTCTCCCTGCCAGCACCAGCAGCAAGTGGTCCAGGCCGTGGAGCGTGCGAAGCAGGTGACTATGACCGACCTGAACGCGGCCATCGGGGTACGTTGACCCTCTGCCCCCACCCCTGGCCAGGAGGGTGCTGGGCTCCCGCAGGTGACGGCGCCTCCTGAGCTGGCACCGGCCCAGGGCTGCAGACCCGTCCTGCCCCCTGCCCATAGCTGAGTCGGGGGGGCCCAGCCAAGGTGGTGTGGGGGGGCTCTGTCAGTGGGAACGGGGCCGGGGGTGCAGCTGCGCCCCCAGAGACACCGCTGCCGATACAGCGATGGGATAGCAGGGCGTGGGCGCGATGCCGTGTCCTGCGGCCCTGGGTGGGCGTGGGGGGCCGCCACCATCCCCGCCTGTCCCTCATTCCCTTGAGGCCATGGTGGCAGGGATATGGGGGGGTCTTGGGGCAGGTGACCCCAGTTCCAGGGTGGGAGGTGGCAGAAGGTGGGATGTAATGGCCCCCAGTGGGCTGGGGATGCCCCGGAAGCCTGACCCCCTTCAGCCCCCAACCCCTGCCGGCCGCCGTCCTGACCCGGGCCCTTTGTCTCTGCGCTTTCCTCCTGCCCCCCTCCAGCACCAGCTCCAGACCCAGCACCTCTCGCACCACGTGCCCCCCATCCCGCTGACCCCCCACCCCTCCGGCATGCAGCCCGCCGGCCTCGCCGGCCTTGGCAGCGCTTCCGGGCTTCTGGCGCTCTCGGGGGCGCTGGGGGCCCAGGCTCAGCTCCTCGCCAAAGACGACCGCGGAGTCCACGACGCTGAGCACCGGGGTGAGCGGCAGGATGGAGCCGGGGGGGGGGGGCCCTGCTGGGCTCGGGGGGCCGGGGGGGTCGGTGCGAGATGTCCCGGCCCAGAGGCACCTCCCGGGGGTGCTGGGGAGGGCTGGGCCGGGCTCATCCCCGCTGCGGTGGTGCCGGCGCCCCGGGGCTGGGCCGAGGGCCCCGGCACCCGCGGGAGGAGCGGGTGCCGTGCGGTGGCACAGCCGTGTCCCTGCTTCCCTCCTGGTCCTGCTGCTCGGCCGCGTCGCCATGGAGACAGAGCGGGACCCGGGGCCCGTAAGTGTCTTTCGCAGCCGCTTCCCTCCCGCCGTGCGGGCGCTGCTGGGGACGGGTCCCTGGGGGGCGTGCCGGGGTCCCTGGGGGCCCTGTCCCGGTGTCACAGAGCCCCCAGCAGCGTCCCCGTCCTTGGTCCTTGCTTCTTTGTCTGCTGGCCTGGAGGCTGCGCCAGGGCCCTGTGTGCTGGGAGCCCCACGTGGTGCTGGCTCTCTGAGAGCAAAGCGCTGCCCCCCCCAGCCCCTAGTGCTGCCCCCCTGCCCCGGTGCTGTTCCCCCCTGCCCAGAGCTCCCTAGTGTTGCCCCCCCTGCCCCTAACACTGTTCCCCCCAGCCCCTAGCGCTGCCCCCCAGCCCCTAACACGGCTCCCCCTGCCCAGAGCTCCCTGGCGCTGCCCAACGGGGAGCGGGCGCGAGCCATCTCCGAGTACCTGAGCAACAGCAAGAAGAGGAAGGTGGAGGAGAAGGACTTTGTGACAGACTACGTGAGTGCGGGGAAGGGGCGGGGGGCTCGGCAGGCCGGGAGGAGCTGCCTGGGCCCCTCCGCTGCTCCAGGTGGGGCAGCCCCGGCCCATTCGGTTCCGACCTTTCCCTGTGTTTCAGGGCAGTGACGCGGACAAAAGCGAAGACAACCTGGTGGTAGATGAGGTCAGTGCACAGGGTGCTTGGGTCCGTGGGTGCTGCCTGCCCCCATGCCCGAGGTGGGGGTACGGGGGCGTTACAGGTGAAGGGAGGGAGGCACGCGGGGCGGCGGCGGTGGTGGTAGCCCCTGGGTCCAGGCTCCCAGCTGCCAGCTCGCTGCTGACGCGTGGCTGGGGCCGTCCCTGCTCTGCTCATCTCCCCCTACCCCTGCCCAGGACCCTTCGTCCCCGCACAGCGTCCACTCCTACTCGTCCCGTGAGAACGGGGTGGAAAAGCTGCCACTGGGGAGGAAGGAGGCTGTGCCGCTCAGCCCGACCTCCATGGCCTCCTCGAGCAGCACGTCCCCGTCCCGCAGCAAGGATGTGCCCACGGTACGTGCGCTGATTCCCTCGGTGCTCACTTCCCCACCGCCCAGGGCTCGGCCATCCGCTGCCCTAAACCCACAGGGGTGCGGGGTGATGCTTGGGGGGACGGGGAGGGCCCCTGCCCTGTTGGACCCCTGTCCCATTGGACCCCCATCCCATGTCCCCTGCAGCACTGCTGGGTTCAGGGCTGGGGACCAGGGACCAGCTCGCTGGGTGCCTCAGGAGCACTGCCTCCAGCAGGAGGAGGGTCCTGTGTGACCCCCCCCCGCTCTGCTCTGGCAGGTGGAGAAGGCAGGGACACCCAGCCTCAAGTCCAGCACCCCCACGTCCCAGGGCGATGCCGTGACCCCAGGCTCCAGCGGTGCCCAGCAGTTCCGCCCCGCTGCCCCCAAGGCCCCTGTGGACCCCCTGGGTGAGCCCTGCCTGGGCAGCGCCTGCGAGTGGCACCGAGCCGTGGTCCCGCGGAGCTGGGCCCTGCTCTGTGACCCTGTCCCATCGCGCTGCCTCTCCCCTCACAGCCCTGGGCCTGAGGACCCCGCTGGGAGTGCAGAGCCCCTACTCTGCCACCTTCGGCATGGCTCACCCCGCTGTCAACGGGGACATGGCTGGGACCGGCGCCTATGCCAGCCTCCACCTCGTGTCCCCACAGCTCAACGGGGCCGCAGCTGCCGTGGGAGCTGGCAGCTACGGGCGGTCCCCCCTGGTGCGTGAGCCCCCTCCCCATGGGGCGTGGGGCCGTGGGCCGGGAGCTGCTCTCACCCCGTGTCCCCTCCAGGTTGGCTACGACCCACACCCACACATGCGCGTCCCGGGGCTGGCAGCCGGCATGCAAGTGGGGACGTCGGGGAAGCCGTAAGTGGTCTCGGACTGGGCAGTGATGGGAGATCAGGGTGTCCTGCTGGGCAGGGGGCACGTACCGATGGGAGTGCGGCCCCCTGGGAGCACCCATTCCTAGGTGCCCAGATGCCACTGATACCGCTCCGCTTGCAAATCCGTCCTCAAACAGTGTTCCAGGGCCAGGCACCCTGGGTCCGGTGCGGCGCCGGCTGCGCTCGGTGCAGGAGCCTCACCTTGTCACTACTCTTGTGCCCTTGCAGTGCCTACTCCTTCCATGTCAGCGCCGACGGGCAGATGCAGCCCGTGCCGTTCCCCCCTGACGCCCTCCTGGGCTCCGGCATCCCCCGGCACGCGCGGCAGCTCCACACCCTGGCCCACGGCGAGGTGGTCTGCGCCGTCACCATCAGCAACTCCACGCGCCACGTCTACACCGGGGGCAAGGGCTGCGTGAAGGTGTGGGACGTGGGGCAGCCGGGCACCAAGACGGCCGTGGCTCAGCTGGACTGCTTGGTACGGGGGGCGCTGGGGTCCCTGGCATGCAGGGGACAGGTCCTGGGAGAGCGGGCGGGAGCCGCATCCGTTTGGGGGCTGCTGCCATGTGCTCCAGGGCAGGGACGTGACAGCTGTGGCACGGCTTTGACAAAAACCCCGGTTTCTTGGGTGGAGGTGGTGTGGGGCTGCAGCAAGGGGGGGTGGCTCTGTGGTGCCCGTGTGCTGCTCCAACTTCTTTGACCTCCTCCAGCCCCTGGGGCCTTGCACCGAAGGGCTGCAGGCGGGAGCTCCGTGGGCAGCGCCTGGCCGGGCGCGAGGCCTGGCCAGTTTCAGCCCCTGCCTCTGCGCTGGCTCTCACAGGGCTTACTGGAGCCACCGCTCTCACCCGAGAGCATTTTTTTAATCTGTGTTCTTTGAGTTTATTCTGAACGGGCTGCTGGAAGTGGAGCCCCTGGGCCTGCTTCGAACAGCCCCAGCACATGTCCTCCTCTCCTCTGGCCTCGGGGCCTGGGCAGCCTGACAAATGTTCCTGGACGGTGCTCACCAAGAGGATGCAGATGCATATACAAGGAGCTGACCGAGTCCTCGCCAGCTCAAGCTGCAGCAGAGCCTCAGAAAGAGGGAGCGGGGTCATTGTAGTGCTCAGAGCCTGGGGCTGCTGCGGTCTTGCCCCATGGCTGCTTTCAGCAGTGGGGTTGGAATGGGCTGGAGGGGGGAGGGGGGGCAGGCAGGGAAGGGGCAGGGGCATCCCCCTGCATGCATGGAACAGTTGCAGCCCCGCGCTGCTCAGGGCAGGGGAAATGGGGGCTGTGGGGCTGCCCCTGCCTGGCCCTGCTGCCCTGGGGGAAGGGGGCAGGCAGGGTAAGGTGGGTGCAGAAAGGCAGCAGGGGAAGGGGCTGACGGGGTCCTCCCTGCACCCCAGAACCGTGACAACTACATCCGCTCCTGCAAGCTGCTCCCCGACGGCCGAAGCCTGATCGTGGGGGGGGAGGCCAGCACCCTGTCCATCTGGGACCTGGCGGCCCCCACACCCCGCATCAAGGCCGAGCTCACCTCCTCCGCCCCCGCCTGCTACGCCCTGGCCATCAGCCCCGATGCCAAAGTCTGCTTCTCCTGCTGCAGCGACGGCAACATCGTGGTGTGGGACCTGCAGAACCAGACCCTGGTCAGGTGAGTGCCTGCGTGGGCAGGGGGCACTGAGCGCCCCCAGACCGTAGGAGGGGCAGCCCTGATGGCGGTGCGCTGGCCTGCTGTGTCCCCCCTCCCAGGCAGTTCCAGGGCCACACGGATGGTGCCAGCTGCATCGACATCTCCAACGACGGCACCAAGCTGTGGACGGGGGGGCTGGACAACACGGTGCGGTGCTGGGACCTGCGGGAAGGGCGGCAGCTGCAGCAGCATGACTTCAGCTCCCAGGTAGGGACAGGGGCTGGATGAGCCCCGGGGGGGCCGGGCCCTGCCACCCCCTGACCCCTCCCCTGCTCCCAGATCTTCTCCTTGGGGCACTGCCCAACGGGCGAGTGGCTGGCGGTGGGCATGGAGAGCAGCAACGTGGAGATCCTGCATGTGAGCAAGCCGGACAAGTACCAGCTGCACCTCCACGAGAGCTGTGTTCTCTCCCTCAAGTTCGCCGCCTGCGGTAGGTGCCTGCTCCCAGCTGCTGGGGTGGCCCCAGGGCTGTGAGGGATGGACCTGGGTCTGTGGTGTTGTTGTGTCGTCCCCCCCCCCCCCCCATTTGTGTCCTCCTAACACTGTGGGTCGTTCCTCGGGGGGGCTGAGACACTGCCACCTCATCCCCTCCTTGGGTTCAACTTCGGGAACCCAGCCAGGGACGTTTGGTGACATGCTGCTCTTGCGTCCCTTGTGTGCCTCCTGCAGGGAAGTGGTTTGTGAGCACGGGGAAGGACAACCTGCTCAACGCCTGGCGCACCCCCTATGGCGCCAGCATCTTCCAGGTGGGCAGGAGCAGCTGCACAGGGGGAGCAGGGGTGCCCCTGGGGCTCCTAAAGCTGTGAATCTCCCCTAGCCAAGCTTATTCCCTCCAGGGCCCCCTTGGGGTGGGGGAGCTTGCTCTGGGGCCGCAGCTCATACAACCCCCCCTTCTCTGCAGTCCAAGGAAACCTCCTCCGTCCTCAGCTGCGACGTCTCCACCGATGACCAGTTCATCGTGACTGGCTCGGGGGACAAGAAAGCTACGGTCTACGAGGTCATTTACTGAGCGCTGGAGAGGGGACAGCCGCTGGGAGCGGCCACTCCACGGGAGCAGACGGACAGACGGCCACGGGGGCTGGCGGATGGACGCTGCCCTCCCGGGAGCTGGCAGCCCAGGGCTGGAGCAGGCAGCAAGGGGCGGAGGGGACCCTGCAGCCAGGCAGGGCTGGGAGGCAGCTGCTGCTTGCAGGGGCCTTCCTGGGGACTTTCTTCTTGTTTGGGTCTTTAGCTGTTGGGTTGTTTCTAAGTCTGGACTGGGGGTGGGGGCAAGGGGTCTTTTTTTTTTATGTAACTCTTTTGTTGTTGTTAAGGCTCTGGGCCATGCAGGGGAGGATGTGCTCCATCCTCATCCCCGTGAGCCTCCTCAAGTGTATTTAATAATAAAAACAGACAAAACAGCATCACCATGCCTCATCGGGGGTTTGGGGGGGGGGGGGGGGGTGGGTGGATGGGGTCGGTGGCAGCTCCATAAGGCACCACCCCAGGGGTGCCCCCCCCAACCCCTGCTTCATCAGATGTGGAGTGGCACTCAGCCCACTTCAACGAGACTGACACCGCTTTTGTTCCTTTTTATTAGGAAGAAAGTGAAAACACTGTTAAATACGTCTCTTTACTGATAATTTACAGCTGGTTCTGCAGCAGAAAATCGGTGCTGTTAAATCAGTAGCAGTAACGGGAGCAACACCGAGCTCTGGCCTTTCTCCCTTCCCCTGGGTCTCCAGGGCTGGCAGGCAGCTGGACCTGCCCCTGCCCTATCCCCCACCTTGGGGGGGTGCCTGGCGCCCTCCTCCCCAGCCCCCCCCCCCTTCATGCTGCAGCCCCGTCCCCTCTGCTGTGTCCCCCCCCCCCCCCCCCCCCAACCCCCAGCTGCTGAAAGAAGAGAGGGGAGGGAGGAGGAGGAGGGCTGCAGCGCAGCTCGTGCCGCATCCGGGCTGCCCAGGCGCAGGGCGGCTTTGGGGCTCAGTCCCAGGGAGCAGAGGGCCAGCAGCGGCTGGGCCCTCAGTACACCACCTCATACACCGTGGCCTTCTTGTCGCCAGAGCCCGTGACAATGAATTTGTCATTGACGGAGATGTCACAGCTCAGCACTGAGGAGGACTCTTTGGACTGGGAAGAGGAACCAGTGATGAGGGACAGCGGGTGGGGGAAGAAGGGGTGAAGACCCCCCCGCCCCCCCAGCTCACCTGGAAGATGCTGGCGCCATAGGGCGTGCGCCAGGCGTTGAGCAGGTTGTCCTTCCCCGTGCTCACAAACCACTTCCCTAGGACAGGACACAGAGCAAGGTCTTCTGGGGGAGTGGATCCGCAGGGACCCATCGGCTCTGGGCCTGCAATAACCAGCCCCCCCCCCCCCCCCCCCCCCCAGCCCACGCAGGCACCTACCGCAGGCGGCGAACTTGAGGGAGAGAACACAGCTCTCGTGGAGGTGCAGCTGGTACTTGTCCGGCTTGCTCCCATGCAGGATCTCCACGTTGCTGCTCTCCATGCCCACCGCCAGCCACTCGCCCGTTGGGCAGTGCCCCAAGGAGAAGATCTGGGAGCAGGGGAGGGGTCAGGGGGTGGCAGGGCCCGGCCCCCCCCCGGGGCTCATCCAGCCCCTGTCCCTACCTGGGAGCTGAAGTCATGCTGCTGCAGCTGCCGCCCTTCCCGCAGGTCCCAGCACCGCACCGTGTTGTCCAGCCCCCCCGTCCACAGCTTGGTGCCATAGTTAGAGATGTCGATGCAGCTGGCACCATCCGTGTGGCCCTGGAACTGCCTGGGGGTAGTGGGGGAAACGGTGCGAGTCTGCTGCTGTTAGGGCTGTCTGTCTGCTCCCCAGCCTCCCAGAAACCGTCATCTCCTTCACTGACCTCTCCTTGTGCCCCAGACCCCCACGCACCTCACCATGGTCTGGTTCTGCAGGTCCCACACCACGATGTTGCCGTCGCTGCAGCAGGAGAAGCAGACTTTGGCATCGGGGCTGATGGCCAGGGCGTAGCAGGCGGGGGCGGAGGAGGTGAGCTCGGCCTTGATGCGGGGTGTGGGGGCCGCCAGGTCCCAGATGGACAGGGTGCTGGCCTCCCCCCCCACAATCAGGCTTCGGCCGTCGGGGAGCAGCTTGCAGGAGCGGATGTAGTTGTCACGGTTCTGGATGGCGAGCACAGGGACCAGCAAGCGAAGAAGGAGCCGATGGATGCAGCATCACAGCCATGGCAGGACCGAACCCCCTCTATGCTAACAGGGGCGCATTCTCTCCCACCCCCCACCCCCATCCCCCAAAAAAAACCCACTTGCTGCCCACCCCGTACCAAGCAGTCCAGCTGAGCCACGGCCGTCTTGGTGCCCGGCTGCCCCACGTCCCACACCTTCACGCAGCCCTTGCCCCCGGTGTAGACGTGCTGCGTGGAGCTGCTGATGGTGACGGCGCAGACCACCTCGCCGTGGGCCAGGGTGTGGAGCTGCCGCGCGTGCCGGGGGATGCCGGAGCCCAGGAGGGCATCAGGGGGGAACGGCACGGGCTGCATCTGCCCGTCGGTGCCGACGTAGAAGGAGTAGGCGCTGCAAAGGGACAGATTGGAGAAGTGAGCAATCCCTGAGGGCAGCCGGGGTGCAGGAGCTGCACTCTCCCCCTCAGCCACGCTCCCACCGTGCAGCGGGCACCTGCAGCGGTCTGGCTAACAGGGGCTGCAACCAGCTGTAATCGGCCAGCTCCTTGTTTGTCAGTAAACAGCTGGAATGAAACAAACGCATTGGCCACAGCTGTGCAGTGAGACCCCCGCCTGCCCCTCGCTGCCGCAGCCACACTTACGGCTTCCCTGCAGGGACAGTGGAGAGCGATGCTGGGAGCGCGGAAGCCCTCAGGTGAGGGTGCGACTCGAAAGCCACCTGCACAAAGCAAGGGGGCACAGGCTGAGCAGCGGGCTCCTGAGAACACAGCCACAAACATACGGGGCCAGTGGGGGCTTCTCGGAGGGCGCTGCAGCCTCCAGTGCCCAAACCAAGCCGCCCCAAGCAGGGATCTCATCTCCGTGGACAGCCCCTGATGAGCTCCCTGCAGCTGCGTGGGGACAGGCACCATGGCCAGCAGCACCAGCAGCAGCAAGGGCCTGTCCCCTGGCAACTTACCATCGGCGAGCGTCCGTACATGACGGCGCTGCTGACCTGCGGCGGGAGGTGGATGCCCACGTACATGCTGGGGGCCGCAAGCTCACTGTTGAGGGCAGCATGGGGCACCAGCCCAAAGGAGGCGGTGAAGGGGCTGGAGATGCTCAGGGGGCTGCGGAGAGCTGCAGGAGAAGAGACGAGGCCGTTGGCCCCAGCCCTCAAAGGGAAAGCAGTGCCCAAAGGAAAGGGTGCCCGGCCCTGAGCCCAGGGAGCGCCCCTGGAGGAGGAGGAGGAGGAAGGCAGGCTCAGGCCTGGGCAGCAAAGACCAAGGAGGAGGACGGCCCCTGAGCTCCACCAGCCGTGGGCCTGGCACCCGGGTCTGGAGAGCAGCGGGACGCATCCCGCTGGGGCCACAGCACGGCCCAGCTGCCCAGCTCCGGCCTTGTCCCACCGCCAGCCCCGCCAGGCCCCCGTGTCTCTGCCGCTGGGGCTTTGGGGGTTACTGAAATCGATTTGGAGTCAATTTTTGCTAAACCTCTGTAATTTTCCAGCCCAGTCAACGGATTAACATCTCCACTCTGGCTTTAGTCCTCCCCTGTGCTATCTATCTGTCCTCCTCCTCCTCACAGCTCCTGTGCCCTTTGGCTGGACAGGGGCCCAGCTCTCCCTCAGGCCTCAGCCCTCCTCCTCCCAAAGCGTCCTGAAGGAAAGTGAGGCAGGAGGAGGGAGCGTGACCGGTCCAGGATCAGCCACCACCACTGCTGAACCCCTGCCCTTGTGCTTTCAGGAGGTGGCAGCCGCTCACAGCACCTTTGGCCATACCCGAGCCTCGCCAGCATGAGGCCCCGGCCACGTCCTTGCTTCCTGCATCCCCACTGCAGCCTGGACCTGAAGCACGCACGTAGCTTCCTGCAGCACCACCGAATTGATGGCCTGTCAGACAACGACCCCCAGCTTCCCATAGCAAAGAGCTCCCCACATTGGCACAAAGCCTTCTGTGTGGTCTGAGCCTGGCCCGAAAGCTTCAGCAGGCACTGAGGCGGTAATACATCAGTGCACACGTTTGCTGTGTTCCACGCATTTGATAGCACGGAGCCAAACCGCTCGCCCCAGCCCTCCCGGGCACTCACCTGTGGTGTCCGTGGCCGGCGCCTTGGCTGGAGGCTGCCGGAGGAGCGCGGCCGAGCTCGGCCCCGGGCCAGGCGTGAGGGTGTCGCGGGGTGGAGGGGACACGGAGGACGTGGAGGCTGGGGGGTCTGGCTGCAAGGCAAAGGAGGAGCAGCCTCAGCTGCCGGCAGCACGGCCCCAAGCAAGCCTCTGTGGGAAGGGGCCCTCTGGGCACAGCTCTGCTGCTCCCCACGGGACAGTGCCCTTGCCTGGGGGGGGCCCAGCCCAGTGGCAGGGCCAGGGACTGCTTGGGAGTGACCAGCCTCTCCCATCCCCACGGCCTGTTCAGTCCTCTCTTTTTTCTTGCCTCTCCTATTTCTTCTTCTTTTTCTGCCTGGGGATTTTGTCGACACCAGCAAAAGAAAAAAAAAATTAATAACAGAGCAAAGCTGCGTGCTGTGCTGGCAGATTGCTCAGGGCGCTTTGTCTGCTCTAATCCGATTGTCCTGGGGAGCAGCCGCTCGCTGCTCCCCGCGCCCACAGCCGGCTCCTGACCCCAGGGCTGGCAAGGACGAATCGCTTCGGGCTCCCTGCGGCGGCCGGGAGGGCCGGGGGTGACAGAGCTGGCCCTCCCCCTCGCTGATGTTTCAATCTGAGAATTGGGCCGGTGCTTGGTGAGGAGGAAGGGAAGGGAAAAAAAATAATAATAAAAAAAAAATCAATTGCTCAGAGCAGCTCTGGGGAATCCTGCAGACAGCCAGATGGAAAATACCTGCAGAGCTGGGCCCTCGCCTAGCAGACGATTAACCTCTCCCGCCGACACCGACCTCTGCCCCCAAGCGCTGGACGCTCAGTATTGAGCACGCCAGAGCAACCCCGTCCCCATCACGAGCCCTGGTGCCCCACGGCCCACACCGCCGCGGCGCTGCCCCTTACCAGCTCCCGGTCCTGAGGCCGCGGGGGGGTCACGCTCCGGCTGGAGGCACCGGAGCTGCCAGAGGCAGGGCTCTCGGGCACGTCCCGGGCTGGCGGGAGCTGGCTGCTGGGTGCACGACTGGGGCTGCTGGGCTCGGAGCGGGGGTCCTGGGGAGAGAAGGGGTCTTCGGGGAGCGGAAACTGCAGTCCCTCTGCACGGGAGGGCAGACGGGAGCAGCTTCAGAGGCAAGGCCGCCCGCCCGTCAGCTCTTGCACTCCTATAACCATTCAATTAGGGCTGTGATTTTTATCACCGCAATTACACCACTGAGCAGTTTTTAACGTGCCATTTTCTGCAGAAATCCCAGCTGATGTTCCTTCCAGAGCTTGTATTTTCTTGGGAAGTGACAGGAGGGAAAAAAAAACCATGTGCTGTCCCTCCCCAGTCCTCCCTGGGAGGAAAAGGGATGTCCCCAAAAACATCGCCTCTGCCAAGAACATCAGGGCTGGGCTGAAGCACTGGTGTACCCGCCTGGGTGGCTGGGGAAGGCCGCACCAGAAGGGCCTGGCAGCTGGACTGCACCACCTCCTCCCGAGACCCCTCAGCGCGCCCCCGCTCACCACCACCATGTGCGTGAGCAGCGAGCCCAGGGCCCTGGGGCGCCTGCCCCGGCTTACCGCAGGCTGCTGCGGGAGAGGCGCTGAGAGGCCGCGAAGCGGAGCCAAGTCTGCAGCTGGCAAAGCCAAGCTCTGGCTGGCACAGCCGTCAGCCCCCAGCACCGCACTCAGAACCAGCCTCGGCTGGCAGGAAGGCATCAGACCAGAGCTGGCACATGCCCTGGCCGGCTGCTCCAGCACAGGAGCC
This sequence comes from Anser cygnoides, assembly GCF_040182565.1. Classification (NCBI taxonomy): domain Eukaryota; kingdom Metazoa; phylum Chordata; class Aves; order Anseriformes; family Anatidae; genus Anser; species Anser cygnoides. Next base: position 295,458 of record NC_089899.1, on the reverse strand, counting down.
CAATGAGCCCCAACCTCAGCAAGCAGAGTCCCGAACCCAGTGCTCAGAGCTTGAGCCTGGTATCCTGCAAGGCTTCGGTACCTGCAGCAGTCTGGGCTTACCTCGTCCACCACCAGGTTGTAGTCGCTCTTGTCCCCATCGCTATCCTGCACAGGGGAGAAGCCCAGGAAGGCTCGGTCAGGGGTGCAAGGCTGGATGAGCTCTGGCTCTGCCTGGCAGCACCGCAGGTAGCAGGCAGATTCTGCCACCACCACCCCCCATCACTTCTGCAAGACAGCCCACCCTGCAGGTGGCTGCCCACGCCATCTCCCTGGGGCTTTTGGCTGTTTTCGTGTCTCCTTGCAGGATTTCTGCACCCTGGGGCTGGCAGCGATGCCCCTGCACCCCCACGGATGCTCTGCAGCACTCACGTAATGCCCAGCCGGGTCCCTCTCCTCCCAGTTCCGCTTCAGCCCTGCGCCCCCTGTCTGCTCCTCAGCAGGGGGGCTCTCCGGAGGGGACGCCGAAACGCTCTGAGATGCAGAGGGGAGGTGTGAGGGGTGGCACAGGGGGAACGAGACAAGCCTCAAAGCCCAGCACCGTGTGCTGCCCTGCCGCAGCCTCCTGCGGTGACCCGGGGAGGCTCGGGGTGGGGTGGGGGGAGCAGCAGCTCCGGGGGGCTAAGGACAGGCTCCGTGCCCCCCCGGGCGCTGCCATGACTTACTCGGCCGGGGCTGCGCTCTGCAACAGGACCATTGGCCGGACAGGTCGGCACCAGCAAGGCAGAGCAGGAGAGGGAAAGACGCTGTTAGTGGTGGGGCCGTGCGCCCGCAACCTCCGCAGCCCCCACCACCCACAGACCTCACCCCGCGCCTGTGCGCCCACCACAAAGCCCCCGGCGCTGGCTCCTCGGTGAGCACTTCAGGAACAAGCCATCAGCAATGCTGGGCGTTGCTGGTAACTTGGCCTGGGCCTGCCAGGAGCATTCACAGAACTGATTTAACAATGATTAAATATTGATGATGTTTGTAAAGCACTTTGTGATCCTGATTGGAGGAGGCACCAGAAGGACGAGGAATTAGTACTGTTTACCAAGCACCAAGCTCTCAGCATGGCCGCGCGTTCTGAATTCCCTCCCGCAGCCCCCTGCCTCCCACAGTCTCTACCACAGGTGTAGTACATATTTTCCTGTAAAGCCTCCGCTTTGGGCTACGGATACTTACCTGGTGCAAGCAGGAAGGAGTTCTCTGTGGCAGGGGTCTCACACCTGCCCAGCTGCCCCTCGGAGGGGGCACCCTCATACCAAGAACACCCAGGGGTGCAGGAGGACCCAGGTCCCCAAGAGGACGGGCGCAGAGCCCCACTGCACACACGGCCACCCCCCGTGTGCTCCCGGGAGCCATCACAGCAAGGCAGCTGTTCCCTTGGCCAAAAATAGAGCCAGCCTCCCAGGGCTGCAGATACTTAATTAGCTGGATCTGTCACTCAGTGCCTGCCGCTCCTCCTGGCCCCAGGGAACGGCTGCCAGCATCAGGGAGCCCTGGGGAAGAGGCAGAGCAGGCAGCAGAATTCCTGCCGGCCCACGCGGGCACCTCTGTGCTGTCCGCCCAGCACGGATTCAGCCAAGCTCAGAAGGGCTAATCCAGCTGTGCTCAGCCCCTCACCTCTGCTCTCCCCATCCTGGGCCACTCTGTCCTCCTTGGCAGCCAGCTGCGACTGTGCCATCAGTGCTCCCGAGAGGGCCAGGAGCCCCGCCGCACTGCTGGCCCCTGCCAGGCTGGGCAGCTGCACGCTGGAGGGGTGCGGTGTCAGTGCGAGGGGGTGGACGTGGTGGGAGAGGTGCTGTAGCTGCTGCTGCTGGAAAAGAAAGAGCAAACGGTCCTCGATCCCGGGAGGAGGCAGCCGCGTGCCAGACACACCTGGTGCCCCCATGCTTTCTGCGTGAGTGGTGATGCAAAGCACGATGAGATGAGAGCAACACAGGGACCAGGTGGGGAGCAGAGGCATCCAGGCTGCACAGCGGGGTCGCAGCGCCTACCCCTTCCCACCCAGAGCACCGCAGGTGTCCCCCCCCCGTGGACACAATCCCTGAGACACAGCAGAAGACCCAAGCTGGGCTCCCCTCTGCGTTGGTCCGGGTGGCCGGGGACGATCCCGCAGGCTCTCCGCCCTCTTCTCTACCCAGCAGCAAACCCCAGCCACCACTGTAGACCAGTCCTGGGCTCATCAGAGCACTAAAGACCTTCTCCCATCATCACAGCACATTGCCTGGAGCAGGACAGAACCTTCCCTCGCCAGCCGGGCAGCACGACTCACCCCGACGATGCTGTTGAGCTCTGCCATCGTCACCTGCTTGGCCCGCTCCACCGCCTGCAGGACCTGCTGCTGGTGCTGGGATGAAGAGTGCGGGGAGGGAGGGTGCTCAGCGCTGCTGGCTGGGGCACCGCACGGCCCCGCGTCCTGCCCAGCCGCCCCAGGGCTCTGCAGAGCCCCCTTCCCCCTCCAGCCCAGGTACTGCGGTTTCCCCTCCCTGCCCACCCGTGCTCGGCCTGGCCCAAGCTCACCCTTTGGGTGCCCGCCCCCCGCTCACCTCCTGCGCCAGGAGCGGTACGATCTGCGCACAGATGGCATTCAGCCTCTTGACAATCTCCGCCTGAAAGAGGAGGCAGGTATCAGTGCGGCCACGGGGCTGTCAGCCCGTCCAGCCCCCCCGGCGGGGCAGCCGAGCACCCCAGGGACACACGCTGCCTCCCCGCAGCTGAACCCTCCCCACCCTGCGCAAATCCTCCCGCCCGCGCGGCCCTGCCGGGATTTCCCAAGCTGCTGCCAAGGGAGGGCCGCCGCCGCCAGGGCTGCGGGACCCCCGCAGGCTGCCAGGTCCCCCCGGACACACGGGAGGGAATCCGACACCCGAACGCCCGCGGAGCCGGGCCAAGCCGAGCTCCGCGCTCGGCCCCTCGCATCCAGCTGGCTGCGCCGAGCCCGAGCCTGGCGGGGCTTCGCGGGCTGCCGCAGGCTGGCAGGGAGAGCCGCGCCGAGCCGCCAGCGCTGGCGCTGGGCCATCAGCATCCTGCTTCCTCTCCCCGAGCGCTGGGCTCGACGCCAGAGGGGAGCGGGGGCGCAGAATTCACACAATGACGCCGGGGGCCCCCCCTACCCACCCCCACCTCTCCGGGTGACCCCACAGGCGTTACCGGCATACCCGCCCGCACCTCGGCTGTCCCCGTCCCAGCGGGCAGCAGCAGGGCAGTGCGGAGGACCTGGGGCACCCTCCCCAGCCAGGGCAGCCCCCAGCCCCCCCACGGCAAAGAGCCTTTCCCGGGGAAGGGGCCGAAGCCTCCAGCCTGGCCTCCCAGCCACGTTTCCCAGGGAAAACCTGACCCCCCCCACCCGGCCCACGAACCCAGCCCGGCTCTCGCCAGCGGAGGGATTGGCTGCTCTGAAGTGTTTTCTCATCTCAGGTTTCCTACAGTCCCTGACAGCCTTGCAGAGAGGTCAAACCAGGCACAAAGCCGCGGAGAACAAAGGGAACATTTACGGGCTGCTCCCCGAGGCTGCCTGCGTCCCAGGGAGGGCACAGGCTGCCCCCCAGCACCCAGGTCACCCCCAGGTCCCCACAGCTGCTGCTCCGGGCTCTGCCCTCTATCCCCCTGCAGCAGGGGTCCTAGGAGACAGGGACCCCCGACTCCAGACAGCCCCTGCCAAGGCAGGGCCTGGAGTCAACTCAGGGCAGGGGGCTCCCCCTCCCCGGCTGCCTGGCCCCCCGTCACCCCATGGCCCCATCACCGGCCTCACGCGACCGGGCCACCTCTGGCTCCCAGCCCCACCAGAGCTCGGGGCGCACGGGGCCAGCAGGAACGTGCTCGAGGGCTCTGCGAGCTTTCCTGCTAACAAAAGGAGCAAACTCAGAGGGGCTGAGCCAGCTGGAGGAATATGGCAGTTGACTTGCCACTTTGTCAGGCATTGGTCCAAACTAATTTCCCTGGCAGAGAGCCCGTGATGACTGGATTGATAAATCTGAAGAGGGAAAGCAAATTAACGCTGGAACAAAAGGGGAACCAGGGAAGGGTGAAAATACTCCTCTGGCTTCAGGAAAGTAAAAGGGGATTAAAAAAAAAAAAAAGAAAAGAGAAAAGAGAAAAGAAAAGACAGACAATCCATTTGCCTCTGAGCTCCAGCTCTTGCTGCTTCCTCCACGCTCCCTCCCGAGCCTGGGGCCCCAGGGAGCTGCAGCGGGGAGGCGCCCGCACAGGGATTTGGGATCCACAGCCACGCTTTCAGAAGTGCTTTGGGATGGTGGGGAGCAAGCCCCTCCCAAGGCACCTGCAGAACTCGGCGCTGCACGACCCGACAGCGCTGAACCCCTCTGCAGGCCAGACCCTTGCTCAGAGCTGTGCCATGCCCCGTGCCGCTGCGGGGACAGGGCAGTCACCGTGCTCCTGGCAGCCTCTCCCCCTGCTCCTGCTCTCCTCCCCGCTTACCTGCTTGTGCATCTCGATGTTCAGCCCGTAGGACATCTCGTAGTACTGAAAGCAAAATCACAGCAGAGCCAGCTCGGGAGCTGCCTGGGGCTGCCGGCCCACCGCCCGGCCCTGCTTCCCCAGCCCAGCTCCCCGCTGCTACCGGGGGTCCCAGCTCCCCGCAGCCCCGCAGCCAGCCATCGCCACCCACCCTTGCTGCACCCTGAGCCCGGTGCAGCCGCCCCAACGCAGCTCCCCCCGTGCAGGCAGCCCAGCCCCAGTGACGGGGCTGTCATCACACGGGCAGGGGGCGAGGGTCTAGGTCCCCACGCCTTTGGGATGGGATGAGGCGGGTTTCACCAGAGGGGCCAGTTGTGCCAGGTGCTGAAGGAGAGGGAATGCTGCTCTGTCCTGCAGCTCCCGTCCTCTTCCCTTCCTTCCCACAGCCACCCCCAGCCCGCGCTGCCCGCGGCTGGTGCCAGCGTCCAGCAGCTCCAGGGTCGTGCCACGCAGCTCAGAGCCCCGGAGCCCCAGCCCCAGGGTATTGCTCCCAGCACCCCTCCTGGGGAGGGGCAGAACAGAGGTCTCGCAAAAGCCCAAAAAGGAAAAAAAATAAATAAAAGAAAAGAAAAGAAACGAACCCCCCGGCACGGCTCCTGGGCTCAGGCAGCACGGAGCGGCAGCGGCTCCGGCAGAGCAGCCAGCTGCTGCCAGGAACTGCGGCCGACTCCTGCCCGGCCCCTGCGCCCCGCGGCCAGCACCCAGGAGAGCCCCAGCGAGGCGCCCCCGGCACGGGGGGCTCGGGGAAGGCTCTGCCCCCCCCGGGGCAGCCTCCGAGCAGCATCGGGGGTGCTTCGGGGGGCAGGGGGCGAGCGGGGAGCTCACCATGACATAGTGCCGCTGCATCTCCGTCTTCTCGCTCACCAGCTTCTCGCATTCCAGCTTCAGGCTGCAGAGAGGGGCCGCGGCCTCGCTCACGAGCCCCCGGCCCCTGCCCCCCGCTCCGCCCCCCCGGGCTCGGGGAGCTCCGCGCCGCTGCCGCCTCCCCCCGGCCCCGCCGCACGCCCCCCGCTGGCGCCGCCCCGGGGCCCCCAACCCGCGGCGGGGCTGCCCGAGGGGCCCCCGCCCCGCCCCCCCCGCGCCGCCGTCCCCCGCGCGCCCCCAAACCGAGCTCAAGCAGCGGAAACCGAGGGGCGCTCCCCCTGCGGACCCCCCCCCGCCGCCCCCCGACCTGTGGCACTGCGCCTGCAGGAGCCGGAACTCCTCCTTGAGCCGCTCGCAGGTCTCCGGGACCGAGAACTTGAGGGGCCGGGGGGGGGGCTGCGGACACACGGCCCCGGCCGCTGCGTGAGGCCGCCCCCGGCCCCGCCGCGCCGCCCCCGCCCCGCCCGGCCCCGCTACTCACGGGCTGCCGGCCCTGCGGGAACATCCTGGGGGCGCGGCCCCCGCCCCGCCGCCGCCGCCCGCCGCCGCCGGGGGCAGCCCCGGCTCCGCCGCCTGCGCCGCGGGTGGGCGGGGGCCGGCGGGGCCGGGGCCGGGCGGGGCGCGGCCGGCGGGCGGGGGCCGGGGGGGGCTGCCCAGGGCTGGCGGCCGGCCGCGGGGCTCCGGCGGCTCCCCGTGTGGCGGGGGGGGGGGGGGCCGGGGTCCCCGCTCGGCGGAGCCGCCGCCGCCTGGCCGAGGCGCGCTTAAGGTGGCGCGGCCCCGCGGGGGTCGCCGGTGGGGCCCCGGGAGGGGGCGGCCCCGCGCCACCTTAAGCAGCCTCGCAGCCCGCCGCGGCGGGGACCGCGCCCGCCATTGGCTGTCGCCGCGGGAACGCCGGCCAATCGCCCTGTCCCGCTCCCACATGGGTTCGTGACGCGCGTCCCGGGGAGGCCAATCGGAAGCGAGCGAGCCGCCAGAGCCCCAGCCGGTGCGCCGCGGGGCACGCTGGGAGTTGTAGTCTTTCTCCCTAAGCTCGCGGGGCGCCGCCGCCCCACGGGGCCCGCCCGTCCTCCCGCCGCCCGCCAGGGGCCCGCGGTGGCGGCGCCGCTCACGGCCGGGGGGCCGCGGCCCAGCGCCGCCGAGCACGGGGCCTCCGGCGCGGGCGGGCCGGGCGGGCGGGCCTCGCGGCCCACAAGGCCTTGCGGCGGCCGGCGGCTGCCACTCAAAGTAACGTGGGGCCGGCGGCGGGAGCCCGGTCGGGGCTCGGCACCGGGTGCCCCGCGGCCCGGCCCGCCGGTAACGGCGGTGTGCGCGTGCCCGCGCGTCTGCGTATCCCGGAGGCGCTCGCTCACCAGCCGGGGCCGTTCCAAGCCGTGCCCGGCCCCCCCCCGTCCCGTCCCGGAGCCGCCCGGGGCAGCCCCGTGGCCCCGCCGGTAGCGGCCGCCGCGGGCACCCGGAGACCCCCGCGGGGCGGGGCCGGCCGGGAGCCGCTCCCGGGACGCGCGGGGGGGGCCGAGGCAGGGCAGCGCCGCTTCTCCCCCCCGAGGCCGGCCGCTGCCGCTCCGCTCCCCCCGTGGCTTCCCGAGCCCCGCGTCCCCCGGGGAGCAGCGCCGGGAGCCGCTGGGAGCGGGGAGCCCCGGGCGCGGGGGGGCCGCCCCGGCCCCTTCCCGCAGCACCGGCCGGGGCCCTGCCCTCCCCCCCCGCGGCCGCCCCTGCAGCCCGGCCGGGGGCTCCCAGCAGCCGCGGGGGGTTTGGCCGCCGGGTCGTGGCCGTGCCGGCGGCGGCAGAACCGGGGGCGCCGAAGCAGAGCCCGGGTTCGGGTTTCCTCTGCTGGGACGCCGCCGGGCGGTCCGTGTGCCCGAGCTGTGGGAGCAGGGGGCGGGCGGGTGGGGGGGGGGGGGGCTGGAGGTGGGTTCGGCCTGCCCCAGCCTCAGCTTCTCGCCCGCTTGACCCAGCAGCTTTGGGCGCTGCGCTGCTCCCGGAGCTGGGTCCTGCACCCCGGGCAGCGACGTGCGTTACGGCTGCAGCTGGCACCGACAGGGGCCGGCTCTGGAATAAACACGGGGGGAGAAGGGGAACTGCGGCGGGGGGCCGGCGGCAGGAGATGAGCCAGGCCTGTGCTAGAGATGAAGGGGCTCCAGAGCCTTGGGCCACGGTCCCAGAACACATCCGGGGGTCTCCGGTCCCCGTTCCGGGGATCCCAGTGCCGTGCCCTGCTCCCCAGTGACCTGACCCCGCCTGCGAACCCGGGGCAGCCATGGGGGGTTCTGCTGCCCGGCGCTGGGGGCCGGCGCTGCCCCAAGCCGCTGTGGCGGGGCCACCTTGTCACCACACGGCTGGGGGACGCCGCAGAGAGCTGGGAGCCCTTAAAGCAACCCAGCAGCTGACAGACTCCCATCTCTGGCGCTGCTTTCGATCTGTACGTTGGCTCCTGTTTGCACTTACCGGCTTTGAGTGGTTTTTAATTATTGATGCCTCTTTTAGCTTTTATCTCGTGTTCGCTGCAGCCAGGAAGGGCTTCGCGTTCCTGCATTAGTGATGAATTGGGAAGGAGGCCCTGCTCCACCACGCTGCAAAGCATTCCTGGCTTGCAGGCTGTGCCATTGTTTCGAGCAAAGCTGTGCTGAAAAATGAGGAGGGTGGGAGCCGGGAGGGGGGGATGCGATCGAGGCAATTCCCGCTGTTACCGCAGTGACGCCGGGGATCTGGCCTCAAGGAAGAAGCCGTGGGGGATGGATTGAGAGGCAAAAAGGTGAGGAAACCTGCTTGACCCAGCGAGAAACTGGCAGCAGCTCACCTCGTCAAGGAGGAAAGATGCCATTTTATCACCTCTCCAGTGACAGGCAGGTGGTAGGGGAAGCGATGCGAGGCAGCAGGGTCCTGCTCAGCCCCTGAGAGCTGCGAGCAGGAATTGATGCCGAGCCAGGACCGAGCGCTGGGCTGCCCCACTGGCAGGGCACAGGGCTCCGACAGAGCAGGTTCTGCCCCAGCAGGCTCTGGGGGCAGCCCCGAGGTTGTCCCCTGTCCCCTCCCCAGCTGAGCCAGGGCTTTGCAGAGCTTTTCTAAGGATCCCTGTGCCAGGAGGGCTGGCTCACAGCCACTCTGCCCACATCACCTCCCACTCTTGTACCTCGTCCTCAGAAGTGGTTTCTCTGCCAGGAGCTGATCTTCAATCATCCTTGATCGGCAGTGCTTTGGGGGCCCCGCAGCACTCGCTGCTCACGTGTCTTGAGCCTCTTCTGCCAAGGCAGGACAGGCGTGCGGCTCTGGCAGTGGGAGGTTACGAGGTGGAACAGCCTGTCTGGGCACACAAATGCTGCTTCCTCACGTTTGCAGCTACTGGGAGAGTCATGGGGGGGCTTTTTAACCTTTGTGTGTGTGCGTGTTTTATTATTAATTTTTTGCTGCTGCTGGTATGGGGAGGGACAGTTAGATTTGAGCCCAAGTCTGGCATGGTGACTCAAGAAATGACTCCCCTGGGAAATCCAGAAGCTGATCCAGTGGGTGCAGAGCCAGGCTGGGAGCATGGGGAACCACGGCACTCATCATCCGTTGGGCAGGATATCAGGGTACCACCTGCTGCCCAGAGAAATGCCTCGAGTGTGAAGCCAGCACGATTCAGGAGTGGGGCACATGATTCAGCATCTGCAGGGGATTTGGAGAGCCCAAAAGCTCTGTCTTTATGCTTTGAAGCAAGTTAGCCTCCCGCAGGGAGCAAGGAAGTGCCTGCAGCCCAGTCAGGAGCAGCTCCCAGCCTGCCAGCAGCTGAGGACGCTCAGCCAGCAGCCTCGTGGTTTGTTCGACCCCTTGCCCACCAAACCAAGGCTGCTAATTAGCTCTAACAACAGGGACGTCTGTTCCTCTGAAGTCTCCAGCCTGAAAATGCCCCAGACCAATTTCTCCTAAATCCTCCTCCCTTGCACATCCATCAGGAATAACATCCACTTACTGTGCTCCCTGCCCCCAGGCTGAGTCTGAACCAGTGACCTCGAGGTGAAAGCGCTTGAAAAGCTTCTGCCCTCCCCGCAGCCAGCACGTTCCCAGCGGGATTTTCAGCAGCACTTACAGAGCAGAGATGATTTCAGCAACTGCTGTTCTGCAGCAGCCCCTGGCCCGAAGCTGTGTTGCCCTTTCACACGGGAATCCTGCTTGCCCGGCTTTGGCGAGGCCCTCGGAGCAGCTGCGGGACCTGGGGTCAGGCTCCAGCTACCGGCGCTGCTTTGCCAGCTCCTGGCGCTCGCCCCGCACAGCCCAGGGGCTGGGGCAAATGCCAGGCTGGCCACGCGCGGCTCCTGCCCCCCGCAGTGGTGCCAAGGCCCGGCCAGCTTGTGCCACGCAGCAGCGGCTCCCCTCTGGGCCCACGCAGGGCAGCAGGGATGACGCCGAGCCCCTGCCCGCGGCCAGACCTCAGAGACCCCCGTGTGGTTCTCAGGCCCGTGTCAGGAGCCTGCCCTCCCAGGCCTCAGCTGCGTCCTGCCCCACATTCGTGCTGTCAAGGTGTCGGCATTTGGCTGACGAGAGCCTGGTCCCGACCTCACAGCCTGGTGCTGTACCTCATCCAAGGCGCTGCACAGCCGCGCCGGCCCCAGGAGGGGAGCAGGGCTGGGGGCACAGGGCTGGGGCTGCAGCCCCCGCAGCCCCTGATGGGCGTCGGGGCAGCTCCGTGTGCCTTCCCCAGCCCTCAGTGTGCCAGACCCAGTGCCAGGCCTGAGCTGGTTCAGCAAATCCCAGCAAATCTCCCCCTCGGGCACTCAGCCCGAGTCTTTGCTGGGTGCCATTGGGATGAGGCGCAGCAGCCGCCGCCCTCCTGGATCCCCCAGGGCCCCAGCCCACAGCACCACGAGACGCCAAGCCCCGCAGCCTCCTCCTGGGGGAGGGAATTTTCCCACTCCAGCTGGCCTGGGAGAGATAGAGGAAGATGTTATCAGACCAGAGCAGGCTGCTGAGCCAGAGGCCGGGCTCTAATTATTAAGAGCCAATTCCATTACAGCAACCTTGTCCCCAGGGCAATGCAGGCCAGGCTCTCCCAAGGGGCGAAACCACAGCAGCAGCGCATCTCCTGCGCCCCTGGGGGACAGGAATGCCACGTGCGGGGGGCAGCAGCCCCGCAGCAGCCCCCATGCCATGCTGAGTGCCTGCCCCCGGCTACCTCTCCCCTCTCAGGTGCTGCTGCCCTGGCACCCTCTGCCCCACTCCAGCAGGCCCCAGCCCAGCATGGCCAGGAGCAAAAGGCACAAGAATCATCCTCCTCCTGCCAGCAGCTGCTGAAACAAGACCTGCAGAGAAGCCAGAACCAGCGGCGTTGCCACTAGCCCCCATCCCTAGTGGGGGAGAACCCCCTGGCTGGGGCTGGCTTTGGGTGCAGGGGCAGGAGGTAGGGGCATGGACAAGGCCTTTTAAGGCATCCCGAAGCGGCAAGAAAACAGGCAACACGTCACCATCTTAACCAACCTTCTTATTTCTTTATTTGAAAGGCACAGCTTGTACGTCCTTGATACAGCATTTTCAGTTCCTCTTATTATAGGTCAAGTGATTAAACACAAAAAGCAAAACAAGATCTTTCTAAAGGACTATATACAAACACCAGATTATTATTTAATTTTATTATTTTTTTTGTTCCATTTTTGTTTTTTTAGAAGACACGCTAGCGCACGGAGATAAGAACAGAGAAAGCTGCTGTATCCTCTACGGGGGGGGTGCAGAGAAGGGACCAAGGGAGCTCCCAGGTGCCCGCCTGCCCCTCGGCCAGTCCCAGACCCCAGCCCCCCGGCAGCCGGTGCTCTGCCAAGGGGAGCAGGCAGAGGCCCCCCCCCAGCCAGAAGCCAAGGAGCAGCACGAGGAGAAAACCCGGTGGCTGGACGTGTGGAACTGCGGCGGTGCTGCGGGACTGGTTAAAAACAGAGACATGCAGAACAGCAAGGAGCCGGCCGGTGCTAGCGCGGGGGCAGGAGACGCAAGGAGACGGGGAGCGCCTGGGGTGGGGCAGGGGACGTTGGGGCAGGGGTCCCAGCAGGGGGTTGTGCAGAAACCGGTAGGAACGAGGGTCATCGTTAAATACCGAGGGGGAGCAGCAGGCGGGGGCCGTGGCACCCCCGGAGAAGCCCAAGCCAGAGCCAGGCTGGGCATGGGGGGGCCACGCAGTGGCTGCCATGGCGGTGCCGCAGGGACTGCCCACCGGCAAGGCACCCCCAGGCCCCACCACTGCCTGCGGATGCTGCATCTGGCATTGACCCCCCAGCCCCGGCCCCTTCTCTCTAATCCGACTTCTCCCCATCGTCATCTTGGTGGGCGTCCCCGTCATGGCCGTTCTTGTCCTCCTTGGTCAGGTGCCCCTGGGAGCCCAGGGCTGAGAGTGAGAGGAGGCCGGAGCCGGCGCTGACGGCAGGGAGGGACGGGGGCTGCAGCCCCACGGGCAGCGGAGTCAGAGGCAGCGCGAGGGCTTGGAGCTGCGAGAGCTGGTGCGCTTGGAGCTGCTGCTGTAGGGAACGAGGGGCAGACAGGGGGAGGGAAGCGAGAAGTCGTCATTTCGAGGGGCCCTGGGCCCCCCGCGTCCTGCTGCCTCAGCAGAACCCGTTGCAGCAGCTGGACTCAACCCAGAGCACTGAGCACCCAGCCCCAGGAGGGAGGCACAGCCCAGCCTCCTCAGGCTGCAGCAGCCTCCTGAGAAGGCTCAGCAGCAAGTCCCCAGCCCCCAGCAGGCCTGGCCTCGGCCACCGGCACTCTCCAAGGACTTGGTTAAACCCCTCCCGGCCTTGACCATGAGCAGATGGTGTTTCCACACCCAGGAGCTGCCGCAGATCCTGTCCCAAACCAAAGCCTCTCTTTACAACCTGTGGGATGGAGCAGGAGCCCACGCCCCCTGCAAAGCCAAGCAACGTCCCCATGCCAGCAAGGCCATCCCAGCACGTGGAGCTACCATCCCGTGGGGCCTCAGCTCTGACACAGAAGCCCAAGGCACCAAAGCCAGCCCCCACCCCCAAACCACGTACACGTGCACCACGTACACGGATGATGGAGTTCAGTTCTGGTGCTGTCACCTGCTTGGCTCGTTCAATGGCTCCCAGGACTTGCTGCTGATGCTGGAGGGAGAACAGAGGAATTTGGGGTAATTTCAGACACGGGAGGGAAGGAGAACAGGGACCCAGCAGGGCTGGCACACACACACACACACACGGAGGCTGCTCAACCCCACACGGTCCCCTACTACCAGGCCTGGCCCTTTCACTCCAGCAAGTGGCTTTTTCTTTCCATCTCAGCAGAAGGACAGGTCTGGGGAAGGGGAATGTGCTGCATTAAGATGCAACGGGTTTAGTCGTGGCTTAGTTATTAGCCAGCTCTGATCTGATCAGCAAGCCACTTTGTCTTCCCCCGGAGCAGGTGGGTGACAGCAGCTCAGTCTTTCCCCCAGCCCCACAGCTAATCCAGACCCAGAAACGCAGCCCCCACCCCACAGCTTCTGACCGGAGAACAACGAAGTGCTCAGCCTCGGGGCGGCACGGGGACAGCTGGCACCGAGGGTGCTGCAGCACGCCCCTCCCCTCAGCCCTCCCAATTAATTCCTCCGGAGGGCGAGAGGAGCCCATCAGCCACGATAGTTAGTGGGGCAGAGGAGCTCAGTCCACAGGAGCCGTATGGAGCCATCTGCACCAAGGGGACGGACGGACAAACAGCACGGCCTGGGGGCCTGCTCGGACTCAGGGCCAAACCCTCTTCAGAATGGCTGATCCCACAGGGCAGGGGTGCGGAGGAGCCGGGGTCCGCGTGCACCGGGCCCCGCTCCCTCGAACCAACACCCCTGAGCCAGGCAGTTACCTCCTGTGAGAGGTAGGGCAGAACCTGCGCACAAATCCCGTTGAGCCTCTTGACGATTTCAGCCTGGAGGGTGGGAAAAACAGAGAGAAATGGCATCAGGGGACCCTGAAGCACCCACCCTGAGCACTGCCCCCCTGAGAGGGAGAGAGCCCGGCAGCGTCCTGGTTTGCATGGGGACACCTAACCCCAAAGCCCCCCCCCAAAACAGTTAAATAAATCCACGCTGCTGACTGCAAAGAGCAAGTTTTCAATATTCTCTTCCCTCTCAGGGTCTCCAGGATTATATTAATGACGGCAGGAGCAACCAGAGAGAAAATTTATTACAGACCCGGGTGGGGATGCATTGAATTGTGTCCGCCGTGCAGAGGCAGGCAGGCAGGAACGCTGCTGCTGCAGCCTTGGCTCTGCCCCACGGCCAGCTGCTGGGCACCTCCAGCCGCCCCCTCCTCCTCCTCCACTCCCAGCCCACGGTGCTCCCCCTGCCCCACAGCCGAGCAGGCAACGCTGAGCCTGTGCTGAGTTCGTGGGGCCGGAGGCAACTCCTGCACTAACCTCAGCCAAGAGGTGCCAAGGCTTGGGGGCATTAAAGCTTTTCTGCTGGGGAAGAGTGAAGCTCTTGGCCCTTTGCAACTCACTTTCCACCAGATTCAAAAGGAACGGGGAGCCAGAGGGTTTAGGCAAGCACTGACACGGGCTGGGAAACCTCGTGGGACGGCAGTGATGGTTCAAAGCCTCTCAGCAAGCTGCAGGTCTCCCTCCCAGAGCAGCCTGTCCCACGGGCTCAGCGAACAGGGCGATGGGATTGGAGGCTCTAAGTGCGTTTGCAGGGAGCAGAACTGTGCTAAGAGGCTTTTAGCTGAGCCAGGACATATACAGACGACTGTGACTGGAAGCTGAAGGAGGCTCATGTTGTTAACAGCACAGGTAATTAGCCACTGGGGATAATTAACAACTTAACCACCAGCGAGGGTAATGAACGAACTCATCCGGGCTGCAGCAGAGCCTCCCTCCATCACGAGGAGGCTCTCAGCAGCTCCGAGATCGCACATGGAACCACACCAAAGGGAATGCCGCCTGCTCCGAGGGTAGCAGCCCCCTGGGGCACCAGAGCTGGGCACCTGCAGGGCTGGGGGGGGCACCGCTCGCCCTCCGGCCCAGGCTTGCAGCCCTTGCCCGACTGCAGGACGGCGTTGAATTGAGGCTCCACATCCCCGTGCAGCCTGGCTCGGGGCACCCAGACCCGCAGCATCCCCAGGCAGGGTCCCCACCTTCTGGAAGGCTTTGCAAAGGCAGCTTTTTGCCAGGACAATTGATTTCCCTCCCAAAAAGAAAACATGTTTTTAAGCTCAAGGGGGAAAAATGTGAAATGTCCTCTCCCACCCAGGAGCTGGCAATCCCAAAAGCAGCTTTGACATTTTACAGGCTCATGGCATTTCCAGTTCCTGAAATACCACTGAAGTGATGGGGACAAAGCACGGCAGACAGCCCACCCTCCCCAGGAATTAAAGCACTTGGAAATGCCTTCCCCTACCTGTTTGTGCATTTCAATATTCAGCCCGTAGGACATCTCGTAATACTGCAGAGCAGGGCAGAAAAGAACAAAAAAGGTCAAATCTCTACCAGAGAAAGGGGCTCCGTGCACTGGTGCTGGGAGCCACCGCTGCTTTCCTATCAGTGTCTTTACAACAGCTGGGCAAGGATGGAAGGAGAGCGGAGGCAACCAAAGGCAGCTGCGGGCAGCGACCCTCCCCATGTCCAAGGCAAAGCACCCAAGCCCAGGGGGCTCCGCACGCTGCTGCGGACAGGACCTGGGCCCGTCCATCGTCTGGGCCCCATCCAACACCCGCACAGACACCCTGCAGCACCCTGCATCGCTGCGAGAGCAGGCGACGCTGCTCCAAGCATGCCAGCAGGCTCAGGGCTCCGCGGATGACAGAGGCAGTCTGGCTCTCCAAGCCGCACCTGGCCAATACCCTAACACCCACATGGCTGCTTCAGCAGCAAATGGAAGAGATCACCACTGGGCTCCAGCTAGCAAGCAATGCGTCCAGCTGCACACAGCTCCAGCTGTTTGGGAAAAGCTGCGTGGAAAAAAACACACGAAACCACACACAAAAATAAAAGCACCCTCCGGCCCCCACCAGCAACAGGTAGCTACAGAGCAATCTATCGGCAAGAGAAGTTAATTCCTGGCCCCTAGAAGAAGCTGTTTTTAAGGCTGTTTGAGAGTTCAGGAGTCTCCTCCCTCAGCCACTCTCCTCCTCCTGATCCTTCAAAAGGGAAAGAAAATCCCCGACTGCGCTCCTTTAATTCAAAGAGGGGAAGATCACTGTCGCTTCGGTACCGACTGCACGAGCCCGAGAAGCGCCTGGCTCGCCATCATGGCTATTTCTGGCTGCTCCCACACCGCTGCCGGCTCTCGAGGCTTCTTTGCATTCTGGAGACTGAGCAGGAAGCATGAGCCCGACCCCCACGCTGCTAATTGTGGCTTATTCAAGAACTGGAGCAGCTGTAGCAGCTTTGCAGAGGCCCAGAAACCCCTCTTTGCTTCCTGCATGCAGTGCAGGGAGAGAAGCAGCCCTGCACCGGGGCAGGACCCTGCGAAGCCTCACGCTCAGCACCGCCAGCAGCACCCTTCCTCTCCGCACCACGGGCAGTCGCCTCTACCAGTTCTGGTGACCGATGGCATTACGGGGAAATATAAATAAATTTCATCTCCAGATGTGGCTGCGTGAGAGTCTCTGTGCAGGCTGCAAGGCCCAGGAAGCAATCATTTATCGTTGAGAAGGGCGCAGCATTAAGAGCCAGGCTTCCCCACACCTGTATGGACAGCGGTGAGCGGCTCTCCACAGCCCCGTCCCAAGCGCGCCTTGCTCCCTGCAGCCTCAGGGTCCAGACATGCAAACAGTGCAGGAGAACGGAGAGGCTGCCTCCACCATTTCTGGTTTTAAATTCGTAACTCTCCTCTGAAGAGCTGCTGCATTAATTTCTACATCTTATCTCTTCCTTCCAGGGCAGGTGCAGCAGCTGGCAAGCAAGCACCACCTCATCTTTATGGGCAGCATCGCAGCCTCCTGTTAACTCCTTGATAGGAAGGGGACAGCGCAGCCTTGCCCTGCCTCGCTCTCCAGTGCTGCCAGGGGCTGGTCTCCACCTGGGGTGACAGCGGCGCTGCCCAGCAGCTGAACGGTCGCCCTGCCAGCAAGGACACGGCTCCTTCACAGAGAATTTCTCCTTAGAGTCAGCTGAGCCTGCCATCCACGTGTAGCAATATTTCTGCCTTTTCCCAGCACTGCCCCGGGGGCTACACGCGCTGCGCAGGGCCACGCGTGCAGGCGCTCTGCCCCACAGTGCTGTGGGGCCACTGGGCATGCGAGGAGGTGCGCAGGGCTAGGCTCCCACCCGGCAGCTGGCTCCGGACCCCCACCCTGCGACCTCCCGGCACACAGCCCCATCCTGCCCTTGCCAGGAGCCTCCTGGAGCCCCCGGCGCTGCCTCCCGCAGCCCCCACCCTGCTGCAGGACCCCCACGTCCCCAGGCACAGGCAGCAAGACCTGGCTTCCATGCTGCCCTCAAGCATCAGGTTGCCTTTACCGAGCAGCATTTAGGGCCTGGGTACCTCCCAAGCCACCCTGACCTCTTTCCGCTCCTGCTCTGCAGAGAGGAACCACCCCTGCTTCTCCAGGGGCGGATGATGAAGCTGCCCCAGCTCCTTCACCCGTGGGCTGCGGATGGAGGTGAAGTGCAGGATCCTGGCTCTGGAATCCCCTCGCCCCGTCACCAGGACAGTCCCGGTGCTCCCCAGCTGCCACGGGAACGTTGGGCTGTCGGGTGCAGGCACCCTGCCACCATCAGCTGGGCCCTTCCCTATTCTGCGTCCAACAACTCTGCTACTTCCCTGCACTTCAGCAGCCCACCACACGTAGACAACACGACGCACAAGGAGCCCTGCTGTCAGGAAAGCCAACACCAGCCCGGTCTGCAGACCCACTGCTCCGTGGGCAAAGCCTCTGCCAACAAAACCCCGACACCAGCAACTGCTCCCCACCGGCATCCCCACCCGTGCCACCCACGCGCTGCCAGGGCAGGCCCTTACCATGACGTAGTGACGCTGCATCTCCGATTTCTCGCTGGCTAGCTTGTCACATTCCAACTTCAAGCTGAAAAGCCAGAAAATGGTAAGAAAACCACAAGCAGGAGGTGAGTGAGCTGCTCAGCACGGAGCAGTCGCATCCTGCGGCCCCACACAGCCCGTCCCAGCTGGGCAGGCTCCGCAGGCACCACGACCCCAGCACCCACGGCAGGTCAGGGCTCAGCCGTGTCTCGTCTGTACGGCAGCTGCTGCGGCAGAGCCTGCTCCCACCTCCAAGGCCAGCATCCGCCAGGATCCCACTCGGGAGAAGCGGCACAAGGCTGCCCCGCAGCCAGGCACTGACCGCACGGCTCTGCCTGACGCAGGGAAGCAGCGGCCGCAGTCGTTTGGGTTTCCTCAGCTGCTGCCAGCAGCGGGGGACACTGTCTAGCAAGGGCCTGCCTGCTACACGCCACAGATGGTCTGACTTCGTTTCCTGAGCTGCATCAGGGCCTTTTCCGGGCAGCGCAGGGAGGCCCAGGTGCAGTGCAACCCTCCAGAAGAAAGGGTTTCCTCTCTCTCCCGGGTTCTTTGCACCCTTACGAGAAAACGCCGCTGCTCCTCGCGCTTCACGAATCTCCAGCTCCCCTGCCAAGCAGCTGCAGCCAGCATGTGCAGTGGTTTTATGTTTCAAACGAGAAACAGCTTCACCTACACAAAACCTGCCTCTCTGCAAGCAGCTCAAGTCCCGCAGAGGGGGGAAGCATCCCCTGCAGCGAGCGTGCTCTTGGGCCCCTGCTGCCCACAGGCACAAGGGCACCGCACTGCACCGCCGCCGCCCCGGCGCTACCGAACCCGAAGCCCGTGTGCGTCTGAAGTACACGCAGGAAGCGACGGCCCACCAGCAGCCAGCGTTTGGGCCGGCAGAAGCATTTCCACACGCACATGTGGAGAAGCGGAAGCATTTGGATTTAAGTGCTCCCTGCAGCATTCGCAGTCCAGGAATGGCAGCCAGCGAGAAGAACCGAGGAAAGCTCCCAGCGAGACGCGGGAGGCCTGGCAAGCCTCCGCGCAGCCCTGGCTGAGCCACGCTCGGAGGAAAGGCCTGGCCGGGGCAGGAGGACCACACGCTCTGCTCGGCGGGCTCCTGCCCAGGCGAGACGGACGCCGTCCCGCAGGTGCTCCTCCAGCCTCACCAGCTCAAGCCGCAGCCGGGTCCCTCCGGGTGCCCCGGTTCTGTCCGCGCAGGGGAGCGCCGGGGGCTCTCCGGGCACCCCGAGCCGCACGTACCTGTGGTACTGGGCCTGCAGGAGCTGGAACTCGTCCTTGATGCGGTCGCAGGAGTCGGAGGTGGTGAACTTCAGCTGCTGCGGCAGGTGAGAGGAGCCCTTGAACGACAGGAGACGGCGCTGGGCACGCGGCGGGGCAGGGGGTGCGCGGCCCGGGCCGGCAGCGCTGCCCCCAGCCGGCAGCGGCGCCCCGCCGCCGGGGGGGCCGAGACCGGCGGGGGACCGGGGCGGGAGGCGACGCCGGGGGCGGCGGCACCCGGGGGCACGGGGACGAGCCCAAGGTCACCCCGCGGGGCCGGGCGCGCCCGAGGCTCGCCGGCCCCCCCCCGGCCCCCGGGACCCGCTCGGCCGCCCAGGCCGGGGGGGGGAGGGTGTGAAGGCGGCGGGGCCGCCCCGCCGGAGCACGGGGGCGGCTCTCGAGGCCCGGCCCGCGGCCCCCGGGGCCCGGCCCCGCCCCGCGCCCACCCCCGCCCCGCACCGGCCCCGGGCCCGGCCCCGCGGGGGCTCCCGCGCCCGGCCGCGCCGTACCGAGTGCCGGCTTTGTGGAAACATCATGTCAGGCTGCGGCTCGGCCCCCGCACGGAGCGGCCCGCTCTCGGTGTCGGTCTCGGTGCCGGTCCCGGTCCCGGTCCCGCGCCCTCCGCCGCCGCCTTTGTCCGCGCCGGGCCCGGCCGCCCCGGCCCCGCGGCCGCCCCGCCCGGCCGCGCCGCTCGCCCCGCGCCGCTCCCGCCGCCCCGCCGCCGGCGCCTATTGTCTAATGGCGGCTGCGGCTCCGCTCCGTCCTGCGGCTGCTCGGCACCACCTGCCGCCGCCGCCGCCTCCCCGGGCCGGGCGGGCCCACGGCCGCCCCCGCCCCCGCCCGGCCCCGGCCCCGCCCCCGCCGCGCGCCGCCGGCGGCCGCGGGCCCCGCGCGGGCACCGGGCGGCCGCGGGACCCCGGGCCCCGGGCGGGCCGCGGGAGCGCGGCGGGGCCGGGCCGCGGCCGGAGCGGAGGTCCCGAGCCCTCCGGCGGGGAGGCGGCGCGGGCCGGGCCGGGCCGGGCCTTCCGCAGCGGCGGCTGCGGGCTCGAGGTCCCTGCCCCGCGCCCCGGCCGTGCCGCCGTGCCCTGCCCGCCCCCGGTGCCCGGGATGTCGGACGGAGCCCTCCCGCCCGGGTCTCGCCTCGCCAGGCTGCAGGGCCCCGGGCTCGGTGCCCGCCACCGTGCCGCCGGCCAGGTCGTGGCTGCTGCTTGGAGCCAGGCCTGGGGTTTGTCCCGGGCCGGGGTAACCGTGGGACGGAAACCGGGCAGGGGCTCCCGGGGCGGACCCCGGTACCCAGCTGGGGTTTGCTCTGCGGTGAAGCTTCAAACCTCTCGCGGCTCTCTCGCTCAGAAGAGCCTCGGCCTATGCGGTACAGATCGCTCCTGCGGCTGCGGGTGTTGCACCTGTATTAGAGGGAAGGGGAAGCCCCGCTGCCAGCGGAGCCAACTCTCCGGCCTCGTACAGGTTCTTCTGGACGTGACACCGCAGGATCAGAGCCCCTTCCGCACCGTGAGGGCAATGCAGGGAACGCCGCCACACGCGGCTCGTTTTCACATCCTTCCCGAGCGGAAGAGCTGGGTTTGTGTACACAGGGCTTTTGTTTTGCTTCATTTCATCCCTGCCTTTGCTTAGCACGAGCGAAGGCAAAGGCAGGGCAATCCGCTGCCCTGGGCAGGAAGGTGCCATGTTTGTACTGGCTCTTATCTCTTGGAATAATTCCTTCCACGGCCTCAGACAAGGCCCCGGGAAAGCTCTCTGTGCACAGGCAAACCTTGCCTACAGGAGAGTCGCAGTGTGGAACCAGGTCCAGCAGCAGAAGAGCTTTGTCTCCGCAGCCTGCAAGCCGCCCATTTCCCTGCTGGCCGCTGGGACGTGCTGCCCGTGCTGGGCCAGGGGCCGTCACCTGGGCGGCTCAGTCCCGGTCTTGCCAGCCTGCTGCTCCCCACGCCGGCGGTTCGCTTTCCATACGAGCTGTGCCAGTCCCCGGGTACCCCAGGTTGCTGGTGGTCTCTGCTAGGTCTGATGAGATGCTGTACTGAGCTGTGGTACAATACCTGATCCAGGTTTGGGAAGTGCAAAACTTGTGAAACCAGTTTAAAGTTGGCGCAGGAGTTCAGTGCATCTTAATTACAGCGTTTTCAGGTAGATTAGTGGCCACCCACCTATAAAATAAACCCCAAGTCACTGAGCTTCTTTTGAGTTGCAGAACCCCAAGGATCCCCTGGATAACACATTGTCTCTTCTCTACCTTTTTTTTTTTGCTGGAAATGACCATGCCCAGGGCAGAGCTGGTGGAAAGCAAGCAGGCAGTGCCTCTGCCAGCAGAGTTCTCTGCAGTCGCAGCATGCGCCAGCACTGTCCTGGACCACTGCAGGCAGAGGCAGTGGTGGGCATCACTGCAGGGCATGGCGGAAAGGAAAGTCAGGCTCTATCTGGACAAAAAGTCCCCGTGCGCGTGGAAGGGAGACAGGTTTGGATGAGGGGCAGGTGCGTGTGTAAAGAGGAGACCTCGTGGGAGCCCTTCAGACCTGCGCTCGCTGTGTCGCCGGCCCAGCGCTGCAGGGAAGCCTGCCCAGGAGACCCACAACCTCCTGGACTGGAGCATGGGGTGAGGAGGTCCGGACCTGCTGCCATTGTTATCCAGAGCCACCTCCTGCAACCGGCCCTTAACAAACCTCTTGTCTCCAAACGATGAAAACTCCTGCTCCAGTTGCAAACTCGGGTCCTAAACCTGCTGCCTGGGGAGCAGCCCCTGCAGCTCATGTCCCGGGAAACAAAACGCATTCCCACGCAAAGCAGGCCGGTAGGGAATGCAGCCACGGACTTGATTCCTGGAGGGACTTTGTTGCCGTGTGGCCTTTTGCAAAGCCACACAGACAAATGTGCCTGAGCTGAAGCAGGATCAGGTCCTTGGAACCCAGCCTGAGAGTAACAGGCAAGAATGAGGAACACGGCTGGTGTGTGTGAGCGTGCAGGGAGCCTTCATCAATTTCAGATGCTGCTCTGTGTCTATCTTTAAAATCAGTACATTTTCTGATTAAAAATAAAACCCTACACGTCATGACTCCAGCAACGCAGGCTGGGCTGTTGTGCTATTTATTTTTAAAGAGAACAATATAGCAGCTGAGTTATTGTGACAGCTCCTGCATATTGTGCAGTAGCTTTTTCCCTTCGACATCTCCATATTAGTGAAAACTGTGACAGCTCCATGCCAAGGATTATTAATAGTGCAGGCAGGCTTTACGTCCCTGCAGAATAAGGTCTGGAAAACAGGGTGGACGGTCCTCCCCAGCAGGTCAGCATCTTGGTCCCCATTTTCCATGCAGAGAAAAGGAGGCACCCTGGTGAGGGCTCAGCATGAGGGCAGCGAGATGCAGTTTCCCATTGGTGTGTGTGGGACCCAGCCCAGGCCACTGCTGTCCCCCAGCGAGGTGGAGGAATGAGGGGATGATGCAGGTTCAGGGGGGTTCAACCCTCAGACGAGTGGCAACTCGGGTACGCGCTTCGGAGGGTTCCCTTCTCTGGCCCCAGCACAGCCCAGGTGACAGTCCCCGCTCCCTTACGGGCATTACATGCCTCTTACACGGGTGATAATGGTGAGTGCAGGGGAAACGTGCAGAATGCGAATACTTTGCTTTAAATCACGTGTTGGAAGCCAGGGCCGGGGGCTGGCTCCCACGCTCCGCAGCGGCAGTGCTGGTGCAGCTGCAGCTCTGCGAGCACCCCAGGGACCTGAGCTGGGCACCGCGTCCCGAGGGCAGCGCCCTGCGGTCGGGAGCCTCTCGCAGTGCTGCTGCCTCCCTCCTCATTTTGCTCCTGCTTCGTTTGCATGGGGGAGGTGCTCCTGCTCCTAAAAAACCCCTTGGAGCACGCACGTGGGGCGGGAGGCTCACATTTGGTGCTAGTTTGGAAGAACAGATTGTGTGTATTCCCCGAGCTGCTGGAGGCCTCAGCCACAACGCCAGCTGCCCCATGCAGCACGCTGGTGAGGAGAGACAGCCCGAAATACATCAGGGTTGTTTCTCCCACATGGCAGAGCGCTTGCCTGTGTTGGAGGTGCTGGAGGCTGACCCTGCGTGCTGCGCTGGCAGAGGGGCTGCTCTCTGCTCTTTTCTTCCCATCCGGGCTATTGCAGGGGGTGGTCATGGTGCAGAGGTGGGACAAACCTCGAGGCACGGTCTCCAGAGCCAGCCTTGCCTCATCAGTGCCTCGGGTGGGACAAGGAAGGTAGCCGGGGCCGAAGTTGCATCCCTCACTCCTTCTGGCTGCAGGTCCCATGCAGGGGTGCCGCCGAGCCAGCAGTGCTGCTGTCCTCTGCCTGCTTGCCCCTTCAGCACTGCACTAGGTGTTACAATTAATTTTAGATTGATTTTTTTTTTCCAGTGGAGATAATGCAGCAAAGGTGCCATGGAAGAATCTGAAAGGACAGGTATTCCTAACGGGGGTGCTGCCAGAGCCACAACGCATTTGCCCTTGATGCAAATAGGATGGGGCTGTTCCTGTGGCTTATGAACTTCTTTAAACAGCAGGGATAGCTCTGAGAGCGGACTGAACCTGCGCAAGCAGAGGCAGAAGGACTCCTCCCAGGATGCCGGTGCTCGGCAGCAGCTCACCAGCTTGGGCAGCGCATGCGATGCCATCAAACGCTGCGTGCCTGGGGCCGGGCATAGCGGGGCAGCCCAGCACCAGCTCCCGGGCAGCTCCAGCAGGAGCGGGTGAAGGGAAGGAGCATTGCAGCTTCCTCCCGTCCCTGCAGAAGCACGCGTTGCCCTGCTCAGCCTTTCTGCCTGCCTGTAACAGCGCACTGGTGCTCCCTTCCAAGCGGAAAATTAAATGTTCCTTTATTGGCTTTTATGTTGGCTACAAAACGTTCCATTTTATCTTTTTTTTTTTTTTTTTCCTCTCCTTGCTTTCTTCCAGGAAACATTCTAATTTATGGTATAATCTTGGCAAATCCCAGTCCTGAGAAACACAAACTCGCTCGTGCCCAGTAAATGGCACTTTAATGGGCTATCTCCAGCTGGCCAACATACTTGCCTCTAAAAAGGGGGATTATAACCTTGCCCAAGCAGTGGGCCTGCAGGTGTCAGTCGGGTTGAGGCTGGCCTGGGCACAGCAGTGAAGGATGGGGGATCTTGCTTTAAACACAGCCTGGTATGCAGGCGGGTCCCACGGCGCAGGCAAGGGGGATCTCCAGGGCAGGGAGGGGGCCCTTAGCATGTGCAGGAGCTCTCAAGTGAACCAATCTAACAAAGCTGCCAAAAATAAATCTCCTTAATGAAGAGCCTCTGTAAATTATTCAGATGTTATATCCCACTCCAGCGCTGGTTCAAGGAGACAGGCTGCAAAGAGACTTTCTTCTCTGAAGCTCTGGACACAAGGTGAAAGTCATGCTGTCACTGCAATGGAAATGCAAGATAGAAGATCCTACTTTTATCCTGGGGAGGAAAAAAATAATAATAAAAAAAAGTCTTTTTTTTTTTTAAAAAAAAAAAAACAGAATTAAAGAGGAAGAAATAAAAAAGGCCCAGTAGCAATTCGGGCCCAGAGACAAGGAAAGCTTTTAGATTTTTCCCTTCAGTGCCACTCCTGAGTCCCGACACTTAAGCTGTCAGGGACAGGGCTGAGAAACCTGGGCAATGCACGCTGCAGCGTGGGGCCAGCCCCCATGAGCCAGCTCACCCTTCCCTTCTCAGCTGCGCTTTGCTTGCCGAGGGCTCTGACTGCCACGGCTTGCGCAGAGAGCAAAAGCCTTGTGCAAAGTTTCCCAGTTGCCTTCAGTGTGGAACCACACAGTTTCCAGTGCTTTGAAGCTGCAGGGGTTAATTGTGTGTTTTTCTTCAGTCTAGGACTACATTTAGGCTTCTCTTTCCGTCCTTCCTCGCTACCAGCCGTCTGCCGGCCGAGTCAGCAGGGACTGCCTGCGGGAGGGGGCTGCTCCTCCTGGGGCACGACGGTTGGCACTGGGAGAGGGAAGCTGGGATCCCAGCGGATCCCTGCTGGGATCCCACAGGTGGCTCCTGCCGGCCGTCCCCACGCAGCCCATGCTGCAACCGTGCTGGAACCGCTGGGACCGTGCTGCAACCACGCTGTGGCCGCAGGGCAGAGCTCGCCTCCCCACCCGTCACCCCCGCGGGGCTGCCCCAGCCGCGTCACCTGTGCCCTGGGCCAGGCCCAGACCCGGCCGCAGCAGGGCCTGCGCTGCCCAAAGGCTTCGCCAAAAGTCTCCCCAAACCAAGAAGGAAAAATGAGGAACTGCTGCATGGATGTGTACATCCAGCCATGGGGGGGCCGGTGGGCAGGAGGGGCGCGCTCCAAGGAGGAGCCTTGCTCCATGCAGGATTTATACAGTTAGTAAAACATTTCTGCCCTCCTTGATCTGTTTTTATTGGTGACTTGGAATAACTGGGCTCCATTCCTTGTGGTGGCTGCCCCCATTCTGCTGTGGCCTTTGTTTTTGCTGCAGAATGATTAGGAGTAATTATCATCCTTTTTGCCAGCTGAGGTGCAAGGAATGGTTTGCACTCTTTGCAGGAGGCAGGAAAGGGATTTTGCAGCTGAGGCACGACGAGGAAGCACATGGCAAGCATGACTGGAGTTGCTGCTCCCAAGCCAGGGCTGGGACAACATCAAGGTCCAGCAAGGGGCTTAGCTCAAGCGGCGTCCCTGAGGCACGTAATGGAGACAAACAGGAGGTTTGGGGCTGCAGCACTGAGAGAAGGCTCAGGGGAATTTACCCGGGCCTGTGACCATGAGCAGGCTTCTGGGGTGACTGGTTTCCAGAAGCGGCGCCCGAACCCCTCTGCACCCACAGTGGCAATGTCTGGAGGAGCCTGGTTCTGGCAGGGGGCAGCAGGGGCTGGGACTTCGGCTTCAGCCAGGGGCACGCAAGGGCCCTCACCCCTCTCTGCGTCTGCTTCCCTCACTGAACAAAGGGAGCAATGAAATACAGATTTTAAGGGCAGAAGGGATCATCCAGGCTTTCCTCCTGCCTAACAGGAGGCAGATAACCTCTTGCATGTACCTTACGTCTCAGTCCTCCTGCCCCTGTGCAGGATCAGTGCTCACTGACTGCACAGAAGCTCCAACAAATGAATGTTTGCAGCGGTCTCTGAGATACGCACAGGGAAGACAGATTACTACATCCTTAAGTGTCTTCCTGTACTCAGCTAGTTCAGCAGCACTGCATTCCAGGTAGGGAGAACATTTCTTCCTGACCTCAATTTATGACAAAACATTGAAGCATGAGGCTGGATTGATTGCACAAGGAGATTGTGTCTTAGTAACTCCTGTGAATGCTGCAGCAGCTGTGCTAATTCATCATTCCTTTATTTATGAAATCTATGTGCAGGTTGAGTGCAATTAAATGATGTGCTTTGGAATACTAGGAGACGAAAGGATCATGGTAAATGTAGGTTTGTTATCCTGATTTACCATGCATTGAGCCCACCTACAACAGCCACGATAAACCAGATGCGAAACATAAGGTTTTAAAAACTGTAATCCAGCAATTGCTGTCACAGGCTGCATTTGTCAGCGTGTTTGATCTGGGCACCTTTCCCTCTCTTTCAGAGAACTGCAGTCTCCTTGTGACATCTTCCTGTGACAGACAGCTCAAGAGCTTGTAAAAATAATTGGGGGGGGGGGGGGGGCTGAAACATTTGGCACCTGTTTGGCAGTAACGCTCAGCATGCCCAGGCTTTAGGAGGAGGCCTTGCGTGCTTCGCAGGTATTTGTTAAGCTTGTGGCCTCCCGGGGGGTATTTTCAGATCTGGGAGCTGCAGCACAGGGAAGGAGCTGATGGGAGGGGATCGTGGCTAATGTAAGGCTGGTGCTGCCATCGTGATTTTAGGTGTGTGAAGAGGGGGGGCTGACAGGTGAGAGGAAGCACAAGGAGCAGTCAAGAAACCTCTGTGTGAAGGGGAGAACTTGGGGCGGCAGTCACAGTCCCGACATTTACAGCTTTATCCAAAAAACGTGGGCTGGCTGGTGGCACAAGGCATGTCTCAGGCCTGCTGCAGCCCCTTCTCCTCGCTCTATTCCAGAGGCCGCTGCAGCGATCCCGGCGGTCCCGGACACTCAGCACCAGCAGTCAGGGCAGCG
This sequence comes from Anser cygnoides, assembly GCF_040182565.1. Lineage (NCBI taxonomy): Eukaryota > Metazoa > Chordata > Aves > Anseriformes > Anatidae > Anser > Anser cygnoides. The sequence continues at coordinate 268,803 of NC_089899.1, read as the reverse complement.
TCTAGCTGCTGCCACTCCTTCCCCGGCAGCGTGAGGAAGCCGCTGCTGCTGCAGGTGTGCGCAAGAAACCTTGAAAAGGATGAAGAAGAAGGGGTGCGGATCTCAGAGCAGCAGACACACTCGGGAGGGGCCCTGAGGCCATTTCCATTTAAATGGCTGCCGCCGAGCAGCGTGACGCCCAGGCCGCAGAGGAGGGGGCACCGCCTCCCGCCCTGGGTCCCGCACCTTTGAGGGGAGCCTCGCAGCCCCGCGCGGGGCCCGGCACGCACCGAGGCCGCCCCGCGGCGCTGCCCGCCCGCCCCCGGGCCCCGCGGCCCGGCCGGCCCCAGGCCCACCCGGGCCGCCCGCGGCCTGGCGCGGCGCTGCTGCCCTCTGCCGGGCGCCGCGGGCCCGGCCCCGCCCGCCGCCGGCCTCGGGGGGCCCCGGCCTCGGCCCCCATCGCCCCGCCGCGGGTGCGCGGCCCCGGGGGCTCCGCCGCGGCCCCGCCGCCGGGCTCGGGGCGCCCGGGAGCAGCTCTGCGGCGCGGCCCGCCGGCCGCCCGCGCCTCCCCTCCGCGCTGCTGCAGCCGTTCCCCGCTTCCCCCCTCCCCTCTCCTCCTGGCCGCGTTCCCTCGTTTCTGTCCGTTTTGATCTTGCTGTGTGTTCTGAGCCCTTCTTTTCCAGCCCGGAGCTACGAGGAGGTGCCGGCGGTGCCAGCTCCCGACCCCCCGCCCTCCCAGCCTGCTCCCCGCAAAGGGGCAACTGCCACGCACCGGCCGCGCCGTGGCTTGGGAGCGGGGCTGGGGCTCAGCTGGAAGGAGGCTGAGGACTGAAACCCCACAGCTGCATTTTTCAAACACCTCGGAGATAAACCTTCATCTGCCCGAACAGAAAACGTTGCCCCAGGGAGATCTGTAACCTTGCACCACGTCTGTGCCGCTGATGAGAGCTGAAAGCGCATCTGAGAGATGATTTTTAGCAACTAGTTGGTTGCTTTTTTCTTTTCCTTTTTTTTTTTTCTTTTTCCCCACAGCTAAAGGAAACGAATATTCGACTTATAAAATAATAGCAAAGCAGAAGATGTAATCAGGGTACTGATTCAGCAAAGTATGCACTGAAAGGGGCACGTGCCTATGAGTGAGTATGTGCCTGGCCGAGCTGGGGATCCTGTGCTCAGAGCACCTGGTTCCTGCGTTAAGGAGAGAGCAGTTCTCATGGTCTGGTTGCAATCTGTTTTCTTAAGCCATGAAAATTTTCCTCGATTAAGTTGTTGATGGAGCAGCTGCAGCAAAATGCAGCTGGGATGTCCTTGCTCCCTTCCCCTCACTTCCAAGCATATGGAACTAAAAAGCACCTAAAAATGAGGCCAGAAAGGAGAAAGAAAATGGGACTTTGAGACGTCTGCAATTCTTTACAGCAAGGTGTGCTCACATCCTGATGGGCCCAGTGGCAGAATATCCTTTTTATAGGATATTATAAGGGCTGGGACTTTCCTCTCTATAAATGAATTGGGGGTTGTCACTGTGCTTAATGTTAACTGCTGCAAATATGGGTCATGAAGATAGCTGCTTTGAAACAGCTTGACACGTTCAGGATCATCTTCCTGGGAAATGCTGCTCATTAAGTCATTCATGTAGAACTTATGAAGCCACAAAAAACACGAGGATCCCACGCCCTTGCTAGCCTGCTAGAAAATAGAGGCGGGACTAGGCAGATTGGCAGGAACTTCTCTGCTCAGACAAGCCGTTTCTGGTCGGAAGCCAATACTACCGGAGGGTGTGCGGCAGCAGGGGCCTGGGGAGGATGCCTGGAAGCCTTTGACATTTGCTGACAAGAACAGTTGTGGTGGGCTGCCAGGGAAGGCAGGGAAGGGTGAGTGGAGAGAAAGGTAGTGAAAGGAACGCCCAGTCTACAGACACAGCAACGCAGGTGGGGCAGGGAAATGGAGTCTGGGGGGTAGGGGCTTGCACAGTACAGCGGTGACCAAGCTGAGGGAAAATCCAGGTCTCCTGCTCTTTAGGTGAGTTCCTGAGCACTGAAACTTTTCCATTAAGGCGGAAAAGGAGGAAGTGGGCAGACTGTCATTGCTTGAGGACCAGCATTTCTGACGTTCTTAAATTGATGGTTTGAGCAGGATTCATCACAATGGATGTCTGTCTATGAGAACCAAGCAAGTGGTTCAGAGGATGGATGCAAATTTTCTTTTTCTCTTGGCAGGCTGTGAAAGCTTATTCAGTATCTTTTGGCCTTTAGATTTGATTGTGCTCAGGGGAAGATAACCAAAACAATAGCCTCTAGCACATAGCACCTTGCAGTTCAAAGCAGCGTAGGAATCCTCACTAGGTAACTTCAGCACCTCCTGAGACACACTATCCATCTTGCACTCACAACCTGAGGACATGCAAAGCAGTTAAGTGACTTGCCTGAAGTCAGAGAGCAAAGTTGGAGAGGATATAGAAAATTAAGTCTTTCTGCCTCTGGAGCTCACTGTGACTTGGATTCTGGATGTCTAGAACATCTCTGTCTGTAGAATAATATTCATCTGCCAAAGCAGAATACCTTCACCTCCTTCGCCAGAGATCAGTAACGAGGGAGTAACATTCACTGAGCAGTCTCTCATCTGCTAGATGTATCTGGAAGAAAAAGTAAGAGATCTTAAGAACAAGAGGCGAACATCAATTCTGTGAAAGGACAAACTATGAAGAGAACGCAAAAAAAAAAAAAGTTAGAATCTTCTCTTATGTGAGGCCAAGGTATCAAAGGACCAGGTGGAATTCAGGTGGAAGACAGAACCTGATGACTATGAATACATTGTGTTTGTGCCTTAGCCAGACTGCCACGAGATGGGGACTAGCAAGCCACAGCACACACCAGGCAGGTAGATATGTAACAGCTGTCTCACGCTCTCCTAGTCCTGCAAAAAGCTGGTTACATGCAGTCCTTCAGGCAGAGTTGACTGAGAAAGATGAGTGACTCCAGCCCAGGGGAGGTGGGAACGCACTACAGACAGGACAGGCAGTGTTGGAGCTGGGGGTCCATAAATACTCTGAAACGCCAGCAGGAGCATCTGCAAAAAGAGTGAAAGACTGCGTAACCTGATGGTCTGGGGAGGCTGAGCTTGAGACAGAGCAACACCAGATGGGACAAGAGAAACCAACACTAGCAGGGAGAGAGGTGGTAAGAGAGGCTTCTTATTTGGGAAGTTGGGTGTGCATCTGTTCACCTTGTAAAGAGGAATATGCAGAGGCCTTGCTTTGCCTACCCCACTCTTCCTGGAAGAGAGGTTTGAAGCGAGCGGAGGACAGCAAAGCACGTTCAGGTCGACAGGGGCAGGGTGGGGGGGCCCTGACGAATCCAGCCGCGGTCTGTGGAAGCGGGAGCCCTGGCACCCGTCCGCCGGGACAGGCCGCAGCAGGGGGGGTCTGGCAACGCCTGCGGCCGCACAGGATCCCCACGTACGGGGGGAGGAAGGCGGCTCAACAGGACGAGCTCCGCCGGCGGCAGGAGGCCGGAGAGCGGGCCGCGGCTCGGAAGGGATGCGCCTGCTGCGGGCGGGGCAACGGCACGGGTCCTGGCACAGGGCAGCTGCGGACCGGGGAAGGCCCGGGGGGCCCCGAGCGGGCCGCGAACTTCCGCGGGACCCCGGGCCCGGCCGCCCCTAGGGCCTCAGTGGCGCAGGGTCCGGGTCGGGGCCCCGCAGGCCGCGGCGGCCCAGCGCCACCCGGGCCCGCCCCGCCATGGCCGCCCGCCCCGCCGCCGCCCCACAATACCCCGCGGCCCCGCCCCGCCCTGGGATCGCGCGGCGCGGGGCCCGCCCCCCTCGCGGCCAACCAAGCTTGCGCTCCGGTCGCAGCGGAGCCCCGCCCCCCGGCCGCGCCGGCCCCGCCCCGCCGCGCGCCGCCGCTCCCATTGGCGCGGGCGGCTGTCAGTCAGCGCTTGTTTTCGGCGGCAGCGGGTTGGGTTGCGCCGGCTCGTCGCTGGCTCGGCGGGGCCGCGCGGGGAGGGAGCGGCGGGCGGGCGGCGCGGCCGGGCGAGGGCAGCGCGCCGAGGCGGGGCGGCGGCGGCGGCGCTGCTAGGCCCGGCCGCAGGGGCCGGGGCCGGGTCGGGGCCGGGCGGGCGCCGCGGAGGGAGGGGGCGGGCCGGGGGCGGTGGGGCCGGGCCGGGGTCCCGGCCGCGCGGAGGGCGGCGGTGGGCGCCGGGCGGGGGCGTCCCGGCGGCGGCGGGACCATGACTCTGGAGTCCATGATGGCCTGTTGCCTGAGCGACGAGGTGAAGGAGTCGAAGCGCATCAACGCCGAGATCGAGAAGCAGCTGCGGAGGGACAAGCGCGACGCGCGCCGCGAGCTGAAGCTGCTGCTGCTGGGTGAGGAGCGGCGGGGCCCGGCCCGGCCCGCGGGGCCTCCGCGCTCGGCCGCCACCGCGGGGCCCGGGCGGCGGCGCCGCCGCTTGACAGCTCCGGGCGGCGGCGCGGGCGTGGCGGGGAGCGGCGGCAGCCGGCGGCCGTCCCCGCCCGGCGCCCGGGGCGGCTTTTGGCCGCGGCCGCCGGCTGCCCTTTGGCCGCCCGGCGCGATCCGCTCGCTCCCCGCCGGCGGCGGCTTCGAGGCGGGCGGCAGCCGCCGGGGAGGCCGCGCCGCGCCGCGGGCAGGTGCGTGCACGTGGGGGCCGCCCTCGAGGGAGCGCGGCCTCGAGCGGCCCGGCCCTCGTGGCGCCGCCGCCGGGGTCGGCGCTCCGGGCGGCGGCGGCCGGGCCGGGGCCTCGAGCGGGCGGCTGGGGAGAAACGGGCCCGCGGCTCCCCGCGCTGCCTCGGCGGGGCCCGGGGGCACCGGGGGCTGGCGAGGGACGAAGCGGTGAGCGCGGGCGGGTGCTGCGCCCCGCGGGGAAGCGGCAGGCGTGCCGGCGTCGGATGGAAGCGGTGTTCTGCGGCGGGGCGGGCGGGCGGATGGCTAGTCGGGGTCTGGGTCGGGTCTGGGGGACAGGTAACCGGCGGCAGGGACAGCCAGCTGAGGTTCCAGGCACGTATGGCTTTCTTCAGTAGTGAGTGCGATGTTCCCGTCCGCGTAGCACTCAAATTAAACTCAAGGAACAGTTTTTCACGGGTACCGCAACTTATCGCTGCTCGTGTTTGAATCCTGCCTTCTGGCTAAATACCGCCTCGTCTCTGAGACGTGAGGCAGGTCTGACGGACTGAGTTTATTTGCGTCTGGGCTGTAGTCAGTGAGCGAGCCCGTGAGGCACAGGTGAGGAATTGAGTTGATTCTTGTGGAAAAGCAGATGTAAAATTCCACGTAAGTGAAGTGAGGCCTTGCCTGCCCAGTCCTTTGGATATCTCGAATCCTGACATGTTGCGTGGTGATAATTGTAATGTGAAAGCCAGGACTTTCCTTCGTACCATGAATTGGAGTCTCACGAGGTATGAAGATAACCCTGGCAATTAGTATGTTGCTGTTCTTTAGGTGAAAGGTAAAAACCAGGGGCTTGAAGTTTGTGGTCTTTGAAGATGCTACGTCCGTTTCTGCAAGGCTTCTTGCAAGCTAGGCAACAGGTCTCCTGCTCTCATGTTTCCTTAGAGCAATCCCAAAGAAGCAGTTGTTTCAAAATAGGTTGGAGCCATAGGCTTCATCTGGGTTAAGAAGATCCCACTGGATCTAAAGATCTCACTTCAGAGAAGAAATTAAAGTTGCTCAAGAAACCTTTTTTTTTTTTTTTTTTCTGGAAGATGCAGTTAAGTAAAATTCAGTATTAGATTTACAAAAAACAAACAAAAATAAGATAAAACCTACATGAGATACCGATGTTCCTAGTTTTAGGAAGTGATTGGAAAGACAAGCCTTTCTTTGTGTTTGCTGGATGCTCTTCGCTGGATGCAGCATTGCACGTTGCTCACCTGAAGTTGTGGCAGGTGATGGGTGTTCTGTCTCCTCGATGTAACTGCTGCTTGCAGGGATTTGTGGATTTTTTCCGTCTTGTTATTACGTGGAGTTCTTCCATTCACAAATATTAGCGATTGTATCTGTGAGAGGGCTTTTCCAAATAACTCCAAACTGTGAAAAGAGATGTGTGCATGGAGGGAGTTCCTGCATTGTAGAAGCCTCGTTAATTTTTCCTTCTACACCTAGTTACAGTCTGAAGCCTAAAACAGAAACTTGCAGTGAAGAATAACGCTGCTGTTCAGTGATGAACCCGGTAATAAGAAATTTGAATTCAAGGTGTTGTACCTTGGCCTCTGGTATAGGGTAATCATTGGTCTTTTTACCGCGTTGGCAAGGGGGAAGGATACTTTATATAAAATTACCCTGGATTTGCTTGCAATTAAGCCTGGGATACCGTTGGCTGAATAAATGTATTTACAGGTGTCTGACAGGTACTGGGGAGCATTAGTAATTTATGGGAAACTCTGATGGTTTCGCATGTTGACACAAGAAATGGTGAGTTCAAATGATCTCCTTGTCTCCCCATTGTCATACAAAAAAAAATAAGGTTATTGCGCTCATAAATGCGGGAGGCCACGCTCATTGGAGCTTATAACGTTGTGGTGTAGTGCCGTTTGGTATTGTTCAAGGTCTAGACAAAAACAGGACTCACCTTTTTAAAAAAAAAAATAAAACAAAATAGTGATAGTATTAATACGGATGATGATGGAGTGACAGGATGAATCTGCATTTGGGCTTTCAAGCGCTGAAGCCCGGTAAATGACTAGCACTGAGGTTTGTTTTATGTTTTCATTATCAGAGCGCTTTGAGGCACCACTTTTCTCTTTTCTCTGTTTTGGTCGTTGCGGTAAAAGACAAGGAAGTATTTCTCACCACAGTGTACTTAACCACAGAAGATTTCAGTTTCCAGTTTTTCCCCCTTTGTGGTGTAGCTTTCTGTCTGAGATGGAGACGGTTTGCTGTGTGCTAACAGTGTTAGAAATTAACATTATTTATTATTATTTATTAACTAGGCTGACAAAAAATCTGTCAGTTCTTGGAGATGGGGAGAGTTTATTTTAAACATGCTGCTTCTATTTGTGTGCTGGCTGCTTTTATTTGAGCATATTTATTTGTTTGCCTTTTAGCCCGGCACTATAAATGTGAGTAACTGAGGACGCACTTGTGAGTAGTGACTGCGTGCTGCTGCGCGAGGTCCTGGCCGCCCGCTCGGTGCCCTCGTGTGAGGCGAGTGCCTGGTGGCTCTTGTGGGAAGCGCCGGGCTCTGCTGGGGGTTTGTACCTGGAGATCGAAAGGGCCTGTCCCTTCCTGGGGGCAGGCGCTAGTTCTCCTTCCCGGTGACCCGCTCAGCTGTCTCTTGAGTTACAGGCGCTGCGTAGCAATAGAAAACTGTGCGAGACTGAACAAAGCTCTCAGCAGACGCGCCAGTGGCGTTGCTTGAGGTGTGCAGGACTCCAGTGGCACCTGGGACGAGGCCGCGCGCCCCTGCCCAGAAGCGCTGGGTGCTGTGTTTAGTGCAAGCCGCAGGCGCTGCCCGTAACGCCAGCTGAGGTGGGGACGTAGCGAGCCGGTATGAGGGCACGATCCCTTCCTGCGATGGCGCTTCCCCTTACACGTACCACGTCGTAAAGTTCCTGCTGTTCCTACGAGCTGTCGGCCTTCAGAAGTTAAACGAGGCTCCTCTGGGGCTGTGCCCGCAGGAGCGGGGGGACCTGCCCGGCGGGCTGCAGGAAGCAGGCGCAGCAGGGGCTGGCACTGGTGCCCGCCCTGCCCTCCACCTGCTCTCCTGGCCCAGCTCTTCCAGGGCGTGAAACGCCGGCGAGAAGCCTGCGGCCGCACCGGGCGGTCCGCCGGCGACTCCGGGCAGGGCAGCTGCAAGCAGCATCCTTCCTTGTTCTCTCAGTCGCTGCTCTTAACTCTGCAATGCTCAAAGGCTGCAAGCGGCCTCGGAGGTTTCGGTGGCAGAATATTGCCCCCGGCTTTCTGTCTTGCCCTGGGGAGGGTTATTGTTTCCGTCCTGAAGAGCAAACGCTATGTTTCATTGCACGGTAGTGTGAGCTACTTGGCAGATGCGTTGACTGGATTTTTCATGTCAGTCGGGCAAGCAAGTCACTTCTTCGGTTCTCTTCTCCTTTGGAGTTGACTTTCCTGTTGTGTTCAGTTCCTTCCCGCAAAACGGTGTGTGATCCGTATGGCGAAGAGCAGCAGGAGCCAAACAGCAGTGAAAGGCAGCGTGCTCCCTGCCACGCAAAGACGCTTCCCCCGGGCCGGTTGCTGCCAGCCCGGCATTTCCCAGCTTGGGAGCGCATCTGGGGCTGCAGCATCTTGCTGGTATCTGGGAACAGGTCAGGTGTGACGGGCACGGGCCTCCTGACGCAGGCCCTGGGGGAGTGGCTGTAACGTGAGATTTGGAATAAGTACCTGAGGTGCTTTTGGAGGCTGCCGTAAAGGACGAGACGTCTGCCTTCCGTGCTCCTAGGTTCGTAGTAGGGACGAGCAGGGACACCCAGGATGTCTTTTGGTGCTCCGAAAGTCCCTAGAAAAGTGCCTGGATGGGCAGTGAGCGCTCAGGTACAGCAGTAGGGGCTTTGAGGTGTGATGGGATGTAAGCGTGCTGTCTTCTGTAGCAAACCTTGCTTGCAACGGCTATTAATTCTCTCTCTTGCGTTCTGTAGGCACTGGGGAGAGCGGAAAAAGCACGTTCATTAAGCAAATGCGTATAATTCATGGCTCAGGCTACTCTGAAGAGGACAAAAAGGGTTTTACCAAGCTGGTATATCAAAACATCTTCACTGCCATGCAGTCCATGATCAGGGCCATGGAAACCCTGAAGATTCTGTACAAATATGAACAGAACAAGGTAAGTTTCTCACGGTTTTTGCACGTGTTTTTAGATAGTGGGAATTCTGGGTTTTGACGTGTAAGTTCCTGTTTGTTTGTGCCCTTCTGCACTGCAGTCTCAACCTCCCTGAATTCTTCCCTCCTTTTTTTTTGCTGTGTGTGCTGAAGGACAGCTTTTTATGATATTTTGTTGATATCTGACTCCATTTACTAGGTTGGGTTGAGGGATAAAGCAACTTTCTGCCTGGAGGAAAGAATCATTGTCCGAATTAAGTTGTTCTCAGGATGGTTTGCACGTAGTGGGTGGTGGGAGCAAGGAACTGGGACGTGAGGTAGGAAGATGGGCTCTATTTACTTATTTCAAGGATTCAGTATTTGTAGATGTGCTGGGTTTTCACTACGTGAACTGCTGGTTGCACCTGAACTGGAAGGTAACAATATATGCTGGACCCGAAAGACACCTTCATTTTAAGTTATCGCTGTTACTGCAAGCTATCAGTTTTTCTGATAAGCGTTGACCAAAGGTGCTAACTTTCTTGAGGAGTTTTGGTCTCAGCTTCAGCTTGAATCACATTTCTGTGGTTTGGCTTGCCCTTCTAGGGTCCAGGGATAATTTTTTCAGCTAAATCTGGTCTAAATTATTTTAGTTATTTGCAGGGGGGTGTTGAGGGTGCACAAAAAGATTAGGTTTTTGGTGGTTTGTTTCTTTAATGCTTCATGTCCTAATATTTTTAAGTGGAATCATGTTTTATCTGTTCTGTCACACAGCAACGTGGAGCTGATTTTTATTAACTGTTCACAGGGACTGGGCGTCACACCAGGAGTCCTCAAGTCTGAAAACCTTTTCTGCCTTTAGAGAGGCTCTGCAGAATTAGTGCTGAGAGTAGGCAGGGTGCAAGGAAGCTTGCCTTACTTGTGCTTTCCCTGAGGCATGGCAGAGGCACTCCGATAGCTATAGTCTGTCACCTTTCACTTATGATAAGTGCAGAACTTGGCTTTGTTTTTTATTTTGTCTAGTATAGGCAGGAGCCCTTTCCTCTTGCAAGTGTACCAAAGATTTCAGAAAGCAACCTTGCATGGATAGTAACTCCACGGATGGCACAGCAGCTGTGATGATTGTAGTCCTTCCTTTGCTTATAGATTGTAGTGTGGCCGTTTTTATTTTCTCTCTCAAAAGGGACTGTGGCTGAAGTATGCTAAAACAATGCCTCTGTTTCTATTCAAATGCATTCAAAAAAATAATAAGAAACGCAGGATAACAGCCTGTTGTCCAAATGTAGTTTAGCCTCCTCAGAAGTTGGACAGTCAGGGGTTTTTTGCAGTGGATGTTCTGCCTTGGAAGCTGTTTCAAAACACACAGATCTAATGGTGTGCACCGTCTTGGTAGGTGAAGCCTGCTGCCATTTTGCAGTTTATTCTATGAAGGAGCCTGTGATTCTTTGGTGGAACTTTGCTGACATCTGCTATAAAGACAAATACCCCCCCCCCCCCCCCCCCGCCCCCCAACCATATTGAAGTCTAATTTCTCCATTTAATATCAATTCTAGGAAAACTGGAGCTGTGATGTCTCAGATGTATTGTTTACCTTGTATAGTTTACCATTGTTCCTCTGGTCTTTGCAGCCAGTGAGTGGATCCTTGAAGTCGTAATACAGGGACTTAGTTCATCTGAGAGTTCTTTTGCTTTGGTTTTTGATTTTCAATCTTCAGGCCAATGCAGTCCTGATCAGGGAAGTGGATGTAGAAAAGGTCATGACATTTGAGCAGCCCTACGTAAGTGCAATTAAAACATTGTGGAATGACCCTGGAATACAAGAGTGTTATGACAGGAGAAGAGAATATCAGCTTTCTGACTCAGCTAAATAGTAAGTACTTAACCACTGGTGGGTACTGGTAGATGCTAGCAATGCTATAACAAATAAAAACTATCCAATTTTTTTATTTTGAAGTCTAGAGTTTGTTTCAGAGGATGAGAACGCTGCAGCGTATTCCATGACATGGTTGCTTTAAAATACATAGTACTTTTTCATTGAGGCATATTAGTCTTGCTGTGTGTTTTAAACAAGGTGCATGGTCTCTGCTGGCTACATATATTGGGATAAAAATCATAAGCGTGTGATAGAAGCAGTTGGCCTCTATCAGCCAGAAGTATCCTTAGGAAAAGTTATGACGAAAGAACAGTGGTAACAGGTAACTAACTTGTTTGAATCTGGCTCCAGAAAGGCGAAGAGCTTTGCAGGAGATGGGGGAGGCTATGCTTATTTGGGGACAGGTTTAGATCTGGAAATTCTTTAGCACTAGCTACTTCTCACATGGGTTTGAGGTGTTCTGGTGGGTGATAAAGGCAGTTGTTTGCACATCTGCTTCTAGGTACACGTGAGGCTAGAATCCCTACCTCATGCCATCTATGTAGCCCCTGGCTCATAGGCAGCAGAAGTGTTGTAACTTGTGGGTTTGTTATTGAGAAAATCTAGGTATAGAGAGATCTGTAAGATTCTACCTGTGCCTTGTAACATAAATTCTTCAATAACAGAAAGCCTTAGGTGAAATTTGATTCTGAAACATAAGCATCCACTGTACTTAAAACCTTTTCTGTAGTAAAGATTGTTTTCAACACACCTACACAGAGTTGATAAAGTTGTTCTTAATGTACCTGTTTATCCTCCAAAAGGGACGGCAGGTGAATTACTGTTCCTCAAAGATATATTTTGTTTTTTTTTTCACGTTGCATTTTGGAAATGGCTCAAGTGACTTTCTGTTATGCTAGGCAAAGACTTAATGTAACAGTGTTTAAATCTGTGTATTTGTGCTGCAACCTAAGGTAGTTTTTCTTTTTTTCCCTTTTTTTTTTTTTTTGAATTCTGCTTCCTTTAGCTATCTTAGTGATGTGGATCGTATCGCTACTCCAGGATATCTACCAACTCAGCAAGATGTGCTACGCGTTAGAGTTCCTACAACCGGTATCATAGAATACCCCTTTGACCTAGAGAATATTATCTTCAGGTACGGAAGGTGTATTCGTGTTACACTGAAGTGAGAGGAATGATGTAGTTTCAGGAAAGATGAGTTCTGGATTGCTTTAGAGTGTCCCGATGCAGAGTTGAGAGGCTTGAGTGAATGTATGTGCTCTGACGTTGTGAAGTACCTGCTGAGGGGGACGGCGTTAGCATTTATTTTAGCTTAAGATGATGTTTCGGCTTGGAGCTTTTCCTTACCACAAAACAGAAGGTGACTTTTTAGAGCGCAACTAACCATTTATCAGGAATCGGTGTCCTTCCTGGGAAGGATTACCTTGCTGGAACCTGAGGCTGAAGTGGTGCCTTGTAAGGCAGCTGAGAGAACTGTCGGTAGCTTAAGCCAGCGAGTGGCCGGGGTGGTGGTGGTGAGCTTGCTCTTGGTGGTGCTTGACTCAAAATGCTTTGCTCAAGCAACTTTGATTGTTTATTTCTCTTTCAAGTAGAGACTGCTTTTTGTGCAAACTCTCTTGTATGTGATGCCTGGTATCAGCCTTCAGAGATGGTTTTCAGTGCCCTCGGAATAGGGCACCAAAACTTGCTGCCTATGCTGCTGCAGCAATATATGGTTATTTGGAGGCTTAAGCCAGGAAGTGAGCATGGTATACAAGGGCACAATGACATGCTTTTCTATTGCAAAGCAATATTTTCCTGCTTCTCTACTACTCCCTTCCTTTGTCTTCCACAGTAGGGATAATACAAGGGAGGAATAAAGAAGCCTTCATCCTGTCCCTTAATCCATTCAATTACAGATTTACAAAAAGTTACTTTCTCTGTTTCGGTTTGCTGACCTATGAAATAGGTAAAAGGTTTCAAAATAACTTTAGCATACTGTCCAGGTGGTACTTAGAACTGAGAAGCTGAGGTGTGTAACTGTTAGCACATTCTAAGAAAAGTTGCGTTACTGAAGTATGCTCTGTGAGAAATTCTGAGACAAGCAGATGCTTTAATAGAAAAAAAATAATTTGCTAATTTGACAGACCAGAGTTTTGAAGGATTTGTCTTTTCAGATCCAAGACTGCTATTTAACAAACCAGAGTAGAGTGCAACGCAAATGGTAATGCTGATATTTGGCATTTGAATATGATATTACGTTATTATATCAAATTGAAGAGATGGACATATTTCTGGAACAGTATATTTCGTAAACTTCATGGCTATGTTAGCAAGTGTGTGTTATTACATCCCTGTGCCAGGTTATCTTGAACGGTAAAGAGTGGCATTTGTTCTCATTGTATGCTGGTCCTCTGCATTCAGATAGAGAATTGCAGCTACTTCAGTGACACTGTATGTATTCCTCTTCCTTAGAATGGTGGATGTTGGAGGTCAAAGATCAGAACGAAGGAAGTGGATCCATTGCTTTGAAAATGTGACTTCCATCATGTTTTTAGTAGCACTTAGTGAATATGACCAAGTTCTGGTGGAGTCTGATAATGAGGTAAGCCAAAGAGTGGGAGCCCGCCAGGAGGGTGGTGGGAAAGGAGGGCTTTCTGCCGCCTTGGAGGTCAGTACCAAAGTGCTGGATTAGCAAGAATTGTTGGTTTTGACCTTCAGTTCTTCCTATTGCGAAGAGAACGTGAGCCTCAATGGATGATGATGTCCCTGAGGGCAGAGAATGCATAGTACCTTCAAATTATCTGTACTTCTCAAATGATACAGAAATACTCTGTGATTGCGGAGTCCTGTGTGTCTTGGAAGGTACTGTGCTATGTGAACGGATGCTCATAAAATTACCCGTTCCTGCTTTCCTCTTTTCCTCACCTGAATTACTTTGTGCTGTGGCGGCTGTCTTATTAGATAGTGACTGGTCTCTTGGAAGATGCAATACTGAGTTTTATGCCTGCTAAGAGATTAACAAAAATTCCATAAGGTGAATGTAATTATTCTTTTCTACTAGATAAAACAGGTAGTAGCTCACAAACTATCGTGGCCAGTCCTCTCACGTGACTGCACAAAGTGTAAAATGATTTGTAAAAGTCCATTAATATTAACGGCTTGCCAATTAAACGAAACTTGAATCCATTAGATATTGCATTTGCTCTCTGTTTACCTGCTCAGTTTGATCCAGAATTTACTTGGGACCAAAGTATTCTGTGTACAGTATCTGAGATGCTAGATCAATGCAGATCTGTCTACGCGTGCAAATAGCAGAAAGGCATCTTGATCCTCATCTGTGAAAACTGCTTGCTCTTTCTTATTTCAGAACCGGATGGAAGAGAGTAAAGCTCTCTTTCGAACCATTATCACTTATCCCTGGTTCCAAAACTCATCTGTTATCCTCTTCCTGAACAAGAAGGATCTGTTGGAAGACAAGATCCTGTATTCCCATCTTGTTGACTATTTCCCAGAGTTTGATGGTGAGTGGCTTTTAAGGAGGAACACTAAATTTAGAAGGAGGAGTGGGGGTGGTTTGGTTGGATTTTTTTTTTTTAAAGGAAACTCAGATCTAGAGATGGGGAAAAACTCCTAATTTCAAAAGGAATACCTACAACAATGAGCAGATGTCACAAAAATGTCCTGATCATACGTAGATAACAGAGATCTGATCTAATGAACCTCTCCTAGATGATGAATTAAAAATTATTTTCCATTAATATGTGCTTTAAAGTGTTAAATGATGGAACTTGACTACCTGGATGCTTGTGCATATAACCTATTTTATAAACGTGATAATTCACTGGCATACTGGGCATCTTAACCCTCTAGTCAAGAGGCAATTTGAGTCCTTGTTTTGAGAACCTGACTGGTCAAATAGCTGTTCACATGTTGGTGCTGAAAAATCTCAGGTAGCATTCTATTCTTAATAGGGGGCTGTCTGCAGCTGTAGAAAAACAATATCTACATGAAACAGAAATTCCCATCTGAAACAAAATTCCTTAGCCAAAATGACGTTTCCAGCTCTACCCTTGAGTGCATTCAAAGTCAGCTGGTAGTACATCTGTGCAGGGTTGAAAATAAATGAACGTAGCGGAGAATGAGGTCGGGCAACACGCTTCTTTCCATGCTGTCATGTATTAACTCTGTTGTTACGTACTTCTTAAAATGGTGAAGGAAGAATTGCCATTTTGCAAACAGCTTGCTTCCTTTAAATGACAAATGCAATTGCTTCTTATCAGTTGTTCTCCCACTTCTGCAGTCTCATGCCCCCTGCTGTCTGAGAACACAGGCACTCTGAAATCATCAGTGGTGGAAAACATGCCTTTTTTACACAGTCTGTGTATGGCTATTGGTCCAGTAGTGCATATTTCTAGTATAATTTAACAGCTGAAGACAAGAGAGCAACATGGGGAAATACCATATACTTTCACCTTTCTCATCCCAGTAATTGCTGTAGCTGTTCCAGGAATGCTGCATGGCTCATGAGTGGGAGGTAGCCCATCAGATCACCTCTCACGAAATGGTCCTTGCCATGGAGAATGTGAGAACACTGTGAAAGGAATATCAGTATAGTGACTCAGAAGAGGTGACTTTTCTGAGGAACTGTCAGCAATATGAAGTAAATAGTGACAAGAATTTCCACTTTTTACCTCCTTTCAGTTGACCAGCCAGACTACAGAGTCGGCTGAAGATGACCTTTGTTTACCTAACGTACAGTTGTGTCCTTCAGAGCATAAGATCCATTTATATATTAAGGAGAAATATAGATCCTAACACCAGAGGAGGTAATTGGGTTACATATATCAAGTATCTGTCTCTGTTATCTAGTGAAAGCAGCATGGACAGGGTTATACCAAATTCTGTATTTCAAAGTGCAGTCTGAAATAACGCATTGGTGTCTGTCAAAACTCTCAATGTCGGAAAAATGCCTTTCGTAGGTTTTGGTCTAGGTAAGTGAAGAGCATAAAATATTTCAGGTTCTAGGACTTTTATGCAATAAGTGATCTTAATTTCTTCTTTATAGCCATGGAACCCATAAGAAAAAGTGTACTAGTAGTTATTCTGGTGGTTCACACCAGAGGATGTGCTTAGCACAACTCTGTTAACTGTTCTTTGTTTGCTGCAGGCCCTCAGAGGGATGCACAGGCAGCCCGTGAGTTCATTCTCAAGATGTTTGTGGATTTAAATCCAGACAGCGATAAAATCATCTATTCTCACTTCACATGTGCCACAGACACAGAAAACATCCGTTTCGTCTTTGCAGCTGTCAAGGACACCATCCTACAGCTCAACCTGAAGGAATACAACCTGGTTTGACCTGCTCTGTTCTTGGCCCCTAGAGAGGATTCATTGTGAAGAAAAGACAGGGAAAAAAAAAAAAAAGAAATTTTAAACATGACAGGAAAAAAGTTTTAATTTTTGATGATGTAATGATTGCAAATTGTCTGATCTGTGGAGTGGCAAGTGCTCAGTGTTATCCTGGAG
The DNA here is from genome assembly GCF_040182565.1 of Anser cygnoides. Lineage (NCBI taxonomy): Eukaryota > Metazoa > Chordata > Aves > Anseriformes > Anatidae > Anser > Anser cygnoides. The sequence goes on along the minus strand of NC_089899.1, from coordinate 252,679 downwards.
TCTCATGTCTCTGTCCACAGAGTAGTTGATTTCATACTTTTAACAAATTGCTTTTATTTCACAGTTAACGGGGATATGCCTCATTTCTTCAGCACCTTGCTCACTTCTTAATTTTTGCCAAACAGCTAAGGCAGTCTCATCTCAAGCTTTCCTTTGTTGCTTAGCCACTTTTTTTCCTTTTCATTCCCGTGGTATATGTAGAAAAAATAACTTTCCAGCCAAGATTGTGAATTCACTGGACTGTGGGAGTGTGGATTGCTACTGGTCCCTTTGCCTTGTGCTATAGGGTGCCTCTGGTGTAATTTGCTAATCCTGCTTGCTTCCCTCCCATCCTTTCCCTTCCCTTCCCCAGGACACGCTCCATGGTTCACTGTGATGAAATGTTGGGGAAGAACAATTGTTCTCCAACTGTTGTGCAAAAAAAAAAAAGGCAAAACAACAAAAAAAAGCCATCACTTTTCCATTCTTTATATGTTCTAGTTCTGAGCTATTTTTCTTCAATTATAAAAGGTATGGAGACTGTGATTTTTTTTTAAATTATTGTTGTTCTATACGTAGTTTGCTACATGTTGCTGTATTTTGCTCATGGACTACAAATGATGGACGCTCTTGGAGCAATAGCTGCTGAGCCTGGGGAAGTGCCTGACTGTAATTGTTCTTTTATTTTATTTTATTTTATTTTTTCACGCACATACACACATTCCTCCCCCCACACCACAAGTGCATGTGCGCACACACGAGGCTCAGTTTGCGGAGAGTAACTCTCCATTCTGTTGAGTAGAGTACATGACATCAAGTGAGCAACTTCTCTATGCAGCAAATGTCAAAAGCACACTGAGTAATAGTGGCAATTAAACATCAGATTTTGGCTGGATTGAAAATCTTAGTCTTGTGCCACCCTCTAGTTTTCTTCTTGCTGCTAGTAGCAAACAAGCCTTGTTTATTGCATTTAGTGCTAGTGTGTCGAATGGCTTTGTAAGAACTCCTCAGTCCTGTCCAGCTTGCAGATTTTTAGGAAGGACCAGAGCTGGTGGGTCACAGACTTCAGGACATAGGTAGAGTTCTTACTTAAAAAGATTGTGGATAGCTCTTGGAGGGAGTGGCGACTTTCGCTTTCCTGTTTATGCATTCCCCCGAGGCACATGCTGCTGTGTTTCTCTTCAGAGAAGTATGGATCCTCTCTGGAGGACTTGCACACATATTTGCTCCAGGGTGCATGTGATAATCAAGTTACCATAGTCGTGGCTGGAGCATGTGGCTGCTATGGAATCCAGAAAGCCCTACTGTGGTTGCACTTTCGTTTAGCTGGAGAGTAGAGGCAGAGGCAGCAGGGTTTGCTGGTGCGAGTGGAAGGTAGGGTGGAAGTAATTCTGGATTCTAGATGCCAAATAAAACTCCATCCACTAAGCAGGAGGATGTGGAGCCTTTGCACATTAGACAGCTTTTCCCAGGCACCAAGGCAAGTGGAGAAACGTGATGAATAACACTGGCCTGGATGACAACTGCAGAGGCGAGACAAGGAGTGAGTAGGAAACAGATCTGACCCGCCTCTGGACATGTGTGTTTTAGCTATCACTGATGCTTCTACTTCAATTCCAGAAAGTAGCATTGGGTCCAAATTCTCTGGATCAACCAGTTTGTCCCCTTGAAGGTTAGTAGGCTGCCGGTAGATAAAGATTAAATGAACTGCACTGTTGAAGGGGGCTGTTGATATTTTGTCTCTTTTGTAGACAGAGCACTACATCAGTGTTTTGCACATCGTGTAAGAGTAGATCTTTACTGTCCAAGATCCTTAAGATGCTTTGATCTAGAACACTAAAATCTGGAGGGATGTTATTTTGAGTAATTCTGGTTTTAGGCCCTTCTTGTCCAGAATAGCTGAGGGAAGCCTCTGCATGTCTCAGAGCACTACAGAAGAAAGCAAGCTCTGCCAAGTGCGATCAGAGAGCTTAAGTTGGAACAGCAGCCATGGGACCAACAATTGAAGAGCCAGTCTGGCAGAGTGGTGATGCTGAGGGGAATACAGCACCTCTTTAGACTAACCATGCTCTGGACTCCATTTAACATTTGGGAGAAATGAAAGGGATTCCCGTGTGTCAGACAGTTTTGCATCAATTTTATTGCATTTTTTTGTCTTTATGCCAAAATGGTCCATTTTGTAGAGACTGTCCTATAAAGAGGAGTTTATAGTCATCTACGTGTATTCTAGATGCTGTTCATCTGAAGCAGATGGCAGCATCAGCCTCTTCTGCTTCCTTGATCCTCATGTAAATGGTTCACACTACAACTGTTGCCAGCAACGGGCCTGGCACTGAGAAATAGAGGCTCTTGGAAATAACTTGCCAGAAATATTTTCCAAGATGAATGATGGTGGTACTTCCCACTTGAATCAGAAACTTTTTTTGGTTTTGTGTGCTCTCCTTTAAGAGCTGTTGCCCTGGCAGAGGGGGAGGGATCTTTGCTTCTCTGTCTCTTGCAGAGTGGATCTGCAATGTGGCAGAGAACTGCGGGAGGCTGTCAGCACAAGATTTAGGCGTGTGCTGTACCTTGCTGACTGGGTGCTTGGTGTAGCTGTTGGCCCGGTAACTGGCCTGGTGTGATGATGATTACTGCAAAGGGGAAGGACGAATGTCGTGTGATGGCTGACTCCTGAGTTCCCGAAACCTTGCTTTGGATTAGGGGAGGAACGGGTCAGACTTGCACACGTAATACGGAGTTGTCTGTGGTCTGTGCTGTGTGTGAGGAGATGCCAGTGCTGGCACATGCTTCTAGCAAGTAGTAGCTTGTGTGCCTCCGGCTTGGCCAGTGAAGCATTCCTGCAGAACTGGTTCACATCTCTGTTGGCTGGCCCTTTGGCAAATGCCTGCCCTAGTGAAAGTGCCAAACCTTAAACCAATTTGCCTATACCATCTTTTTGGAAAGTGAGGCCAGTCAGAACTTTCCATGGGTCAAGGTAACGGATTGACCTCAGACAAGAGGTGGCATTGGATTCTTTTAGGGAATCTAGAATCTGAGTCTGAGGAAGTGGTCTCTTGGCTAACCTCTGCTCCTTGTGCACTTTTTATTTTTTGTTCTGCTGAAGAAACCAATGTACTTTGAACCAGTGTGAAACTTGAAGTCAGTGAGGAGAGGACCATCCCATTTCTTTGCACCGTTCTGTGTGGATTGGCTACCTGGTGAGCCAGCAGTTTGTTCCTGCTTTGGCGTGTCAGATCGCTCCAGCCCATCCTGCCCGCGTCCCCTTTTCCTGGAGCTGGATTCTTTGGTCTGTTGTTGTTGCTTCCTAGCAATGTTGGCCTTGCGTTCAACTATGGTTTTTCTTCATGTGTTTTATTGTTTTTTTAAAAAACAAACACAACACACTCTCACGCACACAGAAGAAGAAAAAAAAAAAAACCTTCCAGAGTGTGCTGACCATTGTATTGTACTGTACAGAACCCGGGTTGTTAGAGTCCAGCAGAGATAAAGTGTGTTATGCAGCACCCTTTTTTTTCTTTTTTTTTTTTAAAAAAAAAAGTATGGTTTGTGCCAATGCCCCTTCTTTAGTAGTGCCAGAGACTCTTTACAAGTGCCAATGTGGTGGAAATTATTTGGTTATACTTGTATATTATAGGATCCTGATTTAAGACAATTTAAACATTATCCTATTTAAAAAGATACTATATAAAATGCTGTTTTTAAACCTTGTCATTTGCAATGCATGTATTGTTGTGCGTGTTGGGGTGGGGGAAGGGAAGAGGGTAGGGTAAAGGAGTTTCTGAATATGATGCCCAGTGTCAGGTTCTATTCAGGCTCCGAACTGTCTCATTCCAGTCTAGGAGTGTGATTGTTTCTTGGAATGATCCAACTCTGACTGCTGGGCACCAACCCTTACTACAGAAATATCTGATGGAAATTGATTTTCATATCTTTCTCCTGAAATAAATTCTCTGTTTGAAATTGGAATAAATTTTGTTCCTAAAAGCCGTGGTGATCGTGCATGTATTTCTTCTCTTCCTCTTCTTCCCCTCTTTCTGTGTGGCTGGACAACTTCGGTACCCTGCAGGGCATCTCAGCGTGAAGCACGCTGACCTCCTAGCTGGCAGTGTGCTCCCCGCTCAGAAAATCAGGACTCCGAGGCACAGAAGCAAAATCTGCTTTGGCAAATATGAAGTATAATATGTGGTATAATATGTAATATACAACATACTGTACAAATAATAGTTCTCAGTTTTGGAGAATGGCTGACGGGTTTTAAAATACAGAGATGCCGTGGTGGCATCTTGACTTATATAGGATTTTTGCAGTGCAATTGTGGAGTTGTCAGTGTTCGCTGGTGCCTTTTATTGTAGTGTCAGCGCCTTTCAAGCACAGTTCTTAAAGGATATGTATTGCCTATAGGAGAAACTTTGGTGGGATCATACCTGCTTCCAGTTTTCGTTGCTAGAAACATAGTCTGAAACATGAAATACTGCTTAGTTTTCTCCCTTTAGGAGTCCAGAGATGGATGACTGTGAAAGCTTTCACAAACTGATTTCCTGGGATGGCATTGCTGGAAATCGCTTCTCCTTCCCTGGCAGCATTCCACAGAAATTTCAGATTAAATAATCTGGGAGTGGGTGGAAATATATAACTTCCTCTGCGTAAGGTTACCTGGGTTTTCAGGAAGCTGCAAGCAAGGACGTGCTTCTCCCTTCTCTGTAACTTAATGCACGGGTGAAGCTGCAGATGCTGGGTAGCCTGAGGTGCTGTGCTTCATCTTGACTGAGGAAGACCACACCAGTCTCTCTGGCTGTGATACTGGCCGGCATTTGTGAGTGGTTTCATTTTCTGTTTTCTAATTAAGGGTGAGTGTACAATGCTTTTCTTGGTAGCTCCATGTTCTTGCCACCTGGACAGCATGAAATAGCAGCTGAAAGTGTTTTTTCTTTCCTCAGGGGGGTCATACATAGCACCATTCTTTGCAAAGGGGCTATATAATGTGCTCTGTGTAAATCAAGCATAGTAACGATTGACTTCTTCCTTGAAGGGGCTGAAGGACTTGAAACGAATGCCCAACATCCCCAGCTGATGGTGAGAGGCCTCGTGCCGTGGCCTCAGCAGCCTCCGGCCACGCCACGCGTGCGGGTGCACCGTGCACGTGGCGCTGAAGCGCTGGAGCCTGCTCAGCACCGCTGCAGTGGGGAGGTCCCTGCCGGGCCTGGCATGGCCGAGGGAAAGAGGCAGCTGGAGCGGCGCCGGCAGCACGATCCCTGCGGCTTGCTCACAGTTGCTGCCTTTCCCAAGGGCCCCTCAAATGCAGCCTGGGTCAACTCCTCCTGCGTGGCTGTGAGCCCCTCGCCTGCTCTGCAGCCCCTGGGGCTGACTGGCCGCAGCGGCCGTGTCCCGCGGCCGGGAGCACCCGGCCTGCGCCATGGGGCCCTGGGGAGCCCGGGCAGGAGCGGGGCAGGAAGCAGCCCGGTACGGCGAGGACGTGGCCTTGTCCTGCAGCTGTTCGCAGGGCACCGGGGAAAAGTGAGCTGTCGGGATGGGGCTGGCAGCCAGGCGGGTGTTCTGGAAAGCTCTGGCGGTCCTGGGAGCAGAGTTCTGCTGGTGCTTCCAACCGCTCCAGGCCTGGCCGTTAGATGTCACTGCCCACGCCACAGTGGCTCCTTGGGATGCTGAACACAGGTGGGCTTCAGGCGTTAAATCGCTTTCTGTCTTTTTCATACCCAAAATATGCAGAATAAGAGGGCAGAGAAGGAGAAAGCAGGGTTTGCCTTGTTCTTGGACAGCCGTCATCCCCACAGCAAGAGAAAGCTCATTTCTCTGAGTATTACATCTGCTCCCCTGGGAAAGCTAGGAAAGCATCTGTCCAGTGTGAGAAGAATGAGATGTCATCTGAGCTTTGTAAAGCAGCAATGAAGCCTCCTGCCTGTGCTTCAGCTTCCTCTGCCCTGTCCAGCCCACCCCGGTCCAGCACTCCTAGCCTCTAGTGAATGCTCTTGTCTTCTGAAGGCTGCTGGGTCCTGCCTCCAGTCTCATCGCTTGCTTCTCGCAGGCCTTGCAGCCACTGGGGTGAGCTCCAGAGAGCTCAAGGGAAGTACAGGAAGGCCAAGGGTCGCTCCATAACAGAAACCAGGCTGCTGTGGAGCGAGGGCATTTGAATAAATACCGCAGTAACTGGTTTTGGACGGTAGTGCTTTGGAATACAGGTGGAGAAAAGCTTGTTTGTTTAATTAAAAGAGTTATAATGACTATGTCCCTGCAACCAAAGTAGTAAGAACTGGTGGTGAAAAAAAGATGGAAAAGGAAGTTTGTAAAAATCACCTTGGACAGAAGCTTCTTCCTTCTGTTTGGTTTGTAAAGGTAACTGAAAATGAATTGCAAGTGTAGTTTCCTCTGCATGATATCTCAGTAGCTTCCCAGCAAAAAATAACACCATAAGCAATTTCAAAAATGAACTCTTGCCTGTGGACTCAGACATACCAGTCGGGTCTACTTGCTTGGTTTTGCTGTTTTATCTTTCGTGGCACAGTCTGACGAGGAATTCAAGCCCCTACGAGCAACTTTTCTGACCTCTGTACCATCCTAGGTTGAGAACTCAAGGCTTCAGAGCACTGTTCACAGCTCCCAAAGCAGCCCAGCTGACAAGACTGGCGTCTGGGCTGCGTGCAAGCTGCTGGGTGACCGCGCTCCCCAGGCGGCAGAGGGAGGATGTGGCTCAGCAGGGGCTGCGGCTGCAGCCTGGGGCTGTTCCGTGTGCCCAGCTGGGTGCTATCAGCTGCAGCCGCTCCCCACTCCTGCACTGCTTCGAGAATTGCTCCTGCCTTCATCTCAGGTGTGGACATGTAGCTCCTGGCCGCGACAGAAAGGCATTTCCACGAAGCATTTGAAATGCTGGTCTCTCCTCCTGCTTCCCAGGGGCTCAGCCTTTCGGTCTCGAATGCTGTGAACGGCTGATTGCCTCTGCTCTTCAAGGAGCCTCACTGAAGCTGTCGGGTGAGGACATCATTGGCATTTCTGTTTAGAAAAATCCTAGCTCAGCTTATGCTTTGCAGCACTTGATTCAGATCAGGTTAAATGCTGTAAAGAAACCCAGGGGAAATGGATGCCTTTCCCATCCGGGCCCAGAACCCTGGCATCAGTGCTGCTTTATAAAGCTCAAATGACATTTTATTCTACTCGCACTGGGCAGATGCTTCCCTTGCTTCCAAGCTGCAGTCTTCTGCTTTGTTGAAAAGGGTTTTTAGATAGATGTAAGGCTGGGTCAGTCCGGGAGTTTCTCAGAGAGCCTCGGAGAGCACGGAGCAGCTGCGAACCTGAAGAGGGCAGCGTGTGCGTGGAAAAGCCCCGGCGTGTTCCCTGCCTGGAGCCAGCACCCGCAGCCAGGAGCGCGGCACCTCGGTGGCTGGGGACCCTCAGTCACAAAACGGCGGGGGGGCTCCGACAAGCTGTTGAATTACAAGCTTTGGAAAGTACCAGGAATGGTAAATTCTTTGTGTTCAGTGTTTCTGCGGGTGTTGCGCGGGGCCTAACCAGCCACCTTTATGCACAGGTGAGCATAAGGAAAAATGAGCGCTCCCCGGAGGTACATCTTGAAAAATAAAACATATCAGGGGTCGTGTGTTAACACGAGAACTTCAAGCTGGCTGTTACATTTTAAAAACTCAGGCAATTGTATTTCTGCAGTCAGGAAACTTTCGTTGTAGACTGCTAATTAAAGTACATACAGACTTGAGATGGTTTAAGAATAAGGGGTAGTTGGTAAAATTAGGCTTGATCAAAACTTTTTTGAAGTTGGGATTCACAAAGACAGATGCACTCATTGGTGGTTTTCTAAACTTCGACCCCTAGTCTTTGATTTTAGAATGTCATTTGTCTGTCCTAATCTTAAGAAATATGCTGGATTCCTGTGCTTTAACCAGTCCTGTTTTTTCCTCCCTCCTCTCTGTGCAGTTAGAAGAATGGTAATTTTGCCATGTTTGAAATCTGCTTGATACAAAACTACCTCAGTACCTCTAAAAATAGAGAGGCAGGTTTGGCCCCTTTCCCCCCCAGTTTGCCTTAATTTCTTCAGCTGTCTGGTTGCTTTTTCTGTTACTAGACCATCCGCACCACTTGGCTGAGAACCGCACTCTGTGCCCCAGCCAGGCAAGTTCCCATTGCATTTACCTCATTAACTCAAGTTCCTTCTGTGCCTGGAGAGCCAGGGCTCTCCTGTCCCAGCTGAAAGCCCTCAAGTGCACACCAAGAGTTAAGGCCAGAACAAAGCCGCACCACCGAGGAGTGTAAGTGAAGTGTTTGCTCTGCGGATGTGTGTAGGCTCAGCTTTTCTCCCGTTGTGGCCTGTGGTGTCAGTGCAGCACAACGCTCATCGGGTTCCTGTGCCTCCCAGCTCTGAGCCTGACGCGGCTGCGTGCTGTCTGCAGCAAAGAAAGGAGAGGAACCAGCCCTCCTAGCAGCACAGGAAATCGGTATGAATAGAAGATTATTACAGAGCTCCGCCTCTCCCCCCCGCCCTGCTTGGACATCCTTTGACCTTTGACCACTGTCTCACTTTGAATCCCAGCCAAAACCAGTATGTCTGGAAAGCCACATGGTGGGGGAGAGGCAAGTGAATGGAGCTGGTGTTTCCGTACTCGAACCTCGGAGCTGTAGGTCTTGGACTGACTGCCCTTTGTCTGTGTAAAATGTGCCACATCCGTCACTTCCATCACGACCTTCCTCACCGCCCCCAGCAGCGGCAGCGACCTCAGCTCCAAGGAGAGCGAGGGGCAGGTGCTGGCGGGGGGCCCTCAGCCCCCCCCCAGTTCTCGGTGCACCATGCTGCATTGCTGCGTCTGGGCAAGGGCCTCCTCAAAAAGCTGCCTCACAGATCTTTTTTTTTTTTTTTTTTCCTGCAATTCTGTAGAGAATTGAAGAGTTTTGCTGACAGTTTTTACTGGTAGGAAGAGCCTGCTCTTCTGCGATCTCAAGTCTTCTCTTAAAAAGTATTTGCAGTTTTATTTCTGCCTTTTGAGGTTTGCGAGAGGCTGGGGGGCCCTGCGCCCGCTTGCACCGGGGAGCTCTCCAACTCGCCCACCCCTCTGCTCCACCACGTGAGCGCGGAGCTGCCGGGGCGACGAGGCCGGGCCAGAAGGTGCCTGCGGCTGTGGGTCAGGGTTGCCCGCTCGGTCCCTGCCACCAGCTGCTGGGGGCCTTCGTGTTCCCTGGGGGTTAGGGGGATGTCCAGGGCACGGGACACAGCTCCTGGCTTTGCGACTTGGACAGAATTGCTGTTTCTGTCACAAGAGGCACATTATGGCTGGGGATGTACCAAAATGGTTTTTCCGGATTAGCTGTTGTGAAGTAAACTTGAAAACATAGTGGGACCTGGAAGACTGGGCTTTTGCTCGTCTCTTCTATTTTATTTTTGTCAATGAAATCCCAAGCACCGGACAGAAAGTTATTTCTTTTCCTCCTCTTGCTAGGTCACTTGCCAAATGTCCAGATTAATATCCTTCAGATGTAATATTTTTAAGCTCAGTTTCAGAAGGGGGGGGGGTCTTTAAGTTTTTTCCAAAACCACAAAGTATTGGAAGAAACATTGGAGACATTGGGATTTGGCCAACCTCTTTTCAGTGGTTTGTGGGGACAGGACAAGGGGCAATGGCCAAAAAATGGAGCCCAGGAAGTTCCACACCAACATGCGAAACACCCTCTTCATGGTGAGGGTGAGGGAGCACTGGGACAGGCTGCCCAGGGAGGTTGTGGAGTCTCCTTCTCTGGAGATATTCAAGGCCCGTCTGGACGCCTCCCTGGGCAGCCTGCTCCAGGGAGCCTGCTTTGGCAGGGGGTTGGACCCGATGGTCTCTTGAGGTCCCTTCCAACGCCTACAATTCTGTGATTCTGTGAAACTGCTGAGCGCCAGGCTTTGGTGGTTCTTCTCTTTGCTGCCAACTTCACTAAAACGATCCAAATGTCTCGAATTACCTTGAGGGACGCCTGCATGCGGCAGGGAGCTTGCCAGGACTTCTCTGGTGGGCACCTGCCTGGGCCCAGCCACAGCAACCAGAGCTGCCACCAGCAACCGAAGCCTCTCTTGCCTTTTGTCGTGTTTCTTCAGTATCTTCAGAGGGAGGACTGGTTCTGCTGCATGCACTCACAGCACTGAGCGTGGCAGGATTATCGTCACCAGGGCCTTTGGCCAATGCTGTAATATGCAGCAGAGAAACCCCCGTGATTTTATGGGTTGCTGATGATTTAATACCTGTATCTTTCACTCTTGTTTCCAGTACAACCAGTCATACAAATCTCTTGAATCTCTGGGTGTGATTTCTTTCCTGAAACGCTGAAACGTGGGCTGCTTCTGTGGAGTTTGTGCCTCAGTACAGTGGTTGGATGTTATCACAAATTACAGGGGCTTGTAGGAAGAGAAGGGTGACAATATGGTTAAAGCATGGGGACAGGAGCAGGACTCCCAGTTCCGTTTCCTTTATAGCTACAGATTGACTTTATCCTTTTATGGACAGGCAGAGATCTGAGATAAAACTAGGTATTGCAGCAGTGTCTTACAGCCTGTTTTTAAGGCCCAGCTGTGCTCAGTGCTATGCAAGTGCTGCATTGTCCTCTTGCTGACAGCAAGGGTCGATGCTCTCGCTGTCCACAATATCTGGCTTTAACTGGGACCACAGCCTTTGCTCCTACATGAATCCATGCAGCTGGCTTGTGCCCAAGCTTGGTGTTACCGTCTCCTGGGATGGGCTGGTGGTACCCACATGGAACAGCACTAGGTTTAGATCTCTCTGCACCCCTGTGGTACCCATGCCCAGAAAACGTGGAATTTTGATTTTGGTGATGTTTTAACATTTTTTATAGTTGAAATGTGCAAGGAAGACTGAAACGCTGATGCTATAACCCTACAGGATGCTGCATTTGTACTGACATCAAGGGGCATGAGCATGTGCCTGCCTTGGGATGTACTGTAAATATGCATGTGAAAGGAGGCAATCAAAGGCATAAAGCTTGTCGGACAACTCCAACACTAGTGACAATCACAGAAAATCAAGTCTGGCGCTGTGTCCTTCATGCTGTCTGTCTGGCAATGCACTTGCCTCTCTGCTGGACCAGGCTTCTCCTTTAGGAGGGCCTGACGACCTGACTCCAGAAGAGAGCTGCAAGGAATACAGCTCAGTGCAGAGTGTGATGTGAAGGTGCAGCTCCTGCGAAACAGTCAGCCCTCTGAGCATGCCAAGTGTGGGGGGTTCTCCTTCTCCCAAAACACCATCCTGCTCCCTGCTTCCTCTGTCATGCTCCCTGCCCTGGGAGGGTGAAAAATGAGGTGGGAAACAAGGCAGCACCCCCGCAGGGTCCTCTGCTTCCGGGTAGGCTGGGCAGGCGCCGTGGTTTCCAGGAAGCCTCTGCGCCTTCTCTTCTCTGAAACGCTGCATCCTGAATTTCGGGTAGCTGAACTCCATCTGACTCTGGTGCTCGTGCTGTCCTCCACCCAAGAGGTGGCCACTGGCGAGGCTCGTCACAGGGCTGCCCTGGCATGGGGAAGGCTCATCCTCCCCCAGGGCACCAGCAGGGACATGGTGTGAGCAGTCCTGCAGCCCAGGCACTCCTGGTGCTCTGTGCCCTCTCCCCTTCCCTGCCTGCTCACGCTGCATCACGTGGAGGAGATGATCTCCTGCTGGAAGATTGCTCATCAACTTTTTCAGTTTTGACTGAGCCCTCTGCACTGCTGAGAGGGGGCAAAGAGGCTGTCCCTGCCCTGAACACCAGGCTTGACGCCTCTTTGGTGGGTTTAGGTGGGACAGAAAATGGAGGCTACTGGTTAGGTAGAAACTTCCAGCTGGGAATTCAGCACTTTGGGCCATTACTTTCTTCTGAGCTGTTCAGGACTGGAGCCAGACTGATACAAATTCAAATCACAGAAGGCTCTCAAACGCAGATGCAGTTTATTGTTTTTATGTATTTTTACAACACTGGAGCTACAGCAAGAGGGGAGAAATGAGGCAGCGAGTTTCAGAGGTAGGGGACGGCAGCGGTAGTGAAGCGGGAGCTGAAAGTGTTGTTCCCCCTGGAGCTGGGACAGCCCTGTAACCCCAGGGCCTGGACAAGGGAGGTCCAGGTGTCACGAATGCTAGGGGCAGGGAAGAGGTTGCTCTTTGGATCCCACAGGAACATCGTGCGGGGCGGTGGATGTCCCAGCAGCCGCGGTCACCTCACTCGGGTCTGCCCTGCTGCTCTCGCTGGAGCCACAAGTGGTTTGGCCAGAGGGCAGCCCGGAGCACAGAAGGTGCGCGGTGCACATGGGTGCTCCCTAGCTCGCACAGTGAACAGGCTCAGTCAAGGTGCAAATTCTGCACAAAGCCCCCTGCTTTGCTGGAGAGAACTCCTTGCCACATCCATGAGGACTGGTGGAAGAAGTTTCCCAGGGAGAAGAGAAGCAGCAGCAGGTGAGCGTGAGCCCTGGTGCATGAGCTTTCCAGGGCAGCAGCTGGGGCGTGTGGAGTCACGCCGACTTCATGATGCTGTCAACCCAGGGAAGGTAGGGAGCAATGTGTGTGTAGAAGCCAATCCGGTTCTTATACTGATAGGAGAAGATACCATAGGCTTTGTTGTTGCAGACAAGTGGGCCCCCGGTATCACCCTACAAAATGAGAGAGATCAGTGTTGATTGGGGGGAAGGGGGGTGCATTTGCAAAGAACAGGGAGGCTGCAGATACGAGGACAGAGCTTTCCAGGAGAATTTGGGACTTTCTGTGGGTGTGGACAGCTCTGGGTCCAAACAGTACCTGGCAGTTCTGTCTGGGACCAGCACAGTGACAAATACTACAGCCTGAAGCATCGCTTCATCTCCACCCTTCTCTTGGCTGCACAGCACTACAAAACGCACTCAGCCCAGCTCTGAAATTTAGGGCAAACCCCTCTTCAGCCAAGCTGTTGTCCCGTTGTGCAGAATCCTGGGTGCTGTGCTGCAGGAGGACAATGCAGACCCCTTGCCTTTTCTGTCCGGCCAAGGCTAAGCACAAGCGTGGTGCCCCTGTGAGGGTTAGATCCCTGGAAATCAAGACCCACGGCACCTCTTTAGCTCCTGTGCCAGGACTGCAAGAATGGGATGCTGGTGAAGAACTGTGGACTGACTGGGGGGGGCTGACAATGACAAGCAATTTTAGACAGCACCTCTTCAGTGGAGGTTTTAGCCCAAACCATGTTGTGCCTGGGACCTGTCTGAATCCTGCCCTGCAGCCATCCACTCCCCATGTCCGACTGACCTCTTCAGGCACCCCAGCAGATCCACTGTTGGCACAGATCAAGTTGTTGGCAAGTCCAGGGTACACGGTTAGGCAGTCCCTTTGTTTGTGGATGGTGACGTTGGCTTCATGGAATGTGGCAGTGGGGGCCTTGTGGCCCCAGCCAGCTATTCTGCACACCGTCCCTCCAGAGGCCTTTATTTTTTGGAAGGAAATGGTCCTAACGTAGCTGTTGCTGGTAGCATTGCCTTTCAGCTGGACAAGGGGACAGAAAATATAGAAATAAGTATTTTGTCTGTAAATGTGGTGTGCTGAAGGCTGTCCCCTCCCGCTCCAGTGTCACAGCTCAGCCCTGCACGTAGTGAGTTCGGGCAGACAGGACCACACGGGCGCTGCGGGCGGGCGGTTACCTTCAGCAGGAGGATGTCATTTCCCTTCACGGGATTGGTGAAGTCCGGGTGGCAGTGGTAACTCTGGACTTCAAACATTTGCCAGCTTTCCTCTCTTCTCTGAATGTTGTGGGCTCCAAGGATGACAGTCAGAGGTCTGTGGCTAGTGAGAATGAGCACAGTGTATGTCATTAACTTTGTCTTGGTGATGCCGAGGCATGGCCTGGAGGCATGGATCGGGCTTTGGAGAAGACTGGTGAGAGCAAGGAGTTCTGCAGGTGAGTCTACCCAGCCTGGAGGCAGAGTGAATCACCGGCTGACGGACTGGGGCTCTGCATGCCTTGGGTTACTTTGCCTCCGGATCTTGAGATGAGCTAATTGCGTCCAACGCTCACAAGGACCATCGGCAGCAGGGGCTGCCTTTGGAAAGTGGGGAACGATCTGGGGTAGGGGGCAGTCCTCAGCCAGGCCAGATTCTTCTGATGCTCCTTTCTGCCCTTCAGGCCTGAGGCATGGGGGCAGAGCTGCCAGTACCGATACCCAGAGCATGTGCATGAGTAGCTGGGCCCTTCTGCCTGCCACTGCCCCAGCTCCTCCAGCTGGAGGGATGGAAGAGAGCTGGGAAAGCAGCTAACCGATGAGATCGTTGAACTGTGCGGCAGCCTGGCAGGTCAGCGGTGGCAGAAAGGGCAGAGCCTGGCACCAGCCACCCCTGCTATGCCAGCAGGTCAGCGGCAGCAAGGGGAGAAGCTGGCCCAATTTCTGACTGTTCACATCTAGGAATGGACCACAGAGAGGGGAAAAAGAAAGGTAAACGTCTGAATGCGGGCTGGGGAGGCTGCAGGGCTGGGCAGCTTGAGGAGGAACTGCAGGCAGAGCCAAGTTGCTGGGTGCCAGCCTGTCCTGTCCGTGCAGCGTGGACTCGCTCCAGGCTAGAGAAGGCTTTGTCGCTGAAGGAAGCGACTAGAGCTGTCAGACCTCCATCTAGGAGATATTAACTGGATCATGGCAGCTCAGCAACCTCAGTGTGCCAGGTGCTCTACAGATGCAGAGAAATCTTACCTGAAACATTGAGCTGCTGTCATCACCCAGCTGGGGGCCACCAGGAAGCCCCCGCAGAAGTGGCCGCTCTTCCCTTCCAGATAAGCCATGTAGGGCCTGGCAGGGGCCTTGGCTCTGCCTGCTCCCACCATCCGGTTCCAGGTGTGACCTGCGATGTATGGGGCTGAGGACGAGGGGCCAGGAGGAGCCGCCAGACGCACTGGCCAAGACTCTGCCCTCCCCAGCCCTCGCGCCACCCTGCGCCCGCTCTACTCACTGGCTTTGGCCGGAGGACATGCCACCAACAGGAGGGCGAGCAGGAGCTTCTGCAGGTGCTTCATCGCAGCGTGCTCGGCTTCGGTGGACGCCTTGGAGGTGAGGCTGCAACTGGGGTCTCTTCCTGCTCCCAGGAAGGTTTTATACCCTGAGACTAGGCTCCAGGAAACCGCAGAGGTCAGACTCATCTGATTAATCTCTCTGCAAACTGCATACCTCAGCAATCTGAGGGGGGAATTCAGTCAGCCTTGGGCATCAACCCACCTTCAGCTTGGGACTGATTTGGGGCGTCTGACACCTGTCTGGACCCAGAGCCAGTATTAACCCATTGCCTCCAAGCTGGAGGCTGGAGAGAGTGCACCCACCCTGTCACTTTGCCTGCCAGCATGTCCTTACATTGCAGCTTGTATTTGTTGTTGTGCTCTCGCATAGTCTTTTGATTTTATCATAAGCTTTGCAAAAAAAAAAAAGATTTCTTTTACTTGATGCACCAATTCCAAGGAGGCAGTTGAGAACCCTCCTGCTGCTTTTCAGCAGCTGTAGTCCTGGATCAAGGAATACTCTTCACAAAACTGGTGTGATTGTGCCCGTAACACTGCCCTGGTTATGGCTGTCTGGGGCAAGGAGCTGTCTCAGCAGCTTCACAAGTCTGGCCCACAACAGCATGACTGCTGCTAGCACCGCAAGGTCTCTGATCTGCACCAGCTGCTGATTTGGAACTCTGTTTTGTACGGCAAAAGACCCCTTTTTAAGGGTTTCTTTCCAGAAAATGTTCTTTCCAGTTTGGGTGGTCAAACACTGGAGTTGGCTTCCTAGCAAGTCTGATGCCCCATGGCTGTCCAGAGTTCAAGAGGCATTTGGGTAATGCCCTTAATAATATGCTTTAACTGCTGGTTAGTTCTGAAGTGGTCAGGCAGTTGGACTAGATGATCTTCGAAGGTCCCTTCCAACTACCTTACTGTACCTTAACCTAGGTGCGATTGTTTCCCGTTGAACTGGGGGTTCGCTGCTCCTGTACTGGCCGGTAGGAGAGAAGACGGGATGATGCTGCCTGGAGCCAGGGCTGCCTTTGCCTCTGGTCTGTTGAGGATGGGTGAGGAGGAGGGACGTGGGTTTGGGATGCTGCCCCTTCACTGGCTGCAGGCAGCCCGGTGCCATGCCCGCTGGCCCTCGGGGAGGTGTCGTGTCCAAGTCCACCCCAGCCAGGGCTGCACCTGCTGGTCCTGGTGCCGTGTGGGAGGACAAGACTGGGGGCTGGTCTCTGCGGCACCCCCACCTCTCGCCCACACCGTGCTGGCGTGCCTGTTCCCTTGCCCCACCAGTAGTTCCTTCTTTGGGCTGTGACGACATGGGACTGATGCATCCTCGCTGGCTGCCAGTAAATTCGCCTTCCCTCCTACCCCCAGTGCTGCAGGGCAAAACCCTTTTTTAATCTGAAAGCTGCCATTCTCGTGCAAAGACTGCAGCAGATGGAGCTTCAAGGAAAACCCTGACGTGACAAAGATTCGTACTCCGAAGATAAGCAGTTGCAGCCTTTTCACTTGCAGATCTACTGGTTGATAGCAGCTGTTAGCAGAAGCCCAAACCGTGGACCATTCTGTTTCCCCAGAATGGTGTGGGTGCTGAAGACAAAGGTGGCATCATCTCCTTTTGCCCCAGGCAGGGGCAGAGGGAGCATGAGAGCACGCAGCTGTGGCTGGACCACAGGCGTATTTAGGCTATCTCCTCCCTCTGACAGAAGCGGCTAAGTGGAAACCTGGGAAAGGCTATGAGCACAAGGCAAGCATCCTGTTTCCTTGCATTGCACACAGTTTCTGTATGTTCAAAATTTCCCACTGGGTTTCCCCTCTGCAAACCAACCTGATCTCCCCTGGAACCTGCATAGACATCTGGCATCCTGCACCAGGTATTGCCGCAGTGCGTCTGTTTACTGGTGCACTGTCCTGCCTGGCGCCATCTCCTCCAGGAAAGTGCCTGGCCCTCTCCTATCTCTATAGAGACACCATCAGAAACGGTGTCTGGAATTAAAGAAAAGCCTGAGGCTCAGGGAAACGTAGTGCAGAGTGCTCAGACTCCCATGCAGGGGCTGTCTGAGGATGGTGCATCCTTTGCGGGGAGCAGAAGCTGAGCTCCAACTGTCACCTGGCTGAGAGCTGTGAGCCCTTTTGGTTTTGTGCTGCTGCTACCGCAGCCTATGTTGTGAGGGCTGAGCTTGTTTTGCTGAGAGGGGCAGGAATGTGCCCACAAGCTCCATGCTGACAGCTCCCAGCTAGGACTCACCCTGATTTTCTCCAGGGAAAGGGTCAGACCCTCCTGCAATTACTAGTCTGGGAAGCAAGGAGACAGAAGCACGGAGTTGGGCACCTTTGCAGACTCAGGTCCTTTACTAACACTTTCAGAATGGTCGTTTCGCAGTCTGCATCCATGTCTCTACTCAGGGCATCACACAGCTGCTCTAGAGGAGGAGGACTGAGGACTGGCCGCTGGAGGGCTCATGACATTGCTCAAGTTGGTGAATGGGGTGCGAGCACATCGCTTCCCCTCGCCTCCCAGCTCTGCCATCACCGCCCTGCAATGCACAGGGGAAGCAGATCCCCTGCGCAAGCGCTGTTTGAGCGAGCTAGCACAGGGCCCTGAGCTGTGCGTGGCTGCTCTCCATGGCAGAGGCCTGCTGGGAGCCCCTCACAGGAAAACCTGCCCACCTGCAGTGAGCCCCTACCCATCCCACTTGCAGCTTGGCCATTTTGCTCCCTATGGCAGTCTTGCCGTGGCTCCAGGAGCAGCAGCTGCAGCTCTTTTTCTCCCAGCCTGGTAGCAACCTGGTGGTCGCAGAGCTCCTGCTGCCTCCGTCCCAGCAGGCTGACTGCGCTTCTACCTGCTGACCCGGCCCGGCCCTCCCTCCTCCCCGGGACGAGGTGCAAGGAAGGAGGAGGCAGATACGCTGAAAAAGGCAGCTCTGGGTTTACTGTGGGAGTTTCAAGTGCAGCGAGGTTTAAGCAGGGACAGGGGTGTCTCTGAAGGAAATGGGATCCTCAGTGGTACAGCCTCTTTCTGGTGCCACCTGGGACAATCCTCCCTTCTGCCAGCGCGACTTAATGTGGCACCAAACTGGCTTCCTGGCATGGGCAGGCAGTGGGACAGCCAGCAGCCTCAGAACAAAGAAACAGGCCCTTGCGGGCATCCATCAGGGCACTCGGGTTCCCAAGGAAAGGAGAGGGAGCTGAGCCTTTGGTAGGGGCAGGAAGGAAACCAGGGTGTCCCCAGGGCCGCACCGATGTTGCTGTTACTTCTTCATGGTTTTTTTGATCCAGGGCAGGTAGTTGGAGATGCGGGTATAGACCCCAGGGGGGTTGTCATGCCCGAAGGAAACGATGCCTTGCGCCACCTTATTGCACACCAGGGGCCCACCAGATTCACCCTGAGGACAGACGAGACCAGTTGTCAAAGCCTCTGTGGGAACGGGTCCCACCTCAGCCACCCCGCCCAGGCTCTGCCATCAGGGCCAGCCTACTCCTGCCTGCCCTGATGCAGGAGCTGCCCGCAGTAGGCAAGCTGGGGCTCTGCCCCCAGGACCGCACATGGATCAGGATGCCAGGGGCATCCAGGGAGCCTGTCCATGTGGGCACAGGAATTGCATTCCAGTCACCTCTCCTGGAATCCTGCCGAGCCTGTGCCAGGAGCAGCCCCCACTGCAAGCAGCCCCCTGGCCTGTGGCTGAGCCCTGGCCCCTCTGCAGCTGTACCTGGCTGGAGTCCCTCAGCTCGTGGAAGCTGCCGGCACACACCATGCCGGTGTTGAGGTGTGGATAGAAGTGGACGCACTTCCTGCGGCTGTAGACGGTGACTTTGGTTTCAAAGAGCTTGCTGGTTTCCTGGTCCTTGTCGATCAGGCCCCAACCAGCTATGCTGCACTTGGTGCCTGTGGGGAGGTAGCCGCTGGTCTTGGGCAGGGGGATGGTTTTTACGTAGTTGTTGAGTGTGGCCTTTGCTGTCAGCTGGGAGAGAGAGAGGCTTTTGGAGAAGGCTGTGAGCAGCTGAAGGACACTTCACCCACAGAGACAGGGGAGGTACAGCGGGGCTTACAGCACTGCAGGTACCGGTGAGGTGCTGCGAAGATGGCATGCGACACGAGCCCTGCCCATGCTTCCCTCCTGGGTCCCTCCCAATCCACCACCCATAGCAGAAGAAGGCGATGGCTTGCAGGAGGAGCTAAGAGCACGACGTGCTCTGCTCAGCCCCCGCTATGCCCACAGCCCCACTCCACCCTGCAGGCCTGCCTTGCCTTGAGCAGCATGATGTCGTTAGACACGGTGGTGGGGTCGTACTCAGGGTGCTGGTGGTATCTGAGAGCTCCCCGGACCTGTTGCGTTGTTTCTGGTTCATAGATGTTGTGAGCCCCCAGGATGACTGTGGCATTCCTGACCGCGGCAGCAGAGGAGAGAGGAGGAAAAGAGGTTGGGTCACACTTGCTTCCCTGCCCTTTCTCAGGCAGGTGGAGAGAGCTGCTAGGTGCAGGAGAAAGGGGAACCTGCTCCGAAATGACTCTAGTGATGGACCTCTCTGGTTAGGGGAGAAAGAGGGGGGCAAAGCTCCTGTACAAGGTACTCACCCCATGCAGTGTGCAGCTGTCATCACCCAGTCAGGGGCCACCAGGAAGCCTCCGCAGGCGGATTTCCCTATCTTCAGGTATGCCATGTAAGGGTGGGAGTGGGGCTGAGCCTCATGGCCCCCCACAATCTGACCCCATAGAGCACCTGAAAGACATCCCACCGCAGAGTGAGCTGCTGAGGCCAGAGCTCAGACCAGCAGCCTCCTGTGCAGCCCCTCACAGTACCCCAGCTCACTGGTATCGGCCCAGGGGCAGAACAGGAGCAGCAGGGCCAAGAGCAGCTGGGACTGGCACATCTCCCACTACTGGGTGCTGCTGCCAGGCTGTGTGGAAGTCTTAGCGTCCCTGTGCCCAAGGGCTGGCTTTATACCCTGGGACCAGCTGTGCCCAGCAGCCAGGAAACCATGTGCGATGGCCTGATTGTGCTAATCAGAGCAGTGCAGTAACCCTGACCGTCTATCTGCATCTCTGCTGCCCGGCCTGCTCACATGCCTGCATGTTCAGAGGCTGTGATCAGTGAACGATATGCAAGACAGAAAGGCCAGGGCAGAGCGCAGAACGGTGCCAAAGCCACAGTGGTGCCAGCCGGGAGAGGTGTCCAAGGGGCTCTCCAGGGTGTGATTTAGCATTTCTTCCCCAGTTTGGTTGCAGGACAAATTGCATCTGGCTGCTCCAAAGCGTGGTGTCCTCCAGCTCTGTCAATCAGACTGTCTCCTACTGCATCTCCTGTAGCTCCTGCCACTTGCTCCAGGAGGGGTCAGGTCGCTTCACGCTTTGTTGTCAAGTTCAGTGACTGCAGGTGCTGCCTCTGCAGCTGGTCTGGCCACTGGCACACCTGTTCAGGGGGCTTCATCCACCCTGCTCTGGATTCACTGCTCCCCCCGTTCCCTGGCCTGAAATCACCTGCAAACCATGCTGCAATTGCTGTCTTCAGCTTGACCCTAGCAAGGGGCGATTTGGCTAAATGCTAAACTGAGCACCAGTCATGCTGCACTCATCCCTTCCTGGCCTGTGGTCCTCAACAGAGACCGTCATCGGACTGCCACAGGTGACCCTTGTTCAAAGAGGTGACCAAATCACAGTGTGAGGGGCGTGGGCCTGATGCTTAGGATGCTTAGTTCTTCCTACTTCTGGCTCTTTCATGGCCTCGGCTGGTGGCTGTGGGCACGTTCCTTCTGGCCCCTGGGCCTTCAGCTGCCCAAGCGTGTCCTGTGACGGCAGCTGAGCCTGTAACTTGCATGAGGAGCTGCCTGACTCACAGGCTGCAATCTCAGAGGGAGCTGTGCCATACAATCCTGCATTGTTAAAAGCCGTCCTTGCTGATTGCTCTCCCTAGCCCTTAACTACCTTCATTTCCCCCTCCTGTGTGGTTGTCTCACTTCGCTGCATTGTTCCATGCTCCCTGGAGCTTGCCTGGGCTATTGTGTGTGAGGCATAAATCGG
This sequence comes from Anser cygnoides, assembly GCF_040182565.1. Taxonomy (NCBI): domain Eukaryota; kingdom Metazoa; phylum Chordata; class Aves; order Anseriformes; family Anatidae; genus Anser; species Anser cygnoides. The sequence goes on along the minus strand of NC_089899.1, from coordinate 231,723 downwards.
TTAGGGTTAATTCTGTGTGATGTGCCTGCTCTGCTGAGAAGAGATTGCATGTTGCATTCTGTAGTCATAACAGGACCCTTTACTGGAAGGGGCATGAGCGAAAATTAGATGCTAAAGAAAAGATCTTTATCAACATGGGAGATAAAGAGCAAGGAGTGCCAGTCACTGCAGATGTCTTTTCCATGCTCACAGGCTTTCAAGAACTCTTGACTTGTGCTCCAACACAAAAGCATCCAAGGGTCAGGGGACAGCCAGACCAGAGGGACCACCACCATCTCGGGTGTCAGACCAGCCCCATTTGCTCTGTGCGGAGCCCGGGCTGCACGCCTGCCAGCACCCTGCTGTGCAGGCATTGCCCCGCTGTTTACCCCGAGACCTCCCCGGCCCGGTTCCTGCGTGGCGTGCTGCACTGCGACGGGGCAGGGCTCGGGAGGTGGCAGCTGTGTGAGCTCACCCTGGAGGGAGGGGTGCTGGGGGACGTGTGGCTCTGAAGCTGCCATCCAGCAGGAGCTGAGAGCTGGAAATGCCCAGGCGTTGTAAATCATCCAAGGGGTCACAATCACAAACCTGTCACAGGGGAGAGAAAGGTGTGACACCATGGGAGAAGGGCTGAGCGGGCCAGCTGGTGATGTGGGTCACTGGGGTGACTCCCAAGTAAGCTTTTTGAGGGGAGAAACATTTTATGCAGCTGTTTGCTTTCTGCTTAATGTTTTTGCATTGAGGAAATTCAAGCTTTTAAAGAAAAACCAATTAAAGAAAAAAAAATCAACCGAACTTTGCCTTTTAAGGTCATTAATGTGGTCAAGACAAGACGATAGCAAAACTTTCTCTTTCATGTTCTTGTTTTCCTTCAAATGCAGAGGCTCACTGCAGTGAATTCTTTTCCTACAGAGACCCACCCACCGAATTTCAGTGAACAACAACTGTGGCCGAGACAATCCTGCCTAAGGGCTGGTCTCTTGGGCTTGGTGTCTTCCCGGCTGGGGGGCCCTGCTGTGGCTCTCTCCCCAGCTCCGCTGGGGCTGGCAGCACCCTGCTGCACTAGGGATGGGACGTGCCACCGGGAAGATGACCTGCTGCAAGAGACCAGAGCAAGCAACTGCAACCAACCGTCAGGAGCAATCAGTCATATCTAAATCGGCACAACTCCACCCTTCCTGGAGCAGAAAAACACCTGGGGGTGGTTGGATGCCCTGGTTGGTGCCCCACCAGGCCATGCAGTGGGGACAGGATGCGCGTGGGGAGGGAGGCTGGGGGACAGAGCTCCCCACAGAGCTTCACCCATTTAATCAGAATGTCTGTAAATACAGACAGACATATATATATGTCTGTAAATACATATATGTCTGTAATACAGACATAATCGGGGCTGTGCAGCAGCACTGCAGGAAAACCTCAACTGAAATCATTGATGTTTTATCTTGCTTTCGTAGCTTGCTGTCACTCCCCCAGGGCTGATCAGAACTCAAGTGCAGGAGCTGCAGCCCGTGATGCCTGCGCAGTGATGTAGCCTGCTGTCCTCTACAGCACCTTCAGCTTTGCCCTAACGCTTCTCTGTTCAAAATGCATTTGCATCTCTCTTTCCACGGTTCTTTTTTCCATCAGTTGCATGGAGTTTGGTTGGGCAAAAATTAGTAATGTGTAAGGCCCAGCTTTTAAAAATTACTTGGTAAATAAAACTGCCTCTGTCATGCTGTCTACACAAGTAGCTTGCATTTGAGTCAACAGGCTGTGCCTGCCATTGGGTAGAGCTTGAAGGTCAAACATATAGATAAATTTAGACAGGTATGAGAGAGGTTTTGCGAATGATAAATCTGTTGACAACCATTAATTGCAGTCATCCAGACGCATCATCTGCTGATTGCCTGATGCTGGCAGAGGCTGGCCAGGGGAAGGGTTGCTTTCTCGCCTTCTTCTTGGCCTCTTTCCTGCACTCTTCCCTAAGTGCATGTGCTGTAAGCATGATGCTGAGCTGGAGCAGCATGATGCAGCAGCTAAGCATGATGCTGAGTTGCCTGAACCTGGCCTGGTGCAGGCAACCCTTGCACAGCTGCTCCCACTGATGTTTCTCAGGGCATTGGGACAGGACAGTGAGTAGCACCAAAGGGAGGTGGGGTGTGGCTGCGGCTGCTGCAGCCAGACCCCCCCCCACCTCCAGAACACTCCTGGAGCCTGGCACCCTCCTGGGAGCAGGGCAAGAGCACCCAGGTGCACTGCCATGCTGCAGGCTGCTCGTCTCTGGGTGCCCCTGTCTGCAATGGCACTCTTGCCTTCCCGCAGGCTGCAGAGGGCTTTGCAGCTTCTTTTATGGAGCTGCTTCATCTCAGCATCTGAGGACGCCTGCTATGGCCATGGCTCTGGCGGAGGGTCCAGGAGGTGGCTGCTGGCCCCTGCACCTCCCTGGGTCCTTCCAAGGCCAGCACTTGGCAGCTATCAGGCAGATTCAAGTAACTTGTGGTCTCGATCTGCAGGAAAGAGATGACAAACGTTGCAGGACAGCATGTCCCTCCTCTGCCCCCTCATTTCAAGGAAAGAACATCTGAACTGAAACAGCAGTGAAGAAGACCCCCTCGCTACAGGAAGGACATGGACGTGCTCGAGCGAGTCCAGAGAAGGGCGACCAAGCTGGTGAGGGGTCTGGAGAACAAGGCTTACGAGGAGCGGCTGAGGGAGCTGGGCTTGTTCAGCCTGGAGAAGAGGAGGCTCAGGGGCGACCTCATCGCTCTCTACAGTTACCTTAAAGGAGGCTGTAAAGAGGTGGGGGTTGGTCTGTTCTCCTACGTGCCTGGTGACAGGACGAGGGGGAATGGGCGAAAGTTGCGACAGGGGAGTTTTAGGTTGGCTGTTAGGAAGTACTTCTTTACCGAAAGGGTTATTAAGCATTGGAACGGACTGCCCAGGGAGGTGGTGGAGTCACCATCCCTGGAGGTCTTTAAAAGACGTTTAGATGTAGAGCTTAGCGATATGGTTTAGTGGAGTACTTAGTGTTAGGTCGGAGGTTGGACTCGATGATCTTGAGGTCTCTTCCAACCTAGAAATCTGTGATACTGTGATACTGTGAAGACGTATCAAGATGAAGCTCAGCTGGTGCCTGTGCAGATAGCAATGGGGAGCCACTGCAGAACAACAGGAACTTGTCCCCCAGTGGTGCCCAGCTGAGGAGGAGCCTCATCGCCCTCAAGCAAAGCTGGGGACATCCCTGTGGGGGCTGGCAGCAGCAGCTCTGCGACAGGCATGTGGGCTGGGTTTGCGCAAGGCCCTGCTGTGGACCAGCCGCATGGGGCAAGGGGGCCCATGGGTGCTGGGATGCAGCTCCAGCATCTTCCCAGAGCCAGTTCCCTACTGTGGATGTGCTGCGGAACCGTGGCAAGCTTCACAGGTACCTGGTCCCCTCTTCTACTGAAAGCCAAAGAAGCCAGAGGCTAGAGCAGAGCAGGGAATGAGGTTTTATCTTACTGGAACAGCTCGTTATGAAGTAATCAGCCCTGCTTTTTATGTAGCACCTGCTGTGCTCGTGGAAGGGGCACAAGGAAGAGCCTGTGATATTTGGCTGGTTGAGCGTGCCCAGCACCACTTTGGAGGGTGCACTGAGCCTTCCCAGCTGCTCGTCTGCCTCCTGCCATCAAAACCATTTGCCTCCCACCTGCACTGTGCTCTCTGCAGATCTCCCTGGCAAAGAGCTCGCTCCTGCCAGCCATCTCCTTTCTAAGGCTGCTCAGTGCTGCCAGCTATTTGAGAAGCTACTTAGGACCCTGTCAAGGCAAGTTTCTTCATCTTCTGATCTTTTTAGGGACTCCCTGCCAACTGTCCTCTGCCTACAGGAGCAGACGTGTTTGCTGGAGGCCCAACGTGAAGCAAGAACGACCCGGAAGGATGTACAAGAGTCGCATTGGCCCTTTTGATTCCGGTGCTGTGCTGGGAGCATCTGTCCAGCCCCTTTGGGAGTGAGCTCTTGGTGCTGAAGGTGTGCCCTTGAACTCCTCTCCTCTGGCCTGCACTGTACTCACGGCCCAGTCTTCCTGCTGATTTCTGCTCCTTCAGGCTTGAGGTCTGCTGACTTTATCAGCATGAGCTTATTGCCACTCTGCTGACAGAAAAGCCCAAACTGCCAGCAGAAAGGGCCACCATGGAGGACCGAGCCCTCAGCTCTCAATGAGAACCACTCTTGCTCGCACGAGTTCCTGTAGCAGGAACCCCCTTTGCATTTTCCACTTGCCCATGTCACGATCCAGGCTAGGACCTCTCTGCTCCTCAAGCAGGGACTGACTCCCAGGATCCCTGCTTGCCATGCCAATGGGAGAAATCATAGCTCTCTGCTCTAAACCTGGGGGCCTCTCCCTGACTTTGTGCCAGTCTGGAGTGAGAACAAAGGTGAAAGCAGACAGCAGGGCAAAGCTTCTGCCATGATCCTGAGTTGAAAGATGCTATTTTCTCTGTCTCTTTGCATCTGTTGGGTGGGTCCATCCTGCCAGAGAAATGTGGTTGATGTTGTAACTTCCCTTTTTTCACTTTGGTAGGTGGAAATCTCACTTATTTCACACAAGGAGCTCTCCCCGCTACGTACTCTGTGCTGGGCCTTGGACAAGCAGCTGGAGAACACTGCTGGCTGCTGAGCCTCCCTCCTGCAGCGAGAGCCTCGGGCCAGCCATGACAGGTGAGTCGTGAGGCAAACTCAACAGCTGGGCTGGGAGTAACGTGTTGCAAGAACACATCTCCAGTCAGGTTTTGCAGACATAGGGAATGATTAATGGTAGATGTTAACGCTGCAGTCGGGTCAGGACCCCTGGCTTCTGGTCCCAGCCATGGCACCATGCCCCTTCTGCAACGCGAGGCAACAGGCAGCAGCTTTGTGCCTCAGTTTCCCTGCATGGACCTAGGCAGTGGGAAGACCCTGACCCATCTCTAGCAGATGCTTGGAGAGCTGAAGGTGGAGTGTGCAGCACCAGGGCACACGTAAGGCTTTGACCAGCTGGTTTCCTTTGAGCTGGGTGTAGCTGAGCCCCAGCTTCAAACACCCAGGTGCCTGGACTTGCTGCTTTGATAGGACAGGACTTGGATGGATGCATCCTGAGAGACTGGCAGGAGATGGGCCCACGGAGGAGCCCAGAAGGTTGCATAGGAGCATGGAGCTTCCTCTTGGAGAAGGATGTGTCTGGGCATGGGTGGTGCGCAGGGCACTCGACGATGGGGCAGTTGCTCTCAGCCAGGCTCAGGAGTGAATTTCACACCACAAAAGGCAAAGCGGTTACTGCCTCGGGCTGTCTGGGTGCTCTTGCTAGCATTTGGCTTTGATCAAACCAACGGATCCCACCCTCTCATTTCTCCTTACTGAGAAATGGTGACAGCTGCCAGAGACCATGTCAATACTCTAGTTCACAACAGGAAACTTTATTAAACAACAGGAAGCCCATGCTCATGCGTGGCCTTACAAAACACCTCACCCTTCTCTCCCCTTGCTCTTTCAGTGCCGCAGGGCTGGCAGACAGGGGTCTAACTCTCATCTCCACGCTGGGCAGAGCTGCTGGCCTCAGGGCTGGACCTGTGGGGCAGACTCACACCTGCCTCCAGCCCTCAAACAGAAGGTCTGCCCTGCTCCCAACGCCACTTCAACCCTTGCTCCATCGTGCATCCCTTGGCTGCTGACATAGGCTTGGAAGATGGATGGCCCAGGGCAGAGTTGGCTGGTGAATCGCTCCTTCCCCCTTCCACTGGGCTCTGCTCAATATCCCGAGCTCAGACTGGACCTCCTCGACAAGAAAGGTTCCTGCTTGCAGCTGGCTGCCATGAGGAATGTGAACATCATCCTGCAGCACTATAACTTCACGGGAAAGCTGACCAACCGGCAGTCCCGGGATGAGGGCATGGGCCTCATCCGCACAACCTTTGTCATCATCAGCTGCATCATCATCCTGGAGAACCTGCTTGTGCTGCTAGCCATCCTGCGGTGCCTGCGAGCCCGGCGCTGGGTCTACTCCTGCATTGCCAGCATCACCGTGAGCGACCTGCTTGCAGGTGTTGCCTACCTTTCTAATCTCTGCCTCTCAGGCAAGAAGACCTTCCGGCTTTCACCTCAGCTCTGGTTCCTCCGGGAAGGCATCCTCTTCATCGCGCTGGCTGCTTCCACGTTCAGCTTGCTTGTGACGGCCATTGAGCGCTACAGTGCCATGGTAAGGCCGATTGCTGAGAACGAAGCCAGCAAGACCCTGCGCTTGCGTGGCCTCATTATCTCCTGCTGGCTTCTGGCCTTCATCATTGGGCTGCTTCCGCTGCTGGGCTGGAACTGCCTGTGCGACTTCAATGCCTGCTCTGTCCTCCTGCCTCTCTACTCCAAGAACTACATCCTCTTCTCTGTGGTCATGTTCAGCATCATCCTCCTAGGGATCATTGGCCTCTACATCTCCATCTTCCAGCTGGTCCAGGCCAGTTCTAAGCAAACCACTTCTCGGCACAGCCGCAAACGATCCCTACGCTTGCTCAAGACTGTGCTGATGATCCTGGGTGCCTTCATCATTTGCTGGAGCCCTCTCTTCGCCCTGATGCTCTTTGATGTATTCTGTGAGACACAAACCTGCAGACTCCTTCACAGCCTGGAGTGGACCTTGGCTCTGGCCATGCTCAACTCGGGTGTTAACCCCATCATTTACTCCCTCCGCAGCGTGGAGGTGCGCCGTGCTGTGGGAAGCCTGCTGTGCTGCTGCTGCCTCAGGGTTGGGCTTTGCAAGCCTGGGGACTGCCTGGTCATCACAGACATCAACTCTGGCTCATCCACGGAGAGCTCCCTGCGCTACCGGGAGAGCTTCCGCAGCTCTGTGGCCCTGAATGCCCGGCCCAGAGCACCTCTCTCCAGCAACTCCAGCATGATGAGCAATCTCCCCAGCCTCTGAGAGGCCATGGGGAGAGAAGGGATGGCCAGACAGCCCGTCAGGACTTCACGCTGCTGGTTCTGGCCTGTCAGAACTGTCTGATGTTCAGCTCGGGCTGACCAGGTGCTGTCTCACCTCAGCTGTTAACCGTGGCCAGGCTTTCCAGCCCCTTTTGACCAGGACGTTGCTTCATTGTGGGTGCAGCATGGGAACAGTCATTGCTGCCCTGATGGGATATGGGCACAGTCTGGGATCGATGCCATGCTGAGACAACTGCTGTGCCTAGCTTCCGGGTGGGCCCTGCTCTGTGTGTGCACATACATAGATGCTGTACCTGCCCCGGCGAGGGCATTTTGCCCCAGGGCACAACGAGGGACGGGATGGCTATCCCCATCAAGACTGCCCCAACCCTTTAGGGTCAGACTAGGCTGGCAGTGCTGCCACAGCACGTCATGCAGGGCTGGAGGTGACACCTGAGTCTTCTCCTGTAGCTTACAGCCTTCTGGAGTCACTGCAGTGGCCACAGCTGCTGGAAAGGAATGTGGGCTTGGTGTCTTCGCAGGGAGTTAGGAACTGGGATTGCAAGTGAAAATGTGCGTGGCTGGGGTCAGCTCAGATGTCCCTGGCCAGGAGCCACGTGCCCACCTGCTGTGCAGCACAAACCTCTCACAGGACCGGCAGAGGGCTGCAGCAGCAGCCTGATCCCTCACGGGAGTGCAGAGGTGGGCACTGTGCCCAGCCAAGTGCTGTGACTTTTTCCAGCCTGGCAGCGAGAAGAGCTCTGCTGTGCCTCTGGGCACGGGTCTGCACCTGCACCGACAGCCTTGGCACCACCGTGTGCAATGGGAGGCACGACAGGACGATGACTCTGTTGTCTGGTGCCACCATGGCATCTGGCCAAACCCCCTCGGGTAAGAGCAGAGGGGTTGCAGTGCCATCTGGGTTGTGCTCCAGCAAAATCAAGTTCCTTGCACAGTGGCGGTGCCCATCACGGTAGGCACTGCCAGGAGGTTGAGCAGCAGCTTCTAGATGCCTTTCTGTCCTATTGTCTCCAGGGGGGTCTGGATTACACCTGAACATAAGCAGCATGATTTGTTTCCTCTTCCCTTCTGGGACAAAAAGGCTGCATCTTTCCAGGAACCTTTTTGAAAAAGAGCATTTTGCAACAGATTTGCAAGAATCACTTCAACGGCCTGGAACTGTGTCATCACCTTGAGGGCAGAGTGGGGTGGAGCCTGCCCCAAGCCCTGTGAAGTTCAGCACAGCTGGGGAAAGGAATCCCAGCAGCTTGGAGCTCTACCACATCTGGAAAAGGGGAATAACCCATGCTCTGTTCTAGGGGTCATCAACATTAGAGAAGTGAGGGCCCCAGGAAGCCAGACTCACAGCAGTCATCTATGCACTCCCCCTGCTGCCACAGAGCTGGGCACTGCTGCCCTGTCACCCAAACCTCGTGCCTGGCTGCAGCCCCTAGCCTGTAGGTTGCTGGCCGGTGTCTGAAGCGTCAGGAGATGCCAAGGTGCTGTAACTCCATGGGCAGGAAGCTTATCCGGGTGCTGAGGTGCGCGGACACAGAAGGGACTGTGGGAGGGGGAAGTGCTCCCAGAGAAAGGCTGGCTGGGCCTGGCAGGGGCTGTTGCAGGGCTCAGCGACCTGTGCAGCAGGGCCGGCACGGCTGGGGCTGTGACAAGCGCCAAGCAGCACTACCAGCTCTCACCGGGACAGAACAACGTGCAGAACACGCGCCAGCACAGGGAGAACAAGACCAGGCCTGAAAAAAACATCTGACACCAGAACAGCCCCATTCCTGCCTGGGCCTGACAGAGACACGGCGGGCCCAGGAGGCTCGCCCAGCTCGCCGCAGCTGCCCCTGCTTCTCCTCCTGTCAGGGGGAAAAGGAGAGCAGTGCCTGTGCCCGGCAGGAGCCAGACCCAGCCCGGCCCTGGGGAGAAGATCCGCACAGCTCAAAGCCTGCTGGCCCGGCCCCTCGGCAGAGAGGTGCTGGGCCTCGCGCCCCTCTGTCCGCAATAAATCTTGGTGAGAAAGCCCCCGCTCGCTCTGTGTTTATTTCGTCTGCCAGGCGCCGCCGGTGGCCTCGGCGCGGCCGGAGGCCGGAGGCTGGAGGCTGGAGGGGGCCGGGTCCCGCCGCGGGACGCCGGGCGGGGAAAGCCCGGGGCGGGCGAGGGCCCCGCTCCCCTCCCGGAGGCGCCAGCGGTGCCCGGGCTGCCCCCTGCATGCCGCCCCCCCCCCCCCCGAACTACAGCTCCCGGCGCCCCCCGCGGCCCTCCCCGAACTACAGCTCCCGGCGCCCCCTACGGACGGGCGGTGCGTGTGGCGTCACGCCGCTCCGTGCGTGTGGCGTCACGCCGCTCCGTGCTGGGCCGTGCGTGCCGGGGCCGCAGCGGCGGGTCGGCGCCGGGGCCGGGGCCATGCTGGAGGAGGCGGGCGAGGTGCTGGAGTCGGTGCTGAAGGCCTCGTGCCTGCCGCTCAGCTTCCTGCTCTTCGTGCCCGCCGTGCTCCTGCTCCTGGGCCCGCCGCCCGCCGCCGAGGCCGCCCACGAGTTCACGGTGTACCGCATGCAGCAGTACGAGCTGGGCGGGCAGCCCTACGGTGAGGCGGGGCCCGCTCCTCCGCGACGGCCCGGGCGGTGCCGCGGTTACTGGCGGCGGCTGCGCCCGACCCCGGCGGCCCCGCGCAGGGGGGGGCCTGGGGGAGTCCCGGGGGAGGCCGCGGGGCCCGGTCCCGGAGCGGCTGAGCCTCGCTGCGCGGCCGCAGCGTGAGCAGGCAGGCGGCGAGAGGCGGCCGGGGACCCCGCTCGGTCCCCGCAGGCCCCGGTCCGTGGGCCGAGCCCTGCTCTGCTGCAGGTAGCCCGGCTGCAGCCATCTTGTGCGGCCGGGGAACTGGGCCGCGAGCTCCGTTTTCTTCCCTTGCCCGCGGCTCCTCTTTGCCCAGGCTGCTTGCTCTGCGCTCTTCGGCCTCGTCTGTCTCAGCTGCGTCTCGTGGCTCTAGTGCCTCCTGATGTGGGAGTCTTGCTGCAGTTCTTCCCTTGTATTAGCATTGGCCTCCAGTTCTTCTCGTTGCATCCACACTGCCGCTTGTGCAATGCCTTTCTTCGAGTCAGAGCCGTGACCTGTTCTGGGAATCTTGGCAGTGCCGTAACTCTCAGCCCCCACCCCCTCATACTTGCTAGCCCAGAATCAAGCGTTTTATCTGAGTCTTCTGCAGACATTTATTCCATATCAAGGCACGCGATCTGTCTGTGAGTGGCTCTTCCGTGCTGGCTGTTCTGTGGCCTAAGTTTCAGACTTATAATAGTTGAGAATTACAGGCATACGTTTATTTTGTGCTCAGTCTCTAGATCTTTCAGGGCTTCATAAGATTAAACGTCAGCAGAAGTTATGAAATGCCAGCCATGCCCGCACGCTTTGTGAATACAACATATTCTACTTCTGAATATCTGAAATTATTTCTGGGTTCTTCCATCACAATATCTCTAACTGTGTCCACATTTTGAAACCTCCGTTATTGAGAACATCGCTGAGTCACGGTTTGCATTGTTTAGGCATCGTTGTTTGGGGATGATGGAGTAGTTATCCTCATTATGGATTGTTTCTGTGGTCTGGGGGGCCTGTAATTAATACTTATTTGTTTCACAGCGTGGGAGCTCTGTGTGGAGACTTCAGCGTGCCTTACGTCTTTCTCTGTGCGTGGCCCTCACTGATACCATGCAGTGGAAGTACAAGTCTTTTCTTGGTTTAGCTGATTTGACCTTTGATGAGATCAAACTAGTGTTAGAGTCCTGCTGAGCCACATTTAAACCTAGCTGTTAGTAGCTGCCTGCTTTGACATAGGCTGAGATGCCTTCTGGAGCACCTTATCTTACCTTGGCTGTTTGTGACCTCAGTGTGATGAAGTCTTCGACGTCGGTGCCAGGATTGCAGGAGAAGAAAGTGGGTTCAGAGCATTTTAAATTGTAGGGTAGCTTTGAATATCTCTGGTTATACAAGATACTCCTGTGGTCCTCTCTTCCAGAATGCTGGAGCTGCTGGCAAGCCTCTGGTCTGCTTTTCCATCAAGTACCGTACTGTTATGTGGGTGACTCGATACGCTGAAGTTGAGAGCAGGAGATAGTTTGTGATTTTGTCTGTCACAGAGGCATTCTGGTGGATGATCAAGAATAGCCCTTTGGATGGATGTGGGGTAGCTTTGTTGTGTCCTTTCACAGACAGAAAAGACAGGCCAGTTGTCCTTCTTGGACAAAGGGAAGAGATGAACTTAGCTTGCCGCAGGTCCTGGCTGCTCTGGAGTTTGTTGAACTGTGACCAAGACTGTTCTGAGAAGGTGCTAGGCTCAAGCAAAGGGTGTGTGATGAAATCGCTTCCTAAACCTCTCCCTGCTTTCTCTCCACAGGCACCAGGAGCGCAGTGCTTAACACAGAGGCCCGCACAGTAGAAGCGGATGTCCTCAGCCGCCGCTGTGTCATGATGCGGCTGGTGGATTTCTCGTATGAGCAGTACCAGAAGGCTCTTCGCCAGTCAGCTGGTGCTGTGGTGATCATCTTGCCGCGGTCTATTTCTTCTGTCCCACAGGATGTTGTAAGGGTAAAAAAACAAACAAAACAACAACAACAAAAAATGTTCCCTTTCTCTTCTGATTGGAGGTGTATTTGAGGGGGGATGAGGCTTGGATTGCTGCAGGACTGAAAGCTTCTGTTGTAATGCACAACAAATCACGTTCTGACTTTGAAACTGACCTTTCTCTCTGATTTTTTTTCTCTGCTCTCTTGCACGTTTAGCAGATACTAATTTTTTGTCTCGCTTAAATCCTCAGCAATTCATGGAGATAGAGCCAGAAATGCTTGCTATGGAAACCATTGTGCCAGTCTACTTTGCAGTGGAAGACGAAGAGCTGCTGTCTATCTATGAACAAACACGGGCTGCTTCTGCGTCACAGGGATCTGCCTCAGCCGCAGAAGGTGAGTTCTAATAAGTGGGGGGGAAGTTTACAGGAAGACAGTCCTGATCCCACCTCCAAGAGCAGTCTTCTGTGTTGTATGCACCATGGCCCAGCGTTCTGTTGTCTTTATGTTTATTCTGTCTTTGTTAAAGTTCTCTGAGACCTACTGGAATAAAACACAGTATAAGAGTGTCTTACTCTGGAAGTACAGTTGCATGGGAGTGCAACTTCATGCTGTTGCAAGTAAGACAGAAAGCAAGACTCAGGTTAAAAACAAGACTGAAGGTGTTAAGTGACTACAGTTGTGGAGAAAAGCTGAAGCTTTTTGTCTGACCACAAGTCACTTTAGTGCTTCCTTGTGTTCCCCACTACAGTATTAGTGGCCTGCTGATCACGATGAGTCTGTTGGAGAAAAGTTTTTGTTTTAGCTGGTTTGAAATATGGGGATTTCAGAACAGAATGAAAATGTAAGGTCACCAGGATCCCACGTCAGTGCATAAACACAAGTGGCAAGTGAGAGGGCTAAAGCGACTTAAAACTAATCTCTCCAGTGCTCGGTTAGCAAGGAAGATAAAGGGACGAAACTTCCCCAGATGTACCTGTCTTTTTTGTTCTAGTTCTGCTGCACACTGCAACTGCCAATGGCTTCCAGATGGTGACCAGTGGGGCTCAGAGCAAAGCCATCAATGACTGGCTTATACCCAGCGTAGAGGTGAGTTCTGGGTAGATTGAAACTGGAGATACTGATGTGACGCCACCTTTATGGGGACCTCATCAGGCGTTTGGACTAATGGGGGAGGTCAGGGGATTCTCCTCCAGTATCTGAAGTATCTCAAAACTGAGACCACTGGAGAGTTGTGCAAGGGGAGATGCTGAGTGACACTGATCTCATTCCTCTGCAGGGAAGGCTGACAGGGCTGGGTGGAGAAGATCTACCCACTGTTGTGATAGTTGCGCACTATGATTCCTTTGGAGTGGCCCCAGTGAGTATTCTTTTTTTCCTGCAGCTCCCTCTTCCTGTCTGTACCTTTTTCCCCTGTGGCATCAGACCCTGTGTCTTTTTTTTGTCTTGGTCTTAAGGACCAGGGGTAGTTCTAAGTGGAGCGTGGTGATGTGTTAAAGGCTATTCTGGAATACAAGAATAAGTGCAGGGTTGCTACTTTGTCTGTGTCCCACTTTGTCCTGCAGTGGCTGTCACACGGTGCTGACTCCAATGGCAGTGGTATTTCAGTGCTGCTGGAACTAGCCAGGCTGTTTTCACGGCTCTACACTTACAGACGAACTCATGCTGGGTAAGCCACTGCCCTCTTCTTGGTTGAATGTATGTAGCTGAGATCAGGTAAAGAAGGGCTTTTTCTCTAGACCCGTAGCAGTCCTTTACTTCCTTCCCTGTTTTGCTTTCTTCCAAGCACAGCAGTTGTTAATGGCTGAGCTCCTTCCTTTGGTTTCTTTAAGGTAGATCTACATAACTGTAGGGGCAAGCGGAGGGAATGATGTGAGAACTAGATTCCATCCTCAAGCACTGGAAACTCCTCTACTTTACCTGTCTTGCCACTACCTTCCTATGTGGCATGTAGGAAACATTTGTTAATGGGCAGTTTGCCTTGGATGTCGGGTGCTAACTGTTGTGATTTCACCCCACCTCCAAGTCTGAGTAAATCAGTTCTGTAGCCATGAAGTGTCGTGTGCTAACACTTTTCCGTCTTCTTTGTTGGGCAGCTATAACTTACTGTTCTTTGCATCTGGAGGTGGCAAGTTTAATTATCAAGGAACCAAGCGATGGCTGGAAGACAATTTGGACCACACTGGTGAGTTAAGGGGCTGGCATTCCAGTATTTTCCCTGGAAAGGCCTCTTAATATCATTGTGATAAGTGTCTCATACGTGAGCCCTCCTCTTAGAATCCTCTTGTGCAGGCCGCCCCTGTGTGTGTGTGTGTGTCTATGAAACTCCGAGCACAAAGCATAGGCTGAAAGTTTTGGATTTTTCTGTTGCAGATTCCAGCCTGTTGCAGGACAATGTAGCATTTGTTCTCTGCCTTGACACTCTAGGCCGAGGCAATAGCCTTCATCTTCATGTCTCAAAGCCTCCCAAGGAAGGGACCTTACAGCATGCATTTCTGAGAGAACTGGAGCTGGTAATGAAAAGCATGTTGGGCAGATGGGAACTTGGGACTTAACCATGGGGAGCTGCAGCTCTCTGTGATAGAAAGGGAGTAAGACATGATGAAAGAGTGTACCACTGAAATATTTTGTATGTTGTTTCTGGTCACTTGATTTGGAGTGCGAACATCGTCACGCCACAGTGCTGAATGAAGCACGGTAGATCTGCTGCATTTTCTGCTATGCTTCCTTATGGCTTGTGGCTTGCAAAAGCTACCCAGGTGATTTCTGTAGTGACATTAAAACGTTTTTTTAAATGGCATTAGCTGCATCTTGCAGGTCAAGTATATTTACCATTGGTAGCCAAAAAAAAAAAAGAATTGGGTATAGATGGATTGGACTCTGCAAGATGGGATAGTGCAGTGGGAAGCATGACACCCTTGAATGGCTTGGCCTTTCCCTCAGGTTGTTGCCAGCCAGTTCCCAGAGGTGAAGTTTTCCATGGTGCACAAGAAGATAAACTTGGCTGAGGACATGCTGGCATGGGAACACGAGCGTTTTGCGATCCGACGCTTGCCAGCATTCACCATCTCCCATTTGGAGAGCCACCGGGACAGTCTGCGCAACAGCATCATGGATAGGAGGTTAGAGGCCTTGGGGAAGGCTGCAGTTGAAATCCAGCCCCTAAAAGCAAATTGGCCTTATGACTGTACAGTTCTGACAGTCACAGGATGGGGGAGAAACCGTTGGGAGTTAGGCTCTGTATTAAGTCTTATGCATGATGCAGTTAGGGTGGTCGCTAGAGGAAGCTGGTCCTATTGACAAGTGCATAATCCCCCCTTTTGCTTTAGGGCACGAGTAGACACTAAGGCACTAACCAGGAATACTAGGATCATTGCTGAGGCTTTGACAAGGGTCATCTACAACTTGACAGACAAGGTAAGAGCTGCCCATCCTGCAGTGCTAGCCAGGCTTGTCCTGCCCAACCAGGCTTGCTGTCACTGGCAGCCTCTTTTTTCCCTTGCAGGGAGCACCTGCAGATCTGCAGATCTTCACAGATCAGATGGTAAGCACAGCGTGTTTTTGTAACCCGTGGAGAGGAGGGATCAGGAGCCTGGGAGAGTTCTGGTCTCAGCACATGTGACTAACTCCCTTTCTTTGGTGATATTTTTCTGCAGCAGATCCAGCAGGAGCAACTTGAATCAGTGATGGACTGGCTGAGCAGTCAGCCCAGGGCTGCTCAGCTGATTGATAAAGACAGCACCTTTCTCAGCACCTTAGAATATTATATGGGTCGCTACCTGAAAGATGTCAAACAGCATCATGTAAAGGCAGACAAACGGTAAGAAGAGAGGTGAAAAAAAACATCCGGGGCATGCAAACTCACTCCTCCCTCCAATGAGTCTTGACTTTGAGCTGCTGCTTTTCTGACTTCTTGATATATAGCTAGAAGTGATTGCTTCTTTCTGCTCTCCTGTCAGTTTTGGTTCATGCTCTGGTTTGCTAGAGAAAGCTCTTTATCATTCAACACAGTAACAAGCCTCAGCAGTTCCCTCCATCTGAAGAGCTTGTTTCTCCCTGCTTTGGTTCCACCCTTCCCGCTCCGAGTGCTGCTTCTCTGTGCAGGAAAGAACTAAGGTCCCTTAGAAAGCTTTCTTTGCGAAGAGGCAGCTTCCTTCCTGTCTAACCTGCTTCAGTTAAGGCAGTTTCATGAACCCAGCAAGGCATTGTCTGTGTGCCTCTTAAACGATCAGCATGTTCAGAATTTCATCCTTGGGCTTCTACCTCTATAAAAAAAAAAACCTGACAACAAAAATAAGTTCCAAACTGTTAGGCGAGATCATACCACCTGTCTCTGGTTGGATTAACTTACTGGGAGCAGAGGTCTGGGCTGTTCTTACTGCAGCGTCTAGAAATGCAATATGTCCTGAAGAATTTCTGCTTTTCACAGGGACCCTGAGTTTGTTTTCTATGACCAGCTGAAACAGGTGATGAATGCATACAGGTATGGCCCTTGGGCACGTTGGGCTGTGGTCTGTCTCTGTGGCAGTAGCTGTTGTAGCAATTTCATGTGTCCTTTCTTTATTGTAGGGTCAAGCCAGCGATCTTTGACCTCCTCCTGGCTGTCTGTATTGCAGCCTACCTTGGTGTTGCCTATGTTGCAGTGCAGGTAGGAGATAAGAAGCAGGAAACGAACTTTATTTTCCTCTTAAATCCAATTAGCCACAGTAACTGGGAATCTCTGTGTTTGCTTGGTTCATTGTTATATTCTTGAAACTACTAGCATCAGTGGTACAGGTCTGCACAAACGTTTTTATAAGCCATCATTTTCTGTACAACCTCAATTAACTGGCTTTGTTGTAGTAATTCCTTAATTCCTCTTAATTCACTAAGTCCCATTCTGTCCTCACACTGAGAGTGCTCGTAGGTGATGCAAATGAGGAATAGCATTTGTGCATTATTACTGTTTTAAGCCTTCTAGTAAACTTTCAATCCTTGTGTAGAACAGAGCAATTTTTATTAGAACTTAAAAGGACTCATGGCTACTTATTCTCCTTCCGTTTCCAGCATTTTGGTCTCCTTTACAAGATGATACAGAGATTATCCCTTAAAACCAAGCAGCAGTGAAGCAACAAGTCATGATCCTTACAGCAGCACTGAGCCATCGGTGAGCACATCAGGAACCTTCTGCCTTCCACTGAATCCTGCTGTTTCTGTTCCTCCCTCTCCTCTTTACTACTCTAGAGAGGGGAGGAAGGCAGAAAGAAAACGAAATTTCAACTCCTGTGCACCTTTCAGGTGCTTTTCTTCCATTTACTTCCACCATGCCTGTTTTACTTTGCTTTTTTGCAAGGGAGAAGCTCAGAGACTTCAGAAGTTTGTTCGGGTTGTTTAAACGCTGAACAGCTGATGCTGATCAGCTTTTATGAGGGTAGAGCAAAGTCCAGCACCTTCATGGACATACGTGCCGTACAGCCAGCTTGGAAGCTGAAACTACAGAGCAGATGTATTACCTCTGCCCAGCAAACAAGGACTCAGAGCACTTGCTTAAAAGAAAAGAAAATGTGCATATGCAAATTAAAGAGAATACTATTAGTATGTTTTCTTATGGCACCTCTTCATTAAGTTCGCTGCCTGGCTTTAGGAAGGTGTGCTGAGCAAGCAGTATCTCCAGCAAGCATCTTTTTGCATTTTGTTTAGACAGTGCAATAACTCATTCCCTTTTCAGAGGTGCACTGTAAACAGTTTTGACTGTTATAGAGGGAATGAGGAAAGAGTGTTAAAACGGGTTCCTGCAGTAGGGTTCTTACCAGGACATATTGTCCTGCCTCTATTGGAGGATGCATTTTGCTGTGTACTTGATTTCTCTTAAAGTTTGCCCTTGAACAGTTTGCTGCTGCCACCACTCTGTGCTAAACTCTTGCATGGTTTTTAAGAGGTGTTCTACAGTCCCAAATGCTGCAGGACCGTGTTTTGTGGTGTTCCATGTATTTAGTCAAGCTGGTTTTATTAATTGCAAGAGCAGCACAGTTCAATCATTGTTCCTCAGTTTACGCTTCCAGATGGTTCTGGGTTTTGGGCTGTTTTGCTGTCTCCACCTGCATCTCAGGGTCTCATTTCACATTTTTCAGCTCTGTTAGTTCTGAAAACACTGTTCCTGGCCTGCATGTATACACAAATTTCCAAAGTGCTTGTTGCTGTCTCCTTTCGTACTCTGCCCCTAGTATGTAAGAAGGGAGGCAGGTCACCTGGCTGTTAGAAAACAAAACAAACAAACAACACACATACACACACACACACACACACATGCAAGTTTTATGAATGTCATTTTAAAAGTGGCTGTTTTGAGGACTGTAACCATGAGATCCTATCTTGGAACTCACTCTTTTACGTTTATCCTCGGGCAAGCCTTGTTTATAGTTAGCTCTCACCATCCAGAAGCGTTAGCAGTCTAGTTGTGAGTGCTGTGTGAAGCTGTTGAGGGCCAGGTAACCAGTTGCTCCAGCATTGCCGTCATCTTAAGTTTAAGCTTTTCTTGCATTCCGGTGACTGAGATAAGCAGGATGGTACTTCTTACCAGTTTCTGGTGGAGATGCTTTCTGGGCAGTGCTGTACTTCGTTTACCCCCAGGTTCTTCTGGAATGTATCAAGATTTTTGACTACAAGTCCTAGGCTAGCTGTAGTTCTAGAGGGTGGACTGAATGAATACCACTGTCCTGCCACTCAACAAAGTCTTTGAGACCTTTCTTTAGTTTGCTTTCTGCATATGAGAAAGCTGTGACAAGCTATGTCGACTACTTATCTTTTTTTTTCTTTCTTTTAAACAACTGCTTTTATTTAAAGTAGCATTTCTTACGGAGGCCGAAAAGCTCTTGTGGATTTGAATGATGGTGTCACCTTTTTTTTGTACACAAGGAAAATTAAAGCTGTGCATCCTTGTATGCACTACAGCTGCTGTGTGCATGCTCCTTAAAGGTTTCTTTCTTTTTTTTTTTTTTTTTTTTAGGCCACTATCCATGTCCCATTGTCTGGAGGGAGGGATGACAAAAGCATGGGTTTCCATCCATCTTTGTTTCTTTTGCTGTAGTCTCTTTGGAGTACCTTTGCCCCATTGCGCATGCTTTCTGCTGATGTGTAGCAACTTGTACTTTAAAGGGTCTTTTCTTCTCACGGAGAGCATGCTATTGTCTGTGGCTCCCTGTAATATCAGCAGGTGGCATGGTATCAAGCACTCCTGAAATATCAGCCCTACAGGAAAACTTGCCTTTTTTCTAGTGTGGGTTTTTTGTGCTTGTTGAAATATGTCTCTCTGCGTGCATGAAGTATTTGTGACGCTCCTCTGCCAAATGAATTTATAATGACTTCAGAAAGTGGTTGCTTGTTCTTGGGTGGCTTGAAGATGAGCTGTGGTTGTGTTCCACTGATTCTTATGCTCTGCACTTAGAGACTGCACATAGTGTGCTCTGGGAAGGTGTAGATCTGGACTGTGTGGGTATAGCACATGCACGGTACAGTGGCTATCTGGAGAACTTCTCTGTAGGTTCTGAATAGCTGGAAGCGGTACCAGAGGCTTCCAGCTGTACTGTATGTTTCTAGCGTGTTACCCTTGGACAGGGTGTGTCCCCTCCAGTCCAGCATATCACTTAACCAAGCTTGATGAAACTCTATTACTTCAATGGAAACAAATAAGAAAGCCAAAATTATTAGCAATCCTGCTTCAGCTTGACTTGATGCACTTTAAAATTTACAAGTAGTGGCAAGAGAGGCAGAACAGGCCCAGAGCATTCTTCCTTGCAGTGGAGACTATCAACCTTCGGTTTTCCAGCTATGTCCTTGGCAGGGCTGTAGCATTAAAGCAAACACTTTTATCTCCTTGTGGCTTCAACAGTAAAATAACGCTCCTGATGCAGTGCCAGAAGCCAGTGGCAACTGTGTAAAAGAAAGGTCGACAGAGGTAAATGGAGAAAGTTCATAAACTCCAGGGGCAGCTGGGATAGTGCATTGTTTTCTCATGCACGAGGGTAATTTATCCCATAATCTGATTAGATGTGTTTCATTGTAGTTACCTGACTGCCATAGAAAGTATTTCCTACTACAGATAAGGGTTTATGCTTCTGATCAAAGTGTGCGTATGCTGAAACATTATATACTCAAATCTGAGATAGTCAAATTCCAACTTTATCGTAGCTGGAACAGAGTGCCCATCCTGGGAGTGAACTTAGTTCCAATGTTGCTATGTTTCCTTTGGGAAGTTGACAGAGAAGCGTGTAAATAGCCCCTACTATTCTTCTAGGTTGTAAAAGAACAGGAAAAATGGTGCTGATGCATACTGCAGCACATCCGATTCTTCCTGTTACCACCATGACACACAGAGGCAGAAATGCAGCAGCTGTTCTGGTAAAATAAAGTTCTCCACATTACACAAGAGCTCTGTGTAGCAGATCCTTGCACCCCTATTTTTACCTATCCTTTTATCATGAGTTTCCCAGGCCTGGAAGGAAGAAGCATGAAAGCACACGCCCGCATATACACAACTAGCTAGCAGTTACCTTTCTAGCCATAAAACAATGTTCTTCACTATCTGTCTGACTTGACCTGTTGTCCTGGTGCTGTCAAAGCCTGTGGTTTGCAGAAATTTGCGTTTCCAACAGGATTTAAGCACTGAAGCTGTTTCATTCTTTCTGTCTGCTTTTCTCCCTGCCACTTGAGGCACTAGGGATTACATGTGAGTAGTTTGGACTCTTGTAATTTATCTCCCAAATCAGAGAGGTTCCCTGCTATGAGATAAGTACTACTGTGCAATACGAATTCCATCCTTGTACTCACAGAGTGCTAAGAGGAAGGACCTTGAAGTCAAAATGGATGTAGGTACCCCACTACCTGTGGCTGGAAGAGTAACTACAATCTATTTTAAACCTTTAAAAACACAAATACCCCCAAATTATTGTGTGCATTGGGTTTGGGTCATTTTGTTGTTGTTTTGTTTTGTTTCTGTTTTTTAAATCACACTTGCTCATGTTCATAACACAAACCAAAACAGAGCTTCTCCAACACCTCGTGGCCAAGCTTTTACGCGCATTTAAGAGCCATGCGGTTTGACTTACTGATCTGAAATAATGGGGGTGCTACCATGTGTCCCAGTAAATTGGGCCTCTGGGTGTTGAAGTGTGGACTCTTACTTGCTCCCTTTGATTTGCTTAGTTTTCACTTGTAGTTATTGGATAGCAACTTCAAAAGTTGTAGTCTGAAGTTTGCAGCTCAGGAAGAAGTGTTGATTTATCTAGTAATGTTAACTCATTTATCTCTTGTGTGTCCTCAAGAACAAATGTATATTGAGGTGAATATTTAAAAAACTATTAGCAAAGTCAATGCAGTTTATTAACATTCTGATTATAAATGTAATGGTATTTAAGTATTTTAGCATTTTTCATTTCCTTGTTTGTCCCTTTTTCATTTGGAAAAATAAACCAAGTGCGAGTAGGTTTGATGAACAGATTTGTTGGAGAATGATGTGGTGCTGGAAGCTTAAAAAAGTGGAATGTATATAAAGGGGCGAATATACAGAAAGAGAGAAAATGCATGTGTTCAGAGGCAGGCAGACATCAACCCTGCTATGCTGCCAACAGTAAAATGGTTTGATAGAAAACATTTACAGCGTCCGAGCCAGATTCCAGCACCCTGAAGTGAGCGAATTCCCCTTTACTTGCTGGGTTCTTGCTGATTTGAAGCAATGAAAGTCTACGCGAGGCCGCTTGGCAGTGTGAGGACGGGCCTGCTCTGGCTGCTCAGGCAGGTGAGCGGGAGGCCGCTGTGCCGCCTGGCGTTACGACGCGACCTTCTGACCACGCACCAATTATTCCTTCAAATTACAAATGTTGCAAGCGACCCGTGCCGTCCGAGAGCAGGGGTGGGGAGCGGCACCTCTGCAGGCCCCGGGCGGGCTCTGCCTGCTGCAGCCCCTCTGCCCCCGGGCCGGGCCCCTCGCTCGCCGCTGGAGCGGGGCTCCCCGGGCCGGGCCCTCCCGGCGGCCCCGGGGCGGTGCCAGGCGGGGCCTGGCCCCTCGAGGGGGCGGGCGGGCGGCTGCGGGCGCCGGGTGCGAGGGGGGCCGGGCCCGGCGCTGCCGGCGGGATGACCGGGGCCGAGGAGCCGGCGGGGCCGAGCGGCCGGGGGCCCGGAGGAGGAGGGGAGGGGGGAGGGGGCGAAGGTAACCGCAGCCACCGCCCCGGGGCGCAGGGGGAGCCGCCCGGCCGCCGCTTCACCCCTGGGCCGGGCCCGCTGCGCCCCCCGGGGGCGGCCGTGCCGCTGCTGCGGGGCCGGCCCCAGGCCCGGCGCCCTTCGGGCTGTGGAGGTGCCCGGCGGCCGCGGGGCGCGCTGGTTGCGGGCCTGGACCCGCGGCGCCGCGCGGGGTGAGGGGCTGCGGCTCCTTCGCCGTGGCTGTTGGAGCTGGTGGTCTCTCTTTCTAGAAAAGAAAGAAAGAAATGTCTTCTAAGTCAGAGAAAAGGCCAAAAAGTGAGGCCAGACCTCCAGGGGTGACAGCAAAGCCTCAGGGACAAGACAGCGAAGAAGAGGGCATGTTCCAGGTACGCAGGGCAGAGCCTGGCTCCAGGAACACACCTTCCTTCCCCTCGTACGGGGCTCCCCGTCGTCACCTCCTGTGCTGTAACGGAGCATTTCGTAGCTGGGCGGACTTCCTGGGGTGCACCTTGGCTGCCCGCTGTTCCTCCAGCACTCTTCTGGCATTGTGAATGACTCAGCAGCCCTGCGGGCTGCAGAGGAGCTTGTCACGGGGCTGGGCTTAACACTGGTTCTGTACACCTGCAGATTGGGAAGATGCGATATGTCCGAGTGTCCTGCTTCAAGGGGAAGGTCCTCGTGGACATCAGGGAGTTCTATGTGGACAAGGAGGGAGACATGAAGCCAGGGAGGAAAGGTACAGCTACCTTCTTTAGGCGGTGGTTCTGCCTCTGGCTTAGCATTGCCTTCTCAGCATTAGGGAGATCTGTGTGTGCCACGCTGTGGGGCTGGGGTGCTGAGCAAACAGCTGAGAGCATTTAGAGCTTTCTCAGTCTGCGTGGCGAAAGCTGAAGAAAGCACAAAGCAGGGGTGAGTACAAGTTTCTGGTGAGATCTCGAGGTTGGCAGGACCGCTATGAGGAGCGGTGCTGTCAGCTGCTGTGAAGGACTCCGGTTCCACCTCTGATCAGCAGTCCCTTCTCGGGCTGTTGGCAGGGGCAGAACTGTGTGGTGGAGGAGGGGAGGCTGAAATCACTGCCTCTGCTGCCTACTAGTCCTAGTGACCTACTGCTAGCAGACAAACTTGTCTTTTGGCATTGATGATGCTGAGGACAGAAAGGTGGCATTTCGTAGATTTACCTGTAATCTGATGGCGGAGCTGTGCTTGGCAAGGAGAGCCTCTCAGAAACAAATCCATCCTTCCCCTTCTGCATGGAGGTGGAAATGTTAAGACTCTCCTGGATCCCTGCTGAGACTTCCATGTCACTGGGTTAGGTGTGCCTTTTTCCTAGTAAGATCTTTGATGATGTGATCTAGTGGCACAACTTGGTGGCTCGTTGCAGCAGTGCTACCTGAGCAGTCGATGCAAGCAAAGGGAGCTGCGACAGAGAAAACACATTTTTCTTCAGAGCTCTTTAACTGATGAGTCACTGTTTAGTGTAGGCCTTTTGCTCTGAGAATTTGACAATGACTTGCCAGCTTGCCTCAAAGTTCATGGGCTGCAGACTGTTAGGTCACTCTTCCCTCCTGCCACGTGTGCTGTAGTGCTCAGCAAAGATTCAGATAATGTGGGATTCCTTGAGGAACCTTTTGGTCCTTGCTATTGATTTTTGTGTCAAGGCAGATGAATTTCTTTCAGCTTAGTTTGCTTCATAACCACTAAACTTGTTTTTCCTTACAGAAACTAATTTTCTTCAGAGAAGTTACAACTATAAATTACTCACAAAGAGGGAACTGTTTACACTGTAATAATGAAAGTTGGAAGCAGAGCCATGAAGGCTTTCTGTGTCTTTTGGTGCAGGGAGGGGAAGGAGCATTGTGGGCTCCTTCCAATCTGGAAGAAGCACAGCTGGAAAATAAGACAGAAGATCTGTTAGAACAGAAATCGTGAAGAAATATTCTTCATTTAAGTAATACCTCTGCTGTTTTTTCTCAGGAGTTCTTGGCCCCTGACTTTTATCTAGAGAAACTAATAAAGCTCAGGCCCTAGTTCTTTAATGTACTTCTTAACAGAGCCAAAAGGAACAAGCTGGTAACATCTTGCTGGAACGCACTCAGCAATTCCACCACCATATTTGTTTCCTAAGAGAGATGAAGACCTTATCTCTACTGGATCTAAAAAGAAGCCAGTTCTTCTCTAGTGTTGAAGCTATAGTACCAATTTCTTGTTAGCAGCAGGCTTTCTAAATAGAGCTTGAGCTGGCATTCCCTTTGGGCCGTGGAAAGGATGGCGTCCGAACTGCTGGGTGGAGCAAGACTTTCCTAGAATCCCTTTCCAGCTGATGTCAGTGGGCATTTTTCTAGGGAATAGACTCTAAGGGGCTGTGGGACTCCCTGAAAGGCAACCTGAGCTTATGTTCTCACATGGTGCTTCTGTGATAGCACTGGGTACTTCTTGATGCGAGTGCTGAAGCACTGACACAACTGCCATGCTCAGAAGGCTGCCTCTGTTTCTGGTCTGGGCCTCTACCTCAGATTCCAGCTTTCCCTTCTGTAGCTAGTCTGAAGGAGCCCGTATGGGGCGCTACTTGATGCTTACCCCTTACCTGCTCTGAAACCTCTCCTTCCTCTATTTCTAGGGATTGCCCTGTCTGCAGAAGAGTGGAACCAGCTGAAGAAAATCATTCCTGATATTGATGCTGCAGTCAAGATATTCTAAGACGAAGAATGTTGGACACCTTCAGTCAGTTTCTTTCCCTTTGAATGCACTGAGAATCCTAGGGCCAAGAATTCCTACCCGGAGCTTTTCCCTTGCCTGGCTGGGGCTTCGTCATTGAGGTGGTGGTAATGCTAAAAAGGCCAGAGACTCTTCTTATCTTCAAGAACTAGCTTGTAATGAGCAGGTGGAACTAGAGCCAGTGCTGTGAAGTAAGACTAAAGCACTTCTGCTCTCAAGCAGCCTTGAGGTCTGTGCTAGTGAGGGAACCATGACTCCAGCCTGGCTTTCCAGGGGTAGATGGCTGGCAGTCTACCCTGTGGAGTGCTTTGACTGCTCCGCGTCTGTTACTGTCTTCCACTTGGTTGGGTGTTGAGTAAGATGGCTTTTGTATACTTCATGTTGGCATCTTCTGTGTTTCTTCCACATGCCGTTTTGGCTATTCCAAGTACTTTCTGTGTTTGTGGGACTTTTTTTTTTTTTTTTTTGAGTGAAGAAGGGTGTTATACTTCAGCAACTGGTTTGTTTGTAGAGGGTGAATACGCACAATAAATGTGTTTGCATTACAAGGAGGTGAGGTAGTGTTTCACAGGCTGGCAACTTAACTCCTTGTTTCAGGCACCCTTCTTGGTAGGTTGCTATCATATTTCTCTTTCAAGAGAGTGCTCTTTAGTGTTTATTCTTATGGTATAGTCCCAATAATCCTGCAGTCAGACGGCAGTCTACTCCAGGCCATGGGAAAGGCAAGCTAGGATGTGAATCATTCAGAGGAGCTTGTAAGTAGGAGGCTTATTAAACAGAGGGGAAATTAAAAGCCTAAGATAGAAAGAGGAAAAATTGCAAGCTATGGGAAGAGTAGAAAGAGGGTGTTTTCTGCTTGAGCTCTGAACGGTTCACACTCTGATATTGGCTGTGGCAAGCATAGCCTTCCTCAGACTTTTCCAGACTTTGCAACAGCTTGCGTCTTCCATCTATTTTAGGTTCTTCCCTTGCCCTGGTTTCCATAGTATCCGAATGCTTCCTGCTCTTAAATATATCCATCTGACACTTGCAACACCTCAGTGAAGTAGGAGGTACTAAGGCCCTTGCTCTGTAGAGGTGCTGGGGCTGCAACAGCTCAGGGTTGGGTGGAAGATGCGGGGTGGAGCTGTGAACTGAAAATAAGCTTTCCTAAATGCTGAACTTGTAACTGCTATAACTTTCGCTAGGGATAGCAAGAGAGCAAAAAAAAATCTTTCCCCATAAAACTGTCTCTTAACTAAATTTTGAAGGGCTTGGTCCTGTAGCTGCGTGGGGGGTGGAAATAGGCAGACTTAATGACTGAGGCATTCCCCTCTGATCCTGCGTTCAGCTAGTCTCTAGCCCAGTGTTGTACTTCTTTGACTCCAGTAGTGAGAGAGCATCAGTGTCGCAAAGGCAGGTTGTTTATGCTGCAAGCTTATTCCTGGGGAGTATCACTGATATAATGCCGTAATACACTCTTCAGAGGCTAAATGTAATGAGAAGATAAAGAACTTAGGAAAAAAAAACAAAAGAGAGAAAAAGGAAAAAGCAGGCTGAGAAAGTAACTTCCCAGTAAGAATGGGACAGTGCTTAGAAAACTACCTGAGAGATAAAGTCCCTAGGTAATGCTAGAAGTATACGAAAAGCTACTGAGCTGAGGAAGGAAAGGGGAGTAGAGGCAAATGGTCTTGTAAATCTGGCAGTCCTCTGGAGTTTAAAGCTCTTGGCTTTTATTAGATGGCTTGCAAAAAGATGCTGCTGCTTCTCACCTCAAATCATCCTAAAATGCGGGGTGTAGGATTGTGGCAGTCCTGACAGTCATTCATCAATGAACTGTCATAAGATCAAGCTTTGCAAGCTCTTGCAAAGGTGTAGGTATGTGGGCAAGACTGCTCATACTGCAGTCAAAGCCCAGTTTCTGCATCCACAGCAGAAATGTTTCACTGGTTGGGTAAGGCTGGTCACGTACTCCTGAAGCACAGGCTGTAGACATGAACCCCAAGATGCGAGGGAGGCTCCATCCTTTTGTCCCAGCCCTGGGGTACCCAGACTAAAGCGTGTGACAAGAACAACCATCTCCATACATGATGGCCACTCCAGGAGTACTACTGAGGGAGAGTGGGGAGTGGAGGGGGAGCGCCGGGTCAAATCATCAGCGCTTAACTGAACTTGATCAGCTCAATTGAACATTATGTGGTTCTAGAGCCAAAGAGTGGCCTTCCCTTAACTGAGAGAGAAGGAAGCTGTTCTATTGCTTTCTAACTGGTTTTCTCTTTAGGAGTTAGGAGAAGCAGTTTGCAAACTACCCCAAGTATTTAACAGGCAACAAGGCTTTTTTAATACATCCTCAAAGGATGGCTGCTCTTGATCAGAAAAATATCTGGAATCTTTGTTCGTTTCTAATCTGCCTGCTGTTAGAGATAAGGCTTGTGGATTTTATGACCAGAAGTTAAGAAATAGTTAATTTTTGGTTTGTCGTAAAGTTAAAATGTTAAAAAGTTAATGTGAGATTCATTGGATATCTGTTACCCCAACCAAAAGTAACCAACAAAGTCTTGGTAAATGAGGATGAAAGGTTATAGCAGTAAGTTGTACTCTGTTGCTTGTCTTTCTCTTATGCTGTCGATCTGTCTGTTTCGGAGCAGTTTTCTCTGCAGAACCTCTTACTCCAGAGCAGAAACCTTCAAGTGACACGAAGGAACCGATATTTGCTTCAGATACCTTATTGTTGCTGGGGTATTTTCTGCCAAGGCATTTTTAACTAGACCTTTGGCCCTACTGCCTAGGGAGCAAATGGGGGAAGGCAGGTTGTTTTGATTGATCCTTGAAAGATCTCTCCCCCTGGGCTGCTGTGAAGATTTTCTGCCTCAAGTGCTGTCTCCTACGTGATGTGGACGTTCAGGGCCACAGCTGGTATTCTCTCCATTCCTCAGTGCCTTTAGGGGCCGGAAAGAAAGGACAGGCACTCTTAATGTAATGTGTATTTTGCCATTCCTGTATCCTTTGAGCCCTTCTCAAATTCTGGCCACAGGACTGGGCCTCTACACCTTTTAGCATGAGCTGCTTCTGTCTAAATCCAACGACTGTTATGCCAGCGTGAAGCCAGGAAGGCACAGAGATGCTTAAAGAAAGCAGTTTTTTTTTTTCTTTTTCTCTGGCAAACATCTCTCTGCACACGTGAAACATCCTCAGCACACAATGTGGTTTTTCTTTAAAAGCTTCTTTTTGAAGTATTGTCTCAGGTTTGGGAATAACCTGTTCCTTCATTCCCTGGGAATTATGCCACTGAGCTCTGCCGTGCCCCCTTTCAGCTCTCCCAGCCTTCTTCAGTGACACAAGCAACTTATTTGTCATCTGCAAAGGTGACCTGTTACTTCTCCTTTTCACTCTCTCTTGGTGCTATGACTATCTTTTATCTACCCCTTAATCCTTTTACTGTGCTATATTCTCCATCTGGCTCTGTAAACTCTTTCCAGGTGCTGACTGACAGCTGTTCTCTTTCCCATTTACCAGCAGTATTTTTATGCCTATTTTTCTCTGCTGCAGACAGGGACTATTATAATATGTCTGTTCATGGACTCCAAAAGATACTGGATTCTTTCCCTCTAAATAGACACTTTCTACCTGAGGCGCCAGGTCTCTCATGCCAGAACATGAACCTAGAGCAGCTTGTGCTGGAGCACCTGGCATGAAAAAACAGACTAGGCAAGGAAGGGTACTTGAAAATATGACTTGCTTAGCCACGATCATCCAAGGTAGAGCTTGTTGCTGTTGTGATAAATGTGCCTTGGTTTTACGGTTGTCGTATTTGTTTGCAGCTGTTAAAAATGAGGATGGTTTGACATGTCATAGGCTTCCCAGCTGATGCATCTGTGGCCTCTGAATATATGGCATAACCCTGGCAATGTCTGCAGGAAATATGAACAGGAAGCTTGACCAGTGTGGGGAGGGGAGTTTATTTTTGAGGGTGAATTTTAGGACTGGTGCCACCCTCAAACCCAAGGCAGTTCTACACCAAGAACATGGAGACACCTTGCAGTGACCCCTGGGTTTGGGCCAGGCTGCAACAAGCTGAGGGCCTTTGTGAGTCCATTTGAGTAAAAATCCTGGATGCAAATTCCAGTAAGCTCTCTTTCACCTGCTGGCTCTGAATAAATGCTCTGGCAGCTGCACATGCAGGCGAGGATGACAGCCAGGGCTAGAGAAAGAAGGGTACAAAACTCATGGAGAAGGGTTGCAATTGTCTGCTGAGCACAGTAATGAAGAGGAAGGAATCCACAGTTACTTTCTGTTTAGGGCCAGTGTGTGCCTCTGGTTCTACGGGGGAGCCAGGTTGCTCATACATGAACTGTGCTCTCATTTTTCTTCCCTCTGCTTCCTAGGATTGGGACCTCTCTTTTCCTTCCCCTGATGCTTCAGCCACTTTCTCCTAACCTTTCCTGCCCAGGTGCAAGCTTTGAAACTTGCTACAAGTCTCTCCTGCTGCAGGGGCCTGGAGTCAGATTTTTTTTTTTGGTAAAATCAGGTATAACATCTGGGCAGTATTTGAGCCAGTGCCCTGGGAGGCAAGCTGTGTGAGCTAGCACGTGGGGCACTGTGGGGAGAGGGCAGGAAGGAGGATAGGATGTGAGGAGCAGGCACGAGGGGAATTTGAGTTGGGCTGCTGTGTTTGGGAGCATGGAGCTGTTGTTTCACCGGGTGCATGTGTTGGATAGCAGGTCTCCCCTCCTCTGCCCACTGCTTCCGTCCACCCTCAGGATCCAGGACAAGAGTACTGGGAGCTGGCAGGAAGCTGCTGGCAGAGATGCAGAGCAAGGTGGAGGAGAGAGGCCAAGCTGCGCCTGCACCCTGCTACTTTGTAAAGCCGTGGGCCCGGGCTGTGTCCCTGCGACTGCACTGGTGAGGGCAGCCGTTCCTCATGGGGCAAAAGCCTTGGGTGTTTGGTGCCTGAGCATCACCCTGGTGTAGCAGAGATGGGAGCAATCATGAGAAGGCCTGGGCCACCTGAATGTGCTTCTCAGACAGCCGATGTCCTCTGCTGCCTCACAGCATCTGTGTGAGCTGGAGGAGCTGGTGGGAGAGCAGTCCCCGTGGTGATGCAAGGAGGCAGGTCTGCCCCTGGCAGCAACAATGGTTGCTGAAACAAGGACGTGCCAGCTGCTTCAGACCATCCACTGCAGCCTGAACAGGACCTGGCTGGAAATACTGCAGCCAGGCCGCGGGTAGAAGCTGAGCTTTTCAAAAGCAGGGGGCTTTTGTCCAGGTGGGCCTGGGACAGAGGGACCTGGCCAGGGTTGTCAGGAAGGGGCCAGGGGGGTGATGTTGCAGCTCAGCCTCAGGACAGGTTCTTGGGGTGGTGCTCGCCGCCCTGTTGTGGTCGGGAAATTTTCTGCTTTAGGCAGTCGCTTTGCCTCCAGCCCCCCGTGCCGAGACACCGAGGGGAACGGGGCTCGATACTGATTTCAGAATACGGTCGCGGAGGCAGTGGGTCGCGGCCTGCCTCATCTGCCAGCAGGACAGAGCAAGCTCCCCCTTCGCAAGGAACAACGGTGCCTCGTTTCCTGAGAGCCCGGGGCAGGCTGTCCTGGGATGAGCACCAGCTCCTCCAGGAGCTCCTGCCGAGAGCCCCGGGCCCGCCCGCGGCCGCCGGGAGCTCTCCTGCGGGCGCCGGGCCCGGGGCCCCGGGCGGCGCGGACCCCTTCCTGCCGCGGCAGCCTCTCGCAGCTGCGCGGCGCCCCCGGCCGAGGGGCCCCGGCCCCGCGCCGCCGCCGCGGGCCCGCAGGGGGCGCTGCCGAGCGCTGCTTTGTGGAGCCGCGGCGGCGGCGCTGGCGGCGGGGCCGTTCCCAGCCGCGCTGCCTCCCCCGGCCGCCCGCCCGCAGCCGCGCCGGGCGCGGGGCATGGCCAGACTCCGCGAGGGCGAGGCGAGGAGGCAGCCGCCGCCGCTCCCGCCCGCCCCGCCGCCGCCGCCGCCGCCGCGCCGAGCCTCCCCCATGAGCAGCAGCGGCGGCGCGGAGCCCCCCGCGCAGCCCGGCAGCATGAAGGACCTGGACGCCATCAAGCTCTTCGTGGGGCAGATCCCGCGCAACCTGGAGGAGAAGGACCTCAAGCCGCTCTTCGAGCAGTTCGGCAAGATCTACGAGCTCACCGTGCTCAAGGACCGCTACACCGGCATGCACAAGGGTGAGCGGCCCCCGCCGGCTCCCCGCGACCCGGTTCTGCCCCCGCTCCCCCGTCCCCAGGGCTCGGCGCCTCCCACCCGCTGCCCGAGGGCGGCCCCGAGCCCGGGCCCGGCCCGCGCCGCCTCCCTCCCGCCGAGCCCCCGGCGCCCCGCAGCCCCCGCGCGGCCCCGGCCTGGAGCGGGGCCGCCGTGACAAAAGCGTCGCCGGGCGGGCCGGGGTCGCCGGGCGGGCCGGGGTCGCCGGGCGGGCTGGGGTCGCCGAGGCTCGCATCAGGAGCCCTCGGGAAAGGGGCGGCAGCTCCCGCCGTGCCCTCAGACCCCCTCCCTGGCCGTGGTACGGTGCCACAAACCTGAAGTCTGCGTAACAAAGAATGGAAGCAGCCAAACCTGCTGTTTACGCTGGCGGCTGGGAGAGATAAGGGGCCTTCTGGATCACTAGATCGCTGGAAGAGCTTTAGCGTATGCTAAAAAGTTTGAGGAGGCTTGTTTAGCTACGTTTATTGTTGCGTCTGAAAGCTGTATTTTGAATAGCTGTCGCGTTCAGGATGTCAGCTCCCTCTGTGGAGCAGTTCCAGCCCACCCGTAGCAGACGTTTGGGATCTTAGGATCACTGCTGCTCCAGCAATGAACAGGAATTCACAGAGCCTGCTTGCTGTGAAATCTGACAGAGTGATCTTAGCACCGCTGCCCGGCACACGCATAGCCAGCCTGCAGGTAACCTACAGCGAGTACCTGTAAAACTGTTGGTGCCTGGCCTGGGCCTCTGTGCCCTAAAATGATTTGTGATGGGGCTGTGTGGTGGTGCCCGCTAGGGGGGGGGGGGAGTTGCATTCAGTCCTGATGCCTTTGGTTTCATGTTGTGGTGAAAACTTAAAAAAAAAAAAAAAGACAAAATGCAAAAACCAACCCAAACTGTGGGTGCCATGGCTAGTCAAACACTTCCAAACTGAGCAGAGAGAGAAGGGGACAACAGAAAAATGACTTTATTTCCAAACAAAAAGTCAAATCTAGCCCCAACATAAAAAGACAACGTTCCTCATTGAAGCCTGTCAGAGTTGGGCTGGCTTGAATTTAGCTGAAGAAGCGAGTCTGACTTGGGACCTCAGAACCAAAATGTCAAGTGCTCCTGTGTCTGTGCGCGTGTGGGACCGAGTCCAAACCTGTTACCGTCTGACAGCGAGCAGCCAGGTTCCAAACCCAGTAGGAGGAGAATGGGCCCGAGGCATGAGGTGATTGCACATTTCATTGCGGTTGGCTTATTTAATACAGGCTGTGTGCTCTGAGGTCGTGTTCCAGGCAGGAGGCAGATTCTGGAGATAGGAAGTTAGAGGGGGCAGCACTGGTATTAGCTAGATCGGTGTGAGAGGAACTTGCTAAATGCAGGGTTCTTGCAGCAAAATAAATATTCCTTTGGTTTTGATGTTTTTGAGTGGATGCAGGTGTTGGTCAGGCATTGTTGTGCTCTGTTCTGTCCAGAGAAGGCCATTCGGATGTGCAGGTTCTTCTGATAGCTGCTGTACAGCCATCTCCACACACCTTCCGTTTCTTTTGGTCCCTCTGTTTTGTTCAAATGGAAAGATTGGGATTCCTTTCCTGCTGGCTTGGGTTATGTGTAGACCCTCAGCCTGGTTTGGGACTCAGCAACGCGTGTCATTCCTCCACAAGGATGTGGAGGGGTTTAATACCCAGTGAACAAGTTAGACCCACAGTCCAGGCATCCCTGGCCCCAGTCTTCCCCTTCCATCTTACTGGGTCTCAGTGTAGGCTGCATGCAAGAAGGCTAAGTTGGCGAGGAGCTGCTCTGCTCCCCTTGGTATCAGCAGGCCTGCAGGGTGCCAGCAGCAGGGGAAGCACTGTCACAGGGCCTGGTCAGGGCTTCACAGCCCCTGGGCTGTGGAAGGGCTTTGGCAAATCCTATGCACTCATCCCTGTACCATACAGAATCTTCCTGGGGCAGCTGAAACAGCAGATTCAGTTTTCTTTCCCCCCATTCCCTGAT
The DNA here is from genome assembly GCF_040182565.1 of Anser cygnoides. Classification (NCBI taxonomy): domain Eukaryota; kingdom Metazoa; phylum Chordata; class Aves; order Anseriformes; family Anatidae; genus Anser; species Anser cygnoides. The sequence continues at coordinate 199,234 of NC_089899.1, read as the reverse complement.
CTGCAGCAAGAAGTGATTGAGAGCTTGCATGCATCTTCCATCTGCTTTTTCTTTTTCTTTTGCAAAATGGGGAAAAGCACTTGTCTGAGAAGCCAGCACTACCAGTAAAGACCAACAACTCTTCTTGCAATCCCTTGCAGCTTAACACTGGGAGTTGAGCAGCTCCTCCTGTCCCCAGGGAGGACAGAAAGATGGAAAGGGCCGAATGGGGGCATGAAGGTGTGAATTGGACTGTGGAGTCCAAGAGCTATCCCCTGTGGACTGCTTTGTACGTGTGCTGAGAACTGATGAATTCTCTGGAGGCAGAGGAAGATCTTACAGGTGTGGCAGAAACGAACAGAGTTATGAAGTGGCTTTGTTAGTGCCTGGCTGTAAATGGCCTCAGGATCCTGGCTATTGGTAGTTGATGCTATTCCAGTCTCCTAATAGTATTCATGAGGCAGTGTTTCTGTTTATGTTAATCACAGATGTATTTGCATGTTAATGGCTGTGTTTTTCTTAAAGCTAATATTTTCATGGAAAGAACAGGGAGGCATTTGAACAGGCTTTTGGAATGGGTCAGAGGAGACTGAATAGGGAGAATCAAGTGGAAATTTTTGGCCGCAGGTTCCAGGATTGGGCAGAATGCAGTTCCTACAAGAGTGTCAGCTGTGCTCTCCTGCATGGATTTCCTTGCAGTGCCACGAGAGAGGAAGCCAAGAGACTCTGTAGTATGAGATATGGAACTGAACTGCTGGGAAATCGCAGGGGCAGGAGCAACCCTCTCACGGGGCGTCTGGGGACAGGTGGGTGGCTTTTCCAAAGGGCAAGGATGCAATAACAATCTCAGTGTCCTGTGCCTCACTAGCAGCTGAATTTTGACTCAACTTCTGTAGGCTTGTAGATAAGCTCCCTGCTGACTCCCTGCTTCCCCTGCTGAAGTATTTGACAAGATTTTAAATGCTAAGTTGAATCTGGAAAGCCCTCTCTTCTGTAAACTGACAGCCTTTTCTTACTCAAGGCTTTAGACTGCTGATGTCTAGAGTAACGCTTAGGATCTGAAGGGACTGTAAATCCCAGAGTCAATGTGTGGTTTGTAGGGAGAGTCTGGCACATAATATCTTTTGCTGTAGTGTCTTGCAAGTGGAACAAGGCTGGTTTTTGCTTGCGGGGAGCTGAAAACCTTTCTGGAGCCGGTGGGAGTAGGATGGGTAGGTAATAGTGTGAAGCACCTTGACCCACACACAGCCTTTGGAGAGCAGCACCCATGCAAACCATGCAACCTCTTCTGTAGTCAGCCAAAGGCAGCGTACCCCATCGCCTCTTGGAAGTGGAGGCAAAGCGTGATCACAATGCAGGTCTGTCCATCTAGGTGGTAGCTCGTTCTGGGAGGCCTGGCACCGACGTGTGGTGTGGTCCCAAGATGGAGCCTGTAATTCATGGGACACCAACTGCTTTCAGTTACAGATGTAGGATAGACATACACCCAAGCACACAGCCAGGGAAGACCTGTGGAGTGGGTTCCCTGCTAACTTTTGAGTCCTGTTTTCTTTCAGTATTCAGCCTCCCTAAATTCCAGCGCTCTGGCTGTTTTTGCTGTCTTCCCTGATTTTTCCTGTGCTGCAGGCTGGCAGACAAGCCCCTGAAGGCCAGCAACTGGTAAAGTCCATCCTCCCTGCCCGTTTATCTTCTTGCAAGATTTTAATGAATTTTTCCATTTTAATGAACTAATTATTCATGGTCACACGCACAGAGGAGCTGAGGGAGGGCAGATGCCAGAGGATGGCAAAGCAGAGTATTGTCACTAATAAATGCTCTTGCTGGAGGACAGGGTGGCTTCCTGTGCAGTATCTGTGCGGTAGCAGCATGCCATGTCTCTCGTTTCAAAGGGAGCTGACAACCTAGGCCAGGATTTTCAGTTGGACGGTCTGTGTTTGACGTCTGGGAAGGTGGGAAGGGCATTTCCTGGCTTGTAGCTCTTTGGAAGGCTTTTGTGACCCTTTGGAGCAGCCCCTGGTGCTGTTTCTGCTGCCAAAGGGCGGCTGGCAAAGTCCAGAGTCTCTCTGCCTCATTCTTTTCCCTCTTGCATGTCGTGGAGCCTTTGGTGGCTTATAACACAGCTGGTGAGTGGGCATCAGACCTGTCCTGCCGTGTGTTCCACCCATGAACCAGCACTCAGCTCCCAATGGATTTGGTCAGACTCCCCAGTTCTGTCTGATGCAGCGAGTGCTGAAGCAGGTGGGTTCGCTGTTTCAGAGGCCAAGGCTCTGCTCTCTCCGTTTCTGTCTAGCGTTAGCACGTTGGAAGCAGCTGGTGATGCTGAAGCTCCCAACAGCCCCGGGCATTTCTAGCACTGTGTCTCAGCAGGCACAACGGGCCAGGTGTTAGAAGTGCCCAGGGTGGCATGAGCCTGTCGGCCAGTGACCTGAATTTGCTGTTAACTAAAGCAGGAAACGTGGAAGTGAGAGTGACTTGGGCCCTGTTGCAGCTCTGTGAATGTCTTCCCACTGTTGAGTAGATTGCTGATAAAAGAAGGGCGCTCTTCTCCGTATCTGGGTGGCTCTGTCAGGCTGAGGAAAGGATGTTGTCATCATTATATGTGGACATGGTACCAATGCATACAAATCTGATAAATTGCTAGTTCACAGCTCCCGACTTGAGAGTTTTATGTGCTAAATCTCACCCTGATTATCTCAGTGCAGCAGGTGGAATCAAGCAGGCCAGCATCTGTGTTTGGAACTTTGGTGACCAGGCCTCCAAATCTGTTAAAAATGGGTTTTGGTCTCTCTGGTTATACAGGTGCTTTTGAGGCTTTTCCTCATGCTTGACATCACAGCTGTCTGAGAGGGGAGAGAGAAGGCAAAGGGGTGCTTCTCCCCCGCGGCAGGGCTAGCTGCCTTTGCCATGAGAAGTAAAGTTTACCTGCATGTTCTCTGTTCCTGTTGCATTTGTTAAATTAGCTGGTGATCCCATGTCTGCCTTGGAGCAGCATTCTCAGTTCAAAACCTGTCCAATAAGGAGCTTTAATTATTTGTTAGAAATATCTAATACTCCTGTGCTGTTTGTGGAGAGGGGGGGTTCTAGCAGGAGCTGTGAGGACAGGTAAGAATTGCTCAGCTGCAGCGACTGATGGGAGCTGGAGTAAAAGAATAGCATAATGTTGTTGCCGTGGATTGGCATTGTCCTGAGCAGCTGGCTTCCCTGTGGCCTAAAAATGTTCTGTACCATGGAGCTCCTCTGGGGCAGGGGGGAGAGATCCAGGCAGGCCTTCTCCTGTCTTCACTACTGGATCCAAAGGGAGCTGAAGAGGCTTTGGAGAATGCCAAGCCAGGCATGAGAAAGTGAGGGCAAAAGAGCAGGCTTCTCTGGGCTGTAACGATGCCTCTGCAACCCTGGCACGACTGTGTCCATGCTGGCATTCGGTAACAAGCTGAAGGGACATGTCTTGCCTTTGCTTAGGATGTGAAATGCCACTGGGAGTTGGAGGGGTGTGAGTGAGGGGGTCAGATGTGTTCTAGCATTTGAGTTTATTCTCCAGCGCTTTGCCCAGCCTCATCTGAAACAACTCAAGTGACAGAGCTCCAGGCACCTCCCTGGGGAGATCATTCCACAGTCTAATAAATCCTCCCTCTGCTAGGAAATGTTTCTTGATAACCAGCCAACTTTTTCCTTTGTTTAGTTTCATTTGATTGTTCTTAGCATCGGAGCACCCAAAGACGATCCCTCTTTTTACTGGAGGGACTACAGTTCCTCCCCTGCTGTGATGGTTCCAGTTTTAGGCTAAGATGTTGGGTCAGATCTTGTCATGGGTACGTATACTGATGTGTGCGCACACTGTATAGGTGTAAGTATGGCACAGAGAGCCAAGCCTCTCCTTCTGTGGCCTTCTGTGATTGCCTGGATCTGGACTGTGGCTCTTTGTATCAGCCTAAAATCTTGGATGCTTTTCCACTTCTCTTGGTTATTTTTTTTTGGTATCAATAATCATAGCGGTCCCTGCATCCCTTCTGATCTTTGTCTTTTGGGCTGTTTCACCCACAGGTAATGTTAGCCTGCATTTTGTTCTCCTGTTGTTTCTCACCTTTCTCAACACCGGTTTCAAACTTGGTTCTTTCACTGGGACCAGTTTCCGCAACTTCAACGGACCTTGGACGAGGCCTGAAAGACCTTTACTGTTGTTCCTTTGCCTGTTTCCCTAGAGTTGGCAGTACATCCAGACTTGGTAATGTTTGCCCCTTTAATCAGCAAACCTTGCCCTCTCTGTCCACTAAAATACATAAAATACGTAAATAAATAGAATAGAAGAAATATAGAAGAAAGCAGTCAAGTCTCATGTGAGGGCTGTCCCGCGCACTTCATCTTCACCTTAGCAGAACAGCTGGGATGCAGGTCTGCTGGAACAGGCCAGCATGTGCGTAGTTCATGTACCTTGGTCACCTGCTGTTACCAAAGAGAAACATTGCATTGGTTTGCATCTGCACCTGCACATCTAACTCGATGCTTACTGTGTCCAACTGCAGGTTGTGCGTTCCTCACGTACTGTGCCAGAGACTCTGCCATCAAAGCCCAGACAGCATTACATGAACAGAAGACTTTGCCAGGGGTAAGTCCCAGTGAATTGTGCCTGGAACTCATACCATGGGCTGGCGAACAGGGTGTTGTTGGGGAGGGAGCGAGGGTGGAAAATGGCTTGTGAAAGAGGAGTATGGTTTGAGAGTTAGAACAGGGAGGGGAGAGCCAAAGCACAGGGCTGCTCTTCAGAGCTGCTGCTTTTTGTCTGCTTTGCCAAGGCTGCCCCATGTAACTCCAGCCAAGCCTGTTTCTGTGCTGCTCCTTGGTCTCTGTGGTGTGATGTGGCTTCTCCAGCTATCTGTTGCTGTCACTAAGGAGCTTTGATGCTTTGGGGTGCAGTGTATGTGCCCAGCAAGGTACCAGCCCCTTTTCTTCCAGGTGTGCTGAGCTACCTGTGGCTTATTGCTGAGTCCTCCTTGCTCTACAGCTGGTGTTGGAAGCAAAGTGCAGTCGGGATCTCAGGCGACGAGGTAGTGTGGATCAGGCCCCTCATTGCAGGCAAGCCTTCTGCTTCCCTGGGACCTGCTGGCACACTGAGAGGAGTTTTTGAATTGTTGCCATTCCCGCTTCAGTATGCTGTGAGGGCTTTGGCTGGGCAGTTCCCTTGCTGTGCTGAGGAGGCTGAGCAAATGCGTTGGAAAGATTCGTTTGTAGCTGGGTAGGTGGAGGCACTGGATACTTGGAGGCGGAAGCTCACAGGAGGCCCTGAGTGCTCAAGGCAATGGGATAATTAATGTAAACCAGGGGTCTCTGGAGAGGGGGGAAGGAATTCTCAACCATAACATTTCCTCTTTAGTCCTGGTCTAGACAGCTTCCCTTACCTCTCCCAGCGCCCCCCAAGACCTCCACACAAATATTTTCATGTTTGTTTACTTGTACTCCCTTTTTGCATGGGCCTGTGTTGGCATTTGAGGGCTGGACAAAGAACCTAACTTGACTACCACTTAACCTGAACCAGTAAAAATTCTGTTACCTCAAGGCAGCGAGGGGGAAGATTACAGGTTACGAGGTACTCAAATACTAACGGAGTTAACTTTGTGAGAGGGAAAAGACCAGCCGTTGAGCTAAATCAATGTAATCTTCTGTGTCTGGTGGTCCTGGGCAGTCTGTTATAACAAGCTGAAGGTTGGAGGAGCGGCGTGATGAGTCCTGGAACAGTGCTGTAACACAGTGGGGAAGAGATGGGTATGTCCTTGTGTAGTATCAGTAGAGGGACCCTGACAGATTATTCCTGTGAGGCTCGGGGGATTCAAGGCAATCTCAGTTTTGTTGCACATCTACATTGGGAATTTGTTGCATGTTTCACTATGTTCTTTATTATTTGTCCTGCATGGGGTAGTATTTAAAGCAGCAATGCAAAGCACATTTATCTGGGATGTGGTGATCTAAAGGCTTTTTATGTTATGGGAGACGTAAGAAACTGCTTATCAAGTGGTAAGAAGTGTGTGCTAGCTAAGTGCTTTCAAACATGTGAGTCTTGAGACAGTTAATGAGCAATGTGCTGTAATTAAGCTTCACAATTAAGATGAAGATGAGCTGTGCTGTATTTGGCGCTGTCTGTCTTCAGGTTGACAATCTACCACCTCACATTTAATTTCTCTTTTGGGAATTCCCTGTGTGACCAAGAAGGTAGGATTCTCTTTAGTCATTTAAGTGGTTGTTCAGAGATGCTTACTACCAGGATAAATCAGACGTCCATCCTGATATGGGTAGAGCTGATTTTAGCATGGGCATGGGTTGCTTGACCTGAGGTAGCTTCCAGCCCTGTTTTCTGAGTCCGGTTTGCTGGTTTCCTTAGAGTATCACCCATCCCTCTGGCCCAGCGGATCACAGAGAATATTCTGGAACTGAATCACAGCCAGGAGTGCTAGGTAACTGGTTGTTTCCCTGTTTTGGGAACAAGACTCTGGAATTTCTCTGTACATTCACATCTAGATCATCTTCTTATGAACTCTGTAGCAAAGCCTCTCATCAAAAATGTTGTGAGGACCCTGGGTAGGACAGAGAACAGAATGTACTAGACCACACCTCTAGGATTTCAGTAAATGGGCTGGAGTCTGATAAAGGAGAATTTTCTCGTTCATTTTACACATTTACAATCCCTTTACTGCAAAGAGATTAACAGGAAAAAAATTAAGAGCGTATAATGTCAGTGTAGGGTAACAGAAACTTTTATCTGAATGGATGACCAAGGATCAGCAGCTTTAGAGACAGCAAAGGTCAGAACTGACGTAGAAGGATTTTGTTGGTAATCCTATGCTTGCCGTTGTACTGCAAAGCAACCAGAGATGCCACAGGTACCCAAGTGACCGTCTTTGTTGGTCTCAGTGCCGACAAAGAGACCAGACCAATGGTTGATCTCAACAGTTCATAAATCTGGACAGAAACAAATGAATTTCTTAACCTAGACTGGACATTTGGTAACGACAGACTTATGGAAGTGCTTTGATATGGTTTCTTATGACTTATGACCTTAGACTGTGCTCAGGCAGCTTGGTAGGGGAACTGGAGGAGAGTTTCTGGGTTCTCCTCCCAAGCCCGTCAGTGGGTTGGCACTGTGCCCACAGATGTATTGCTTATGCCCTCTGGGTTTGGATGCTGGGGTTGTCAGCACATCTAGGAACACTGTCACATTGTTCCTGCAGAGCCATACCTGCGGTGTAGCTGTCCTGAGGTTTTATATGGTTGTTGATTACTGTAGTCTTCCTACATAAATCGGTAGGAGTAATCATGGTCTCTACTGGCTTTTGTGGCGTTTCTGGCAAGTTCTTCCATTTGGGGATCAAGTTCTCTTTGCACTGATGAAACACATTTCATCTGTTTATCTTTAAATTGAGGGCTGTTGGATGTGTGGTAGTTAAATAGAATGCAAAAGTTAAATCCCAAAAAGCTTATTTTGGACAGTAAGAATTAACATCTTTTTCTGAAAGTAGACAGATTTTCAGTTTACACCCCCTTTTGTAAGGTGTTGGTTTACTTAGGGCATAAAGCAAGAAGACTGTCAGCTGTGTATTACATTATCTGAAACTTGTGTTCAGAGTACAAAACACCTGTGTTGCCGTCAGAGCTGGTGAATTGCTTGCCATCAGGCCAGTCATGAAGTAACAAACGCGTGGGGATCTTTTCTTGGGGAAGGAATGATGGAGCTTCCTGGAAAAGAGAGGTGAAGGTTGTCATCATTGAATAAGCAGAAGTGTCTGATCACCCAGCCTTGCTAAGGAGTTTAAAAGGATGCCAAAGATCTCTGCCCTTGCTGACAGCTGGGGAAAACAGGAAGAATGCTCAGCCTCCTGGCTGTGCAGACAGGGAGCCTGTTCCCAGACACCGTGGTGTGGGCCCTTGGATGGGGCCAGCAACTTGTGAACCTGAAGGGTTCACAAGCCAAAGGGGTGCTGTGCAGGAAGGCAAGTTTGCCCAGAACCCTGCTTGGTAGGCATGATGAGCAGGAAGCACATCGTGGTGTGCTCGTAGCGACTCATGCCATGCAGCATGCAGACAGTGCCAGCATCACGTCCGGTTCCCTGCCCAGCAGCTGCCTCCCAGCCAGCTGACACTTCTGCTCCCTGCCCTTCACAGTGCTCTTGGCATCATGCACGTGGAAAGGTCCTGCTTCGTGTTCCTTGAGGCCGAGTTGGGAAACTGCACGGTTAAGTCTGAATCAGTCCCAATAAAGCAGTTCGACTGTCTCCAAAGACTCAAAAGAGATGGAGGCAGATCTGCCGGAGGAGCAAAACAGAAACCATCTTCCTTTGTGGCCTAGGTTTACAGGGCTTGGGGAAAGTCACACAGCCTGTGGACGCTGAACAGAGGCAAATTCTTTGGATCTGAAATGCAGAGAGAAAATCAAGCCCTCACGCTCCTTCCTAAATCTGTTGTCCTCTCCAACTGCCAGCCAGCCTAGCAGTGCAGTGTTTCACCTTCTCGCTGCTCCCTGGCACATTCCTCCCTAGCTCAGTGAAATGATATTATATCTCAATAAACCATGCCTTTGATTCGTGATTGTGCCTTCACTTTGCTGAGTTCTGAAAGGAACTGGAGAGGTTATTAATGACATGCAGCGATCACACACCAAGTTAAAGCCTCTTGCTAAGTGAAATTTGAGGGAAAAGCAGCCAGCTTTTCAATATTTCACAAAAATGCTTTGTGTCTCTTTTCATTTGCAGCTAGACAGTTGCAAATTACATAAAATTGCTCCTGAAGAAGGGAAAGAAGAATAGAGGGAGAGAAGGGGAGGGAGGATTTAAAAAAAAAAAAAAAAGAAAAGAAAAAGTAATTCTTCTGGCAAGATACAGTTACAGTTTTATTTCTATGCAGAACAAAGAAGGGCTTGGTGAAAGGTAGGCAAGTAAGTGGCGGAAATTGGTATTGATCCAAGCTGGAAATGTGGGCAGTTTAAGAGCAGCAGTGGGGGTACTGAGATGTGGCTACGTAGTGGGGAGAACTCATGGATGCAGTGAGGGCTTGGGAATACTGGGACGCAGGAATGGAAAATTACGGACAGCAGCAGCGTTAGAGCAGAGCGAGACTCTGGGAATGCACCAGGGGTTGAGATGCAGCAGCAGTAACTCACATGGTTGGGCATAAGGATTAACGCAGAGACACAGCAGCAACTGAGTGGAGGGCATCCCTGTGGGCAGACTGTCTCCTGTGCTGCCAGGAATGAGAGCTCACCGTGGGCCGTCAGGATCCACAGTAAAGTGACAATACAAGGGAACACGGGCAACTGGAGGAGTTTTGGTAGAGAGGTCAAAGCATCTCGGTCTCCCCTCTCCTTCTCTTCTGTACAAATCCTGGTGTGAAACCAGTCTGGAGTGGTATTTCTGAAATAGCTTCTTCATGTGAACACTGCAGGATATTGCAGCTGGCAAAGCTGGGATACGTGCTGAGAAGTGGAGTATGGGGCCTGAGCGTTTGGTTGGGAGCTGGAGCTGGCCTTCAGTTATTGTTTGAGGTGGCTTTTGCAGTTTCAACCCTTGGGCAGGGCAGGGTGGAGAAGCTTTTTGCACTGCAGGTGGCATAGAGACAATTTCAGTAAATTCACTAGGGAGCTGTGCAACTTTATCAGTAGAAGGTGGCGGTGCAGAGAACTTGTGAAGGCTGTCTCATGGAAACGGCAGCGGCAAGACATGAAAGCACTGGGCCAAAGCAGCCCCTGGGCAAGCAGCAGTGGAAGTGCCCATTCACTGCAGAGGGAAATGCAAGTGCTTACTCTTGTCAGGGATTTGCCTCAAGGGGCTGAGAACTAACAGTGAAGCGAGGCAGCAGCCCTGTGAAATACATTCCCTGAAGAGGCAGAGGGAGAGCAAGCTGCCAAGACAAACATTGGTTCCTGCAGCCTACAGAGTTGGAAGGATAATTAAATTAAAGATCAGCACCCATTCCTACGTTGCTTACTTAGTATACATTTGAGTGTGTGTGTGTGTATATGTACATCTAGATCATTTATAAAAACATTAAAGAGAACTGCCCCTAAAATGGGGTCCTGCAGAACCCCACCAGTGACTGGCCATCGGCCTGATGTAACCCCATTTACCAGAACCAGAGCCTGACTCATCAGCCAAGTGTTCACCCATCGCGTTACGTATTTATATAGCTGTATGCTGGGCATTTTGTCCAGAAGGAGACTGTGAGAAATATTATCAAAAGCTTTGCTGTAATCCAAAAAGATTACATCAGGTGGTTTCCCTTGGTCAGCTAGGTGGGTAACCTTGTCATAAAAGGAAATAAGTTAAACGGGACTTCACCCTTGTGAACCTGTGTTGGCTGTGACCAATGGCTGCATTGTATTTCAAGTGTTTTTTATCTTGGCGTCCTAGCACCTGTAGAAAAGGATTTGAGGAATTTGGCACTTTCTTCTTCTCACCTTAAAGGTCCTTTGACCTTTGGTGACACTGATCACAAGTGACAAGAAGAGATTAGGGCAACAGGGACGATCATCTAATGTCCTCCTTGGTGCAATGCACTGAAGCATCAAGGAAGGAGCCCTATGAGAACAGACTGACCACGGGCCCCTGAGAGACTGAACTGACGTGTCTGCCAAAGTCATGCACGAGGTAGGGGCTGTAACTGCTCTACTGGGCTGGCGTCCCCTCTGGTTGTCTGATGGTAATGCATCAGTGTCACTTCCGTAGAACTGTCGAGAAGATCCAAAGGCTTTGAGTCACAGCAGTAAGCTTCTTGCCTTGCTCCCAGAGCAGCGCTAGCTGGAGTGGGAACAAGGATGACTAATTGTGTTAAGGGAGAAGGAACAGCACAGGAGAGAACCCAAGAAGTAATGCAGCCCGTCCATGTGTATTGTGGCCCATACGCTCAGGTGGCTGCTGGCTGATTCCTGCATGCACTCAGCTTTGAGAGGGAAGGGGGAGATAGCTCCCCTGCTCAGCCTTGATTTGTCCTCCGTGCTGCAGTTAGGGAAAATAACCCCCAAAAAGCTTGTGAGATTAGTTGGAGTTTACTAGCTCGTACTTATAAAGAAGCACAAGTGACAAAGCAGTGGGGTGAAATCCAGCAGTCTTCCTTGTTCATGTGAAAACAGAAGGCCATAACCACGTGGGCAGGAGCTTTGTGGTTTGGACTCTGGAGATTGCATCTTGTTTCTGCCACAGATTTCCTGCATTGACCTTCATCGTCACGTACCTTGGATTCTTCCACCTCATCATTACCCTCGTCCCCTTCAGAATGGAATTGGATGGGGTGAATTCTTAAGCAGCCTTTAGAGTTGTTCCAGAAAGCTGCTTGTTGCTAATGTTGCTCTGTGTGAGACCACTTACCTTTCTCCCTGAAGGATGGTCCCTCTGGGTAGGACTGAGACATCAGGACATCAGTGGAAAGATGCAAGCAGGAGACTTGAGCGCTGAGACTGGTACCAGTCCATCACTGCTTGTGTTCCCAACCACATGCAGAGTCCAAATGAGCAAATTAGCATTTAGCTTTGTCTGCTCTGCACCGCTAGAATTGGTTTGGATCAGTCAGTCAGGGCATTTTTAACTGGCTCACGGAGGACCAGGCCACAACTTGCAAAGCCTAAGATCTCAGGACCCAATTCTGACAATGGCCTTGGATGTCTTTTGGTTCCTGAAGTCCCAGAGGAGCCAGCCTGCACTGTGTGTTTCCTCTGCTCTGCCTCTGACCCACTTAACGCTATGAGGTTCCTCTGCATTGCACCTGGGGGGCTATTCTACATCACTTGCATCACTTGACTCCTAATTAATAGAGAGGCTTGCCCTGCCGTCTGTGGGGGTTGTCTCCTCTCCAGCTTTTGCAGTCTGAAAGCTAGAATAGCAAGAGGTAGCAGTCACTGTAAATGTGGGGAGCCAGACCACCTCCGGAGGGGGCTTTGGGGAGGCGAAGGCAGGGGGGAGAGAAATGGTGCGTTTCTGCCTCAGTGAAGTAAGTAGGGAAGCTTCCTCTGACCTCAGCAAGATGAGGAATTTTCCCTAGATCCTTGATCCCAAGAGTGCTGCAAGGGCGGGAGCATTTCTGTGAAACTGGGGAGGAAGCCGAAACGGAGCACAGTTTCTCTGCTGACCAGATGCTGAGGGTCGGGTGGGATGTGGTCCGGACACTCTCCAGCAAGGGCACCCATTGCTGCTGCTTCACCAGGAAGCTCTGGGCTCCTCTGGGCTGCGGTGGCTCTCTTTCCAGCAGGGTTCTCATCCCTGCTCCCTGAGGGCTACGTAGGAAATGTGGCTGCTGTGCTTTGTAGCATCCAAAAGCCTGGCTTCCGTGCTTTGTGCCCCCACACGGCTGTCTAGTTGCTTCCCACCAGTAACCCCGAAGCACACAAGTTGCGAAGGCTGCTTGGGTGTGAGGAGGAGAGCAGTGCAGGCAGACACCGCCCTGCAGGAGCTGTGGAGGGGGAGCATGGCAAGGTGTGCGTCTACCTTGGGTGGGGGGCAAACGTGAGGGAGAAGCTGAAGGGAGTGGTGGGCGCTTTGCCCCCCTCTTGTGTGTGGCTCGCCGGGTGTCTCTTGCTGTGTGTGGGCCAGGAAGTTTCCACAGGTCCAGTAGACCACGGGGCTGACAGCTCTTGGTCTGTCTTGAGCAGCAGGTAGGAAACAAGGCAAGGTGTGGGGGAGAGGGACTCGGGGTGCAGCTGGCCCATGCGCGCCTGACAGCGTGTACTAAATGTAATGTGGTATTCTTCAGAAATGAACAAATAGGTTAAATGATAATGCTCAACTAAATAATTGAACGAGAAAAATTAAGCTCAGCTTGTGAGGCAGGCACAGCCTCGTAAATCATTTGTTCTTCCTCTGTGCCACATGTGTTCACGTATGTGTGCTTGTGGGTTATATTCATGCATGTCTGGGCACGTGCATCTGTTTAGCACTTGGGATTTGAGGCACGCACAATCTGCCTCCGTTTGTGACTCTGGGGCCAGTTGGGCCTGTACAAATACATCTGTCTTAGACTCGGGTGTCTCTGATTACTGCGCAGCCTGAGATGATGACTAGAGGACAAAAGAATTTGCACTTCCGGAGTTTGGCTGTTCAGACTAAAAGCATGTCCTCCCTGCTGCCCTGTTCCTGTCTTCCTTCCTCAAATGGAAGAGGTAACATTTGACCATCCTTTCTGTGTATTGAGACCCTGCGGAGCACTGAGCTCTTTGTCCAAGTCTTGCATGCCACAGAGATGCTTCAAGGCCTTGTGACCTATGGTATCGAGTTAAAGCAGCTGTGGACTCCCTTTACATTTGTAGGCTCACATCTCTGCTTGAGAGGCCTTTGATATTTTGGTTCACCTTTAGTGGCAAAATGGGACTTAGAAGGATTAAAGCTGTGGTGGTGTCCTGTTTGTGGCAGCCTCTGCGTGTCCCGGTCCCTGCAAGGAGGACTATGCCTGTCTCTCCTGCCTTTGGAAGACTTCTCATTTCAGGTAGCAGCACGGAATCCTGCCGCTCTCCTCCAGCCTCAGCATCTGGACAAATTTCTTGTTTTCTCCTCTCTACCCACATCTTTCAGGGCAGATGAAGACCAGCCCAGAGACCAGACCTCCGTTCAGTGACTGGTTCTCAGCCCCTGGAGCTTGCAAGGTCTCTGGAAATGTGCCTCCCTCAACTGAGGGCTTGGTCTGATGCGGGCAGCGGGCGAGTCTTCCTGCACCCTGCCAAGGTGCTGTGTCAAGTAGTCAGGAGAGGGGCTGTGGCCGCAGCCCAGGGGTGCGGATCAGCCTGCGGGGTGTGGGTCAGTCCGTGTGCTTGCTCTCTCCCTAGGCTGCTGCGCTGCCTTGGGTCGCCACAGTCCGACACTGCTCCCAGGCTGGCACTGGTGCAAACCCATGCTTCAGCAGCCTCTGTTGCCTTGAAGCCCTTGTGACGGGGCCCTGCTGTGGGCCTGTGACCCCACAGGGCCAGCCCTGGGCACCAGGCAGGGGGCAGCCCCGCCGCCTGCCCCTGGCGGTGCAGCGAAGGGAAGGGAAGGGGTGGACAGATGGGTGGAAGGGCCCCCTCCCCAGAGATCGTACCGAAATGTCTCTTTTCTGCAAAGCAGAGGGAATGCCCCAAGAGCTGGTTTCCAAGGCAACCACAAATGTCAGGCTCCATGTGGTGAATAACCGTCGCTATGACAACAGCTCTTTTACCCAAGGTGCAGGAATTGGAGTGATGGCCCTTTTGGGGGAGGGGATGGGCGAGCTGTCCCCAGGCACCAAGCCCCCCATCTCCCCCACCCCAATGCTTTCCGCCTCCTTGCCCCAGGTTGGCAGCCCTGGGTGCCCCTGTGCTCTTGTGGGGGTGGTGTGTTCTTGATTCAGCAGCACCCCTTGCTTCCTCCCTCCCTCTCTCCCTCCTTTCCTCCCCCCAGATGGATTTGCTTCACACAGGAGATGTGATCTGAGTCTGCCCCTCCATCTCCCTCCCCATCTGTTTAGCTTAATCCTGGTTTTGCTTTCTGGGTAGAGACAAAGCTATTTCTCAGAGCTGCGGGAGCGGTGGGGAGGGAGGTGGCCAGCCGCTCCTCTTGGCTCTGCACCGAGCCCTCACGGAGCACACATCTGGGCTGCCGGCCCTCTCCCACCCAGCCTGCTGCCAAAACACCCCAGCCAAGTCTTGTGCAGGCTTATAACCAAAGAATGTGTGCAGCTGTTAGAGCCACTGCGTCTCAGCGACAGAGTCTGGGGGTTTCTGCAGCAAGGTCTCACCACCTCCTGAAACCTGCGTCACATCCCGTTCAGCTCACAGGCTGAAAGAGGCAGAGCCCAGAGGCCGGTGACCGCCAGAGCTGCACAGGCTGGGGCCACCTGGCAGCACAGCATGATGTCGCGAGCCCTGCAGATCTGTGCAGTTGATCCCGAGCAGGAAGGGTGCCTTCAGCCTCTCCTTCATCCCTGGCTGACACAGCACATACTGGGAGATGGGGCTGAAGTCAGCGCTGCTCTCTGCCAGGGTGCAGCGTGATGGCAGCTTGGCCTTTCTTTTGTGTGCTGCCAGGCAGCCCCTGCAGCCCCACATCGCTCCATGGGGCAGGGGCAGGGTAACTCGGGGTTGATCCCAGCTTGGGCTCCTCATCCTGCCTGAGATCCACCAGTCAGCGGAAGCCAGCTCACAGCCCCAGGCTCTCCCATGCCCAGCGGTCAGGCTTTGGCAGCCGTGTACAGCAGCCCATTACCTGCTGGCTGGCATCTGTCCTGTAAGCTGCTGAGTTACCTGACAGGCTGCCTCCGGCTGCTGTGGATATAGTCTCTACCTCAGTTTTCTGGCCTGTCTGGCTCAGCCACCACCCGGAGCCTCACAGTAGTGCGCTTTTTGCATGCCGGCTTCTAATCACATTTCAGTTTGTTACTTATGGCTTGATTTCATTTTCTGTTTTGTTGTTGCTGTTTTTCCAGAGGGTGTTTCCTAAGAGAGAGGGCAGAGTATTGCTGGACCTGCAACTTCTGTGCAGGTCTAGCCTGCAATATTCCTGATTATTTTGGTATTCTGAATGTCGCTGGTTCAAGTCACTGTCAGCCTTTGAGAATGATGCTGATAGAGACATGGCATGAGATGGGCTGTGAATGTGGAAATCTGCCTTGTACACCATTCCTTGGAGGACTTTCTGGCTCAGATAGATCCTGCTAGCCTGGGGAAGAGGCTACAGTTTGTCTCTTCCCTTTCTGGGAAGAGACAGTACCATACCATCTAGCAGACGAGTTTTGCCCTGCTTTGCAATTCAGCCAGTTAAAGCTGTGAGTTACTTAATCCAGCTGCTCCTGGGCAGAAGCGTCCGTCTGTTTTACCTGGAGAGGGCTCATATCAGGTGGGCTTGCTGTGGCTCATTGCTTATGGTTGGATTATTGCTGATGACACTAATGGGTGCAAGAGAGGTAAGCGGCTGTTCTCCGCAACCAGGTGTAAGGATTTTTTGTCACTTTCAACCATAACATTCCCTCTATGGTCAGGAGACACAGCTGGAGAGCAGCACTGCCTTTCTTTAGAGCCAGCCTGGGGCATGGAGCATGCTCTGACTGCAGGAGGGCTGGGGAGGGGGAAATATAGCATGCCAACTTGCTGTTCAGAGGCATTCTTTGTTCCTTCCTGCTAAGAAAGTGAGTGGCTCCATTAGGCGAGGTGACCATGCCTGCACTGAGTCAGAGCAGGCATCACAAGAGCTTCCAGGCACGGTCTGACCTTAGGCCACCCTGACCACCGTGCAGGCTCCAGTCTCATGACGATGACCTGCTTCATTGGAGTCCTTTCTTTGCCATTAGCTGTGTCTGGAGGAAGCGGAGGTTTGTGCATGGTGGACATCTCCAGGAGAGCTGTTCCCTGCAGGCCATCAGCTGAGCAGGGAGAAGTGCCTGGTTTCCTTGTGAGATATCTGAAATCTACCAGGTCCATTCTCCAAGGGTTCTGGTTGTCATCACAATGCCGTTGTTCCCGTCGGATACTCTCCTATCCCACACAGCAGGCAGAAAGGGGAACCCTGGTACCAGTGTCATCAGCACCATGTGCCGGGCAGATGGGCCAAACTCTAACCCTCTGCATTTCTTTTTCATTGCAGATGGCACGCCCGATTCAGGTGAAACCCGCAGACAGCGAGAGCCGTGGAGGTAGTTGTCATCTCTCCTTGTTTCTCCTTTGGTGGCTTTGTGGTTGTGAGGGGATCAAGCAGAGAGACAGAGTCCTGACCTGGCCTTCCCCTTCAGCATTCTGTGTGAATGGATGTTTGTATGTGGCAGGGATTTGGGGTTGGGTGGGAGGGAGAGGCGAGGAATAGGCTTTGATGGGGACTTTTCAGTTTGGCTCAGCAGGCAGCTGAGAGCACCCCAAGCTGTAAGGGCTGTAGCGTGGCTGACCACTCCGTTCTCTTCCCAGTCCTTGGGGGGTACTGTTGGCCTGGCACTGTCTGCCCCAGGGGGTTGCTGAAGCAGGCATGCACATTTGTGTGTGGCATGGGGTCCTCGAAGGTGTAAGCAATTGGGAAGAGATTTCCTATTATTTCCTTTCTTCCTTTTATTGGGTTTCAGCCCAAAAAAAGCCAGATCAGTGCAGCAGCACTGGCTGTTTAACTTGTTCAGCTTTGGTGCTCCATGGCTGATTCTCCTGTCTGCAGCTCACCCCTCTGCCTCCCCCATCACTGTTGGACTTTCTCAGCCTCTCCACTGTCAGTACTGCAGCAGCCCCCATCACGCTGCCATGGTCCAAATGCTGTTGCAAAAAATAGCATGTGGAAATGTCTCTGAAGGAAAAGGATCCTGAGTTTAAGCCTGAGATGGAGGTGCTGGCAGCCTGCAGGGGGCCAGCTTGTTTAGGGCAGCATATACTGAATAGTGCAGAGCTGGAAGACTGAGAACTGGAGAATCTTTCTTAAATTAATGGGGAGCTTACAGCAGCTCAGATGTCTCCTTCAGGTGGAGAAGGTTTGCAACTCCAGCTCTTTCCAAATACATGAACTTATTTTGCTGCTTTTCCTTGTCTTACTGGTACATTTCTTTTCCCCTTCTTTCATTCCTGCATCTGCCTCCCCATTCCTTGTGCTGTTGGCGCTGCCTCCGAAAGCAGTTTCTTGGTGGGGAGAATGTTTCTGAGACTATTTGTTCCTGTAGGGCAGCATATCCTGCATGCTGTGTTTAGATTTGGAATACCTTTGTTTTGGATTTTCAGGTGTCATTTCCAAGCAGCTTGTAGTGACTTTGGTTTATTGCACCAGCAGAAACATGAGATATATTTTGTAATATTTTATACGAATGTGTGTATTTACGTCTGTGTGATCCTCCTTTAAAAAAAATGTTTACCCGTTTAAGTCAGATCATTTTTTCCAAATAGTATCTGCGGGTTTTCATACTTACTTGAGAGATTAGACATCTGACTTCTACTGAAATCTGGCCATTTTTATTCCTTTTGTCTATGCTGAAAATCCCGGCCATTGCACCTATGGACATGTTTCTTTTGAAAAGAGCCATGGCTTCACTTTTATACACAGCTCTGCTTAGTGTCACAAAACGTGTTGGAACTTAACATCTCTGATGCCTTTCTCCTTTGTGAAATAGAGCTGAAACAGGTCAATAGGTTCAAAAGTTGTTAGTAAGGGTTGCAGACACACACACAGAGCACTGCTGCACATTTCTCTGAGCATTTTCAGACAGGAAATGTTTCCATGACAGCGACGTGGGCAAGACCCCTTAGATAAAATCTGCTTCCTCTGAGAGGAACTGCTTAGTGCTGTGTCTGGGCTTCCTTGCTTACACGGCTTTCGGATGCCGAAGAGCCACATGCCTGCTCAGGCGTGCTGTGGTGCCCCGGAGAGCCAGCATGCAGTCAGCTCTTCCCCCCCGGCTGCCCACGGAGCCCTGCTGCAGCACAGCAGCGCAGCACAGCGGGCAGAGGAACTGACTGTGATTGTTGACACTTTCCAGTCCAGCCTAACATAATCAGTGCCCTGTCCTGTAGTCTGGCACCTTCCTGCAGATTCCCCAACCCATCATCCTGTCCCTGCTCTGGCCTTCCCTCCCAAGGGCAGCCCCTGCATGGATCTGCTGCAGGGTTGGGATGGGGGTGCTGGGGCTTGGTGCATGTGTGAAGTCCAGCGACCTCCTCTGGACAGGGCTGTGCACCTGTCTGTGTCTGTAGAAGTGCTAAGTATATAACAGCAATGGATCCAGTAATAATGATTAGCAAGTGTTCCATTCTGTTCCTTGCAGCTTGTATCCCATTATTGTACAAGTAGCTCAATCAGCATCCTTTGATCGGTTCTCTAGTGAAAGGCCACTGTGCAGCATGAGTAAGATGATCTTAGTCTGCCAATTATTTTTTGCTTTCCCTACAGCAAGATGAGCTTTATTTCTAAGGGGGAAAAAACAAAACAAAACAAAACAAAACTTTAGTGACTTTTTAATTAATTTTTATTATTATATTATTAGCAACATTCACCCCAAAGTATTTCAGATGCTGCCTAATCTAGCAGAGCTGGGCAAAAAGTATACATTAACTTTAAAAAATGTGTTTCTATTTCACCATGCCAAAAAGAAAGATTTCTTTTCCCCTTCCCACAGAATTGGTGCAAAAGCGGCAATTTTTTTGTCTTTCAAGGAAAAGGCAACAAAGAAGAAATTACCATTTTTTCAGCACCACTTGCTTCTCATTCAAAAAGGCTTTCTTCCTGTTTTCATCCTGCTGAGGTGTTTCATGGTAGGAGAAAAAATGGTCTTTTTTGACCAAACTCTCCCTTTGCTCCCCCTCTCCCTAGGGATCGCTGTTTTCCCAAGTGGGAATCTCAGAAACAGCCGTTCTTACTGAAGTGTTGGAAAGTCTGTCTGTCTTACTGTCATTTGAGAGGCAGCAGTCTCCATTTTCCCAAGTCTTCATTTCCGTCCCCATTCCCAGTAACTTCCACACCACGTCTGCCCCCAGTGCTGGGACGCAGCTAATGATGGGGATTTGCCAGGGAACCCTGGACCTGTCTCTGGGAGACTTTTGTGCTGAGGCCTGTGCGTCCTACA
The DNA here is from genome assembly GCF_040182565.1 of Anser cygnoides. NCBI lineage: Eukaryota > Metazoa > Chordata > Aves > Anseriformes > Anatidae > Anser > Anser cygnoides. Next base: position 179,764 of record NC_089899.1, on the reverse strand, counting down.
GCCTAGAGAAAGGCAGATGGGCAACTCCTGTGCTGCATCCATTGCCACTGCCTGCCTGTTGACAGGGCTGGTAATTAGCTGGGCTAATGCTACGTGTGGAAATGAGACAGCTGGGCCCTGGAATGCCCTGCTGTGCTCTGAACACACGTCTTACCTCTGCAGAGCTGCTACCTTTAGCATAGCTTTTCCCCATCAAGCCCCATTATACTTTGGCTTCTGAAATGCTTGGACTTTGCATTCCTGCTCAGCTTTCTCTTCACATGTCGTCAAGAAACTTGGCTGAGCCTAACCAATTCAGCCTTGAGCTTCACCATATAATGCCCATGAAGTCAGAAGATAAGAGGAGCTAATTCCTTATCCCTTCTTTCTGCTCCTTTGCTTCATAATATTTATATTGCGGATACTCCTTTTCCTCTGGAAATGCCAGTACAGGAGCGCATGTTTATAAGCAGAGGATTTTGTTAGGGAAGCAGCAGGGACTAGGAAGACGCATGACTCTTCAGCAGGTCATAATATGCAATCGTACTGGTGAAGCTCTGCCGCTGGAGCCACCCATGACTCAGCTAGGTTGTGGCCTATTAAAGCTGGTATTCTATCAAGTGAAATCCTAGTCAGATGCAGCCAAAGTACTGAAATCTGCTTTACCAGAGAAGCAGAGAGTCATTGTGATGCCTCAGATTGTTCTTGCAGGCAGTGCATGATGGATGACGTCCCCAGACTGCTGACCCTCTGGGCACTGAACCTTTTAGGGACAGAAAAACAGCAGTCTTAAGGTTAGAAGGATAAAGGGAAAGATGGTAGCCAAGGCGCTGTTTCTTGCTAGCTTTCTCACAGCTGGAGTTTGCCATTGCCTTAGCAAATTTCATCCCAGAGGGCGCACACATCTTGCACATGACAGAAATCTCGCTTCCTTCACTCACCACAAAAATGCATCTGCTTCTGGAATCACAGCAGTTGTTGTTTGCCAGCCATGCTGTGGTAGGCTGGAGGAGATGAGTAGCAGAGCAAAAAAAAAAACTGCTTGGGTGAACACAGGGAGACAGGACAGGGAGGCACGCTTTTGGTAAATTCATTGGGCTCTGAAATCTCTAAGCTTATGGAAGGCGCCACAATCTGTAATGACTGCAAGTGTCAGGGCATCAACTCTTCTTTCCAGCAACGGAGCAGAGCCCAGCTTTGGCTCCTGGGTTGCTTCTTAGAGGCTGCATATCCAATAGCACTTGTGTCTGGGAAACCATGCAAACAGATGGGGTGCTTACAGGGAAAAGCAGCCTTTTGGAGTCTGAACACCTGCCTCCCTCCAGCCCATGTGCCTTGCTTCCTTCCAGTTTCATTGCAGGGCTCAGAAAACAGTGGCTCCTGCAGGATCCACGACAAACTGGAGTTCTCCGTGTGGTGGAAGCAGCATCAAGACAGCACTCTACATTTGTCCAAATCAGATTGCTATTTCCAAAGGTTTCCGTTGTGATTCTCCTCTTGTCAGAGAGGTGGCTGAGCAAGTTTGCAGATTTGGAAAGAGCCATTCCCTGTAACTGTAGCCCCATGCTGGCAGGAGGTAAAAGAAAGACTTGGGCAGGGCAGAACTACTTGAACAAGGGAATGGCTGTATATATCAGTGAAGCTCTGCTCTGCATTACCCTTGAAAGGAACTTCCTTTATCCACTCCAGGGGCTCACACCTCTCAAATTAAGCACCCTGAGTTAAGTACATGATGTTGGAGCACCATCATTTGTCTCCTGGTCTAAGGGATGCTATTCCTTGTGCTGAAGCGGCAGTTGTGGCCAAGCCCTGGAAAGGTTGTTATGGGGATATCTGGATACTCAGTGTTACTACACCCTGCAGAAGGAATTTGCTAGGAAAAAGATGCTGCCTGCATGAATTCAGAGGAGGACCTGTCGTTCTGGTGCAGGCTTTGTCAACTCCTTCCTCCTTTCTCTTCTGCCTCTGATGTGAGCCCTAGAGGGCCAAGAAGAGATGGAGTGAGGGGGCAGAGGAGCTTGTCTGAGCTTCTTGTGAGACCTGGAGCACTCCGCTGCACTGAGTTGATCGGACAGCTAGCCCAAGCCCATTAGCGCTGCATTAGTACAGAAAGCTCGCTGCATACCCGAGGAGATTTGCTGCGAGACCCATCCCATCCACAACCAACTGCTTGAGTGGGCTGCCTCCCTTTCCCCGGTCCTTGCTGCTGACAGCTGCTGGCCAGATGGCACAAATCCGCTGGGTTTAAACAGGAGCAGTGGCCAGTGCTTGCGTGCCCTCCCTCTTGTGGCTGAAGCATTCAGCCTTAACCCCTCGGCTGTTCCCATGGTATCTTCATCCCGACCTGCTCTGCACTCGCCCACCTCCTGCTGCTGCCTGCCTGCGCTGAGCACGTTTCCATGGGAACTCAACAGCCAGGGATCAGAGACAATTTTCCTGCTTGCTGGACAGCATGGGAAATTGCCAATCAGAAGATGAAAAACAAGATCTGGAGGGAAATGGAGGACAAATTACAGGAGGAGGGTGTGCTGTTGTTACAAGTCGGGGAGTGAAGTTCTTGCAGTGCTGCCAGAGTCCCTGCTGGGGAGCCAGTGACCACTGCTGTCGCTTGAGGATGACAGCTGATTTGTGATCTACAGCACTGAGAGTGATGACAGCAAACATCAGGCGAAAGAGCTTACAGGGTTTCACCCCAGTTGCAGAGATGAGGCAGCTTGGTCATCGGTAGGGGAATGGCCCTGCTTGGAAGCTGCCCAGAGCAAGAGGGCACTGGAAGGGTGGTTGGGTTCCAACACGTTGATGAGAGTCAGCAGCAGAGGAGCCCATTAGCAGGTCCCCAGTCCTGCTTCTTAGGGGCACAAGTCTGGATTCTTTCCCCACATGCAATCTTAGGAACTAGGCTGTATGAAATGAAAATAACCGTGAAGAAAAGCCTTCTCTTATATTGTCAGTGATTCCACCCCGCTTCTAGTATTGCCATTCTGAGCATTCAGAAGAGATTCAAAACCAACGGGTGTGGTTTTGTTTTTTTTTTTATCACGGTTTTAAGCTGTTCTGCAGAGGCAGAAAAGCTGGTATTTTTTTTCTTCCAAACTCAGAAAAGAAAAGCTGAAATACCCAAATAAAAACAGGACTTCCAAAACATTCTGTCAGCAAGCTCTATCAAACAACAGAAGACCTGCAGCAAAGCTGCAAGGACTGAGACCAGCTTATGCTATTTTAGTGGATCTTTCTCAAAGTACAGGGTAAAGAAAAATGCTTTTGATGTGACAGAAACGGTATGAGGATGAAACCACAAGAATTGTCCTGGAAATTTCAAGGCCCTCTGAAGGAGAAAACAGATAGCAGTTCATGGTTTAATGTCGTCTGGATTACAAGTTGATGAGGTTCCTTTTTGTTCAGTGCCTCCCTTGCAAAGTTGTGGCTTCTTGCATCCATTAGACTGCTGCTCGGTGGAGTCTTAAGCTTTGCGTGACTGTGGTAACTGTCAGGTGTTTGCACCAAATTAGTCATCAGCCAAAACTAGAACCATTTATCTGACCCCTGGGTGGGGGCAGATGCTGTCGTATTGCTAATGCAGCTGTATGGTACCTGGTCTATTAGCTCCTGTGCCTGGGCATTGCCAGAGCACTAAATTTTGGATGGACTCGATCAACTGAACTAGTGCCTCCAAAATGCAGCCACTGCTATGCAGGTGCAGGGAGGAATGTAGAAAGAATAGGAAGAAAAATGGAAGGTGATGAAATTCCCACAGGTTTAGTTATTCAGAGAATTAAGAAAATGGGAAGCTGGGTAATTTGGCCGTTTAACAATACACAAGACCATATATTTCAGCCACTTCCAGTGATATAAATCAGGAGTATGTGTTTGGGACTGTGTAAGAGCCTTGGACTCAGCCCTTTATCCACAGTGGATCAAAGTGGCACCTGTGTTGCATGTATATCTAGTGCCCAGAGGAGTACTGTGCCTGCGTGAGCTTGTGCTTGGGTTCAGCAGGATGGTGCAGCCATAAAAGTGGTTTGCTGTGCTGCCTGCATGGTGGAAGAGTGCATCTGTCTGCACGTCCCTTCCGCTTGCTGAGGAGGTTTCTCTATGAGCGTACTTGCTGGGTGTGGGTCCGTGTGCAGGCGTGTTCCTGCCCCGTGCATGAGCCTCCCACTCCTATGTGCTTTGTCTGTGAATGTTGTGCATATGCATGTGCTTTTCTGCAAGGAAGCAATGACACGCGGACACTTCTTGCACGTCTTCCCAGGTGTGTGGTGTGGAAGGGGAGCAGGAAGGCAGCGTGCTCGTGCACCTGGGAAGGAGTCATTCTCTGACCTGGGGCTTTCCCTGCAGTGTGATGTTTGGCCATACGCACACACCACCACCCCTGCAGCCCGCTCTGTTGTTGCAGCTTCAAGACCTGTTGTTTTTCAGGTCATTGCACTCAAACAGATAACAGCTTCCTTGCTATTTTCGCTGACATGTGTCACATTACATTGGTTTTGTTTGAAGCCAGCCCCTCCAATCCTGTCGCTAACAATAAGGAATCCTCTCTCACTGCTCCTCCCAAGCCACATCCTGACATGTTCACTCCTGTGGGTCATGTCTCCCTATGCATGTTTGAAGCAGTGGGGGAATGTTAACTCTTAAGTTGACACGACCATCTCACAAAAGTAGAAATAAGGCTGACAGTGGGGCTGGGATTTTAATGCTGTGCTATTTTAATAGCTGTTCCCAGCAATCTGTGGAGGATGTTGCCCCAACCGCTGGTGTGTTTGTGCCTGAATGAATGGCATCAGGCTGTGTGATGGGCCCCTGTGTGGACTGATGGATGGGGGGAGAAAGCCCTGAATGCCACCTCCACATTTGCCAGTCCCAACAAAATCATAATCATCACTGCTCCCTTCTGATGGAGGAACCCAGAAAGACCCTGCGCACAAGTCTTGGATGTGTTGGCCAGCCTCTCCCCTGGCTCCCCAGTGTGACCTGGGTACAAAATGCCTTTGTGGGGGGGGGGGGGGGGAGGGAAACATGGAGCTGTTTGTTGACTCTCACCTGACTGTCTTGCATTCGGCTGATCCTGGTTTGACACAAACGGGCACTCGTTTATTCCAAGTCTTAGAGGACAGCTGGGGAGACACACTGGTTAGACTGGGGCTGGGAAGAGCAAATTGAAGTGAAGATGCTTAGGTACGTAGCAGCTGTGGAAGTGGTGATCTTGGATAGAGGGAAACAGAAGCCAAGGGTCCTGTATTTATTCACCCTGCCTGGGATGGTCTGCTGTATTTCCTGAGGTACCTTCTTGAACTTCAGATATTGTATAATAAGGGTATAATTGCCCAGGCAGCTTTTCTTATTACCATTTGCACTGGATCATCCAAAGGAAAGGGCTAATGAGCAGGAAATTATTACTCTTTTGCTTTCCTTCAGGGAGGGGAGGACAGGGGAAGCCACAGAAACCTTTGCATGTGTGAGGAGCTCAGGAAGATCCAGCAGACTTAGCCTGAGATGCATTTCAGTCAACACCAAAACATTTCCATCCCAGGCATGTTTTCAACACGAGGCTGCTTTGTGCTTTAGTGTCCCTATCCTCCTGCTTTGGACTGTGTGCCTCATAGAAGGTTGATGTTTCTGTGTTTGCCCCTAGGGGACAGGAAGCTCTTTGTGGGCATGTTAAATAAGCAGCAGTCTGAGGATGACGTGCTCCGGCTCTTTGAACCGTTTGGGGTCATTGATGAATGTACAGTGCTGCGTGGACCTGATGGTAACAGCAAAGGTGTGAACCCCTCGGTGTCGTACCCTTCCTCCCTGCTCTTCAGGTAGTGCTCACCTGCCTCACAAATAGTGCCTCCTTTCCACTGGGGCACTTCTTCCCTCACTACATCTTTATGGGAACCTGTAATCCAGCCAGGCACAGGGAGTAAGGCAGGAAGAGCTGTCTGCTGCAAGAAAAGACTGGGGAAGATGGACAGAGACCTAGATGAAAGGAGGGGAAGCAGAGAGCAATGAGTAGCTGAGTTATCAGGATCGCTAGTGAGCCCGTTGGCTCAGTCTGGGTCTGCAGTTTGAAATGTTTGTACCCACAACAGGGGGTGCATAGAGAGTTTGGGGAAGAGGTAATCGGGGCAGAGGTGGAGATGGTGGCATCATCTATAGGGTGCATCATTGAAATGACAATTTGAAACCCTTCCTGTTTTTTTCAGGATAGAGTACTTGGGACGAGTCATCCTTTTTGTTCCCCACTTTCTCAGGGTGGCTTTCCTTTGCCCTGCCTGAGACTCGGATACTGTCTCTTGTTTGGCTATGCAGAGGGCACTGTCACAGCAGTCCCATCACTGCGTCTCCTGTGCTCTTTCTGTCCCTTTCCAGGCTGTGCTTTTGTAAAGTTCTCATCTCATACAGAGGCTCAGGCAGCAATCCACGCACTCCATGGCAGCCAGACAATGCCCGTGAGTATGAGGCCAGGGTACCTACCCTCTTACTAATTCTCTTTCCCATCGCCCTGTTGCAGGGAACTCCCTTTGTCCACAACTATGACAGGTTCAACTGCAGTTGGCAGCTCATACGGTTGTGGGAGCTGGGTGCATGTGTGCACATCTGTGCTCTTGTCTTTGGGAACCATCCTGTCTCCTGGGCTGGTGTGTGTGTCTGTGTTTGCCCAGACTGGTGGCGACAATACTTTCATCTGTAAAGGCTAAATAAAAGAGAGCCAAGGACCAAGCCATGAATCTGTCTTGGAAACAGCTACCCAGAGTAGTTCAGAGCAAGGTGCAAGCTAGCGCTTCAGCAGTGCGAAGTCAGGACTCCAGTGCTGAGCACGCTCCCTGGCCTTCTCCCATGGAGGTGTCGGAGGAGGCCTCCGGGGCAGGCTGGGGGTAGGTGGGAATGCCTTGTGCATAGTGTGGGATTGTGTAACCACAGCTGTGCCCTCTCATGCAAGCGGAGCTGCAGTTGTCTCTCACAATTCAGGTTGGATATCAGAAAAAGGTTCTTCACTGAGAGGGCGGTTGGGCACTGGAACAGGCTCCCCAGGGCAGTGGTCACAGCACCAAGCCTGCCGGGGGTCAAGAAGCGTTTTGGACAACACTCTCAGACACGTGGTTTGATTTTTGGGTGGTCCCCTGCAGACCCAGGAGTTGGACTCAATTATCCTTGTGGGTGTCTTCCAACTCAGGATATTCTATGATCCTATGAATCTCTAACCTGGATTGGAGCAACGTGTGGACAGAACAGTGCATTGCTGCAGCAGGGCTATTTTCAGCTGCTGGGAACTGCTCTACCTATCCAACCAAGCTCACAGTAGTGAAGGCAGCCAGGGATGTCTGCACCCACTTGTGCAGCTGTGCAAAGCTGTGTGTGAGGGGAAGGGTGGGACAGGGAAGGTTGCATGGATGGATGGATGGGGAAGGGTATGGCCCAGGTTCCAGGCAGCTCCTGAGCACTTTCACTCCAATATTTGCTCTTCTGCTCCTCTTCCCGCTCCTCTCTGCTGCCTGCTATGCCCCATCCCACTTTGACTGCTGACTCTGGCTGTCCCCCGGCCTCCTCCCCCCCTGCCTCCTCTCTCTGTCTCTCTCTGTGCCTAGGGCGCCTCCTCCAGTCTAGTGGTGAAGTTTGCTGACACAGATAAGGAGAGGACCCTCCGTCGTATGCAGCAAATGGTGGGGCAGCTGGGGATATTCACTCCATCTCTCACCTTGCCGTTCAGCCCATACAGCGCCTATGCGCAGGCTGTGAGTATCATGCGTGTGGGGGGGGGGGAAGGCTGCCCTCTTGGCTGTGGGGCAACACCATACCTGGGCTGGGAGACCACAGACAGATCTCTAGAACAAATGTGTGAAAGCTTCCCGGCACCGAGAGTTGTTCCTGGCTTCAGTTTCTCAGTCAGCAGCACAGCCTGGAAGGGGTGACAGGAGAGATGTGGAACCTTCTTAAAATGAGGCTGTATTTCTCTGATGTGGTGTAGACTGGCGGAGGTGTCTGGGAACAGGTCGAGCCCGATCCAGTGTCTTTCTGTCTTGCTTTGTGGACAGCTCAGAGGCTTGATTATTGGGTGGTCTCTGCCAGACAGGGCCGCCTGCCAACTTGTGAACTCTTCAGGGTCCATGGCACAAATGTGTCTCACTTTCACTTTTGAAGAACCGTGAGAGCCCTGGGCGCAACCTCAAGTGTTTCCTTCTCTGCTGAAATTCTCAGGAGGGCCCTAATCTTCCCCTAGTGCTGTGCTTGGCTCCCAGGATTTTCTCTCTCAGCTAGCGTGACTGTGGTGTTCGCACGATGCTGGAGAGGGAGCGGTGGTGAGCAGAGGGTCAGAGGTGTTGCAGCTGTCTGACTTCTTCTCTGACAAGACTGGCTTTTCGTTGAATCTCAGTGAGGGAACCTCACTGCCTTGTGGTGAGGGTAGGGATTTCCACTGATGTTTGAGGTAGGTCCCAAAGTCAACAAGTCCGTGATCAGCTGTGGTGGAGCATCTTTCAGGTCTTGGTGACCGTCAATTTAAAGTCTCTCTGCTACCAAGTATAAAGCCCATGGAAAGGGGCTCAGAAATTGCTCAAGGTATGAGAGATGCTTGTGTCAAAGAAAGAAAGTTGGTGCTGCTACTGAAAGTAGTTTTCCTGGGTGACAAATAAATCTCTTCTTCCTACATATACGTGGACGCATCTTTCACCTGTGGCTTCAGTGGCTACTTGGTTTGTTTCCCTGTCTAGCAGAGACTGTCTGATTCTTCTTGTGAAATGGGGCTGAGTGTGGTTATACCATGCCGAGCACCAAGGCTGCCAGCAGAGAAATTGGTTGGAGGGGAGAGCCCTCTCTGAACGGACACTGCTGTCTCTTGCCAGGGCCAGTCTTTTCGATCTGGCTCTGACGTCCACAGACCATCTACACCGGATGTCCAAGGTTGTAGGTCTGCTCAGCTGTGGGCCAGCTCTGGCATGAACATTCTGACGTATCTTCTGGCGTCATGGAGGTGGTGCTGACTTGTGCATGGTGTGGTGCTGAAGGAGGCAGGAATGGGCCACACTCTGAGATTAATGGCAGAAAGTACTTTATTATCTTATGGCCCACACTGTGTAAGGCAGGAAAGCAGCAAGGTCTTCTGGACTCGGTTTTTAAATGTCCTCCAATCTTCAGAAAAGCCTGCTGATGACAACAGAGTCAGTCCTCAGCTGTGCTGCTTGCTTCTCTGCATCTTCTTTCTCCTCAGCTGCGTCTGTGAATTTGTTGCCTTGTCTCTGATTCTTTACCGACCTTCCTGTTCTGTGACTGTTTTGCCTTCATCCTTGATTCAGGACTCAGCCTGTCTCCCACTCTTTCAATACCTTTCTTCCTTTACATTTTACTTTCCAGTGGTTTGGGTTCTCTCCCCTTCTTTCTAAGGCACTGACCTCACACCTGATTGTTTCTTTGCAAGCGTCATCCCAGGCTATATTAGGTCTAAAGTTATTCTGATTTTCAAATAAGATTAATTAAAAAATAGGCAAACAGTGCGTGTTAGCTGATAGAATTTGAAAGAAAAATTTGCATCTTTATCTGGGAAATAGGACTGGCTAAGCAGCTGAAAACAGTTTGTTTAAATGCTAGAACCAGATTTTGATCCCAGGTGTCTCTTCTGCAAGTGAAAAACGAGTATTTCCTTCACTTCAGTTTGCTCAACAAGTTGGATTCAGTGATTAGTTCAAACGAAATCGAACTGGTTGGGAAACTGAAAAAAAATGTCAATACAGAAGAGGCCTGCAGAAGCAGTGAGTGCAATTTACAAACTGTATGTAGGGGTTGAATATTTCTTGTAGTTCATAAATCAGTTAGTTCTAAACACAAAACATTGTTTGTTTAAACACACGCACTTTTTCCCCGTTATTATGGTTCATTAAAGTAATTTGATTTATATAATGAAAACTATTTCAGCATGCTAGTTTGGTGCATTTGCATTTGAATGCAGGTCTTGTTCCAGCTAGAACCTGGCAAAGACCAGGCATTAATGAGAAAAAAGAAAATCAATATTCATCTAGTAGGTAAGAAATGCATTGGTTTCTGCGTGCTTAAATGGAGAAAGTGTGAAGATAGGACTAGGAATATGTGCAGGCTGCTTGTCAAAGGGATGGCCTTCTTTAGCAGGACTTCAGTGCTCTCAGGAAGATCGCGTTTTGCTGTGGCTCCAGGTGAGTGGTTCCCAGTAACGTGAGTCAGTCCTGCTCCAGGGGAATCACTCCAAAGACAACGTGGATGCTAACAGATGAAATGATTTCAGGGCACCTGCTTTCTGGGGGCAAGCGGTAGCGAACCCCTTTGCTGTCAGTGCAGAGACTCTGCTGCATGGTGTGCTTGGGTGGCTGCCTCAACCCCCCAGGCAGGAGGAGGCGCCACAGGGCTCTCCCCTGAACCTGCGCCGCCCTGCGCAGCCAGTTCCACCCCAGCCGCTTTGCTTGTGCCAACATAGAGAGACAGCAATGCCATGAAACTAGGCAATTACTCTTTTTTTTTTTTCTGCACCAGTAATAACTGTGGTATGGAGGAAATGAAGAGAAGGTTCAGCTAGACGTGAACTTGTTGGAGTTACCAGGTCTTCCAGCTGGGACCTGAACCAAGCTGGCAGACTCAGCCATTTGTAGACATGGCAGGTTACATGAGTGTGGTAGATTAATGTTGCTAAGGAGGCAATGGGATACACTTGTAGTTAACGTAAAGAGGATTTCTGTTTTTCTTGTTTTTGCCGTGTGCCACCCCAGCTCCTTCTGTGGAACAGTAGTTTCCAGAGCATTGCACCTATGCATCTCCAGCTCATCTTGCTTGACAGTGAAGACAGGGCTTATAAAGGGGGCTAGATCATTTTGCATCCAGAAGATAATCTTTGTTGCTGCCACACCCTGCAAGCATTCTGATTTAATCTTATGCCCCATAGCAGTAGTTCATGGCCAAACAGGACAAGAAAGACTTTTCTTGTCTTCCTCCTAACCCCATGCCCAAACTTAGTCCCCTTCTTTTGCAGCACGCACCTCTGCGTGGTCAGGTGTGTTATGGGACCCAGAGGAGCAGCCAGCCTCCAGCCCCAGGTGCAGGCTGCTGAGCTCAGGGAATCGCATGTCCTGCATGACCTGGGCAGACATTGGGTTGTGCATCTACCAGAATGGGTGCTGTGTCTCACAGCCCATTGTAGAAGCTGGGCGAAAGGAGAGGAGTTTGGACTGCGCTTCTCGAGCCACTTGGGTTATTTAACACCTGGCACAGACCCAGGAAAAGGGGCAGCGCTGAGAGAGGGGGCTGAGCGCCGCTTCCCAGTCTCTCCTTACTGCGGAGCTCCCTGAGCAGGGAGGGCCCCGTCGCCTTCCTTCCTGGTGCCTCACAGCTGGCCCTGCGCCTCGCTGCATGACACAGCCCCCAGCTGCTGGCCGAGGAGTGCTGGCCTGGGGCTGCGCCAGGCCGTCGTGGGGCTCCGGGGGCTGTGAGGCGGCTGGTGCTGCCAGGCCCCGCTGGGACGTGGGCAGCTCTGGGGGACACAGCGGGAGCCTGGCGGCTGGCTGGCCCCAAGTGCGCAAGGCCCAGGGCGACCCAAGGCCCAGAGTGGTGCCTGGCCCTGGCTGCGCAGGGCTTTGACGGCCCGTGGCCCTGCTTTGCAGCTGATGCAGCAGCAGACGACCGTCCTCTCCACCTCCCACGGCAGCTACCTGAGTCCTGGCGTCGCCTTTTCCCCGTGCCACATCCAGCAGATTGGTGCCGTCAGTCTCAACGGGCTGCCAGCCACTCCTATTGCACAGACATCAGGTGAGGCCTGGAGTGGGCCAGGACGCAGCAAGACTTTTGCTACCGCTGAGCCCACTGCTCCAGCATTAAGCATGGTGCTTATGCAGGTAAAAACAGTTACCACAGTCTTCTGGGATCAGCCTCTGCTTTAGTTCCCTTATTTTCTAACAATGAGCCGCTCCGGGTGGTAGTACTTAGTTCTGCACAGATTTCTGCACCCTCCCTGACAGCCTTATGTGTTTAGCTTATATTCCTCTTGTCCTGCTGGTGTTCCTCTCTGGAACAGTTGGTCCCTTCAGTACAGTATAGTAAAGAATGACCAGGTTCCCAGGATCGCACCTGACTGAGTACAGCAGTGCTGTTACTCGTTATCATCATCCCCAATAACAATATCAGCCATAAAGCACATTGGGTTTGAACATCTGTCAAGAACAGGGCTGCAGCATGCTAGCTGCTCTAAAAACGTGGATTAAAAGTGTTGTAACCCAAAGCTCTGAGAGCAGCCAGAACTAGCAACGCTGTACACACTCTTCTCACCAGTGCTGCCTCTAATTTTGCGAAAGCTCCAGTGCTATTATCTGACACCTGCAAGTGCCAACTAGAAGAAGTAAGAGCTTCATACACAGCAGTCTTGACAGGCAGATAGGAAGGAGCACAGGCTTTGCAGGACCTTGTCTCACATGGTATCTCCTTTCTTGCTCTGCAGGGCTACATTCACCTCCTCTCCTGGGAACAACAGGTGTGCCCGGACTGGTGGCACCCATTTCAAATGGATTTACTAGTGTGGTACCATTCCCAAATGGCCACCCAACCTTGGAAACGGTTTACACCAATGGCTTTGTACCATACTCAGGTATGGAGCGCAGGAAGAAAACATCCAGAGACCTTTGAAACTGCAGTTAGCTTCTCTTTTCTGGATTACCACACCAAACACTTTTTCTACCTGAAAGTAACTACCTGGAAGGAAGTTGTGGGGAGCTGGGGGTCAGCTTCTTCTTGCAGATAACTAGTGATGTGATAAGAGGGAATGGCCTCAAGTTGCGCCAGGGGAAATTTTTTCTCAGAAAGAATGGTCAGGCGTTGGAATGGGTTGCCCAGGGAGGTGGTAGAGTCACTGTTCCTGGGGGTGTTTAAGGAAAGGTTGGACGTGGTGCTTAGGAACATGGTTTGGTGGGTAATATTGGTGGTGGGGAGACGACTGGACCAGATGATCTTGGAGGTCTTTTCCAACCTTAATGATTCTGTGATTCTAGCCCCCTTCCAGCGAGACACTGAGACTCACTGGAGCCTGTGTCTGAGAGATTCCCTTTGCTGTGTGTCTGATTATGTTCTTCTTTGCAGCCCAGAGTCCTTCGGTAGCAGAGACTTTGCACCCAGCCTTTACAGGAGTTCAGCAGTATGCAGGTACCAGCTTCCCTTGTCTTCCTCGAGCCCTTGTGTGGCTGACCAGATCCTCAGGTAAACTGTTCTGTCTCCTTGGAATACAGCTGTGTATCCAACCACCTCCATCACTCCCATCGCTCAGAGCATCCCTCAGCCACCTCCCATCCTGCAGCAGCAGCAACGTGAAGGTGAGGATTAGGGTGGGAATGTGTGTGCAGGATGGAGCCAGGGGTTGTGCTCAGCTCCTGCACCCAGAGCTGATGGAAGGGAAGCAGCACAAATCTTTCATCGTTTGTATTGGAGCTGGGTTACAGAACCGGCCTTGTCTCTGCAGTGAGTGGACTGGAAGAGACAAGCTGCTGGTCAATGCTAACTTTCTGAGCTTATCCCTGGCCAGATGCTGCCTCATGCAATGCAGGCAAGAATCACTAGACCACCAAGCTTTGGCACCAAAGGTTAGCAAAGGAAGGTCAGCAGCTTCCCTACACGGACTGGGGAGGAGGGCACTTTATTTTTGCTGATGCCAGAACCACATTGGTATCAGTCAATCCAGTCTCTCCAATGTACTGTCCTCTCTCCTTGGCCTTCCTAGCATCAGGGTTTGTTTCTCAGCTTATTTCAGAACTGGCCTGGACAGAACTTGAAGACAAATGAATTCTCTGTCTGCTCCTGCTTCACATAGCAGGTGTTGGCAAGGGAACAGCTCCCCGTGCTTATCACACTCACATGGACCAAGTGAAGGAGTTGGCAGGACCAGGTTAGCCCATAAGTAGGATGTGTGGCAATCCAGGAGATTTCCAGTTTGGGCTGTGACTCATGGGTTGAATGCAACCACTGCATGGCTGTAGGCAGGGAGGCGTTGCAGCTTTCACGTAGAGCTATCTACTGCTTGGGGCAGTGCTGAGCAAGCCTGGGGAGCTGTGAACATGGAGCTGTTACCTCAGCTGATTCCCTTCCAGTAAAATGGCACCCAGATGCTCCCAGGGAGTTGTCATTTCCAGCACTCCAGGTGGGAACTGGGCAAGCTGTGAAAGTGAGTCTGCTGTCCAGAACCTCTAGCTCTCTGTATTGCCTCCCAGATGGTTTTAGAGAGCTCTCAGTACCCTTGATCCAGTAATCCACAAGCAAGGGGAGGTCAAGACAAAAAGAGGCAGTGCTGGGGTTCTCTTTCAGTGCTGTGCTCTGAGTTGAGCCCTCTTCTCTTCCCTTTCCCTTTGGGGGCTGTCTGTGCTTTGTCTCTCCCCATTACCCTCACGCCTGCAGGTCCTGAAGGCTGCAATCTCTTCATCTACCATCTCCCTCAGGAGTTTGGAGACAATGAATTGATGCAGATGTTCCTACCCTTTGGCAATATCATCTCCTCCAAGGTGTTCATGGATCGTGCCACCAACCAGAGCAAATGTTTTGGTGAGTGCTGTTACCCAAAGGCAAAGGGAGCATGACATAACTAGGACATACATGCATCGAGCGTGGAACCAACAGTGCTGCTACTATCTGTGTCTGTGTCCTGTCATTCAGGTTTTGTAAGCTTTGACAACCCATCCAGTGCACAAACTGCTATCCAGGCCATGAATGGCTTCCAGATTGGCATGAAACGTTTGAAGGTCCAGTTGAAACGACCCAAGGATGCTAATCATCCCTACTGACAGGAGTGAACAATCAGGAGTCACTTCTGCAGCACAGGTAAATCTGGCACCATCACAGTCCAGTTTCTACATGGTGCTGGCCATTGCTGGTGGGGGCAGCAAGGGCTGGCTTCTCCCTAAGGAGTGGGGAGCCAGGAGCTGAACACAGTAACGCAGATGGCAACATAGAGGCCTTTCCTGCCAGGGCCCAGGCCTACAGTACTTGAGCAAGCGAGCAAGACAAGCCTGGAGACAATAGCTGGGTTCAACAAGAGCCTAGATCATCAGGCAAGTTTGTGGCAATAAGGCAAAGCCAAGGCCAAGCTAGGGAGTTAATCTGCAGGCCAGTATCAGTATCAGGACTGGTAAAGGTAAAGAGGGTCAGACATAGTCTGGTGATTGCCAAGCAAATGTGTTAGACAAATCCAACATCAAGATAGGAAGACAATCCAGGGGTTGAGGTCCAGATAGCAAGCTGCATGACTGGGCATAGTCACAGCTATGGCTAAGGTGGAAACTCTCACATCTGTGACACACAGATCAGACAAGGACTGAAGGCACAGGCCTGAGCTGAAGTGAGGCTCCTGGACCCATGGGCACAGAGCATGGACAGAGGCCACAGGTGAGGCTAGGCAAGACTGTTAAGACCTATCAGTACAGTCAGGTCCCTGTTAGCCAGATGGGTTCAGATTACCTGCCTGTAGTCTAAGTAAGGCTTCAGCTTACGTTCTGCCACATCCCATAAACTATTCATCTTCCTAAAAAGATCTTAAAATCCAATAGGTCTGTTCTCACCTGTTGCATGTGCCCTGAAATTTGCCTGGAGACAATGCTTCAAGGGTAAGAAGGGACAATCCCATGACTCGTAAGGATGACAGAAAAACTGTTCAGAAGACAATTACCTCCCGATGCAGTCACACAATGATTTTCTGCTTTGTTCAGGGCAGTCCTAGTACAGCAGTTAACCACAGAGAAACCAAGTGCTCCTGTCTCAGGTGGGGACAATAAACTAGAATTGGGGCAAGAGAGGGCCATATCTGGAAATAGTTCAGTGTACTCATGACAGCTAGCTCCTATTTCTTTTATTTCCTGTGAAATTAAGGCCTATGGAAAGAGCCTGGAGCACAGCTAAGCCTGTATTGTGGTCTGCAGTGCCTATCCCCATGGCTACACAGCTGCACTCAATGGTTGCTACAGTGTCAGCTGAGCCTTGAGCAATCTGTTTCCTTCTCTGGTAGCCACATCATCAAGAGATGCTTATGAGCCCCAGGTGATGCTCTGAAGGGCCACAGAAGAGCTGCCTAATGTGAGAGCTGGCTGTCATAGAGCTAGTTCCTGCGAGCCAACAGACTGGGAACAAGGGAGGGCCGATCTTGATCCCATCTAATTGGGGTCATCTTCCTCCACATTTAAGCAGCAGCAACTCAAAGCCTGAGGTTTGCACAGATGTCCTCCTAATCTCCCAGTTCCCTCCCTCCTCCCTTTCTATTCAGGTGAAGGGAAAGCCGTAGGAAGAATTTATGCTTCGAGTTGATTTACAGACAGGCCTGTCAATTTATCAACTCTTTTGATGCCACCTCTTTCCTTCCTCTGCTCCCCGCTTACTCACCCCATCCTCCTTCTGCCCTCCTTCCTAAAACCATGGAAATTAAAGAGAAGAATCAGTATCGGCTCAGCAGGAAGATTCTTGCCACGACAGACTCACATATTTGCTGCTAATGTGGTGCACAGCAAAAGGGACCAGAAAATGAGCAGCCCCTGGGAACCCTAAGCTCTTCCTCTTGGGATGTGCTTGGAGTGCATGGACCAAGAAAACCCACTGGTGTGTCTCTAGGTTACTGCAGTGGCATATGGAACTTTAGCTCTGTCCCTCCCCCCCTCCCCATCTCCTGCCCCTTTCCTAGATAAATATAAGTATTATACAGTCTCTTTTTTTGTTTGTTTTGTTTTGTTTGTTTTTGAAGTGACTCACAGGACCAAATTTTTCCATTCAGAGACTGACTCCTTGCAAGAGGGGTTGGAAGCTAAGGGTTTACCTCTGCAGCAGTGTCTTCTCAGGAAGCACTGCAAATAGACCTGAACATTTTGAGAGGATGCCTGGATGGACAGAGAGCAAGAGAGAGAGCACATCTCTCTACTCAACATTAACAAGAAGCAAGGAGAAAGAGAACCACATACCTCCAGGATTAGGGCACAGCCAGCTGCTCAGCTCGTCACTCACCCACCAACCTTAGCACCAGCCTGGTTAAGGATCTCAAGAGCTTCTGTCTTACCCTTCCAAGGGCTTCTGCAGACCAAGCTCCTGGAATTTGGTGCCAAAGCCTATTGTGAGCACTCCTCAATTAGGCTGAAAGCACAGGAAATCAACCCTTTTACCTACAAGAACTGTACTGCCTCCCCACACATTGTACTGGCCCAACTTCATAGCTCTTTGTGGTAGCAGGGCATTTTTTTGATCAAGGGAGAAGATGAAAGTGTGAGCAAATGCCATCTCCAAAATAGTGACAGAAACCTCCCAGGGGCCACGTGCTGCCTCCACGTATTGGAAGTGGCCTAAAGCTGGCTAGCAGGCATTTCTGATTCACCAACCACACAGGACATATTCTCCATCTGAATTTAGCAAGAAGACTCACCTCTTGCACCCTCTGCAAAGCTTTCACAAACGAGACACAAGGATAGTATGTTGAAAGGTGGTTGTCATTCTTTTTTTCCCCACCACTCCCTCCAAGGGACAGATTATGCAGAATATATATACACACACATATATATACATACACTTATGCACAGAACATAGTTCAGAGCTTAACAAAGTTCCCTGAGTGAGTGTGTGGGGGGCATACTGACAAGGCAAAACCGTTTAATGACTTCAGTCTTTTCTAGTTTCTCTTAAAATAAGGAGGAAAGGAGGAAGAAAAAAAAAAAACAAACAAAAACAACCCACCCTCCTGAATAATTAGCTTCATTATTCCAGAATTTGATAAGGTATCAAGAACATTCCTGTGTGTATGTATGTGCATGTCTGTGTTCAAATGTGAACAGAGGGTTGGTGGAGAAAGGTTGATGCGATTGATCCTGAAGAGAGATCCAGGGACTTGAGAGGGATCCAGGGACTTGAGAGGACCTCGGCCACTTCTCATCCTCCTCCGGTTTCCCTTTGTTCATATATCTGTGGCATAGTTCTTTAAGTACCGTCACATCTCCTGAACCACCCCTCTGTATCTAATGCTGAGAGTTTACAAGAGAGATGGATGAAGCCGTGGGAGTCTGTGTGTTTCTATAGTCCATGTTTACTTATTGTAAATACCATTTTTATACTTAACATCTATTATGTATGTGATTTGTATAATGTACTTTATTTCTGCTACAATTAATTTCATGAAGTTTAAACTTAACCTAATTTTGAACAAAAAAGAAAATGACCAACAAATGCAAAATGGGAAGAAAAAGAAAAGGGGGGGGATTTTGGAAATGCTAGGTCAAGCTCGTTTAAAACAAGCATTTACAATTTCTTCCATCACAGTTACTGATGTGACTGTACACTGTTACAGGTGTGATACAAGCTTCATCAATGTCAAATTCCTTGCTCTGGTCTAAAAAAATCTTAAATTTATTTAATAAAAGTTTTACTTCCTAAGTAACTTGGGTTTTACTTCATGTGTTAGCTGCATCTGCTCTTATCTAGTACTTATACTTGAAGACAGTCACCGAAGGCTTGAGGCAACAGAAACCTGTTTCATTCAGCAAATTATCTGCAATCAGTTTAAAGTGCAGTGGGTTGTTTTTGTTTTTTTCCCCTTTTTTTTAAGCCCTCACCCCCCCCCCCCCCCTTTTTTTTAAATAAACTGCATCAACACATTGTAATTAAAGAGCAGAAGGATTGAAAGGTCGTCTTAGAGCTGCTGGTGCTTTACGCGTCTGTTCAAGCATCAGTCGTTACGGCCCAAGCCCACGGTCATGCTGATGTGGTACAACAGCCACGCCAGTACCAGTCGCGAGACCCACCACCAGTTACTGCCTCTTGGATGAGAAACCCAGGCTCCAACACTTGCTCGTTTGGCACAAGTACGTTCCGCAGCCCCAGCCTGCTGGTCTACAAGCACGCCCTCACACAACGGGCCGCCCCAGGAGGGGTAAGAGCTTTCTGTGGGTAGCGTGACTCCGCGGCCACACCAAGTAACGCCATTTGGCCCCTCAAGTTGTTCAAGCTGGAAGGACGCGCGTCACACCCAAACCAAC
The DNA here is from genome assembly GCF_040182565.1 of Anser cygnoides. NCBI lineage: Eukaryota > Metazoa > Chordata > Aves > Anseriformes > Anatidae > Anser > Anser cygnoides. The sequence goes on along the minus strand of NC_089899.1, from coordinate 160,817 downwards.
GCCATTTTCTCCTCCAATTAGCCATGCGGCGGCATTAATAAGCCCAGCATGCAAATTTCTGCTGATTAGCTGCAAGCCCTGACCACACGGTGCTTGTTCGGGAAGTTTCTCCCAGACGCGTACGACGCGCGCTGCCCCCGCCGCCAGGCCCCCGCCGCCAGGCCCCCGCCGCCAGGCCCCCGCCGCCAGGCCCCCGCCGCCAGGCCCCCGCCGCCAGGCCCCCGCCGCCAGGCCCCCGCCGCCAGGCCCCCGCCGCCAGGCCCCCGCCGCCAGGCCCCCGCCGCCAGGCCCCCGCCGCCAGGCCCCCGCCGCCAGGCCCCCGCCGCCAGGCCCCCGCCGCCGCCCCCGCCGCCAGGCCCCCGCCGCCAGGCCCCCGCCGCCAGGCCCCCGCCGCCAGGCCCCCGCCGCCAGGCCCCCGCCGCCGCCCTCCTCCGCCGCCGCCCTCCTCCGCCGCCGCCCTCCTCCGCCGCCGGGCGCTGCCGGCCCAGCCCCCGAGCCGGGCCCTCCGCCGCGGCGGTTGGCAGCTGGAGGAGCCGCCCGCCAATCACGGCAGGGGGCGGGCCTGCCAGGCTTCCCGCCAACCGGGCCGCGCTGCCGCCGTCGCGCGGTCGGTGGAGAAGCTCCCGGCCCCGGGTGATTTGCATATTCCTCGCGTTTCAGCCAATCCGGTGCCGCCTGGCCGCGGCACCTTCCTTCCCTCACGAAGCCGAGCGCCGCCGCCCGCCCGGCCCGACCCGCGGGGGCAGGAGCGGGGCTGCCCCCGAGCCCCCGCTCCGGGCTCCCCTCTCAGCGCCGTTTTCGCACCGCCTTCCGCCCCCCTGCCGGGCCCGTGCGCCCCCAGCCAGCTTCCTGGTGCACGCCCACACCCGCTCCTTACGCAGACGCCCCCCCCCTTTTACTCCCCACGCGGTCCGCGGTCATCTTTTGCGGCAGGTGCATGCAGAGGTTTGCAAAAGCACCGGGGAGGGGGCTGAGGCTGGATGAAGGGTCTTTCTGTGTAAGCTTCTGTTCTTATCAAAGACTACTACGATCAGCTTGCAAATAAATCTTCTCCCATGTTGCTCCATTTCATCCCCTTCTTGCGCATGACTCACGCTTTCAGAGGTGCACGAAGTAAAGGTGCCGTTGACCAAAGCACGATGAAATTTGCTTCTCAGAGCCTCTCCGTGTGTGCTGAGCAGCTACAAGCCCTTAGCCATTACCGGGGGAGGGGGAGGAGGGAACGCACGTGTGAGGCATCCTAGTGCATGTCCCTTGTTGCGGTTCAAGCCCCACAGCTACTGGCCTCGGCAACGCTCCCAGGACCTCTGTTCCCAGCGCCCCTCTGTTGCCACTAGCGGTGAAACAAAACAGCTTTCTCAACACCAAAGACTGTTTGGTGTACTAGTAATATACACTCCATATCTGAATTAGTAAAGTAGACAAGGAAAAACCTATAAACCTAAGTTTTATTCTAGTTTTAACACACCTTTGAAAACGCAGGTCAGTAACCAGCCTTGCATGGTTTCCAGACACTGCTGTTTCTCCTCTACGGGAGAATCAGGAAGAAAGGAGCTAAATAAGAGTATCTTGGGGACAAAAAGCAGATGGAGAAAGAGGGGTGGGGAAAGGAAGAACGGTCTAAAGGATTGAGTCCTTCCAATGAGGGAATAGGTGAGTGGGGATGAAAAAAATTCCCAGCAAGGACCGGACAATTGGGCTGACTCAAAAAGCCACAGGTCTTTGCATCTTACTGCCTTTGGCTTTTCCACCTTGAGTTCCTTCAAGGGGAAGCATAAGCAGGGAGGAAGGCTGAGGGCTCACCTGCTGAAAGCCAGACTCTCTGTACCTCAGTTTCTCCTGCCAAGAAAGAAAAACGTCTGTCCCGTTTTGGTGGAGAATTATAAAACACTCTGACTAAATATGTTCCTCAAGCAAATTTTAGCTATTAAAATGACTGCAATATAAAACCAGCAAAAGTATTGTTTTCACAATGCCAAACTCTCACAACAGTGTCTCCCTTTCCTCGTCTATTTTCTTTGCTCTGTGCACATCAAATTGTGCTGGCCTGGGAAACACCTTGATACACACACCCAGAAGCCCTTGGTCCCAGCAGGCTCTGGTCTTGTTACAGAGAGTACTGCAAGCTGCATTCTTCCTACGTGGAAAAAGACTCATACTTGGTATGCAGAAGTGGTGGTGCTGGTAGGGGGTTATTCTGCTTCCCCCACCTGGCTACTGCTCATCAGCAAAAGCAGAATGTGGGCATAACAGTTCTGCTTGTCATTCCCAGAGCCATGAAAAAGAAAGAATCCCCACCTTCCTATCCAAGATATTTGTTCTTTACCCATGCTGGGAAACTGGCTGTGGAGGGAGGGAAAGCACTCAGCTGAGTGATGACTCGTTTTAGCACCCCAAGTACCTGATGACCAACAAGGGAAGGTGACTCCACTCCCGAAAAGCAACACCCACAGTAGCATGTCTCCATTAGCAAGCGGGGAAAACAGCCGTATGTGCCTGGTTTGCCATTCCCAAGCAATGCCCAATACCCCTGCAGAGCCCACCTCAGTTTTGGTGCCATACACTGCAGTATCTGTTAGAAAAGGTTGGAAGGGCTCTGAACACTTAGTTCCTGCTGAAGACTGCTGTTTGACCCTTGGCAGAGAATATGAGGCACTAATAACCTTCAGACATTACAGATGGAGCTGAGGGAAGAACTTGAGGTGGTAAGAGCAGACAGGTGAGGCTGAAGGAGAGAAAATGGGTGGAAAGCTCAGACAGTGGGACAGTGAACAGTGGGAATGGATCTCTGACTACTGGGCAGAAAAATCAGAACTATGACTGATGCAGGGTGAAAGGGAGTCCAAGCAGACTCTTATGAAATGAGCTAAGCTCACTTTTCCACCACTGCTGCCTTGCTCCCAACTGATACTGGTGGTTGACCGGAATGCTTAGTGGGACAGGGGTGACTATAATTAGAAGGGATGTAATACAGCAGAGGAGACTGAGACTGTGCAGCCTTCAAGGGCTGCTGTAGTTATAGAAACTCTGTAAAACCTGGTTCCGGTGGCAGGGGAACAAAACCCAGAGGCTGCATGTGTGCTGCAGCCACCACGGGTAGAAAACCTCCTGCACCTTGGTGGCACCTGCTTGGATGATGGCGAGTGCTGCTTCAGCAGCAGGAGAAGCAGTTAGGTACACTTTGCCCCTGGAAAGAAACAATCAGAGAATCACTCAAAGCTAGTCCCTGTTGTGGTTTTAACTATGCAGAATGACTACCACAGGGTTCTGCATGCTCATGTTCCACGCAGAGGTGGACATGCACAACCCATATGATGTACCCAAGCAGATGTACTCTTCATGTTAGTTTTCCTGCACATCCAAACAGATGCCCACACCATCTTAAATACAGTTGTTTGCACTTCTTTGCATGCTTTCAAGGGACGTGTTCCTGCAGACACTCCCTCCCAGACTCTCACACCCTCCTCCAAATACATACCTGGTCTTCTCTAATGCCGTATCAGTATCAATCAGGCCCAAGATGCACAGTGTGACAGAGATGTTTCTCTTCTGCATGATGAGTTCATGGCGCAGTGAGCTGAAGAATCCATCCAGAGCAAACTTGGTGGCAGAGTAAGAAGTGGTGAAGGGAGTGGGTATTTTCCCTGGAAAGGAGAAGAAGAGAATGGAAAAGACCAGGAAAGTGGTTGTAGGAAGGATGGCGCCCCATTTCATGTAACCACATGGACTGGGTCACATGGTGGTACATCTGGCCATGGCAGTTCCAGTCACCCAAGCACGTTAGGTCGCAGGGAAGGGCCACAGCTGTGGTGAATGCAGTGCCCTTGAGCAGACACACTGAAGGCTTTCTCCTGCCTTTCCATCCCGTACAGTAGGTACAGCTACTTCGCAGACTGTTATTTAGGCTGGCCAAAGCCAGAAGGCCTTAGAGCAGCAGGATGGTTTTAATGCTGTGTCAGAAATGCAGGAAATGGGCTTGGGTGTGAAGGACTGGATCCAAACAAGTAGATCAGGGTGCATGCTGAGTAAAGAGAAAAATTACAAGGGAATACAAAAAGGTGCAACACAGAGAAGGTCTTCCAGAAAGCAAGAAGCCCAGCCAGCCACCATCCTGCTTAATATTAGAAAAAGCACAGCTTGAACATCTGTTGAAGGACACAGAGAAACAGGGTGTGCCGGGAACCATGGTTTCGACAAGAACACCACTTGTGCCAGTTACAAACACTAACCTGTGAGGGAAGAGACGACCACCAGAGAGCCTTTATTCTTCTCCAGGGTGGGAAGAGCTGCTGTTGCGAGGGCCACATAACTAAAGAAATTCACCTAAAATGATAAAGTAGTTATGGAAGGAGTAAGATTGTTTGGAGAGAAGGTCATCATGAGCCAGGAAACTAACTCAGTGGTCAAATTAAATGGAACATGGCTTGGATTTGCAATTTCAAACATCAGGAGGAAAGAATCATCTCTGTGAGAAGAGGGATAGGTAGTGCATATGTAAACCTTTCAGATTCCAGAAAAAGCAATGGAGAAGAGTCAGAGTGAAGGTTATTCCTGGGCTTTAACATACAAATGTATTGACAAGAGATAATTAGCTGTCCCTGATTTCTCTGTATGCCATTCTTTACTCCACATTGTGCAACTGTCTGTACCTACCATACCAATTTCTAACAGTTCTGGGCTAATGGGAGATAAGAAGGACAGAATGAAAGAGAGAAGAATTGAAGTTTTTCCCAGACATTCTTCTGCACATATATACACCAGCATAACTAAGCAAAACACCTAGTCTAGTGACAAACCATTGACTTGACACATTAATGAAATAAAAGGTTTGCTCTAAACCATTGCCACAGGCTTGAATTTGCCTTTGAGCCTCTTGAAGTTGTCCCAGGAGAAGCTAGACTCACTCAATTCCAGATGAGCTCTTCCTGCTGGGAATCCTCACCTGCATGAGCCAGCGGGTGTATTCCACATCTCCATTCCACATCTGGAAAGGGGAAATGCCTATGTGGTTTAACACTAGGTAATCCAGTCCCCCTGTGGACAGGAGAAAAAACAGTGAAATAGGGTGGGTGTCCCCAGTCAGTCACTGAGGAACTCAGAAATGCCAGCAGGAGGGCTGAACCTGCCCCTCAGGAGGCTGGAAAATGCTTTAGCACGGCAACATTAAACACGTCCATCTGACAGCAGCTGTGCCTGCTTCTCAAGGGTAGAACTGGAATGAAAGCTCTTTTTCTTTGACAGATGCTTTCTGTAATGAGATTTCAGGGTAATGCAGACTTGGAATTTAATTCCAGTGGTGTGCTCTATTTTTAAAGTTTTAAGTACAGAGAATTATAACAGAAAAATTAAGATTGGTATGAGAATGTATATGTGTGAAAACAACAGCAGAAATAGCAAAAGGGTTAAAAGAATGATAATATATTGATGGCTGCCGGATTGGCAGGTCATCCAGATCACAGCACACTTTAAGACAGTTTCTTAAGACACTCACAGCAAGAAAACCAAAAAAATAATGAAGTAATTAAGACACTCAGACAACGGACAAATGGACAGTGAGTACAATAGAAAATGTTGCCTAATAACAGCCTTAAGCGAATAAGATGGGGTGGAGAGGCGAATGCTTATAATCACTCAACTCTTACAGGGTAAGGAAGACAATCAAAAAGCACGTGGTCACCAACCAAGACCCAGGAAACATGATGAGGACTCTACAGCTGGTATTCCTTGTCCTTTATATCACCAGTAGTAAACCTGGACAGGGTACTTGGTCATACACATCTTGTTGCCTGTTAGTACAAAAGAATGAGTGGCTGAGAATCTCTGAGGGTATGACATGTGTGAATCACTTCTGGTTAAAATAAGAACCTCCTATGAAGTCTTGGACTGAGCTTTGCTAAAGGAACAGGTCACTGCTTTCAGACCTCCTAGTTTCTGTTTCTCTTAACACAAGACGATATGTCTGCTCAGGGCTGGGTGTGTGCAGCTGGTACCTGCTCATGTATAGCAAATGTGTGAGGTACTGTAGCTGTTGCTATGAGGGCACGGTTTCAGCAAAGTACTTTGAGCAAATATTTTTTGCATATTTTTCTCCTCTAGCAAAATACATGTGTATATGCTGCCTGAAGAGCCCTCCTCATGAAAAGGAACTGAAAAGTCAGCCACTCCCAGACTGGTGTTTACAAATGCCACATCCTCTCTTCCTAAACACTCCCCTCAAGTGAGGGACATGTGGAAGCTGAAGCAGGAGGCTCCTACTGGAATGTGAGTTATCTGTGTATCTGAGAGCCTGAGAGATGCCGAAGATGAAGCCAGAACAGGATTAAGATCACAATCAGAACCCCTCCTGGGTTCTGTCCTGGTTCTGACCAGGCAAGCAGTGAACATCTGAAAAATTAAGACACCTCTCCTTTCACAGCTTCCTGAACTCAGGTAAATTACAGAAACCCACATCTCTTGACTCCAGGGTTATCAGAGAGAAGCCAAGATTGGCAAGGCCAGAGGAGCTGGGATGAGGACTGTTATCAGATTTATTTCCAATCAGTTTCCTCAAACTCGGATGTCAGTATAAAGCAAGATATGGCTTGAGAACTATAATCCCTGAAGGGTGACCAGGCCAAGGTGTCATCTAAACCTTTACTGAACAAAGGAGTGTGGTATAAACTGAAACAACCAGCAAAGTTTGTTTTCACTCTTCAGTATCTGCCATTTTTCTTCTGCTTACCCAGTTTTTGGACAGCAAACTGAACCACCTTTTCAGGCTCTGAAGGGGAAGACATATCGGCCGGAATATAAAAGGTTTTCTTTGCTCCAAGTGTCAGGCATTTCTCCATCACCTTGAAAAACAACACTCCCCCAGAGATTAAACAAAATGGGGTGGGAGGGGAAAGAACAGAAGGGCACTGTAAGGAACTTTTTTCTCCCCACACTACAGTCAGTAACAGTCAATTCTAGACAAAGACACACACTTTAATTCTAAATCTAACACTATTCAGCCTGCAGAGGGCTCGTTTTACATCAAGACTTCATCTACCCAGTTAAATAGAGGTAACTCTTAGCAAGATGCAAATTCAATAAACCTTGGAAAAGGATCAAGAATCATCCAAAAAGACAATCTTCTTCAGGAGAAGTGTGATGAGTACGTGAAGGTGCGAATGGTACATCTAGCTATCTGCTGAAATAATGCCTGCCAGGCTTTAGGAAGTGTCCTAATGAGTACCATGCTCACTGTCCCTGACCCTCTTTTTGCATCATTTCATAATGCAGAACTTTCCAGGCAAGTCGCTTAACCCCACAGTCTGAAAGAGACCTCTCAATTTTGTCTCATTTTATATACTACAGATAAAGGAGTCTCATCTATTTGAGCTGTTCAAACATTATTACAGAAAGTTTGTAGTCTTTAACAAAAAAGATACAAATAGAATTGCTTGGACACTGAAAAGGTACGCAGTATCTTATAGGAACTGTAGTTCAGACAACATATATCCATGTTCCCATACAGGCCAAGCTTCCTTCTAAATAACATCTTCCTTCTAGATTACATCTCCCCAGAATGCCCTCTGGTAAGAAAAAGGTATATTGCAGCAGACATTGGCGTATGACAACAGAGACAGAGCAACCCATCCAGGTGACAGATAGAATGGTAGAGGACACTGACAGTGAATCAGGCTCAAAACATACTGCTGATACATTTTTTTTTTCTTCCAGAAAGCGTTAAGGATTTTTTACAGTAATTCAGTTGGTGAGTAAAACAGTTGCATTGGAAAATGCCAATATTTGTGTGTGTATGTGTGTGTGTGCAAAAGTCCAAATCCCTTATGTTTTCCCTCAAACAAGGAAGTTCTTACCTTCTGCAGCACAGCTTCCCTCCTAGCAGTCAGAAGAATTTCAGCACCAAATCTGGCATAATGGTATGCCATCTGCTCTCCAATCCCACCACTGGCTCCAGTCAGGAGAACACGGGCACCAGAAAGGCTCTCTTATTCATGGGAAAAATGAGAAAAAGGTATAGAAGTAAAGGAAGCAGCAGAGCAGCTGTCCCTAGCTAATGGCAGAGCTCTAAAGTAGGAAGGTGTGTGTGTGTGTTCTCAAAAGACTCAGTGTTTCTCCAGAACTAGTAAAGAAGCAGGACTGTCCCAAAGAAGACATGAGATTAACACGGTGCATCTGATGCTAGACTGAAAATAATCAAGGATCATCACCTAACCTTTGAAGAATGAGCTACTTTTCTCTTCTGACAGGTGCCTGTAGCACAAAGCTAGTCATCAGATAACCAGCCACCTCATGTCAAGTAGCGAGCCACCTTGACCTGTTTTGGACTGGGTCACAGCAAAGATCACCTAGCTCACGAGCCCTGGCACATGGCAGTCAGCTCAGCCTAGCTCTTCTGATATATAACAGACAGTTCCTTCCTTCATCCTGGCAACCCCAGGCTCGCAATTCAGTCACAGAGTAGGAAGCTCAGTCTGACCCATCCTGCTCAGACAGTAGCTGACATGTTACCTGGCTCCAACTCTGGTAAACCATGGGCAGAAAAAGACCACCAGTCAGTTTGGAAATACAGTATCTTCTCTTACACATCTTATATTCTTGTTTGGACTGAACCCTGTGGTGAGTCTACCTGGGTTAAAAGTGTCTTTCCAGAAGAAAGCTAGAAGTACAGCTATAATCCCCGTGGCACAAAGCACTTTTCCAAGTGGCCTCATATCCCTCAAAGTCGTAAAGAACGAAGCCTCACAGCTGAGCACTGCAGCCAAAATACTGTAATCTCCTTCCTCTGATGCTGTCAGCCAACCTGCAAGAGACAAAAGGTTTTGTATGACAAAAAAGGAATTTACATATGTGAGGCACTGTGTGGAACTGAAACTCCACCTGAGGCTTCTCTCCACTGACAGCCAAAGCCACCTTTGTTGAGAATGAAATATGGGAAGGAGATTGACTTTTAACCCTTGGATAAGATGCTGCAAAGTTGCTGTTTCCCCACTGAAGAGAGAGGACACCACAGTCCTGCAAATGGTTTGAATTTGCCCAGGAAATACAAACTTGGTTATGCCAATTTTATGCAGGCATTCGTAAAGACTAAAGGGTTTGGAGCTCAATTTCTTTAAAAAAAGGGAAATAAAGGAAAGACAAAGAAAATACATCTGATTCTAAGAAAAAGGTCTTTCACTGTCAATTCCCACAGCTCTCTGAACTCAGACAGCCTCTATACAGTAAGAGTTCTCTCTATAGAAAGAAAACAAACAAAAACTTGTGTCTAATCTTACAGAATGTTTAATTAATGAAAGAATTATTATGCTCATAGCTGAGAATATTCACCACACAAAACCAGTGCTTCAGGATAACTGGCACATCTTATTGCACACTGCAGAAATGAAGCAGCAGACAGGAATAACAGGCTGAAGTCTTGCTACAAACATTGGTGCTGAAGACCTGGCTGAACTTCCATGCAAAGGGGGCAGGGGTGAAGCCCGGCAAGAGACCGCTTAAGGGTATGACTGCACAGCATGAAAAAATGGAAAACTGCAAACAGGGCAACTGCCATGGGAGGCAGGGATTCTGTGGCAGCACACGGATGTGTCTGGAGGCCTTGAGAGTGGCTGTAACTGTTCCCATCAAAGTCGGTCAACAAAACTCTCTAAGACTCAATTTGGAGCTTTAGAAAGCAGGCGTTCTTTAATTGCAGTGCTGGACGCACAAGGGATCGCTCCACCTAGTGCACGTGCCAAATTGCTCAAGCTACAGGGGTTAGATATAATCAAAACATACATATTCACTGGATTTCCAAGAAATAATTAACAAATTTGTACTTATTCCTAGAACTCATTAAAATATGTAACTGTCCCCTATGCACGTGCACTTGTTTCTACTGGTGGTCCTTTGGGGTCTTCTGGTGGTTGTCGGTAGTCTTCATTGCTGTGTTCACCGGTTGGACCCAGTTCAGCCCACGCTCAGGCCATCTCTGTGGTTATTAGGTTGAGAGAAGTTCTCCTCCCTCTCTACTCTGCCCTGGTGAGACCAAATCTGGAATAGTGTGTCCAGTTCTGGGCCCCTCAGTTCGAGGACAGGGAACTGCTTGAGAGAGTCCAGAACACTGTCATGAGGATGATTAAGAGAGTGGAGCATCTCCCTTACAAGGAGAGGCTGAGGGAACTGGGTCTCTTTAGCTTGGAGGAGACTGAGGGGTGACCTTATTAATGCTTATAAATCTGTAAAGCGCGAGTGTCAGGAGGACGGAGCCAGGCTCTTCTTGGTGACACCTGATGATAGGACAAGGGGCAGTGGGTGCAAGCTGGAACATAGGAGGTTCCGCTTAAATATGAGAAGAAACTTTGTCACACTGAGCGTGACAGAGCACTGCAACAGGCTGCCTGGGGCGTTGTGGAGTCTTCTTCTCTGGAGACATTCAAAACCCACCTGGATGAGTTTCTGTGTGACCTGATCCAGGTGTTCCTGCTCCGGCAGGGGGACTGGACTGGGTGATCTTTCAAGGTCCCTTCCAGTCCCTGACATCCTGTGGTTCTGTCATCTTCTTCTTTCTTTCCTGGTTTCAGTTTGGGTGCATGTACCGGGCTCAGCCATTCGCACGCCGAGGGACATGTGCGTGTTGTGGGTCCTTCGCCTGCTCTGCTCAGGCTCATCCTCCAGGCCGGGGCTAATCCCGCTCCGGGACACTGCTCCGCGCGGCCTTACAGACGAGGCTGGCTAATTAATTAGCAAGGAAGGCAGCACCGCAGAGACAAACTTTCTGCTCTTCCCTCCATCTAACTAAACACAGCTTAGCTTCGTCCTGTACATTCGCAAAACTTTTCACACTAGGCTCTGGTACTCCGCGTCCGCGTCCGCGTCCGCGTCCCCGGCCCCGGCCCCGGCCCCGGCCCCGGCCCCGGCCGCGTCCCCGGCCCCGGCCCCGGCCCCGGCCCCGGCCCCGGCCCCGGCCCCGGCCCCGGCCCCGCAGGGCCCCGGCCCGCAGCGCCCCCCCCCCCCCCCCCAACTTACGGCGCCAGGACCCAGCCGCAGGCACCACGTGACCGCCCTCGCACCTCCCCCGCCCGCCCCCGGGGGAGGGGCGGCCCGGCCACGTGACCAGCTCCCGGCAGCCCCGGGCCCAGCGCAGTGCCCTTGGCGCAGCCATGGCCGCCCGCCTGCTGCCCGCCGCCCGGTGAGTGCCGCCGCCCGGCCCGGCCCGGCCTGGCCCCGGCCGCCGCTCCGCTCCGCTCCGCTCCGCTCGGCGGGAGCCCTGTGGCCGTTCTGCGGAGGGCACGGATCCGTGAGAGGCGCCGGGGGGTGGCCGCCCTGGGGCGCTGTGTGCTGAGGGGACGCTTTGTGGTCTGCACGTCGAGCCGAGGTGCAGGGGGAGGCTGTGGAGGGGCGCGTTAGGGAGCGAACAGTAAATCTTCGGTAGGGAAGTCCCTTTTCACCCAAATACTTGCGAATACGTGAATTTAAGTGTTGACTCTCTCCTGCCTCTCTCAGTGTCTGTATCTATCATAAGTTTTGTTGCATTGCTGCGATCTGGCGAGGTTGTTCCCCCCCCCCCCCCCCCCCCCAGGTGTTCAATAGCTTTGTATTTTTTTAATTTTATTTAGAGGAAATAGCTCGCTTTTCTATGAATCTGTAGAAGTCACTCTCCCCAGATCTTTCATAAATAACGAAAAAGTAAATAAGGGTTAAGTATTCGCATCTGTTTTGCGGGATGCCACCACAGCTGTAAAACTGTAGTGTTAGGACAGCACGTGCTCTACTGGGAAGCTTGAAAAGCTTTGGCCGTGTAGGCTTGGCTAAATGTTACCCGGACCATAATGAGCTAAATAAGATATTGGTGCCTATCAAATTAATCTGGTGACTTATTAACAAGATGGCAAGAACCATATCATTAATATGCTGAATCCTTTAGTCTTTTTTATCAAGGGTCTAAGCCAGTGGTTCTCATACTTCGAAAAGCGGCTCATACTTAGAGATTTTTGATGCTTCCATGTTTTTTATTCTTGAAAACTCTTGCTGATAAAAAAGGGAACAGGTATGCTTTCTCACAGTTGACAGGAACTACTTGGTCTAGGGAAAAAAAAAAAAAGGATGATAGCCAGATACTTGTCTGCTGCTTTTTGTCTGAAGTAACACCTCACAGGAAAGCATTTGTGACCTTTGATTTCTTTATCGATCCTCTCTATTTTACAGTCACAACCTGCTGAGAGAGATGCAACAATACTCCTAATATGAACTGAAATGTTGCTACTTTTGATTCTTTCAGATTTATCATCAAAGGAAGTCTGGCTGGAGCTGCTGTATATGTGGCATATGATCAGGGGTTGCTGGGCAGTGGCGCAGAAGGTGCTGAAGCCCTCAAAAAAGCTCAAACAGTACTGCCTCCAGCTATCAAAGAATGGACAAGTTACATAGGCTGGGAGGTAAGGACCATGCAGATAAAACACAGTCAGCAAATTGGACATTCTCTGAATAAGGAGGAGAAAACATTGGGATGATATTCAGGTTCCAGTGACGTTAGCAGAAGTTTTGCTGTTTAATCTGATTTTCACACTAAGAATTCTTTGAAGAGAATTAGGGGAGAAAATTGTTTGTTGATGTCGTTTGAAAGCAGACAAGGTAACTAGCCTACGCAGGGTCAAAGAGGAGAGACTGCAAGCTTGATCTGGGAGATATTTCAGTATGCTTTTTATTGAAGGATCCTACATACTTTTAAAAAATTAAAGAAAAGATTCTTCTCCAGATTTGTCAGACTGCTAACAGTAAAGCTGAATTTAAATTGCTTGAAGAAGCCCTTGTCCTTGAGTAATTCTTAGTTTTTAAAATCCTCAGGACAAGCCTTTGCTGAAAGTTGGAAAAGTATTTCCCATATTGGAAACTATAATAAGCAAATATATAACTGTAAGGAGTAAGTAATTAAATATTTATGGAGGTGATTTTTCAGGAGTACCCAAATGTTAAGTACTACCTTCTGCCTCTACTTTATACTGCAGGAAAGAAAAAAGTCCAGGCTTTAGGGCACATATCTGATGCTTTTTGAGACTTAAAGGTATTTCAGTGCTTGCTCTCTCTGAGATCTGAGGACACGAAGAACATGTCCAAGGTGATGTGGCTTCTCGTGTAAGTGAAACCTCCAAGTGCTGATATTTTGTCTTTTTCTTTCTAGCTCCCGCCCACTCCAAAAATTGACTTTTCCCCCTCTGATTCCTGGAATAAAGGTAAAATAATTTTACGTTAAACTGTGAAAGGGGCAAAGGACCAACAGTGATGCAGCTTATCTCAGTACTGCCATCCTTAAGCGAATTATGGAGAAAGGGATGATTGTGTGGTCTGGTAGAGGGAGCACTGGATGTTGGACTAGGGATGTGTATTCTGCTTCAGGTTCCACAACTAGCACACTGAGTGACTGTGCAGTTCATTTTATCTCATTACCTTAATTTCCAATTGTGAAATCAAGAGGAAGATGTGTGCCCATAAACCTCTTTGCCTTTTCTAACTGGAGGAGCTAATACTTCTTTTACCTACAAAGCTTGCTTGCCTACTGGTGGGTACCGCCAGTGCCCCAAGGTACTCTCTTGTATCCCAGAACGTAAGATTGAATGTTTCAGTAAAGTATCGGGGTGGGGGTCTGTGGCTCCAACAATAACTAGACAAGAGTTTATGGACCAGTAACATGAGGTCATCAATAGTCACAGTAGCGATCAGGGAAACTAGAGCATAAAAAATAAATCATGACCTACTCTTGAAAAAGGTGAATCTTTTATAAACTCTTCATATACTAGTGTCTGAACTCCATTTCTGACTTTTGAGAGGGGATGAGTATTCCCGTAATTGCTAGAATTTTAGAGATCACGTTTGAAGGCCAAAACATGTTATAAATACCTAATAACTTATAGTTCTTATGGTGCAGCAAATAGTCTTAATTTAACTGTGAGGAAACAGCCCACAAACACTGTGACATACCCAAAACCACATGTGGAACCTGTGGCAAGACCAGAAATGAAGTTGAACTTAGATGAGTATCAGTTCCTTGTTTTAACCTTGAAATTGTCTATCCCTTATACTGGTCCTGAAGCTGGAATTTTTCTGTCACGATACTGAGACAATAAAGCTGCATTTGAACCAAGGATTACTCAGGCCTCAGGTGCTTGAAAGCTTCTCAGAAAAAGCTAGATCTTTACCTCTGTCTTTAAAGAGTTCCATGATGCTAGAATAACATTAGGAGTTTTTGCTTGAATGATGCTCTTCCTGGGAAAATAATTCTCTGCTTTCTTTGCAGGAGTGCAGACAGTCATGTCTGCTTTATCTGTAGCTCCCACCAGGGCCTGTGAATACACTCTGGAAGGCTGGAAGTATATGAAGGATCTTGTCAAATGAAAACATTCTCCAGGATTCATGGTTCTCTCTATGGTGTATTCTTTTTGGGATGATATATAGTCCATCCCTCTAGATGGCAGCTCAGCCATGCAAGGGCTACAATAAAAGACTGTGGAACATCCGTTTCTGTTTGGGTTGGCTTTAGCACGCACCTTAATGATTGCTTTGTGCCTTACTAATGATTAGGCACATCAGCAGAGATCACAGAAGATCACAGATCAGCTGTACTGAAGCATTGGCTATATGCTGAGGTACAGCCTCTGCAGCTGTGCTTCTAAGAGAGGGACAGAGATTGTACCTGATGTTGGCAGTGGAGGCAGCACTTCTGCCACACTGATGTGCTGACACAGCCACGTTGTTTTTGTCTGTGCTAGTAGCAGAATGAGCCAAGACAAAAGAACAAGGCAGAAAATAGGGGGGTTAACAGAGAGAATGGGACAAATGCTTACTTGGATCAGGCAGCAGATTTAAAACACAAGAAGGAAAAAGGATTTGTAGGGATTTTGTTTCCCTTTTAAAAAACGTTTTATGATGAAACTTCCTGCCAAGGGATTTCAGAGTTGGCTAAGGTATAAATGGCTTTAAAAAGTGCTTAGGCTAATTCCTAGAGGCTAGATCTGTCAGTGGCTCTTAAACCTAATGGTCTAGATAGAAGCTAAAGGTCAGTAAACCATGGAGTGCCAGAAACTGGGAGTTTATCACCCAGTTCAGTAACAATAGGATTGCTCTGTATGTACTCTGTCCTGACATACTTTTCTGTAAGTATCTGCCACTAGAAGGGAAAGAATACTGACTGGGAAGAGCCTTTTGACCTAGTCCACCTATACTCCTCTTACTACATCTTAATGGCAATGAATATATTCAGTAAACAACTGATCGTTTCACACGATTGCTGAGTTTAAGTCAAATGTTTTGCCAAGTCTGGTTTGTGACCTATAGAAATAAAAGTAGGTAAGATGGTGTGAATTGGATTCCTTTGCTGAGCAGACAGGCTGGATGGCCTTCTTCACCACTTGTTCTACAGGATCTTTAAATCAGTTTTGCAGTGGAAGATTGCTTGAACTTTGACAACTGCAATGTATTAATTTTCTCATGCTGGTGTGTATGCTAATTGATTTTAAAACCTGTAAAGTAACACTCTATTTCAATGTATTTCTGGGAGCTGTCTGCTACTGAAACTGCAAAGGGAGGCCTGTAAGGCATTCTGCTCTTTCATCTTTGAAAGAAAGTTACATAGTTTAACATATAGCTGAATAAATTAGCTTTCCAGGGACTACTGAAACAAATCAAGTAACTGTAAACTTTTTTATTTATGGAAAATGGAATGCTTCATTAACAGACATTTAAAATGGGATATGAACAACACATTACAAAAACAAATGAGTTCACATTGGATTGAGTGACATAATATGGCAGCAGCTTAAAAAAAATACACTTACAGTAACCCTTAAGTTACAATTAATGGTAACCCTGGGTGACAAATTCATTTCAGTTGCCACCTTGCGTTAAAAATTAAAACACATTCAATAGCGACGGTTGAAACGGGGATCATTGGGTCTGCTTGCTCTCTCCTGGCCAGCAAATCCTTCTCCTTGCATTCCTCCTCCATGCATCATCTGACTTTGGTTGCCACCTTGGATGAAACCTCCCCGCCTAGAAAGTGATTCAGAAGTTATTTTTTTCTTCTGACTGCGGTAGTCAGATTGAAATAATGGGTGACTTTTTTGTTTTAATACTTTTTGTGTGATTTCGTTCTCTTCAAGAAGATGTACTATGTAAGAACCACAGGAATATTTTATTATTCGTTGACATTTAAATAAATTAGATAACTGATGTTCCCATAAAATGCTTCTTTGGCTAAGTTAAATACAGGAGACACACCTTAAAAAGGAAAAGAAACTAACATGAAGAAATGCTTTGCTCTTTTTAAACTTCTTACCCTGACATGCCTCCACGATGCATCACATGGCCAGGTCTCCCTCTACCTCCACCTTAACAAAAAAAAAAAAATTCTTTAAATCCACGGTAAATTTTACTTCATATCCAAGGATAATGCCTGTATTTTCTGCTGTAAGTACTACACCTAATGAGCCATTGTGCAAGAAGCATACCTTGCCATCTCTCGTGATCCCGTCCTATCATTCCTCCATCCACACTGCTCTGCCATGAACGATCTTGATGTCCTTCAAACTTTCGACCATGATCTCCCCAGTCACGTCCATCCCTGCAAAAAGTATTAAAATCATACCTTTTCACATTAGGTAGGCAGAGCACACAAAATAAATTCAAGTGAAAACACCTGTCACAAACTTATTCAAATAATTTACCAAGGTATATGCCAGTCTTATATTATCTATTTAGTCAAATCTTAGTAATAGGCCTTCAATCCCAACCTCTCTACAAGGACAAATATGAAAATAGATTTTTTTCATCGGGTTTATGCTACATTGATGTCCTCATTTCCTCCAAACAATCTTAGATTGTGGTTTTGACCAGTCAAGTTGTTTATGGTGTTTTCTGTAGGCTGGCTTACTCATAGCATTTATTAAAAAATCCACAATACACACAATAACACCCTCTCCCCATTCTGTAAGCATTTCATTGACTGGTGTTCTTTTCAAACATCTGACAGGACGATGCTGTCAGCAACTACAAACCTTGGAAGAACCGCTATCCTGAAAGTGTCAAGCTTTGACAGAAATGTTAAGTAAAATTAACTGAAAACACGAGGACTTTCAGACAAGAAGTTACTTTAAAAAAATCATGCCAAGATACGTATTTCGATATACAAGGCAAGCTGAAAGAGCTACTCAAGTGTAGTCCCCTCCAAAAGAGAACAAACTCAGGAGTGAAACTTGGAAAAAAAGAATTGTACTTTCAAAAAACACATCACACTTTCACATACAAAAATATTCACTAAACGCACAAGAAAAAAATAGTTTCAGTTAAATGTACTGACCGTGACTGTGGGGGTATCCCCCTACTTTCACTCATTCTTCTATCAGATCCATAGCTACCCCAACTTTCCCGAGAGTCTCGTGAGTGACGGTCTGGTCCTCCGTGGCGCTCATCTGGATAATGCTAAAAAGCAAAGAACATTTATATGAGTGCCCCTAACTGACTCTATAGTTCTTGAAAATTGCTTGGACATAATTATTCACTCTCACAATCGTTTAGGATGCAAGGCATCTCCTGAGACCATCTAGTCTAACCTTCCTAACTCAGAAAGGGTCAGCCAAAGCAGGCTGTCCAGGACCATCCTTGGGTTTTGAATATCTCCACAGCTAGAGGCTTTACAACTTCACTATGCAACCTGTTCCAGTGTTAGACCACGTTCACAGTTTAAAGAAGTTTCTTTTTCTTCTCCTTTTTCCTTCAGATGAAATTTCATGTGTTTCAGTATGCCTGTTGACTCTTGTCTTCCAGCAGGCACTACTGAGAAGAGCCTGGCTCCATCTTCTCCATAGCCTCCCATTAGGTAGCAGTGCATATTGGTAAGATACCCCCTGGACCTTCTGATCTCCAGACTGAGCAGTCCCAGCTCTATCAGCCTCTCCTCACGGGAAAGATGCTTCTGGCCCTTAATCATCTTTGTGACCCTGTGCTGCATTTGCTCCATTAAGTTCTGTTCTTTCTTGTTGTGGGGACTCAGTACGGGCCACAGTACTCCAAATGTGGCCTCACCAGTGCTGAATAGAGAGGAATGATCACCTCTCTTGACCTACTGTGGCAACATTCTTCCTGATATAGCCCAGGATGCTATTGACCTTCGCTGTGAGGATGCACTGCTGTTTCACAGTCAGCTTGTTGTCTACCATGACGTCTCAAATCCTGCTCTGCAGAGCTGTTTTCCAGCCGGTTGGTCCTCAGCCTGTAGTGGTACACAGCGTTATTCCTCCTCAGTGGCAGGACTTTATTTCTTCTTGTTGAATGAGATTCTTCTCTGCCCAATTCTCCTGCCTGTCCAGGTCTCTCTGAATCTCTAATCTGAAGCTCAGCCATCAGTGAAGGGCAGCTGAGCATTCAGTGACTCCACAACATTCATCTCGCACTGCTTGAGCATGTCATGAAGGTCCTTTCCCCTCAGATCCCAAAAGCACATGAACATCTACGCTAGTTTTGCTGTTATTTCCATACTACCTTATAGAGTAGATTTTGTGTTCCTGTACTTTTGCCTTCTCTATAGCAATCTCTTCTATAATCTACTTCTTTGACATACTTCACTTGTTTTGTTTACTGAGTAACAGAGTAACTGTATCTTACATAGTAAGTCTCTGAAGTACATTTCATTTTATTAATGAAAATGAGACTATCTTGTTATGCATACATACATCTGGCATTATGATTTACTTATTAACTACTAAATTTTGATTTGAATCACACTATGTAAAACCTATTTATAGGAAGTTATTTTTGTAGCTTTATAAAGCAACTCACTTGTCCATCCCGATCTCCCATCATTGTCCTTGATCCATCTCTCCTACAAACAGGCAATTAAAATCAGACCATAGTAGTAAAACATACAGCAGTGTGTATGTGTAACAACACCGATAAAAAAATCGGTGTTGTTACACAGATTTGTGTAACAACACAGATGAAAAATCTGAAAAATAGCAGGAACATATGGAAGTTATGACACATTTTAGCTTCCTGGAAAATCTAGTTAATTCTAAGGTATGAAACAGAATATTCTCTGCTAAGATGCTAGGTACCTACAATATTATTTAGAGGGTTTTTTTTTTTAGAATCCTACAAATCTGTCAAACAGCTTTACAAGCAGAACACTCTGAACAAGCTCTGCCGGAAAATTTAATTCATGGCACAGATCTCTTCATGGTTGCGTATGGCCACAGCCACTAAATCATGCTTAAATCACAGCCAAAGTCCACAGCCACTAAATTATGCTTAAAATTATGAAATGCAAAATAAACACGCAGTGAAGAAAAAGCAGCAAAATATGACACTAAATACATTTTTCCCTTGATTTCAGACAACACAGTGGAGGTAAGACACCAACCTGTCTATTGAATGGTCTTGGTAACGGCCACGATCCCTGTGATCAAAGTCATGGAAGCGGTCCTGGCGACCAAAATCTGAATGGTACCTATCGTTCATTGCCATTCGTTTTGCTTCTGGCCAGTATGGATCATCTCTCCTGAAATAAAAGGTACATTGATTTTAGTCAGGTTAAATAACTTTTGATATTGTTCCTTCCCTCCACAATACGCAAACCAAAAGCATGTAAATAAGTTCAAAAAGGCAGCAGAAAAAAAATCAGGATATTTGGAGGTTTCCACACACTATCATCTCAGTGCAGTCAATGACAGCAGATTAACAGAAGCTGAGACTATATGGAGTTTTTCATAGCGCAGGCTGATGAGACACAACCTAGCAGCAAAACGTTCTCTGCTTGTATCAGTTGGCTTTACCTGCCATCTATGTCATATGGTCTTCTCATTGCAGACCGACGTTCTTGTTCATAGCGCAGTTGTTCATGCTGGCGTCGCAACTCTTCTCTTTCTCTCTGAATGCGATCTTGTTCTCTTCTCCTTTCATGCTCTATATGCATCCGTTCTCTCTCCAGTCTCTCTCTTTCCATTCGCTCTCGTTCAAGACGTTGCCTTTCAATTTCCAGTCTTTCACGAGCAATCTCAAGCCTCTCCCTTTCTTCACGTTCCCGGATAGTCTGCAGATGCTGCTGTCTCTCCCGACGCTCACGTGTACTATTTTAACGGAATGAAAGGTTACAGATCTGATACTTCAACAAATAAAGGAAGTAAAAATGGGAAAAATTTAAACCACAGTGACTGCAAACTTGTGTGAGCTCCTGTAAATTAGTTCTGGGGTGTGGGGCAGTAAGGGAAGACACTCAGTGTACACACTAATTACTTATATTTAGAGAGTGATCTTATTACTTCCACAAAACCCACCTTTGGGGCAAATAATCCTATATGGTCAGGAGAATATTCTGAGAAAAACAACCTTTCTCCTGTTCTTTCCCTATGTATTTCAGTGTGGCAAGTTTAGAATGATTATTTCACCTCTAGTATAACGTGTGCTCAGCTAAGGAGAGCTGATTATCTAAATCTAGAGAATGGAAAAAGACCAAAAAAGAAACTGCATTTTTTTTCCCAAACAAATTCAAGCTCAGTATTAATAGTCAATAATCCATACCTTCCCAGTTCAGTAGGTATGTGGCCCACACACATATAACAAATGACAAGTAAAAAAAAAAAAATAAAACAAACTCTCTCTTAGACAGTTTAATTAAAGAAAATTGCATTAATTCTATAAAAAAAGACTTAAAACAATTTAACTGTTGCTCTTACCGGCGCTGTTCTGCCTCCCTCATTTTTCGCTGTGCTTTAATTTTGTCAAATGGCACAATGCCTTGTCTCTCTCTGCTCTCTGATTTGCGATCCTGGCTCTTAATGCTCTGTATTTAATATTGAAGTACAGAAAAACTTAATGGAGTACATTTATGAAAGGACAACTATTACAAGCAGTACTCAATGCTCTATTTCCATTCATACATACCATGTCCCAAAGCTTGGCCCCAACTTTTTTTTTTCCTAAACATTGCAGACACATAACAACACAGTACTTACCTTCCCACATTTAGTTTGGCAGGATTTCATTGCTGAGCACATATCAGCTGTATGAAAAGTATTCTACTAATTAAGATCTAAATCCAGATTACAGAAACTCTGATTAGACAGATCAGTAAGACAAATGTAGAAAGATGCATCTTAGTGGGATTCCTTATCTGTTTTGAAGGAAAATTTATACATCATGTTTCCTATGCAAAAACATTACTTACTCTGTCTTTTGATGCAGTTGATGTTTTCACACTGATAACAGGTTCTCCTTTGGATTTATCCATTACTACAGTTCTCTCTGTTCCTTTACTTCCTATATAAATCAGAGGTTGAACAGAAAGAGGTGGAAAAAAGAGTCAAACTACATAGCATAAGCCACACGTTTCTATGCTAGAAGCTACCTCCTCTGGAACGTGAAAATAGGCATTTAAACCCCTCTTCAAAAAGCATTTTTTCACTGCACCTCTTCCAAGTGTTTCTGTTAAGGCTGATAAAATGTCAACAGCCCTCCATTACACTATCTGGACTTCCAAGTTAGAACCTGAAATCATTCCAGAATATCGGTAGCCTCTGGAAACTACCTATAATTAATTGTTTATATTTAACCATATCTTTTATTCTAAGAAAAAAGAATAGACAAATTACCTGATTTGTTAGTTTTAGGTTGATCTGATGAACCAGGCTTCAGTTCATCTTTATCTTTTCTTTCTTTTTCATCTTTGTCTTCAGTCTTTTTAGAATCATCCTTTTGGTCAGATTTCTCATCCCTTTTAATACTGCCCGGTCTATAAATAGATATTGATACAGATTAGACTGATACAGAGTAAGAGAAAAAAATAAAGAAAGATGCTAGCAACATATTAACAAAGTAGAATTCTGATTTGCTAAGACAGACATAGTTAAATTCCCACAGATTTCTTTCTATAACTTTTTCCACCGTAACGTAAGACAATCAGACCATGCTGTGCAGTTTTCATAAAAACCTGGCTGAGATTCAGATATCTCAACTGGAGGCAAAAGGGAAATAAATAAATAAATCAACCACACTACTATGTACTTAATGCCCACAAAGATTCTTATAAGACACGACAGTTATGAAACGTAAACGTGAACCGTTTTTGCAGTGGAACTGCCAAGCCACCAGTAAGTTAACACTAGTGCCCAGGCAAGCCTTCCCAAGGACTAGGTGAAATGAAGGCAAAAACTTCTCAGCAACTAGCATTTAATAGGTGTTACACCTCAAGAAGATTATTAAAGATAATTAGTGTTTTATTCACTCTTTCATAGTGTCTTTTTCAGCTACTTTAAGTAGTTCTGAAGCGAGAAAAAGCATAACACTGAAGAGGAACACATTCTGGAAACATGATCTTGGGCACCTGATCTTTCACTGTGATCACATCAACATGAGAAAGCCCTGTTCTCTAATGTAATGAAGAAACAGCAACATATCAATCAAAAATTTCAAATAGCCTGTAGGTTTATGACACAAAAGCACCACTCTGTACCGGAAAAAAAATTACAGTTAAATGGAAAGGTATGCTTGCAAATGCAATACTTCCAATGCCTACCTTAAAGCATGTAACAGAAACAACTAAGTTAGATATGGTGCATCAAGAGCAATCTTGTACTAAGAGTTAGAAAAATGTACTTTTTGTCACAGAAATTCTTACTGTAACTTTTTCCCTGACAAATCAACATAAACTGAAGAACAGCAAAATCTCTGAACACAGAATTTTTCAAACAGTACCTCTCACTGACTGTTTCTTTCTTCACCTCGTTCTCTTTTTTTTCAGTTGGCTTCTTCCCAGCAGGTTCATTTTTTGCCTGAAATTTATTTTGCACATCAGCTGAGATTGTGGTTTCAATTATTTGTACAATGTAATGGTAACAAGATATCTTCGAAGATCAATACTCACTTTTTCTACAGAAATTATTTTCCCATGTAACTCTGTTTTGTGGAGGTGAGTAATACACTTTGTTGCTTCCTCAGCTGTAGACATCGTAACAAAGCCGTAACAGCGAGCACCAGGGCTGCGAGCATTGGTGACCACTTTTGCACCAACCACCTTTCCAAAAGAAAGATACGTTACACTCACCGTAACAAATGCCCACCATTTAACAACAAGTACAATTGTAGAATATCTGGAGTTGGAAGGGACCCACAAGGATCATCGAGTCAAACTCCTGGGTCTGCAGGGGACCACCCGAAAAATCAAAAAACATGTCCAAGAGCATTGTCCAAACGCTTCCTGAACTCCAGCAGGCTCAGTGCCATGACCACTGCCCCGGGAAGCCTGTTCCAGTACCCAAACACCCTCCCAGTGAAAAACATTTTCCTATTATCCAAACTGAACCTCCTCTGATGCAGCTTCACACCGTTCCCTTGGTCCCATTAATGGTTACCAGAGAGAAGATCGGTGTCTGCTGATCCCCCTCATGAGGAAGCTGTAAGGCTGCAAAGTCGTCACCATTCAGTCTCTTCTTTAGGCTGAAGAGCCTCTCCTCACACATCTTTCCTCAGCCGCTCCTAACACATCTTTCCCTCTAGACTCTTCACCATCTTCGTTGCTCTCCTGCGGCCACTCTCCGATAGTTTTATGCCCTTCTTATATTGTGGTGCCCCGAACTGCACACAGTACATGGAGGTGAGGCCACACCAAAGCACAGCAGGACAATCCCTTCCCTCAACTGGCTAGTAGCGCTGTGCCTGATGCATCCCAGGCTATAACTGGCTCTTTTGGCGGCCGGGCCACACTGCTGACTCATATTCAACTTTCCAACTTTTCTCAACTTAGTCCTAAGTATGTCTTTAATAAATAAGTGTTCTTTGTTTACTGTGAACTTCCAGTGAGCAAAGATACTATACTACATCACAGGACACAGAAAAATACATAAACAATGACTGGCTGTTTACATAAGGACTGGAAAAAGATTTTTATTTTTGTTTGGAAGTAAGAGATAAAATAAAACAGCAGTCATTTGGACTTGTGCAGGCTTTTTTCCTGTTATCCCACTGACACTTGCAGTGACAAAATCATATAAAGTCTTAAGACAGTTAAAGGGGAGGGGACAGGACACAAACACAGGAAGACCCTTACCTTCCCATATTTGCTAAACAGATTCTTCAAATCTGTAGCTCTGGTAGTAGAAGCAAGTCCACTCACCCAAAAGTTTCTACCAGAACTGCTGGCAGTGCAACCTAATCAGGAAAACAAACAAACACACACACACACACCCCAAATCCTAATTATTTCAATTATTTCTGAACTAAAACGAACAGTTCCACAAATCTTATTTTTTAAATCATAGAGCAAAGGAAATGTAAAGTGTAACAGTCATCCCCTAATAATTCACATTCCTGAAGGCAACTAGTATTAAAAAAACAAAACCTTTAAGATAGAACTACAGGCTTTGTTCTGTGCAACAGAGGTATGTCAGATCATTCCTCAAGAAAGAAACTGGACTATGGCATCTCTGAAATAACTGTGGCTGTTCAGAATGTGTAAGGATAGGTCCCAGTAACTTTGCACTTACAGGAAAAGGTTGAAGACCGGCTAGGCTTGTGGGAACTGTGACAGTACCCACATATGCTCATGTCTTGCCTTTACCTCCTCAATTCTTAAGGAATGACAGCGGGATGCAGATTAACTGTACCTCTCAGGCAAAAAAATTCAGCATATAAGCAAGAAAATCTCTTCCTGAATGTCTGCCTACATGGATTCCACAGCTGGGGTACAAATGGTTCACATGAGACTTCAGTTACTGGAGTCAGAAAAGACCTAGCATTGTTCAACTATGCAACTATTCTTCAGCTATGCAAGAACTACAGAACACTTTCCCAGTTTGGCACCCAAAATGGAAAAACAGTTTTATAAATGTGTAGGTACTTGAAAATCCATGGCCTAGTGATTAAAAAGGGTCCAAGTTAAACTCTGGCACTCATAAACATGTCTTAGACAGTGAGAGATGGTTCCTCATTGCCCAGATATCTGTTATTCCTAAATGACTGACTCAGGAGCATCTCCACAAATTGTGACAAGCAAGTCTAACCAGCTCTTCCATGATTTCACTGATTCCTGGTTTAATTCTTCTTTTATAGATAAATGTACTATTGGAAAATAAAAAATAAATAAATAAAAAAAACAGGGAATGATCTTTAAATTTAAATCTTCAAAAAACATTCTGTTATTATTAGGGTAACAAAGATGGTAAGGTATCTAGAGGGGAAGATATATGAGGAGCGGCTGAAGTTACTTAAGATTATTCAGCCGGGAAAATAGGAGACTTTAGGGGAGACCTCATCATGGTCTACAACTTCCTCACAAGGGGGAGCGGAGAGGCAGGCACTGATTTCTTCTCTCTGGAGACCAGAGATAGGACTCAAGGGAACGGCTTGAAACTGACAGTGGAGGACTTCTAGAAACTTCTAGAAGACTTTTTCAAGTGTCCCTCCCCCCCCTTCCCCCAGAAACTCTTAAGTCCTTTGGTAAGTGAGAGAATCCTTTCAACGGTCCTTAAAATATTCTAAAATAAGAGAATAAAAGAATACAGCTGAGAGGTAAACAGATCCTGATGGAGCTGATGGTAAGGTCTGGTAGCTTGTACAAACAGTCATAATCCAGAATCCTGGAATAAGCCGCTGATGGTGAATTCATACTGTGTTGTAAAACTTAATTAAAACCAAACAAATCCTTTCTTTTCACTCAGTAGACAGATCTCAGAATGAATTTCTTGACAGTTATAAGAACTGATGGGAATTCCATGCTTGCTGTACTGAACTACCTGCCAGCATCAGGTAAGCAGAATTTAACAGCCAGTTCTAAGTTTGCTGCCCTGGACGGGCAAGAGAGAAAAGAAAAGCAGGGTGAGCTACGGAGACTCAGCAGCCTGACATATTAAAACAAAGAAGTATGATGAAAAGAAGGAGCAGGCAAGACCCCACCTGGCACTGTTGATCGAGAAATTTACATCTTGTTTATCGTGCAAATTTGCACTGTGAATAGGATCTGAGTGGATAGAGATTTAATAACATAAATCCAATTGGAAGACAATATTAAACTGTAAGTTTCGGTGCCATTTAAATATGTGAATACTACATTTCAAATTATTTTCGCAAAACAGAAGATTGTATAAAGAATCACAAGTATATAGTAAACCAAACAATCATTAAAGGCTCTTAACTCACTAACTGCTGTTGGTAAGTATCTTCAGTGTAATGAAGGACATGTTTGCCACGTATTAACATCTGCCTTTGGAGATCAAGATATAAACAAAAGGGTGCGACACAGATCTCCTTGTATAAAATAGTTTGTTGTAATTACATTTTTAAAAGTTCAGAAAAAAATGTAACATGATATTTAACAATTGCACAGATTCCAACACTCTCATGCCAAAACACTCCATCCAATACAAAAACTGCTTCGCCAATGAATATTTTTTTCAAATGTTATTTTTGAAAATAAACATACCTTTCTCATCTTTTGAGATTATCTTTGTATCTCTGTCCTCCTCAACAGGGCTAAAGACAAAACATCCTGTTATTCAAGTCAGAGAGAATAACTACTAACTATAAATTATTAAAAATGCTAAAATTAAATACCTACCAGAAAATATGTTGTAAACAAAAACACACCTTTATATACTTGATTTAAGAAATCTGACAAGAAATAAGGAAGGTCAGATTCTTAAACAGACTTATATTAGGAAGAAGTTTACAAATAACAGTAATTTAAGAAAACAACCTTTGAAGGTTGAGGAAGGAAAGAAATCAAACCCTCTGCGTTTAAAAAAGTCTGCACAAGGAGAAATAAAACAGATTCTTTAGGAATAGGCTACAATTTCATGAGTCTTGGTGGCCAATTGAAGGAAACAGCTTATTCGCATCACTTAACGACCAATGAAAAAAGATAGCATCTGGTCTATAACGGAGAAAAAACAAACCTCTTTTTCTGATCACCGCCCTCACTGGTTGAGGACTCTCTAGTAGCAGGGGATTCCTCAGAATTAGCTTTGTCTTCTGTTTTCTTGGCATCTTCTTTGCTATCTTTGCCTTCAGGACCTGCGCCTTTTTCCGCTGTTTCCCCACTAGAGGCTTCCAGGCCTTGGAATCGTTTGCTACTCTGATCGCTTAGGGTCTCTAATACTAAAGATTCAGAGTCCAGTTTCTCTTCCTCTATTGTCTGTTCACTTCTCTCCCCTTTTGCTACAACTAAACGCTTTGCCTCCTTCCTTGACATAGCTTGTGCCGATTTGCTGTCCAAATCTAAAGCATCTTCCTCCAACTGAGCGGCAGCAAGAACATCCTCTTCCTCTGCTAGCCTCTTGCCTGGCACCACGTTACTTGCTTCCTGTGCATGTGGCTGCTCCACTTCGGAAGTTTCTTCGTTAAGTAGTTCAGATTTACAAGTTTCCCCCAAAATGTCGAGTATTTTCTCATTTTCTACGGATTTAACAGGAATAGAATGGCACAAGATTTAATCACCAGGGAAATACAGCAATCACAAATGTGGAACTGGCATGGCTGCCACACTAACACCAAGAGAACTTCTAAGCTACACAGAGATTGGAAAACCCTAGTGTACACAGTGTTAAAAGTGCTATGCTAACTGCAGTCTGACAAACTACCTTATCAGCCCTAAAATGTTAACAGGGAAGAAAAACGTCCCCACAGATTTAACAAAAACCTTCTGGCTGATCCTTGGTATTCTTCATGAAATCGTTCAGCTCTGTTTCTTCTCTAGTTAGCTTCCAAAGTCCAAGATGCTTAACTGAACATATCAATGCACTGAGAGTTCAATTTTTAAATTTCTGTGAAATTCTTTTAGCAGACAGTCCAACACGAAAATTGGGCATCTTCTGATGGTGCATGAGTGTGTTTGCAGTCCAGAAAGTGAAAAGTATCTGTATGAAATTTCCATGAAGAAACTCTTCTTTCTTCTGTATCCAGTAACTAATCTTTACTTTTTAACGCCCTAAAATAGCTTTTTACTGCTTTCACTGCTCTCTAAAGCGTTAAGGTGTGTGCGATATCACAAGATCTGTTTACAGGTAGAATGTTTAACTCTTAAACTGTGATTAACTTCTCTAAATCCATTTATGTAGTTTAACAGGTTTTTAAACCATTTCATTTCACTGAAAATATTTCAAAAATGACAAGCATCACTTCACAGATCTGGGGATATGATTGGGTTTCCAATCTCTATGACCCTGCATGATCTGGGTTGTCCATCATAAAAATAATGCAAATGATATGTTTGTTTGTTTGTTTGTTTTAAAATAGTTAATGGTTTAAAAAGTATTAGTTGAAAAGACAGGAATATGCTTTTCTTTAACAGTACCTGGCTCCGAGTGTAGTTTCTCCGTTTTCTGTTCAGGAAATAAACACAGAATAAGAATTTTATAGTACGTATTTTGTAACAGAGAATAATACCAACCCCCCAACCCAACTCCAAGATTTAAAAATACACCGGTTCATCTGCTGCATTTAGTGTTGCTTCTCAGCATCCAGTGGAAATAAATATTTTATATAAGCAGTTTTGGTCAAATTAAAGCCAAAATTTCATCCACTATTATCCTCATAACTGGGAATATTAAAGCAAAGGGGGCAAAAAAAAGGGGGTTTATGTACCACATCAACTAGAGTGAAAATCAAACCCAGCTACTACTTCATATAATCAGCAGGAGAAATAAAAAAACTGTAATTTTTAAAACATCACTTCTCCCAAGTAAGATGGTTTCATTAGAATACTTTTGGTATATGTTTTATGTTTTGGTAGGGGCACAGTTTCCTTTACAGTACAAGAATATTTTTGTTTGAGAGAAAAGACGAAGTCTTGATAGCAGACTGAAAAGTAGGGAAAACAAAACAAAACACTCATTTGACAGGCTGTACTCTAAGCAAGATTACTTATGGCTTGGATTCTGTTAAAAATTCGTATTAGTCATTATTTTCTATTTTGTAGTATGGTCACAGAGTGAATAGCATTAAAAACCCATCTGAAATGGTTGCATTGTCAATTTACCTTCATTTCAATTAAATCAGAAGAAGAGGAATCTACATTGTTTTCAATTTCATCATAATCTTCCTGAAAAGAGTAAAAAAGAAATTATAGCATTCCCTACAAAAAGCAAAGTTAGCTTACTGAGAAATACTACTGTAATTCCATTTTCCCCAGCAATAATATGAGAAATATTTTTCAATACTTAGAAGATCTCGATTGCTAGTTAAGAATGTTACCCAAGAGGACTAACATATAAATATTCTTGATCATTAAATCCTAGCAGGAGAATATTTTTTCCAGTTACCTTTAATTTCAACATAATATTGTATACTTCAAAGTTACTCTGATTTAGAAGGAAGCCTGGTATTTCATGTTTCTTTGGTTATTTTGCATAACCTGTTTTTTCCATTTCCCCCCCCCCTCCAATTTTTAACTTTATTTTCTAACTTAAAGAAGCTAGAAGTGAAGTTGACTTAGGTTTCCACTTTTCCAAAAAATGAAATGCCCCCAAATCTCCCTTATCTAACACAGGAGCACAGGACACAAGAACTGTTAAAAATGAAACAGAATCCACATTATATGCATGTCCTATATTTTATGGAAGTAACTCATTCATGTGCCCATTTACGTATCAAATATCTTAAAATTCTCAAAGACCTTTACTTGCCTCATTTTCTGTTAGCTGATCTGGAAGTTCTTTCATCTCTGCATCAACGTTGTCTTTATTATCAGACAGTGAATCAAGAATATTATCAGGACTATAGTCTTCTCCACAGTCTACAGCACTGCTGTTGTCTATTTCAGCTTCATCTAACACACTAATATCCATCATGTCAATATCTTGTAAGGTATCCAGGCTTGCTTCAATATCTTCCTATAGAAACAGAAAGGGTAGGTGTTTATTTATTGAGTTTTAAATGATGCATATGCTTAGTAAATGCAATCCTGGTTTCACTTACTTGCCCATCTCTGGAGTTTTCTTCTAGTCCATTGTCTTCAGCACCTTCCTCCTCTGGTTTTCTTCCTGAAAAAAAGATATAACTGAAGTGAGAAATAGGACTAAATTTCGTAACACATCAATTCTTTGCCAACTCATCTAGTTAATACTGTTTCAATGAATAATCATTAAGACCCTGATTCAGAAGTCCAGGTCTGTCTGGATGTAAGTGAAGACTAACTACTCTTTACAAGTATATGGCATGCACATGAAATTGAAGTAGCCCAGTTAGGTGAAACATCTTGAGCAGGGGAGGTGCTGGTCTTCCTCCCTTCACCCATGACAGGACATGACAGGAAATGTGGGAATGGTTCAAAGCTGCACTTGGGAGGTTCGGAATGGGCATTAGGAAATTTATTTTTACTGTGAGGGTGGTCAAACACTGAAACAGATTTCCTAGAGAAGTGGCTGATGCTCCACACACCGGTGTTCAAGACGCATTTGGACAATGCCTTCATTAATACGCTTTAGCTTTTGGTTAGCCCCGAAGTCGTCAAGCAGTTGGATTAGATGATCTTTCTAGGTCCCTTCCAACTGAACTACTCTATTCTATTCTATTTTTCAACAGCTAAGCACCTCTCATGACACAACACTACCAAGACTTAAAAAGGCAACATTGCCTAGGAAGGTGTTACGTTCAGAAAAATGAGTTGTTACAAAACCTCCTGCTTTTCATTTAAGAAATTAAATAATTAAACTGATTTAGAATTCATCTTCATGTCTAAGATCCTGGACACACTGACTGTGTTCAGCCATATTTGTCACCAGCAAATTTGTAACACTGCTAAAAATCAGCTGCTCTTTTTTTTCCCCTCCCCTGTGTTACCTTAAAGGAAGCAGCTTAAAAATAAATTTCAGAAAGTCTTTCAAAAACTGGCTATGAGCAATGACAATAAGCCATGCGTAACATGACCAACATCAATATTTAAAGTTCTTGAGGCAAAACATACTTCAATCAGCAATGAGTAATTCAAAATAGTTTTTCAAAACAATACAGTTATAAAACGAAGCATGACACTAACAAAATTTATACTTGTTTTTATTTGTGCAATAATGCTTTTTGATTATTCCTAGAGTACTGTAATTCCTTGCACTTAAAAACATGTCACGATGATGGAGGTTCAAGAGCTTCAAAGAAAAAAAAGGAAAAACTACATGCATAGTTCTGGCAAAGAAATTAGTAACTGGGGTGTTGCGGATCCAGATTAATATACATTGGCAGAGCTTGCAATGAGAGCTCACACCACAGCTGCTTGCTCTGTCCCAACACAATTCTGAATTCCTGGTCACAAGTAGAGAAACACCTGCAACTTTAAGTCCTTGTCTACAGGTTTCAGGACTTGCTAATGGAAGTACACCTAGTTGTCCTATTATTGTTGTCCTTGCTCGCTAATGCAACAGAGTTTTACCATTCTCTGCAACATAAAAGGCACGAAGCTTTTATTTTTTACATAAGCCAGCAAAATAAAATGAATGACCACTGTACTGTTAAGTTCCAGCTACAATAAAATACAGCTGTATTTGTCTGGATTTTGTACCTTTACTAGTTCTTTTTGGCATTCTCTTGGTCAGTTCTGAAGCCACAGGAATTTCATCAGGATCTCCTCCTTCATCCTCAATTGCCTGTTGGAGACAGCAATACAATATGTGTTGTACTGTTTGCTTGTACGCACTTTTAAGAATGTCAGAAGGAAATAACAGCATCTCCCTCTAGCTCAGATCATGCAGCCAGGCAGCCACATCAGCCATCAGACACACAAGCAATAAGGTGCTATAACACAACCCCCCAGACAAGTCAACCTACAGTTCAGGAGCAAAGTCCTCCCCCATCTGTAAACAAGGCTCTCTATCCAGTGGATAAGCATTTTGTCAGGAAAAAAACCAAAAAACGAAACAAAACAAAACCAAAATTGACAACGACCACTACAGGAACTCACACACTTTTTTTTTTTCCCTTTAATGTGCTGAGGGCTATTAGAAGCCATAGAGGAACCAGGACCGATTACACTGTTCTGGCCTTATAGAAGTCTGTGAAAAAGGGGTACACTCTCAGCAGGGAGGCAAACGAGGTGAAGGGCGCGCAGAGTACGCAAGAGAAAGAACCGGGGGAAGGACGCGAGGGGAAGATCGCGGGCTCGGGGAGCGAGGTCAGAGAACTGCACGTCAAAGGAATGGATCCAAGGAACCCCGCGGGTAGGCTCGGCGTGACGGCAGGAAGCAGCACCGCGGCACGGTGCTGCGGAGGGAAGCGGCGGCCCGGGAGGCGACGGCGGCGCCGCTGCGACGGCGGCCGCACCCCCCCGCCCCCCCCCAGCCGGGCCGCCGGGCTGCGCCGCCAGCGCGCATGCGCCCAGGGGCCTCGGCCAGGGAACAAAGGGCCCGGATGAGCAGCGCGCCCTTCCCCCCCCCGGCTCGCGCCCTACCTTCCTGAGGCGCTCCGTCAGGACGCTCTTGTTGCCGCCGCTGTCCAGGTTACGGCGTTTGAGCTCAGCGCGCAGGTCGATGACCCGCAGCTCGCTCAGCCGCCGGGTTTCGGGTTCCGAGCCGAGAGCTGGGGCTCCGCCGAGGGTGGTTAAGTCCCCCAGCCCGGCCGCGGGTTGACTTTCCGCCATCACGGCCCCTTCGGTATCCCGCCTCGAGCCCAAGCGCACGACAGGACGCGGCGCAAGCAGGGAGCTAACCTTGCGATCGCAGCACAAAATGGTGGGGAAGCCGAGACGCACTGAGGGGAGGGGGAAGACGAGCCCGCTCCGCGCAGGCTCGGAGGGGAGGGGGGCGGGAAGAGGCGGAGCCTGGGACGCAGCGTGAGCGGCAGCGCAGGCAGGGGGCGGCTCGCCGTAAGGCCTGCCGGGCCGCGCATGCGCCCGAGCGCCGGGGCAGGCTGCGGCTGCGCGCTCCTGCGACGAGGGCGGGGCGAGGAACAGCGCGCCTGCGCGCCTCGTCGCTCCGTCGTTACAGGCGGGCGCGGTTCCGCGCGCAGGCGCGTAGGCTGCCGGCTGGGGCGTTCGGCTCTACGCGCGTGCGAGCTGCGTTTCCCTCCCCTTCTCCTCAGCGCGTCCCTTCTCCGCCACCATTTTGTGTTGTGACTCCGGCTTTCCGCTGTCGCCTTTATCCCGTCTCGCTCCACGCGTGCGAGTCGAAACGACGGCCCCATGGCGGAGAGCCAGCCAGCGGCCGGGCAGGGCGAGCCTGTGGCCCCAGGTGGGCCCGGAGGCCCCAGCTCGGAGCCGGAGACCCGGCGGCTGAGCGAGCTGCGCGTGATCGACCTGCGGGCAGAGCTCAGGCGCCGCAACTTGGACAGCGGCGGCAACAAGAGCGTCCTGACCGAGCGCCTCAGGAAGGTGAGTGGGCGCCGCGCGCGGGCCGCCTGATGGCGAGGCGCAGCCGGCGCCTGCGCGGCCCCGGCCCTCCCGGCGCCGCTGAGGAAAATGGCGCCAAGCGGCGGCGGGGCTGCGGCCGGGCCCCGGGCGTGCTTCGGGGCTGCCCCCCCCGGGCCCGACGCGAGCGTTCCGCACGGGACGAACGTCCCTGAGGGTGCTGGCCGCTGCTGGCAGCGTGGGGGTGAGTGGCGTTGCCGGCTCTACTGCGAGCCCTACTCCAGTCCCTAGACCTGCACGGCGCAGTGTGCGTGC
Source organism: Anser cygnoides (assembly GCF_040182565.1). NCBI lineage: Eukaryota > Metazoa > Chordata > Aves > Anseriformes > Anatidae > Anser > Anser cygnoides. The sequence continues at coordinate 127,231 of NC_089899.1, read as the reverse complement.
TGTGGCACTCGGCTCAGGTGTTTCCAGTGCCGTGCAACGGTGGGTTGTCTGCCCTCCGTTGAGCTCCTGCGTTTACAGTTCTGTGCACTGGGCTTTTTGCAGTGTATTGATTTTTCTGACTTTCGGAAGAAGTTGGCAGCGTGGGCGCCACATCCTAATCAGAATACTTGGGATGCAAGTTGCACATAGACATCTTCCGCAGGATGCTGTCTCCAGGATCCAAGGCTCTTACTGTGTCATGACATCCTGGTGCTTGTGTACCTGTGCATTGTTGCAAATGCCATACCGCTGACTACCACAACCTAGTTGGTCGGATATTGCTTTACTTCCCAAGCTTCTGCTCTGTTTTTAACTAAAACTGAAACAGTATTTTTATTTTTTGGCTATAGGTTACACTGCTGACTGCCTTCTAGAAACTTTATGCCAGCACGTTACAATTTTACGTGTGCTAGATGCTTTGAAGCTGGTGTCTTTTTATTGCATATCCAAGTTCCTTCTGTGTAAATCAAAGTGTTAAATTCTTGTTTCATTTTTTTTTCTGCTGGCTGGTGTACAGTGTGTAAAATCAACAGAGAAACACAAATAGATTTTTTATATCTGTTTTTATATCTATCTTTATTTTTTTTTCCTGAATAGGCTATTGAAGAGGAAGGGGGGAATCCTGATGAAATTCCGGTAGTTTCAGAAATTGTCAACAAGAAAACTTCCAAAAGAAGCAGCAAAGGTACAGGGGATTTAGAGAAGATCTTCACCTGCCTCCCCATTGGGTTTTCTGTTAGATTTTATCCGTGAACCAGAATCTTGCTAATCTCTTTTTAAGTCTGCCTTGCCTTTTGGAAAAGCGCACTGTATAATTTTGGTATTGTTGTGCACTGAATGTTTTGCAGTTGCAAGGCTGTAGCTAACAGTACTTGCCTGAGCCAGATTTGGATAAATCCAGTCTTCTGGAAAAGCTGGAACACAGCTGAAGTTTCTGTTCCTTGGTTCTGACCTTTAATGCCATAACGCCTTATTTTAAAATAGGTGATTATTTCTTTACATGACTGTACCTTTACTTTTGAGAAACAGTGTAAGTTTTTTTTTTTTTTTTTCCCCCAAGGTAGAAATACAGAGTTTCTAGCAAATTCAAAACGACCTCTGTAGTTTGTTGTGCTTACGTTTCATAGATAGTAGCAGTCTTGTTTTTTCCCCCAGAAAACCAGATTGTAATCGATATCGGAAGTTTGATTTTTTTTTTTCAAGGCTTTCCATAGGGAAGGACGTGTGTAGACATAATTTCTGGATGGTGAGAAATAGTCTTACATAATGCTTATTTTTCTAAAAATAGTTTGCTATTTTTCTATAATTTAATTACGTTAGCACAGTTTGAGCTTCTGTTGTAATCAAGTAATGTTGAAACTTGCTTTCATATTAGAGCTGAACAGAACAGTTATTTAAAATGAAAGATTATAATTAGGTACTTAATTTTGGTTTATATGAAATGTAAATTTTTGAGATGAAGCTTAAACATTTTACTATTTTTTTTGACTCAGATTTTTGTTGATGCATCCAACATTGTATTTACTTGCAAACTAAAATGGGTAATCATAACTGCAAAGAAAATGTCACAATTGTCAGTCAGTTGTGAAAAAATAAGAAAAAGTAGGTAACTAAGTTGAATGGAATACGTATTCTGATGGAAAAATGCAACTTGAAGATGCATGTTTGTACCTTTTTAAATTCTAACAATCAGTGTTGCTAGGACGTAGACCAGATGAAGAGGGAGTTGAAGACAATGGCCTGGAAGAGGATTCTGGAGATGGACAGGTATGCGAAGCTGTGTTGGAAGTGAAGCAATAATGGTGTTGTTTTCAAGTTACAATGACTATTATATATACTACTTTTCTTTTTACAGGAGGATATCGAAGCAAGTTTGGATAACTTGCAGGATATTGACATGATGGATATTAGTGTGTTAGATGAAGCTGAAATAGATAATGGCAATGCTGTAGATTGCGGAGAGGATTGCAGTGCTGATAATATTCTTGACTCGCTGTCTGACAGTAAAGAAAATGCTGATGCAGAAACGAAAGATCTTCCAGATCAGCCTACAGCATATGCTGTACGTAACTTGGAGGTATCCCCACAATTTTCTGAAATTAAAGAAGAATCAAGAGAAATACCAGTAGCGATGGTATGCATCTCTTATGTGTGTGGAATCATTTTTTTTTTTAAATAGTATAACTAGTTAGAGTGTAGTTGAAGTGATTTGGGTCTCTACTGGTTCTCATAATCATTGCTTTTTCTTCTTTTACATATGTGGAAATATCATTCTTGATTTTAAATGCTTAGATGTTGTTTGTGTGCATTGTATTACTGTACAAATTAATAATGCTTTGAACTCAGTACATCGCCTTATACTTGCAATCACATTTTCATATCTTTATGTAGGAGGATATGTGAGACAAATAAGGCTGCAGCATTTATATTTCACTTCAGCTAAACAGCAGCGTAGATATATTCTGGATACTTTTTTTCTTGGTTAGGATAACAGTCTTAGCTTACTTAGGTTTTGAAAGTATTTTTGTATTGGCTTTCTGTGTTTGTCTGTTACACTGCTGTTATGAAGTTGCTCATAGGGGCAAGAAGATAAACTTTTTCCTCAAAGTCAAGTGTTTACCTTCTGAAACATATGACAAAAGGCTCAAAAAGTTATTTGTATCCAGTCTGATAGGGAAGTGTAGTTCTTTGTTGTGTGTACACATTGTTTCATCAGTCTAGACTATAAAATTCCAAAATGGGTATTTTTTCCCCCCCTATGTCTTTAAGCTGCAGAAGTAAACAACCCTCCATCTCCAGTCATTTCCCCTTTCCCTCATGCAAGTCAAGGGAGAATAATGAAAAAGTTTTTTTTTTCAGCGTTAAAAGTGCCAGAGTTTAGGTCAACTCCTGCAGTCTTCTTTTCTCAGTAAAAAACATGGTTATCTAGTCACATAGACTTCTTGGCTCTATGTTCCTGCTGTAAATAAGAGAGAAAAAGAAACATTGCTGCCAGAATCAAAGACCTTAAAAGATTTTGAGGCAACCAACATATTTCAGAGGTAATGGGAAAGCTTATTCATATGGTGGGGATGGGTAAGAGGTGTGGGAGTCATCAGTCAGGTTTTTAACCTCTTTGGTTGTTTTGCATGCTGAGAGATTTGCTTGATAGTTGTCAGAGGAAATATAATTTCTAATCTTTGATTTCTCAGTCAGATTTTGTTTGGAATACCGTTCTTTTATAGCTAATGAAATGCTTTCTGTTTTTCAAGGTAGAGGCTGAAGACGTTGGAAACAGTTTCAATGCTGCTTCATCTGATTTAACTGTAATAAAGGTAAATTGTGTACGTACACGTACAGCTTCGAGTCTTGTTATCCATTGTATAAACTATCTTGATACCTTATATTTAACTTCCTTTAAAAGAGTATGTATCCCGTTTTGACAATAAAGCTGAAACTGAGCTGTTCTGAAATATGGGCCTCATTTCCAGGTCATTCATTCATGGTTGAGTAAGGACACTTGTAGCTTCAAGTGAGGCTGGTGGTTCTTTCAATACCACTTTCAGAAGGCAGACTTTGTAAAGTAGACTCTAGAGAAGGATAACACAAAGATAAAATACGGTCTATGTCACTTATATTTGGTAATTTATATACCCATATTAATGTGAGTAGGGTTGTAGAAGTATTACTGTGTTGTATGTTTAAAAAAAAAACAAACAAATGTTATCAGTGTTGTAGTTGCTTGAAACTGACCACCAGTTTGCGGCGTCTGTATTTGAGAAATAATGAAATACTACTGTTTCATAAAGCATGAAAACCTTTAAAAAGTAATGTTAAACCATCTTGTGAGAAATTTATTTAAAATTCAATAATTTCAAAGTAGAAATGGTATAAATCATAGTAATGCTTTCCTCCGAGGTGTAGGGGGGTAAGCAATAACATCTTGACCTTTTTTTTGAATACTGATATTTCTCTCTCTCTGTTGCTTTTCTCCACAGGAAACTGAAGAATTACCTCTGGAGCCAGGTACTGTGGTGTTTTTTTTTTTTAATAGATGTATTGTGTTGGGAGGGGGAGGGTCCAGGGCTTTGAAACAGTTTCATTTTTCATTTAATTCTTTTTGTATTCCTGTTTATTTTTTAATGCATTACCGTAGTGTACCTTGTTATGGTGGACAATCCAGGTCATGCACGATCATAGAGATTGGAAACCCAGTCATATCACCAGATCTGTAGAGAACTGCTTTTTGAAAACTTGTATTTAATGGGAGGAAATAGTTGTATAGAGCTCTCAACTACAACGGATTTAAAGAATGAGCCTTAAAGATGCAAAGGTTCTGAATATAAAACAGATCTTGTGATATCACACTATATTGCAGTTCTGTGAATAAATAAAGGAATGCAGGTAATATAAAACTTTGGTAAAGAACATAAATTCTGGTGACTGAACGTCAGAAGAAGGAATAGAGTGTCGTCATGGGAATTTTCTACAGATCATACTCGCATTCTGGGACTGCGAACACACTCATGCACCATCAGAAGATGCCCAATTTTCGTGTTGGACTGTCTGCTAAAAGAATTTCACAGAAATTTGGAAATTGAACTCTCAGTGCATTGATATGTTCAGTTAAGCATCCTGGACTTTGGAAGCTAACTAGAGAAGAAACAGAGCTGAACGATTTCATGAAGAATACCAAGGATCAGCCAGAAGGTTTTTGTTAAATCTGTGGGGACGTTTTTCTTCCCTGTTAACATTTTAGGGCTGATAAGGTAGTTTGTCAGACTGCAGTTAGCATAGCACTTTTAACACTGTGTACACTAGGGTTTTCCAATCTCTGTGTAGCTTAGAAGTTCTCTTGGTGTTAGTGTGGCAGCCATGCCAGTTCCACATTTGTGATTGCTGTATTTCCCTGGTGATTAAATCTTGTGCCATTCTATTCCTGTTAAATCCGTAGAAAATGAGAAAATACTCGACATTTTGGGGGAAACTTGTAAATCTGAACTACTTAACGAAGAAACTTCCGAAGTGGAGCAGCCACATGCACAGGAAGCAAGTAACGTGGTGCCAGGCAAGAGGCTAGCAGAGGAAGAGGATGTTCTTGCTGCCGCTCAGTTGGAGGAAGATGCTTTAGATTTGGACAGCAAATCGGCACAAGCTATGTCAAGGAAGGAGGCAAAGCGTTTAGTTGTAGCAAAAGGGGAGAGAAGTGAACAGACAATAGAGGAAGAGAAACTGGACTCTGAATCTTTAGTATTAGAGACCCTAAGCGATCAGAGTAGCAAACGATTCCAAGGCCTGGAAGCCTCTAGTGGGGAAACAGCGGAAAAAGGCGCAGGTCCTGAAGGCAAAGATAGCAAAGAAGATGCCAAGAAAACAGAAGACAAAGCTAATTCTGAGGAATCCCCTGCTACTAGAGAGTCCTCAACCAGTGAGGGCGGTGATCAGAAAAAGAGGTTTGTTTTTTCTCCGTTATAGACCAGATGCTATCTTTTTTCATTGGTCGTTAAGTGATGCGAATAAGCTGTTTCCTTCAATTGGCCACCAAGACTCATGAAATTGTAGCCTATTCCTAAAGAATCTGTTTTATTTCTCCTTGTGCAGACTTTTTTAAACGCAGAGGGTTTGATTTCTTTCCTTCCTCAACCTTCAAAGGTTGTTTTCTTAAATTATTTTAATTTCAGTCATCTGCAAAACAGAATTAATTGTCCGTTCAAGTATACGAGTCCCATATTTTCTCTTGTTTTTCAAAAAATTTGAATGGTATCTTTTATTTCAGAAATAATTCACTGGTAGGTATCAAATTCTAGCGTGCAATGTAGAATTTCATTTATGCTCTTGCTTGTTTGGATAATGGGATGTTTTGTCTTTAGCCCTGTTGAGGAGGACAGAGATACAAAGATAATCTCAAGAGATGAGAAAGGTATGTTTTGTATTTTTTTTTTGTTTAAAAAAAAAAAAGTACGTGTGACTGAAAAATTTTTCTTGGTCAAATTTAATCATTTCTTTGAAGTCAGTTTTCGTAAGTGGATGTATGAAGGAGTGAATGGAGCAATTGCAGTTATTAATTTTAAATACTTTGACTTGCTTTTCTTGTGATCTTTGGTTTTGTTTTAGTGTGTAAGTGTGCACGTATCTTCACTGTAGTTTTTGTACTGGAGTCTCCCACTAGGTTTCTGAAGTGGTGGTAGGTACTGACAAGAATGGTATTTGTCAGAAAATGTCAAAGATGTGTAATCTCTATACTCTGTATGGTGTTTCTGGTGAACTGTGAATTTCAGTTCCTAATTGACAAAGTAGAAAAAGTTCTGTTGTGAATTAATGTTTAATACTTCGTAGTTCTCATCAAAGTGATTGAAATGTAGGGGGAAATGTGTAGATGAAAACTCATTAAGACTGTTGAAATGCATGTCAGGTGTGGAGATCAAGAGTTAGTTTTTGAAGGCTGCAGTGTGTTAGGTGATTTTAAGATTGTTTAGAAGAGGTAGAGTTAAAATCGTGCTTAAAGTGGTTCATGAAGAGAAAAAGTGGAGCTTGTAGAGCACTTGCTTTTTCACTGTTGCATTCCTGTGTAAATGTATTTTTTATTTTTCAATGTTTGGCTTTTTTTTCTTTTGTAAATTAGGTCGTGCAGGTAGTGGTTCTGGCAGAAATTTGTGGGTTAGTGGACTTTCTTCATCTACTAGAGCTACGGACTTGAAGAATCTTTTCAGCAAGTATGGAAAGGTATGTAGCAGATATGCAAGCTAACAAATTGTTTAATCAGTGTTTGGTTTATAGTTTTTCAGAGCTTATGTGCAATAATCTTAAATCTAACCTTTTTAGCTCTGTTCATGTTGCTGTTGACTTAGGTGTAACACTGGTAGCATTACATTTAGAATAAATATAAAGAAGAAATTCTTCGTGATGAGGGTGGTGAAGCACTGGAACAGGCTGCCCAGAGAAGTTGTGGATGCCCCATCCCTGGAATTGTTCAAGGCCAAGTTGGATGGTGCTTTGAGAATCCTGGTCTAGTGGGAAGTGTCCCTGCCTAGACAATTCTGTGATTCTGATATTTCTGTCAAATGTTCCTTAGTGAAGCACTTCTAGAACATCATGGACATGATACGGGTCACGGACAGTATACGGGTCAGATTAAAATGTGAAATGAGCTTAACAATGTTGTTGTCTTAAAACACTAATGGAATATTGTGTGCCAAGAATGTTTCCTCCCTGTTAAAAGTGGATAGGTACTATACTATTACCAATACATGAAGCTGCTCAAATGATAAGTTAAAATTCATTTTGTGATGGATCTGCAAATGCAGAACAGATGTGTATATATATATTTTTTTTTCCCTCTGTAGGTGGTTGGCGCAAAAGTAGTGACAAATGCTCGCAGTCCTGGTGCTCGTTGTTATGGCTTTGTTACAATGTCAACATCTGAAGAAGCCACCAAGTGTATTAGTCATCTCCACAGAACAGAGCTGCATGGAAAAATGATTTCTGTGGAAAAGGTAAATGGTAGCTATTGCGTGATAGTATAATGAAAATAAAAGTGCATAAGTTTAGTGCCTGTCTTCTATTATTAAAAATATTTCTGGCTGAAATTCTAGGCGAAAAATGAACCAGCTGGGAAAAAGCCTGCAGACAAAAAGGAAGGCGAAGCAAGGAAGGAAAAAGACAGGCACCATTCAGCAGATTGCAAATCTGAGAAGTAAAGTGTTTTTTTATATTTTCCTGTTTAAAACTCGTTTGAAACGCAGCCATGTGACAGAAGGGAACAGTAATTGTAATAAGTCTTGATTTGCTTCATGCTGCATCTGAAATAGTAATAATACTAGGAAATTTGAAATTGCTGTTCTGTAGCAATAAGCACACCTTGATTGGCTCTCTGTTCAGAAATACAAAGCTTTTCAGGTTTTATCAACAAAACTTGTCAGTTACATGAGGAGATAGTTCATTTTTACGTTAACTGGTATTTTTTGTCAGAACTGTTAGTCCCGTAATCTGATTCTGACTTGGCCTGTTCTTTTAACTGACAAATCTTTCTAGTAATTTGTCTTTTTGATGGACTGTTTGCATGGCTAGTAAGCTGTGTTTCAATATTTGTTTTTCAAGTGCTCTGGCTTTTTTGAAAGAGGCATTTTGCTTTACTACACTTTGTTCTCTCATAAAATTATAAAAGACTTGGTAAAAGAGATGCTTTGGCAGACTGGTCTGCTTTGCATCAGGTGCTAAAGGTGTCTGTTCATAAAAACTTCTTTTCTAGTGGGGATCAAACCTATACCTGGGTGGGCCCTCTTCTCCCTGTTCTGTGTGTGAATGTTACTTATAGGCAGAACAGAAGGCTTTTATTTCTGGCACTCAAATGCCGAATACTCAGAGAGATCATCTGTAGTTTCTTCCTTTTAGACAGCTTTAGTGTAGTATTGTTTGCTAGTCTTAAACACATGTACAAGTATGCATTGACATACTGCAAATGCTCAGCAGCATGGAAGACACTGGACTGTGTTTTTGAGTGTTTTCTTTTTTTTTTCTTTTTACGTGATTGACTTGATCAGTAAGAATGGTTATGTAGCACTTCTTGTTAGAATTTATATTAAAGCAAAGTTTGTCTATAGGTCTGTTGGTATTAAAAAGGAGGAGAAGACTGACAAAAAAGATGATGCTAAGAAATCAGAAAAAGACGGAAAAGATGAAGGAAAAGAGAAAGATGATCAGAAAGCTGGACCCTCTGATCGATCTAGGGCAGGCAAATCAGGTAATTCTAGTGGTCCTTCAGAAATACATTCAAAGATACTTTTTTTATTTTTAAAGAAAATAAGTTGATAAAAGCTTCATCATAGTTGCTAATACTGTATTTCACATCCAAAAAAGTTTCCTTGATTGGCTAACAAGCATTAAAACATTAAGAACTGTGGCTGGTCAGAAAACGTCCAACTTTTGCATGATTCATAATTTAGTAAAAAGACTGAACTGTACTTTGCAATACTTTGTTTTCCTGATTGACAAAAAAAGCCATACCACAAAATACCTTAGAACTTTTTTTTATTTATTCCAACTTTGAATGCTAGTAGCTTAGCAACACAGTTTTTGTTAGTGGGCCTTAAAGGATGCATATGGTAATCTGTGAATTTTATGGAACCGTCACTGGGTTTAGAGCTGATGCAGTGTTTTTTTTGTTTTGTTTTGTTTTTTGTTTGTTTGTTTGTTTTTTCTTTTCAAATGTGGCAAAAGTATGTATTTTGCAGACCTAAGAACAAACTTAAATTTGTTTTTTTTCTAACTGCCATCCCAGGTAGAAAGTGCTACTTATAAGTTTACTGCCCACACCCCCAACTTAGCAAAATGTCGGTAAGCTACTTAAATCATAAATACATTCTTCCATAGGACATTCAAGAACCTCAGTAAAATAACTCTTTACTACTTCATATCATAATGGTCTAAACTATTGCAAGAATTTTTGAATGTCTTGGGTATTATTTATTCCTTGGGCATATTTTTGTTTTCTAGCAAGTCGAGGAACTGAAAGGACTGTAGTAATGGATAAATCCAAAGGAGAGCCAGTTATCAGTGTGAAAACTTCTGCATCGAAAGAGAGGGTAAGTACAGCTTTCAGAGAAGTATTTTTATAATAATAGGTATAAACCAACTTTATATGCAAATAATTGAAGGTTTTTTTTGCCTTGTGTATTGGGAACAGCTATCCTTTTATTGCATTTTACAAAACGTTAAGATGATGATGTGAAAATAAATGCTTATATCTTGCCATATTATAGTCAGTTGCTGCTGCTGTAGTTGAGGTAGTAGAAATGTACTTTGTAAGCGAAGTTAAGATAATATATTTCAACCAGTATGGTGACCAGTGACCTTTAAAGTGGTATATCATTTCTCACCAGTGCAAGTCAGATCTTGTGCCTCTAATATTTATATATATTTAAACTCTTTAGAAGTTCTAGCCAGATTCTGGGTGCTTCTCCCTGACTTTTCTGTGGAATTTCAATATTATTTGCCTTTGGGAAGCTGTGAGAGCCTGTTTTGTTCAAGTTGGCATAAGGTGGGCGTTTTGCCTAGGAAATCTAGCTACAAGTGGTCTAAAAGCTAACGTATTGTTTTGATTTAACTCAGAGTACGAAAAGCCAGGATCGTAAATCTGAGAGCAAAGAGAAACAAGATATTTTATCATTTGATAAAATCAAAGAACAGCGAGAACGTGAACGTCAGAGACAGAGAGAGAGAGAAATCAGGGAAACGGAGAGGCGACGGTGAGTTTTTCACTTCTAAACTTTGAATGGCATTTACTCATACCTCTCTTACCCGTGTTTTTTGAACAGGCTTCAACATAGTTGTGTGCTGGACCTTCCACATTTGTATATCAGATGAATTTGATAGTAAACTATTGCTAGAACAAATGCAATGCCAAATTATGAAGATTTTTATTACTGAAACCAGTTGTCTCTAAGCCTGTGCTTCTAAGGAGACTCTCCTGAATAACGACTTTTGTAGGTACTTTCAGGTCTGTTATTCTACTCAGTCAGAATTGAATTTTCATATACATGTGTTTTCCCTGAAAGTTTGTAACTACTTCCTAAATACTTCCTCAGTTCTGCATTAGGACATGCTGTGCTCTATGAAAGCTTTTTCAGTCTAACTTAGAGTAGCTGCTGTGTTATTTATGCAGAATCCTTATCCTTACTACTTTTTTTAACCTATATGGACTAATTTTTTGTTTAGGTGGCTGTGATTTAGTTGAATATACACCATTTGTGTTTAAGCAGCTAGTGGGAAGAATATAACTTTCTAAAAAGGCAAACAAATACAAACACCCAAAACAAGCAATAAAGCCTAGACTCAAGATAATTGAAAACAAAATATCTGCTCTTTTAATTAGAGAGAGAGAGAGGCGAGAACGAGAACAACGGCTTCAAGCCATTCATGAACGGGATGAAAGACAGAGGCTCCAGAGAGAGCGGGAACGACTTGAATTTCAAAGACAGCGTCTTGACAGAGAACGCTTGGAGAGGGAGAGATTGGAGAGAGAAAGAATGCACATAGAGCAGGAAAGAAGGAGAGAACAGGAACGAATCCAGCGAGAGAGAGAAGAGCTGCGACGTCAGCAGGAACAGCTACGCTATGAACAAGAACGGCGATCTGCAATGAGAAGGCCATATGATCCTGATGGCAGGTAATAATAACTGGGATGAGATACTGAAGTCTTTGGCCACATCCATGTACAGATACTTAGGCTTTAGAATACTCTAATTTGAAAATACTCTTGCTGTAACTGTCATTGGGGTTCACAACTGAAAGCTTTCTACTTTGTTGCTGTTAACAGTTCAATATTGATCTTTAGAAAAAGTAAATGTTGTACTTAAGTACCTGTAAGCACAACTTTATTATAGAAGATTTGAAAGAATTGGGAACTATTTTTCAAAGACGAGTGACTGAGAATAGAAATCCTTCACTTAAATGGGTATAGAATGTGATGGAACAGTCTTAGGTTGTGCCAAGGGAGAATTAGATGAGACATTAGGAAAAATTTCTTAATGGAGCGGGTGGTCAAGCATTGGAACAGGTTGCCAGGGAAGTAAGTGGTGGAGTCCCCATCCCTGGAGGTATTTTAAGAGGCATGTGGACATAGCACTAAGGGACATGGCTTAGTGATGGGACTTGGTAGTTCAGGTAGACGGTTGGACTTGATGATTTTGAAGGTCTTTTCCAACTTGGGTTATTCTGTGTTTCTAAACTCTAAAACAGGGATGCCAGCAGGAACAGGTACTTACTAGACTCCTCTCACGTCCAGCTGTGCTGAGGTTACACTTTTTGTATGGTGTTCATGCAACTAGCTTCCTTTCTGAAACTGAAATGTGATGTCAGTTTAACACTTCAGAGTTTTTAATTATAAATCAAAAATAACTTTTTGAATAATTGGACTGAATGAGGTTTGATCTCAAGATCTTGTTCAAGAGAGCAAGAAAGGAAGACTGCTTTGAGACTTCTGTTGTGTCTTTTCTTTCAGGCGAGATGATCCTTACTGGCCAGAGACAAAGCGAATGGCAATGGATGATAGGTACCACTCTGAATTTGGTCGTCAGGACCGCTTCCATGACTTTGACCACAGGGATCGTGGCCGATACCAAGATCATTCTTTGGACAGGTCAGTAAGGAGGAGGCTCTTCTTTCTATGCCTTTATGGAAATTAGGTGTCTTTTCCTGGCTTACTAATGGCTTGAACAGTGCTAAAAACAAATGACCCTTTTGCATTTCTTGTGTCTAAGTTTATACATGCTTGCAATTCTGTCTCCCTCACTTAATATATATTAAAAAAGGTTGCTTAAATACTATAAGCTAATTTCTGTTGTCTGTGGTGGTGCTGAGGGAGATCCTGTAACTTCTCTCAAGATGGATGGAAATCTGATTTGTGAATCCCCATTCATTAGCCAAAGATTTAGCAGTTTCCTTTGCTTTAAAACTTTCCCTACTTTCATCTTCACAGCCTAGCTTACACTGACTTTACTTCTACAGTCTACAAAAATGCTTTCTGCATAGTGCTGTTGACACTTCTGGTTTATTCTCAAAGGAGCTTTGGCAAGAACTGTTCTACTTTGCTTTTGCTTGTAACTCATTTCTGATGCTGGTTGGTTCACTCTATATTATTCCTTGGTTCAAGGCCTGGCACAGTGTTCTTCCCTTAGGTTCCTGACCGTGTCTCAGTGACACCTTGCTTACTAATATTACTGTAAGTGTTACTTTGATGTCTTTGTATGCTAGGTTGTTGAAACAAAAAATCATTCAAATATCTTACAGCCAAACAAGTATTGGTGTTCTCAGTTTTAAAGCCTAACAAAGATAAATTTCCACATGCTACTTCATAAAAACACCAGAACTATGATTGCTATGTTCATTTGACTGAAACTTCTTCTTTTACTTTCTTCAAGAAGAGAAGGTTCGCGAGGGATACCGGATCGAGATGGGCAGGTGGGTCATACCCGAACAATCACTTCAGTTTAAAAAACAAACCAGTCCCAAAGCAGAAGCAGCACAATGTGCATGATACCCATTTCTTAAATGGAATTACCACTAGAATTAAACAGTATGTGTTCAGTCACTAACTGACTTAGTCTAGTAACGTGCTAACATAAGTTACTTGCTCACTAGGGCATTTAGCCATAATTGAGGAAAAAATCCTCAGAGTGATTAGAGCTGCAGTATGGTGTTTCTTCAGACCAGAATATGATATGTGGTGATAGAAGTTTTGTTTAACAATCGTAGGTGACTGCAATATGTAAAGAGGTAAATGCTGTAGTAATGTATCCATAGTTGGCAAGGATTCCCTTCTCTGATGTGTATCTAAACGGTATGTAGAAAATAAGTGGTGCCATGATGCGACAAGACTATAAAAGGACAAGTGTGAAAACTGGTATCACAAAGGTATACTAAAACTTCCCTTCCTTCCTCTCTTCAGAAACGAGGGAGGCATTCTAGTAAAGGAAAAAAAATCTGTAGCCAGAATTTAAGCCTTAAAAAAAAAAAAAGCACCGGCACAACCATATACAAAGCTTCCACCTACCAATAACTGGAGTAGAATACGTACCGTGAAACAAAATTAGTGCCTCAAGTGAACTGTACACAGTAGCAACTATGGAAACAGTGAAGCATGAGACAGCTGTTTTATTTTCTGGCACATAATGAAACTGCAACCTCTGAGAAGCTGAAATTTTGATATCATAAAAGAAACCTGCATCAATTCTTAGCAGAACTCTACCATTTGCTTTCCAGCATTACCCAGATGAACGCCATGGAGGGCCAGACCGTCATTCCCGGGACTCCCGGGATAGTTGGGGTGGCTATGGGTCTGACAGAAGAATGAATGAAGGGAGAGGGATACCTCCACAAACCCGGTTAGTGTGTAAGAAATAAGGGAAGCAATTTATTGAATCATAATTCTAATGCTCGGTAAACCTTTGAAGGGGGTGACAGTGGAAGCAGTTTCCCAAGTGTGAATACTTTCTCCAGGTAGTTTCTTCAAACATCTATTCTCATCTGAATAAGCAAGGAATTTAGTGAGTGAAGAGGTACTGCCCAGGTAGCTCAGCTGGAAACTGGTTCTCTTGTAAATTTCCTTTTCTACAGATAAGATTGAGTCCTATGCTAGATGGTCCAATAGTGCCCACAAAAGTTGCATTTGTGACTAACAGGTTTTAAGGAAATTGATTTTCTTTCCTGCAGTAGTGGGGGACTGAGACTGTTCTTAGTGGTCTTCAAATCAGTGAGTTGTCAAGCTAGGTGTATTTCAGATGCATAACGTTCAGTTCTACATAAATACACCAGATAGAGGAATGGTGGCTGATTAATTGCTCCCTGTGTAAGTGCTTTAGTATATTGTGATGCTAAATATGTCTGTAGACTGGAAAAAGATGGGCTTTGTGTGGAGGATGTTGTTCAGCAAGTTTCTCATTGTTTGACTTTGAACAGTTCTTACTGCAATGACTGGGTGGATACAGATACAGCTTGACTAATGCCTTAATACACTCTTTTATGGGGTATGGTGTTTGGCCTTACCCTATGCTGTTAAATTGATAAGGGACACACCTAGAAGACTTTCTTTTATTTTTTTAAGAGATGGACGTGACTGGGGAGATCATGGTCGAAAGTTAGAGGGGCATCAAGATCGTTCATGGCAGGGAAATGTGGATGGAGGAATGATGGGACGGGATCATGAGAGATGGCAAGGTACACTTGCTGCTTACCAGTGTGATTGTGGTTTTTCTATGAATTACTGCTGCTGAACTTCTAGTGGTAGTTAAAATTCCTACAGAGCTTTAACAACATTGGCAAGAAAGCAAATACAATTCTGGAAACAAAATGTTGCTTTTTTAATAGGAAAACATGAATACCTCCCCCCCCCCCCTTTTTTTTTTAATTAGGTGGTGATAGAAGCATGCCTGGTCAGTCAGGACCAGGCCATGTGATGAATCGAGGAGGGATACCAGGGTAAGAAGCTGTGTTTGGACTGCTTATGAATGTTTCACAATAGCTGACATCTGAATAAGACACTAAAATCCTGTGTCAATAGTATAAAATAATGCTTTCAGATTCTACCCAAGTATGGATTTGCAAGTAGAAAAAAAAATAAGCAAATGCCTTTTCTCAGATTTGTAGTAGTATTTAGTTGTGTCCAATTTTGAATTTGCCTGGTCTTGTTTTAGGCGTGGAGGCTTCACACAAGGTGGAAACCAGAGCCAGATAATGCAGAGTGGTGGAATACAAGGAGGTTTTGCAGGCCAGGAGAGAACAAACAGACTGACTGAAACCCGTTTTACCCGCCGCTACTGAAAGCGCTATAAATAATATATATTTATATATATAAATATATAAATATATATATTTTTTTAATACAAGATGACAATGGTGGTGAATTCTATTGAGCAGGGTCACCTTGAATTTGTGCTTACGAAAGCAAGATTGCTGCCATATTGTAGCCAAATATATCAGCTGTTTATTTTGTTGTTGTGAATGTGTTCTTGGACAAGTGTTAGTTAAAGTTTCTTTTAGTGAAACATTCCATTTTTCAAAAATAATAAAACCAGATTATGGCTAACAATTCCATCTTCCTGTAGTCTTCCTTGGCGCACAGGACGAGGTGCTGTGCAGTCAGGTGCTTCTGGGGAAATGGCGAGCAGCAGTGGGGGGAGAGTGTTGTCTGTAGGTCGGGAGAGGCAGCGGGGGGGACATGGAGGGAGAACGCTGCTCCCAGAATGCGGGGAGTTTCAAGGTTCCCTAGTTCTCATTACAGAGCATCTTCAGTTGCCAAACTCGTATCGATTGGTTTTCACAGTCCATTTCTGCCTCAAGCTTACCACGACCTTTCCCTGCTGGAAAACTTCATCCCAAACAGTTTAGCTCAGACTGAATGAAGCAGAGGAAAAGCATACCCTTCTGCCCATTTTAAACTGCACTTGACTGCTGTACTTTCTCTAGGAGGTTTTCCTCTCCCTGTTTCTGAAGCACAGAGTTGATACTTGTCAGGGAGGCTTTTTACCATACGTCTGCTTTCTCTTTATTTAAGGAAAAGGCGCTACCGATAGTTTCCCTGACAGTTGAGGCTTGCCAGAGTGCAGAAGGCAACTCCACCTCTCTACTGACCATGCCAGCTGTGGCATGTCTTTGTTCCCTTGCAGATGTGGAAGCCACGCGATGGGAGCCTTGATGCTGTTCTTCAGGGGCCTCTCTCCCTGCTGCTGGGTCTAGCAACCTCGAGAAGGAAGCTTCTTAGGTGCAGGTGTGGTGTACCTGGGAAGAGGAGTGGAACAAGCAATGGAAGAATGTCGGGGAGTGTGTGCATGCTGAAGAACAGCAGCTTGTGCTGTGGGTGGGTGCTGAAGGTCGCAGCCTACAGTTGGTTTCTAGCCTGGCTTCTAAGGGTTAGCACAGAGGTTGTGCACAGAGATGCTTGGTATTATCTGCAAGAGGAATCTGCCGAAATCACTAAATACTAGCGAAGGGCTATTGCCAAAGGAAGGTAAGAAGTATGCCTCGCTGTTTTCTGCAGCCTTAGGTCTCCCTGTTGCTTCCCTTCTGTCCAGCAAAGGGAGAATGTAACCTGTTTGCAAGCTGCACTGGATGGCTTTGAAGGTGCTATAACAGGTCACCAAAGGCCCGTTCTTTGGGAACCTGTCTGCATGGCCAAGACCTCCTTGGTCAGCCCCAAAACTTCTAAGTTGAATGTATCTTTCTAAAAAATTAGAGATTAGCCTGAGGGCAAAAGATGCTTCTCGCTACTTGCGTATCCAAGTCCCTGTGCTGGGGACGGTCGCTGGATGTGTTTGCCTGTATGCTAGGGGAGAAGTCAGGATCGAGTGTTAGTGTTAAGATGAAGTGCTAGAATCAATCTCTATTAATTTAAAATCTTATGTACTGTGAAGCATGCATAGGTATGTATGCAATGGTAGCCTTCTTTTTTTCCGCTTTACCAGGGCAAAAGCAGCTACCTGACCCCTGGGGGGAGGGTTGTTGCTGAGCAGAGGTGTCACAGCCAAGACAAGGTTTGCACAGCACTGCAGGAGGAGAGGAATGCTGCTCGACGTCTGTGCCCTGCAGCCCCCCAGGGGAAGGGGAGAAGGTACTGGCAGGAGCCCTGCTGCAGCCTCCCCCCGGGAGTCCTGTGCACAAGTTAACAAAGTTGGTTTTCTCACTTGCGCTGCTCTTGGGGTGCGTGGCCCTAGTACATGGCAGTGTTACTGCGCAACAAGCCGGGGGGTCGTTTTTGGGGGTAGGGCTGCGCAACAGGGGGATTGTGTGTGTGGTTCTGAGGGTAGGGGTACGCAACAAGGGGGGGTTGTTTCTGGGGGTAGGGTTTCACAACAAGGGTGTGTGTGTGCTTCTGGACGTAGGGGTGTGCAACAAGGGTGTGTGTGTGTGTTTCTGGGGGTAGGGGTGCCCAACAAGGCGGGGATGTTTCTAGGGGTAGGGGTGTGCAACAAGGGTGTGTGTGTATGTTTCTGGGGGTATGGGTGTGCAACGGGGGGCGGTTGTGTTTCTGGCGGTAGGGCTGTGCAACAAGGGGTGAGGTTTCTAGGGCTAGGGCTTGTAAGCATTTTTAGGGTTAGGGCTGTAAGGATTCTCTTAAGTAAGAGAAAGAAACTCTTCAACTCTAGAAAGCTCAATAAGTTCTTTTGCTGCAGAAAGAGGAAAACGCATATACTCCCAGTGAGTCAACAACAGTTTTTACTCTGAGCCATAATTTGTCCATTGACAGAAAACAACTCCTCACAGTGGACCTCTTTGGGAACACACATGTCTAAAAGGTGTGGGGAAAAGCGGGGGCCGTGTAGGCCACAACAGAATTAGACCTAATCATCTAACCTTTCTACCTGCACAAGCCAGGACAGGCATCACAATCTCACACCTGCACTTGGTTTAGAATTTTGGCTAGAATTTGGCATAAGGCGCTCATGCCTCTTACAAGCACCCAGGATTGAGAATATATTTCGGTTGTGGTGAACAGCGCTGCTGCTGCTGTGTGAGCAAACCTAAACTGCTTACTGCTTGGAGAAAATGATTTCAAGGTCTTCGTGCTTTTGAGACCCCACCTGGAGCACTGCATTCAGCTCTGCGGCCCCCAGCACAAGAAGGACATGGGCCTATTAGAACGAGTCCAGAGAAGGGCCAAAAAGTTGACCAAGGGGCTGGAGCCCCTCTCCTACAAGGACAGGATTAGGGAGTTGAGGTTGTTCAGCCTGGAGAAGAGAAAGCTGTGGGGAGACCTTATAGCAGCCTCTCAGTACCTAACAGGGGCCTACATGAAAGGTGGGGAGGAACTCCCCAGGGGGAGTAGTGATAGGACAAGGGGGAATAGCTTTAAACCAAAAGAGAGGATGTTTAGATTACGTATCAGGAAGAAGTTCTTTACTCAGAGGGCACTGAGGCACTGAAACAGGTTTCCCAGAAGCTGTGGATGCCCCATCACTCAAAGTGTTTAAGGCCAGGCTGGATGAGGCTTTGAGGATCCTGGTCTGGTGGAAGGTGCTCCTGCCCGTGGCAGGGGGGTTGGAATTACATTATCTTTTTAGGTCCCTTCCAACCCAAACCATTCTGTGAATCTGCAACAGTGGTAGCTCAGCATAAGGCAGCTAAAAAGTTCACCAGTATTTTGAACTCTACATTGCTGCCGCTACAGTGCTGTCCAGAGTCAGGTTTGATAAAGCCTCAGAACAGAATGTAAATATATCCTTCAGAATGTAACTTTAGTACAAGTCCGAGACTTTTTTTTCTGGATTAAAAGCAGTACAGAGGCACAAAAGAGCATTGTAAGTTACAAGTGTTCCAGTCAAAATAGCCATCTATGGTCCTCAGTGACATCTCCTGATGGTGCGCACACCAAGATGCATACTTAGAGAAGTCATCTATATTCAGATTTCACCATCTCTAGGTATTAATACTGTGCATTTTCATTTTCTTGACCGCCTTAAAAACATATGATGTGCTTAGCAGATGATGCCAGGAGAAAAAGAAAAATCACTCAACCTCTCAGAACATCCCAATCCCCCATCGCACCCCAGTCGTACCAGTACACTCATTTGCTTGTCACCACTAACATGATCTTCCTGCATTAACCTTAAGCCCAAAAAGGAAAACATTTGCATGAACTTCTCCAGTATAAAAAGTGATTATAAAATAGAATAAGTTATTCTCTATCTCTAAACTTTACTTCCCATGGGAAACAGATTAAAGTGATGGATAGGATGTGACCTTCGATTTATTAATGATTTAGCACAGTCAACTGTGATTACTTGTACAGAGACAAGCATTTGAATTCACACCAGGAACCCTGCTCACAGACTGCTTCCACTTTCCTCTGCAATACACACATCCTTACTTTAAAACAGACTCTAATTCATTCAAAGATACCAAACTTGGTATGTCAAAAACTCATTGATGTGAGCAGCTCAGTTTTAGAGCACTTGCATGTTTAAACAGCTGCAGCATTGTATGGCTCAAAGCTTTTTAGTTGTGTAATGATGTTTCAAGTTCTGTTGAACTTGTATTCTACATAATTGGCTTGCAGAGTATTACCAGAAAAGAAAGTAAACTTTGTCAAACATGCAAATGTATGTGAAGGACAGGGTAGAGCATTTTGACTAATCACAGTGAAGAAAAGTTATAACCATTTTCAAAAGCATGCTAGAAACAACTGACATTATTATTATTATTATTTTAATTCAAAACTCACACCAAGTTCAGTCATTTGGGAAACTCATCTTAGCATAACTGCCATACCAACACCATTTAGCATGCTCCTTTCTCTTTCTTCCTCTGATTGAAATATATGTCAAGTAATTACATACAATTAACTGTATTCTTTTCAATGCTCTTCCTTAGTTCCTTTTTTGATTTCACTACAATTACTGCAAGCTTTCTTTTACTAGTCAACTTGCACTTTTCATACAATTTTGCACACATTTCACGCACCAAGAGGAACAATACAAAATTTTGTTGCTCTTGCAGAATGGTCGCCTTGGTCGTCACTCTTTACATTGGAAGCAAATCAACTAAAAAGCTACTTAGATACTAATCTTTCAACTGTTTTTTTTATTCTACACAGAATTTGCACAAGAACCTTTCAAGGAGTAGGATATTTGTAGTCTTCCCTGACAGAAAGTTATTGCACACTGGAAATTTGTCCTGCCTGACAAGGGTCTTGTAATGGGGTCCACGCAGTAGAAAGAATGAAATAATCAAACTGCAGTGCAAAATGGATTTTCTTCCTTTTACTGCAGGTTAGTATTTACATGAAACACTAACTACTATGGAACTTCACAAGCTACAGTATTGTAAAACAGCTCATTCACTTGAGACAGGAGCATAAAAAACACGTAGCGTTCTCCAGAAGAACACACCCCATCTCTGCTACATTGAATTATGTCTTGCAGTAAAGACTACCTTTTGCTATGTTCTTAAGCCTGAGTATGTCCTAAGGTCTAGTAATACCACAATGGAAACAACAATAAATGCTCATAAGTCAACATAAACACACAAAGGGCAGGATCTCCCTCCATTATCAAATCATAATTGTGGACATCTTCCTAGTCCCCTGTATTCTAGGAACACAAATCCTTTGCAGCCACCATTAAGTGACGCGTTACTGACATCTCTCTATTGCCAAGACAAAGTATGCTACAGCCTTAACTATGATAGTTGTAAGTCCCATTCCTATTTTTCAGAGGTTGCCTGTCCAGATTCCATTAAAACAAGATAGTAGCTGCTGCACCACCTGAAATGCATGGAGATTAATAACTGCTAACAACCCTTTTCTTTCTGGCTTCTTTCAATACTATCACAGTTGTTTCCACTCCTTTCAGCAATTAGATTGCCACAAAAAACAAAACAAAACAAAAAACCAGGAACCTATAGATGTAGAAGACATCCACGCCTCTGGATATATCCATATTCTAAGCACATAATGCCATCATCTAACTTTCTTAAGTGTTCTCCACCAGCATAAGAGAACAATTCAGCACTTCATTCCTTCCTAAAGCTTAACAAACAAACCACCCAAAGACACCAATAAACCTTAAGCTGGACCAGTCCCCTCTAAATAAATAAATAAATAAATAAATAAACAACAATTAAAAATACCTAGTGAACAAAGTAAGTCTGATGGAGCTTGCTTCTATATATAGCAGGCTGATGAGCGCCACCCAAAATGCTGCATCCAATAATTGTGTCATCGTGATGGAAGCTCACCTGCTTGACTGACTGCTGAGACAAAAGGGAAGGCTGGTAACAGAGGCTGTAATTAGAGAGAAGAAAGTATTAGAAACAGCTGAAAGCGCTGATAGGTGGTAGCTCCCCACCTGAGCTTATGCTCCTAAAGTAGTTGTTACTTGTTTTGTTCTAAATCTTATTTTTTTTTCACTGTTCTGAGAAGAGTTATTTTCAGATCAAAAACAGCCACTGGTGCTGCATTGTAGAACACCAGATGCGGTTATCTACAGGTGGGGTGTGTTTTTGATTGTATTGTAATTTTGAACACACAATAAAACTAACAATAAAAGTAAAAAAACAACAAACACATGGGGAGAGCAGCTGTGGCATAGTCCTGCGTTCAGGCTTGGGTCACTGTGAATGACTTAGGGAAGCCACTGAAGTATTGCAACCAATCATAACTTGTCTGCTAAAACAAAGGTGTGCTGTTCCTCCATTTCCAGGCTCATATAACCCAGAAAACTGCCCATTCCATTCCTATCGCAGGATGGTCCTTTCTTGGAGTCAGTCCAGTAACAACCGTAGCAGAATCAGAAATAAGACACTGTGAAAATAAGTATCACTTAAAGGAATAGTATTGGTTTATATAATGTACTGCCAACTTAATTTAGCTGTATCGTCTAACGCACATAGACATTGTATGTAGTTCATGCGTTCATGTAGTTCATGTAGTTCATTGCATGTAGTTCATTTTTGGCTGTTTTTTTCTCTGGAAATAGTTAAAGTAAAGGGTTATGTCAGAGCTTAAAGTTAGCTAGAGCTTAGAAAACTATATCTTCAGCAGCTGAGATAATGCTTAGATCCTACAGATGCCAGAAAATAAGGAAAATGGATGACGATGATAATTGTGATGATAAATGTGAAGAAGTGTTTCAGCTTGCCGCTCAGCTTCCCAGCCGCGAGCGGCACGTTGCTCAAGGCAGACACTTCCTCCCCGACGCGGCGTGGGGTGCGAATTTCTGCCGTTTTCGTCTGTGCTTTTTCCGGGAAAACGGTGTGGGAAGCCGTGCCTGCCGTCCTCGGGGCGCCCCCTGCTGGTGAAAAGCGGGTACTGCAGGCTGAGCGGCGCCGCGCATGCGCTTTTTTTTTTTTTTTTTTTTTTTTTTTCCCTGCGTGTGATGTTATTACATTGTGGTTTTTTTTTTTTTTTTGTAATCTGTTATGTTCCTAGATTTTTCTTCTTGTGTAAAAGAAAGGATGAGCTAATTCCAGTTGAAAAAGTTTCAGTTACTTGCTTGGTCATATTGTCGTTTCATTATTCAAAGCTGAAGCAAAAGCTTAGGGATTTTTGCTTCTAGAGAACACCAGTTCTCTTGTCCACACTCTGCATGCTGTTCAGCTAAGCTAGGAAAAACAACAACAAAACAACAACAACAAAAACACCACAGCTGCTGCACCTCCTGCTCTCTTCCTACTTTCTTGTGCTTTGCCCCTCCCCTTTCCCAGGTGATTGGGTTTGGGTGCCGGGCGGGGCTAAATGGTATATGAGCCCTAGGCAAGCCATCAGAGAGCTTATTCTGCCTGGGCTGCTCTTTGGGGTAAGTGCTTTGTTTTTCCTTCAGTCAGTTGCAGGGATCTTTAGGTGGGTCAGAGTCTATGGACTGATGCGTTTTCAGGTAGAGACCGGTATGTGCTTCTTCTTGAGGTAACAACTAGTAGAATCTATAATCTATAGTAGAATCTATAGCAATCTATATAGTAGTAGGTGCCTGTATTGCACGCAGCTCCTCTTCAGGTGAGTAATTGTTATAGTATGTTTATGGATAGGATGAAAATGTTACTTTGTTTGCTTTGTCGTTCTAGGTCCCTTATGATTTTTGCAGCATTACAGGGCAGATGCTACGTGGTATGCTAAATGCATACTTGTATACATTTATGGCCTTGTTGGGTGCCCAGAGCATGCCGGGAGATGTAGTTCAGTAGGATTTTAGGGTAAGGGGATCAAAGTTGTGGGAATAAAAATGTTTTTGCAGAGAGTTACATCGTTTAGAGGGAGGGAAGGTGGTATTGATATATGCTTGCAGTGATAAGAAAGCTTAACAGACAACCTTGTAAAATGCAGACAACCAGAATCCTTAGAGCAATTGGATGGAAATCACAGTGTAAGAAACATTACCACCTCAAAGAGGAAAACAGTCAAGAAAAAAAGGAAATTGACTTGTAACAGGCCAGCAGCTGTGTATTTTCTGTGAAGCACCGGATAGATTGTGAACCTGGATTACCCAGTCAGTAGGGAAACTGGGGAGGGTCCTGGTCACCGAGAGGGGGAAAAAAAAATTTATATAAACTGTGTTATGGAACTAGTAGGTGGCTTGTGGGACGCCTGCCATTGCAATCGTGAATAAAAATGCTACCTCACTGAGATCCTTGCCTGAGCCTATGTTATTTGTTACAGAGTGTTTCTAACAAGGTGTTAGGGTTTTAAGGTTTCAGGGCTAAGGCACTAGGGTTGGGTTTATGGGTTAGGGTTTCCAGAGTTTAGGGTTAGGATTTTAAGGTTGTTAGGGTTGGAGTTATAAGGGTTAGGGTTTGGGGGTTAGTGTGTTATTTATGGACAGGTATTTAGGGTTAGCGTTTTAAGGTCTTAATTTTTTTTTTTAAGGTTAGGGTCTCCAGGGTTAGGGCCTTGAGAGTCTTAATTTTTTGGGTTAGGGTTTAGAGGGTCTTAATTTTTAGGGTTAGGGGTTTTAGGCGTAGGTCTTCAGCGGTTTAGTGTGGTAACTTTTATCGGGTTAGGGCTTTAAGGGTTTTTAGGGTTAGGGTTTCTAGGCTTTTTGAGGTAGGGGTTCAGGTTAGATCCGTGGGTGCCATAGGGTTAGGGGTCAGGGTTCTTAGGGGTTAGGCCTAATACTAGGACGGAAGGCCAAAATAAGAGGGTGGGAGGACGGAAGGCCAAAATAAGAGGGTGGGACCCCCCCAAACTTGAAGGGTTGAAGCCCCAAGGTAGGGGAAGGAACCTCAAAATTGTGGGGTCCCCGAAAATTGGGCGGAAGAACTCTTAATATTAGGGGGAAACCCAAAAAAGGTGGGTGGGGGACTCTAAAGTTGGGGGGGACCCCCAAAATTGGTCGGATCCCCCCAAATTAGGGGAGGAACCCCCCAAAGTGGGTGGGCGAACCCCCAAATTGGGGGGAAGAGCACTTAAATGGAAGTGTGAAATTCCAGAATTGAATGTGGACCCCCCAGAACTGGGGAGGAATCCCCAAATTTGAGGTGGACCCCCAAAATTGGGGTTAAAGCCCCAGGTCTCGGGGACCGAAGCCCCAAATTAAGGGAAGGAACCTCAAAAATGTGGTGAGAACCCCAATATTGGGGGAAAGAACCTTAATATTAGGGTGGAAGGCCAAAAAAAGATTGTAGGGGACCCCAAAATTGTGGGGGGCTTGGAATTGGGGGGGAATCCACAAAATGGAGGGGGAACCCCAAAACTTGGGGGGCGAAGCACCAAATTAGGGGAAGGAACCGCAAAACTGTGGGGAAGAAGCCTGAAATGGAGAGGTGAAAACCCGAAATTGAGGGGAAACCCCCAAAACGGCGGGAAACCCCCAAAACGGCGGGAAACCTCCATAAACACAAAACGGAACGGGAAATGTAACAGAGCAAAAAAATGGCGTCCTACGGCAAACTGTGAGGCTCAATTTACCGGGGAGTGCTGGGAAATGTAGGTCTTGGGCACCGGGTTTCCGGGAGACCATGTTGCCTGCCCAGAGCATTTCGGGAGGTGTAGTTCTCGAGAAGCAGCTTACCGGGCAGCCATGTTGGGAGTCCGGGGAATGCCGGGAGATGTAGTTTTCCGGCACTAGACTTCCGGGAGGCCATACTTGTTTTCCAGAGCAAGCCGGGAGATGTAGTTCTCGGGCACTGGATTTCCGGGAGGCCATATTGGATTAGGGTTAGGGGTTAGGGTTAGAACCGCGGGGTTTGGGGGGTTACGGTGAGGGTTTGGGGGTGTTTGGAAAGAGTGAAGACGCAGAGTCCTGTTGAGTGTGGGGTTGCGTAAAGGCTCCCCCAGGGAGTTCAGGTGTACCCAAAGGCTTCCGCTGAGAGCACTTTTTGATGGCAGAAAGTGGCACCGTACGTGTTTTTTCGGGTCTAACTCGGGTTCAGCTTCTTGTTGCGGTTAGGGTTATGTTTAGGGTTGTTAGGAAAGAGTGAAGACGCAGAGTCCTGTTGAGTGTGGGGTTGCGTAAAGGCTCCCCCAGGGAGTTCAGGTGTAGCCAAAGGCTTCCGCTGAGAGCACTTTTTGATGGCAGAAAGTGGCACCGTGCGTGTTTTTTCGGGTCTAACTCGGGTTCAGCTTCTTGTTGCGGTTAGGGTTATGTTTAGGGTTGTTAGGAAAGAGTGAAGACGCAGAGTCCTGTTGAGTGTGGGGTTGCGTAAAGGCTCCCCCAGGGAGTTCAGGTGTACCCAAAGGCTTCCGCCGAGAGCACTTTTTGATGGCAGAAAGTGGCACCGTACGTGTTTTTTCGGGTCTAACTCGGGTTCAGCTTCTTGTTGCGGTTAGGGTTATGTTTAGGGTTGTTAGGAAAGAGTGAAGACGCAGAGTCCTGTTGAGTGTGGGGTTGCGTAAAGGCTCCCCCAGGGAGTTCAGGTGTACCCAAAGGCTTCCGCTGAGAGCACTTTTTGATGGCAGAAAGTGGCACCGTCCGTGTTTTTTCGGGTCTAACTCGGGTTCAGCTTCTTGTTCCGGTTAGGGTTATGTTTAGGGTTGTTAGGAAAGAGTGAAGACGCAGAGTCCTGTTGAGTGTGGGGTTGCGTAAAGGCTCCCCCAGGGAGTTCAGGTGTACCCAAAGGCTTCCGCTGAGAGCACTTTTTGATGGCAGAAAGTGGCACCGTACGTGTTTTTTCGGGTCTAACTCGGGTTCAGCTTCTTGTTGCGGTTAGGGTTATGTTTAGGGTTGTTAGGAAAGAGTGAAGACGCAGAGTCCTGTTGAGTGTGGGGTTGCGTAAAGGCTCCCCCAGGGAGTTCAGGTGTACCCAAAGGCTTCCGCTGAGAGCACTTTTTGATGGCAGAAAGTGGCACCGTACGTGTTTTTTCGGGTCTAACTCGGGTTCAGCTTCTTGTTGCGGTTAGGGTTATGTTTAGGGTTGTTAGGAAAGAGTGAAGACGCAGAGTCCTGTTGAGTGTGGGGTTGCGTAAAGGCTCCCCCAGGGAGTTCAGGTGTACCCAAAGGCTTCCGCTGAGAGCACTTTTTGATGGCAGAAAGTGGCACCGTACGTGTTTTTTCGGGTCTAACTCGGGTTCAGCTTCTTGTTGCGGTTAGGGTTATGTTTAGGGTTGTTAGGAAAGAGTGAAGACGCAGAGTCCTGTTGAGTGTGGGGTTGCGTAAAGGCTCCCCCAGGGAGTTCAGGTGTACCCAAAGGCTTCCGCCGAGAGCACTTTTTGATGGCAGAAAGTGGCACCGTACGTGTTTTTTCGGGTCTAACTCGGGTTCAGCTTCTTGTTGCGGTTAGGGTTATGTTTAGGGTTGTTAGGAAAGAGTGAAGACGCAGAGTCCTGTTGAGTGTGGGGTTGCGTAAAGGCTCCCCCAGGGAGTTCAGGTGTACCCAAAGGCTTCCGCTGAGAGCACTTTTTGATGGCAGAAAGTGGCACCGTACGTGTTTTTTCGGGTCTAACTCGGGTTCAGCTTCTTGTTCCGGTTAGGGTTATGTTTAGGGTTGTTAGGAAAGAGTGAAGACGCAGAGTCCTGTTGAGTGTGGGGTTGCGTAAAGGCTCCCCCAGGGAGTTCAGGTGTACCCAAAGGCTTCCGCTGAGAGCACTTTTTGATGGCAGAAAGTGGCACCGTACGTGTTTTTTCGGGTCTAACTCGGGTTCAGCTTCTTGTTCCGGTTAGGGTTATGTTTAGGGTTGTTAGGAAAGAGTGAAGAGGCAGAGTCCTGTTGAGTGTGGGGTTGCGTAAAGGCTCCCCCAGGGAGTTCAGGTGTACCCAAAGGCTTCCGCTGAGAGCACTTTTTGATGGCAGAAAGTGGCACCGTATGTGTTTTTTCGGGGCTAACTCGGGTTCAGCTTCTTGTTGCGGTTAGGGTTATGTTTAGGGTTGTTAGGAAAGAGTGAAGACGCAGAGTCCTGTTGAGTGTGGGGTTGCGTAAAGGCTCCCCCAGGGAGTTCAGGTGTACCCAAAGGCTTCCGCTGAGAGCACTTTTTGATGGCAGAAAGTGGCACCGTACGTGTTTTTTCGGGTCTAACTCGGGTTCAGCTTCTTGTTGCGGTTAGGGTTATGTTTAGGGTTGTTAGGAAAGAGTGAAGACGCAGAGTCCTGTTGAGTGTGGGGTTGCGTAAAGGCTCCCCCAGGGAGTTCAGGTGTACCCAAAGGCTTCCGCTGAGAGCACTTTTTGAATGCAGAAAGTGGCACCGTGCGTGTTTTTTGCCGGGTCTAACTCGGGTTCAGCTTCTTGTTGCGGTTAGGGTTATGTTTAGGGTTGTTAGGAAAGAGTGAAGATGCAGAGTCCTGTTGAGTGTGGGGTTGCGTAAAGGCTCCCCCAGGGAGTTCAGGTGTACCCAAAGGCTTCCGCTGAGAGCACTTTTTGATGGCAGAAAGTGGCACCGTACGTGTTTTTTCGGGTCTAACTCGGGTTCAGCTTCTTGTTGCGGTTAGGGTTATGTTTAGTGTTGTTAGGAAAGAGTGAAGACGCAGAGTCCTGTTGAGTGTGGGGTTGCGTAAAGGCTCCCCCAGGGAGTTCAGGTGTACCCAAAGGCTTCCGCTGAGAGCACTTTTTGATGGCAGAAAGTGGCACCGTCCGTGTTTTTTCGGGTGTAACTCAGGTTCAGGTTCTTGTTGCGGTTAGGGTTATGTTTAGGGTTGTTAGGAAAGAGTGCAGACGCAGAGTCCTGTTGAGTGTGGGGTTGCGTAAAGGCTCCCCCAGGGAGTTCAGGTGTACCCAAAGGCTTCCGCCGAGAGCACTTTTTGATGGCAGAAAGTGGCACCGTCCGTGTTTTTTCGGGTCTAACTCGGGTTCAGCTTCTTGTTCCGGTTAGGGTTATGTTCGCTGCATTTACTCTTGATTAGGGAAGCTGAGGCGATTCCAGATAAGAAAGGGTTAAGAATGTAACTCTTGAAGGAGAACAGAACATTAGGTGTAGGGCAGGAAACAGATGTACGGACAATGTATCTCGAAATAGGACATATACGGGCAATATATCTCGAACAAGACATTGGAATCCAAGATAAGAAAATAATGAGCAGAAGATTCGAAGAAAAAACAGTCCCTGCGGTTAGGAAGAAAGCTAACTCAGCAGAATCCTGACCAAGGGTGAAAAGTACGCTGTGAGGAAGACTTATGGCCTTCCTCTCTGAGACCACCGACCACAGCTCGACGACCCCTGCCCAAGACCACCGAGAGGATCTGCGCAGGCGCAGGACACAAAAAACTGATTAGCATGAGAAGCGAGAGTAGGCGGGGTTAGATAATGAATATGTATAGGCGTTAATAAAATATTAATCACTGTGATGTATAAATTTGGGACGGCTTTTCACTTCGGGATGCACGATAGGCAGAAAGATCCCCCGTGCATCCGGTGCCGTCAATAAAGAATAAATCACTTAAAGAAATTGGATTTATGATCTTTGAATCACTCTACTATATCAAATAGAGTAAAATTCCAGTTTCTCTTTTAGAGGTGCTATAGGTGGCTTCAGAGAAGGGGTGGAAGCATCTGCCATGTGGGGTAGGTAAGCAGCTGAGATAAAGGAGGGGATGAGAGTAACTGTCCTAAGGGTGCAGTGGCTTTTATTGCTGTGGTTGCTTTCTCTTCTGTTTATCAGGTGCCACAGGCAAGGTGGGCTGTGATAGTCTTTAGAATAGGAGCAAAGCAGGTCACTGGAATGCTGTTTGGTTCCTGAGAAAGGTGTTGCAGAGGAAAAAGGTGGTCTGGCGTGGCAGCTCCTGATGGTGGTCTTCTTCAGTAGGTGAAGCGGTGCCTGAAGCCCCATCCTGTGGAGCCTGAGCACGCCTCGCTGAGGATGAAGCCTGCTTTCCAGCAGTTCCCAAAACTGTGTTGAGGCTGAAATGGTGTGTCTGTGTTTGGGTTGGGCTTGCACCTTGGTGAGTGTAGGGATGAGTTTTAAGTTGGTGCAGCAGAGGGCCAGGCTCCGTTGTCCTGTAGTGTGTTTTGACCCATCAGCATAGCCTTTTGGTTTTCAGATAGCCTACTCAAGTACGTGAATTTTTCTGCGAGTGATGTTATTACATGGAATTGGTGACTTTTTTTGATGTGTGATCTGTTATGCTCCTAGATTTTTCTTTCTATCTAAAGAAATGTTAGAGCTAATTCTAGCCGAGAAAAAATCAGTTACTTGCTTGGTCATATTGTCCTTTCAATATTCAAAGCTGCAGCAAAAGCATGGGGATTGTTGCTTCTAGAAACACCCCAGTTCTCTTGTCTGCAGTCTGCATGCTGTTGAGCTAAACCAGATTTAAAAAAAAAAAAAAAAAACACAGCTGCTGCTGCTTGTGCTCTTTCTACTTTCTTGTGCTTTGCCCCTCCCATTTCCCAGGTGATTGGGTTTGGGTGCTGGGCAGGGCCAAATGGTATATGAGCCCCAGGTATGCCATTAGAGAGTTCATTGTGCCTGGGCTGCTCTTTGGGGTAAGTGCTTTGTTTTTCCTTCAGTCAGTTGTAGGGTTCTTTGGGCAGGTTGGAGTCTATGGATTTCTAGATTTTAAGTGCTTGGAAATCACTTACTAGAGGGATATTTAGCAGAGGTTGCTGGCTCACTTGTTTTTGGGATGGCAGGATACACTTGTGTTTTTGGGTTATATTTGAATCTCTGGATGTATCAAGCCACTTGTGTAACTCTCTAGAGGACTAAAAAGAGCTTGATTACACACTACAAGAGGCTTGACCACGTAGGTGCAGTATTACCAAGAGACTGAACAGGGTCATATCAGAGTTACCTTTTTCATCTGTAAAGGGTAGGTCTGTGATTGGCGCTGCCCGCCTGGGCACATTTTCGTGTGGTGCTGCCCGGGCACATTTGTCTTAGATCGAGCTAACGAGCAGCTGAAGTAAAGCAACTGGGAAGAGAGAGGTATTGCAGTAGGTATGCTGTGGCTGTGAGGTGCCTCAGGGTGTGCTTTTCTCTCGTCTCTGCAGGTGCTTGGTGTAGTCTTGGACAGGGAAATCCCCGTGTCACGGAGCAGTGAGGGAAGGTGAGCGTGTTGTCAGCCTGGTCGTCCCTTAACCGAAGTGAAGGGGTGTAGTGAGTTTATGTGGCAAGGTTTTGGTAGCAGGGGGCTCTAGGGGTGGCTTCTGTGAGAAGAATCTAGAAGCTGCCCCACGTTAGGTAAGGGCCCCGCTGCTGAGCGGAGCCAATAAGTGATGTTGTTTGCACCTCTGTGAGAGCATATTTAAGACAGGAAAAAAAAAACCAAACACGCTGGTCCATGCAGCAGCTGGGAGAGCAAGAGGAGTGAGGAACAGCCTTGCAGGCGCCAAGGTCAGTGAAGAAGGAGGGCGAGAGGTACTCCAGGTGCCGGAGCAGAAGTCCCCTGCGGCCTGTGGTGAGGACCACGGTGAAGCAGGCTGTTCCCCTGCAGGCCATGGAGTACCATGGTGGAGCAGGGTTCCAATATTCAAAGCTTTCAATGTTCAAGGCTGAAGCAAAAGCATGGGGATTGTTGCTTCTAGAAACACCCCAGTTCTCTTGTCTGCCCTCTGCATGCTCTTGAGCTAAGCCAAATAAATAAATAAACCACAGCTGGTGCTCCTCCTCTTTCTATTTTCTTGTGTGTTGTGGTTTAACCCGGCTGGCAGCTAAACACCACACAGCCGTTCGCTCACCCTCCCCCCTCCCTCTCTGGGATGGGGGGAGAGAAACGGGAAAGTGAAGCCTGTGAGTTGAGATAAAGACAGTTTATTAAGACAGGAAAATAATAATAACAATAATAATAATAATAGTGATAATGGTAATAGTATTAACAATAATAATGTGTAAGAAAACAAGTGATGCACAATGCAATTGCTCACCACCCGCTGACCGATGCCCAGCCTATTCCCGAGCAGCCGGCCCCCCCACCCCGGCCAGCCACCCCTATATATTGTTTAGCATGACGTCAGATGGTATGGAATACCCCTTTGGCCAGTTTGGGTCAGCTGTCCTGGGTCTGTCCCCTCCCAGCTCCTGCTGCACCCCCAGCCTGCTCGCTGGCAGGACAGAGCGAGAAGCCGAAAAGTCCTTGGCCTGGTGTAAACACTGCTCTGCAACAATTAAAACATCAGCATGTTATCAGCGCTCTTCTCATCCTAATCCAAAACATAGCACCCTACCAGCTACTATGAGGGAACATTAACTCTGTCCTAACTGGAACCAGGACATTGTGCTTTGCCCCTCCCCTTTCCCAGGTGATTGGCTTTGGGTTCCAGGCAGGGCCTAGTGGTAATTGAGTCACAGGCATCCCATCAGAGAGCTCATTGTGCCTGGGCTGCACTTTGGGGTAAGTGCTTTGTTTTTCCTTCAGTCAGTTGCAGGTTTCTTTAGGTGGTTAAGAGTCCATGGACCGATGCGTTTCCAGGTAGAGACCGGTACGCCCATCTTTGTGAGGTAACAACTAGTAGGATCTGTTAGAGTAAACCAATCTAGTAATAGGTGCCTGTATTGTATGCAGCTCTTCTTCAGGTGAGTAATTGTTATAGCATGTTTACGGATAGGGTGGCAATCTTACTATGTGTGTTTGCTTTGTGGTTCTGGGTCCCTTATGATTTCTGCAGAATTAAGGCAAATATTATCAAAGTTACAACCTTGGTGGCAAAGTGATGGAGCAGGGTTTAGGAGATAAGTATGATTGAAGCTCCCTGTATAAGCATGTATCTGAAAAGAGCAGCAGTAGGCATGTAAGGGGTGGTCTTTTCCAGGGTTAGGGACAGTTTGTTATAGTTTTGGAGCTTTTGCCTGCGGTTTGGGTGGCTGTAGAGTCTTTAGACGTTGCAGCCTTCTAGATTTTAAGTGCTTGGAATTCACGTAATAGAGGTGTGCTTAGGAGGCGTTGCCGGCTAACTCGTTTTTAAGAAATGGTGGGGTACGGTTCCTCGACTGCATAAGCGCTGTAGTATTACCAAGAGACTGAGCAGGGTCACCTTTTTCATCTGTAAAGGGTAAGTCTGTGATTACCCCTGTTGGGGCTGCTGTGCATTCATGGCCTTTTGGTATTTGTGGACCTGATGGTGTTTTTTTTTTTTCTGGCTCTCGTCTCTGTGTTTGAGTCCTGTGCAAGGAGCTGTACTGTTTGTGTGTCCATCACACATATGACCTCCTCTTTTTGTTTCTTGTAGCCCAGGGCATGGGCACAGACACTTGAATGAGGCACGAGGGTGAGTAGACAGCAGTGTGGGCCCTGAGTTGGTCAGTGGATTGTGTTAGTCTGTTTTGCCTGTTATGCAGGCTTTGGAAGCACCTTGCGACAGCAGAGTACATCTCCTGCCACGTTCCTGTGGCGCGCCAGGCGTCAGCGGTTCCAGTTCCTGAAATGCTGGAGATGCTCGGAGCACAAGAGGAGCTGGGAGCGTGATGCATCTCCTTGGGATGTTATGTGAGCGAAGCGGTGGTACTGGGTGGGGGAACGTGGGTCTGGGGCTTCTTGGCTGTTGGGGTAGGGGAGGAAAGAAGAGGAGTGGGTATAGACTGTTTTGTGGATTGTCATTTTTGTTTGTTCTTTCTCCTTGGTCTAAGCTACGTGACCTTGGCTCAGCACAGTAAATGGAAGCGCTAAGCCTGGATCGGGAGGGTGAATGGAGTACAGTTGGAAAAAGGGCATTGTTTTTGGTTTGGTAGTCTGTTGGTCCCACCTCTGGGTGACTCCTCTTTTCCGGGGACGAAGAAGATACTGGGAACATCCTAGTTGGCCTCTGTGGTCCACCTTGAGGACGGATTGTGACCCCTGAGAATTAAGTCCAGGGGCAAATACTGTGTGTTTGGGGGTGGTAGGCAGGGGAAGGCGGGCAGTTGTTTCGAGTTGGTCTATCTGACTTCAGTAGCAGAGCAGGTCAGTGGACTACTGTTTTGTTTTTGAGGTGGATGTTTCACTAGAAGAGGTTTAGCTGGTGTGCCAGTGCCTGATGGCACTTTATTTCTGCAGGTGAAGAGGAGCCTCGTGCCGGAAGCAATGTCCTGGCTAGCCTTCGTGTTCCTTGATGAGGATGGAACCTGCCTCCCATCATTCCCAAGCTAAGTTGTGGGGCAAGTGCTATGTTTGCTTTCGGGTTTTGAATGCACACGTAGGGCGAGGGTCTGTGCTTTTAAGTCATTGCTGTGGATGGGGCCTTTTAGGATTGATCACGGTCAGACAGTGTGTGGGGGCGTGGGATTCTGTCAGGTACGGCTTGAGCACGTGCCAGGCAGGGCAGTTCCAGCTTGGTGTCTGTGTTCTGTGTTGTCTGTGCTGTGCTGTTGCTCCTGGTGCTTGGCAGCCCCTGGGGAAGCCATCCTGAGGGTGTTGAACACTTGACCTCACTGGAATAATGCTGATGCTCAATCGGAAGCTGAGCATTTCTTGTCTTGCAGTGGGAGCCTAAAGAGATCATTTCTTCTGTGCGTGTAATTTTTTTTGTATCAAATGTTTCTTGATGTGATGATCATATGTTACGCGCTCCTCAGGTCTTGATATCCTCATTGCCTTTTTCCACTGGACAGATTAGATGGGAACTTGTTAGCCACACCAAAGGTCCTAAATGCTTGTTTCATCATCGTAGGGCTGATCTGAGCACTTCTTGACTGGCAGTCGCAGCTTAAAGCGCAGATGTGTTTCAGGTCTTGTGCATCATATTCGGTTTCTGATCGCGTCTGTTTCCATCCTCACTCTTGCAGAAGTCATCTGGGTCGCAACAGGAGCGCTTGCATGGGAATTCATTTCCTAAGAGATTTCTTCTGGGGTTTGCACTCCCCATCCTTCTGGTCTCTTGCCTTGAAGGCAGGCTTTTTATGCCTCCATCATCCCAGTTCTGGCAGTTGCTTCCAGTCACAGGTCGTGACATTTGAGTCTCTCCTTGGGTCTGCTGCAGAGCACCTGTTCTGACTTGCTGTAGGGCTTCCCTCTGGGAGTCCTTTTTTTTTTTGCACCTTGTGTTCTGTGTTTTGTTCGTAATGTTTGTAGCGTGCCTGTGTGTTTGGCCTGGAGCTGTCCTGCCTGGCAGTTAGTGATGGTAGCTACCGTGGCGGTGTACTAATACATTGTCCAAGCTGTTTTGGCAAAGACATCCAGTCTGCCTCTGGGCACGTACTGAAGGGCAGCTGGCACAGAGTCATCTCCATGGTGTTTGGCAAATGTGGAGGGGGAGACCTGAGCTGCTTGCGAGCAGCTGTTCGCATAGTGCTTGAGTAGTGCTAGAGGACATATCTGTCACTGAATCTTGAAAGCGCGCAGATGTGGGGTTCTGATTTGTTTATTTGTATTTATTTCCCCTCCCCAGTAGGAGGGGTAAACATTAGGAGGAACTGGTCACAGGAAAGAGCTCCTTTTGGAACTGTCAAGGACTTGGTAGGCAACCCGGTGATTGCCTTGATCAACTTTCCAGGTGGCTGAGTCCTGTTGAGTGTGGGGTTGCGTAAAGGCTCCCCCAGGGAGTTCAGGTGTACCCAAAGGCTTCCGCTGAGAGCACTTTTTGATGGCAGAAAGTGGCACCGTCCGTGTTTTTTCGGGTCTAACTCGGGTTCATTTTCCTGTTCCGGTTAGGGTTATGTTTAGGGTTGTTAGGAAAGAGTGAAGACGCAGAGTCCTGTTGAGTGTGGGGTTGCGTAAAGGCTCCCCCAGGGAGTTCAGGTGTACCCAAAGGCTTCCGCTGAGAGCACTTTTTGATGGCAGAAAGTGGCACCGTACGTGTTTTTTCGGGTCTAACTCGGGTTTAGCTTCTTGTTGCGGTTAGGGTTATGTTTAGGGTTGTTAGGAAAGAGTGAAGGCGCAGAGTCCTGTTGAGTGTGGGGTTGCGTAAAGGCTCCCCCAGGGAGTTCAGGTGTACCCAAAGGCTTCGGCCGAGAGCACTTTTTGAATGCAGAAAGTGGCACCGTATGTGTTTTTTCGGGTCTAACTCGGGTTCAGCTTCTTGTTGCGGTTAGGGTTATGTTTAGGGTTGTTAGGAAAGAGTGAAGATGCAGAGTCCTGTTGAGTGTGGGGTTGCGTAAAGGCTCCCCCAGGGAGTTCAGGTGTACCCAAAGGCTTCCGCTGAGAGCACTTTTTGATGGCAGAAAGTGGCACCGTGCGTGTTTTTTCGGGTCTAACTCGGGTTCAGCTTCTTGTTGCGGTTAGGGTTATGTTTAGGGTTGTTAGGAAAGAGTGAAGACGCAGAGTCCTGTTGAGTGTGGGGTTGCGTAAAGGCTCCCCCAGGGAGTTCAGGTGTACCCAAAGGCTTCCGCTGAGAGCACTTTTTGATGGCAGAAAGTGGCACCGTACGTGTTTTTTCGGGTCTAACTCGGGTTCAGCTTCTTGTTGCGGTTAGGGTTATGTTTAGGGTTGTTAGGAAAGAGTGAAGACGCAGAGTCCTGTTGAGTGTGGGGTTGCGTAAAGGCTCCCCCAGGGAGTTCAGGTGTACCCAAAGGCTTCCGCTGAGAGCACTTTTTGATGGCAGAAAGTGGCACCGTACGTGTTTTTTTGGGTCTAACTCGGGTTCAGCTTCTTGTTGCGGTTAGGGTTATGTTTAGGGTTGTTAGGAAAGAGTGAAGACGCAGAGTCCTGTTGAGTGTGGGGTTGCGTAAAGGCTCCCCCAGGGAGTTCAGGTGTACCCAAAGGCTTCCGCTGAGAGCACTTTTTGATGGCAGAAAGTGGCACCGTCCGTGTTTTTTCGGGTCTAACTCGGGTTCAGCTTCTTGTTGCGGTTAGGGTTATGTTTAGGGCTGTTAGGAAAGAGTGAAGAGGCAGAGTCCTGTTGAGTGTGGGGTTGCGTAAAGGCTCCCCCAGGGAGTTCAGGTGTACCCAAAGGCTTCCGCTGAGAGCACTTTTTGATGGCAGAAAGTGGCACCGTACGTGTTTTTTCGGGTCTAACTCGGGTTCAGCTTCTTGTTCGGGTTAGGGTTATGTTTAGGGTTGTTAGGAAAGAGTGAAGACGCAGAGTCCTGTTGAGTGTGGGGTTGCGTAAAGGCTCCCCCAGGGAGTTCAGGTGTACCCAAAGGCTTCCGCTGAGAGCACTTTTTGATGGCATAAAGTGGCACCGTGCGTGTTTTTTCGGGTCTAACTCGGGTTCAGCTTCTTGTTGCGGTTAGGGTTATGTTTAGGGTTGTTAGGAAAGAGTGAAGGCGCAGAGTCCTGTTGAGTGTGGGGTTGCGTAAAGGCTCCCCCAGGGAGTTCAGGTGTACCCAAAGGCTTCCGCTGAGAGCACTTTTTGATGGCAGAAAGTGGCACCGTCCGTGTTTTTTCGGGTCTAACTCGGGTTCAGTTTCCTGTTCCGGTTAGGGTTATGTTTAGGGTTGTTAGGAAAGAGTGAAGACGCAGAGTCCTGTTGAGTGTGGGGTTGCATAGAGGCTCCCCCAGGGAGTTCAGGTGTACCCAAAGGCTTCCGCTGAGAGCACTTTTTGATGGCAGAAAGTGGCACCGTCCGTGTTTTTTCGGGTCTAACTCGGGTTCAGCTTCTTGTTCCGGTTAGGGTTATGTTTAGGGTTGTTAGGAAAGAGTGAAGACGCAGAGTCCTGTTGAGTGTGGGGTTGCGTAAAGGCTCCCCCAGGGAGTTCAGGTGTACCCAAAGGCTTCCGCTGAGAGCACTTTTTGATGGCAGAAAGTGGCACCGTACGTGTTTTTTCGGGTCTAACTCGGGTTCAGCTTCTTGTTCCGGTTAGGGTTATGTTTAGGGTTGTTAGGAAAGAGTGAAGACGCAGAGTCCTGTTGAGTGTGGGGTTGCGTAAAGGCTCCCCCAGGGAGTTCAGGTGTACCCAAAGGCTTCCGCTGAGAGCACTTTTTGATGGCAGAAAGTGGCACCATACATGATTTTTCGGGTCTAACTCGGGTTCAGCTTCTTGTTGCGGTTAGGGTTATGTTTAGGGTTGTTAGGAAAGAGTGAAGACGCAGAGTCCTGTTGAGTGTGGGCTTGCGTAAAGGCTCCCCCAGGGAGTTTAGGTGTACCCAAAGGCTTCCGCTGAGAGCACTTTTTGATGGCATAACGTGGCACCGTGCGTGTTTTTTCGGGTCTAACTCGGGTTCAGCTTCTTGTTCCGGGTAGGGTTATGTTTAGTGTTGTTAGGAAAGAGTGAAGACGCAGAGTCCTGTTGAGTGTGGGGTTGCGTAAAGGCTCCCCCGGGGAGTTCAGGTGTACCCAAAGGCTTCCGCTGAGAGCACTTTTTGATGGCAGAAAGTGGCACCGTACGTGATTTTTCGGGTCTAACTCGGGTTCAGCTTCTTGTTGCGGTTAGGGTTATGTTTAGGGTTGTTAGGAAAGAGTGAAGACGCAGAGTCCTGTTGAGTGTGGGGTTGCGTAAAGGCTCCCCCAGGGAGTTCAGGTGTACCCAAAGGCTTCCGCTGAGAGCACTTTTTGATGGCAGAAAGTGGCACCGTACGTGATTTTTCGGGTCTAACTCGGGTTCAGCTTCTTGTTCCGGTTAGGGTTATGTTTAGGGTTGTTAGGAAAGAGTGAAGACGCAGAGTCCTGTTGAGTGTGGGGTTGCGTAAAGGCTCCCCCAGGGAGTTCAGGTGTACCCAAAGGCTTCCGCTGAGAGCACTTTTTGATGGCAGAAAGTGGCACCGTACGTGATTTTTCGGGTCTAACTCGGGTTCAGCTTCTTGTTCCGGTTAGGGTTATGTTTAGGGTTGTTAGGAAAGAGTGAAGACGCAGAGTCCTGTTGAGTGTAGGGTTGCGTAAAGGCTCCCCCAGAGAGTTCAGGAGTACCCAAAGGCTTCCGCTGAGAGCACTTTTTGATGGCAGAAAGTGGCACCGTACGTGTTCTTTCGGGTCTAACTCGGGTTCAGCTTCTTGTTGCGGTTAGGGTTATGTTTAGGGTTGTTAGGAAAGAGTGAAGACGCAGAGTCCTGTTGAGTGTGGGGTTGCGTAAAGGCTCCCCCAGGGAGTTCAGGTGTACCCAAAGGCTTCTGCTGAGAGCACTATTTGATGGCAGAAAGTGGCACCGTACGTGTTTTTTCGGGTCTAACTCGGGTTCAGCTTCTTGTTGCGGTTAGGGTTATGTTTAGGGTTGTTTGGAAAGAGTGAAGACGCAGAGTCCTGTTGAGTGTGGGGTTGCGTAAAGGCTCCCCCAGGGAGTTCAGGTGTACCCAAAGGCTTCCGCTGAGAGCACTTTTTGACGGCATAAAGTGGCACTGTACGTGTTTTTTCGGGTCTAACTCAGGTTCAGCTTCTTGTTGCGGTTAGGGTTATGTTTAGGGTTGTTAGGAAAGAGTGAAGACGCAGAGTCCTGTTGAGTGTGGGGTTGCGTAAAGGCTCCCCCAGGGAGTTCAGGTGTACCCAAAGGCTTCCGCTGAGAGCACTTTTTGATGGCAGAAAGTGGCACCGTGCGTGTTTTTTCGGGTCTACCTCGGGTTCAGCTTCTTGTTCCGGTTAGGGTTATGTTTAGGGTTGTTAGGAAAGAGTGAAGACGCAGAGTCCTGTTGAGTGTGGGGTTGCGTAAAGGCTCCCCCAGGGAGTTCAGGTGTACCCAAAGGCTTCCGCTGAGAGCACTTTTTGATGGCAGAAAGTGGCACCGTACGTGATTTTTCGGGTCTAACTAGGGTTCAGCTTCTTGTTCCGGTTAGGGTTATGTTTAGGGTTGTTAGGAAAGAGTGAAGACGCAGAGTCCTGTTGAGTGTGGGGTTGCGTAAAGGCTCCCCCAGGGAGTTCAGGTGTACCCAAAGGCTTCCGCAGAGAGCACTTTTTGATGGCAGAAAGTGGCACCGTACGTGTTTTTTCGGGTCTAACTCGGGTTCAGCTTCTTGTTGCGGTTAGGGTTATGTTTAGGGTTGTTAGGAAAGAGTGAAGACGCAGAGTCCTGTTGAGTGTGGGATTGCGTAAAGGCTCCCCCAGGGAGTTCAGGTGTACCCAAAGGCTTCTGCTGAGAGCACTTTTTGATGGCATAAAGTGGCACCGTACGTGTTTTTTCGGGTCTACCTCGGGTTCAGCTTCTTGTTCCGGTTAGGGTTATGTTTAGGGTTGTTAGGAAAGAGTGAAGACGCAGAGTCCTGTTGAGTGTGGGGTTGCGTAAAGGCTCCCCCAGGGAGTTCAGGTGTACCCAAAGGCTTCCGCTGAGAGCACCTTTTGATGGCAGAAAGTGGCACCGTGCGTGTTTTTTCGGGTCTAACTCGGGTTCAGCTTCTTGTTCGGGTTAGAGTTATGTTTAGGGTTGTTAGGAAAGAGTGAAGACGCAGAGTCCTGTTGAGTGTGGGGTTGCGTAAAGGCTCCCCCAGGGAGTTCAGGTGTACCCAAAGGCTTCCGCTGAGAGCACTTTTTGATGGCAGAAAGTGGCACCGTGCGTGTTTTTTCGGGTCTAACTCGGGTTCAGGTTCTTGTTCCGGTTAGGGTTATGTTTAGGGTTGTTAGGAAAGAGTGAAGACGCAGAGTCCTGTTGAGTGTGGGGTTGCGTAAAGGCTCCCCCAGGGAGTTCAGGAGTACCCAAAGGCTTCCGCTGAGAGCACTTTTTGATGGCAGAAAGTGGCACCGTACGTGTTTTTTCGGGTCTAACTCGGGTTCAGCTTCTTGTTCTGGTTAGGGTTATGTTTAGGGTTGTTAGGAAAGAGTGAAGAGGGAGAGTCCTGTTGAGTGTGGGG
The DNA here is from genome assembly GCF_040182565.1 of Anser cygnoides. Lineage (NCBI taxonomy): Eukaryota > Metazoa > Chordata > Aves > Anseriformes > Anatidae > Anser > Anser cygnoides. The sequence continues at coordinate 87,304 of NC_089899.1, read as the reverse complement.
TTGCGTAAAGGCTCCCCCAGGGAGTTCAGGTGTCCCCAAAGGCTTCCGCTGAGAGCACTTTTTGATGGCAGAAAGTGGCACCGTACGTGTTTTTTCGGGTCTAACTCGGGTTCAGCTTCTTGTTGCGGTTAGGGTTATGTTTAGGGTTGTTAGGAAAGAGTGAAGACGCAGAGTCCTGTTGAGTGTGGGGTTGCGTAAAGGCTCCCCCAGGGAGTTCAGGTGTACCCAAAGGCTTCCGCTGAGAGCACTTTTTGATGGCAGAAAGTGGCACCGTACGTGATTTTTCGGGTCTAACTCGGGTTCAGCTTCTTGTTCCGGTTAGGGTTATGTTTAGGGTTGTTAGGAAAGAGTGAAGACGCAGAGTCCTGTTGAGTGTGGGGTTGCGTAAAGGCTCCCCCAGGGAGTTCAGGTGTACCCAAAGGCTTCCGCTGAGAGCACTTTTTGATGGCAGAAAGTGGCACCGTGCGTGTTTTTTCGGGTCTAACTCGGGTTCAGCTTCTTGTTGCGGTTAGGGTTATGTTTAGGGTTGTTAGGAAAGAGTGAAGACGCAGAGTCCTGTTGAGTGTGGGGTTGCGTAAAGGCTCCCCCAGGGAGTTCAGGTGTACCCAAAGGCTTCCGCTGAGAGCACTTTTTGATGGCAGAAAGTGGCACCGTCCGTGTTTTTTCGGGTCTAACTCGGGTTCAGCTTCTTGTTGCGGTTAGGGTTATGTTTAGGGTTGTTAGGAAAGAGTGAAGACGCAGAGTCCTGTTGAGTGTGGGGTTGCGTAAAGGCTCCCCCAGGGAGTTCAGGTGTACCCAAAGGCTTCCGCTGAGAGCACTTTTTGATGGCAGAAAGTGGCACCGTCCGTGTTTTTTCGGGTCTAACTCGGGTTCAGCTTCTTGTTGCGGTTAGGGTTATGTTTAGGGTTGTTAGGAAAGAGTGAAGACGCAGAGTCCTGTTGAGTGTGGGGTTGCGTAAAGGCTCCCCCAGGGAGTTCAGGTGTACCCAAAGGCTTCCGCTGAGAGCACTTTTTGATGGCAGAAAGTGGCACCGTACGTGTTTTTTCGGGTCTAACTCGGGTTCAGCTTCTTGTTCCGGTTAGGGTTATGTTTAGGGTTGTTAGGAAAGAGTGAAGACGCAGAGTCCTGTTGAGTGTGGGGTTGCGTAAAGGCTCCCCCAGGGAGTTCAGGTGTACCCAAAGGCTTCCGCTGAGAGCACTTTTTGATGGCAGAAAGTGGCACCGTCCGTGTTTTTTCGGGTCTAACTCGGGTTCAGCTTCTTGTTGCGGTTAGGGTTATGTTTAGGGTTGTTAGGAAAGAGTGAAGACGCAGAGTCCTGTTGAGTGTGGGGTTGCGTAAAGGCTCCCCCAGGGAGTTCAGGTGTACCCAAAGGCTTCCGCTGAGAGCACTTTTTGATGGCAGAAAGTGGCACCGTACGTGTTTTTTCGGGTCTAACTCGGGTTCAGCTTCTTGTTCTGGGTTAGGGTTATGTTTAGGGTTGTTAGGAAAGAGTGAAGACGCAGAGTCCTGTTGAGTGTGGGGTTGCGTAAAGGCTCCCCCAGGGAGTTCAGGTGTACCCAAAGGCTTCCGCTGAGAGCACTTTTTGATGGCAGAAAGTGGCACCGTGCGTGTTTTTTCGGGTCTAACTCGGGTTCAGCTTCTTGTTGCGGTTAGGGTTATGTTTAGGGTTGTTAGGAAAGAGTGAAGATGCAGAGTCCTGTTGAGTGTGGGGTTGCGTAAAGGCTCCCCCAGGGAGTTCAGGTGTACCCAAAGGCTTCCGCTGAGAGCACTTTTTGATGGCAGAAAGTGGCACCGTACGTGTTTTTTCGGGTCTAACTCGGGTTCAGCTTCTTGTTCCGGTTAGGGTTATGTTTAGGGTTGTTAGGAAAGAGTGAAGACGCAGAGTCCTGTTGAGTGTGGGGTTGCGTAAAGGCTCCCCCAGGGAGTTCAGGTGTACCCAAAGGCTTCCGCTGAGAGCACTTTTTGATGGCAGAAAGTGGCACCGTCCGTGTTTTTTCGGGTCTAACTCGGGTTCAGCTTCTTGTTCCGGTTAGGGTTATGTTTAGGGTTGTTAGGAAAGAGTGAAGACGCAGAGTCCTGTTGAGTGTGGGGTTGCGTAAAGGCTCCCCCAGGGAGTTCAGGTGTCCCCAAAGGCTTCCGCTGAGAGCACTTTTTGATGGCAGAAAGTGGCACCGTACGTGTTTTTTCGGGTCTAACTCGGGTTCAGCTTCTTGTTCCGGTTAGGGTTATGTTTAGGGTTGTTAGGAAAGAGTGAAGACGCAGAGTCCTGTTGAGTGTGGGGTTGCGTAAAGGCTCCCCCAGGGAGTTCAGGTGTACCCAAAGGCTTCCGCTGAGAGCACTTTTTGATGGCAGAAAGTGGCACCGTACGTGATTTTTCGGGTCTAACTCGGGTTCAGCTTCTTGTTGCGGTTAGGGTTATGTTTAGGGTTGTTAGGAAAGAGTGAAGACGCAGAGTCCTGTTGAGTGTGGGCTTGCGTAAAGGCTCCCCCAGGGAGTTCAGGTGTACCCAAAGGCTTCCGCTGAGAGCACTTTTTGATGGCAGAAAGTGGCACCGTACGTGTTTTTTCGGGTCTAACTCGGGTTCAGCTTCTTGTTCCGGTTAGGGTTATGTTTAGGGTTGTTAGGAAAGAGTGAAGACGCAGAGTCCTGTTGAGTGTGGGGTTGCGTAAAGGCTCCCCCAGGGAGTTCAGGTGTACCCAAAGGCTTCCGCTGAGAGCACTTTTTGATGGCAGAAAGTGGCACCGTACGTGATTTTTCGGGTCTAACTCGGGTTCAGCTTCTTGTTGCGGTTAGGGTTATGTTTAGGGTTGTTAGGAAAGAGTGAAGAGGCAGAGTCCTGTTGAGTGTGGGGTTGCGTAAAGGCTCCCCCAGGGAGTTCAGGTGTACCCAAAGGCTTCCGCTGAGAGCACTTTTTGATGGCAGAAAGTGGCAAAGTACGTGATTTTTCGGGTCTAACTCGGGTTCAGCTTCTTGTTCCGGTTAGGGTTATGTTTAGGGTTGTTAGGAAAGAGTGAAGACGCAGAGTCCTGTTGAGTGTGGGGTTGCGTAAAGGCTCCCCCAGGGAGTTCAGGTGTACCCAAAGGCTTCCGCTGAGAGCACTTTTTGATGGCAGAAAGTGGCACCGTACGTGATTTTTCGGGTCTAACTCGGGTTCAGCTTCTTGTTCCGGTTAGGGTTATGTTTAGGGTTGTTAGGAAAGAGTGAAGACGCAGAGTCCTGTTGAGTGTAGGGTTGCGTAAAGGCTCCCCCAGAGAGTTCAGGAGTACCCAAAGGCTTCCGCTGAGAGCACTTTTTGATGGCAGAAAGTGGCACCGTACGTGTTCTTTCGGGTCTAACTCGGGTTCAGCTTCTTGTTGCGGTTAGGGTTATGTTTAGGGTTGTTAGGAAAGAGTGAAGACGCAGAGTCCTGTTGAGTGTGGGGTTGCGTAAAGGCTCCCCCAGGGAGTTCAGGTGTACCCAAAGGCTTCTGCTGAGAGCACTATTTGATGGCAGAAAGTGGCACCGTACGTGTTTTTTCGGGTCTAACTCGGGTTCAGCTTCTTGTTGCGGTTAGGGTTATGTTTAGGGTTGTTTGGAAAGAGTGAAGACGCAGAGTCCTGTTGAGTGTGGGGTTGCGTAAAGGCTCCCCCAGGGAGTTCAGGTGTACCCAAAGGCTTCCGCTGAGAGCACTTTTTGACGGCATAAAGTGGCACTGTACGTGTTTTTTCGGGTCTAACTCAGGTTCAGCTTCTTGTTGCGGTTAGGGTTATGTTTAGGGTTGTTAGGAAAGAGTGAAGACGCAGAGTCCTGTTGAGTGTGGGGTTGCGTAAAGGCTCCCCCAGGGAGTTCAGGTGTACCCAAAGGCTTCCGCTGAGAGCACTTTTTGATGGCAGAAAGTGGCACCGTGCGTGTTTTTTCGGGTCTACCTCGGGTTCAGCTTCTTGTTCCGGTTAGGGTTATGTTTAGGGTTGTTAGGAAAGAGTGAAGACGCAGAGTCCTGTTGAGTGTGGGGTTGCGTAAAGGCTCCCCCAGGGAGTTCAGGTGTACCCAAAGGCTTCCGCTGAGAGCACTTTTTGATGGCAGAAAGTGGCACCGTACGTGATTTTTCGGGTCTAACTCGGGTTCAGCTTCTTGTTCCGGTTAGGGTTATGTTTAGGGTTGTTAGGAAAGAGTGAAGACGCAGAGTCCTGTTGAGTGTGGGGTTGCGTAAAGGCTCCCCCAGGGAGTTCAGGTGTACCCAAAGGCTTCCGCAGAGAGCACTTTTTGATGGCAGAAAGTGGCACCGTACGTGTTTTTTCGGGTCTAACTCGGGTTCAGCTTCTTGTTGCGGTTAGGGTTATGTTTAGGGTTGTTAGGAAAGAGTGAAGACGCAGAGTCCTGTTGAGTGTGGGATTGCGTAAAGGCTCCCCCAGGGAGTTCAGGTGTACCCAAAGGCTTCCGCTGAGAGCACTTTTTGATGGCATAAAGTGGCACCGTACGTGTTTTTTCGGGTCTACCTCGGGTTCAGCTTCTTGTTCCGGTTAGGGTTATGTTTAGGGTTGTTAGGAAAGAGTGAAGACGCAGAGTCCTGTTGAGTGTGGGGTTGCGTAAAGGCTCCCCCAGGGAGTTCAGGTGTACCCAAAGGCTTCCGCTGAGAGCACCTTTTGATGGCAGAAAGTGGCACCGTGCGTGTTTTTTCGGGTCTAACTCGGGTTCAGCTTCTTGTTCGGGTTAGAGTTATGTTTAGGGTTGTTAGGAAAGAGTGAAGACGCAGAGTCCTGTTGAGTGTGGGGTTGCGTAAAGGCTCCCCCAGGGAGTTCAGGTGTACCCAAAGGCTTCCGCTGAGAGCACTTTTTGATGGCAGAAAGTGGCACCGTGCGTGTTTTTTCGGGTCTAACTCGGGTTCAGGTTCTTGTTCCGGTTAGGGTTATGTTTAGGGTTGTTAGGAAAGAGTGAAGACGCAGAGTCCTGTTGAGTGTGGGGTTGCGTAAAGGCTCCCCCAGGGAGTTCAGGAGTACCCAAAGGCTTCCGCTGAGAGCACTTTTTGATGGCAGAAAGTGGCACCGTACGTGTTTTTTCGGGTCTAACTCGGGTTCAGCTTCTTGTTCTGGTTAGGGTTATGTTTAGGGTTGTTAGGAAAGAGTGAAGACGCAGAGTCCTGTTGAGTGTGGGGTTGCGTAAAGGCTCCCCCAGGGAGTTCAGGTGTCCCCAAAGGCTTCCGCTGAGAGCACTTTTTGATGGCAGAAAGTGGCACCGTGCGTGTTTTTTCGGGTCTAACTCGGGTTCAGCTTCTTGTTGCGGTTAGGGTTATGTTTAGGGTTGTTAGGAAAGAGTGAAGACGCAGAGTCCTGTTGAGTGTGGGGTTGCGTAAAGGCTCCCCCAGGGAGTTCAGGTGTACCCAAAGGCTTCCGCTGAGAGCACTTTTTGATGGCAGAAAGTGGCACCGTACGTGATTTTTCGGGTCTAACTCGGGTTCAGCTTCTTGTTCCGGTTAGGGTTATGTTTAGGGTTGTTAGGAAAGAGTGAAGACGCAGAGTCCTGTTGAGTGTGGGGTTGCGTAAAGGCTCCCCCAGGGAGTTCAGGTGTACCCAAAGGCTTCCGCTGAGAGCACTTTTTGATGGCAGAAAGTGGCACCGTACGTGTTTTTTCGGGTCTAACTCGGGTTCAGCTTCTTGTTGCGGTTAGGGTTATGTTTAGGGTTGTTAGGAAAGAGTGAAGACGCAGAGTCCTGTTGAGTGTGGGGTTGCGTAAAGGCTCCCCCAGGGAGTTCAGGTGTCCCCAAAGGCTTCCGCTGAGAGCACTTTTTGATGGCATAAAGTGGCACCGTACGTGATTTTTCGGGTCTAACTCGGGTTCAGCTTCTTGTTCCGGTTAGGGTTATCTTAAGGGTTGTTAGGAAAGAGTGAAGACGCAGAGTCCTGTTGAGTGTGGGGTTGCGTAAAGGCTCCCCCAGGGAGTTCAGGTGTACCCAAAGGCTTCCGCTGAGAGCACTTTTTGATGGCAGAAAGTGGCACCGTACGTGATTTTTCGGGTCTAACTCGGGTTCAGCTTCCTGTTCCGGTTAGGGTTATGTTTAGGGTTGTTAGGAAAGAGTGAAGAGGCAGAGTCCTGTTGAGTGTGGGGTTGCGTAAAGGCTCCCCCAGGGAGTTCAGGTGTACCCAAAGGCTTCCGCTGAGAGCACTTTTTGATGGCAGAAAGTGGCACCGTACGTGTTTTTTCGGGTCTAACTCGGGTTCAGCTTCTTGTTCCGGTTAGGGTTATGTTTAGGGTTGTTAGGAAAGAGTGAAGACGCAGAGTCCTGTTGAGTGTGGGGTTGCGTAAAGGCTCCCCCAGGGAGTTCAGGTGTAGCCAAAGGCTTCTGCTGAGAGCACTTTTTGATGGCAGAAAGTGGCACCGTACGTGTTTTTTCGGGTCTAACTTGGGTTCAGCTTCTTGTTCCGGTTAGGGTTATGTTTAGGGTTGTTAGGAAAGAGTGAAGACGCAGAGTCCTGTTGAGTGTGGGGTTGCGTAAAGGCTCCCCCAGGGAGTTCAGGTGTACCCAAAGGCTTCCGCTGAGAGCACTTTTTGATGGCAGAAAGTGGCACCGTCCTGAGTTTTTCGGGTCTAACTCGGGTTCAGCTTCTTGTTCCGGTTAGGGTTATGTTTAGGGTTGTTAGGAAAGAGTGAAGAGGCAGAGTCCTGTTGAGTGTGGGGTTGCGTAAAGGCTCCCCCAGGGAGTTCAGGTGTACCCAAAGGCTTCCGCTGAGAGCACTTTTTGATGGCAGAAAGTGGCACCGTGCGTGTTTTTTCGGGTCTAACTCGGGTTCAGCTTCTTGTTGCGGTTAGGGTTATGTTTAGGGTTGTTAGGAAAGAGTGAAGACGCAGAGTCCTGTTGAGTGTGGGGTTGCGTAAAGGCTCCCCCAGGGAGTTCAGGTGTCCCCAAAGGCTTCCGCTGAGAGCACTTTTTGATGGCAGAAAGTGGCACCGTGCGTGTATTTTCGGGTCTAACTCGGGTTCAGCTTCTTGTTCCGGTTAGGGTTATGTTTAGGGTTGTTAGCAAAGAGTGAAGACGCAGAGTCCTGTTGAGTGTGGGGTTGCGTAAAGGCTCCCCCAGGGAGTTCAGGTGTACCCAAAGGCTTCCGCTGAGAGCACTTTTTGATGGCAGAAAGTGGCACCGTACGTGTTTTTTCGGGTCTACCTCGGGTTCAGCTTCTTGTTGCGGTTAGGGTTATGTTTAGGGTTGTTAGGAAAGAGTGAAGACGCAGAGTCCTGTTGAGTGTGGGGTTGCGTAAAGGCTCCCCCAGGGAGTTCAGGTGTACCCAAAGGCTTCCGCTGAGAGCACTTTTTGATGGCAGAAAGTGGCACCGTACGTGTTTTTTCGGGTCTAACTCGGGTTCAGCTTCTTACTCCGTTTAGGTTATGTTTAGGGTTGTTAGGAAAGAGTGAAGACGCAGAGTCCTGTTGAGTGTGGGGTTGCGTAAAGGCTCCCCCAGGGAGTTCAGGTGTCCCCAAAGGCTTCCGCTGAGAGCACTTTTTGATGGCAGAAAGTGGCACCGTCCGTGATTTTTTGGGTCTAACTCGGGTTCAGCTTCTTGTTCTGGTTAGGGTTATGTTTAGGGTTGTTAGGAAAGAGTGAAGACGCAGAGTCCTGTTGAGTGTGGGGTTGCGTAAAGGCTCCCCCAGGGAGTTCAGGTATAGCCAAAGGCTTCCGCTGAGAGCACTTTTTGATGGCAGAAAGTGGCACCGTACGTGTTTTTTCGGGTCTAACTCGGGTTCAGCTTCTTGTTCCGGTTAGGGTTATGTTTAGGGTTGTTAGGAAAGAGTGAAGATGCAGAGTCCTGTTGAGTGTTGGGTTGCGTAAAGGCTCCCCCAGGGAGTTCAGGTGTACCCAAAGGCTTCCGCTGAGAGCACTTTTTGATGGCAGAAAGTGGCACCGTACGTGATTTTTCGGGACTAACTCGGGTTCAGCTTCTTGTTGCGGTTAGGGTTATGTTTAGGGTTGTTAGGAAAGAGTGAAGAGGCAGAGTCCTGTTGAGTGTGGGGTTGCGTAAAGGCTCCCCCAGGGAGTTCAGGTGTACCCAAAGGCTTCCGCTGAGAGCACTTTTTGATGGCAGACAGTGTCACCGTACGTGTTTTTTCGGGTCTAACTCGGGTTCAGCTTCTTGTTCCGGTTAGGGTTTTGTTTAAGGTTGTTAGGAAAGAGTGAAGAGGCAGAGTCCTGTTGAGTGTGGGGTTGCGTAAAGGCTCCCCCAGGGAGTTCAGGTGTCCCCAAAGGCTTCCGCTGAGAGCACTTTTTGATGGCATAAAGTGGCACCGTGCGTGTTTTTTCGGGTCTAACTCGGGTTCAGCTTCTTGTTGCGGTTAGGGTTATGTTTAGGGTTGTTAGGAAAGAGTGAAGACGCAGAGTCCTGTTGAGTGTGGGGTTGCGTAAAGGCTCCCCCAGGGAGTTCATGTGTACCCAAAGGCTTCCGCTGAGAGCACTTTTTGATGGCAGAAAGTGGCACCGTACGTGTTTTTTCGGGTCTAACTCGGGTTCAGCTTCCTGTTCCGGTTAGGGTTATGTTTAGGGTTGTTAGGAAAGAGTGAAGAGGCAGAGTCCTGTTGAGTGTGGGGTTGCGTAAAGGCTCCCCCAGGGAGTTCAGGTGTACCCAAAGGCTTCCGCTGAGAGCACTTTTTGATGGCAGAAAGTGGCACCGTACGTGTTTTTTCGGGTCTAACTCGGGTTCAGCTTCTTGTTGCGGTTAGGGTTATGTTTAGGGTTGTTAGGAAAGAGTGAAGACGCAGAGTCCTGTTGAGTGTGGGGTTGCGTAAAGGCTCCCCCAGGGAGTTCAGGTGTACCCAAAGGCTTCCGCTGAGAGCACTTTTTGATGGCAGAAAGTGGCACCGTACGTGTTTTTTTGGGTCTAACTCGGGTTCAGCTTCTTGTTCCGGTTAGGGTTATGTTTAGGGTTGTTAGGAAAGAGTGAAGACGCAGAGTCCTGTTGAGTGTGGGGTTGCGTAAAGGCTCCCCCAGGGAGTTCAGGAGTACCCAAAGGCTTCCGCTGAGAGCACTTTTTGATGGCAGAAAGTGGCACCGTACGTGTTTTTTCGGGTCTAACTCGGGTTCAGCTTCCTGTTCCGGTTAGGGTTATGTTTAGGGTTGTTAGGAAAGAGTGAAGACGCAGAGTCCTGTTGAGTGTGGGGTTGCGTAAAGGCTCCCCCAGGGAGTTCAGGTGTACCCAAAGGCTTCCGCTGAGAGCACTTTTTGATGGCAGAAAGTGGCACCGTACGTGTTTTTTCGGGTCTAACTCGGGTTCAGCTTCTTGTTCCGGTTAGGGTTATGTTTAGGGTTGTTAGGAAAGAGTGAAGACGCAGAGTCCTGTTGAGTGTGGGGTTGCGTAAAGGCTCCCCCAGGGAGTTCAGGTGTACCCAAAGGCTTCCGCTGAGAGCACTTTTTGATGGCAGAAAGTGGCACCGTACGTGTTTTTTCGGGTCTAACTCGGGTTCAGCTTCTTGTTCCGGTTAGGGTTATGTTTAGGGTTGTTAGGAAAGAGTGAAGACGCAGAGTCCTGTTGAGTGTGGGGTTGCGTAAAGGCTCCCCCAGGGAGTTCAGGAGTACCCAAAGGCTTCCGCTGAGAGCACTTTTTGATGGCAGAAAGTGGCACCGTCCGTGATTTTTTGGGTCTAACTCGGGTTCAGCTTCTTGTTCTGGTTAGGGTTATGTTTAGGGTGGTTAGGAAAGAGTGAAGACGCAGAGTCCTGTTGAGTGTGGGGTTGCGTAAAGGCTCCCCCAGGGAGTTCAGGTGTAGCCAAAGGCTTCCGCTGAGAGCACTTTTTGATGGCAGAAAGTGGCACCGTACGTGTTTTTTCGGGTCTAAATCGGGTTCAGCTTCTTGTTCCGGTTAGGGTTATGTTTAGGGTTGTTAGGAAAGAGTGAAGAGACAGAGTCCTGTTGAGTGTTGGGTTGCGTAAAGGCTCCCCCAGGGAGTTCAGGTGTACCCAAAGGCTTCCGCTGAGAGCACTTTTTGATGGCAGAAAGTGGCACCGTACGTGATATTTCGGGACTAACTCGGGTTCAGCTTCTTGTTGCGGTTAGGGTTATGTTTAGGGTTGTTAGGAAAGAGTGAAGACGCAGAGTCCTGTTGAGTGTGGGGTTGCGTAAAGGCTCCCCCAGGGAGTTCAGGTGTACCCAAAGGCTTCCGCTGAGAGCACTTTTTGATGCAGAAAGTGGCACCGTACGTGTTTTTTCGGGTCTAACTCGGGTTCAGCTTCTTGTTGCGGTTAGGGTTATGTTTAGGGTTGTTAGGAAAGAGTGAAGACGCAGAGTCCTGTTGAGTGTAGGGTTGCGTAAAGGCTCCCCCAGGGAGTTCAGGTGTACCCAAAGGCTTCCGCTGAGAGCACTTTTTGATGGCAGAAAGTGGCACCGTGCGTGTTTTTTCGGGTCTAACTCGGGTTCAGCTTCTTGTTCCGGTTAGGGTTATGTTTAGGGTTGTTAGGAAAGAGTGAAGACGCAGAGTCCTGTTGAGTGTGGGGTTGCGTAAAGGCTCCCCCAGGGAGTTCAGGTGTACCCAAAGGCTTCCGCTGAGAGCACTTTTTGATGGCAGAAAGTGGCACCGTACGTGTTTTTTCGGGTCTAACTCAGGTTCATTTCCTGTTCCGGTTAGGGTTATGTTTAGGGTTGTTAGGAAAGAGTGAAGACGCAGAGTCCTGTTGAGTGTGGGGTTGCGTAAAGGCTCCCCCAGGGAGTTCAGGTGTACCCAAAGTCTTCCGCTGAGAGCACTTTTTGATGGCAGAAAGTGGCACCGTACGTGTTTTTTCGGGTCTAACTCGGGTTCAGCTTCCTGTTCCGGTTAGGGTTATGTTTAGGGTTGTTAGGAAAGAGTGAAGACGCAGAGTCCTGTTGAGTGTGGGGTTGCGTAAAGGCTCCCCCAGGGAGTTCAGGTGTACCCAAAGGCTTCCGCTGAGAGCACTTTTTGATGGCAGAAAGTGGCACCGTACGTGTTTTTTCGGGTCTAACTCGGGTTCAGCTTCCTGTTGCGGTTAGGGTTATGTTTAGGGTTGTTAGGAAAGAGTGAAGAGGCAGAGTCCTGTTGAGTGTGGGGTTGCGTAAAGGCTCCCCCAGGGAGTTCATGTGTACCCAAAGGCTTCCGCTGAGAGCACTTTTTGATGGCAGAAAGTGGCACCGTACGTGTTTTTTCGGGTCTAACTCGGGTTCAGCTTCTTGTTCCGGTTAGAGTTATGTTTAGGGTTGTTAGGAAAGAGTGAAGACGCAGAGTCCTGTTGAGTGTGGGGTTGCGTAAAGGCTCCCCCAGGGAGTTCAGGTGTACCCAAAGGCTTCCGCTGAGAGCACTTTTTGATGGCAGAAAGTGGCACCGTGCGTGTTTTTTCGGGTCTAACTCGGGTTCAGCTTCTTGTTGCGGTTAGGGTTATGTTTAGGGTTGTTAGGAAAGAGTGAAGACGCAGAGTCCTGTTGAGTGTGGGGTTGCGTAAAGGCTCCCCCAGGGAGTTCAGGTGTAGCCAAAGGCTTCCGCTGAGAGCACTTTTTGATGGCAGAAAGTGGCACCGTACGTGTTTTTTCGGGTCTAACTCGGGTTCAGCTTCTTGTTGCGGTTAGGGTTATGTTTAGGGTTGTTAGGAAAGAGTGAAGACGCAGAGTCCTGTTGAGTGTGGGGTTGCGTAAAGGCTCCCCCAGGGAGTTCAGGTGTACCCAAAGGCTTCCGCTGAGAGCACTTTTTGATGGCAGAAAGTGGCACCGTACGTGTTTTTTCGGGTCTAACTCGGGTTCAGCTTCTTAGTCCGGTTAGGGTTATGTTTAGGGTTGTTAGGAAAGAGTGAAGACGCAGAGTCCTGTTGAGTGTGGGGTTGCGTAAAGGCTCCCCCAGGGAGTTCAGGAGTACCCAAAGGCTTCCGCTGAGAGCACTTTTTGATGGCAGAAAGTGGCACCGTACGTGATTTTTTCGGGTCTAACTCGGGTTCAGCTTCTTGTTGCGGTTAGGGTTATGTTTAGGGTTGTTAGGAAAGAGTGAAGACGCAGAGTCCTGTTGAGTGTGGGGTTGCGTAAAGGCTCCCCCAGGGAGTTCAGGTGTACCCAAAGGCTTCCGCTGAGAGCACTTTTTGATGGCAGAAAGTGGCACCGTACGTGTTTTTTCGGGTCTAACTCGGGTTCAGCTTCTTGTTCCGGTTAGGGTTATGTTTAGGGTTGTTAGGAAAGAGTGAAGACGCAGAGTCCTGTTGAGTGTGGGGTTGCGTAAAGGCTCCCCCAGGGAGTTCAGGTGTACCCAAAGGCTTCCGCTGAGAGCACTTTTTGATGGCAGAAAGTGGCACCGTGCGTGTTTTTTCGGGTCTAACTCGGGTTCAGCTTCTTGTTCAGGGTTATGTTTAGGGTTGTTAGGAAAGAGTGAAGAGGCAGAGTCCTGTTGAGTGTGGGGTTGCGTAAAGGCTCCCCCAGGGAGTTCAGGTGTACCCAAAGGCTTCCGCTGAGAGCACTTTTTGATGGCAGAAAGTGGCACCGTACGTGTTTTTTCGGGTCTAACTCGGGTTCAGCTTCCTGTTCCGGTTAGGGTTATGTTTAGGGTTGTTAGGAAAGAGTGAAGACGCAGAGTCCTGTTGAGTGTGGGGTTGCGTAAAGGCTCCCCCAGGGAGTTCAGGTGTACCCAAAGGCTTCCGCTGAGAGCACTTTTTGATGGCAGAAAGTGGCACCGTACGTGTTTTTTCGGGTCTAACTCGGGTTCAGCTTCTTGTTCCGGTTAGGGTTATGTTTAGGGTTGTTAGGAAAGAGTGAAGACGCAGAGTCCTGTTGAGTGTGGGGTTGCGTAAAGGCTCCCCCAGGGAGTTCAGGTGTACCCAAAGGCTTCCGCTGAGAGCACTTTTTGATGGCAGAAAGTGGCACCGTGCGTGTTTTTTCGGGTCTAACTCGGGTTCAGCTTCTTGTTGCGGTTAGGGTTATGTTTAGGGTTGTTAGGAAAGAGTGAAGACGCAGAGTCCTGTTGAGTGTGGGGTTGCGTAAAGGCTCCCCCAGGGAGTTCAGGTGTACCCAAAGGCTTCCGCTGAGAGCACTTTTTGATGGCAGAAAGTGGCACCGTACGTGTTTTTTCGGGTCTAACTCGGGTTCAGCTTCTTGTTCTGGTTAGGGTTATGTTTAGGGTTGTTAGGAAAGAGTGAAGACGCAGAGTCCTGTTGAGTGTGGGGTTGCGTAAAGGCTCCCCCAGGGAGTTCAGGAGTACCCAAAGGCTTCCGCTGAGAGCACTTTTTGATGGCAGAAAGTGGCACCGTACGTGTTTTTTCGGGTCTAACTCGGGTTCAGCTTCTTGTTCCGGTTAGGGTTATGTTTAGGGTTGTTAGGAAAGAGTGAAGACGCAGAGTCCTGTTGAGTGTGGGGTTGCGTAAAGGCTCCCCCAGGGAGTTCAGGTGTACCCAAAGGCTTCCGCTGAGAGCACTTTTTGATGGCAGAAAGTGGCACCGTACGTGTTTTTTCGGGTCTAACTCGGGTTCAGCTTCTTGTTCCGGTTAGGGTTATGTTTAGGGTTGTTAGGAAAGAGTGAAGAGGCAGAGTCCTGTTGAGTGTGGGGTTGCGTAAAGGCTCCCCCAGGGAGTTCAGGTGTACCCAAAGGCTTCCGCTGAGAGCACTTTTTGATGGCAGAAAGTGGCACCGTGCGTGTTTTTTCGGGTCTAACTCGGGTTCAGCTTCTTGTTCCGGTTAGGGTTATGTTTAGGGTTGTTAGGAAAGAGTGAAGACGCAGAGTCCTGTTGAGTGTGGGGTTGCGTAAAGGCTCCCCCAGGGAGTTCAGGTGTACCCAAAGGCTTCCGCTGAGAGCACTTTTTGATGGCAGAAAGTGGCACCGTACGTGTTTTTTCGGGTCTAACTCGGGTTCAGCTTCCTGTTCCGGTTAGGGTTATGTTTAGGGTTGTTAGGAAAGAGTGAAGACGCAGAGTCCTGTTGAGTGTGGGGTTGCGTAAAGGCTCCCCCAGGGAGTTCAGGTGTACCCAAAGGCTTCCGCTGAGAGCACTTTTTGATGGCAGAAAGTGGCACCGTACGTGTTTTTTCGGGTCTAACTCGGGTTCAGCTTCTTGTTCCGGTTAGGGTTATGTTTAGGGTTGTTAGGAAAGAGTGAAGACGCAGAGTCCTGTTGAGTGTGGGGTTGCGTAAAGGCTCCCCCAGGGAGTTCAGGTGTACCCAAAGGCTTCCGCTGAGAGCACTTTTTGATGGCAGAAAGTGGCACCGTACGTGATTTTTCGGGTCTAACTCGGGTTCAGCTTCTTGTTGCGGTTAGGGTTATGTTTAGGGTTGTTAGGAAAGAGTGAAGACGCAGAGTCCTGTTGAGTGTGGGGTTGCGTAAAGGCTCCCCCAGGGAGTTCAGGTGTACCCAAAGGCTTCCGCTGAGAGCACTTTTTGATGGCAGAAAGTGGCACCGTACGTGTTTTTTCGGGTCTAACTCGGGTTCAGCTTCTTGTTCCGGTTAGGGTTATGTTTAGGGTTGTTAGGAAAGAGTGAAGACGCAGAGTCCTGTTGAGTGTGGGGTTGCGTAAAGGCTCCCCCAGGGAGTTCAGGTGTACCCAAAGGCTTCCGCTGAGAGCACTTTTTGATGGCAGAAAGTGGCACCGTACGTGTTTTTTCGGGTCTAACTCAGGTTCAGCTTTTCCTGTTCCGGTTAGGGTTATGTTTAGGGTTGTTAGGAAAGAGTGAAGACGCAGAGTCCTGTTGAGTGTGGGGTTGCGTAAAGGCTCCCCCAGGGAGTTCAGGAGTACCCAAAGGCTTCCGCTGAGAGCACTTTTTGATGGCAGAAAGTGGCACCGTACGTGTTTTTTCGGGTCTAACTCGGGTTCAGCTTCCTGTTCCGGTTAGGGTTATGTTTAGGGTTGTTAGGAAAGAGTGAAGACGCAGAGTCCTGTTGAGTGTGGGGTTGCGTAAAGGCTCCCCCAGGGAGTTCAGGTGTACCCAAAGGCTTCCGCTGAGAGCACTTTTTGATGGCAGAAAGTGGCACCGTGCGTGTTTTTCGGGTCTAACTCGGGTTCAGCTTCTTGTTCCGGTTAGGGTTATGTTTAAGGTTGTTAGGAAAGAGTGAAGAGGCAGAGTCCTGTTGAGTGTGGGGTTGCGTAAAGGCTCCCCCAGGGAGTTCAGGTGTACCCAAAGGCTTCCGCTGAGAGCACTTTTTGATGGCAGAAAGTGGCACCGTACGTGTTTTTTCGGGTCTAACTCGGGTTCAGCTTCTTGTTCCGGTTAGGGTTATGTTTAGGGTTGTTAGGAAAGAGTGAAGACGCAGAGTCCTGTTGAGTGTGGGGTTGCGTAAAGGCTCCCCCAGGGAGTTCAGGAGTACCCAAAGGCTTCCGCTGAGAGCACTTTTTGATGGCAGAAAGTGGCACCGTACGTGTTTTTTCGGGTCTAACTCGGGTTCAGCTTCTTGTTCCGGTTAGGGTTATGTTTAGGGTTGTTAGGAAAGAGTGAAGACGCAGAGTCCTGTTGAGTGTGGGGTTGCGTAAAGGCTCCCCCAGGGAGTTCAGGTGTACCCAAAGGCTTCCGCTGAGAGCACTTTTTGATGGCAGAAAGTGGCACCGTGCGTGTTTTTTCGGGTCTAACTCGGGTTCAGCTTCTTGTTGCGGTTAGGGTTATGTTTAGGGTTGTTAGGAAAGAGTGAAGACGCAGAGTCCTGTTGAGTGTGGGGTTGCGTAAAGGCTCCCCCAGGGAGTTCATGTGTACCCAAAGGCTTCCGCTGAGAGCACTTTTTGATGGCAGAAAGTGGCACCGTACGTGTTTTTTCGGGTCTAACTCGGGTTCAGCTTCTTGTTGCGGTTAGGGTTATGTTTAGGGTTGTTAGGAAAGAGTGAAGACGCAGAGTCCTGTTGAGTGTGGGGTTGCGTAAAGGCTCCCCCAGGGAGTTCAGGTGTACCCAAAGGCTTCCGCTGAGAGCACTTTTTGATGGCAGAAAGTGGCACCGTACGTGATTTTTCGGGTCTAACTCGGGTTCAGCTTCTTGTTGCGGTTAGGGTTATGTTTAGGGTTGTTAGGAAAGAGTGAAGACGCAGAGTCCTGTTGAGTGTGGGGTTGCGTAAAGGCTCCCCCAGGGAGTTCAGGTGTACCCAAAGGCTTCCGCTGAGAGCACTTTTTGATGGCAGAAAGTGGCACCGTACGTGTTTTTTCGGGTCTAACTCGGGTTCAGCTTCTTGTTCCGGTTAGAGTTATGTTTAGGGTTGTTAGGAAAGAGTGAAGACGCAGAGTCCTGTTGAGTGTGGGGTTGCGTAAAGGCTCCCCCAGGGAGTTCAGGTGTACCCAAAGGCTTCCGCTGAGAGCACTTTTTGATGGCAGAAAGTGGCACCGTACGTGTTTTTTCGGGTCTAACTCGGGTTCAGCTTCTTGTTCCGGTTAGGGTTATGTTTAGGGTTGTTAGGAAAGAGTGAAGAGGCAGAGTCCTGTTGAGTGTGGGGTTGCGTAAAGGCTCCCCCAGGGAGTTCAGGTGTACCCAAAGGCTTCCGCTGAGAGCACTTTTTGATGGCAGAAAGTGGCACCGTACGTGTTTTTTCGGGTCTAACTCGGGTTCAGCTTCTTGTTGCGGTTAGGGTTATGTTTAGGGTTGTTAGGAAAGAGTGAAGACGCAGAGTCCTGTTGAGTGTGGGGTTGCGTAAAGGCTCCCCCAGGGAGTTCAGGTGTACCCAAAGGCTTCCGCTGAGAGCACTTTTTGATGGCAGAAAGTGGCACCGTACGTGTTTTTTCGGGTCTAACTCGGGTTCAGCTTCTTGTTGCGGTTAGGGTTATGTTTAGGGTTGTTAGGAAAGAGTGAAGACGCAGAGTCCTGTTGAGTGTGGGGTTGCGTAAAGGCTCCCCCAGGGAGTTCAGGTGTACCCAAAGGCTTCCGCTGAGAGCACTTTTTGATGGCAGAAAGTGGCACCGTACGTGTTTTTTCGGGTCTAACTCGGGTTCAGCTTCTTGTTGCGGTTAGGGTTATGTTTAGGGTTGTTAGGAAAGAGTGAAGACGCAGAGTCCTGTTGAGTGTGGGGTTGCGTAAAGGCTCCCCCAGGGAGTTCAGGTGTACCCAAAGGCTTCCGCTGAGAGCACTTTTTGATGGCAGAAAGTGGCACCGTACGTGATTTTTCGGGTCTAACTCGGGTTCAGCTTCTTGTTCCGGTTAGGGTTATGTTTAGGGTTGTTAGGAAAGAGTGAAGAGGCAGAGTCCTGTTGAGTGTGGGGTTGCGTAAAGGCTCCCCCAGGGAGTTCAGGTGTACCCAAAGGCTTCCGCTGAGAGCACTTTTTGATGGCAGAAAGTGGCACCGTACGTGTTTTTTCGGGTCTAACTCGGGTTCAGCTTCTTGTTGCGGTTAGGGTTATGTTTAGGGTTGTTAGGAAAGAGTGAAGACGCAGAGTCCTGTTGAGTGTGGGGTTGCGTAAAGGCTCCCCCAGGGAGTTCAGGTGTACCCAAAGGCTTCCGCTGAGAGCACTTTTTGATGGCAGAAAGTGGCACCGTACGTGTTTTTTCGGGTCTAACTCGGGTTCAGCTTCTTGTTCCGGTTAGGTTATGTTTAGGGTTGTTAGGAAAGAGTGAAGACGCAGAGTCCTGTTGAGTGTGGGGTTGCGTAAAGGCTCCCCCAGGGAGTTCAGGTGTACCCAAAGGCTTCCGCTGAGAGCACTTTTTGATGGCAGAAAGTGGCACCGTACGTGATTTTTTCGGGTCTAACTCGGGTTCAGCTTCTTGTTCCGGTTAGGGTTATGTTTAGGGTTGTTAGGAAAGAGTGAAGACGCAGAGTCCTGTTGAGTGTGGGGTTGCGTAAAGGCTCCCCCAGGGAGTTCAGGTGTACCCAAAGGCTTCCGCTGAGAGCACTTTTTGATGGCAGAAAGTGGCACCGTACGTGTTTTTTCGGGTCTAACTCGGGTTCAGCTTCTTGTTGCGGTTAGGGTTATGTTTAGGGTTGTTAGGAAAGAGTGAAGAGCAGAGTCCTGTTGAGTGTGGGGTTGCGTAAAGGCTCCCCCAGGGAGTTCAGGTGTACCCAAAGGCTTCCGCTGAGAGCACTTTTTGATGGCAGAAAGTGGCACCGTACGTGTTTTTTCGGGTCTAACTCGGGTTCAGCTTCTTGTTGCGGTTAGGGTTATGTTTAGGGTTGTTAGGAAAGAGTGAAGAGGCAGAGTCCTGTTGAGTGTAGGGTTGCGTAAAGGCTCCCCCAGGGAGTTCAGGTGTACCCAAAGGCTTCCGCTGAGAGCACTTTTTGATGGCAGAAAGTGGCACCGTGCGTGTTTTTTCGGGTCTAACTCGGGTTCAGCTTCTTGTTCCGGTTAGGGTTATGTTTAGGGTTGTTAGGAAAGAGTGAAGAGGCAGAGTCCTGTTGAGTGTGGGGTTGCGTAAAGGCTCCCCCAGGGAGTTCAGGAGTACCCAAAGTCTTCCGCTGAGAGCACTTTTTGATGGCAGAAAGTGGCACCGTGCGTGTTTTTTCGGGTCTAACTCGGGTTCAGCTTCTTGTTCCGGTTAGGGTTATGTTTAGGGTTGTTAGGAAAGAGTGAAGATGCAGAGTCCTGTTGAGTGTGGGGTTGCGTAAAGGCTCCCCCAGGGAGTTCAGGTGTACCCAAAGGCTTCCGCTGAGAGCACTTTTTGATGGCAGAAAGTGGCACCGTACGTGTTTTTTCGGGTCTAACTCGGGTTCAGCTTCCTGTTCCGGTTAGGGTTATGTTTAGGGTTGTTAGGAAAGAGTGAAGATGCAGAGTCCTGTTGAGTGTGGGGTTGCGTAAAGGCTCCCCCAGGGAGTTCAGGTGTACCCAAAGGCTTCCACTGAGAGCACTTTTTGATGGCAGAAAGTGGCACCGTACATGTTTTTTCGGGTCTAACTCGGGTTCAGCTTCTTGTTGCGGTTAGGGTTATGTTTAGGGTTGTTAGGAAAGAGTGAAGAGGCAGAATCCTGTTGAGTGTGCGGTTGCGTAAAGGCTCCCCCAGGGAGTTCAGGTGTACCCAAAGGCTTCAGCTGAGAGCACTTTTTGATGGCAGAAAGTGGCACCGTACGTGTTTTTTTGGGTCTAACTCGGGTTCAGCTTCTTGTTCCGGTTAGGGTTATGTTTAGGGTTGTTAGGAAAGAGTGAAGACGCAGAGTCCTGTTGAGTGTGGGGTTGCGTAAAGGCTCCCCCAGGGAGTTCAGGTGTACCCAAAGGCTTCCGCTGAGAGCACTTTTTGATGGCAGAAAGTGGCACCGTACGTGTTTTTTCGGGTCTAACTCGGGTTCAGCTTCTTGTTCCGGTTAGGGTTATGTTTAGGGTTGTTAGGAAAGAGTGAAGAGGCAGAGTCCTGTTGAGTGTGGGGTTGCGTAAAGGCTCCCCCAGGGAGTTCAGGTGTACCCAAAGGCTTCCGCTGAGAGCACTTTTTGATGGCAGAAAGTGGCACCGTACGTGTTTTTTCGGGTCTAACTCGGGTTCAGCTTCTTGTTCCGGTTAGGGTTATGTTTAGGGTTGTTAGGAAAGAGTGAAGACGCAGAGTCCTGTTGAGTGTGGGGTTGCGTAAAGGCTCCCCCAGGGAGTTCAGGTGTACCCAAAGGCTTCCGCTGAGAGCACTTTTTGATGGCAGAAAGTGGCACCGTACGTGTTTTTTCGGGTCTAACTCGGGTTCAGCTTCCTGTTCCGGTTAGGGTTATGTTTAGGGTTGTTAGGAAAGAGTGAAGACGCAGAGTCCTGTTGAGTGTGGGGTTGCGTAAAGGCTCCCCCAGGGAGTTCAGGTGTACCCAAAGGCTTCCGCTGAGAGCACTTTTTGATGGCAGAAAGTGGCACCGTACGTGTTTTTTCGGGTCTAACTCGGGTTCAGCTTCTTGTTGCGGTTAGGGTTATGTTTAGGGTTGTTAGGAAAGAGTGAAGACGCAGAGTCCTGTTGAGTGTGGGGTTGCGTAAAGGCTCCCCCAGGGAGTTCAGGTGTACCCAAAGGCTTCCGCTGAGAGCACTTTTTGATGGCAGAAAGTGGCACCGTACGTGTTTTTTCGGGTCTAACTCGGGTTCAGCTTCTTGTTCCGGTTAGGGTTATGTTTAGGGTTGTTAGGAAAGAGTGAAGACGCAGAGTCCTGTTGAGTGTGGGGTTGCGTAAAGGCTCCCCCAGGGAGTTCAGGTGTACCCAAAGGCTTCCGCTGAGAGCACTTTTTGATGGCAGACAGTGTCACCGTGCGTGTTTTTTCGGGTCTAACTCGGGTTCAGCTTCTTGTTCCGGTTAGGGTTATGTTTAAGGTTGTTAGGAAAGAGTGAAGAGGCAGAGTCCTGTTGAGTGTGGGGTTGCGTAAAGGCTCCCCCAGGGAGTTCAGGTGTACCCAAAGGCTTCCGCTGAGAGCACTTTTTGATGGCAGAAAGTGGCACCGTACGTGTTTTTTCGGGTCTAACTCGGGTTCAGCTTCTTGTTGCGGTTAGGGTTATGTTTAGGGTTGTTAGGAAAGAGTGAAGAGGCAGAGTCCTGTTGAGTGTGGGGTTGCGTAAAGGCTCCCCCAGGGAGTTCAGGTGTACCCAAAGGCTTCCGCTGAGAGCACTTTTTGATGGCAGAAAGTGGCACCGTACGTGTTTTTTCGGGTCTAACTCAGGTTCAGCTTCCTGTTCCGGTTAGGGTTATGTTTAGGGTTGTTAGGAAAGAGTGAAGAGGCAGAGTCCTGTTGAGTGTGGGGTTGCGTAAAGGCTCCCCCAGGGAGTTCAGGAGTACCCAAAGGCTTCCGCTGAGAGCACTTTTTGATGGCAGAAAGTGGCACCGTACGTGTTTTTTCGGGTCTAACTCGGGTTCAGCTTCTTGTTGCGGTTAGGGTTATGTTTAGGGTTGTTAGGAAAGAGTGAAGACGCAGAGTCCTGTTGAGTGTGGGGTTGCGTAAAGGCTCCCCCAGGGAGTTCAGGTGTACCCAAAGGCTTCCGCTGAGAGCACTTTTTGATGGCAGACAGTGTCACCGTGCGTGTTTTTTCGGGTCTAACTCGGGTTCAGCTTCTTGTTCCGGTTAGGGTTATGTTTAAGGTTGTTAGGAAAGAGTGAAGAGGCAGAGTCCTGTTGAGTGTGGGGTTGCGTAAAGGCTCCCCCAGGGAGTTCAGGTGTCCCCAAAGGCTTCCGCTGAGAGCACTTTTTGATGGCAGAAAGTGGCACCGTACGTGATTTTTCGGGTCTAACTCGGGTTCAGCTTCTTGTTCCGGTTAGGGTTATGTTTAGGGTTGTTAGGAAAGAGTGAAGACGCAGAGTCCTGTTGAGTGTGGGGTTGCGTAAAGGCTCCCCCAGGGAGTTCATGTGTACCCAAAGGCTTCCGCTGAGAGCACTTTTTGATGGCAGAAAGTGGCACCGTACGTGTTTTTTCGGGTCTAACTCGGGTTCAGCTTCTTGTTCCGGTTAGGGTTATGTTTAGGGTTGTTAGGAAAGAGTGAAGACGCAGAGTCCTGTTGAGTGTGGGGTTGCGTAAAGGCTCCCCCAGGGAGTTCAGGTGTACCCAAAGGCTTCCGCTGAGAGCACTTTTTGATGGCAGAAAGTGGCACCGTACGTGTTTTTTCGGGTCTAACTCGGGTTCAGCTTCTTGTTGCGGTTAGGGTTATGTTTAGGGTTGTTAGGAAAGAGTGAAGACGCAGAGTCCTGTTGAGTGTGGGGTTGCGTAAAGGCTCCCCCAGGGAGTTCAGGTGTACCCAAAGGCTTCCGCTGAGAGCACTTTTTGATGGCAGAAAGTGGCACCGTACGTGTTTTTTCGGGTCTAACTCGGGTTCAGCTTCTTGTTCCGGTTAGGGTTATGTTTAGGGTTGTTAGGAAAGAGTGAAGACGCAGAGTCCTGTTGAGTGTGGGGTTGCGTAAAGGCTCCCCCAGGGAGTTCAGGTGTACCCAAAGGCTTCCGCTGAGAGCACTTTTTGATGGCAGAAAGTGGCACCGTGCGTGTTTTTTCGGGTCTAACTCGGGTTCAGCTTCTTGTTCCGGTTAGGGTTATGTTTAGGGTTGTTAGGAAAGAGTGAAGATGCAGAGTCCTGTTGAGTGTGGGGTTGCGTAAAGGCTCCCCCAGGGAGTTCAGGTGTACCCAAAGGCTTCCGCTGAGAGCACTTTTTGATGGCAGAAAGTGGCACCGTACGTGTTTTTTCGGGTCTAACTCGGGTTCAGCTTCTTGTTCCGGTTAGGGTTATGTTTAGGGTTGTTAGGAAAGAGTGAAGATGCAGAGTCCTGTTGAGTGTGGGGTTGCGTAAAGGCTCCCCCAGGGAGTTCAGGTGTACCCAAAGGCTTCCGCTGAGAGCACTTTTTGATGGCAGAAAGTGGCACCGTACGTGTTTTTTCGGGTCTAACTCGGGTTCAGCTTCTTGTTGCGGTTAGGGTTATGTTTAGGGTTGTTAGGAAAGAGTGAAGAGGCAGAGTCCTGTTGAGTGTGGGGTTGCGTAAAGGCTCCCCCAGGGAGTTCAGGTGTACCCAAAGGCTTCCGCTGAGAGCACTTTTTGATGGCAGAAAGTGGCACCGTACGTGTTTTTTCGGGTCTAACTCGGGTTCAGCTTCTTGTTCCGGTTAGGGTTATGTTTAGGGTTGTTAGGAAAGAGTGAAGAGGCAGAGTCCTGTTGAGTGTGGGGTTGCGTAAAGGCTCCCCCAGGGAGTTCAGGTGTACCCAAAGGCTTCCGCTGAGAGCACTTTTTGATGGCAGAAAGTGGCACCGTACGTGTTTTTTCGGGTCTAACTCGGGTTCAGCTTCTTGTTCCGGTTAGGGTTATGTTTAGGGTTGTTAGGAAAGAGTGAAGAGGCAGAGTCCTGTTGAGTGTGGGGTTGCGTAAAGGCTCCCCCAGGGAGTTCAGGTGTACCCAAAGGCTTCCGCTGAGAGCACTTTTTGATGGCAGAAAGTGGCACCGTACGTGTTTTTTCGGGTCTAACTCGGGTTCAGCTTCCTGTTCCGGTTAGGGTTATGTTTAGGGTTGTTAGGAAAGAGTGAAGACGCAGAGTCCTGTTGAGTGTGGGGTTGCGTAAAGGCTCCCCCAGGGAGTTCAGGTGTACCCAAAGGCTTCCGCTGAGAGCACTTTTTGATGGCAGAAAGTGGCACCGTACGTGATTTTTCGGGTCTAACTCGGGTTCAGCTTCTTGTTCCGGTTAGGGTTATGTTTAGGGTTGTTAGGAAAGAGTGAAGACGCAGAGTCCTGTTGAGTGTGGGGTTGCGTAAAGGCTCCCCCAGGGAGTTCAGGTGTACCCAAAGGCTTCCGCTGAGAGCACTTTTTGATGGCAGAAAGTGGCACCGTACGTGTTTTTTCGGGTCTAACTCGGGTTCAGCTTCTTGTTCCGGTTAGGGTTATGTTTAGGGTTGTTAGGAAAGAGTGAAGACGCAGAGTCCTGTTGAGTGTGGGGTTGCGTAAAGGCTCCCCCAGGGAGTTCAGGAGTACCCAAAGGCTTCCGCTGAGAGCACTTTTTGATGGCAGAAAGTGGCACCGTGCGTGTTTTTTCGGGTCTAACTCGGGTTCAGCTTCTTGTTGCGGTTAGGGTTATGTTTAGGGTTGTTAGGAAAGAGTGAAGACGCAGAGTCCTGTTGAGTGTGGGGTTGCGTAAAGGCTCCCCCAGGGAGTTCAGGTGTACCCAAAGGCTTCCGCTGAGAGCACTTTTTGATGGCAGAAAGTGGCACCGTACGTGTTTTTTCGGGTCTAACTCGGGTTCAGCTTCTTGTTCCGGTTAGGGTTATGTTTAGGGTTGTTAGGAAAGAGTGAAGACGCAGAGTCCTGTTGAGTGTGGGGTTGCGTAAAGGCTCCCCCAGGGAGTTCAGGTGTACCCAAAGGCTTCCGCTGAGAGCACTTTTTGATGGCAGAAAGTGGCACCGTACGTGATTTTTCGGGTCTAACTCGGGTTCAGCTTCTTGTTCCGGTTAGGGTTATGTTTAGGGTTGTTAGGAAAGAGTGAAGACGCAGAGTCCTGTTGAGTGTGGGGTTGCGTAAAGGCTCCCCCAGGGAGTTCAGGTGTACCCAAAGGCTTCCGCTGAGAGCACTTTTTGATGGCAGAAAGTGGCACCGTACGTGATTTTTCGGGTCTAACTCGGGTTCAGCTTCTTGTTCCGGTTAGGGTTATGTTTAGGGTTGTTAGGAAAGAGTGAAGACGCAGAGTCCTGTTGAGTGTGGGGTTGCGTAAAGGCTCCCCCAGGGAGTTCAGGTGTAGCCAAAGGCTTCCGCAGAGAGCACTTTTTGATGGCAGAAAGTGGCACCGTACGTGTTTTTTCGGGTCTAACTCGGGTTCAGCTTCTTGTTGCGGTTAGGGTTATGTTTAGGGTTGTTAGGAAAGAGTGAAGACGCAGAGTCCTGTTGAGTGTGGGGTTGCGTAAAGGCTCCCCCAGGGAGTTCAGGTGTACCCAAAGGCTTCCGCTGAGAGCACTTTTTGATGGCAGAAAGTGGCACCGTACGTGATTTTTCGGGTCTAACTCGGGTTCAGCTTCTTGTTCCGGTTAGGGTTATGTTTAGGGTTGTTAGGAAAGAGTGAAGACGCAGAGTCCTGTTGAGTGTGGGGTTGCGTAAAGGCTCCCCCAGGGAGTTCAGGTGTACCCAAAGGCTTCCGCTGAGAGCACTTTTTGATGGCAGAAAGTGGCACCGTACGTGATTTTTCGGGTCTACCTCGGGTTCAGCTTCTTGTTCCGGTTAGGGTTATGTTTAGGGTTGTTAGGAAAGAGTGAAGACGCAGAGTCCTGTTGAGTGTGGGGTTGCGTAAAGGCTCCCCCAGGGAGTTCAGGTGTAGCCAAAGGCTTCCGCAGAGAGCACTTTTTGATGGCAGAAAGTGGCACCGTACGTGTTTTTTCGGGTCTAACTCGGGTTCAGCTTCTTGTTGCGGTTAGGGTTATGTTTAGGGTTGTTAGGAAAGAGTGAAGACGCAGAGTCCTGTTGAGTGTGGGGTTGCGTAAAGGCTCCCCCAGGGAGTTCAGGTGTACCCAAAGGCTTCCGCTGAGAGCACTTTTTGATGGCAGAAAGTGGCACCGTACGTGATTTTTCGGGTCTAACTCGGGTTCAGCTTCTTGTTGCGGTTTGGGTTATGTTTAGGGTTGTTAGGAAAGAGTGAAGAGGCAGAGTCCTGTTGAGTGTGGGGTTGCGTAAAGGCTCCCCCAGGGAGTTCAGGAGTACCCAAAGGCTTCCGCTGAGAGCACTTTTTGATGGCAGAAAGTGGCACCGTACGTGTTTTTTCGGGTCTAACTCGGGTTCAGCTTCTTGTTGCGGTTAGGGTTATGTTTAGGGTTGTTAGGAAAGAGTGAAGACGCAGAGTCCTGTTGAGTGTGGGGTTGCGTAAAGGCTCCCCCAGGGAGTTCAGGTGTAGCCAAAGGCTTCTGCTGAGAGCACTTTTTGATGGCAGAAAGTGGCACCGTACGTGTTTTTTCGGGTCTAACTTGGGTTCAGCTTCTTGTTCCGGTTAGGGTTATGTTTAGGGTTGTTAGGAAAGAGTGAAGACGCAGAGTCCTGTTGAGTGTGGGGTTGCGTAAAGGCTCCCCCAGGGAGTTCAGGTGTACCCAAAGGCTTCCGCTGAGAGCACTTTTTGATGGCAGAAAGTGGCACCGTGCGTGTTTTTTCGGGTCTAACTCGGGTTCAGCTTCTTGTTGCGGTTAGGGTTATGTTTAGGGTTGTTAGGAAAGAGTGAAGACGGAGAGTCCTGTTGAGTGTGGGGTTGCGTAAAGGCTCCCCCAGGGAGTTCAGGTGTACCCAAAGGCTTCCGCTGAGAGCACTTTTTGATGGCAGAAAGTGGCACCGTACGTGAGTTTTCGGGTCTAACTCGGGTTCAGCTTCTTGTTGCGGTTAGGGTTATGTTTAGGGTTGTTAGGAAAGAGTGAAGAGGGAGAGGTCTGTTGAGTGTGGGGTTGCGTAAAGGCTCCCCCAGGGAGTTCAGGAGTACCCAAAGGCTTCCGCTGAGAGCACTTTTTGATGGCAGAAAGTGGCACCGTACGTATTTTTTCGGGTCTAACTCGGGTTCAGCTTCTTGTTGCGGTTAGGGTTATGTTTAGGGTTGTTAGGAAAGAGTGAAGACGCAGAGTCCTGTTGAGTGTGGGGTTGCGTAAAGGCTCCCCCAGGGAGTTCAGGTGTACCCAAAGGCTTCCGCTGAGAGCACTTTTTGATGGCAGAAAGTGGCACCGTACGTGTTTTTTCGGGTCTAACTCGGGTTCAGCTTCCTGTTCCGGTTAGGGTTATGTTTAGGTTTGTTAGGAAAGAGTGAAGACGCAGAGTCCTGGTGAGTGTGGGGTTGCGTAAAGGCTCCCCCAGGGAGTTCAGGAGTACCCAAAGGCTTCCGCTGAGAGCACTTTTTGATGGCAGAAAGTGGCACCGTACGTGTTTTTTCGGGTCTAACTCGGGTTCAGCTTCTTGTTGCGGTTAGGGTTATGTTTAGGTTTGTTAGGAAAGAGTGAAGACGCAGAGTCCTGTTGAGTGTGGGGTTGCGTAAAGGCTCCCCCAGGGAGTTCAGGAGTACCCAAAGGCTTCCGCTGAGAGCACTTTTTGATGGCAGAAAGTGGCACCGTACGTGTTTTTTCGGGTCTAACTCGGGTTCAGCTTCTTGTTGCGGTTAGGGTTATGTTTAGGGTTGTTAGGAAAGAGTGAAGACGCAGAGTCCTGTTGAGTGTGGGGTTGCGTAAAGGCTCCCCCAGGGAGTTCAGGTGTACCCAAAGGCTTCCGCTGAGAGCACTTTTTGATGGCAGAAAGTGGCACCGTACGTGTTTTTTCGGGTCTAACTCGGGTTCAGCTTCCTGTTCCGGTTAGGGTTATGTTTAGGGTTGTTAGGAAAGAGTGAAGACGCAGAGTCCTGTTGAGTGTGGGGTTGCGTAAAGGCTCCCCCAGGGAGTTCAGGTGTACCCAAAGGCTTCCGCTGAGAGCACTTTTTGATGGCAGAAAGTGGCACCGTGCGTGTTTTTTCGGGTCTAACTCGGGTTCAGCTTCTTGTTGCGGTTAGGGTTATGTTTAGGGTTGTTAGGAAAGAGTGAAGACGCAGAGTCCTGTTGAGTGTGGGGTTGCGTAAAGGCTCCCCCAGGGAGTTCAGGTGTACCCAAAGGCTTCCGCTGAGAGTACTTTTTGATGGCAGAAAGTGGCACCGTCCGTGTTTTTTCGGGTCTAACTTGGGTTCAGCTTCTTGTTCCGGTTAGGGTTATGTTTAGGGTTGTTAGGAAAGAGTGAAGACGCAGAGTCCTGTTGAGTGTGGCGTTGCGTAAAGGCTCCCCCAGGGAGTTCAGGTGTACCCAAAGGCTTCCGCTGAGAGCACTTTTTGATGGCAGACAGTGTCACCGTGCGTGTTTTTTCGGGTCTAACTCGGGTTCAGCTTCTTGTTGCGGTGAGGGTTATGTTTAGGGTTGTTAGGAAAGAGTGAAGACGCAGAGTCCTGTTGAGTGTGGGGTTGCGTAAAGGCTCCCCCAGGGAGTTCAGTGTACCCAAAGGCTTCCGCTGAGAGCACTTTTTGATGGCAGAAAGTGGCACCGTACGTGTTTTTTCGGGTCTAACTCGGGTTCAGCTTCTTGTTCCGGTTAGGGTTATGTTTAGGGTTGTTAGGAAAGAGTGAAGACGCAGAGTCCTGTTGAGTGTGGGGTTGCGTAAAGGCTCCCCCAGGGAGTTCAGGTGTACCCAAAGGCTTCCGCTGAGAGCACTTTTTGATGGCAGAAAGTGGCACCGTACGTGTTTTTTCGGGTCTAACTCGGGTTCAGCTTCTTGTTGCGGTTAGGGTTATGTTTAGGGTTGTTAGGAAAGAGTGAAGACGCAGAGTCCTGTTGAGTGTGGGGTTGCGTAAAGGCTCCCCCAGGGAGTTCAGGTGTACCCAAAGGCTTCCGCTGAGAGCACTTTTTGATGGCAGAAAGTGGCACCGTACGTGATTTTTCGGGTCTAACTCGGGTTCAGCTTCTTGTTGCCGTTAGGGTTATGTTTAGGGTTGTTAGGAAAGAGTGAAGACGCAGAGTCCTGTTGAGTGTGGGGTTGCGTAAAGGCTCCCCCAGGGAGTTCAGGAGTACCCAAAGGCTTCCGCTGAGAGCACTTTTTGATGGCAGAAAGTGGCACCGTACGTGTTTTTTCGGGTCTAACTCGGGTTCAGCTTCTTGTTCCGGTTAGGGTTATGTTTAGGGTTGTTAGGAAAGAGTGAAGACGCAGAGTCCTGTTGAGTGTGGGGTTGCGTAAAGGCTCCCCCAGGGAGTTCAGGTGTACCCAAAGGCTTCCGCTGAGAGCACTTTTTGATGGCAGAAAGTGGCACCGTGCGTGTTTTTTCGGGTCTAACTCGGGTTCAGCTTCTTGTTCCGGTTAGGGTTATGTTTAGGGTTGTTAGGAAAGAGTGAAGACGCAGAGTCCTGTTGAGTGTGGGGTTGCGTAAAGGCTCCCCCAGGGAGTTCAGGTGTACCCAAAGGCTTCCGCTGAGAGCACTTTTTGATGGCAGAAAGTGGCACCGTACGTGATTTTTCGGGTCTAACTCGGGTTCAGCTTCTTGTTCCGGTTAGGGTTATGTTTAGGGTTGTTAGGAAAGAGTGAAGACGCAGAGTCCTGTTGAGTGTGGGGTTGCGTAAAGGCTCCCCCAGGGAGTTCATGTGTACCCAAAGGCTTCCGCTGAGAGCACTTTTTGATGGCAGAAAGTGGCACCGTACGTGTTTTTTCGGGTCTAACTCGGGTTCAGCTTCTTGTTGCGGTTAGGGTTATGTTTAGGGTTGTTAGGAAAGAGTGAAGACGCAGAGTCCTGTTGAGTGTGGGGTTGCGTAAAGGCTCCCCCAGGGAGTTCAGGTGTACCCAAAGGCTTCCGCTGAGAGCACTTTTTGATGGCAGAAAGTGGCACCGTACGTGATTTTTCGGGTCTAACTCGGGTTCAGCTTCTTGTTCCGGTTAGGGTTATGTTTAGGGTTGTTAGGAAAGAGTGAAGACGCAGAGTCCTGTTGAGTGTGGGGTTGCGTAAAGGCTCCCCCAGGGAGTTCAGGAGTACCCAAAAGCTTCCGCTGAGAGCACTTTTTGATGGCAGAAAGTGGCACCGTACGTGTTTTTTCGGGTCTAACTCGGGTTCAGCTTCTTGTTGCGGTTAGGGTTATGTTTAGGGTTGTTAGGAAAGAGTGAAGACGCAGAGTCCTGTTGAGTGTGGGGTTGCGTAAAGGCTCCCCCAGGGAGCTCAGGTGTACCCAAAGGCTTCCGCTGAGAGCACTTTTTGATGGCAGAAAGTGGCACCGTACGTGTTTTTCCGGGTCTAACTCGGGTTCAGCTTCTTGTTGCGGTTAGGGTTATGTTTAGGGTTGTTAGGAAAGAGTGAAGACGCAGAGTCCTGTTGAGTGTGGGGTTGCGTAAAGGCTCCCCCAGGGAGTTCAGGTGTACCCAAAGGCTTCCGCTGAGAGCACTTTTTGATGGCAGAAAGTGGCACTGTCCGTGTTTTTTCGGGTCTAACTCGGGTTCAGCTTCTTGTTGCGGTTAGGGTTATGTTTAGGGTTGTTAGGAAAAAGTGAAGACGCAGAGTCCTGTTGAGTGTGGGGTTGCGTAAAGGCTCCCCCAGGGAGTTCAGGTGTAGCCAAAGGCTTCCGCTGAGAGCACTTTTTGATGGCAGAAAGTGGCACCGTGCGTGTTTTTTCGGGTCTAACTCGGGTTCAGCTTCTTGTTGCGGTTAGGGTTATGTTTAGGGTTGTTAGGAAAGAGTGAAGACGCAGAGTCCTGTTGAGTGTGGGGTTGCGTAAAGGTTCCCCCAGGGAGTTCATATGTACCCAAAGGCTTCCGCTGAGAGCACTTTTTGATGGCAGAAAGTGGCACTGTACGTGTTTTTTCGGGTCTAACTCGGGTTCAGCTTCTTGTTCCGGTTAGGGTTATGTTTAGGGTTGTTAGGAAAGAGTGAAGACGCAGAGTCCCGTTGAGTGTGGGGTTGCGTAAAGGCTCCCCCAGGGAGTTCAGGTGTACCCAAAGGCTTCCGCTGAGAGCACTTTTTGATGGCAGAAAGTGGCACCGTACGTGTTTTTTCGGGTCTAACTCGGGTTCAGCTTCCTGTTCCGGTTAGGGTTATGTTTAGGGTTGTTAGGAAAGAGTGAAGACGCAGAGTCCTGTTGAGTGTGGGGTTGCGTAAAGGCTCCCCCAGGGAGTTCAGGTGTACCCAAAGGCTTCCGCTGAGAGCACTTTTTGATGGCAGAAAGTGGCACCGTACGTGTTTTTTCGGGTCTAACTCGGGTTCAGCTTCTTGTTGCGGTTAGGGTTATGTTTAGGGTTGTTAGGAAAGAGTGAAGACGCAGAGTCCTGTTGAGTGTGGGGTTGCGTAAAGGCTCCCCCAGGGAGTTCAGGAGTACCCAAAGGCTTCCGCTGAGAGCACTTTTTGATGGCAGAAAGTGGCACTGTACGTGTTTTTTCGGGTCTAACTCGGGTTCAGCTTCTTGTTGCGGTTAGGGTTATGTTTAGGGTTGTTAGGAAAGAGTGAAGACGCAGAGTCCTGTTGAGTGTGGGGTTGCGTAAAGGCTCCCCTAGGGAGTTCAGGTGTCCCCAAAGGCTTCCGCTGAGAGCACTTTTTGATGGCAGAAAGTGGCACTGTCCGTGTTTTTTCGGGTCTAACTCGGGTTCAGCTTCTTGTTGCGGTTAGGGTTATGTTTAGGGTTGTTAGGAAAGAGTGAAGACGCAGAGTCCTGTTGAGTGTGGGGTTGCGTAAAGGCTCCCCCACGGAGTTCAGGTGTACCCAAAGGCTTCCGCTGAGAGCACTTTTTGATGGCAGAAAGTGGCACCGTACGTGTTTTTTCGGGTCTAACTCGGGTTCAGCTTCTTGTTGCGGTTAGGGTTATGTTTAGGGTTGTTAGGAAAGAGTGAAGACGCAGAGTCCTGTTGAGTGTGGGGTTGCGTAAAGGTTCCCCCAGGGAGTTCAGGTGTACCCAAAGGCTTCCGCTGAGAGCACTTTTTGATGGCAGAAAGTGGCACCGTACGTGTTTTTTCGGGTCTAACTCGGGTTCAGCTTCTTGTTGCGGTTAGGGTTATGTTTAGGGTTGTTAGGAAAGAGTGAAGACGCAGAGTCCTGTTGAGTGTGGGGTTGCGTAAAGGCTCCCCCAGGGAGTTCAGGTGTAGCCAAAGGCTTCCGCTGAGAGCACTTTTTGATGGCAGAAAGTGGCACCGTACGTGTTTTTTCGGGTCTAACTCGGGTTCAGCTTCTTGTTCCGGTTAGGGTTATGTTTAGGGTTGTTAGGAAAGAGTGAAGACGCAGAGTCCTGTTGAGTGTGGGGTTGCGTAAAGGCTCCCCCAGGGAGTTCAGGTGTACCCAAAGGCTTCCGCTGAGAGCACTTTTTGATGGCAGAAAGTGGCACCGTACGTGTTTTTTCGGTCTAACTCGGGTTCAGCTTCTTGTTCCGGTTAGGGTTATGTTTAGGGTTGTTAGGATAGAGTGAAGATGCAGAGTCCTGTTGACTGTGGGGTTGCGTAAAGGCTCCCCCAGGGAGCTCAGGTGTACCCAAAGGCTTCCGCTGAGAGCACTTTTTGATGGCAGAAAGTGGCACCGTACGTGTTTTTTCGGGTCTAACTCGGGTTCAGCTTCTTGTTCCGGTTAGGGTTATGTTTAGGGTTGTTAGGAAAGAGTGAAGACGCAGAGTCCTGTTGAGTGTGGGGTTGCGTAAAGGCTCCCCCAGGGAGCTCAGGTGTACCCAAAGGCTTCCGCTGAGAGCACTTTTTGATGGCAGAAAGTGGCACCGTACGTGTTTTTTCGGGTCTAACTCGGGTTCAGCTTCTTTTTCCGGTTAGGGTTATGTTTAGGGTTGTTAGGAAAGAGTGAAGACGCAGAGTCCTGTTGAGTGTGGGGTTGCGTAAAGGCTCCCCCAGGGAGTTCAGGTGTACCCAAAGGCTTCCGCTGAGAGCACTTTTTGATGGCAGAAAGTGGCACCGTACGTGATTTTTCGGGTCTAACTCGGGTTCAGCTTCTTGTTGCGGTTAGGGTTATGTTTAGGGTTGTTAGGAAAGAGTGAAGACGCAGAGTCCTGTTGAGTGTGGGGTTGCGTAAAGGCTCCCCCAGAGAGTTCAGGTGTGCCCAAAGGCTTCCGCTGAGAGCACTTTTTGATGGCAGAAAGTGGCACCGTACGTGATTTTTCGGGTCTAACTCGGGTTCAGCTTCTTGTTCCGGTTAGGGTTATGTTTAGGGTTGTTAGGAAAGAGTGAAGACGCAGAGTCCTGTTGAGTGTGGGGTTGCGTAAAGGCTCCCCCAGGGAGTTCAGGTGTACCCAAAGGCTTCCGCTGAGAGCACTTTTTGATGGCAGAAAGTGGCACCGTACGTGTTTTTTCGGGTCTAACTCGGGTTCAGCTTCTTGTTGCGGTTAGGGTTATGTTTAGGGTTGTTAGGAAAGAGTGAAGACGCAGAGTCCTGTTGAGTGTGGGGTTGCGTAAAGGCTCCCCCAGGGAGTTCAGGTGTACCCAAAGGCTTCTGCTGAGAGCACTTTTTGATGGCAGAAAGTGGCACCGTGCGTGTTTTTTTGGGTCTAACTCGGGTTCAGCTTCTTGTTCCGGTTAGGGTTATGTTTAGGGTTGTTAGGAAAGAGTGAAGACGCAGAGTCCTGTTGAGTGTGGGGTTGCGTAAAGGCTCCCCCAGGGAGTTCAGGTGTACCCAAAGGCTTCCGCTGAGAGCACTTTTTGATGGCAGAAAGTGGCACCGTACGTGTTTTTTCGGGTCTAACTCGGGTTCAGCTTCTTGTTGCGGTTAGGGTTATGTTTAGGGTTGTTAGGAAAGAGTGAAGACGCAGAGTCCTGTTGAGTGTGGGGTTGCGTAAAGGCTCCCCCAGGGAGTTCAGGTGTACCCAAAGGCTTCCGCTGAGAGCACTTTTTGATGGCAGAAAGTGGCACCGTGCGTGTTTTTTCGGGTCTAACTCGGGTTCAGCTTCTTGTTCCGGTTAGGGTTATGTTTAGGGTTGTTAGGAAAGAGTGAAGACGCAGAGTCCTGTTGAGTGTGGGGTTGCGTAAAGGCTCCCCCAGGGAGTTCAGGTGTACCCAAAGGCTTCCTGCTGAGAGCACTTTTTGATGGCAGAAAGTGGCACCGTACGTGTTTTTTCGGGTCTAACTCGGGTTCAGCTTCTTGTTGCGGTTAGGGTTATGTTTAGGGTTGTTAGGAAAGAGTGAAGACGCAGAGTCCTGTTGAGTGTGGGGTTGCGTAAAGGCTCCCCCAGGGAGTTCAGGTGTACCCAAAGGCTTCCGCTGAGAGCACTTTTTGATGGCAGAAAGTGGCACCGTGCGTGTTTTTTCGGGTCTAACTCGGGTTCAGCTTCTTGTTGCGGTTAGGGTTATGTTTAGGGTTGTTAGGAAAGAGTGAAGACGCAGAGTCCTGTTGAGTGTGGGGTTGCGTAAAGGCTCCCCCAGGGAGCTCAGGTGTACCCAAAGGCTTCCGCTGAGAGCACTTTTTGATGGCAGAAAGTGGCACCGTACGTGTTTTTTCGGGTCTAACTCGGGTTCAGCTTCTTGTTGCGGTTAGGGTTATGTTTAGGGTTGTTAGGAAAGAGTGAAGACGCAGAGTCCTGTTGAGTGTGGGGTTGCGTAAAGGCTCCCCCAGGGAGTTCAGGTGTACCCAAAGGCTTCCGCTGAGAGCACTTTTTGATGGCAGAAAGTGGCACCGTGCGTGTTTTTTCGGGTCTAACTCGGGTTCAGCTTCTTGTTCCGGTTAGGGTTATGTTTAGGGTTGTTAGGAAAGAGTGAAGACGCAGAGTCCTGTTGAGTGTGGGGTTGCGTAAAGGCTCCCCCAGGGAGTTCAGGTGTACCCAAAGGCTTCCGCTGAGAGCACTTTTTGATGGCAGAAAGTGGCACCGTACGTGATTTTTCGGGTCTAACTCGGGTTCAGCTTCTTGTTCTGGTTAGGGTTATGTTTAGGGTTGTTAGGAAAGAGTGAAGACGCAGAGTCCTGTTGAGTGTGGGGTTGCGTAAAGGCTCCCCCAGGGAGTTCAGGTGTACCCAAAGGCTTCCGCTGAGAGCACTTTTTGATGGCAGAAAGTGGCACCGTACGTGTTTTTTCGGGTCTAACTCGGGTTCAGCTTCTTGTTGCGGTTAGGGTTATGTTTAGGGTTGTTAGGAAAGAGTGAAGACGCAGAGTCCTGTTGAGTGTGGGGTTGCGTAAAGGCTCCCCCAGGGAGTTCAGGTGTACCCAAAGGCTTCTGCTGAGAGCACTTTTTGATGGCAGAAAGTGGCACCGTGCGTGTTTTTTCGGGTCTAACTCGGGTTCAGCTTCTTGTTCCGGTTAGGGTTATGTTTAGGGTTGTTAGGAAAGAGTGAAGACGCAGAGTCCTGTTGAGTGTGGGGTTGCGTAAAGGCTCCCCCAGGGAGTTCAGGAGTACCCAAAGGCTTCCGCTGAGAGCACTTTTTGATGGCAGAAAGTGGCACCGTACGTGTTTTTTCGGGTCTAACTCGGGTTCAGCTTCTTGTTGCGGTTAGGGTTATGTTTAGGGTTGTTAGGAAAGAGTGAAGACGCAGAGTCCTGTTGAGTGTGGGGTTGCGTAAAGGCTCCCCCAGGGAGTTCAGGAGTACCCAAAGGCTTCTGCTGAGAGCACTTTTTGATGGCAGAAAGTGGCACCGTACGTGTTTTTTCGGGTCTAACTCGGGTTCAGCTTCTTGTTGCGGTTAGGGTTATGTTTAGGGTTGTTAGGAAAGAGTGAAGACGCAGAGTCCTGTTGAGTGTGGGGTTGCGTAAAGGCTCCCCCAGGGAGTTCAGGTGTACCCAAAGGCTTCCGCTGAGAGCACTTTTTGATGGCAGAAAGTGGCACCGTACGTGTTTTTTCGGGTCTAACTCGGGTTCAGCTTCTTGTTGCGGTTAGGGTTATGTTTAGGGTTGTTAGGAAAGAGTGAAGACGCAGAGTCCTGTTGAGTGTGGGGTTGCGTAAAGGCTCCCCCAGGGAGTTCAGCTGTACCCAAAGGCTTCCGCTGAGAGCACTTTTTGATGGCAGAAAGTGGCACCGTACGTGTTTTTTCGGGTCTAACTCGGGTTCAGCTTCTTGTTCCGGTTAGGGTTATGTTTAGGGTTGTTAGGAAAGAGTGAAGACGCAGAGTCCTGTTGAGTGTGGGGTTGCGTAAAGGCTCCCCCAGGGAGTTCAGGTGCACCCAAAGGCTTCCGCTGAGAGCACTTTTTGATGGCAGAAAGTGGCACCGTGCATGTTTTTTCGGGTCTAACTCGGGTTCAGCTTCTTGTTGCGGTTAGGGTTATGTTTAGGGTTGTTAGGAAAGAGTGAAGACGCAGAGTCCTGTTGAGTGTGGGGTTGCGTAAAGGCTCCCCCAGGGAGTTCAGGTGTACCCAAAGGCTTCCGCTGAGAGCACTTTTTGATGGCAGAAAGTGGCACCGTACGTGTTTTTTCGGGTCTAACTCGGGTTCAGCTTCTTGTTGCGGTTAGGGTTATGTTTAGGGTTGTTAGGAAAGAGTGAAGACGCAGAGTCCTGTTGAGTGTGGGGTTGCGTAAAGGCTCCCCCAGGGAGTTCAGGTGCACCCAAAGGCTTCCGCTGAGAGCACTTTTTGATGGCAGAAAGTGGCACCGTGCATGTTTTTTCGGGTCTAAATCGGGTTCAGCTTCTTGTTGCGGTTAGGGTTATGTTTAGGGTTGTTAGGAAAGAGTGAAGACGCAGAGTCCTGTTGAGTGTGGGGTTGCGTAAAGGCTCCCCCAGGGAGTTCAGGTGTCCCCAAAGGCTTCCGCTGAGAGCACTTTTTGATGGCATAAGCTGGCACCGTACGTGATTTTTCGGGTCTAACTCGGGTTCAGCTTCTTGTTGCGGTTAGGGTTATGTTTAGGGTTGTTAGGAAAGAGTGAAGACGCAGAGTCCTGTTGAGTGTGGGGTTGCGTAAAGGCTCCCCCAGGGAGTTCAGGAGTACCCAAAGGCTTCCGCTGAGAGCACTTTTTGATGGCAGAAAGTGGCACCGTACGTGTTTTTTCGGGTCTAACTCGGGTTCAGCTTCTTGTTCTGGTTAGGGTTATGTTTAGGGTTGTTAGGAAAGAGTGAAGAGGCAGAGTCCTGTTGAGTGTAGGGTTGCGTAAAGGCTCCCCCAGGGAGTTCAGGAGTACGCAAAGGCTTCCGCTGAGAGCACTTTTTGATGGCAGAAAGTGGCACCGTACGTGTTTTTTCGGGTCTAACTCGGGTTCAGCTTCTTGTTGCGGTTAGGGTTATGTTTAGGGTTGTTAGGAAAGAGTGAAGACGCAGAGTCCTGTTGAGTGTGGGGTTGCGTAAAGGCTCCCCCAGGGAGTTCAGGTGTACCCAAAGGCTTCCGCTGAGAGCACTTTTTGATGGCAGAAAGTGGCACCGTGCGTGTTTTTTCGGGTCTAACTCGGGTTCAGCTTCTTGTTGCGGTTAGGGTTATGTTTAGGGTTGTTAGGAAAGAGTGAAGACGCAGAGTCCTGTTGAGTGTGGGGTTGCGTAAAGGCTCCCCCAGGGAGTTCAGGAGTACCCAAAGGCTTCCGCTGAGAGCACTTTTTGATGGCAGAAAGTGGCACCGTACGTGTTTTTTCGGGTCTAACTCGGGTTCAGCTTCCTGTTCCGGTTAGGGTTATGTTTAGGGTTGTTAGGAAAGAGTGAAGACGCAGAGTCCTGTTGAGTGTGGGGTTGCGTAAAGGCTCCCCCAGGGAGTTCAGGTGTACCCAAAGGCTTCCGCTGAGAGCACTTTTTGATGGCAGAAAGTGGCACCGTACGTGATTTTTCGGGTGTAACTCGGGTTCAGCTTCTTGTTCCGGTTAGGGTTATGTTTAGGGTTGTTAGGAAAGAGTGAAGACGCAGAGTCCTGTTGAGTGTGGGGTTGCGTAAAGGCTCCCCCAGGGAGTTCAGGTGTACCCAAAGGCTTCCCTGAGAGCACTTTTTGATGGCAGAAAGTGGCACCGTACGTGTTTTTTCGGGTCTAACTCGGGTTCAGCTTCTTGTTGCGGTTAGGGTTATGTTTAGGGTTGTTAGGAAAGAGTGAAGACGCAGAGTCCTGTTGAGTGTGGGGTTGCGTAAAGGCTCCCCCAGGGAGCTCAGGTGTACCCAAAGGCTTCCGCTGAGAGCACTTTTTGATGGCAGAAAGTGGCACCGTACGTGTTTTTTTGGGTCTAACTCGGGTTCAGCTTCTTGTTCCGGTTAGGGTTATGTTTAGGGTTGTTAGGAAAGAGTGAAGACGCAGAGTCCTGTTGAGTGTGGGGTTGCGTAAAGGCTCCCCCAGGGAGTTCAGGTGTACCCAAAGGCTTCCGCTGAGAGCACTTTTTGATGGCAGAAAGTGGCACCGTACGTGTTTTTTCGGGTCTAACTCAGGTTCATTTTCCTGTTCCGGTTAGGGTTATGTTTAGGGTTGTTAGGAAAGAGTGAAGACGCAGAGTCCTGTTGAGTGTGGGGTTGCGTAAAGGCTCCCCTAGGGAGCTCAGGTGCACCCAAAGGCTTCCGCTGAGAGCACTTTTTGATGGCAGAAAGTGGCACCGTGCGTGTTTTTTCGGGTCTAAATCGGGTTCAGCTTCTTGTTGCGGTTAGGGTTATGTTTAGGGTTGTTAGGAAAGAGTGAAGACGCAGAGTCCTGTTGAGTGTGGGGTTGCGTAAAGGCTCCCCCAGGGAGTTCAGGTGTCCCCAAAGGCTTCCGCTGAGAGCACTTTTTGATGGCAGAAAGTGGCACCGTACGTGTTTTTTCGGGTCTAACTCGGGTTCAGCTTCTTGTTCTGGTTAGGGTTATGTTTAGGGTTGTTAGGAAAGAGTGAAGAGGCAGAGTCCTGTTGAGTGTGGGGTTGCGTAAAGGCTCCCCCAGGGAGTTCAGGAGTACGCAAAGGCTTCCGCTGAGAGCACTTTTTGATGGCAGAAAGTGGCACCGTACGTGTTTTTTCGGGTCTAACTCGGGTTCAGCTTCTTGTTGCGGTTAGGGTTATGTTTAGGGTTGTTAGGAAAGAGTGAAGACGCAGAGTCCTGTTGAGTGTGGGGTTGCGTAAAGGCTCCCCCAGGGAGTTCAGGAGTACCCAAAGGCTTCCGCTGAGAGCACTTTTTGATGGCAGAAAGTGGCACCGTACGTGTTTTTTCGGGTCTAACTCGGGTTCAGCTTCCTGTTCCGGTTAGGGTTATGTTTAGGGTTGTTAGGAAAGAGTGAAGACGCAGAGTCCTGTTGAGTGTGGGGTTGCGTAAAGGCTCCCCCAGGGAGTTCAGGTGTAGCCCAAGTCTTCCGCTGAGAGCACTTTTTGATGGCAGAAAGTGGCACCGTACGTGATTTTTCGGGTGTAACTCGGGTTCAGCTTCTTGTTGCGGTTAGGGTTATGTTTAGGGTTGTTAGGAAAGAGTGAAGACGCAGAGTCCTGTTGAGTGTGGGGTTGCGTAAAGGCTCCCCCAGGGAGTTCAGGTGTACCCAAAGGCTTCCCCTGAGAGCACTTTTTGATGGCAGAAAGTGGCACCGTACGTGTTTTTTCGGGTCTAACTCGGGTTCAGCTTCTTGTTGCGGTTAGGGTTATGTTTAGGGTTGTTAGGAAAGAGTGAAGACGCAGAGTCCTGTTGAGTGTGGGGTTGCGTAAAGGCTCCCCCAGGGAGCTCAGGTGTACCCAAAGGCTTCCGCTGAGAGCACTTTTTGATGGCAGAAAGTGGCACCGTACGTGTTTTTTTGGGTCTAACTCGGGTTCAGCTTCTTGTTCCGGTTAGGGTTATGTTTAGGGTTGTTAGGAAAGAGTGAAGACGCAGAGTCCTGTTGAGTGTGGGGTTGCGTAAAGGCTCCCCCAGGGAGTTCAGGTGTACCCAAAGGCTTCCGCTGAGAGCACTTTTTGATGGCAGAAAGTGGCACCGTACGTGTTTTTTCGGGTCTAACTCAGGTTCATTTTCCTGTTCCGGTTAGGGTTATGTTTAGGGTTGTTAGGAAAGAGTGAAGACGCAGAGTCCTGTTGAGTGTGGGGTTGCGTAAAGGCTCCCCCAGGGAGCTCAGGTGTACCCAAAGGCTTCCGCTGAGAGCACTTTTTGATGGCAGAAAGTGGCACCGTACGTGTTTTTTCGGGTCTAACTCGGGTTCAGCTTCTTGTTGCGGTTAGGGTTATGTTTAGGGTTGTTAGGAAAGAGTGAAGACGCAGAGTCCTGTTGAGTGTGGGGTTGCGTAAAGGCTCCCCCAGGGAGTTCAGGTGCACCCAAAGGCTTCCGCTGAGAGCACTTTTTGATGGCAGAAAGTGGCACCGTGCATGTTTTTTCGGGTCTAAATCGGGTTCAGCTTCTTGTTGCGGTTAGGGTTATGTTTAGGGTTGTTAGGAAAGAGTGAAGACGCAGAGTCCTGTTGAGTGTGGGGTTGCGTAAAGGCTCCCCCAGGGAGTTCAGGTGTCCCCAAAGGCTTCCGCTGAGAGCACTTTTTGATGGCATAAGCTGGCACCGTACGTGATTTTTCGGGTCTAACTCGGGTTCAGCTTCTTGTTGCGGTTAGGGTTATGTTTAGGGTTGTTAGGAAAGAGTGAAGACGCAGAGTCCTGTTGAGTGTGGGGTTGCGTAAAGGCTCCCCCAGGGAGTTCAGGAGTACCCAAAGGCTTCCGCTGAGAGCACTTTTTGATGGCAGAAAGTGGCACCGTACGTGTTTTTTCGGGTCTAACTCGGGTTCAGCTTCTTGTTCTGGTTAGGGTTATGTTTAGGGTTGTTAGGAAAGAGTGAAGAGGCAGAGTCCTGTTGAGTGTAGGGTTGCGTAAAGGCTCCCCCAGGGAGTTCAGGAGTACGCAAAGGCTTCCGCTGAGAGCACTTTTTGATGGCAGAAAGTGGCACCGTACGTGTTTTTTCGGGTCTAACTCGGGTTCAGCTTCTTGTTGCGGTTAGGGTTATGTTTAGGGTTGTTAGGAAAGAGTGAAGACGCAGAGTCCTGTTGAGTGTGGGGTTGCGTAAAGGCTCCCCCAGGGAGTTCAGGTGTACCCAAAGGCTTCCGCTGAGAGCACTTTTTGATGGCAGAAAGTGGCACCGTGCGTGTTTTTTCGGGTCTAACTCGGGTTCAGCTTCTTGTTGCGGTTAGGGTTATGTTTAGGGTTGTTAGGAAAGAGTGAAGACGCAGAGTCCTGTTGAGTGTGGGGTTGCGTAAAGGCTCCCCCAGGGAGTTCAGGAGTACCCAAAGGCTTCCGCTGAGAGCACTTTTTGATGGCAGAAAGTGGCACCGTACGTGTTTTTTCGGGTCTAACTCGGGTTCAGCTTCCTGTTCCGGTTAGGGTTATGTTTAGGGTTGTTAGGAAAGAGTGAAGACGCAGAGTCCTGTTGAGTGTGGGGTTGCGTAAAGGCTCCCCCAGGGAGTTCAGGTGTACCCAAAGGCTTCCGCTGAGAGCACTTTTTGATGGCAGAAAGTGGCACCGTACGTGATTTTTCGGGTGTAACTCGGGTTCAGCTTCTTGTTGCGGTTAGGGTTATGTTTAGGGTTGTTAGGAAAGAGTGAAGACGCAGAGTCCTGTTGAGTGTGGGGTTGCGTAAAGGCTCCCCCAGGGAGTTCAGGTGTACCCAAAGGCTTCCCCTGAGAGCACTTTTTGATGGCAGAAAGTGGCACCGTACGTGTTTTTTCGGGTCTAACTCGGGTTCAGCTTCTTGTTGCGGTTAGGGTTATGTTTAGGGTTGTTAGGAAAGAGTGAAGACGCAGAGTCCTGTTGAGTGTGGGGTTGCGTAAAGGCTCCCCCAGGGAGCTCAGGTGTACCCAAAGGCTTCCGCTGAGAGCACTTTTTGATGGCAGAAAGTGGCACCGTACGTGTTTTTTTGGGTCTAACTCGGGTTCAGCTTCTTGTTCCGGTTAGGGTTATGTTTAGGGTTGTTAGGAAAGAGTGAAGACGCAGAGTCCTGTTGAGTGTGGGGTTGCGTAAAGGCTCCCCCAGGGAGTTCAGGTGTACCCAAAGGCTTCCGCTGAGAGCACTTTTTGATGGCAGAAAGTGGCACCGTACGTGTTTTTTCGGGTCTAACTCAGGTTCATTTTCCTGTTCCGGTTAGGGTTATGTTTAGGGTTGTTAGGAAAGAGTGAAGACGCAGAGTCCTGTTGAGTGTGGGGTTGCGTAAAGGCTCCCCCTAGGGAGCTCAGGTGTACCCAAAGGCTTCCGCTGAGAGCACTTTTTGATGGCAGAAAGTGGCA
This sequence comes from Anser cygnoides, assembly GCF_040182565.1. NCBI lineage: Eukaryota > Metazoa > Chordata > Aves > Anseriformes > Anatidae > Anser > Anser cygnoides. The sequence goes on along the minus strand of NC_089899.1, from coordinate 46,571 downwards.
CCGTACGTGATTTTTCGGGTCTAACTCGGGTTCAGCTTCTTGTTGCGGTTAGGGTTATGTTTAGGGTTGTTAGGAAAGAGTGAAGACGCAGAGTCCTGTTGAGTGTGGGGTTGCGTAAAGGCTCCCCCAGGGAGTTCAGGTGTACCCAAAGGCTTCCGCTGAGAGCACTTTTTGATGGCAGAAAGTGGCACCGTACGTGTTTTTTCGGGTCTAACTCGGGTTCAGCTTCTTGTTCCGGTTAGGGTTATGTTTAGGGTTGTTAGGAAAGAGTGAAGACGCAGAGTCCTGTTGAGTGTGGGGTTGCGTAAAGGCTCCCCCAGGGAGTTCAGGTGTACCCAAAGGCTTCCGCTGAGAGCACTTTTTGATGGCAGAAAGTGGCACCGTACGTGTTTTTTCGGGTCTAACTCGGGTTCAGCTTCTTGTTGCGGTTAGGGTTATGTTTAGGGTTGTTAGGAAAGAGTGAAGACGCAGAGTCCTGTTGAGTGTGGGGTTGCGTAAAGGCTCCCCCAGGGAGTTCAGGTGCACCCAAAGGCTTCCGCTGAGAGCACTTTTTGATGGCAGAAAGTGGCACCGTGCATGTTTTTTCGGGTCTAAATCGGGTTCAGCTTCTTGTTGCGGTTAGGGTTATGTTTAGGGTTGTTAGGAAAGAGTGAAGACGCAGAGTCCTGTTGAGTGTGGGGTTGCGTAAAGGCTCCCCCAGGGAGTTCAGGTGTCCCCAAAGGCTTCCGCTGAGAGCACTTTTTGATGGCAGAAAGTGGCACCGTACGTGTTTTTTCGGGTCTAACTCGGGTTCAGCTTCTTGTTCTGGTTAGGGTTATGTTTAGGGTTGTTAGGAAAGAGTGAAGAGGCAGAGTCCTGTTGAGTGTGGGGTTGCGTAAAGGCTCCCCCAGGGAGTTCAGGAGTACGCAAAGGCTTCCGCTGAGAGCACTTTTTGATGGCAGAAAGTGGCACCGTACGTGTTTTTTCGGGTCTAACTCGGGTTCAGCTTCTTGTTGCGGTTAGGGTTATGTTTAGGGTTGTTAGGAAAGAGTGAAGACGCAGAGTCCTGTTGAGTGTGGGGTTGCGTAAAGGCTCCCCCAGGGAGTTCAGGAGTACCCAAAGGCTTCCGCTGAGAGCACTTTTTGATGGCAGAAAGTGGCACCGTACGTGTTTTTTCGGGTCTAACTCGGGTTCAGCTTCCTGTTCCGGTTAGGGTTATGTTTAGGGTTGTTAGGAAAGAGTGAAGACGCAGAGTCCTGTTGAGTGTGGGGTTGCGTAAAGGCTCCCCCAGGGAGTTCAGGTGTAGCCAAAGTCTTCCGCTGAGAGCACTTTTTGATGGCAGAAAGTGGCACCGTACGTGATTTTTCGGGTGTAACTCGGGTTCAGCTTCTTGTTGCGGTTAGGGTTATGTTTAGGGTTGTTAGGAAAGAGTGAAGACGCAGAGTCCTGTTGAGTGTGGGGTTGCGTAAAGGCTCCCCCAGGGAGTTCAGGTGTACCCAAAGGCTTCCCCTGAGAGCACTTTTTGATGGCAGAAAGTGGCACCGTACGTGTTTTTTCGGGTCTAACTCGGGTTCAGCTTCTTGTTGCGGTTAGGGTTATGTTTAGGGTTGTTAGGAAAGAGTGAAGACGCAGAGTCCTGTTGAGTGTGGGGTTGCGTAAAGGCTCCCCCAGGGAGCTCAGGTGTACCCAAAGGCTTCCGCTGAGAGCACTTTTTGATGGCAGAAAGTGGCACCGTACGTGTTTTTTTGGGTCTAACTCGGGTTCAGCTTCTTGTTCCGGTTAGGGTTATGTTTAGGGTTGTTAGGAAAGAGTGAAGACGCAGAGTCCTGTTGAGTGTGGGGTTGCGTAAAGGCTCCCCCAGGGAGTTCAGGTGTACCCAAAGGCTTCCGCTGAGAGCACTTTTTGATGGCAGAAAGTGGCACCGTACGTGTTTTTTCGGGTCTAACTCAGGTTCATTTTCCTGTTCCGGTTAGGGTTATGTTTAGGGTTGTTAGGAAAGAGTGAAGACGCAGAGTCCTGTTGAGTGTGGGGTTGCGTAAAGGCTCCCCCAGGGAGCTCAGGTGTACCCAAAGGCTTCCGCTGAGAGCACTTTTTGATGGCAGAAAGTGGCACCGTACGTGTTTTTTCGGGTCTAACTCGGGTTCAGCTTCTTGTTGCGGTTAGGGTTATGTTTAGGGTTGTTAGGAAAGAGTGAAGAGGCAGAGTCCTGTTGAGTGTGGGGTTGCGTAAAGGCTCCCCCAGGGAGTTCAGGTGTACCCAAAGGCTTCCGCTGAGAGCACTTTTTGATGGCAGAAAGTGGCACCGTACGTGATTTTTCGGGTCTAACTCGGGTTCAGCTTCTTGTTCCGGTTAGGGTTATGTTTAGGGTTGTTAGGAAAGAGTGAAGACGCAGAGTCCTGTTGAGTGTGGGGTTGCGTAAAGGCTCCCCCAGGGAGTTCAGGTGTACCCAAAGGCTTCCGCTGAGAGCACTTTTTGATGGCAGAAAGTGGCACCGTACATGTTTTTTCGGGTCTAACTCGGGTTCAGCTTCTTGTTCCGGTTAGGGTTATGTTTAGGGTTGTTAGGAAAGAGTGAAGACGCAGAGTCCTGTTGAGTGTGGGGTTGCGTAAAGGCTCCCCCAGGGAGTTCAGGTGTACCCAAAGGCTTCCGCTGAGAGCACTTTTTGATGGCAGAAAGTGGCACCGTACGTGTTTTTTCGGGTCTAACTCAGGTTTATTTTCCTGTTTCGGTTAGGGTTATGTTTAGGGTTGTTAGGATAGAGTGAAGACGCAGAGTCCTGTTGACTGTGGGGTTGCGTAAAGGCTCCCCCAGGGAGTTCAGGTGTACCCAAAGGCTTCCGCTGAGAGCACTTTTTGATGGCAGAAAGTGGCACCGTACGTGATTTTTCGGGTCTAACTCGGGTTCAGCTTCTTGTTCCGGTTAGGGTTATGTTTAGGGTTGTTAAGAAAGAGTGAAGACGCAGAGTCCTGTTGAGTGTGGGGTTGCGTAAAGGCTCCCCCAGGGAGTTCAGGTGTACCCAAAGGCTTCCGCTGAGAGCACTTTTTGATGGCAGAAAGTGGCACCGTACGTGTTTTTTCGGGTCTAACTCAGGTTCATTTTCCTGTTCCAGTTAGGGTTATGTTTAGGGTTGTTAGGATAGAGTGAAGACGCAGAGTCCTGTTGAGTGTTGGGTTGCGTAAAGGCTCCCCCAGGGAGTTCAGGTGTACCCAAAGGCTTCCGCTGAGAGCACTTTTTGATGGCAGAAAGTGGCACCGTACGTGTTTTTTCGGGTCTAACTCGGGTTCAGCTTCTTGTTGCCGTTAGGGTTATGTTTAGGGTTGTTAGGAAAGAGTGAAGACGCAGAGTCCTGTTGAGTGTGGGGTTGCGTAAAGGCTCCCCCAGGGAGTTCAGGTGTACCCAAAGGCTTCCGCTGAGAGCACTTTTTGATGGCAGAAAGTGGCACCGTACGTGTTTTTTCGGGTCTAACTCGGGTTCAGCTTCTTGTTCCGGTTAGGGTTATGTTTAGGGTTGTTAGGAAAGAGTGAAGACGCAGGGTCCTGTTGAGTGTGGGGTTGCGTAAAGGCTCCCCCAGGGAGTTCAGGTGTACCCAAAGGCTTCCGCTGAGAGCACTTTTTGATGGCAGAAAGTGGCACCGTGCGTGTTTTTTCGGGTCTAACTCGGGTTCAGGTTCTTGTTCCGGTTAGGGTTATGTTTAGGGTTGTTTGGAAAGAGTGAAGACGCAGAGTCCTGTTGAGTGTGGGGTTGCGTAAAGGCTCCCCCAGGGAGTTCAGGAGTACCCAAAGGCTTCCGCTGAGAGCACTTTTTGATGGCAGAAAGTGGCACCGTACGTGTTTTTTCGGGTCTAACTCAGGTTCATTTTCCTGTTCCGGTTAGGGTTATGTTTAGGGTTGTTAGGATAGAGTGAAGACGCAGAGTCCTGTTGAGTGTGGGGTTGCGTAAAGGCTCCCCCAGGGAGTTCAGGTGTACCGAAAGGCTTCCACAGAGAGCACTTTTTGATGGCAGAAAGTGGCACCGTACGTGATTTTTCGGGTCTAACTCGGGTTCAGCTTCTTGTTCCGGTTAGGGTTATGTTTAGGGTTGTTAGGAAAGAGTGAAGACGCAGAGTCCTGTTGAGTGTGGGGTTGCGTAAAGGCTCCCCCAGGGAGTTCAGGTGTACCCAAAGGCTTCCACTGAGAGCACTTTTTGATGGCAGAAAGTGGCACCGTACGTGTTTTTTCGGGTCTAACTCGGGTTCAGCTTCTTGTTGCGGTGAGGGTTATGTTTAGGGTTGTTAGGAAAGAGTGAAGACGCAGAGTCCTGTTGAGTGTGGGGTTGCGTAAAGGCTCCCCCAGGGAGCTCAGGTGTACCCAAAGGCTTCCGCTGAGAGCACTTTTTGATGGCAGAAAGTGGCACTGTACGTGTTTTTTCGGGTCTAACTCGGGTTCAGCTTCTTGTTGCGGTTAGGGTTATGTTTAGGGTTGTTAGGAAAGAGTGAAGACGCAGAGTCCTGTTGAGTGTGGGGTTGCGTAAAGGCTCCCCCAGGGAGTTCAGGTGTACCCAAAGGCTTCCGCTGAGAGCACTTTTTGATGGCAGAAAGTGGCACCGTACGTGTTTTTTCGGGTCTAACTCGGGTTCAGCTTCTTGTTGCGGTTAGGGTTATCTTTAGGGTTGTTAGGAAAGAGTGAAGACGCAGAGTCCTGTTGAGTGTGGGGTTGCGTAAAGGCTCCCCCAGGGAGTTCAGGTGTACCCAAAGGCTTCCGCTGAGAGCACTTTTTGATGGCAGAAAGTGGCACCGTACGTGTTTTTTCGGGTCTAAGTCGGGTTCAGCTTCTTGTTCCGGTTAGGGTTATGTTTAGGGTTGTTAGGAAAGAGTGAAGACGCAGACTCCTGTTGAGTGTGGGATTGCGTAAAGGCTCCCCCAGGGAGTTCAGGTGTACCCAAAGGCTTCCGCTGAGAGCACTTTTTGATGGCAGAAAGTGGCACCGTGCGTGTTTTTTCGGGTCTAACTCGGGTTCAGCTTCTTGTTGCGGTTAGGGTTATCTTTAGGGTTGTTAGGAAAGAGTGAAGACGCAGAGTCCTGTTGAGTGTGGGGTTGCGTAAAGGCTCCCCCAGGGAGTTCAGGTGTACCCAAAGGCTTCCGCTGAGAGCACTTTTTGATGGCAGAAAGTGGCACCGTACGTGTTTTTTCGGGTCTAACTCGGGTTCAGCTTCTTGTTGCGGTTAGGGTTATGTTTAGGGTTGTTAGGAAAGAGTGAAGACGCAGAGTCCTGTTGAGTGTGGGGTTGCGTAAAGGCTCCCCCAGGGAGTTCAGGCGTACCCAAAGGCTTCCGCTGAGAGCACTTTTTGATGGCAGAAAGTGGCACCGTACGTGTTTTTTCGGGTCTAACTCAGGTTCATTTTCCTGTTCCGGTTAGGGTTATGTTTAGGGTTGTTAGGAAAGAGTGAAGACGCAGAGTCCTGTTGACTGTGGGGTTGCGTAAAGGCTCCCCCAGGGAGCTCAGGTGTACCCAAAGGCTTCCGCTGAGAGCACTTTTTGATGGCATAAAGTGGCACCGTACATGTTTTTTCGGGTCTAACTCGGGTTCAGCTTCCTGTTCCGGTTAGGGTTATGTTTAGGGTTGTTAGGAAAGAGTGAAGACGCAGAGTCCTGTTGAGTGTGGGGTTGCGTAAAGGCTCCCCCAGGGAGCTCAGGTGTACCCAAAGGCTTCCGCTGAGAGCACTTTTTGATGGCAGAAAGTGGCACCGTGCGTGTTTTTTCGGGTCTAACTCGGGTTCAGCTTCTTTTTCCGGTTAGGGTTATGTTTAGGGTTGTTAGGAAAGAGTGAAGACGCAGAGTCCTGTTGAGTGTGGGGTTGCGTAAAGGCTCCCCCAGGGAGTTCAGGTGTCCCCAAAGGTTTCTGCTGAGAGGACTTTTTGATGGCAGAAAGTGGCACCGTGCATGTTTTTTCGGGTCTAACTCGGGTTCAGCTTCTTGTTGCGGTTAGGGTTATGTTTAGGGTTGTTAGGAAAGAGTGAAGACGCAGAGTCCTGTTGAGTGTGGGGTTGCGTAAAGGCTCCCCCAGGGAGTTCAGGAGTACCCAAAGGCTTCCGCTGAGAGCACTTTTTGATGGCAGAAAGTGGCACCGTACGTGTTTTTTCGGGTCTAACTCGGGTTCAGCTTCTTGTTCTGGTTAGGGTTATGTTTAGGGTTGTTAGGAAAGAGTGAAGACGCAGAGTCCTGTTGAGTGTGGGGTTGCGTAAAGGCTCCCCCAGGGAGTTCAGGAGTACCCAAAGGCTTCTGCTGAGAGCACTTTTTGATGGCAGAAAGTGGCACCGTACGTGTTTTTTCGGGTCTAACTCGGGCTCAGCTTCTTGTTCCGGTTAGGGTTATGTTTAGGGTTGTTAGGAAAGAGTGAAGACGCAGAGTCCTGTTGAGTGTGGGGTTGCGTAAAGGCTCCCCCAGGGAGTTCAGGTGTACCCAAAGGCTTCCGCTGAGAGCACTTTTTGATGGCAGAAAGTGGCACCGTACGTGTTTTTCCGGGTCTAACTCGGGTTCAGCTTCTTGTTGCGGTTAGGGTTATGTTTAGGGTTGTTAGGAAAGAGTGAAGACGCAGAGTCCTGTTGAGTGTGGGGTTGCGTAAAGGCTCCCCCAGGGAGTTCAGGTGTACCCAAAGGCTTCCGCTGAGAGCACTTTTTGATGGCAGAAAGTGGCACCGTACGTGTTTTTTCGGGTCTAACTCGGGTTCAGCTTCTTGTTCGGGTTAGGGTTATGTTTAGGGTTGTTAGGAAAGAGTGAAGACGCAGAGTCCTGTTGAGTGTGGGGTTGCGTAAAGGCTCCCCCAGGGAGTTCAGGTGTACCCAAAGGCTTCCGCTGAGAGCACTTTTTGATGGCAGAAAGTGGCACCGTACGTGTTTTTTCGGGTCTAACTCGGGTTCAGCTTCTTGTTGCGGTTAGGGTTATGTTTAGGGTTGTTAGGAAAGAGTGAAGACGCAGAGTCCTGTTGAGTGTGGGGTTGCGTAAAGGCTCCCCCAGGGAGTTCAGGTGTACCCAAAGGCTTCCGCTGAGAGCACTTTTTGATGGCAGAAAGTGGCACCGTGCATGTTTTTTCGGGTCTAAATCGGGTTCAGCTTCTTGTTGCGGTTAGGGTTATGTTTAGGGTTGTTAGGAAAGAGTGAAGACGCAGAGTCCTGTTGAGTGTGGGGTTGCGTAAAGGCTCCCCCAGGGAGTTCAGGTGTCCCCAAAGGCTTCCGCTGAGAGCACTTTTTGATGGCATAAGCTGGCACCGTACGTGTTTTTTCGGGTCTAACTCGGGTTCAGCTTCTTGTTCCGGTTAGGGTTATGTTTAGGGTTGTTAGGAAAGAGTGAAGACGCAGAGTCCTGTTGAGTGTGGGGTTGCGTAAAGGCTCCCCCAGGGAGTTCAGGTGTACCCAAAGGCTTCCGCTGAGAGCACTTTTTGATGGCAGAAAGTGGCACCGTACGTGTTTTTTCGGGTCTAACTCGGGTTCAGCTTCTTGTTGCGGTTAGGGTTATGTTTAGGGTTGTTAGGAAAGAGTGAAGACGCAGAGTCCTGTTGAGTGTGGGGTTGCGTAAAGGCTCCCCCAGGGAGTTCAGGTGTACCCAAAGGCTTCCCTGAGAGCACTTTTTGATGGCAGAAAGTGGCACCGTACGTGTTTTTTCGGGTCTAACTCGGGTTCAGCTTCTTGTTGCGGTTAGGGTTATGTTTAGGGTTGTTAGGAAAGAGTGAAGACGCAGAGTCCTGTTGAGTGTGGGGTTGCGTAAAGGCTCCCCCAGGGAGTTCAGGTGTACCCAAAGGCTTCCGCTGAGAGCACTTTTTGATGGCAGAAAGTGGCACCGTACGTGTTTTTTCGGGTCTAACTCGGGTTCAGCTTCTTGTTCCGGTTAGGGTTATGTTTAGGGTTGTTAGGAAAGAGTGAAGACGCAGAGTCCTGTTGAGTGTGGGGTTGCGTAAAGGCTCCCCCAGGGAGTTCAGGTGTACCCAAAGGCTTCCGCTGAGAGCACTTTTTGATGGCAGAAAGTGGCACCGTACGTGTTTTTTCGGGTCTAACTCGGGTTCAGCTTCTTGTTCCGGTTAGGGTTATGTTTAGGGTTGTTAGGAAAGAGTGAAGACGCAGAGTCCTGTTGAGTGTGGGGTTGCGTAAAGGCTCCCCCAGGGAGTTCAGGTGTACCCAAAGGCTTCCGCTGAGAGCACTTTTTGATGGCAGAAAGTGGCACCGTACGTGATTTTTCGGGTCTAACTCGGGTTCAGCTTCTTGTTCCGGTTAGGGTTATGTTTAGGGTTGTTAGGAAAGAGTGAAGACGCAGAGTCCTGTTGAGTGTGGGGTTGCGTAAAGGCTCCCCCAGGGAGCTCAGGTGTACCCAAAGGCTTCCGCTGAGAGCACTTTTTGATGGCAGAAAGTGGCACCGTACGTGTTTTTTCGGGTCTAACTCGGGTTCAGCTTCTTGTTGCGGTTAGGGTTATGTTTAGGGTTGTTAGGAAAGAGTGAAGACGGCAGAGTCCTGTTGAGTGTGGGGTTGCGTAAAGGCTCCCCCAGGGAGTTCAGGTGTACCCAAAGGCTTCCGCTGAGAGCACTTTTTGATGGCAGAAAGTGGCACCGTACGTGATTTTTCGGGTCTAACTCGGGTTCAGCTTCTTGTTCCGGTTAGGGTTATGTTTAGGGTTGTTAGGAAAGAGTGAAGACGCAGAGTCCTGTTGAGTGTGGGGTTGCGTAAAGGCTCCCCCAGGGAGTTCAGGTGTACCCAAATGCTTCCGCTGAGAGCACTTTTTGATGGCAGAAAGTGGCACCGTACATGTTTTTTCGGGTCTAACTCGGGTTCAGCTTCTTGTTCCGGTTAGGGTTATGTTTAGGGTTGTTAGGAAAGAGTGAAGACGCAGAGTCCTGTTGAGTGTGGGGTTGCGTAAAGGCTCCCCCAGGGAGTTCAGGTGTACCCAAAGGCTTCCGCTGAGAGCACTTTTTGATGGCAGAAAGTGGCACCGTACGTGTTTTTTCGGGTCTAACTCGGGTTCAGCTTCTTGTTCCGGTTAGGGTTATGTTTAGGGTTGTTAGGAAAGAGTGAAGACGCAGAGTCCTGTTGAGTGTGGGGTTGCGTAAAGGCTCCCCCAGGGAGTTCAGGTGTACCCAAAGGCTTCCGCTGAGAGCACTTTTTGATGGCAGAAAGTGGCACCGTACGTGATTTTTCGGGTCTAACTCGGGTTCAGCTTCTTGTTCCGGTTAGGGTTATGTTTAGGGTTGTTAGGAAAGAGTGAAGACGCAGAGTCCTGTTGAGTGTGGGGTTGCGTAAAGGCTCCCCCAGGGAGTTCAGGTGTACCCAAAGGCTTCCGCTGAGAGCACTTTTTGATGGCAGAAAGTGGCACCGTACGTGATTTTTCGGGTCTAACTCGGGTTCAGCTTCTTGTTCTGGTTAGGGTTATGTTTAGGGTTGTTAGGAAAGAGTGAAGACGCAGAGTCCTGTTGAGTGTGGGGTTGCGTAAAGGCTCCCCCAGGGAGTTCAGGTGTACCCAAAGGCTTCCGCTGAGAGCACTTTTTGATGGCAGAAAGTGGCACCGTACGTGTTTTTTCGGGTCTAACTCGGGTTCAGCTTCTTGTTGCGGTTAGGGTTATGTTTAGGGTTGTTAGGAAAGAGTGAAGACGCAGAGTCCTGTTGAGTGTGGGGTTGCGTAAAGGCTCCCCCAGGGAGTTCAGGTGTACCCAAAGGCTTCCGCTGAGAGCACTTTTTGATGGCAGAAAGTGGCACCGTACGTGTTTTTTCGGGTCTAACTCGGGTTCAGCTTCTTGTTGCGGTTAGGGTTATGTTTAGGGTTGTTAGGAAAGAGTGAAGACGCAGAGTCCTGTTGAGTGTGGGGTTGCGTAAAGGCTCCCCCAGGGAGTTCAGGTGTCCCCAAAGGTTTCTGCTGAGAGGACTTTTTGATGGCAGAAAGTGGCACCGTGCATGTTTTTTCGGGTCTAACTCGGGTTCAGCTTCTTGTTGCGGTTAGGGTTATGTTTAGGGTTGTTAGGAAAGAGTGAAGACGCAGAGTCCTGTTGAGTGTGGGGTTGCGTAAAGGCTCCCCCAGGGAGTTCAGGAGTACCCAAAGGCTTCCGCTGAGAGCACTTTTTGATGGCAGAAAGTGGCACCGTACGTGTTTTTTCGGGTCTAACTCGGGTTCAGCTTCTTGTTCTGGTTAGGGTTATGTTTAGGGTTGTTAGGATAGAGTGAAGACGCAGAGTCCTGTTGAGTGTGGGGTTGCGTAAAGGCTCCCCCAGGGAGTTCAGGAGTACCCAAAGGCTTCTGCTGAGAGCACTTTTTGATGGCAGAAAGTGGCACCGTACGTGTTTTTTCGGGTCTAACTCGGGCTCAGCTTCTTGTTCCGGTTAGGGTTATGTTTAGGGTTGTTAGGAAAGAGTGAAGACGCAGAGTCCTGTTGAGTGTGGGGTTGCGTAAAGGCTCCCCCAGGGAGTTCAGGTGTACCCAAAGGCTTCCGCTGAGAGCACTTTTTGATGGCAGAAAGTGGCACCGTACGTGTTTTTCCGGGTCTAACTCGGGTTCAGCTTCTTGTTGCGGTTAGGGTTATGTTTAGGGTTGTTAGGAAAGAGTGAAGACGCAGAGTCCTGTTGAGTGTGGGGTTGCGTAAAGGCTCCCCCAGGGAGTTCAGGTGTACCCAAAGGCTTCCGCTGAGAGCACTTTTTGATGGCAGAAAGTGGCACCGTACGTGTTTTTTCGGGTCTAACTCGGGTTCAGCTTCTTGTTGCGGTTAGGGTTATGTTTAGGGTTGTTAGGAAAGAGTGAAGACGCAGAGTCCTGTTGAGTGTGGGGTTGCGTAAAGGCTCCCCCAGGGAGTTCAGGTGTACCCAAAGGCTTCCGCTGAGAGCACTTTTTGATGGCAGAAAGTGGCACCGTGCATGTTTTTTCGGGTCTAACTCGGGTTCAGCTTCTTGTTGCGGTTAGGGTTATGTTTAGGGTTGTTAGGAAAGAGTGAAGACGCAGAGTCCTGTTGAGTGTGGGGTTGCGTAAAGGCTCCCCCAGGGAGTTCAGGAGTACCCAAAGGCTTCCTCTGAGAGCACTTTTTGATGGCAGAAAGTGGCACCGTACGTGTTTTTTCGGGTCTAACTCGGGTTCAGCTTCTTGTTCTGGTTAGGGTTATGTTTAGGGTTGTTAGGAAAGAGTGAAGAGGCAGAGTCCTGTTGAGTGTGGGGTTGCGTAAAGGCTCCCCCAGGGAGTTCAGGAGTACGCAAAGGCTTCCGCTGAGAGCACTTTTTGATGGCAGAAAGTGGCACCGTACGTGTTTTTTCGGGTCTAACTCGGGTTCAGCTTCTTGTTCCGGTTAGGGTTATGTTTAGGGTTGTTAGGAAAGAGTGAAGACGCAGAGTCCTGTTGAGTGTAGGGTTGCGTAAAGGCTCCCCCAGGGAGTTCAGGTGTACCCAAAGGCTTCCGCTGAGAGCACTTTTTGATGGCAGAAAGTGGCACCGTACGTGATTTTTCGGGTGTAACTCGGGTTCAGCTTCTTGTTCCGGTTAGGGTTATGTTTAGGGTTGTTAGGAAAGAGTGAAGACGCAGAGTCCTGTTGAGTGTAGGGTTGCGTAAAGGCTCCCCCAGGGAGTTCAGGTGTACCCAAAGGCTTCCCCTGAGAGCACTTTTTGATGGCAGAAAGTGGCACCGTACGTGTTTTTTCGGGTCTAACTCGGGTTCAGCTTCTTGTTGCGGTTAGGGTTATGTTTAGGGTTGTTAGGAAAGAGTGAAGACGCAGAGTCCTGTTGAGTGTGGGGTTGCGTAAAGGCTCCCCCAGGGAGTTCAGGTGTACCCAAAGGCTTCCGCTGAGAGCACTTTTTGATGGCAGAAAGTGGCACCGTACGTGTTTTTTCGGGTCTAACTCAGGTTCATTTTCCTGTTCCGGTTAGGGTTATGTTTAGGGTTGTTAGGAAAGAGTGAAGACGCAGAGTCCTGTTGAGTGTGGGGTTGCGTAAAGGCTCCCCCAGGGAGCTCAGGTGTACCCAAAGGCTTCCGCTGAGAGCACTTTTTGATGGCAGAAAGTGGCACCGTACGTGTTTTTTCGGGTCTAACTCGGGTTCAGCTTCTTGTTGCGGTTAGGGTTATGTTTAGGGTTGTTAGGAAAGAGTGAAGAGGCAGAGTCCTGTTGAGTGTGGGGTTGCGTAAAGGCTCCCCCAGGGAGTTCAGGTGTACCCAAAGGCTTCCGCTGAGAGCACTTTTTGATGGCAGAAAGTGGCACCGTACGTGATTTTTCGGGTCTAACTCGGGTTCAGCTTCTTGTTCCGGTTAGGGTTATGTTTAGGGTTGTTAGGAAAGAGTGAAGACGCAGAGTCCTGTTGAGTGTGGGGTTGCGTAAAGGCTCCCCCAGGGAGTTCAGGAGTACCCAAAGGCTTCCGCTGAGAGCACTTTTTGATGGCAGAAAGTGGCACCGTACGTGTTTTTTCGGGTCTAACTCGGGTTCAGCTTCTTGTTCTGGTTAGGGTTATGTTTAGGGTTGTTAGGAAAGAGTGAAGACGCAGAGTCCTGTTGAGTGTGGGGTTGCGTAAAGGCTCCCCCAGGGAGTTCAGGAGTACCCAAAGGCTTCTGCTGAGAGCACTTTTTGATGGCAGAAAGTGGCACCGTACGTGTTTTTTCGGGTCTAACTCGGGCTCAGCTTCTTGTTCCGGTTAGGGTTATGTTTAGGGTTGTTAGGAAAGAGTGAAGACGCAGAGTCCTGTTGAGTGTGGGGTTGCGTAAAGGCTCCCCCAGGGAGTTCAGGTGTACCCAAAGGCTTCCGCTGAGAGCACTTTTTGATGGCAGAAAGTGGCACCGTACGTGTTTTTCCGGGTCTAACTCGGGTTCAGCTTCTTGTTGCGGTTAGGGTTATGTTTAGGGTTGTTAGGAAAGAGTGAAGACGCAGAGTCCTGTTGAGTGTGGGGTTGCGTAAAGGCTCCCCCAGGGAGTTCAGGTGTACCCAAAGGCTTCCGCTGAGAGCACTTTTTGATGGCAGAAAGTGGCACCGTACGTGTTTTTTCGGGTCTAACTCGGGTTCAGCTTCTTGTTGCGGTTAGGGTTATGTTTAGGGTTGTTAGGAAAGAGTGAAGACGCAGAGTCCTGTTGAGTGTGGGGTTGCGTAAAGGCTCCCCCAGGGAGTTCAGGTGTACCCAAAGGCTTCCGCTGAGAGCACTTTTTGATGGCAGAAAGTGGCACCGTGCATGTTTTTTCGGGTCTAACTCGGGTTCAGCTTCTTCTTGCGGTTAGGGTTATGTTTAGGGTTGTTAGGAAAGAGTGAAGACGCAGAGTCCTGTTGAGTGTGGGGTTGCGTAAAGGCTCCCCCAGGGAGTTCAGGAGTACCCAAAGGCTTCCTCTGAGAGCACTTTTTGATGGCAGAAAGTGGCACCGTACGTGTTTTTTCGGGTCTAACTCGGGTTCAGCTTCTTGTTCTGGTTAGGGTTATGTTTAGGGTTGTTAGGAAAGAGTGAAGAGGCAGAGTCCTGTTGAGTGTGGGGTTGCGTAAAGGCTCCCCCAGGGAGTTCAGGAGTACGCAAAGGCTTCCGCTGAGAGCACTTTTTGATGGCAGAAAGTGGCACCGTACGTGTTTTTTCGGGTCTAACTCGGGTTCAGCTTCTTGTTCCGGTTAGGGTTATGTTTAGGGTTGTTAGGAAAGAGTGAAGACGCAGAGTCCTGTTGAGTGTAGGGTTGCGTAAAGGCTCCCCCAGGGAGTTCAGGTGTACCCAAAGGCTTCCGCTGAGAGCACTTTTTGATGGCAGAAAGTGGCACCGTACGTGATTTTTCGGGTGTAACTCGGGTTCAGCTTCTTGTTCCGGTTAGGGTTATGTTTAGGGTTGTTAGGAAAGAGTGAAGACGCAGAGTCCTGTTGAGTGTAGGGTTGCGTAAAGGCTCCCCCAGGGAGTTCAGGTGTACCCAAAGGCTTCCCCTGAGAGCACTTTTTGATGGCAGAAAGTGGCACCGTACGTGTTTTTTCGGGTCTAACTCGGGTTCAGCTTCTTGTTGCGGTTAGGGTTATGTTTAGGGTTGTTAGGAAAGAGTGAAGACGCAGAGTCCTGTTGAGTGTGGGGTTGCGTAAAGGCTCCCCCAGGGAGTTCAGGTGTACCCAAAGGCTTCCGCTGAGAGCACTTTTTGATGGCAGAAAGTGGCACCGTACGTGTTTTTTCGGGTCTAACTCAGGTTCATTTTCCTGTTCCGGTTAGGGTTATGTTTAGGGTTGTTAGGAAAGAGTGAAGACGCAGAGTCCTGTTGAGTGTGGGGTTGCGTAAAGGCTCCCCCAGGGAGCTCAGGTGTACCCAAAGGCTTCCGCTGAGAGCACTTTTTGATGGCAGAAAGTGGCACCGTACGTGTTTTTTCGGGTCTAACTCGGGTTCAGCTTCTTGTTGCGGTTAGGGTTATGTTTAGGGTTGTTAGGAAAGAGTGAAGAGGCAGAGTCCTGTTGAGTGTGGGGTTGCGTAAAGGCTCCCCCAGGGAGTTCAGGTGTACCCAAAGGCTTCCGCTGAGAGCACTTTTTGATGGCAGAAAGTGGCACCGTACGTGATTTTTCGGGTCTAACTCGGGTTCAGCTTCTTGTTCCGGTTAGGGTTATGTTTAGGGTTGTTAGGAAAGAGTGAAGACGCAGAGTCCTGTTGAGTGTGGGGTTGCGTAAAGGCTCCCCCAGGGAGTTCAGGTGTACCCAAATGCTTCCGCTGAGAGCACTTTTTGATGGCAGAAAGTGGCACCGTACATGTTTTTTCGGGTCTAACTCGGGTTCAGCTTCTTGTTCCGGTTAGGGTTATGTTTAGGGTTGTTAGGAAAGAGTGAAGACGCAGAGTCCTGTTGAGTGTGGGGTTGCGTAAAGGCTCCCCCAGGGAGTTCAGGTGTACCCAAAGGCTTCCGCTGAGAGCACTTTTTGATGGCAGAAAGTGGCACCGTACGTGTTTTTTCGGGTCTAACTCGGGTTCATTTTCCTGTTCCGGTTAGGGTTATGTTTAGGGTTGTTAGGATAGAGTGAAGACGCAGAGTCCTGTTGAGTGTGGGGTTGCGTAAAGGCTCCCACAGGGAGTTCAGGTGTACCCAAAGGCTTCCGCTGAGAGCACTTTTTGATGGCAGTAAGTGGCACCGTACGTGATTTTTCGGGTCTAACTCGGGTTCAGCTTCTTGTTGCGGTTAGGGTTATGTTTAGGGTTGTTAGGAAAGAGTGAAGACGCAGAGTCCTGTTGAGTGTGGGGTTGCGTAAAGGCTCCCCCAGGGAGTTCAGGTGTACCCAAAGGCTTCCGCTGAGAGCACTTTTTGATGGCAGAAAGTGGCACCGTACGTGATTTTTCGGGTCTAACTCGGGTTCAGCTTCTTGTTCCGGTTAGGGTTATGTTTAGGGTTGTTAGGAAAGAGTGAAGACGCAGAGTCCTGTTGAGTGTGGGGTTGCGTAAAGGCTCCCCCAGGGAGTTCAGGTGTACCCAAAGGCTTCCGCTGAGAGCACTTTTTGATGGCAGAAAGTGGCACCGTACGTGATTTTTCGGGTCTAACTCGGGTTCAGCTTCTTGTTCTGGTTAGGGTTATGTTTAGGGTTGTTAGGAAAGAGTGAAGACGCAGAGTCCTGTTGAGTGTGGGGTTGCGTAAAGGCTCCCCCAGGGAGTTCAGGTGTACCCAAAGGCTTCCGCTGAGAGCACTTTTTGATGGCAGAAAGTGGCACCGTACGTGTTTTTTCGGGTCTAACTCGGGTTCAGCTTCTTGTTGCGGTTAGGGTTATGTTTAGGGTTGTTAGGAAAGAGTGAAGACGCAGAGTCCTGTTGAGTGTGGGGTTGCGTAAAGGCTCCCCCAGGGAGTTCAGGTGTACCCAAAGGCTTCCGCTGAGAGGACTTTTTGATGGCAGAAAGTGGCACCGTGCATGTTTTTTCGGGTCTAACTCGGGTTCAGCTTCTTGTTGCGGTTAGGGTTATGTTTAGGGTTGTTAGGAAAGAGTGAAGACGCAGAGTCCTGTTGAGTGTGGGGTTGCGTAAAGGCTCCCCCAGGGAGTTCAGGAGTACCCAAAGGCTTCCGCTGAGAGCACTTTTTGATGGCAGAAAGTGGCACCGTACGTGTTTTTTCGGGTCTAACTCGGGTTCAGCTTCTTGTTCTGGTTAGGGTTATGTTTAGGGTTGTTAGGAAAGAGTGAAGACGCAGAGTCCTGTTGAGTGTGGGGTTGCGTAAAGGCTCCCCCAGGGAGTTCAGGAGTACCCAAAGGCTTCTGCTGAGAGCACTTTTTGATGGCAGAAAGTGGCACCGTACGTGTTTTTTCGGGTCTAACTCGGGCTCAGCTTCTTGTTCCGGTTAGGGTTATGTTTAGGGTTGTTAGGAAAGAGTGAAGACGCAGAGTCCTGTTGAGTGTGGGGTTGCGTAAAGGCTCCCCCAGGGAGTTCAGGTGTACCCAAAGGCTTCCGCTGAGAGCACTTTTTGATGGCAGAAAGTGGCACCGTACGTGTTTTTTCGGGTCTAACTCGGGTTCAGCTTCTTGTTGCGGTTAGGGTTATGTTTAGGGTTGTTAGGAAAGAGTGAAGACGCAGAGTCCTGTTGAGTGTGGGGTTGCGTAAAGGCTCCCCCAGGGAGTTCAGGTGTACCCAAAGGCTTCCGCTGAGAGCACTTTTTGATGGCAGAAAGTGGCACCGTACGTGTTTTTTCGGGTCTAACTCGGGTTCAGCTTCTTGTTCGGGTTAGGGTTATGTTTAGGGTTGTTAGGAAAGAGTGAAGACGCAGAGTCCTGTTGAGTGTGGGGTTGCGTAAAGGCTCCCCCAGGGAGTTCAGGTGTACCCAAAGGCTTCCGCTGAGAGCACTTTTTGATGGCAGAAAGTGGCACCGTACGTGTTTTTTCGGGTCTAACTCGGGTTCAGCTTCTTGTTGCGGTTAGGGTTATGTTTAGGGTTGTTAGGAAAGAGTGAAGACGCAGAGTCCTGTTGAGTGTGGGGTTGCGTAAAGGCTCCCCCAGGGAGTTCAGGTGTACCCAAAGGCTTCCGCTGAGAGCACTTTTTGATGGCAGAAAGTGGCACCGTGCATGTTTTTTCGGGTCTAACTCGGGTTCAGCTTCTTCTTGCGGTTAGGGTTATGTTTAGGGTTGTTAGGAAAGAGTGAAGACGCAGAGTCCTGTTGAGTGTGGGGTTGCGTAAAGGCTCCCCCAGGGAGTTCAGGTGTACCCAAAGGCTTCCTCTGAGAGCACTTTTTGATGGCAGAAAGTGGCACCGTACGTGTTTTTTCGGGTCTAACTCGGGTTCAGCTTCTTGTTCTGGTTAGGGTTATGTTTAGGGTTGTTAGGAAAGAGTGAAGAGGCAGAGTCCTGTTGAGTGTGGGGTTGCGTAAAGGCTCCCCCAGGGAGTTCAGGAGTACGCAAAGGCTTCCGCTGAGAGCACTTTTTGATGGCAGAAAGTGGCACCGTACGTGTTTTTTCGGGTCTAACTCGGGTTCAGCTTCTTGTTCCGGTTAGGGTTATGTTTAGGGTTGTTAGGAAAGAGTGAAGACGCAGAGTCCTGTTGAGTGTAGGGTTGCGTAAAGGCTCCCCCAGGGAGTTCAGGTGTACCCAAAGGCTTCCGCTGAGAGCACTTTTTGATGGCAGAAAGTGGCACCGTACGTGATTTTTCGGGTCTAACTCGGGTTCAGCTTCTTGTTCCGGTTAGGGTTATGTTTAGGGTTGTTAGGAAAGAGTGAAGACGCAGAGTCCTGTTGAGTGTGGGGTTGCGTAAAGGCTCCCCCAGGGAGTTCAGGTGTACCCAAAGGCTTCCGCTGAGAGCACTTTTTGATGGCAGAAAGTGGCACCGTACGTGTTTTTTCGGGTCTAACTCAGGTTCAGCTTCTTGTTCCGGTTAGGGTTATGTTTAGGGTTGTTAGGAAAGAGTGAAGACGCAGAGTCCTGTTGAGTGTGGGGTTGCGTAAAGGCTCCCCCAGGGAGTTCAGGTGTACCCAAAGGCTTCCGCTGAGAGCACTTTTTGATGGCAGAAAGTGGCACCGTACGTGATTTTTCGGGTCTAACTCGGGTTCAGCTTCTTGTTCCGGTTAGGGTTATGTTTAGGGTTGTTAGGAAAGAGTGAAGACGCAGAGTCCTGTTGAGTGTGGGGTTGCGTAAAGGCTCCCCCAGGGAGCTCAGGTGTACCCAAAGGCTTCCGCTGAGAGCACTTTTTGATGGCAGAAAGTGGCACCGTACGTGTTTTTTCGGGTCTAACTCGGGTTCAGCTTCTTGTTGCGGTTAGGGTTATGTTTAGGGTTGTTAGGAAAGAGTGAAGACGCAGAGTCCTGTTGAGTGTGGGGTTGCGTAAAGGCTCCCCCAGGGAGTTCAGGTGTACCCAAAGGCTTCCGCTGAGAGCACTTTTTGATGGCAGAAAGTGGCACCGTACGTGATTTTTCGGGTCTAACTCGGGTTCAGCTTCTTGTTCCGGTTAGGGTTATGTTTAGGGTTGTTAGGAAAGAGTGAAGACGCAGAGTCCTGTTGAGTGTGGGGTTGCGTAAAGGCTCCCCCAGGGAGTTCAGGTGTACCCAAAGGCTTCCGCTGAGAGCACTTTTTGATGGCAGAAAGTGGCACCGTACATGTTTTTTCGGGTCTAACTCGGGTTCAGCTTCTTGTTGCGGTTAGGGTTATGTTTAGGGTTGTTAGGAAAGAGTGAAGACGCAGAGTCCTGTTGAGTGTGGGGTTGCGTAAAGGCTCCCCCAGGGAGTTCAGGTGTACCCAAAGGCTTCCGCTGAGAGCACTTTTTGATGGCAGAAAGTGGCACCGTACGTGTTTTTTCGGGTCTAACTCGGGTTCAGCTTCTTGTTCCGGTTAGGGTTATGTTTAGGGTTGTTAGGAAAGAGTGAAGACGCAGAGTCCTGTTGAGTGTGGGGTTGCGTAAAGGCTCCCCCAGGGAGTTCAGGTGTACCCAAAGGCTTCCGCTGAGAGCACTTTTTGATGGCAGAAAGTGGCACCGTACGTGATTTTTCGGGTCTAACTCGGGTTCAGCTTCTTGTTCCGGTTAGGGTTATGTTTAGGGTTGTTAGGAAAGAGTGAAGACGCAGAGTCCTGTTGAGTGTGGGGTTGCGTAAAGGCTCCCCCAGGGAGTTCAGGTGTACCCAAAGGCTTCCGCTGAGAGCACTTTTTGATGGCAGAAAGTGGCACCGTACGTGTTTTTTCGGGTCTAACTCGGGTTCAGCTTCTTGTTCCGGTTAGGGTTATGTTTAGGGTTGTTAGGAAAGAGTGAAGACGCAGAGTCCTGTTGAGTGTGGGGTTGCGTAAAGGCTCCCCCAGGGAGTTCAGGAGTACCCAAAGGCTTCCGCTGAGAGCACTTTTTGATGGCAGAAAGTGGCACCGTACGTGTTTTTTCGGGTCTAACTCGGGTTCAGCTTCTTGTTCCGGTTAGGGTTATGTTTAGGGTTGTTAGGAAAGAGTGAAGACGCAGAGTCCTGTTGAGTGTGGGGTTGCGTAAAGGCTCCCCCAGGGAGTTCAGGTGTACCCAAAGGCTTCCACTGAGAGCACTTTTTGATGGCAGAAAGTGGCACCGTACGTGATTTTTCGGGTCTAACTCGGGTTCAGCTTCTTGTTCCGGTTAGGGTTATGTTTAGGGTTGTTAGGAAAGAGTGAAGACGCAGAGTCCTGTTGAGTGTGGGGTTGCGTAAAGGCTCCCCCAGGGAGTTCAGGTGTACCCAAAGGCTTCCGCTGAGAGCACTTTTTGATGGCAGAAAGTGGCACCGTACGTGTTTTTTCGGGTCTAACTCGGGTTCAGCTTCTTGTTGCGGTTAGGGTTATGTTTAGGGTTGTTAGGAAAGAGTGAAGACGCAGAGTCCTGTTGAGTGTGGGGTTGCGTAAAGGCTCCCCCAGGGAGTTCAGGTGTACCCAAAGGCTTCCGCTGAGAGCACTTTTTGATGGCAGAAAGTGGCACCGTACGTGATTTTTCGGGTCTAACTCGGGTTCAGCTTCTTGTTCTGGTTAGGGTTATGTTTAGGGTTGTTAGGAAAGAGTGAAGACGCAGAGTCCTGTTGAGTGTGGGGTTGCGTAAAGGCTCCCCCAGGGAGTTCAGGTGTACCCAAAGGCTTCCGCTGAGAGCACTTTTTGATGGCAGAAAGTGGCACCGTGCGTGTTTTTTCGGGTCTAACTCGGGTTCAGCTTCTTGTTGCGGTTAGGGTTATGTTTAGGGTTGTTAGGAAAGAGTGAAGACGCAGAGTCCTGTTGAGTGTGGGGTTGCGTAAAGGCTCCCCCAGGGAGTTCAGGTGTACCCAAAGGCTTCCGCTGAGAGCACTTTTTGATGGCAGAAAGTGGCACCGTACGTGATTTTTTCGGGTCTAACTCGGGTTCAGCTTCTTGTTGCGGTTAGGGTTATGTTTAGGGTTGTTAGGAAAGAGTGAAGACGCAGAGTCCTGTTGAGTGTGGGGTTGCGTAAAGGCTCCCCCAGGGAGTTCAGGTGTACCCAAAGGCTTCCGCTGAGAGCACTTTTTGATGGCAGAAAGTGGCACCGTACGTGTTTTTTCGGGTCTAACTCGGGTTCAGCTTCTTGTTGCGGTTAGGGTTATGTTTAGGGTTGTTAGGAAAGAGTGAAGACGCAGAGTCCTGTTGAGTGTGGGGTTGCGTAAAGGCTCCCCCAGGGAGTTCAGGTGTACCCAAAGGCTTCCGCTGAGAGCACTTTTTGATGGCAGAAAGTGGCACCGTACGTGTTTTTTCGGGTCTAACTCGGGTTCAGCTTCTTGTTCCGGTTAGGGTTATGTTTAGGGTTGTTAGGAAAGAGTGAAGACGCAGAGTCCTGTTGAGTGTGGGGTTGCGTAAAGGCTCCCCCAGGGAGTTCAGGTGTACCCAAAGGCTTCCGCTGAGAGCACTTTTTGATGGCAGAAAGTGGCACCGTACGTGTTTTTTCGGGTCTAACTCGGGTTCAGCTTCTTGTTGCGGTTAGGGTTATGTTTAGGGTTGTTAGGAAAGAGTGAAGACGCAGAGTCCTGTTGAGTGTGGGGTTGCGTAAAGGCTCCCCCAGGGAGTTCAGGTGTACCCAAAGGCTTCCGCTGAGAGCACTTTTTGATGGCAGAAAGTGGCACCGTACGTGTTTTTTCGGGTCTAACTCGGGTTCAGCTTCTTGTTCCGGTTAGGGTTATGTTTAGGGTTGTTAGGAAAGAGTGAAGACGCAGACTCCTGTTGAGTGTGGGATTGCGTAAAGGCTCCCCCAGGGAGTTCAGGTGTACCCAAAGGCTTCCGCTGAGAGCACTTTTTGATGGCATAAAGTGGCACCGTACGTGTTTTTTCGGGTCTAACTCGGGTTCAGCTTCTTGTTGCGGTTAGGGTTATGTTTAGGGTTGTTAGGAAAGAGTGAAGACGCAGAGTCCTGTTGAGTGTGGGGTTGCGTAAAGGCTCCCCCAGGGAGTTCAGGTGTACCCAAAGGCTTCCGCTGAGAGCACTTTTTGATGGCAGAAAGTGGCACCGTACGTGTTTTTTCGGGTCTAACTCGGGTTCAGCTTCTTGTTGCGGTGAGGGTTATGTTTAGGGTTGTTAGGAAAGAGTGAAGACGCAGAGTCCTGTTGAGTGTGGGGTTGCGTAAAGGCTCCCCCAGGGAGTTCAGGTGTACCCAAAGGCTTCCGCTGAGAGCACTTTTTGATGGCAGAAAGTGGCACCGTACGTGATTTTTCGGGTCTAACTCGGGTTCAGCTTCTTGTTCCGGTTAGGGTTATGTTTAGGGTTGTTAGGAAAGAGTGAAGACGCAGAGTCCTGTTGAGTGTGGGGTTGCGTAAAGGCTCCCCCAGGGAGTTCAGGTGTACCCAAAGGCTTCCGCTGAGAGCACTTTTTGATGGCAGAAAGTGGCACCGTACGTGATTTTACGGGTCTAACTCGGGTTCAGCTTCTTGTTCCGGTTAGGGTTATGTTTAGGGTTGTTAGGAAAGAGTGAAGAGGCAGAGTCCTGTTGAGTGTGGGGTTGCGTAAAGGCTCCCCCAGGGAGTTCAGGTGTACCCAAAGGCTTCCGCTGAGAGCACTTTTTGATGGCAGAAAGTGGCACCGTACGTGTTTTTTCGGGTCTAACTCGGGTTCAGCTTCTTGTTGCGGTTAGGGTTATGTTTAGGGTTGTTAGGAAAGAGTGAAGACGCAGAGTCCTGTTGAGTGTGGGGTTGCGTAAAGGCTCCCCCAGGGAGTTCAGGTGTACCCAAAGGCTTCCGCTGAGAGCACTTTTTGATGGCAGAAAGTGGCACCGTACGTGTTTTTTCGGGTCTAACTCGGGTTCAGCTTCTTGTTCCGGTGAGGGTTATGTTTAGGGTTGTTAGGAAAGAGTGAAGACGCAGAGTCCTGTTGAGTTTGGGGTTGCGTAAAGGCTCCCCCAGGGAGTTCAGGTGTACCCAAAGGCTTCCGCTGAGAGCACTTTTTGATGGCAGAAAGTGGCACCGTACGTGTTTTTTCGGGTCTAACTCGGGTTCAGCTTCTTGTTGCGGTGAGGGTTATGTTTAGGGTTGTTAGGAAAGAGTGAAGACGCAGAGTCCTGTTGAGTGTGGGGTTGCGTAAAGGCTCCCCCAGGGAGCTCAGGTGTACCCAAAGGCTTCCGCTGAGAGCACTTTTTGATGGCATAAAGTGGCACCGTACGTGTTTTTTCGGGTCTAACTCGGGTTCAGCTTCTTGTTCCGGTTAGGGTTATGTTTAGGGTTGTTAGGAAAGAGTGAAGACGCAGACTCCTGTTGAGTGTGGGATTGCGTAAAGGCTCCCCCAGGGAGTTCAGGTGTACCCAAAGGCTTCCGCTGAGAGCACTTTTTGATGGCAGAAAGTGGCACCGTACGTGTTTTTTCGGGTCTAACTCGGGTTCAGCTTCTTGTTGCGGTTAGGGTTATGTTTAGGGTTGTTAGGAAAGAGTGAAGACGCAGAGTCCTGTTGAGTGTGGGGTTGCGTAAAGGCTCCCCCAGGGAGTTCAGGTGTACCCAAAGGCTTCCGCTGAGAGCACTTTTTGATGGCAGAAAGTGGCACCGTACGTGATTTTTCGGGTCTAACTCGGGTTCAGCTTCTTGTTCCGGTTAGGGTTATGTTTAGGGTTGTTAGGAAAGAGTGAAGACGCAGAGTCCTGTTGAGTGTGGGGTTGCGTAAAGGCTCCCCCAGGGAGTTCAGGTGTACCCAAAGGCTTCCGCTGAGAGCACTTTTTGATGGCAGAAAGTGGCACCGTACGTGTTTTTTCGGGTCTAACT
The DNA here is from genome assembly GCF_040182565.1 of Anser cygnoides. Lineage (NCBI taxonomy): Eukaryota > Metazoa > Chordata > Aves > Anseriformes > Anatidae > Anser > Anser cygnoides. The sequence goes on along the minus strand of NC_089899.1, from coordinate 23,554 downwards.
CGGGTTCAGCTTCTTGTTGCGGTTAGGGTTATGTTTAGGGTTGTTAGGAAAGAGTGAAGACGCAGAGTCCTGTTGAGTGTGGGGTTGCGTAAAGGCTCCCCCAGGGAGTTCAGGTGTACCCAAAGGCTTCCGCTGAGAGCACTTTTTGATGGCAGAAAGTGGCACCGTACGTGATTTTTCGGGTCTAACTCGGGTTCAGCTTCTTGTTGCGGTTAGGGTTATGTTTAGGGTTGTTAGGAAAGAGTGAAGACGCAGAGTCCTGTTGAGTGTGGGGTTGCGTAAAGGCTCCCCCAGGGAGTTCAGGTGTACCCAAAGGCTTCCGCTGAGAGCACTTTTTGATGGCAGAAAGTGGCACCGTACGTGTTTTTTCGGGTCTAACTCGGGTTCAGCTTCTTGTTCCGGTTAGGGTTATGTTTAGGGTTGTTAGGAAAGAGTGAAGACGCAGAGTCCTGTTGAGTGTGGGGTTGCGTAAAGGCTCCCCCAGGGAGTTCAGGTGTACCCAAAGGCTTCCGCTGAGAGCACTTTTTGATGGCAGAAAGTGGCACCGTACGTGTTTTTTCGGGTCTAACTCGGGTTCAGCTTCTTGTTCCGGTTAGGGTTATGTTTAGGGTTGTTAGGAAAGAGTGAAGACGCAGAGTCCTGTTGAGTGTGGGGTTGCGTAAAGGCTCCCCCAGGGAGTTCAGGTGTACCCAAAGGCTTCCGCTGAGAGCACTTTTTGATGGCAGAAAGTGGCACCGTACGTGATTTTTCGGGTCTAACTCGGGTTCAGCTTCTTGTTGCGGTTAGGGTTATGTTTAGGGTTGTTAGGAAAGAGTGAAGACGCAGAGTCCTGTTGAGTGTGGGGTTGCGTAAAGGCTCCCCCAGGGAGTTCAGGTGTACCCAAAGGCTTCCGCTGAGAGCACTTTTTGATGGCAGAAAGTGGCACCGTACGTGATTTTTCGGGTCTAACTCGGGTTCAGCTTCTTGTTCCGGTTAGGGTTATGTTTAGGGTTGTTAGGAAAGAGTGAAGACGCAGAGTCCTGTTGAGTGTGGGGTTGCGTAAAGGCTCCCCCAGGGAGTTCAGGTGTACCCAAAGGCTTCCGCTGAGAGCACTTTTTGATGGCAGAAAGTGGCACCGTACGTGTTTTTTCGGGTCTAACTCGGGTTCAGCTTCTTGTTCCGGTTAGGGTTATGTTTAGGGTTGTTAGGAAAGAGTGAAGACGCAGACTCCTGTTGAGTGTGGGATTGCGTAAAGGCTCCCCCAGGGAGTTCAGGTGTACCCAAAGGCTTCCGCTGAGAGCACTTTTTGATGGCAGAAAGTGGCACCGTACGTGTTTTTTCGGGTCTAACTCGGGTTCAGCTTCTTGTTGCGGTTAGGGTTATGTTTAGGGTTGTTAGGAAAGAGTGAAGACGCAGAGTCCTGTTGAGTGTGGGGTTGCGTAAAGGCTCCCCCAGGGAGTTCAGGTGTACCCAAAGGCTTCCGCTGAGAGCACTTTTTGATGGCAGAAAGTGGCACCGTACGTGATTTTTCGGGTCTAACTCGGGTTCAGCTTCTTGTTGCGGTTAGGGTTATGTTTAGGGTTGTTAGGAAAGAGTGAAGACGCAGAGTCCTGTTGAGTTTGGGGTTGCGTAAAGGCTCCCCCAGGGAGTTCAGGTGTACCCAAAGGCTTCCGCTGAGAGCACTTTTTGATGGCAGAAAGTGGCACCGTACGTGTTTTTTCGGGTCTAACTCGGGTTCAGCTTCTTGTTGCGGTGAGGGTTATGTTTAGGGTTGTTAGGAAAGAGTGAAGACGCAGAGTCCTGTTGAGTGTGGGGTTGCGTAAAGGCTCCCCCAGGGAGCTCAGGTGTACCCAAAGGCTTCCGCTGAGAGCACTTTTTGATGGCAGAAAGTGGCACCGTACGTGTTTTTTCGGGTCTAACTCGGGTTCAGCTTCTTGTTCCGGTTAGGGTTATGTTTAGGGTTGTTAGGAAAGAGTGAAGACGCAGAGTCCTGTTGAGTGTGGGGTTGCGTAAAGGCTCCCCCAGGGAGTTCAGGTGTACCCAAAGGCTTCCGCTGAGAGCACTTTTTGATGGCAGAAAGTGGCACCGTACGTGTTTTTTCGGGTCTAACTCGGGTTCAGCTTCTTGTTGCGGTTAGGGTTATCTTTAGGGTTGTTAGGAAAGAGTGAAGACGCAGAGTCCTGTTGAGTGTGGGGTTGCGTAAAGGCTCCCCCAGGGAGTTCAGGTGTACCCAAAGGCTTCCGCTGAGAGCACTTTTTGATGGCAGAAAGTGGCACCGTACGTGATTTTTCGGGTCTAACTCGGGTTCAGCTTCTTGTTCCGGTTAGGGTTATGTTTAGGGTTGTTAGGAAAGAGTGAAGACGCAGAGTCCTGTTGAGTGTGGGGTTGCGTAAAGGCTCCCCCAGGGAGTTCAGGTGTACCCAAAGGCTTCCGCTGAGAGCACTTTTTGATGGCAGAAAGTGGCACCGTACGTGTTTTTTCGGGTCTAACTCGGGTTCAGCTTCTTGTTGCGGTTAGGGTTATGTTTAGGGTTGTTAGGAAAGAGTGAAGACGCAGAGTCCTGTTGAGTGTGGGGTTGCGTAAAGGCTCCCCCAGGGAGTTCAGGTGTACCCAAAGGCTTCCGCTGAGAGCACTTTTTGATGGCAGAAAGTGGCACCGTACGTGTTTTTTCGGGTCTAACTCGGGTTCAGCTTCTTGTTGCGGTTAGGGTTATGTTTAGGGTTGTTAGGAAAGAGTGAAGACGCAGAGTCCTGTTGAGTGTGGGGTTGCGTAAAGGCTCCCCCAGGGAGTTCAGGTGTACCCAAAGGCTTCCGCTGAGAGCACTTTTTGATGGCATAAAGTGGCACCGTACGTGTTTTTTCGGGTCTAACTCGGGTTCAGCTTCTTGTTCCGGTTAGGGTTATGTTTAGGGTTGTTAGGAAAGAGTGAAGACGCAGAGTCCTGTTGAGTGTGGGGTTGCGTAAAGGCTCCCCCAGGGAGTTCAGGTGTACCCAAAGGCTTCCGCTGAGAGCACTTTTTGATGGCAGAAAGTGGCACCGTACGTGATTTTTCGGGTCTAACTCGGGTTCAGCTTCTTGTTGCGGTTAGGGTTATGTTTAGGGTTGTTAGGAAAGAGTGAAGACGCAGAGTCCTGTTGAGTGTGGGGTTGCGTAAAGGCTCCCCCAGGGAGTTCAGGTGTACCCAAAGGCTTCCGCTGAGAGCACTTTTTGATGGCAGAAAGTGGCACCGTACGTGTTTTTTCGGGTCTAACTCGGGTTCAGCTTCTTGTTCCGGTTAGGGTTATGTTTAGGGTTGTTAGGAAAGAGTGAAGACGCAGAGTCCTGTTGAGTGTGGGGTTGCGTAAAGGCTCCCCCAGGGAGTTCAGGTGTACCCAAAGGCTTCCGCTGAGAGCACTTTTTGATGGCAGAAAGTGGCACCGTACGTGTTTTTTCGGGTCTAACTCGGGTTCAGCTTCTTGTTCCGGTTAGGGTTATGTTTAGGGTTGTTAGGAAAGAGTGAAGACGCAGAGTCCTGTTGAGTGTGGGGTTGCGTAAAGGCTCCCCCAGGGAGTTCAGGTGTACCCAAAGGCTTCCGCTGAGAGCACTTTTTGATGGCAGAAAGTGGCACCGTACGTGTTTTTTCGGGTCTAACTCGGGTTCAGCTTCTTGTTGCGGTTAGGGTTATGTTTAGGGTTGTTAGGAAAGAGTGAAGAGGCAGAGTCCTGTTGAGTGTGGGGTTGCGTAAAGGCTCCCCCAGGGAGTTCAGGTGTACCCAAAGGCTTCCGCTGAGAGCACTTTTTGATGGCAGAAAGTGGCACCGTACGTGTTTTTTCGGGTCTAACTCGGGTTCAGCTTCTTGTTCCGGTTAGGGTTATGTTTAGGGTTGTTAGGAAAGAGTGAAGACGCAGAGTCCTGTTGAGTGTGGGGTTGCGTAAAGGCTCCCCCAGGGAGTTCAGGTGTACCCAAAGTCTTCCACTGAGAGCACTTTTTGATGGCAGAAAGTGGCACCGTACGTGATTTTTCGGGTCTAACTCGGGTTCAGCTTCTTGTTGCGGTTAGGGTTATGTTTAGGGTTGTTAGGAAAGAGTGAAGACGCAGAGTCCTGTTGAGTGTGGGGTTGCGTAAAGGCTCCCCCAGGGAGTTCAGGTGTACCCAAAGGCTTCCGCTGAGAGCACTTTTTGATGGCAGAAAGTGGCACCGTACGTGTTTTTTCGGGTCTAACTCGGGTTCAGCTTCTTGTTCCGGTTAGGGTTATGTTTAGGGTTGTTAGGAAAGAGTGAAGACGCAGAGTCCTGTTGAGTTTGGGGTTGCGTAAAGGCTCCCCCAGGGAGTTCAGGTGTACCCAAAGGCTTCCGCTGAGAGCACTTTTTGATGGCAGAAAGTGGCACCGTACGTGTTTTTTCGGGTCTAACTCGGGTTCAGCTTCTTGTTGCGGTTAGGGTTATGTTTAGGCTTGTTAGGAAAGAGTGAAGAGGCAGAGTCCTGTTGAGTGTGGGGTTGCGTAAAGGCTCCCCCAGGGAGTTCAGGTGTACCCAAAGGCTTCCGCTGAGAGCACTTTTTGATGGCAGAAAGTGGCACCGTACGTGTTTTTTCGGGTCTAACTCAGGTTCAGCTTCTTGTTCCGGTTAGGGTTATGTTTAGGGTTGTTAGGAAAGAGTGAAGACGCAGAGTCCTGTTGAGTGTGGGGTTGCGTAAAGGCTCCCCCAGGGAGTTCAGGTGTACCCAAAGGCTTCCGCTGAGAGCACTTTTTGATGGCAGAAAGTGGCACCGTACGTGATTTTTCGGGTCTAACTCGGGTTCAGCTTCTTGTTGCGGTTAGGGTTATGTTTAGGGTTGTTAGGAAAGAGTGAAGACGCAGAGTCCTGTTGAGTGTGGGGTTGCGTAAAGGCTCCCCCAGGGAGTTCAGGTGTACCCAAAGGCTTCCCCTGAGAGCACTTTTTGATGGCAGAAAGTGGCACCGTACGTGTTTTTTCGGGTCTAACTCGGGTTCAGCTTCTTGTTCCGGTTAGGGTTATGTTTAGGGTTGTTAGGAAAGAGTGAAGACGCAGAGTCCTGTTGAGTGTGGGGTTGCGTAAAGGCTCCCCCAGGGAGTTCAGGTGTACCCAAAGGCTTCCGCTGAGAGCACTTTTTGATGGCAGAAAGTGGCACCGTACGTGTTTTTTCGGGTCTAACTCGGGTTCAGCTTCTTGTTGCGGTGAGGGTTATGTTTAGGGTTGTTAGGAAAGAGTGAAGACGCAGAGTCCTGTTGAGTGTGGGGTTGCGTAAAGGCTCCCCCAGGGAGCTCAGGTGTACCCAAAGGCTTCCGCTGAGAGCACTTTTTGATGGCATAAAGTGGCACCGTACGTGTTTTTTCGGGTCTAACTCGGGTTCAGCTTCTTGTTGCGGTTAGGGTTATGTTTAGGGTTGTTAGGAAAGAGTGAAGACGCAGAGTCCTGTTGAGTGTGGGGTTGCGTAAAGGCTCCCCCAGGGAGTTCAGGTGTACCCAAAGGCTTCCGCTGAGAGCACTTTTTGATGGCAGAAAGTGGCACCGTACGTGATTTTTCGGGTCTAACTCGGGTTCAGCTTCTTGTTCCGGTTAGGGTTATGTTTAGGGTTGTTAGGAAAGAGTGAAGACGCAGGGTCCTGTTGAGTGTGGGGTTGCGTAAAGGCTCCCCCAGGGAGTTCAGGTGTACCCAAAGGCTTCCGCTGAGAGCACTTTTTGATGGCAGAAAGTGGCACCGTACGTGTTTTTTCGGGTCTAACTCGGGTTCAGCTTCTTGTTCCGGTTAGGGTTATGTTTAGGGTTGTTAGGAAAGAGTGAAGACGCAGAGTCCTGTTGAGTGTGGGGTTGCGTAAAGGCTCCCCCAGGGAGTTCAGGTGTACCCAAAGGCTTCCGCTGAGAGCACTTTTTGATGGCAGAAAGTGGCACCGTACGTGTTTTTTCGGGTCTAACTCGGGTTCAGCTTCTTGTTGCGGTTAGGGTTATGTTTAGGGTTGTTAGGAAAGAGTGAAGACGCAGAGTCCTGTTGAGTGTGGGGTTGCGTAAAGGCTCCCCCAGGGAGTTGAGGTGTACCCAAAGGCTTCTGCTGAGAGCACTTTTTGATGGCAGAAAGTGGCACCGTACGTGTTTTTTCGGGTCTAACTCGGGTTCAGCTTCTTGTTGCGGTTAGGGTTATGTTTAGGGTTGTTAGGAAAGAGTGAAGACGCAGAGTCCTGTTGAGTGTGGGGTTGCGTAAAGGCTCCCCCAGGGAGTTCAGGTGTACCCAAAGGCTTCCGCTGAGAGCACTTTTTGATGGCAGAAAGTGGCACCGTACGTGTTTTTTCGGGTCTAACTCGGGTTCAGCTTCTTGTTCCGGTTAGGGTTATGTTTAGGGTTGTTAGGAAAGAGTGAAGACGCAGAGTCCTGTTGAGTGTGGGGTTGCGTAAAGGCTCCCCCAGGGAGTTCAGGCGTACCCAAAGGCTTCCGCTGAGAGCACTTTTTGATGGCAGAAAGTGGCACCGTACGTGTTTTTTCGGGTCTAACTCGGGTTCAGCTTCTTGTTCCGGTTAGGGTTATGTTTAGGGTTGTTAGGAAAGAGTGAAGACGCAGAGTCCTGTTGAGTGTGGGGTTGCGTAAAGGCTCCCCCAGGGAGTTCAGGTGTACCCAAAGGCTTCCGCTGAGAGCACTTTTTGATGGCAGAAAGTGGCACCGTACGTGTTTTTTCGGGTCTAACTCGGGTTCAGCTTCTTGTTGCGGTTAGGGTTATGTTTAGGGTTGTTAGGAAAGAGTGAAGACGCAGAGTCCTGTTGAGTGTGGGGTTGCGTAAAGGCTCCCCCAGGGAGTTCAGGTGTACCCAAAGGCTTCCGCTGAGAGCACTTTTTGATGGCAGAAAGTGGCACCGTACGTGTTTTTTCGGGTCTAACTCGGGTTCAGCTTCTTGTTCCGGTTAGGGTTATGTTTAGGGTTGTTAGGAAAGAGTGAAGACGCAGAGTCCTGTTGAGTGTGGGGTTGCGTAAAGGCTCCCCCAGGGAGTTCAGGAGTACCCAAAGGCTTCCGCTGAGAGCACTTTTTGATGGCAGAAAGTGGCACCGTACGTGTTTTTTCGGGTCTAACTCGGGTTCAGCTTCTTGTTCCGGTGAGGGTTATGTTTAGGGTTGTTAGGAAAGAGTGAAGACGCAGAGTCCTGTTGAGTGTGGGGTTGCGTAAAGGCTCCCCCAGGGAGTTCAGGTGTACCCAAAGGCTTCCGCTGAGAGCACTTTTTGATGGCAGAAAGTGGCACCGTACGTGTTTTTTCGGGTCTAACTCGGGTTCAGCTTCTTGTTCCGGTTAGGGTTATGTTTAGGGTTGTTAGGAAAGAGTGAAGACGCAGACTCCTGTTGAGTGTGGGATTGCGTAAAGGCTCCCCCAGGGAGTTCAGGTGTACCCAAAGGCTTCCGCTGAGAGCACTTTTTGATGGCAGAAAGTGGCACCGTACGTGTTTTTTCGGGTCTAACTCGGGTTCAGCTTCTTGTTCCGGTTAGGGTTATGTTTAGGGTTGTTAGGAAAGAGTGAAGACGCAGAGTCCTGTTGAGTGTGGGGTTGCGTAAAGGCTCCCCCAGGGAGTTCAGGTGTACCCAAAGTCTTCCACTGAGGGCACTTTTTGATGGCAGAAAGTGGCACCGTACGTGATTTTTCGGGTCTAACTCGGGTTCAGCTTCTTGTTGCGGTTAGGGTTATGTTTAGGGTTGTTAGGAAAGAGTGAAGACGCAGAGTCCTGTTGAGTGTGGGGTTGCGTAAAGGCTCCCCCAGGGAGTTCAGGTGTACCCAAAGGCTTCCGCTGAGAGCACTTTTTGATGGCAGAAAGTGGCACCGTACGCGTTTTTTCGGGTCTAACTCGGGTTCAGCTTCTTGTTCCGGTTAGGGTTATGTTTAGGGTTGTTAGGAAAGAGTGAAGAGGCAGAGTCCTGTTGAGTGTGGGGTTGCGTAAAGGCTCCCCCAGGGAGTTCAGGTGTACCCAAAGGCTTCCGCTGAGAGCACTTTTTGATGGCAGAAAGTGGCACCGTACGTGTTTTTTCGGGTCTAACTCGGGTTCAGCTTCTTGTTGCGGTTAGGGTTATGTTTAGGGTTGTTAGGAAAGAGTGAAGACGCAGAGTCCTGTTGAGTGTGGGGTTGCGTAAAGGCTCCCCCAGGGAGTTCAGGTGTACCCAAAGGCTTCCGCTGAGAGCACTTTTTGATGGCAGAAAGTGGCACCGTACGTGTTTTTTCGGGTCTAACTCGGGTTCAGCTTCTTGTTCCGGTTAGGGTTATGTTTCGGGTTGTTAGGAAAGAGTGAAGACGCAGAGTCCTGTTGAGTGTGGGGTTGCGTAAAGGCTCCCCCAGGGAGTTCAGGTGTACCCAAAGGCTTCCGCTGAGAGCACTTTTTGATGGCAGAAAGTGGCAAAGTACGTGATTTTTCGGGTCTAACTCGGGTTCAGCTTCTTGTTCCGGTTAGGGTTATGTTTAGGGTTGTTAGGAAAGAGTGAAGACGCAGAGTCCTGTTGAGTGTGGGGTTGCGTAAAGGCTCCCCCAGGGAGTTCAGGTGTACCCAAAGGCTTCCGCTGAGAGCACTTTTTGATGGCAGAAAGTGGCACCGTACGTGTTTTTTCGGGTCTAACTCGGGTTCAGCTTCTTGTTCCGGTTAGGGTTATGTTTAGGGTTGTTAGGAAAGAGTGAAGAGGCAGAGTCCTGTTGAGTTTGGGGTTGCGTAAAGGCTCCCCCAGGGAGTTCAGGTGTACCCGAAGGCTTCCGCTGAGAGCACTTTTTGATGGCAGAAAGTGGCACCGTACGTGTTTTTTCGGGTCTAACTCGGGCTCAGCTTCTTGTTCCGGTTAGGGTTATGTTTAGGGTTGTTAGGAAAGAGTGAAGACGCAGAGTCCTGTTGAGTGTGGGGTTGCGTAAAGGCTCCCCCAGGGAGTTCAGGTGTACCCAAAGGCTTCCGCTGAGAGCACTTTTTGATGGCAGAAAGTGGCACCGTACGTGTTTTTTCGGGTCTAACTCGGGTTCAGCTTCTTGTTCCGGTTAGGGTTATGTTTAGGGTTGTTAGGAAAGAGTGAAGACGCAGAGTCCTGTTGAGTGTGGGGTTGCGTAAAGGCTCCCCCAGGGAGTTCAGGTGTACCCAAAGGCTTCCGCTGAGAGCACTTTTTGATGGCAGAAAGTGGCACCGTACGTGTTTTTTCGGGTCTAACTCGGGTTCAGCTTCTTGTTCCGGTTAGGGTTATGTTTAGGGTTGTTAGGAAAGAGTGAAGACGCAGAGTCCTGTTGAGTGTGGGGTTGCGTAAAGGCTCCCCCAGGGAGTTCAGGTGTACCCAAAGGCTTCCGCTGAGAGCACTTTTTGATGGCAGAAAGTGGCACCGTACGTGTTTTTTCGGGTCTAACTCGGGTTCAGCTTCTTGTTCCGGTTAGGGTTATGTTTAGGGTTGTTAGGAAAGAGTGAAGACGCAGAGTCCTGTTGAGTGTGGGGTTGCGTAAAGGCTCCCCCAGGGAGTTCAGGTGTACCCAAAGGCTTCCGCTGAGAGCACTTTTTGATGGCAGAAAGTGGCACCGTACGTGTTTTTTCGGGTCTAACTCGGGTTCAGCTTCTTGTTCCGGTTAGGGTTATGTTTAGGGTTGTTAGGAAAGAGTGAAGACGCAGAGTCCTGTTGAGTGTGGGGTTGCGTAAAGGCTCCCCCAGGGAGTTCAGGTGTACCCAAAGGCTTCCGCTGAGAGCACTTTTTGATGGCAGAAAGTGGCACCGTACGTGTTTTTTCGGGTCTAACTCGGGTTCAGCTTCTTGTTCCGGTTAGGGTTATGTTTAGGGTTGTTAGGAAAGAGTGAAGACGCAGAGTCCTGTTGAGTGTGGGGTTGCGTAAAGGCTCCCCCAGGGAGTTCAGGTGTACCCAAAGGCTTCCGCTGAGAGCACTTTTTGATGGCAGAAAGTGGCACCGTACGTGTTTTTTCGGGTCTAACTCGGGTTCAGCTTCTTGTTCCGGTTAGGGTTATGTTTAGGGTTGTTAGGAAAGAGTGAAGACGCAGAGTCCTGTTGAGTGTGGGATTGCGTAAAGGCTCCCCCAGGGAGTTCAGGTGTACCCAAAGGCTTCCGCTGAGAGCACTTTTTGATGGCAGAAAGTGGCACCGTACGTGTTTTTTCGGGTCTAACTCGGGTTCAGCTTCTTGTTGCGGTTAGGGTTATGTTTAGGGTTGTTAGGAAAGAGTGAAGACGCAGAGTCCTGTTGAGTGTGGGGTTGCGTAAAGGCTCCCCCAGGGAGTTCAGGTGTACCCAAAGGCTTCCGCTGAGAGCACTTTTTGATGGCAGAAAGTGGCACCGTACGTGATTTTTCGGGTCTAACTCGGGTTCAGCTTCTTGTTCCGGTTAGGGTTATGTTTAGGGTTGTTAGGAAAGAGTGAAGACGCAGAGTCCTGTTGAGTGTGGGGTTGCGTAAAGGCTCCCCCAGGGAGTTCAGGTGTACCCAAAGGCTTCCGCTGAGAGCACTTTTTGATGGCAGAAAGTGGCACCGTACGTGATTTTTCGGGTCTACCTCGGGTTCAGCTTCTTGTTCCGGTTAGGGTTATGTTTAGGGTTGTTAGGAAAGAGTGAAGACGCAGAGTCCTGTTGAGTGTGGGGTTGCGTAAAGGCTCCCCCAGGGAGTTCAGGTGTACCCAAAGGCTTCCGCTGAGAGCACTTTTTGATGGCAGAAAGTGGCACCGTACGTGTTTTTTCGGGTCTAACTCGGGTTCAGCTTCTTGTTCCGGTTAGGGTTATGTTTAGGGTTGTTAGGAAAGAGTGAAGACGCAGAGTCCTGTTGAGTGTGGGGTTGCGTAAAGGCTCCCCCAGGGAGTTCAGGTGTACCCAAAGGCTTCCGCTGAGAGCACTTTTTGATGGCAGAAAGTGGCACCGTACGTGATTTTTCGGGTCTAACTCGGGTTCAGCTTCTTGTTGCGGTTAGGGTTATGTTTAGGGTTGTTAGGAAAGAGTGAAGACGCAGAGTCCTGTTGAGTGTGGGGTTGCGTAAAGGCTCCCCCAGGGAGTTCAGGTGTACCCAAAGGCTTCCGCTGAGAGCACTTTTTGATGGCAGAAAGTGGCACCGTGCGTGTTTTTTCGGGTCTACCTCGGGTTCAGCTTCTTGTTGCGGTTAGGGTTATCTTTAGGGTTGTTAGGAAAGAGTGAAGACGCAGAGTCCTGTTGAGTGTGGGGTTGCGTAAAGGCTCCCCCAGGGAGTTCAGGTGTACCCAAAGGCTTCCGCTGAGAGCACTTTTTGATGGCAGAAAGTGGCACCGTCCGTGATTTTTCGGGTCTAACTCGGGTTCAGCTTCTTGTTGCGGTTAGGGTTATGTTTAGGGTTGTTAGGAAAGAGTGAAGACGCAGAGTCCTGTTGAGTGTGGGGTTGCGTAAAGGCTCCCCCAGGGAGTTCAGGTGTAGCCAAAGGCTTCCGCTGAGAGCACTTTTTGATGGCAGAAAGTGGCACCGTACGTGTTTTTTCGGGTCTAACTCGGGTTCAGCTTCTTGTTCCGGTTAGGGTTATGTTTAGGGTTGTTAGGAAAGAGTGAAGACGCAGAGTCCTGTTGAGTGTGGGGTTGCGTAAAGGCTCCCCCAGGGAGTTCAGGTGTACCCAAAGGCTTCCGCTGAGAGCACTTTTTGATGGCAGAAAGTGGCACCGTGCGTGTTTTTTCGGGTCTAACTCGGGTTCAGCTTCTTGTTGCGGTTAGGGTTATCTTTAGGGTTGTTAGGAAAGAGTGAAGACGCAGAGTCCTGTTGAGTGTGGGGTTGCGTAAAGGCTCCCCCAGGGAGTTCAGGTGTACCCAAAGGCTTCCGCTGAGAGCACTTTTTGATGGCAGAAAGTGGCACCGTACGTGATTTTTCGGGTCTAACTCGGGTTCAGCTTCTTGTTGCGGTTAGGGTTATGTTTAGGGTTGTTAGGAAAGAGTGAAGACGCAGAGTCCTGTTGAGTGTGGGGTTGCGTAAAGGCTCCCCCAGGGAGTTCAGGTGTACCCAAAGGCTTCCGCTGAGAGCACTTTTTGATGGCAGAAAGTGGCACCGTGCGTGTTTTTTCGGGTCTAACTCGGGTTCAGCTTCTTGTTCCGGTTAGGGTTATGTTTAGGGTTGTTAGGAAAGAGTGAAGACGCAGAGTCCTGTTGAGTGTGGGGTTGCGTAAAGGCTCCCCCAGGGAGTTCAGGTGTACCCAAAGGCTTCCGCTGAGAGCACTTTTTGATGGCAGAAAGTGGCACCGTACGTGATTTTTCGGGTCTAACTCGGGTTCAGCTTCTTGTTGCGGTTAGGGTTATGTTTAGGGTTGTTAGGAAAGAGTGAAGACGCAGAGTCCTGTTGAGTGTGGGGTTGCGTAAAGGCTCCCCCAGGGAGTTCAGGTGTACCCAAAGGCTTCCGCTGAGAGCACTTTTTGATGGCAGAAAGTGGCACCGTGCGTGTTTTTTCGGGTCTAACTCGGGTTCAGCTTCTTGTTCCGGTTAGGGTTATGTTTAGGGTTGTTAGGAAAGAGTGAAGACGCAGAGTCCTGTTGAGTGTGGGGTTGCGTAAAGGCTCCCCCAGGGAGTTCAGGTGTACCCAAAGGCTTCCGCTGAGAGCACTTTTTGATGGCAGAAAGTGGCACCGTACGTGTTTTTTCGGGTCTAACTCGGGTTCAGCTTCTTGTTCCGGTTAGGGTTATGTTTAGGGTTGTTAGGAAAGAGTGAAGACGCAGACTCCTGTTGAGTGTGGGATTGCGTAAAGGCTCCCCCAGGGAGTTCAGGTGTACCCAAAGGCTTCCGCTGAGAGCACTTTTTGATGGCAGAAAGTGGCACCGTGCGTGTTTTTTCGGGTCTAACTCGGGTTCAGCTTCTTGTTGCGGTTAGGGTTATCTTTAGGGTTGTTAGGAAAGAGTGAAGACGCAGAGTCCTGTTGAGTGTGGGGTTGCGTAAAGGCTCCCCCAGGGAGTTGAGGTGTACCCAAAGGCTTCTGCTGAGAGCACTTTTTGATGGCAGAAAGTGGCACCGTACGTGTTTTTTCGGGTCTAACTCGGGTTCAGCTTCTTGTTGCGGTTAGGGTTATGTTTAGGGTTGTTAGGAAAGAGTGAAGACGCAGAGTCCTGTTGAGTGTGGGGTTGCGTAAAGGCTCCCCCAGGGAGTTCAGGTGTACCCAAAGGCTTCCGCTGAGAGCACTTTTTGATGGCAGAAAGTGGCACCGTACGTGTTTTTTCGGGTCTAACTCGGGTTCAGCTTCTTGTTGCGGTTAGGGTTATGTTTAGGGTTGTTAGGAAAGAGTGAAGACGCAGAGTCCTGTTGAGTGTGGGGTTGCGTAAAGGCTCCCCCAGGGAGTTCAGGCGTACCCAAAGGCTTCCGCTGAGAGCACTTTTTGATGGCAGAAAGTGGCACCGTACGTGTTTTTTCGGGTCTAACTCAGGTTCATTTTCCTGTTCCGGTTAGGGTTATGTTTAGGGTTGTTAGGAAAGAGTGAAGACGCAGAGTCCTGTTGACTGTGGGGTTGCGTAAAGGCTCCCCCAGGGAGTTCAGGTGTACCCAAAGGCTTCCGCTGAGAGCACTTTTTGATGGCATAAAGTGGCACCGTACATGTTTTTTCGGGTCTAACTCGGGTTCAGCTTCTTGTTGCGGTTAGGGTTATGTTTAGGGTTGTTAGGAAAGAGTGAAGACGCAGAGTCCTGTTGAGTGTGGGGTTGCGTAAAGGCTCCCCCAGGGAGTTCAGGTGTACCCAAAGGCTTCCGCTGAGAGCACTTTTTGATGGCAGAAAGTGGCACCGTACGTGTTTTTTCGGGTCTAACTCGGGTTCAGCTTCTTGTTCCGGTTAGGGTTATGTTTAGGGTTGTTAGGAAAGAGTGAAGACGCAGAGGCCTGTTGAGTGTGGGGTTGCGTAAAGGCTCCCCCAGGGAGTTCAGGAGTACCCAAAGGCTTCCGCTGAGAGCACTTTTTGATGGCAGAAAGTGGCACCGTACGTGTTTTTTCGGGTCTAACTCGGGTTCAGCTTCTTGTTCCGGTTAGGGTTATGTTTAGGGTTGTTAGGAAAGAGTGAAGACGCAGAGTCCTGTTGAGTGTGGGGTTGCGTAAAGGCTCCCCCAGGGAGTTCAGGTGTACCCAAAGGCTTCCGCTGAGAGCACTTTTTGATGGCAGAAAGTGGCACCGTACGTGATTTTTCGGGTCTAACTCGGGTTCAGCTTCTTGTTCCGGTTAGGGTTATGTTTAGGGTTGTTAGGATAGAGTGAAGACGCAGAGTCCTGTTGAGTGTGGGGTTGCGTAAAGGCTCCCCCAGGGAGCTCAGGTGTACCCAAAGGCTTCCGCTGAGAGCACTTTTTGATGGCATAAAGTGGCACCGTACGTGTTTTTTCGGGTCTAACTCGGGTTCAGCTTCTTGTTCCGGTTAGGGTTATGTTTAGGGTTGTTAGGAAAGAGTGAAGACGCAGAGTCCTGTTGAGTGTGGGGTTGCGTAAAGGCTCCCCCAGGGAGTTCAGGTGTACCCAAAGGCTTCCGCTGAGAGCACTTTTTGATGGCAGAAAGTGGCACCGTGCGTGTTTTTTCGGGTCTAACTCGGGTTCAGCTTCTTGTTCCGGTTAGGGTTATGTTTAGGGTTGTTAGGAAAGAGTGAAGACGCAGACTCCTGTTGAGTGTGGGATTGCGTAAAGGCTCCCCCAGGGAGTTCAGGTGTACCCAAAGGCTTCCGCTGAGAGCACTTTTTGATGGCATAAAGTGGCACCGTACGTGTTTTTTCGGGTCTAACTCGGGTTCAGCTTCTTGTTGCGGTTAGGGTTATGTTTAGGGTTGTTAGGAAAGAGTGAAGACGCAGAGTCCTGTTGAGTGTGGGGTTGCGTAAAGGCTCCCCCAGGGAGTTCAGGTGTACCCAAAGTCTTCCACTGAGGGCACTTTTTGATGGCAGAAAGTGGCACCGTACGTGAGTTTTCGGGTCTAACTCGGGTTCAGCTTCTTGTTGCGGTTAGGGTTATGTTTAGGGTTGTTAGGAAAGAGTGAAGACGCAGAGTCCTGTTGAGTGTGGGGTTGCGTAAAGGCTCCCCCAGGGAGTTCAGGTGTACCGAAATGCTTCCGCTGAGAGCACTTTTTGATGGCAGAAAGTGGCACCGTACGTGATTTTTCGGGTCTAACTCGGGTTCAGCTTCTTGTTGCGGTTAGGGTTATGTTTAGGGTTGTTAGGAAAGAGTGAAGACGCAGAGTCCTGTTGAGTGTGGGGTTGCGTAAAGGCTCCCCCAGGGAGTTCAGGTGTACCCAAAGGCTTCCGCTGAGAGCACTTTTTGATGGCAGAAAGTGGCACCGTACGTGTTTTTTCGGGTCTAACTCGGGTTCAGCTTCTTGTTCCGGTTAGGGTTATGTTTAGGGTTGTTAGGAAAGAGTGAAGAGGCAGAGTCCTGTTGAGTGTGGGGTTGCGTAAAGGCTCCCCAAGGGAGTTCAGGTGTACCCAAAGGCTTCCGCTGAGAGCACTTTTTGATGGCAGAAAGTGGCACCGTACGTGTTTTTTCGGGTCTAACTCGGGTTCAGCTTCTTGTTGCGGTTAGGGTTATGTTTAGGGTTGTTAGGAAAGAGTGAAGACGCAGAGTCCTGTTGAGTGTGGGGTTGCGTAAAGGCTCCCCCAGGGAGTTCAGGTGTACCCAAAGGCTTCCGCTGAGAGCACTTTTTGATGGCAGAAAGTGGCACCGTACGTGTTTTTTCGGGTCTAACTCGGGTTCAGCTTCTTGTTCCGGTTAGGGTTATGTTTAGGGTTGTTAGGAAAGAGTGAAGACGCAGAGTCCTGTTGAGTGTGGGGTTGCGTAAAGGCTCCCCCAGGGAGTTCAGGTGTACCCAAAGGCTTCCGCTGAGAGCACTTTTTGATGGCAGAAAGTGGCACCGTACGTGTTTTTTCGGGTCTAACTCGGGTTCAGCTTCTTGTTCCGGTTAGGGTTATGTTTAGGGTTGTTAGGAAAGAGTGAAGAGGCAGAGTCCTGTTGAGTGTGGGGTTGCGTAAAGGCTCCCCCAGGGAGTTCAGGTGTACCCAAAGGCTTCCGCTGAGAGCACTTTTTGATGGCAGAAAGTGGCACCGTACGTGATTTTTCGGGTCTAACTCGGGTTCAGCTTCTTGTTCCGGTTAGGGTTATGTTTAGGGTTGTTAGGAAAGAGTGAAGACGCAGAGTCCTGTTGAGTGTGGGGTTGCGTAAAGGCTCCCCCAGGGAGTTCAGGTGTACCCAAAGGCTTCCGCTGAGAGCACTTTTTGATGGCAGAAAGTGGCACCGTACGTGTTTTTTCGGGTCTAACTCGGGTTCAGCTTCTTGTTCCGGTTAGGGTTATGTTTAGGGTTGTTAGGAAAGAGTGAAGAGGCAGAGTCCTGTTGAGTTTGGGGTTGCGTAAAGGCTCCCCCAGGGAGTTCAGGTGTACCCGAAGGCTTCCGCTGAGAGCACTTTTTGATGGCAGAAAGTGGCACCGTACGTGTTTTTTCGGGTCTAACTCGGGCTCAGCTTCTTGTTGCGGTTAGGGTTATGTTTAGGGTTGTTAGGAAAGAGTGAAGACGCAGAGTCCTGTTGAGTGTGGGGTTGCGTAAAGGCTCCCCCAGGGAGTTCAGGTGTACCCAAAGGCTTCCGCTGAGAGCACTTTTTGATGGCAGAAAGTGGCACCGTACGTGATTTTTCGGGTCTAACTCGGGTTCAGCTTCTTGTTCCGGTTAGGGTTATGTTTAGGGTTGTTAGGAAAGAGTGAAGAGTTAGAGTCCTGTTGAGTGTGGGGTTGCGTAAAGGCTCCCCCAGGGAGTTCAGGTGTACCCAAAGGCTTCCGCTGAGAGCACTTTTTGATGGCAGAAAGTGGCACCGTACGTGTTTTTTCGGGTCTAACTCGGGATCAGCTTCTTGTTCCGGTTAGGGTTATGTTTAGGGTTGTTAGGAAAGAGTGAAGACGCAGAGTCCTGTTGAGTGTGGGGTTCCATAAAGGCTCCCCCAGGGAGTTCAGGTGTACCCGAAGGCTTCCGTTGAGAGCACTTTTTGATGGCAGAAAGTGGCACCGTACGTGTTTTTTCGGGTGTAACTCGGGTTCAGCTTCTTGTTCCGGTTAGGGTTATGTTTAGGGTTGTTAGGAAAGAGTGAAGACGCAGAGTCCTGTTGAGTGTGGGGTTGCGTAAAGGCTCCCCCAGGGAGTTCAGGTGTACCTGAAGGCTTCCGCTGAGAGCACTTTTTGATGGCAGAAAGTGGCACCGTACGTGTTTTTCCGGGTCTAACTCGGGTTCAGCTTCTTGTTCCGGTTAGGGTTATCTTTAGGGTTGTTAGGAAAGAGTGAAGACGCAGAGTCCTGTTGAGTGTGGGGTTGCGTAAAGGCTCCCCCAGGGAGTTCAGGTGTACCCAAAGGCTTCCGCTGAGAGCACTTTTTGATGGCATAAAGTGGCACCGTACCTGATTTTTCGGGTCTAACTCGGGTTCAGCTTCTTGTTGCGGTTAGGGTTATGTTTAGGGTTGTTAGGAAAGAGTGAAGACGCAGAGTCCTGTTGAGTGTGGGGCTGCGTAAAGGCTCCCCCAGGGAGTTCAGGTGTACCCAAAGGCTTCCGCTGAGAGCACTTTTTGATGGCAGAAAGTGGCACTGTACGTGATGTTTCGGGTGTAACTCGGGTTCAGCTTCTTGTTCCGGTTAGGGTTATGTTTAGGGTTGTTAGGATAGAGTGAAGACGCAGAGTCCTGTTGAGTGTGGGGTTGCGTAAAGGCTCCCCCAGGGAGTTCAGGTGTACCCAAAGGCTTCCGCTGAGAGCACTTTTTGATGGCAGAAAGTGGCACCGTACGTGTTTTTTCGGGTCTAACTCAGGTTCATTTATCTGTTCCGGTTAGGGTTATGTTTAGGGTTGTTAGGAAAGAGTGAAGACGCAGAGTCCTGTTGAGTGTGGGGTTGCGTAAAGGCTCCCCCAGGGAGTTCAGGTGTACCCAAAGGCTTCCGCTGAGAGCACTTTTTGATGGCAGAAAGTGGCACCGTACGTGTTTTTTCGGGTCTAACTCGGGTTCAGCTTCTTGTTCCGGTTAGGGTTATGTTTAGGGTTGTTAGGAAAGAGTGAAGACGCAGAGTCCTGTTGAGTTTGGGGTTGCGTAAAGGCTCCCCCAGGGAGTTCAGGTGTACCCAAAGGCTTCCGCTGAGAGCACTTTTTGATGGCAGAAAGTGGTACCGTACGTGTTTTTTCGGGTCTAACTCGGGTTCAGCTTCTTGTTCCGGTTAGGGTTATGTTTAGGGTTGTTAGGAAAGAGTGAAGACGCAGAGTCCTGTTGAGTTTGGGGTTGCGTAAAGGCTCCCCCAGGGAGTTCAGGTGTACCCAAAGGCTTCCGCTGAGAGCACTTTTTGATGGCATAAAGTGGCACCGTACGTGTTTTTTTGGGTCTAACTCGGGTTCAGCTTCTTGTTGCGGTGAGGGTTATGTTTCGGGTTGTTAGGAAAGAGTGAAGAGGCAGAGTCCTGTTGAGTGTGGGGTTGCGTAAAGGCTCCCCCAGGGAGTTCAGGTGTACCCAAAGGCTTCCGCTGAGAGCACTTTTTGATGGCAGAAAGTGGCACCGTACGTGTTTTTTCGGGTCTAACTCGGGTTCAGCTTCTTGTTCTGGTTAGGGTTATGTTTAGGGTTGTTAGGAAAGAGTGAAGACGCAGACTCCTGTTGAGTGTGGGGTTGCGTAAAGGCTCCCCCAGGGAGTTCAGGTGTACCCAAAGGCTTCCACTGAGAGCACTTTTTGATGGCAGAAAGTGGCACCGTACGTGTTTTTTCGGGTCTAACTCGGGTTCAGCTTCTTGTTCCGGTTAGGGTTATGTTTAGGGTTGTTAGGAAAGAGTGAAGACGCAGAGTCCTGTTGAGTGTGGGGTTGCGTAAAGGCTCCCCCAGGGAGTTCAGGTGTACCCAAAGGCTTCCGCTGAGAGCACTTTTTGATGGCAGAAAGTGGCACCGTACGTGTTTTTTCGGGTCTAACTCGGGTTCAGCTTCTTGTTGCGGTTAGGGTTATGTTTAGGGTTGTTAGGAAAGAGTGAAGACGCAGAGTCCTGTTGAGTGTGGGGTTGCGTAAAGGCTCCCCCAGGGAGTTCAGGTGTACCCAAAGGCTTCCGCTGAGAGCACTTTTTGATGGCAGAAAGTGGCACCGTACGTGTTTTTTCGGGTCTAACTCGGGTTCAGCTTCTTGTTCCGGTTAGGGTTATGTTTAGGGTTGTTAGGAAAGAGTGAAGACGCAGAGTCCTGTTGAGTGTGGGGATGCGTAAAGGCTCCCCCAGGGAGTTCAGGTGTACCCAAAGGCTTCTGCTGAGAGCACTTTTTGATGGCAGAAAGTGGCACCGTACGTGTTTTTTCGGGTCTCACTCGGGTTCAGCTTCTTGTTGCGGTTAGGGTTATGTTTAGGGTTGTTAGGAAAGAGTGAAGACGCAGAGTCCTGTTGAGTGTGGGGATGCGTAAAGGCTCCCCCAGGGAGTTCAGGTGTACCCAAAGGCTTCCGCTGAGAGCACTTTTTGATGGCAGAAAGTGGCACCGTACGTGTTTTTCCGGGTCTAACTCGGGTTCAGCTTCTTGTTCCGGTTAGGGTTATGTTTAGGGTTGTTAGGAAAGAGTGAAGAGGCAGAGTCCTGTTGAGTGTGGGGTTGCGTAAAGGCTCCCCCAGGGAGTTCAGGTGTACCCAAAGGCTTCCGCTGAGAGCACTTTTTGATGGCAGAAAGTGGCACCGTGCGTGTTTTTTCGGGTCTAACTCGGGTTCAGCTTCTTGTTCCGGTTAGGGTTATGTTTAGGGTTGTTAGGAAAGAGTGAAGACGCAGAGTCCTGTTGAGTGTGGGGTTGCGTAAAGGCTCCCCCAGGGAGTTCAGGTGTACCCAAAGGCTTCCGCTGAGAGCACTTTTTGATGGCAGAAAGTGGCACCGTACGTGATTTTTCGGGTCTAACTCGGGTTCAGCTTCTTGTTCCGGTTAGGGTTATGTTTAGGGTTGTTAGGAAAGAGTGAAGACGCAGAGTCCTGTTGAGTGTGGGGTTGCGTAAAGGCTCCCCCAGGGAGTTCAGGTGTACCCAAAGGCTTCCGCTGAGAGCACTTTTTGATGGCAGAAAGTGGCACCGTACGTGTTTTTTCGGGTCTAACTCGGGTTCAGCTTCTTGTTCCGGTTAGGGTTATGTTTAGGGTTGTTAGGAAAGAGTGAAGACGCAGAGTCCTGTTGAGTGTGGGGTTGCGTAAAGGCTCCCCCAGGGAGTTCAGGTGTACCCAGAGGCTTCCGCTGAGAGCACTTTTTGATGGCAGAAAGTGGCACCGTACGTGTTTTTTCGGGTCTAACTCGGGTTCAGCTTCTTGTTCCGGTTAGGGTTATCTTTAGGGTTGTTAGGAAAGAGTGAAGACGCAGAGTCCTGTTGAGTGTGGGGTTGCGTAAAGGCTCCCCCAGGGAGTTCAGGTGTACCCAAAGGCTTCCGCTGAGAGCACTTTTTGATGGCAGAAAGTGGCACCGTACGTGTTTTTTCGGGTCTAACTCGGGTTCAGCTTCTTGTTCCGGTTAGGGTTATGTTTAGGGTTGTTAGGAAAGAGTGAAGACGCAGAGTCCTGTTGAGTGTGGGGATGCGTAAAGGCTCCCCCAGGGAGTTCAGGTGTACCCAAAGGCTTCTGCTGAGAGCACTTTTTGATGGCAGAAAGTGGCACCGTACGTGTTTTTTCGGGTCTCACTCGGGTTCAGCTTCTTGTTGCGGTTAGGGTTATGTTTAGGGTTGTTAGGAAAGAGTGAAGACGCAGAGTCCTGTTGAGTG
This sequence comes from Anser cygnoides, assembly GCF_040182565.1. NCBI lineage: Eukaryota > Metazoa > Chordata > Aves > Anseriformes > Anatidae > Anser > Anser cygnoides. Next base: position 2,955 of record NC_089899.1, on the reverse strand, counting down.
TGGGGATGCGTAAAGGCTCCCCCAGGGAGTTCAGGTGTACCCAAAGGCTTCCGCTGAGAGCACTTTTTGATGGCAGAAAGTGGCACCGTACGTGTTTTTCGGGTCTAACTCGGGTTCAGCTTCTTGTTCCGGTTAGGGTTATGTTTAGGGTTGTTAGGAAAGAGTGAAGAGGCAGAGTCCTGTTGAGTGTGGGGTTGCGTAAAGGCTCCCCCAGGGAGTTCAGGTGTACCCAAAGGCTTCCGCTGAGAGCACTTTTTGATGGCAGAAAGTGGCACCGTGCGTGTTTTTTCGGGTCTAACTCGGGTTCAGCTTCTTGTTCCGGTTAGGGTTATGTTTAGGGTTGTTAGGAAAGAGTGAAGACGCAGAGTCCTGTTGAGTGTGGGGTTGCGTAAAGGCTCCCCCAGGGAGTTCAGGTGTACCCAAAGGCTTCCGCTGAGAGCACTTTTTGATGGCAGAAAGTGGCACCGTACGTGATTTTTCGGGTCTAACTCGGGTTCAGCTTCTTGTTCCGGTTAGGGTTATGTTTAGGGTTGTTAGGAAAGAGTGAAGAGACAGAGTCCTGTTGAGTGTGGGGTTGCGTAAAGGCTCCCCCAGGGAGTTCAGGTGTACCCAAAGGCTTCCGCTGAGAGCACTTTTTGATGGCAGAAAGTGGCACCGTGCGTGTTTTTTCGGGTCTAACTCGGGTTCAGCTTCTTGTTCCGGTTAGGGTTATGTTTAGGGTTGTTAGGAAAGAGTGAAGACGCAGAGTCCTGTTGAGTGTGGGGTTGCGTAAAGGCTCCCCCAGGGAGTTCAGGTGTACCGAAATGCTTCCGCTGAGAGCACTTTTTGATGGCAGAAAGTGGCACCGTACGTGTTTTTTCGGGTCTAACTCGGGTTCAGCTTCTTGTTCCGGTTAGGGTTATGTTTAGGGTTGTTAGGAAAGAGTGAAGACGCAGAGTCCTGTTGAGTGTGGGGTTGCGTAAAGGCTCCCCCAGGGAGTTCAGGCGTACCCAAAGGCTTCCGCTGAGAGCACTTTTTGATGGCAGAAAGTGGCACCGTACGTGTTTTTTCGGGTCTAACTCAGGTTCATTTTCCTGTTCCGGTTAGGGTTATGTTTAGGGTTGTTAGGAAAGAGTGAAGACGCAGAGTCCTGTTGACTGTGGGGTTGCGTAAAGGCTCCCCCAGGGAGTTCAGGTGTACCCAAAGGCTTCCGCTGAGAGCACTTTTTGATGGCATAAAGTGGCACCGTACGTGATTTTTCGGGTCTAACTCGGGTTCAGCTTCTTGTTCCGGTTAGGGTTATGTTTAGGGTTGTTAGGAAAGAGTGAAGACGCAGAGTCCTGTTGAGTGTGGGGTTGCGTAAAGGCTCCCCCAGGGAGTTCAGGTGTACCCAAAGGCTTCCGCTGAGAGCACTTTTTGATGGCAGAAAGTGGCACCGTGCGTGTTTTTTCGGGTCTAACTCGGGTTCAGCTTCTTGTTGCGGTTAGGGTTATGTTTAGGGTTGTTAGGAAAGAGTGAAGACGCAGAGTCCTGTTGAGTGTGGGGTTGCGTAAAGGCTCCCCCAGGGAGTTCAGGTGTACCCAAAGGCTTCCGCTGAGAGCACTTTTTGATGGCAGAAAGTGGCACCGTACGTGTTTTTTCGGGTGTAACTCGGGTTCAGCTTCTTGTTCCGGTTAGGGTTATGTTTAGGGTTGTTAGGAAAGAGTGAAGACGCAGAGTCCTGTTGAGTGTGGGGTTGCGTAAAGGCTCCCCCAGGGAATTCAGGTGTACCCAAAGGCTTCTGCTGAGAGCACTTTTTGATGGCAGAAAGTGGCACCGTACGTGTTTTTTCGGGTCTAACTCGAGTTCAGCTTCTTGTTCCGGTTAGGGTTATGTTTAGGGTTGTTAGGAAAGAGTGAAGAGGCAGAGTCCTGTTGAGTGTGGGGTTGCGTAAAGGCTCCCCCAGGGAGTTCAGGTGTACCCAAAGGCTTCCGCTGAGAGCACTTTTTGATGGCAGAAAGTGGCACCGTACGTGATTTTTCGGGTCTAACTCAGGTTCAGCTTCTTGTTGCGGTTAGGGTTATGTTTAGGGTTGTTAGGAAAGAGTGAAAACGCAGAGTCTTGTTGAGTGTGGGGTTGCGTAAAGGCTCCCCCAGGGAGTTCAGGTGTACCCAAAGGCTTCCGCTGAGAGCACTTTTTGATGGCAGAAAGTGGCACCGTACGTGTTTTTTTGGGTCTAACTCGGGTTCAGCTTCTTGTTGCGGTTAGGGTTATGTTTAGGGTTGTTAGGAAAGAGTGAAGACGCAGAGTCCTGTTGAGTGTGGGATTGCGTAAAGGCTCCCCCAGGGAGTTCAGGTTTACCCAAAGGCTTCCGCTGAGAGCAGTTTTAGATGGCATAAAGTGGCACCGTGCGTGTTTTTTCGGGTCTAACTCGGGTTCAGCTTACTGTTCCAGTTAGGGTTATGTTTAGGGTTGTTAGGAAAGAGTGAAGACGCAGAGTCCTGTTGAGTGTGGGGTTGCGTAAAGGCTCCCCCAGGGAGTTCAGGTGTACCCAAAGGCTTCCGCTGAGAGCACTCTTTGATGGCAGAAAGTGGCACCGTACGTGTTTTTTCGGGTCTAACTCGGGTTCAGCTTCTTGTTGCGGTGAGGGTTATGTTTAGGTTTGTTAGGAAAGAGTGAAGACGCAGAGTCCTGTTGAGTGTGGGGTTGCGTAAAGGCTCCCCCAGGGAGTTCAGGTGTACCCAAAGGCTTCCGCTGAGAGCACTCTTTGATGGCAGAAAGTGGCACCGTACGTGTTTTTTCGGGTCTAACTCGGGTTCAGCTTCTTGTTGCGGTGAGGGTTATGTTTAGGTTTGTTAGGAAAGAGTGAAGACGCAGAGTCCTGTTGAGTTTGGGGTTGCGTAAAGGCTCCCCCAGGGAGTTCAGGTGTACCCAAAGGCTTCCCCTGAGAGCACTTTTTGATGGCAGAAAGTGGCACCGTCCGTGTGTTTTCGGGTC